>NC_143545.1:5118822-6358822 GCF_031878675.1 Megascapheus bottae
ATGGAAGCAAGAGGGTTTTTTTTTTCTTTCTTGCTTGCTTGCTGCTTTTCTTTTCTTCTTGTCTTGTTTATCTGTTTTCTGGAGGGTGAAGGAGGCATGGAAATGAAGGGGCAAAGGAAATAAACGCATCCATGGGATGACAGGTGTAAATCACCAGCTGGTGATAAGTATTATTATTGCTAATAAGTCCTGGAGAAGGTAGGGACTTTATACCTGGGCCCAGTATTACAGGTGGGGTTGGAATCATGCAGGGTTCCATCCTGTGTCCATGCAAATTATAGTCACTTATCTCTTTGCATGGCCAAATGACTCCATTAATTCTAAATGCACTTATGGTCCACTAAAACCTGCCCTTTTTATTTACTGTCTTATGTACTTAAGCTAGGTTATTTATGCTTCCTATGAATTTGTTTTTGGACAGCGATTGGTCTGGTTTTAAATTTTGATTCTATCTTTTTCTTATGTGGCTTGGGGAAAGTTCATTCCTTTGCCACATCTGTTTCTTTGATTACAAGATGAACATGAAAACTCCAAGTTCAAGATGCTTTACAGAGCCTAAGTTAGGCCAGGAGTTTGGCCTAGTAGTAAAGTGCTTGCCTAGCATCCACAAAGACCCAGGTTCAATTCCTCAGTACCTTTAAAAAAAAAAAAAAAGAGGGGCCGGGAGTTTGGCCTAGCGGTTAAACTGCTTGCCTAGCATGCATGAAGACCCGGGTTCGATTCCTCGGCACCACATACATAGAAAAAAGCCAGAAGTGGTGCTGAGGCTCAAGTAGTAGAGCTCTAGCCTTGAGAAAGCCCAAGAACAGTGTTCAGGCCCTGAGTTCAAGACCCAAGACTGGCAAAAAAAAAAAAAGAGAGCCTGTTTAAAATCACTAATCAAGAGGGTGGGATCTAAGGATCATGGTTCAAAGCCAGCCCAAGTAGAAAAGTTCTGGAGACTCTTAAGCCATTGAGAATTCAAATTGTAAATGCCTTGTGCATTCTTCCCCGTTCTCCCTGTCAACTGCCACCAGGAAATACCCTCTGCTTTACTAATCTTGTGAAATGTCAGCAGCTACTTTATTTTCCATCTAATTACCCTTTTCTCTAGTAGTCTCTGGCTACTTTTTTTTTCTTTTTTTTTTTTGCCAGTCCTAGGCTTGGGCTCAGGGCCTGAGCGCTGTCCTTGGACTTCTCAAGGCTAGCACTCTACCACTTGAGACTCAGCACCACTTCTGGCTTTTTTCTATGTATGTGGTACCAAGGAATCAAACCTGGGTCTTCATGCATGCTAGGCAAGCACTAGGCCAAACTCTCAGCCCAATCTCTGGCTACTTTTCCAAATCGATTTTCTTTCTTAAAGTCGGATCCTTTACCAATCACATATATATTTATTTGTAAATATAAATATATGTTTATATCGTATATTATATATTATTAAATATACTTATATTACGTGTAAGTATATGTGAAGTATTAAATATATATATAAAAATATATCTTTTCACAGCTTCGCAAACATCCACTGATCATGTGAGAATCATCACAAATGAAGAGAACTGGCCAATTTTGTTTTCTTTCAATCTCTATCAAGTTCACCACAACGTCCTTTCTTGTGACTGCAGAAAGCAACCCCTGCCAGCTTCTACTCTTCCTCATCTCTTGCTGATGGATGATTCTGTCTGTAGAGTGAGACAAGAATTTGTCAGACACTCTACTTTTCGCTGGTGAAATCTCCCTGAAACAGGTTGGTTGGAATTTGGGTCAGGGAAGAATCTGCTCTGCCAGCTGGCCCCCAATATATCCTTAAGACTCACCCTCCCCACCCCGCCTCAATCTGTCTGATACGGATCCTCAGTTTCCCACATTTCTGCACAAGTATACAGCTTCCTGATGCTCAGCTAAAATACACCCTCTCTTAAAAGAACTGTAGTCAATCGTGTGTGTGTGTGTGTGTGTGTGTGCGTGACTTGAACTCAGGGCCTGAACACTGTCTCTCAGCTTTTTCATACTGGACTGGCACTCTACCACTTAAACCATGGCTCCAGTTCTGACTGGTTTGTGGGAGATAAGTGTTTCATGGACTTTCTTCCAGGGCTGGTTTTGAACTTTGATCCTCAGATCTCAGCCTCCTGAGTAGCTGAGATTACAGGTATGAGCCATCCGTGCCTGGCTTCTTTTAATCTATTGATATTAGAAAATTGCCACTCCCAGCTTTTTTCTTTCTTGCCCCCATTTGTCCCCTTAGCTCAAATTCACAATCATCTCAAATCTTGTTTCTCCCTCCATCAAACTCATCTGCTCAAATTGGTCCTGGTTTTATCTGTGCCTATATCCTTAAAGGTGTAGTATTGTTGGGGGAAATAACAGAATCATGTATGATAGTCTCACTTTAAACCAGTCACCATAAACCTCAAATAGGCATGCAAAAATTCCTGGCCTTATCCACTTTATTTGCTTGTTTACTGTTTTTTGTTTTTACTTATGACTGGTTCTTTACCACTTGAGCCACACTTTCATTTCTAGCATTTCGCTGCTTAACTAGAGTTCCATGTCTCATGGATTTTTCCTGCCCAGGCTGGCTTTGAACCCTGGTCCTCAGGGCTCAGGCTCCTGAGTAGCTGGAATAACAGACATGAGTCACAGCACCTGGCTCAAGCTATTCTAAAATTCTATTGCTTCTCTACTCTGCTTCCTCCTTGAGATCAAATCTGATCTAGATCTCACTTCAACTATTGATCTTGTTTCCTGAAATACAACTGTTCCCTAGCATCTGACTCTATGTGTGTGTGTGTGTGTATGTGTGTGTGTGTGTAATTGCGACTTGAACTCAGGGCCTCTTGCTCTTGCTTAGCTTTTTCACTTAACGGAGTGCTTCACGATTTGAGCCACAGCTCTTCTGGCTTTTTTTTCTGCTGGTTAGTAGAACATACAAGTCTCACATTATTTATCTGCCTGAGCTGTTTTCAAACTGCCATCCTCCTATTTTAGCCTCCTGAGGAGCTGAGATTACAAGCAGGAGCTACCAGCACCCAGAAGCACCCAACTCTATGGCCTTCCCAGAACGCCATTCCACTTTGTCCCCATCTGGACTGTGGGGTCCAGTCTTAACTTCCCCTGGCCTCAGCTGGCCTGGACATCTTTCTCAAGGGACAGCCTGTACCAGAGTCAGGCCAAGCCAAAGGGTGGCCTGGTCTTCTTTTTCTGGATCTGTGGCTCACTAAGTCATCCCTCCACAGGCCCACGGTCGCCAAGGCAACAGCACTTCTGGGACTTGTTGGGGAAATTCCACGCTGGGCTCTGGCACCTGTTACTGGCTCCAAACTGAGGCTGGGGGAAGGGGACACAAGACAAGTGACAGTAGATTCTGTGGGGCAAAGGCAGACAGCTTTGCCTAAGGACAGTGGCCTGCAACGCAGAGGAAAGGCAATTGCTTCTGTTCTTGCTTCTGGGAGCCATAAATCCTCAAGCCCCAGGGTGGGCCTCAGTTTGGCAGACAGAGGCTCAGATGATTCCTGATGGTCTCTGTGCCAAGTGCAAGGCAAGCGGAAGCTGTGCCAGCTCAGCCTCCACACAGCGAGCCCATTCTCTGGCGATGCTGTTCCAAACCCTGGCAAATTGGAACGTGTTCACTCCTTATTCCCCCCACACACACCCTTACATGTAGCCAGCCACAAGGCATGGTGGTCAGTTGGTTGGATCAGGCAAGACAGGAAATGTTCGCCTGTTCTCTGAAATCGAACACAGCAAAGAAAGACCCTTAGCCAAAGCTGAATTGAAAAAAAATATATTTTTTTTAATAGGAAAACTTTCCAGATCTTGCCATGCATCTGCCTGATTGCCTGTGACCTTGGAAAGATGGCAAAGGAGCTTTTTATTTTTTTTTTTCCTTTTTAATTATAGCTCAGAGGGAAAAATAAAACGAAGTGGAGATGGTTTTCTGACTTCTGTTTGCTTCTTGTCCATGCCAAATAAATGGTGCCTTTTGCACATGAAGAGCGGAAAGGAGAAAGGGAAAGATATAATTAATACACCATGGATCCTCTCATTTGCTCCACTCTGGGGGGTGGGGGGAATCTTCTAAAAGGTAAATGCTGCTTGTGAGCATGTGAAAATCACATGCTAGGGGCTGGGAAGTGAACTGCTCTGAAACCTAGCCAGGCGTGTTATTAAACCATTGTTTTTCTTCAAGATTTTAATCCTTAGCTAAAAATTGTATGAGCAGGGAGGTGGGGAATTCTGTTGGTTTCTGTGGAAGGAGAATAGAAAAAAAAAAAGGAAAGGAGAAAGGATGTAAGGTGTCCAGGAAGGAGAAAACTCCTGCGATAATGAGGGGACAGAAAGCACTACAGCGCAGAGACACTCGTGGCACACGCCTGTAATCCCAGCTACTCGGGAGGATGAACTTAGTCTAAGGATGGCAGTTCAAAGCCAGCTCACACAAGAAAGTGAGACTCTTATTTCCAATGAACTTCCAGCAAAAGCTTGAAATGGAGCTGTGGCTCAGGCGGTAGAGCATGACATGAATGGAAAGAGCTAAGGGACAACTTGAGGCAAGGCCTCAAAAGTAAACTGGCACAAAAGTAAACGAAGAGCTGGGTACAGCTGCTTCATTCCTGTCATCCCAGCTACTTCAGAGGCTGAGATGTGAGGCTCACAGTTTGCAGGCAATCCAGGCAGGAAATTCTGTGGGACTCAAACGAACCACCAAAAAGCCAGAACTGGAATTCATAGCTCAGTGATAGAGTGCACAAAAATCCATGAGCCCCCTTTTTTTTTTTGCCAGTCCTGGGCTTGGGCTCAGGGCCTGACCACTGTCCTTGGGTTTTCTCAAGGCTAGAGCTCTACCACTTGAGCCACAGCACCAGTGCTGGCTTTTTCCTACGTACATAGTACCGAGGAATCGAACCCTGGTCTTCGTGCATGCTAGGCAAGCACTCTACCACTAGGCCAAACTCCCAGCTGAGACCCTTATCTCCCAATTAATCACCAGAAAACTGAAAGTGGCGCTGTGGCTCAAGTGGTAGAGCACTAGCCTTGAGCTGAGAAGTTCAGGAATAGCGCCCAGGCAGGCCCAGAGTTCAAAGCTCCATGACCAACCCAAAAAAACAAAAACAAACAAAAAAACAGTAAAAAGAAAGAAAGAAATTGAAAGAATAAAGATGGAAAGGGTATCAATGTATATGAAGTAATGCACCTTCTATCTGGTGAATATAATGTAACCCTTCTATTAATTACAATAAAAATTATATGAAAAAACCCATAGGGCCAAAAACCAGCACCAGTGGCTCAGGCCTGGTAAAAAGCCTTGTGCAAAAAAACAAAGGGATAGTGCCCGGGCCCTGAGTTCAAGCCCCATACCGGCACAAAATAAAAGGAAGGAAGGAAGGAAAGAAGGAAGGAAGGAAGGAAGGAAGGAAGGAAGGAAGGAAGGAAGGAAGGAAGGGAGGGAGGGAGGGAGGGAGGAAAATGCATGAGTAGAAAGAAAAGCACATGCGCAGGGCAGCCATTCTGGGAGCTGTGGGGACATGGGACCCCTGCTTCTTACCTCCTGGTCTCTCATGGCTTCCAGGTGCATGGCAGAGGCTGGCAGATGGATGTGAAATCTGCTTCATGAGGTGTGAGCAGGCTGCTTGCCCAGATGAATCACCCACAGCAGAAGAGGCTTCTCACTCTCCATCTGCTGCCCCTGCTCTCTGCCTGGCAGCTGGCAAGGCCCAGAGACCTCAGCTCTCTCTCCTTTGCCCGTTTCTGCCAGTCAGAGGGGAATCTGCCTCGTTGTGTTCCTCTTTCTACCCTCTGGCTGGTCAAGACAAGACTTAGCTCAGCTGTGTGGAGCCACAGCTCCAGCCCACTGGATACTATCACAGAAATTGAGTTCCTTGGGCTGGGAGTTTGGCTTTGCCTAGCATGCACAAAAGACCTAGGTTCGATTCCTCGGTACCACATACATAGAAAAAAGCTGGAAGTGGTGCTGAGGCTCAAGTGGTAGAGCTCTAGCCTTGAGAAAACCCAAGGACACTGCCTTCCTCTGGCCTTCTCTCTGGGTGGCCCATATTCATAAACATTAGTCCTAATGGATAAGAAACCACTCTTAAGACCCCTTTAAAAGCCAGGCATCTGTAATTCTAGCTACTCAGGAGGCTGAGATCCGAGGATCGTGGTTCAAAGCCAGCCCGAGCACAAAAGTCCATGAGACTCTTATCCCCAATTAACCACCAGAAAACCAGAAGTAGTACTGTGGCTCAAGTTGTAGAATGGTAGTTTTGAGCTGAAGAACTCAAGGACAGTGTCCAGGCCCAGAGTTCAAGCCCCATGGCCGACAAAAAAATAAACTTTGATTTTTTTACAGTGAGACTTTAGAAAGTTTAGGTTGTAATTTTAAAAAATAGCCTGGGATGTGATAAATTATACTGTATAGAAGTCTAGGCATTCACACACAGTGAGAAGACTCCTAGAAGAAGAAAATAAAGGCCTCTGATGATATAAAATCACATTAATCAAAATGAACTCCCAGGAAATGGAAGCAAGAGGTGTTGTTTTTTTTTTTAATGTGTTGCTATTCCCATTTTCTTTCTTTGTCCTATCTTTTTTGTTCATTTATTTGTTTTGGGGAGGGAAAGGGGGGGCACAGAAATGGAGGGACAAAAGTTGAACAGAGACAGCCATGATAATGGATAACTTGGGCAGGAGAGAAGCCTGTCTTATCTCAGTATGTGACTAGAGATGGGGTCGCTTCGGAGCTGGTTGAAGAATTGGGTTCTGTTTATTTGTGTGTTTGTTTTGGCCATTGGGGAGAGGGAAGGGAAGAGATTGGTTTCCCATGTCTATTAATACGTATTAACTTCGTTACATTAATTAATTAATAGTCCTGAGGCTCGAACTCAGGGCCTGGGGCCTGCCCTGAGCTCTTTTACTCAAGGCTAGTGCTTTACCACTTGAAGCCACATCTCCAGGTTTTGGGTGGTAAACTGGAGAGAAGAGTCTCACAGGGACAATTTCTACCCAGGGTGGCTTTGAACAGGGATATTCAGATTTCAGCCTCCTGAGTAGTTTGGATTATAAGTGTGAACCACATTTATTTAGGGAGTTGTGCAGCCCTTTTACAGCAGCTGTAAACGCCAGGGGTTTCTAGAAGGCTTCTGGCCTGCTATCATGCTTCATAGCTCTGCCAAAAAATCACCCAAGGCAGAAGACAGATAAGATTAACTGAAACGATTCTTTATCCTCCCTTTGTTTATGGTTTCCAGATTCCCTGAAAATAGCATAGATAAAAAGAAATCACTCCATGAACAATAATTGATACTGAAATGAAATAAAATTTATTAAGAGAGATAGGATTGTTTTCTTAAAAAAAAGAAAAGTCAATCTCAAGGGGAAAACCAGTAGAGAACAACAGGAAGGGGTAACATTGTCAAAAAAGAAATGCACTCAGGGCTGGGAGTTTGGCCTAGTGGTAGAGTGCTTGCCTAGCATGCACGAAGACCCGGGTTCGATTCCTCGGTACCACATACATAGAAAAAAGCCGAAGTGGTGCTGAGGCTCAAGTGGCAGAATGTAAGCCATGAGAAAAAGAACAGGGGCAGTGCCAAGACTCTGAATTTAAGACCAGGACAGGACACCCATGGGTACACACACACACACACACACACACACACACACATACACACACAAGCGTACTTTAGCCAGGTGCTGGTGATTCATGCTTGCAATTCTAGCTACTCAGGAAGCTGAAATATGAGGATCGTAGTTCAATGTCAGCCTGAACAGAAAAGTCTTTGAAACTCTTATGTCCAAGTAATTAGCAAAAAAAACTGGAAGAGGAGGTATGACTCAAGGGACAGTGTCCACTGCCCAGGCCCTGAGTTCAAGCACCAGTACCATCAAAAAGGAAGAAGAAAGAAAACAAAAAAAAGGAAGGAAAGGAGAGAAAAAGAAAGAACAAAGGATAGGAAGGAAGGAAGGAAGGAAGGAAGGAAGGAAGGAAGGAAGGAAGGATGGAAGGTCCCTTTTGTATTCTAAAGAATAGCTGACATTTTCTCTGGGCCAGAAGCTTCTAGAATGTTCTACACAAACTGCTGTTGAGAGGCTCCATTGACTTGGGAATCCACTGGATGAGGAGAGGGAATCAAAGGCTTGGAAAAAGAAAGAAGCTCTTACGACTAAGATGGAACCCAGTTGCTCGAATCTTCTACCACGTGAAGGAATTCTCCCAGCTATTTTTTTTTTCAGTAACCTTCTTATTTAAGGAGGAAACAGTGGATATGTTGGGTGACTTGCCCAAGGCCACAAAAATGTGCCGCCCCTAAGGTTAGGAATGACAAATATCTTTCCATTCCTGCCTCACGAGCCCTGCCCTGATAGTTCTCTCTTTCTGTTACTTATCTAGAAAAATACCAGCATTGCTATGAAGAAAAGAAGAGAAAGAAACAAGGCATTCCTGTGGCTGGATTATTTTTATAACCCATGTGACATCTGTGCTGTGAGTGCATTCAGAAGAGAAGGAAAGCTAAGGACTTTATTATTCAAATGATAAATATTATCTAGTCACCAGCGCTGGAATAAATGTATACGTTGCCCAGTTGCCCCTGAATCTTTGCAAAGATATGGCCACAGGTCTGGGTTTATAGTATAACTTTGCTTTGATACAACCATGTCAAAAGCAGAGACAGATATGTAAAGAAGGAATTTAATTGTGTCTGTCTGTGTGTTGTCTGTACTGGGACTTGAACTCAGGGCTGGTGTTCTATCACTTGAGCCACAGTTCCAATTCTGGATTCAAATAGGAAAAAGACATATATATAATCTCTAACTTTGAGAATCAGTGTACAGATATGTTACCAGAAAGTTTAAGGTAGCTAAACCATTTTGGCTTTTGTACTTGACAAGAAAATAATTCAGGTAAGATGTGAATGTAAGTAAAGAGGAGAGATATAGGACAGAGAAAGAGAGCACGTGTCACAGAAACACCCAAAGGGGGATTAAAAAAAACCAACCCTTCAACTTCTCTCCACCATGTTGGTTTTGTCTTCCTCATTATAGAGCTTGGCTACAAGTTGTACAGTAAGAGTAAGAGTTCTTGGAGATGGCTTTCTGATGAGTGGGTCTCCTGCCTATTTCCTGTAAGGTTGTGGTACCAAAGATTTACTGTCACTTCCTTATTCCTTGTGTTGTTTTTTTTGTTTTTTTTTTTGCTTTCTTACTTCCTCATTCTTCTGTAGCCCCCTTGTCCCCATTTTGTTGTCAGGCAAGTTCTGGTTTATCAGTGTGCTGGATAGACTTGCCTTTTGTTTCTTTTCCTTTCTGTCCTTGGACTTCAATCAGGACCTAGGCGCTTATCCCTTATCCCTTTCTCTCGAGGCTGGCACTCTCTACCTCCAGCTTTTTACTGGTTCATAGGAGTCACCTAAACTTTCTTGCCTCGGCTGACTTTGAACCATGATTCTCTGATCTCAGCCTCCTGAGCAGATGGGATCACAGGTATGACCCTCAGTGCCAGGCTATATAAATTCCATTTTCAACCACAGCCTGTCCCCTGGGTCAATCATGATCAAAGTTGGATTGTCCATTGACCAAATGTTTGATCTTATGGACCATGCTTTTGGATGAATATGGTTGAGGTTAGATTCTGTAGTTTGGGACTATTTTATTTTATTTTATTTTTTCCTCTCTACTTTTTTCCTACCCCCTAATAGGAACTTTGCCAAATATATCTCAGGTACCCACTCCTATGTGCCAAGGTGCTCAGTTTAGGATCATGTGGTAGACCCTGAAAGAATCTTCTAGAAGTCAGCAACAGGTAAGTAACACAAACTTTCCTTCCTAGGGCCTATACATCAGGAACCGAAGCTACCTCCTGATTATTCCGGTGAATATTATCTGTAAAGAATCTTGCAGAAGACTGGGAATGTGACTCAATGGTAGAGTATTGGCTTAGCATGCACAGAGCACTGGGTCCAGTACAACATACACAGAAAAGGCTGGAAGTGGTGCTGTGGCTCAAGTGGTAGAGTGCTAGCTTTGAGGGAAAGAAACTCAGGGACAGGCCCTGAGTTCAAGCTCCAGGATAGACAACAAACAAAAAAAGACCTGGCTGCAATGGCCTAGTGTCTTATCTGTCAAGTGTCTTAGCTCTGACTCACACCCAGACGAATGGGGAATCCACACATCTAAATTCATATCTATCCAGAACTCACACCATTCCTTCTACATCACTCTCCAGACCCAGAACTCTTAGAATTATTGTCCACACAGCTCAAAGCTCATTTCCAAAGGGGTGTGTGTGTGTGTGTGTGTGTGGCCATTCATGTACTGGATCTTGAACTCAGGACCTAAATGCTGTCCTTGAACTTTTCTGCTTAAGGTAAGTGCTCTACCATTTTGAATCACAGCTCCACTTCCAGCTTTTGTTTCCCAGTCCTGGGGCTGGAACTCAGGACCTGGGTACTATCCTTGGGCTTTCTAGCACTCTACCACTTGAGCCACAACACCACTTCCTGCTTTTTCTATATATGTGGTACAGAGGAATCGAACCAAAGGCTTCATTGCATACTAGGCAAGCACTTTACCATTAGGCCACACTCCCAGCCCCCAGCTTTTTGGTGGTTCATTGGAGGAGGTCAAGGTGGAATGGGAGTCATGAGCAAGTAGCCTCATAGACTGAAGCCCCTCACAATGGTGGTCAGACATTTCTGCAAATTTAGTCTTGCCTAGATCCCCATGCAGGCCCAGATAGAAGAAATTGCCCAGCATTCTCTTTAGAATGGTCTAACTTGCCCTGCTAAGTCAGCTCACTGATTCTGAGTTCAAATACAAGCTTCATAATAATGCCCCTTCCTTCTTTTCCCTCCCTCTTTCTTTCCTTTTCATGATCATTAAGTAGTTGTATAAAAGAGTCGCCATTTAACAAGGCAGTTTATGAATATAATACATCTTGGTCTTCCTTCCTTTTTTTTCCTTCCACCTTTCTTTTCTTCTTTCTCTTTCATTCTGTCTCTTTTCTCTCTTTATTTCTTTTTTCTTTCTCTGTCTCTGACTCTGTCTCTCTCTCTGTGTCTCTCTCTATATCTCTGTCTCTCTGTCTCTGTCTCTCTCTGTGTGTGTCTCTCTCCCTGTCTCTGTCTCTCTTAATTTTTTGTCGGTTTTGGGGCTTGAACTCTGGGTCTGGGCACTGTCCCTATGTTCTTCAGCTCAAGGCTAGCACTCTACCACTTGAGCCATAGTGCCACTTCTGGTTTTCTGGTGGTTAACTGGAGATAAGAGTCTCATGAACTTTAGTGCCCGGGCTGGCTTTGAACCCCAATCCTCAGATCTCAGCCTCCTGAGTACCTAAGATTAGATTACAGGTGTCTAGCCTACCCCCCCCCCCCAGTTTCTATAAAAGAATTTCTATGCTGGGTAAAGTGTATGCTCAAGCTAGCCAATGAGTGAAAGAGTCAGGTAGTGAGTTTGAGTTCCAGGGTCAGACTGAAAAAAAGAAAGTTTATACTTAGAAATACTAGCAGGCTGCAGATAGGAAAGACATGGACTTCCAGTGAGAAAATGACAGGCAACGTTTGTCTTTGTATGGATAGACTCTCCTTCGGAGAGCTCTGCAAAGTTGCCTGGACACAAGAATGCCACCGAATCTGTTGGCGGTTTGCTTTTCCATCGCTTTGTTTTCTTGTGTGCTCAGTGGTTACTTACGAACTCACAACCAATCACCACACTGCCAAATGGCGCGAATGATTTACCGGAATTGCATTTTCAAACAAACCACACGTTTGGATGAGCTAATGTTATTTCACATTTAAAAAAAAAAAAAAGAAGCCACAAAACTGGACAGATTCACATTGTTTCAAGCAAAGAAACTTGGCCAAGCCATCAACTCTGCCTCTACTTGAAAAACGTTTAATAGCTACTGCCCTGAGATGGGTCAGGGGTCAGGGATGGGGAGGGGGAAGAGAGAGAAGCATTCCCTCCCCCTTTACCTTTATTATTATTTTTATGTACATGTGCCCGAACTGTGGCTTGAACTCAGAGCCTAGACCCTGTCCCTAAACTATTGCTCAAGTCTAATGCTCTTCCACTAGAGCTACAGCTCCACTTCTGGCTTTTGGCAAAGCACTAACCTTGGGCAAACAAGCTTACTAAGAGTATGAAGCCGTGAGTTCAAGTCCCAGTACTGGTTTACAAGCTTAAAACAGCACAGTGCTAAATAGCAGTGCTCTGTAATCCTAGCTACTCAGGAGACCGAGATCTGAGGATTATGGTTGAAAGATAGCCTGGACAGGAAAGTCCTAGGACAAGCACAAAATAGAAGAAAACAAAAGAAATGAACATCTCAGCATGTTTTATAGTTTTTGTTCTTAAGATGGACTTAATAGCATTAGGCTTACAGGGGTTTATTTTTTCTTTTTTTGGTAGTCCTGGGGCTTGAACTCAGGCCCTGGACACTGTCCTTGGGCTTTCTCAAGGCTAGAGCTCTACCACTTGAGCCACCCCACCACTTCTGGCTTTTTCTGTGTACATGGTAGTGAGGAATGGAACCCAGGGCTTCATGTACGCTAGGCAATCATTCGACCACTAGGCCACACTCCCAGGCCCAGTGCTTTCGAACTGGGAAATCTTTTTTTTTCATATATTTTTATTGTAATTAATAGAAGGGTTACATTATATTTGCCAGATAGAAGGTACATTAATTCACATACATTGATACCCTTTCACATGTCTTGGTCCCCATTTCCCTCCCCCCCACCCCCACCCTCATCTTGTTTTCCCCCCTTCTCTATCCTACTTCAAATAACCAAATACAAATATATCCAATATATCAGATAACAAAGTGAGATACTGTAACAGTATGAGATAACCAAGGTACAGCAAAAGAGATGAGAAATAACATAGTACATTAAGGACAACAATCACTCATTATATGGCTTTTGTTTCTATATCCTAGAGGTCCTTTCATTTAGTGTCATATTGTATGGCCTTATGTATCTAGGTTTTGCTCTATTGCAAATCTCTGCTAGTAGAGCCCAAGGTTTCTACTGATTATGGCGAATGAGGGAAACCATTGAGCCTAAGTTCCTTTGAGTCTGGCTTACTTCACTTAATATGATTTTTTCTAAGTCTTTCCATTTCCTAACAAATGGGGCAATGTCGTTATTTCTGACAGCAGCATAGAATTCCATTGTGTACAAATACCACAACTTGTTGATCCACTCATCAACTGAGGGATATCTGGGTTGGTTCCATATCTTTGCTATGGTAAATAGTGCTGCAATGAACATCGTTGTGCTAGTGGCTTTAGTATGTCCTTGTTTGTGGACAATTGGGTAAATGCCAAGTAGTGGAATTGCTGGGTCATAGGGGAGCTCTATGTTTAGTCTTTTGAGGCACTGCCACACTGCTCTCCATAGTGGTTGAATGAGTTTGCACTCCCACCAACAGTGTAGTAGTGATCCCTCCTGGCCACATCCCCTCCAGCATCTGTTGTTATTACTTTTCCTGATCCTGGCCATTCTAGCTGGAGTGAGGTGGAATCTTAGAGTTGTTTTGATTTGCATTTCTTTTATGGCCAGAGATGTTGAGCATTTCTTCATGTGTCTATAGGCCATTTTTATTTCTTCTTCAGAGAAGACTCTCTTAAGTCTTTGGACCATCTTTTAATGGGATGGTTGTTTCTTTGGAGATTAGTTTTGGGGTGATTCAATTTTTTGACCTGTTATATATTTTAGATATGAGGCCTTTATCCGTTGTGTGGTTGGTGAAGATCTTCTCCCATTCTGTAGGCTTCCTAATTAATTTACTAGCTATGTCCTTTGCCATACAAAAGCTCTGCAGTTTAATGCAGTCCCACTTATCCAGCCTTTCTCTGATTTGTTGTGATTCTTGGTCCTTATTAAGAAAGTTTCGACCTGTGCCAAGGAGGCCTAGTGTATCTCCTATTCCTTCTTGTAAATTTTCAGTGTGTCGGCTTTTACCTCCAGGTCTTTGATCCATTTGGAGTTAATTCTAGTGCAAGGTGACAAAGAAGGATCCAGCTTTAGTTTTCTGCAGGTGCTTAACCAGTTCTGCCAGCACAACTTGTTGAAGAGGCTGTCTTTCTTCCATTCTATTTTTTTTGGCTCCCTTGTCAAAGATTAGGTGGCCATAGGTCTGTGGTTTAATATCTGGGTCCTCAGTTCTATTCCATTGGTCTTCAGGCCTGTTCCTGTGCCAGTACCAAGCTGTTTTGATGATTATAGTTCTGTAATAGAGTCTAAAGTTTGGTATTGAAATTCCTCCTGTGCTTCGAACTGGGAAATCTTACACTAATGCACTAATGATCATTAGGGAATGCCCAGCACATAATAAATGCTCTCCACACATGAAAGCAATGTGGAATGACTACATGGTAATTATGGCACCAAAAGCATGTCTGCCCTGGCTCTTCCTCCAGCATTCATGTTACCTGCCTGGCCTCAGAGGTGTGCTACCTGCTTTCTGCTTTCAACAGAAAATCAATCACTAGAACTTGGACCAAAAGAATCCTTGTTAAAGAAATCTGAACAAATAGTTTCTCCACCAAGCACTGGTGGCTCACAGCTACTCAGGAGGCTGAGAACTGAGGATCACAGTTCAAAGCCAGCAACGTCGGTGAGAGTCTTCTCTGCCATGAACTACCAAAAAAAGCAGGAAGTGGAGCTATGGCTCAAGTGGTAGAGTTCTAGCTTTGCATTAAAAAGCTAATCAAGAAGCCTTGAGTTTAAGTAACTCACAGAAAAGAAAAGAATTACTTAATAAACTCAGCTTCCTTTCCTAAGTCCTGACTAGATGCTTGGACTTTGTTTTTAGTTAAAACTCTGTGAATTTGCTTTTCTGATATTTTGTATCATAACTGCATGTAAAAAAAGGTCCTTTTTGCTATACGGAATAAAGATGGCTAGACATTTCTATGCAGGGATTCATAGACTATTATAACTGAAATAGCTACCACTTGCTGAGCTCTTTTTTCTTTTCTTTTCTTTCTTTTCTCTTTCTTTCTTTCTTTCTTTCTTTCTTTCTTTCTTTCTTTCTTTCTTTCTTTCTTTCTTTTGTTTTGTGGGTCATGGGGCTTGAACTCAGCCTGGACACTGTTCCTGAGCTCTTTAGCTCAAGGCTACCACCCTACCCTTGAGCCAAGCCCCACTTCCCATTTTCTAGAGGTTAATTGGAGTTAAGAGTCTCAGGTCCTTTTGTACCCTGGCTGGCTTTGAACCTTGATCCTCAGATCTCAGCCTCCTCAGTAGTTAGGATTATAGGCGTGAGCCACGATGCCTGGCTTTGCTGAGTGCTTTCTAAGCCTGATAGTCTTCCTTCCTTTCTCCCTCCCTCCCTTCCTTCTTTTATTTTTTAGGCCAGTACAGGGACTTGAACTTGTGACCTGGGCACTGTCCTACAACTTTTTCACTCAAGTCTAGTATACACCACTTTAGCCCCAGCTCCACATCTGGGTTTTTGCTGGTTAATTGAGTCTCATGAGCTAGTTTAAACTTCAATCATCAGATTTTATCCCCCTGAGTAGCTGGGATTACAAGTATTTATTTTCTTTTGTTGAATCTTCACTGAAAGATTACAATGTATCTTCTCATTGTGTAGATGAAAATAAAGAAAGCATGTACTTTTTGTAAAAATCCAGTTGACCACAAGGCCTCTTCATTTCTCACTAGTATAATGTTTAGACATAAGGGACTCATGAGAGATAAATGTGAACCTTAAATATTGATGGTGGTGATTAAAAAAGAACAAATAAAAAAAAAACAGAAACCTGATGCTAATAGCTCCCGCCTATAGGCCTTGCTACTCAAGAGGCTGAGGCCTAGAGGACTAAAGTTCAAAGCCAGTCCTGCACAGAAGGTGTAGCTCAAATGTTAGGATAGAAGCCAGGAGTAAGCAAGCTGAGAGAGAGTAAGCATAAAGCCTGATGTTCAACAGCACAAAAAGAGCAATTAAATAGTAATAACAACAAATAAAAAAACAAAAACAAAGGACTGGGCATGCTGGTCTTTGCCTCTCCATAGGCTGTCACTACCTTCCACTTTATGTAGGAGAACCAAGGTTCAAAGCCAGCCCCGGCAGAAATAAAGACTGTATCAAATGATCCAGGCTCATGCCTTGTTAATTCTAGTTAGCTCAGGAGGCTGAGATTTGAGGATCAAAGTTCAAAGCCAGCTCAGTTAGGAAAGTCTATAGGACTCTTTTCTCCAATGAACCACCAGAAAACCTGAAATGGATCTGTGGTTCAATGTGGTAGGGCACCTGCCTTGAGCAGAAAAACTCAGGGACACACCCAGGATTGACAAAAAAAAAAATTAAAAAATGGCTAGGGAGGTATTGGATCACATAGGAGAATACTTTCCTAGCATAAACAAGGCTGTGAGTTCAAACCCACGTACCATTACCAACAAGCAAACAAACAAAAAACTAAAAAAAAAAAAGAAAAGGCTTATATAATAGACAAGATAAAATAATGGCATTTGCAGAGAAGTGGATGAATCTAGAGTGAATCATGTTGAGTGAGACAAGTCAAGACCTAAGGAACAAAAGGCGCATGGTATCCTTAATATGTGGCTATTAGATCCAAACAGTACCAGAGCGAGGACTCAGTATTTGCTTACCCAATACTATGGACATGGTACTGGAAATATAAACACAACTACATAGACATCAAAACTTATGACTCTATAGACATGTTTTATTACATAGATTAATATGTATCTATGATATACAAACCCTTAGGCTAATTTTGATTATGTTCTAAAAACTAAGTGCCAGTGATTGTATATAGAGATTCCCTTCTTGAATACTTGTTTGTTAAACACGTCATTTGAAATATGATATAAAAAGCAATGGTGATAAATTCTTTTAAAAAAAGGCTTATAAGTTTTATTTCAGTCCCTCAAACCATCCCATAAAGGAGGGGCTCCCCTTGCTCCCATTTTAACAGACGCAGGGAGAACTGTACCCCATCATTATCATGTTAACATCCTCGTCACCCCATGTCCCACTCATGTCTAGAGAGCATTTGTTATGCACTCAGCATAATAATAAAAAAGACTGGAATGAAACTTTGGGTCCTTTGACCTTTGACCTCTAGGCGATGCTGCTTCTAGACAAGTCTAGACATGATTTCCTGCCATTGTTTACCAGTCTGTCTTGTCCTGGACTTCCTATGCTATTGGATTCCTCCGGGCTCCCTAAGACCTGCCCGCCTTGCAGGTACACCCACGTTTGCCTGGGCTTTGCTGGAAAAGGCCAAAAGAGCCTTTACTGGGCTTGGTGAAGAGCTTGACAGGAAGCCAGAAGTAAGGCACAAAGAAACCAAGAAAAGGCTTCGTCTTGCAGGAAGTCTGTGGATGGGCGAAGCATTACTTAGAGACACAAGATGGAAGCATGATGTGTGGCCTGTTTATTGCAAAGCCTTCATTTTGTTTTGTTCCTTTGTGAGCTTATTTGTTCAGATATGGACAGTAGGGTTCTCTTTTCCTTGTCTCTCAGTCTCTGTCTCTCTCCCTCTGTCCTCATGTTTCTGTCCCTCTGTCTCTGTCTCTCTCTCTCTCTGTCTCTGTCTCTCTCTCTCTCTCTCTCTCTCTCTCTCTCTCTCTCTCTCTCTCTCTCTCTCTCTCCTTTTGTCTCTCATTGCCCCTCTCTCCCCCTGTCTTTTTTCTGTGTCTCTCTCCCTCTGTCTCTCTTTCTCCCTTCTGTCTTTTTCTGTCTCTGTCCCTCTGTCTCCCTCTCTTCCTCTCCCTCTCACCTTCTCTCATTTTCTGTGTGACTCTCTCCCTCTACCTCCCATTTTATGTCTCTCTCTCCACCTCTCTGTCTCTGTCTCTCTCTGTTTCTCTGTCTCTCTCCCTGTCTCCTTTTTTGTCTCTTTCCTTCTGCCTAGGCCTCTCTCCCTCTGTCCCTTTTTCTATGTCTGTCTCTCACCCTTTTTCTCTTCATTTTCTGTCTCTCTCTCTACCTTCTCCTTTTCCTTCCTCTCCTGTGTCTGTCTTCCTCCCTCCCTCCTTCCCTCCCTCCCTCGGTCTCTTGGCTAAATCTAACCCTTTAGATTTCTCAGTTGACGGGAATATGCCCATTCCCCTGTCCCCTCAGACTTATTTTATGTTTAGGGTTTGAACCCTCTATACCAAATACCCCTAGGGTCCGGGCTGAGGCCTAGAGAAGCTCTGCCATGACCAAAGCCAGGAAAATGCCCCTCCGGTCAGCCATAAGCCCAAAGAAACAGTGACACTCCTTCACATACCCCAAAGTCCCTTCTGTAGTTCTGTGGGAGCCTTGAGTTGGGGGAGGGAGGGCTGTGTTTTCCTCTCTCTCTAGCCCCAGTCCTCTTCGAGGGCTGACTCACAGCTTGCTTATGGATCTTTACTAGAAATTCTGGATGAAGTAATCCAGGGGAGCAACTCACTGTTTCTGTGGCTCAGCAAACACCAATGCCTCCCCATCCTCCTCCAGAGAAAGGAGGATGGGTCTGCTGGGCCAATTACATAAGGCACTGACCGCAGCTGCTCTTGGTAATTGCAAGGGAAGAAATTCTGTGTGGAAAAAGCATGGATCTTTGCTCATCCAGTGATACTGTTCTTTCAGGAGAGGAGAACCCCTTCTCCTGGGGAGGCCAGCCCCCACTGCAAATAAAAGACAGGGTGTGCCTACAGAGTCTGTCAGCTGCACAGTAGGGCCTGAGGTTTGGAACAACTTGTATTTTCTGCCTCATGGAAATGGAGGCCCTTCCGTCTTGTCTCTTGATTTTTATCTCCTGGCGAGCTGAGGCTTTCTCTGTGGGAGGCAGGATCTGTCTGACAGGAAGGAGGAGAGAAGAGATGGAGCGTTCTTACTCCTGCTCCAGACCCACCCAAGAAGACCACCCAGACCCAGAGCCTCGGGGAAGGGATCTGCAAGAAATTTGTTTGGGCAATAAGTTCAGCCTGGTGATTCTGCTAAAATAGAGTCCAGAGGAATAGAGGAAAATGGTTGATCATTTCAAGACAAGTGTGACTTCAAATGGCTCTTGGAAAAGCCAAGAGGTTAGGCTACAAAAATCCCTAAAATCAGTAATCTCTCTTCTCCCCCTTCCCCATTTCCCCCCAGCCTCTCCATTACTAGGGGATTCTGTTTCCAGACTCATAGGAAGCCAAAGAAATTCATCAGAGATTGCCTAACTATAAAAACCCAAGTCCAGCCACACAGGTATGGTCTCAAAAGGCTGCACCTTTTGAGCCACCCCTGACACAACCTGTTTGGGCTGAGTTAAAAATGGCATCAATAGGGAATTCTCTGACCTCCAGCTTTGCCAGTTGCCAAAAATAGAATCCTCCAGAAAATATCCCCAACAGCCCAGGAACTGAGATTCTAGAGAACACAGGCCCAATGGAATCAGCGATCTAAATGTGGGGAGCTGCCATGATTCGATGAATAGGAGGAATAGGAGGAGGAGGAGGAGGAAGAAGAATAGGAGGAGGAGGAGGAAGAGGAGAAAGAGGAGGAGGAGAAGGAATAGGAAGAATAGGAGGAATAAAAGGAGAAGGAGAAGGAGGAGGAGGAGGAGGACTAGGAGAAGGAAGAGGAGGAGGAGGAAGAGGAGGAGGAAGAGGAAGAGGAAGAGGAGAAGGAATAGGAGGAGGATGAGGAGAAAGAAGAAGAAGAAGAGGCGGAGGAGGAGGAAGAGGAGGAAGATGAAGAGGAAGAGGAGGAAAGAAAAGAAATAGAGTAAGATGCCAGTGGTTCAAGCCTGTCATTCTACCCACTCAGAAGATTGAGAACTGAAGATCATGGTTTAGCCTGAGCAGAAAAGTCTATGAGACCATCAGAAAGTTAGAAATGGAGGTGTGGTTCAAGTGGTAGAGAGCCAGCCTTGAGCTAACAAGTCCTAAGTTCAAGCCCCGGGAGCAGCATAGGTGCTATTCAAGCATTCTGCTAATACAAATGTATTAACAGAAACACAGTAGATGCAAGGAAGATCTCCAGTAGTAATTTTCTAGAAAGGTAAAAACAAAGTGAAGCAAAATAAAACACCAGGAAGTGGGGGCTCAAAAGGGTGTGGTGGGATGGGGTCAAGGAGAAAGGGGTAAATGAACGAAGAGAGGGAAAATGTAGACAAGAATCTAATGTGTATTAGGATGACTGGGGGAGGGGTGGGAGAAGGCGGGATAGGTGGGAATGTTGAAAGGAGAGACATTGATCAAGATTTACTCATAAGCCACTTTGTTAAATGCCATCTCCTCTGTACAGCTACTTGTAAAGATAAAAACAAAAAGCACTGGGAGTGGTGGCTCACACCTATAATCCTAGCTACTCATGAAGTTGAGAGCTTGAGGATCTTGGTTCAAAGCCAGCCGACACACAAAAATCCTTGAGACTCTTATCTCCAGATAAGCCCAGAAAACCGGAAGTGATTCTGTGGCTCAAGTGGTAGAGAGCTAGCCTTGAGCATAAAAGCTCAGGGACAGCACCTAGGCCTAGAGTTTAAGCCTCAAACCACAAAGGACTGGGAGAAAGAAAATTAAGGAGGAGGAAGAAGAAACAGAGCCACCATCGATATCTTAACACATGTAACAGAGATGAGGTATATTTTAGAGAACAAAAACAAAAAACTAGACCTTAAACCCATAGATACCAGCTTAATCCTGCCATAAATTGAAATCCTGCTCATCAAATTGAAATTCCCAACCCAGCCTGGAGACGGCCAGATTCTCCCACGCCATGACGTCACACCTGGCATACTGCCACCAGGCTCAGTTTCAAAGCTGGAAACTCCCGGCTCAAGGCAGTGTCTGAGTGTTCTCTGCTTCCTGGAGATACCAAGGAGGGTGAAAAGTTTATTTTGTCGTTTAATTGGATGTCTTCAATTTCTACCCCTTGTGTTTCATCTGCCTTTACTGTTACAGCTCTTAGAATCTGTCATAAATAAAAAGCAGTGGGTCCAGGAAAGTGATCACTCTGTGTGCATGTGTGTGCCCGTACATGCCATTACTGAGACTTCAATTCAGGGCCTCCTGCCCTCGTTTGGCTTTTCTCTCAAGGCTGGCACTCTTAATGGTCATACCATCTACTTCTGGGTTCTTGCTGGCTGATTGGACATCAGAGTTTCTTGAGTTTGTCTTGTGAAGATAGCTTTGAACGATGATCCACCTATCTCAGTCTCCGGATTAGCTAGGATTACAGGTGTGAGTCACCAATGCCAATCACTGTGCCCAACAAACTGATTGCTTTGTGTTCACTGTTCACTTGGGTACTGTCTGTCCTCAGTTACAGAACATGATCTAGACTTTCTAGGAGGTTATAGATCAAGGATTCCGAGTAGAAGATTAATTAATCAACCTTGCCTTTATCTAATTTTTTTTAAATGTACTTTCAGAAGCCAGTGATGGAGGGTCACACCTATAATCCCAGCTACTCAGGAGGCTGAGATCTGAGAACTGCAGTACAAGGCCAGCCAGGGCACGAAAGTCCATGAGCCTCTTATCTCCACTTAACCACCAGAAAAGTGAAATGGCATGGCGGCTCAATGGGGTACAGTGGTAGCTCTGAGCTAAACAACTCAGGGACAGTGCCCTATCTGATAATGGACACTATTTGGACTCTTTACTGTGTATGACCTAGTCCAAGGGCAAAGTGTCTGGAATCTGGGCCATATGACACACAGAATCCACAGATGCACAAGCTTCCTCAAGAGCTTATTACACCCCATATTTCGAACATGAAGACATTCTCTGCCCATGGAGTTTTTTAGCTGACTCTATTTTTCCTACTTTCTTTATTTTAAATTGTCACATTGATCGGGGAGAGAAGGGAGGAAGAGCCAGGATCCAGGCACAGATGGCTCATGCCTGTAATCCTAACTTCTCAAGAGGGCTGAGATCTGAGGATCACTGTTCAATGTCAACCGAGGCAGGAAAGTCCACGAGACTCTTATCTCTAATGAGCAAAAGAGCCAGCAGGAAAGCTATGGTTCAAGTGGCAGAGCTGGATCCAGCCTTGAGGGAAAAAGCCAACCCCCTCCCCCCAAAGTATAAGGCCTCGAATTTGAGAACTGGTACCATCACAAAAGAAAAGGGATAAGGGGGAGGAAAGGGTAAGTGAAAGGGAGGAGAAGAGAGAGGGAGGGAAAAGGATAAGGAGGGCAAGGGAAGGAGAGGGGAGAAAAAGAGAAGGGATGGGGAGGGAAAGACAGGGAAGGGGAAGAAAAAGAAAGGAAAGCTTCCAATACCCTAACAGCTGTGAGATTCAAACGGCTGTATCCATGGTTGGAAGGTATCATTAAATACAGCTTCTCCATCCCCTGCCAGCCACCCACTCACTTCCCAGGGACATGTCAGCATGGGCCAGACCTTGTGTCTGGCAGCTCTTTGAAATCCAAGCACTAAAGAAAAGCACACATTTTTGTTTAATTCTTTTCCTCCATTTAATAAGCCGTTGAAGCAATCTGACTGAGTTCAGTCAGACACATGGCTACTTCCTTTATGACACTTTTAAACCATTATGTCAGAATGCATGAAGATGATTATTTTAGATTACTATGGCAGAAAGAGATGCCCTTCTCATTAGCAGGCTGAAGAGTCTCAGTGTTAGGCAAATTACAGAGGAACAAAATGCAGTTTCTTGATAGGTGTCTATAGCCCAAAGTCGCCCCCTTTTTTCTTGTCAGCCATAGGGCTTGAACTCAGAGCCTTCTCACTGTCCCTGAGCCTCTCGTGCTAAAGGCTAACACTCTACCTCTTTGAGCCACAGTGCTGCTTCTGGTGGTTCATTGGCCTTTCCTCACCAAGCTGTCTTTGAACAGCCTTCAAAGCTCAGCTTCCTGAGTAGCTAGGATTATAGGTGTGAGTCACCAGCCCCTGGAAAACTCAACTTTTTGACCCTCTTCAAGCTAGCCAGTTGAGTGAGATTGTGAACCTAAATTCTGACCATCCGAATGAGGGACAGTACTTTATTAGGGATGAAATCTGAGCATACTTCCTGCCCACTGAACTTGAATAGTTGGTTTCTTGTTCCTTGGACAACCTTAAAACGCTATTGGTGGGAATGTTCAACCATTCTGGAAAACAGTATGGAGGTTCCTCAAATAAACTAAACATAGAACTACCTTATGATCCAACAGCTCCACTCCTGGACATTTATCCAACAGAGTACAAATTACAGTAAAGCCACCAGCACAACCATGTTCATTGCAGCACTATTCACTATAGTCAAGCTATGAATCAGCTCAGATGCCCTTCAGTGTACAAATGGATCCAGAAAATGTGATACACACATATAATGGAATTTTACTCGTCTATTAGAAAGAATGATACTGTACCATTCATAAGGAAATGGAAAGATGTACAATTATATTAGGTGAAGTAAGCCAGACCCAGAGAAATAACAGATTTCATGGTTTCCTTCACTTGTAGCAGAAAGAATGTGCATACTGCTGGGTAGTATGCAAGTATGGAGATATCAAATAGTGTAATATTTTAGAAAACCTAAGCCAAAGTCCAACAAAATTGACACCATGAAATGGGTACATACTGGAGGAGGTAGGAGATAAGAGCCAAAGGGAGAGGGAAGGCAAATGAAAGGGGGTAGGGATGAGAATACAGTCAAGAATTAATCATACATACCACAAAGTTAAGGAAAGAAAGATAAGGGGTGGTTTAAAGGGAGTTGGGAATGTAGAAGGGGTGACAGTGGTAAAGCCTCATGCTCATAAGCTACTTTGTAAAATGGCACCTCCTTTGTACAAGTACTTAATTATAAAAGGTTGCAAACAAACAAAAAAGGAGTCGATTTTGCTTTGTCAAATTCCTTTGAAGTTGGTCTACTTGTTCCTACATGGTACCTAATATCCAGGGATATTTCTAACAGTATTATCAGTTATCCCTGTTGGCTTTTCCTTACTAATATGAAAATATGGTGAATTCTCATTTGCATAATTAACACCTATATGCAAGTTACCATTACCACTTGCCTTGCTTAATGCAATCCTGTCTGAAATAGTCCTTCTACTTCTGCCTCTGCCTACATAGAATCAACCCAGCCTCTACAGCCAGGCATTTGAAGGAGAAGTTCCATCATGCCTCTTCTCTCATCAAAATTCTTTCATAGATCCCATCTCACTCAGAGGGAAATTCAAATATCAAATCTTTCATGGTCTTCAAGGCACTATGGCTTCTTCCTCTCCAGACTTACTTTCTAGGTACTACCATATCTTCTGTCACAACTGTGGTCTTTTTCTCATCCTTTTTCTTGTTTGAATATACTAGAATGAATCTTATATTTTTGTCTTCTCTCTGCCCAGGTTGCTTTTTCTAAGTTATCAATATGATTCTTCCCAAGCTCCACCCACTCCCCCATAAAAGATTAATTCCATGAGTGTGAATTTAAGTTGTCTGTACCTGATCAAGGCCATCTTCAGCAGGCAACTACTCCATTTCCAAAGGGGCTCTTTCTAATCAAGTGCACTCTTCTTTCTTTCCTCCTTTTCTTTCCTCTGTCCTTTTTCCTTCCTTCTTGCATCCCTATCACTTTTCTTCCTCCCCACTTTGGTCCCTTTCTTCCTCCTCCCTCCCTCTCTCCTGCCATCCTCCTTCCTTCTTTTCTTTTTCTCCTTCCTTTCTTAAATGACAGTAATGAAGGCTGAAATTAAACTTCTTGGGGATCTATTCCACAGATTTACTAATTTCCTCCTCATACACATGGAATGGGCTTCTTATGAATCTTTTTTTAATTTTTCTCTTGTTTAATCTACTTTGGGTAATTGTGAGTCTCAGTTAAGAATTTCTGAGGGCAGAGAGAAAATTATTATTTTTTCCCATCCTTCCTATCCTTTTAGTGTGCCATAGCCATTGATGAGCAAAATGGGAAAACCTTAGCATTAGAAAGTACTCAGTATATATTGAACCACTTTTCCTCTTTTTACATTTCTCCTTTTAGAAAGTCTCCTCTTCCCTTCATGAGGGGACAAAGTTGGCTTTGAAAACAATTCTAAAAAGGGCAATTGTTCATATTACTTTTGTGACTGGTAAATAATGTTAGACTCTATGGGAGAGCAGTATAAAGGGCATCAGACACGCTGTAAGCCAGGAGCTTGGCTTTATTTTTTTTCATCTCTATAGGCTGTTGAAGAGCAAAGAGCATATATTTGATGAATTTCTGTACAGTTTTTAGACTGTGTCTTTCAATAAATGTGAAAACAACTCACCAAACTTTCTTGGGTACCTTGTAATTTGTCTATAAACTTGGTAGAGGTATGTCTCTTTGGGTGATAAAACTAGAAACAGTATGGAGATAGTTGTCACGTATGTTAAGAAAACTAAACATGGGGTCGGGGCTTGGCGCAGCGGAAGCGCCCTTGCCTGGCAAGTGCAAGGCCCTGGGTTCGGGTCCCGGCTCTGGAAAAAAAAAGCTATAAAAGAGCAAAAACCTCAAAAAAAAAAAAAGAAAACTAAACATTAAAATTAAATAGTAGTTACCTGTAAGATACAGGGAACTATTTCTGATAAATAGGGAGTGAATGGATGAGAAACAGGGTGGGTTTTTGGGTGGTAGTAATACACAGTTTCAAAAACAGTATATTTGCTATCTGTACCTTTCTTTTACTCTTATTGGCTAAAGTGAGCATTTGTATTTTGTACACATTGTCTGGTGATTTTAATATTCTAGTCAAAAACAATTTTAAGCTGGGTGCAGGTGACTCATACCTATAATCTCAGCAACTTAGAAAGCTGAGATTTAAGGAACATGGTTCCAAGCCAACTGAGGTAAAAAAGAAAAGAAAAAAGAAGCTGATATTAAAGGTCTGGCTCAAGTGGTAGAGTGCCAGCCTTGAGTGAAAAAGCTAAGAGCCAGTGCCAAAGCCTTGAGTTCAAGTTTCAGCAGTGGCACAAAAGAGCATACGAATAAGTCTATTTGAAAGATTGAATTAAATATCAATAACTTTCCCTTTGCTCTAGTTCTAGAGACTTAGCTTGAGGGCATACCACAAGCTACGTAAATGTTCTACCACAGAGCTACACCGAGCCCTGGCTACAATCATTTCATTTTTTGAGTGTGAAAATGCACATTTTTATCTCTTTATTTTACTTTATTTTTGCTTATTGATTAACTGATTAATTGTCGATCATGGGACTTGAACTCAGGGCCTGCGTGCTGTCCCTGAGATTTTTTTTTTTTTGCCAGTCCTGGGCTTGGGCTCAGGGCTTGAGCACTGTCCTTGGATTTTTCTCAAGGCTAGCACTCTACCACTTGAGCCTCAGCACCACTTCCGGCTTTTTGCTATGTATGTGGTACCGAGGAATCGAACTCGGGTCTTCATGCATGCTAGGCAAGCACTCTACCACTAGGCCAAACTCCCGGCCCCGGGTCCCTGAGATTTTTTTGCTCAAAGGCTACCACGTAGAGCCACAAATGTCACTGCCAGTTTTCTGGGGACTCACTGGAGATAAGAGTCTCATGGACTTTCCTGCCAAGGTTGGTTTCAAACCATGGTCTTCGGATCTCAGCCTCCTGAGTAGGTAGGATGACAGACATGGCCCATCTGCATCTATCTTCTATTTTTTATTGTTGCCTTCTAGTAGTTGGATCAAGATGTTTCAACTCAACATGTCATTGCATGAGTACAATGCAGCTTGACCAGTGTCACTCTTTTCTTTGTTGTCTCACATCTCTGCCAACCCCACAGGTTATACTGCAATTCTTTTTTTTTTTCCAGTCCTTGGCTTTGAACCCAGAGCCTAGACACTGTCCTTGGACACTTTTTGCTCAAGGCTATTTAGTGCTCTGCCACTTGAGCCACAGCACCACTTCCAGCTTTTTCTGTGTACATGGTACTGAGGAATTGAACCCAGGTCTTCAAGCATGCTGGAAGAGTATGCTACCACTAGGCTATGCTCCTGGCCTGAATTGTAATTCTTTACTGATGAGCATGGTTCTCATTTAGCAAGAATTTAACTATGTTCCATACTCGAAGCCTTGCACAAAATTAGCAGCCTTCTGTTATCAGAAGAACCTTTGGGTTCTGAACCAGGAATCATTTAACTCTTAATCTTACAGTCATTTTCCTAACCTCTCTTTCACCATGAAGGAATGGAGTCAAGATTAGAAATTTCTTCCTCAGCTGGGCACTGATGGTTCACATTTCAAATTCTAGCTACTCAGGAGGCTAAAATATGAGGATTTCAGTTCAAACCCAACCAGGGCAGAAAAATCTGTGAGATTCTTATTACCCATGAACCACCAAAAAACAAAAAAAAAAAACCAACTGGAAGTAAAGCTATGGTTTGTGTGGTACAGAACTGGACTTGAGCGCAAAAGCTCAGGGACAGAGGCTGTGAGTTCAAGGTCAGGACTGGCATACACATTAAAAAAAATTCTCCCTTACCATGAGGCGATGGTAGCCTGAGGATTCAAATTCACCAGTGTTTGACTTCAAAACTGGGGCTGTGTGTCTGGAATGAGCATCCCAATTGAATTTTTCCACAGAGATGAACTCTCAACAACTACCTTTGGTTTATTTGTTGGTAAATAGAAAATTGTTCAGGTATTTACCAGAAAGTTCCAGAAGCAATGCCCGATTTGTAGTCACACTGTTTTCAGTGCCAACTTCTCTCACGGAAAGCCATCCCAGACCTTCAACCTAATCACCCTTTCAAGGTCCCTGGCTGCCATGCAAAGCAATATTTGTAGAACCCAGAAATTCAAAAAGAACTATCTTGGGGGGGGGAGGGGAGGTCTAATGAAAGAACCATACTCTTAATCTTTATATGTTTTTAAAATCCTTGAACTTGAATGCTCTAATACCTGTCCACACAAAGGAAATATCCCTGAGGTCAAAATGAAATTTTAAAAGTTAATTTATTTAAGGAAGGACATTGTGAAAATAAAATATGTCAGGTACAAAGGGCCTATTGTATTTAGAGTTAGGTATTTGACAAATTTATAGTAGCTTTTAATTTCATGTATACTTCCCCAATTTTATTAAATATTTGACTTCTTTTTCATTTTTTAAATTCTATTTAGTGGTTGCTTGTGTCTGTACTGGTGCTTGAACTCAGAGACTCATGCCCTCTCTTAGCTTTCTTACTCAAGGATGGCACTCTACCACTTGACCTACCCCTCCACTTGTGGCTTTTTGCTGGCTAATTGGAGAAAAGAACCTCATGGATTTGTCTTCCCAGGCTAGTTTAGGACAGCTTTAATCCTTTTAAAATATTTTGTGATTTAAATTAGCAAAGGATAAATAGAATGACATAAAAAAAAACACAATTTTTATTACTTTTTGTTTATGTGGTACCGAAGAATTGAACCCAGGGCCTCATGAGTGCGAGGCAAGCACTCTGCCACTCAGCCGCATTTTAGCGTGTGTTGTTGATTGCTGTTGTTTTGTTTTTAAGAGAGCAATTCATTTAACTTTTATACATATTTGTTTTCAACAACAGGAGCCTTGTGGATATAAAGTCTGTGTACTAGAAGACCTCCCATCACCAGATTGAAAACTCCAGCCTTTGAGAAGAATAATGTCATTTCAGTATGTTGGGCCTGTTTTCTTTCTGGCTCTCTTTAAGTTCTTGAAAGAACGGATGAGAAAAAAGATCTTTTCACACAGAAAAGATCTATTTGAAGGCACTTCAGAGTCAATATCCTAAAACATTTGCATGCTTCTACTGCTTTTATTGACTGGCTCCACAAAGATACAGCCCATGTTCCAATACAAAGAGAGAATACTGTGGTTAAACAAGTGGGTAAAACTAAACTCCTGTCTAGATCTCATGGGGAGGCCTGGCTTCTTGTTCAAATATGGATACACCACCCCACTTGTAAATAGCTGGTTTAGGGTTGCCTAGACCAAGTTGTACTTGCTCTTAATGGGTATGTTTGGGAGATGTTTAATGAAGAAAGCTACCCAGCTTTTTCTTTCCTGTTGCGTTCCTATTCCAGCCATGACAAAATATCTTCAAGGTTGGATTTGAAAAGTCAATATCCAGTGTAAGGTGATTTTACTTAAAAAGTCTTCAGAGAAATTCTTGCCTTATTTTCCAGCCTAGCTCTTCCTTCTGAGAAGTTGTTCATCCTTATAAAAGTTAAAGGATCTGGTAGCCCCTGCTTCTCAAATACTATGATCAAGGTATTTTGTCTTCTCTTCTTTCTATGATCTAAGCCTCATCATATCTTTCCACGATACACACATAATATGTGCAGTACATGTAATTTAATGGCCAGGTGTAACGGCATGTCAAGCCTGAAAGATTGCACTCACTCCCTCTGCTCTCCTTCTGGGGTTGTGTTTTTCCCACCTCAGAGATTAGAGAGCTGCGATGGAAACTCTAAATAGAATGGGAAGCAGGGAGCTGAGATAACAGAGAGCCCTTCTCTGCCCTAGGCTGGATAACTTCGTTATTGCTCAGTTTGAGTTAAGAGCAGATAGGTAAGCCAGGCTGGTGGCTCATGCCTGTAATTCTAGCTACTCGGGAGGCTAAGATCTGGCTTAGCCAGGAAAGTCTGTGAGATTTCTATCTCCAATGAATTAGCCTAAAAAGCCAGAAATGGAGCTATGACTTAAGTAGTAGAGCCTTGGGTTAAAAGAAAAAAGAATTCAGGGGTAGTAATCACGCCCTGCACATTCAAACCCCATTACTAGAACAGAAGAAAGAAAACAGAACAATGAAAATGACTTTAAAACAGAGGAACACAGATAATAAAAAGTAATCGATGGAATTTGATCAAAGTACATTATATGCACTAAGCAAATGTCACTGTGAAACCCTTTTATGCAAGTAGTACACATTAATAAAGAGAAAGAATAAAATGAAATTGTACTCAGAATACATGGGCTAGGAGTGTGGCCTAGTGGTAAAAGTGCTTGTCTAGCACGTACTAAGTCCTGGGTTCGATTTCTCAGTAATACATATACAGAAAAAGCTGGAAGTGGTGCTGGGGCTCAAGTGATAGAGTGCTAGCCTTGAGAAAGCTCAAGGACATTGCCCAAGCCTTAGGTTCAAACCCCAAGACTGGCAAATAAAATAAAATAATGCAAAGTCTCCTTGCTGCTATTTCTCTGATCCTCTCTCTTAGTGTTGATTCTTTTTACTCTACTTGGAAGCAAGACAGATTAAGAGGAAGAGCATGAGGGAAAGTTAAGCCTTCCTAGCTAGGTAAAAAATAGAAGTGGAGACTAAATCCAATATGGTGGGTGGGAGGCACAACAAGGCATGCAGATAACTCAGTGAAACACATAAAGGGATCCCTGAGTGGGGACTCAGTAGAGATAAATCAATCATGAGGCTCCTTGCAGGACAAGTCCACTCCTTAACCAATCAGAACAGCAACTTGTCCAAAGGGGGCGGGTCCAAGCGACCCTTTCTATAGCAGACCCTAGAAGAGAGACAGTTGTTATTCAGCTCCACCACCCTTCTGGTTAGGATTCTATTTTGGTGTTTTCCACTACTGTTTCTGTTGCTTTTAAAGAAACCTATCAGCTTTAAATACTTTCCCTGTCCTTTAAATCTTTAATCAGCAGAAGAAACCAAAACAAAACAAAAAAAGAATCTGAACCCCAGACAGTATCAATTATACTTGGAACAGAAAGAGACTTGGGGTGCTAGATTCATGGTGCTAAAAGTTGTGTTTTGTTTTGTTTTTTAATCTCGTGCCTGCCCATAAGTCAGCGTCAATCTCATGACAGCTCTCCTGAAGGCAGAAGATGCATTCTCCTCCATAGGAAAGCTTGGTGAAGTCTGTGTTGAAGATGTCCGTTTGATTCTTGGGCTTGAAGTGACTCTACATCCCATCCCTTGGCTCTTTAGAGTCACCAAGATGTCAATTTATGGAACTCTACATTTAGATTGGGACACAGCGGGCCTGGGTATTTGGCCCCCTTCTGTCCCTACTGCCTTAGAGGCCTCAAGGGCAAGGCAGTAAGGCTGAGTCTAAACAGGAAAAAGTAGCTGGAGATTTTTATCTCTTGGATTCCAGCACTGAGCTTAACTCTCAGGATAGGAACCAGAAAAGTCAAGGATGCTATTTTGTCATGAGATGTCTATTGTCGAATAAGCTTTGCTAAGGTCCCTCACTCCACTTCTGTGTGGCCTGAATTATTAGATCTGGGCAAGGCTCAGGAAAAGAGATAATACACAAACAAAAAGAAAATAAAAGCCAAGCCAGGTAGGTAGGTGCCTAGCTACTCAGGAGGCTGAAATCTGAGGATCACAGTTTGATGTCAGTCCAAGGAGGAAAGTCCTGCTGAAACTCTTATTTGCAACAAACCATTCAAAAACCAGAAGTGGAACTATGACTTCATATGGTAAAGCCTTAAGCAAAAGAGCTCAGGGAAATCAAGCCCTGAGTTCAAGTTATACAACCAACTCCAATAACAAAAACAGCAGAATGTAAAACCATATAAACCACACAAACTCAATATGCTGATCTACCAGAACCTAGAAATTAAAGATGGTAGCCTCTACTTTCCTAGTGTACCTATTTACGACTCTAAAGCTTTGTTACTTTTTCGATTCCCTAAACACCTCTTGAGATGTTGATAGCATCTGAAGTTCTTGCAGGTGTGGGAGGAGAAGGGTGAGCTGGATTCTGAAGTCTTCTTCTGGTCAACATGATCGTAGTCCAGTGCATATCAAGACCTGCAAGCTTTGGTCCAGTTTTCTCACCGAGTAAGAGAACTATACATAGAGGTAAAGGATTCTAAAAATATTCTAGGAATGATATGGAGAGGGCCATATTTTTGCATACTGTTTTCATGTATTAAAAATATGTTACCAGGTACTATAGCTCCTACCTGTGATTCTAACTACACAGGAAGCTGAAATCTGAAGATTGCAGTTCAAAGTCAACCTAGTCAGGGAAGTTCATTAGGCACTTTTTTACAATTAACAAGCAAAAAGCTGGAAGTGAAGCTGTGGTTCAAGTAGTAGAGTACTAGTCCTGTGTATAAAAGCTCAGGAACAGTGTGCCCAGTCTTCAAGTTCAAGCCCCAGAACTGGCACAAAAAAGTAGGTGTGTGTAGTGGGGCCTGAACTCAGAACCTAAGCACTGTCCTTTTGCATTTTTGCATTCTACCACTTGAGCCACAGGTCTACATTTTTTTTCTTTTACTTTACCCAGGCTGGCTTCGAACTACGATTCCCTGATCTCAACCTCACCCTGAACTACTCATTCTGAGTAGTTAAGATGACAAGCATGAATCACCAGCACCCAGCTAGACTTTTTTTTTTTGAGTTTTAGATATTGAACACTCAAATCTGCATCCCAACTGTATGGTCACAAGCTCAGTCCTTTTGCTTTTCTAGTTTGTTTTCCAGATGGAGTCTCACTAACTTTTCTCTGGCTGGCCTCAAAACTTACTCCTTCTGTCTCTGCCTTCTGACTAACTAGGCTTATAGGTTGTCTTATTACAGCTGGCCCATAAATATATGTAGACTGTCCCTTAGGAATTTATCATGTTTAAATGTCATTTTTATTATATGACTGTATTCATTTGTATTTCACTTCTATTCCGAATGTCTTTGTTTTACATCCTGTATCTCCAACATTCCCTAAATGGCAGTGTTTTTAGAGTAGAAGGACCCAGAGACAAATAAGAAGAAACAGTGACACCATTAGAATTCTATCAGTTTGGTAAATTTCCATTATTTCTAGTTAGCAAAGTCTTTTTTTTTTCCTGCTTTTGATTAGTTTTGAGTAAAGCCCTAGTAGACTGAGAGTTGTGCGCTATTTTATCCACAATCTACCAAGATTATTTTATAGTCTACAGAGACAGAGATTTCTACAAATCTCCTTGTTGGATTTCTTCCATTTCATACACATTCCTAGTTAGAACAGTCTTCTCAACCTTGGGGGTGAGGGAAGGGAAACAGGGACAAAAACACGAGAAGGTGTATCAATGTTTGTGAAGTAATGCACCTACTACTTGATGAATATAACTGTAATCCCTCTCTATACATTATCCCAACAATACAAAAAAAAAGAAGAAAAAGTCTTCTCATCCTTGACTCTAAAGCTCCTTTCAAAGTCGGTTGGTTTTGAATTGGAAATTGTGCCCCCATGAGCCACAGAGTATTGCCTTTCAACTTATTATTTTTAAACTATAAGTAACCTCTGTCCATTTCTGGATGCAAGGGTTTTTTTCCCCCCCTAAATAAAATGGAAGTCATTTAATTTTCTCATTTTAGATGAACTTGTGAACTCCTCGAAATAGAAAATGATTCAAAAGAAGTAGATCGTTGCTCTATTACTTTTAAGTTTGGTAGGGTTTTCAAATTAGATCCGATGCCACACATGATAGGCGAGATATTTTGACCCAAAGACTAAAAAGGTTTTCAGAAGCTGTGTAGAGTTCCCATCTGTAATCAGAACTAGTCAGGCTGAGATATGAGAATTAGAGTGTGAAGCCAGACCAAAAGACTAATCTCCAGTTAACCAGGAAAAGGCTGGACATGGAGGTATGACTCAAGTGGTAGAGCACCAGCTTGTAATGAAAAACCCTAAGCAAGAACATGAGGCCCTCAGCTGGAGTTGGCACACTGACTCACACACAAGAAAGACTTCGGAGAAATTCCTGCTTTAAAGCAAGTGTAATCTTAGCTATTCAGGGGGCTAAGATCTGAGGATCGCAGCTCAGTGTTAATCTGGGCAAGAAAGTGGGTAAGACCTTTTGGTCAGTCATGGGGCTTGATCTCTGGGCCTGAGCTCTATCCCTGAGCTCTTCAGCTCAAGGCTATTGCCCTACTTCTGGCTGGTGGTTCATTGGAGATGAGAGTCTCATGGACTTTCATGCTCATGCTGGCTTTAAACCATGATCCTCAGATCTCAGCTTCCTGAGTAGCTAGGATTACAGGTGTGAGCCACCCACACCCAGTGAAAGTGGGCAAGACTCTTATCTCCAATTGAACAACAAAAAGGCAGAAGTGAGGCTACAGTTCAACAGCCAGAGTGATAAGGCTCAGGGATAGGCCGGGAGTGTGGCCTAGTGGTAGTGTGCTTGTCTGGCATGCATGAAGCCTGGGTTCGAATCTTCGGTACCATATACACATTCGTAGTTATATATAATATGTTATATATAATATATATAATATGTTATATATAATATGTAGTATATATAAATATCTTCACGTATACTTTAAATTTTTACATATTTGATATTTTGCATATATTACACAAAACTTACCTATATTTTATATTTAATTATATATTCACATATAACTGGATATAAAATTAATAGATGCATTCAATCATATACATTTTATATATGTTATATATAAATAATGTTATAATTAACACATATCACATTATAATATATAATACATGAAAATATAAATAATATATAAATATAAACTGATAATGCATAAAATACATAATATGCAATTATATATTATATAAATACACAGAAATGCAATTTATAAATCTATAGGATATATAAATATACATTATATATGAATATATAAGTAATATATACTTATTATGTATTAAATGATATAAATAAATGCATGAATAGTATATAATCTGTGTAATATATTATATATAATATTATATGTATTTATCATATATGATATATTATATTATATTATATAACATTATATACAATATACATGATATACACTATATATAGCATATATAGTATATATATCATATATAATGTTGCATAGTATATATAAATATATAAAATATGCATGTATGCATATATTATATAATTATATATAATTGGATATATTTGTATTTGGTTATTTGAAATTGGATAGGGAAGGGGGGAAAACAAGATGAGGGGTGGGGGCTGGGGGGAGGGAAATGGGGACCAAGATATAAGAAAGGGTATCAATGTATGTGAAGTAATGCACCTTCTATCTGGCAAATATCATGTAACCCTTCTATTAATTACAATAAAAATATATGAAAAAAACATATAAATAAATATATAAAATATGAATACATGCATATATTATATACAATATTATATATTACATATATCAATAATCGATGTATATATTATGATATATCATGCATGATAGAGTATATATTATATATGAATAATATATGGAATATGCAGTATATAAATATACAAATCTATAAACTTATAACCTACATAGAAAAATGTAAATATATAGACATATAGGACACATATGTCATATGACTCACCTGCATCTTCTTCCCATAATGCTCTGGATGCTAGTTCAAACACTTCTTCCCTGGAAACATGTTTGGCAAATGAAAAGAGGAAGGGGGAGTGCATATATTAAGCCATCAACCAATCAGCGCAACGCCCCTGGGAGGAGCTATGGGGAAGCCACGCCCACCTTGCTCCAGAGTACCCGCCCTGGGGAGCCGCCTTGGGTCTTCCAGCCCTGGGGCCTCTTTCTATGGAAGGTCTGTAGCCTCCTTTGCTTCCAAATAAACGAGCTCTGTCTGCCTTTTAATTGTTTAATTAGCAGAGCAAACGAACCCTAGGTGGCATCACGGTCCCCTAAAGTGTAGTACTCCTTTCCCGCCTGCCTCTGCCCTGTGCAGTGAAAACTCACTGGTAATCCATGTAAAGGGTTTTATTTTTTGGTTTTCCATTTCACTTTTAATTGAATCCTAAGAGATAGACCTTTTCAGTTTTTTTTTTTTTAAATTTTTTCCTAGCTTGAATTATTAGCCACAACCCTCAATAGGGCTAATCTGAGATGCCTAAAGAAATGAAAATGGAGGAAAGGTCTTCCACTTCAGTGAGTTTCTGTCACACAGCCCAGGGGCTGTTGGCATCCAGGGCAGAGGTCACAGTTCTTGGCCAGACAGGCTATTAATAGGAGTCTTGAAATAAACCCCAGCCCAGTGAGATAGGAGGATCCTGATTTCACTGCGGCAGCAGCTCTCCTGGCACCTCCTATTTTCATCAGCTGTTTATCAAAATCAGATTAATACAAGAACATCAGATCAGAGTTGTTTGCACCTGCCTGGATCTTGAATTACAAATGACTTTCCTTGTGCTGCTGGCACAAAAGGACTGTGACCTATGGATGAACTAGCTAGCCTTTGTGTTTTCCTGAGTTCTGTCATGAATTTCTGATTCCTGAAGACCTCAGGCATTAAGACTCTGGTTGATTACTGTAAAATAGATGAATGGTTCCAAGAGGGCTGGGACTTTGTAGGTAATAGTTTCTATGTTCCTGATAAGTCATATTAAGTCACTTGTGGGTTATTTTGGGATCTCCCATGTGGAAGACAATGGCTCATTTAGGAGGTTGTAGAGTTATGTAAGATGGCTCTTTCCAGACAAAGAAGAGGCAGAGGAGCCAGCCAAAAGGGTGGAACACAGAAGTCTGTGTGGTTTCGTGGTTCCAGGGAGAGACATAGAGGCCTTGGGCTGCCTTCCTGGGTTCAACTACCAGTTGAAACTCTGTCCCAAAGCCAAGTCTCTTGGCTTGAGGCAGCTAGACTATAAAATCAGGAGAGACCAAACCACAGAGCTGTGCTCAGGAATCCGTTGGAGGGATGGCAAAAAAAAAAAAAAAAATTGGAAATGAAAAAAAGAAAAGGTTACAATTTAGGACTTCTTTTTTTCCTCAATAAGCATGATCTTTGTTTGTTTGTTTGCTTTCTTTCCTGATTATTGGCTGACATGGGCAGTAATATAAAACCAAGCCAATGTCTGTGGTGGTTGTGTGTGTGAATGAGAGGGAGGGGGGTGTCTGAGCAAAGTTATTCAACCTTAACCTTGGTGAGTTTTCAGAAGAATACTGGGGAGGGGAGGGGAAGGGTTCTGCATGAATTCTCTGCTCATCCTGTCTTCGCAGAAGATATTCCCCTGAAACTGTGGAAAAGAAAAAAGAATCCCTTCCTTCAGACTTCACTCGGTTCTGTTGGACGTTAGCTTCAGTTTATAAGCGGTAGCCTGTTTTACTTTAGCTTCACAAGAGGGCTGGGACTTATGGGAGGTGCTGGCCAAATTCCACCACCTCTGCGGCTCTGGTCAGTGCCATGGTGGGCCACCTACACATTGGGTTTGAAATATTGCTGGCTATGTCTTCATTTTCTGCACTTGAAATGTTTTCTGATCTTTAGATAATTTAGGTTAAAAAAAAATTTTTTTTGTTCTTCCCAGAGTGATCTGGAGCAGTTTAGCAAAATCTGGTGGTGGGTGACTGAGTGTGACATTTCTCTCAGCATGGTTGCTCTTATTCTAACCTAAACCAAGCCAGATGGAAACCGGGGAGTGGGGGACCCTCCCTCCAGACCCCAAATATGTTCACAATGTCATCTCTTCCTACATTGGCCCCAAGTACATGTTTCCAGATGTTTTGGTGAGCTAATCAAGCACAGTATGTCAAAAGTCCCACACTTCCCTGACCAAAATCCTCTCTCTCTTTTTTAATTTGTCAATGTTATTACCATCCAGGGGGTTAAAAAAAAAAGAATGAAAGGTTATAATTGTAGCAGATAAAACTATCTAGAGAACTATTGTCTATCTGGTAAGAGGATCAGTCACAAGTGACAGAGAGAGACCTTTTTTTTGTTGTTGTTTTTGTTTTTTTGCTGATAAAGGGTCTCATGAACTGAGCTGGATTCAGTTTTTCTTTTCTTTCTTTTTGTGTGTGTGTGTGTTGGTTGTGGGGCTTGAACTCTGGGTGCTGTCCCCTGAGCTCTTCAGCTCAAGGCTATTGCCCTACCCCTTGAGCCACAGCAGCGCTTCCGGTTGGTTTTCTAGTGGTTAACTGGAGATAAGAGTTTCTCGATCTTTATTGCCTGGGCTGGCTTTGAACCTCGATCCTCAGATCTCAGCCTCCTGAGTAACTAGGATTGCAAGACCTAGGCTCCAAGCACCCTGTGTGTATTGCATTCTTTGGGTTAAGTTTTATTTGACATTGGGTGACACTAACAAAGAACTGGAATTCCAGGTATCTTTCTAAACAATTTCCTCAACTCAGACTCTATACCTTGACCTGAACAACCCGAAAAGTAGAAGATTCACAGCTTCCAAAAGAACAAAGAAATGAAAATAATGTTAATTCTTATCTCTTACCAAAATAGAGTATAGAAATAGGTACTAATAGATTCTGGGTACAATAATTCACAGTACCATACATTCATTCTAAAACACATCAACACATTGAGATTTAAGAGATTATGACACATTTATTAATAAAATCTGTATTTTATACACATCCACTTTCACAACATTTTTTTTCCACTTGCTATTTGCTCAAGGCCAGAACTTTAGAATCATCACACCAAACCAAGAGAACAATATGTTTTTCAGGAGATAATAATCACTTAAGATAATAGAATATTGTAAAAAAAAATCAGAAGATTGCAAGTGTGGCTTAAGTGGAAGAGCACCAGTACAGAGAGAGAGAGAGAGAGAGAGAGAGAGAGAGAGAGGGAAATCAAGGTTATTTGTTTCAAAGTCAAAGCCACTAAAAATCGGAGACTAGTGCTGGCAGCTCACACCTGTAATCCCAGCTTCTCAGGAAGCTGAAATCTGAGAATCACGGTTCAAAGCCAGCCCAGGCAGACAAATCTGGGAGATTCTTATCTCCAGCTAACCAGCAAAAAGCTGGAAGTAGAAATGTGGCTCCAATTATAGAGGGCCAGCCTTGAATGAAAAACGTAAGGGCTAGCACCAAGGCTTTGAGTTCAAACCCCCGTACAGGCACACATTTTTTTTTTTTGCCAGTCCTGGGGTTTGAACTCAGGGCCTGAGCACTGTTGTTGGTTTTCCTCAAGACTAGCGCTCTACTACTTGAGCCACAGCACCGCTTCTGACTTTTCTATGTATGTTGTACTGAGGAATCGAACCTGGGTCTTCATGCATGCTAGGCAGGAACTCATCACTAAGCCAAACTCCTGTCCCCCCCCTCCCTGTACTTTCTTAATCTTCATGTCTTGCATATGCATACAAGACATATGTATACTGGGCTCTTGCCATTGGAGCCTCCAAAAATATTATGTATACTTTCATCCATTCTGGGGCCCTGATGTAGCTATACTTTTAGGCATGGTTTCAAAAGGTCGCCTACACCATTTGCATGTAATAAGGAAAGGACAGATGGCAACGCAGAAAGACACAGAGAGGCTGAGTGGGCACAAAGTCTTCATATTCAAACTGCTGTTGAATTCCTCCTGCCAAGTCCTGCCTCTTCCTCTCATTTCTAAAGCCTTAACTCACTTCATTTCTCTTGAAGAAGTTCAGACAGTAGATTTGCACAAATCTTACTGTTTTATTTTGGTTTAGGAAAGACCCATCACCGAGCTGGCTCCTTGTCAGATTTTAAATGTAACATTTTGCCAAGTGTAAAGCTGTATAATCTGTTCCTTTTCTGTTGCCCATATTCTAAGTTCAATATTTGCAAAATATCACATCAAAATACTTCAACTCAGCTGGGTGTCTGTGCCTCTGCCTGTAATCCTAACTACACACGGAGGCCGAGATCTGAGACTCCAGGTTCCAAAAGAAAAGACAGGACAGAAAAGATTGTGAGACTCTTATCTCTAACCAAGCAGAGAAAAAAAAATATTTGGAAATGGAGCTGTGACTCAAAGTGGCAGAGTACCAGCCTTGAGTGAAAAAGTTGAGAAAGAGCTGGAGATGTTGAGTTCAATTCCCTGCACCAGCACACACACACACAAAATTCCTTTACATCCACCTCCAAGGAGTTAGCCATTTATGAAATCAAATTCTTGTACATATCAATCTGTGATACACTTCCAGAGAAGGAAATTTATATCTTTGTTTTGGTTTGTACTTTCTATTCTTTTCAATGTTTTCCCCTTCTTGGAGGATTTAAGAATGATGTGCTCACCTAATAGCAAAATATATATTATGCCTATGTATTATATACATAAAACCCTTGCGATTATACATTCTATTATCAAGCTAATTACTATATTGACTCTTTCTGCTTGCTTTTAGAAAAAGGAAGCAGACAAACTAAGTCGTTGTACCATATAAAATACTCTGTGGATTATTTGAAAAAGATAAAGCAACATCATGATGAATTTTAATTTTTTTTTGAATTTTAATTTTCTAACAGAAAAATCCCTCATGGGTGCTTAAAAATAAAAGCTGTAAAAAGTATTCTGTGGTTCGCACTTTGTCATACTTAACATTAAAGCACCGCTTTCTTACTTTTAATTTGGTCTATGTTTTTAATGCAATTTTACTGTTATTATTCAGGAGTTGCATAGAGGGGTACTTTCTTACTTTATGAAAGACAGCCCACAATATTCTGGATTATCCCATATTCTCTCCTTTTTATAAAAAATGATCAGAAACCATATGGGTTTACTCAGGAGGCTAAGATATGAGGATTGCAATTCAAAGTCAGCCCAGACAAAAAAGTCTATGAGATTCTTATTTCCAATTAACCAGCAAAAATCTGGAAGTAGAACTATGGCTGTCCTTGAGAGAAAAGCTCAAAGACAACACCCAAATCCTGAGATCAAGTCCTAGTATCTACACAAAAATACTAAGGAAAAAAAATATAATTTTGGTGTCTGGGATATTGGTGCATACAAATCAATGCTGGTATTACATATCAAATACAATGTCATGAATAAAATCATCAACAATGTCCAGTCTCCCTTAAAGAGACTGTTGCTGAAAGAGATCATTTCTACATGTGTGCTATTTGTACAAACATTTTCTTGGACAAATACTCCTTTGTTGTTGTTTAAATGAATGCTTTAAACCTGAGTAGTAATTTAAAAACAAAACCGTTTTCCAAATGCTTGCCTACCAGAAAGAGCTTTTAAAAAAGGATCTTTAGATAGCTTGTCTTGTGAGAGTCATTTCTATTCACACAGACAGAGGAGTCTAAGTATAGCTGGAGCTCATTAAAATAGACTTGTGAGCATAATTATAATGAACAATTAGCTAGAAATTAATCTTAATGATTTGTTGTAGCTGATAGAACAGAGGCATAATGTAATTATGCTTCAACTTTCTACATCATTAAGAATACAACTACCAGTACCTTTCAATTAGGGAAAAGGAAATCCATTTAGCAAGGGTTCTCACAGAGCCAAATCAAAGCACTGCAGAGGCCGAGATCTGAGAGTTCTGGTTCCAAGACAAAATTGCCTGCAATGAGCCAGCAAAAAGCCAGAGGTAGGGATATAGCACAAATGATAGAGCACCAATTCTGTGGGGGGAAAGCTAAGCAAGAGTGTCAGTCTCTGAGTTCAAGCTCCAGTAGTGGCACCAAAAGAAGGAATGGAAGGAAAAAGGAAGGAAAGGGGAAGAGAGAGGAGGGCGGGAGATGGGGAAGGGAAAGGGAAAGGAAGGGAAGGGAGGGAGGGAGGGAGGGAGGGAGGAAGGAAGGAAGGAAGGAAGGAAGGAAGGAAGGAAGGAAGGAAGGAATCTATATAAAGTAATGGATAAAAATGATTATTACAATAAGTATTAGGTCTCTAAACTATAAAGATTTATCTATGTCATTTTCCTCTCTGTTGAGTATTCTTTTCCATTTTTAATATTCATCAACATCAATTGGGACTTTATTTCCCCAACACATTAAACACATACAAAAATTTTAAATACAATAGAAATCTGACGAAATGCTCGTTTGTGGACTGAAAAATATTTTTAAAAAATATATTCATTTAGAGCTGTGAATTATCTTCTCTTGTCCAAAGACGTGGAGCTGTCTGGAGGTATTTTCACTTCTTTTCTTTTCTTTTCTTTTTTCTTTTGCCAGTCCTGGGGTTTGAATTCAGGGCCTGAGTACTGCCCCTGAGATTTCACATGGCTAGCACTCTACCACTTGAGCCACAGCACCATTTCTAGCTTTTTCTGTGCATGTGGTACTGAGGGATCGAACCCAGAGCTTCATGCTTGCTAGACAAGCACTCTACCATTAGGCCAAACTCCCAGCTCCCATTTTGTTTCTTTTTTAAAAACAATTTTATTTCTTTACTTCAGCTAGCCAGGTGTGTGCTTTGGGGTTTTTTTTGTTTGGTTGGTTGGTTGGTTTGAGGAGTTAGGGGTTTTGTTTTGTGAGTTTTTTTTTTTTTTTCCACTAAGACTGTTTAGACATTTCACTGCTGGCGTTGAGACATTGTCAGGGAACACATCCGAACCCCAACATAAAAGACCTGGTACCTATGCTTCCACATTACAAAGCAGGCTATCAGACACACTAGCCCACAGGCGAGATTCAGAACTATCTGGATAATTAGGAAGAGTTTGAAGGTGCCAGTGATGCTGTCACAGCCTGGTACCCCCCTGTATATGAAAGTTCTGCTGAGTGGCTCAGAGGATGGCAGTTTGCACTGGCAGGCGTCCGGCGTGGTCTCACAGGAAAACTGGGAAAGCTGGGAATAAAGATGGGCCTCAAAAGCCACGGCCAGCACACACACCATCAGACCCAGGGCACTCAGCAAGAAGTACAGAAGCTGCAAGAAATCAGAAGACAGATCTTTCTGGTGACAGGAATGGGGAAGGTTTGTTTGCAAAGCTAATTAGAAAACTCTGCTCTTTTTTTTTTTGGTCTCTCAAGAAGTCGGTTTGGGGTTTTGTTGTTGTTTTTTATTTGTTAGTGATGGGGCTTGAACTCAGAGCCTGAGCACTTTCTGGGTTTTGGTTTTTGTTAGCTTTTCTGCTCAATGTTAGCGTTCTACCACTTTGAACCACAGCTCTACTTCTGGTTTTCTGGTGATTTCATGGAGATAAGAGTCTCATGGATTGTGCCTAGGCAGGAAAAATCCATGAGCTCTGCTCATATTCCTTTTTTGTTTTTTCTTCTCTTTTTCCTTTTCTTTTTTTTTTTTTTTTTGCCAGTCCTGGGGCTTGAACTCAGGGCCTAAACACAGTCCTTGAACTTTCTCAAGGCTAGCACTTTATCACGTGAGCCACAGCACCACTTCCTGCTTTTTCTGTGTATGTGGTACCAAGGAATGGAATCAGGGCTTAGGCAAGCACTAAGGTACACTTCTGGCCTCAAAAATTTGTGGGTTTTTTTAAATTTTGTTTTTGTTTTTATTTTGCCAGTCCTGGGGCTTGAACTCAGGGTCTGGGTATTGTCCGTAAGCTTTCTCAAGGTACTTCTTCAGCCACAGCACCAGTTCCAGCTTTTTCTATGTATGTGGTACCTAGGAATCGAACCTAGGGCTTTATGCATTCTATCACCAGGCCCTCTGCTCATATTTCTAATTGCCATATAGATGTTGGGTCTTTTTCAAGAATATGATTAATCATATTCATATGACTGTTGAGATATTTATGTGTAGATGTAGCTATAAAACAAGATAACCAGGGGCCGGGAGTTTGGCCTAGTGGTAGAGTGCTTGCCTAGCATGCACGAAGACCTGGGTTCGATTCCTCGGTACCACATACATAGAAAAAAGCCAGAAATGGTGCTGAGGCTCAAGTGGTAGAGCTCTAGCCTTGAGAAAGTCCAAGGACAGTGCTCAGGCCCTGAGCTCAAGCCCAGGACTGGCAGAAAGAAAACAAAATAAAACAAAACCAAGATAATCATACGTGAATGCTCCATTTCACAATCAAGGGAGACAAGTAATGGTGGCTCACGCCTGTAATCCTAGCTATCTTAGTACACTGAGATCTGAGGATGGTGGTTGGAGCTAATCTTGGGTAGGAAAGTCCATGAGACTCGTATCCACAATCAACCAGCAAAAAGCTAGAAATAGAGCTGGAAGCTCCAGAAGTCAAGCACATCCTTTGGAGTAGTCAGGATTACAGGGCCCACTGGTGTCATCCTTCCTGCTCCCTTGTTTTGTTGGTTTGTTTTATGGCTAGTCCTGGGGTCTTGAACTCAGGGCCTGGGCTTTGTCCCTGAGCCTCTTTGTACTCAAGGCTGGCCCTCTACCATTCGAGCCACAGCACCACTTCCAGCTTTGTTTGTGTACTGAGGAATCAAATCCATGCATACCAGGCTAGCCAGGAGCTTCAGGTGGGTGTCACACTGGTGACTCAGCTTGTTCAAAAAAACACCAGCTCAATGGAAGGAAGAAGAGGGATTAAGATCACTTATCTAGGTCATGTTATAAATATACTCTTGATTCCCTCATGGCATGTGGATTTCCTTCCCAACACCATAGCTTCTTTCCCCTCCGCCCCTTTCTTTCTTTCCCCATGTCTAAGTCATCCAGCAGCCACAAACCTAGCTTTGGCATCCCTGATTTAAAATCAAGCGGAAGTCACTATGAAAATGCGTAAATGGGTCTTGCTAGCACCTGGGCAGACCACCCTGAGCTTATAGAACCTGGCCTCTGGGTGTCGCTGTAATTGGTACCCAGCTGTGGCTTCCATGATTCTGGCTTGGGGGCAGAGGTCCAGTTTCAATTTAATTACTTCAAAGAATGTGCCTGGGAAGAGGGAGGGAGGGAAGGAGGAGGGAGAAAGGGCGGAAATCTGCACATGACACTACATGTTTCTGAGCCCCAGGAATGCTGAACCACAAGGGCAGGCAAAAGCCACAGCCAAATTGGCCCACCAAACCTGGTGACAGAGGCAAAGCAGAAAACAAGGAAGTGTTGGTGACATCCAGGAGGGAGCCTAAGAGAAAGTGTGCAAGGAGAATGTGTGCCTGCTCGGGTCAGATCATGAGAGCTCAGGCTTATAATCCTAGTTGTGCAAGACACTGAGATCTGAGGATTGGTGCTTCAGAGCCAGTGGGCAGAAAAGCTCACATGAAACTTGACCTGAAGGTAACCAGCAAAATGCTGGACTGGAGGACGTGTGGTTCAAATTGTACAGCACCCATTGTGAGTTAAAAGAAAAAAGAAAGCGGAGCCTGTGAGGCCCTGAGTTCAAGCCCTTGTAGCAGTACAGAAAGAAAAGGAAAGGAAAAGGGAAGGGGAGGGGAGGGCCTGAGGTCCTGAGTTCAAGTCCCTGGCAGTCAGTGAATAAATAGACAAACAAATACCTACTTTTTTTTAAGTGCTGAGTTCGAATCTTGGTGCATCCATCTACATTTTGAAATTTTACTTTTCCTGTCTGAAGATTTCCTCTCAAAGAAAACTACTGGACTAAACAGTCATCCATTCATAATTCTAATCTTTGGTGAGCGATGACAGCACAAGTTTTAGGAAATTGGAGCTAAAACGTCTAGAGGCAGAGCCTTCTAAATTTCATACATATTTGCAAAGTAGAAAACATCCCCCAAAAGATTTGCATCCGCATATGTGAAATATCCACACTTTTTTCTCCCTTTGCCCCAGAAAACAGTGAAGGTAAAACCGCCATTTTCATAGTACCATAATTCAAATAAGAAAGGACTGGAGCTCTGACCTGCCATGATCCAGCCAAAAGTGCCTGTCTAACAAGCAGAAGGTCCCGAGTTCAAACCCAAGTACTACCAAAAAAAAAAAAAACAACAAGGAGAAGGGACCATGTGTTCCAGACGCTAATGGCTTAGGTCTGTAATACTAGCTACATAAAAGGCTGCAAGATCTGAAGGTTGCCAGGCTGAACAGGAAAATCAGTAAAACTCTTATTCTCAAAGAACTGCCTAAAAGTCAGAAATGGAGTGGTGGCTCAAGTGGTAGAGCACCAGCCTAGAGCAAAAAAAAAAAAAGACTAAGCAAATCACTCAGGCCTAATCTCACCCCCTACCCCCACCAAAAAAAAAGACAAAAAAAAGAAGAAAATGTCTCATATAACATTTCAAAAAAATTAAAAACCTAAAAAAATATTGCAACAATGCCATCACTCACAAATAACTGTTTTTCTGCATGTTTGATGTACCCAAGTATAATTTTTCTCTCGATGGTTCCACCTACATGGGGAGGGGGGAAAACACATTTAGATTGTTTCATGATTAAAATATTCCAAAACCTCCAAGATATTGGAATTGCACACCAGTACAGAAGGATAGCTTTCCAAAATGCTACCGGCCAAATGTTTTGCTAAATGGATGAACATTCGATATTCCTTTTAAGGGCATAGAAGAAGTCATTTTCCTCACTCTAGGCCAAACCAGTTCATGGAAATTAAGATTTAAGAAAGACGAGCATTGCCCTTGAATCTGGACCAATGCCCTCTTAAAACAGTTTTTTTGGGTCCTTCGTGAAAATGTAATTTCTAGCCCGATAGATATGAAATCCTTTCAACAAAGCACTTTTTCTTAAATTGTGTACTTATTCTATGAAATGATAAAAAAAAAAGCAAGAAAAATAACCACTTACTTTCATAGAAAACTGGATACAGGTCCTTTCATCCACTTGATAAGAGACACAAAGCATGAACAAGCCAAGGTAGGCTACTAAGCAAACCTGCCAAACACACACACATAACACACAAAAAAACAGCACAAGGGTAGAATTAGAGTGAGGAGGGATTTTATTTTGGTGCCAGCGATGTGACCCAAACCCAGGGACTTATACCCTTACTTGGCTTTTTTGTTCAAGACTGGTGCTCTATCATGTGAATCACATATCCACTATAGGTTAATTGGAGGATAAGAGTCTCATGAACCTTTCTACTTGAGCTGGCCTCGAACTGGGATCCTCAAATCTCAGGTCTCCTGAGTAACTGAATTACAGGTGTGAGCCACCAAGGCCTGACGTGACCAGTATATTTCATGACATCCCAGTGTGTCATACGCTGACAACATCTCTGTCATTAAGATATTAGTTCTGCTTTACATATCTTTATATGCTGGATCTTTCCCTCTCTGTCTTGAACAATAAAACCAATTCATTTCAATGTTGCCAGAAGCTGTTAAGTTTGTCTGTTATGTAAGGTTTAGAATATGATGAGTAGAATAATTAAATATAGGACAAAATAAATCTACTTTAAGGCAGTATATTTGATGTCAAATGCTATTTAAAAATGTCTAGTCATCAGAAGAAATTGAATTGGGCAGTGTAAAAGGTTTCACTAAGGAAATAAGGGTTCTTTAAAGGTATAACAGTAATATCAATAGGGCTGGAAAGGGGGCTTAGTGGTAGAGTGCTTGCCTAGCTAGTATGCATGAAGCCCTGGGTTTGATTCCTCAGTGCCATATATTCAGAAAAAGCCAGAAGTGGCACGGTGGCTCAAATGGTAAAGTGCTAGCCTTAAGCAAAGAAACCCAGGGGCAGTGCCCAGGCCCTGAGTTCAAGTATCAAGACTGGCAAAACAAAAGACAACATCAAAAAACAAAAACAAAACCAAAAAAATACAGTCATATCATTAGCATTTTTAATTGTGTTGGTCCTGGGGCTTAAACTCAGAGCCTGGATTCTTTCCCTTACCTTTTCTGCTCAAGGCGGAGCCACACCTTTACTTTCAGCTTTTTCTGGTTCATTGGAGATAGAAGTCTCTCAGATTTTTCTGCCTGGGCTGGCTTTGAACCTCAGTCCTCTGATGTCTGCCTTTTGAGTAGGCAGAATAATGGGTGTGAGCCACCAGCACCCATATTTTAATTCCTTGGTAAATCTTAGTAAAAGGGCATGTTTTTCTTACCTCCAGCTTTGCACGGGATATCAATATACATACTTATATATTTACTTATATATGTGTAAGTAAATATAAATCAGAAAGTAATCTTTACTGACTACTGCCAATTGATTGCTTTATGACCATGGGAAGGAAAGAACAAGATTTCTCATGCCAGACAAAGTGCCTGGCTTCCTGAGCTGGCAGGGCAGAGATCCACCAGAGACACAGTATTCCAGACAGGGGAAAGAATTCATATCAAAAAACAATAGCACCTTCAGAACTTTCTGCCATGATATTCCTGGACTTTTGCAATGAAGAAGGGATGCCCACAGACCAGGAAGTGGCTAATTGTGTGAGGTTTCAGGAATGTACTGTTGGACCAGATACCCAGGCTCAAAGGGCAGAGGTGGCATCAGAGAACACAAAGGAAAGTGCAAACCTGTGCTGTAAAAACAGTAGAACTGGCATTTTGGAGCTTGGTATAGCAAGTGGATAAGGATATTGATAAAAAGAGCCAATGGTTAACTTCTGGAATCCCAGCTACTCAGGAGACTAAGACACGAGGATCCCAGTTAGAAGTCAGCTAGTGCAAAAAAAAAAAAAAAAGTCCAGGAGACGCTTATCTCCAATGAGCCAACAAGAGGCCAGAAATGGAAGCATGGCTCAAGTGGTAGAACACCAGCTTTAGCAAAAAAAAGACAAGTGTGAGAGAGAATGAGGCCCGGAGTTCAAGCCCCAGAACACACACACACACACACACACACACACACACACACACACACACCTCCCCACACACACAGTATATGAATAAATTAATAAATAAATAAACTGTACCAGGCACCAATGGCTCACACCTATAATCCTAGCTTCTCAGGAAGCTAAGATCTGAAGATCATGGTTCAAAGCCAGCCTGGGCAAGAAAGTCCATGAGACTCTTATCTGCAATGAGCTACTCAGAAAAATGTCAGAAGTAGTAAAGTGGCTGGGCGTGGTGGCTCAAGCCTATAATCCTAGCTACTCAGGAGGCTGAGATCTGAGGATTATGGTTCAAAGCCAGCCCGGGCACTAAAGACCAAGAGTCTCTTATCTCTAATTAATCACTAGAAAATGGGAAGTGGGGTTGTGGCTCAAAGGGTAGGGCAGTTGCCTAGAGTTGAAAAGCTCAGAGACAACGACCAGGCCCATGGGTAAGTCAAGTAGCCTTGAGCTGAAGGACTCAGGGACAGCACCCAGGCCCAGAGTTCAAGCCCCATGACCCATCCAAAAAAAAAAAAAAAAAAAGTAGCTTAAGTGGTAGAATATTAGCTTTGAGAAAAGAAATCTCTGCCCAGGCCCAGAGTAGCACAAGAAAAGAAGGAAAGAACGAACGAACGAACGAACGAACAAAGAGAAGGGGAGAGAGAGGGAGGGAGAATATTGAGAGGATGGTTTTAAAAAAAGGATAGTTTAAAAGAAAATTGGAAGACAATCTAGTTTATCCATCTAGTTTTCCATGTCTTTTACAATGTATATAACATAAAGAGAAGTGCTAAGTTCTAAATTCTACATTCTGTAGACAGACTACTATTATTATTCCTGTTGTTTCCTGCCGTGAGAGGAGGGAGGCTGAATTCTCCTTGGTGTTAGGATGCTCTAGGAAGGATAAGGCTGTTTCGAGACACAGACTCTGAGTCTGCCAGCCTTTGCTTTTTGCTTGTGTACCTGCAGCAATGCATTCTGGAGAGAGAAAAAAAGGAAGACTAAAATTCTAAAAATCTTGAGATTTATCGACATATTAAGGGATTTTTCCCCCTTTTCATTATGTCTTCACTGGAGGCTGCACACTAAATATTTTCTGAGAAGTAGAATTATGGGTGTTTCCTACTCTCTATGACATATGTATTTATATTCTGGTCTCATGGCATTCACACCATCTCCAATTTATTTATTCTCTTGGTTGGTGGCAGGATTGCTTGACAGGGCTGCATGGAGAATACAAATTTTCTCTGTCAAATGCTTTTGAGTATCTCCCTCTTCCTTCTAGCCAAACCTTTTATTTGCCGGTGTGAGGTGTGCCTCTGTTTCTGTAAATTAATCAACTCTTAGCTGTATTTAAGAGCTTGATTCAGGCTGAGATCTGAGGATCATAGTTCAAAGCCAATCCAGGCAGGAAAGCATGTGAGACTTTTATTTCCAATTAATCAACAGAAAGCCAGAATTGGAGCTTGTAGCTGGATCGATACAGCAACTGGCTTGAACAGAAAACCAAACGGACAGAGCCAGAGGCCCACTTCGACCCTCCTCCTTCCAAAAAGAGCTTGATTTCAATTATAGAATAATAGGATCAACTTTAATTTATCACGGGACTTTACTTTTTATTTAGCAGGGCTTTTCTTTTATTATCTTTAAGTAGTTGTAGAAAAAGGTTTCATTGCAACATGTCAGTTGATGCATCTTGATCAATGTCTCTCTTCTATCCTTCTCTCCTATCTGTAAAGATATTTTTCTGGGGAGTTTCATTGATTGCATATAATTTCAGGTAAAATATTGCAATTCATTTTGTAACAAATATGGCAGACTGTCAGTTTAATGTAGCCTTAATGGGGAGAATTATGAATGCATAACAGAAAAGTAAGCTGAGCATTTCAAAAGGATCCGTATTAAAATCAAAATGTCACTTTTTTTCTTTTTTTGTGCCAATCGTGGGGCTTGAACTCAGGGCCTTGCAATCTTGCTTGGCTTTTTCTACTTGAACCACAGTTCTACTTCCAGCTTTTTGCTGGTTAATTGGCGATAAGACCAGTTAGGAAATTAAGATTTTAAAATTGAAGAGACTATTTTTTCATGACTGAGCATTTCCCTCCTGCAGCCATGATGCCTTACAGTGAGACTAAGACTGAAAAATTGGTTGTGAGTACCAGGAAGGGTGCAGAGCCACCCTCAGAATTTCTGATTTAACGTGACTGGCATTGGAACTGACCATCTGCATTCTGAGACTGCTCCAGGGAACCCCTGTCTAAGATACAAACACAGTCTTCCTGGCAGTGTTTACCTGTACTCCAGAAGACTGTGGTTCAAAGACAGCCTGGGTCTAAACACTCAACCAAAAAGCTAATTCATGCATGATCCAGAGAGGAAGATAACACACGCCATCAGGTACAGCATGGAATGTTTAACACTTAGGAATGTATTTCTGAAACTTTCCACGGAATATTTTTCAGACTGTATTTGTTCACAGGTAAATGAAATTTCAGAGGAGGAATCTGGGAGTGAGAAAGGCTCCTTTCCTGATTTGTGAGAATCCATATGAATGGCTAACAAGGTAATCTTTGAGATCTTTCCACCCGCAGCCATTACCATCTCCATAAGAGAAGATGAGGGTTTTCCCTTTAGAAATTTATGGTATAGGACTAGAAATGTGAGTTCAAGCCAGGGAAGAAAAGTCAGTGAGACTCTCTATTTCCAAATAAACCAGTAAAAAGCTAGAAATGGAGCTGTGGCTCAAGAAATAGAGTACCCAGCCTTGACTTAAAAAAAAAAAAAAAGAAAGAAAGATAGAAAAGCTCAGGGACAGTGGCCAGGGGACTTGAGTTCAAATCTCAATGCTGGCACAAAACAAGAAGAGAAAGAGGAATCACTTTGTGGTTCACAACACAGAAACACTGTCTTTCAGCCACTGTGTGTCACAGAGTCTCCCAAAGTGCAGCAGTTTGGAGAACATTCTAGAAACCACCCCTCTCCTGAGTGGTTGTAGCCCTCTTGAGTCACAGTGCCAACAGCAAATCTTTACAACCCACACAAGGGTCCCAGCAGGCATCACAACTCTGAGCTTAGAGACTCTGATTTATCATGGAAAACAGAAGACTTGCTTTATCATTGGTTCTGAAGAGGTAAATTCCTTGGTTTAAATTGCACCTGGGATTTTAGTCACAGTTATTTTGTTTCATCTCGTATGACCTAAAGCCTGTGCCAAGGTAAATGACTCTGAAACATTAGCTGAAAAAAAAAATGAATAATATATGCAAATGGAAATGGAAGGCCTCTATCATATCTAGGAAATAATTTCACTCTATTCTCACAAAGAATCATTGTGTACCTATCTTATGCTGCTTTGGGATTGGTAACACCACACTGAAGAGACAAAAAAAAAAAAAAACAACTCTCCTTATTGAGCTTATTGAGGATTTGTAATGTTTTGCTGTTTTTTGTTGTTGTTGTTTTTGCTGTTGTTAGTGGTGGTGGGTGGTGTATGCCAGTACTGAGACTTGAACTCAGGGCCTGGACCTTAGCTTTTTCATCCAGATTAGTGCTCTATCACTTGAGCCATGGGTTCATTTCTGGCATGTTTGCTGAGTTAACTTTTCATCTAACTAAAGATAGTGACTGGAGGGGGATAGGAATCTAGTAGATATAGTAGGTATAAATCTAGTAGGACCTCATAGGTACAAATTCAACACCCATCTCTACCTCTTTCCAGACAATGGATCCAGGATGAGTTATCCTTTAACCTAGCTAAAGTTAAAGGCTGCCAGGTGCAGGTGATTCATATCTGTAATCCTAGCTACGCAGAAGACTCATCCCAGGGTTGTGGTTCAAAACCAGCCCAGGTAGAAAAGTCTGTATTAGGGGAGGAGGGAAAGTCTCCTGCTCTTTTGTAACAGAGGTTCTGATTGGTTGGCAAAGAATGGGAGTAGGTACCTGCTCTGTTGCAACAGAGGTTCTGATTGGTTGGCAGAGAATGGCCATGGTCCCTTGCTCTTTTGTAACAGAGACCCTGATTGGTTGGGAAAGTTAAGGTTGTTTCCATCCCAAGTTAAAGCTGTGCTGTAGATACCTTCTCCTTTTCTATTGGAAGTGGAGGTGTGTGTGTGTGTGTGTGTGTGTGTGTGTGTGTGTGTGTGTGTGTGTGTGTGTGTGTGTGTGTGTGTGTTTAATCAGTGGAGGTGTGTGTGTGTGTGTGTGTGTGTGTGTGTGTGTGTGTGTGTGTGTTTGATCATGATGAGACTCTTCAAATGCCAGAAGTCCTTTCCTCAACTTCCATCAAGGATGCCTTGAAATTTTCCCAGCTGTGTGGTATAGCCTGGGATCTGTTGTCCAAGCCCAGGAAGAGAGAGAAGAGAAATGAGCTTGTTAGGCTAGTTGGCTTGGCAGATGTTCACTTTTTAGGTTGACTGGCCAGGCAGAGGTTCATTCATTCTTCTTTCATGCACTGTGCTCTACTGCTTGAGAGCACTGATCCGCACAGACAAGGAGCCAGACGGAGCTTCCTACTGCAAAGCTAGGAACCTGTGTGCAGCTCCACTTTAACGACTAACTCATAGGTTCCAACGTGTTCTCTTTAAAATACATTATTAAAATAACTCATGGTGGCCAGGTGCTGGTAACCTATTTCTGTAATCCTAGCCATTTGGGAAGGTGAGGATCTGAGGATCAAGAGTCAAAACCAGCCTGGGCAGACAAATCTGCGAGACTCTTATCTCCAATAAACAAAAAGCCACAAGTGGAGGTATGGCTCAAGTGGTAGAGCACGAGACTTGAGGGAGGGGGTGCAGAAAAGGAAAAGTACAGGTGCTGTGCATGCACACACACAAATCCAGTCAAGGTGATTCTTTACACCTTGCTCAAATATGTCCTCTTTCAAGAAAAGGTATCATTTTCATATTGCTTACTTTGGATCTGTTACCAAAAACAGTACAATAAATTTTAAAAAATAGTATCCTATTTTATGGAAAGGTATGACTCACAAAACTTAAGAAACTTTGCAAGTTGATCCCCAGAGGTTTATAATCGTATCAAGAGTATTTTTTTTCTTCTACTGAGTTGTATGAAAACTTAACAATACATTTGAACATACCAGAGAAAAACGTTGCAGCAATTCTTTCTATCAAAATCAGAGCTACAAATCAGAAAATAAGAGAAACTGGCAAGAGCAAACATCCCTGAGAAAAGCTGAGTGCTGTAGCTCATGCCTGTTGTCCTAGCTGTGTAGGAAGTACAATATCTGAACATGGTAACACACACAAGACTTACCAACCACTCAGACAATCTGAATAGTAGGGTCAGTTCACGAAGGCTTGGACACAAACTGAGGCCTTAACACTCAAAAATGACCAACACACACCTGCTGGGAGTTTGGCCTAGTGGTAGAGTACTTGCCTAGCATGCATGAAGACCCAGGTTCGATACCTTGGAACCACATACATAGAAAAAAAGCCCGAAGTGGTGCTGTGGCTCAAGTGGTAGAGCTCTAGCCTTGAGAAAGCCCAAGAATAGTGCTCAGGCCCTCAGTGCAAGTCCTAGGACTGGTCCCCCCCAAAATGACCAACACAAAACAGACTGGTGGAAGGGCTCAAGTGGAAAAACACCTGTCTAGCATGTATGAGATCATGTTCAAATCCCATTATCTCCCAAAATAAGAAAATAATTAACCTATTAGCTAATGTGAAGTGTGAAATTGGGTTTTTTAATACTGCTTTTATTATTTGACTTTAAGGATGTAATTATATAGTCAGAGATTTACTTCAAAATAATCCACTGTATAGTTTATAGGGTGCAGAAGAAATACAGAAACCTAAGATGAAAGAATATTGATTAGTTTACCTGGGGAACAAAAGGCTCGAAATGGAACTGTGGCTCAATTAGCATCAGCCTTTACCAAAAAGCTAAGAGACAGTACCAGCGCACAAACAGAAAAACAAACAAACAAACAAAACTCCTGTAGCTCATCTGCTTCGTGTTGAAAATTTTCAAGCTCTCAAAAGAAGGAATCTTGTTAATGTGCATTTTGTCACTTCAGTGATAAAGAAAAAAAAATCAAGTCAGAGGCTGGATTGCATTCATCAAGTATAATTAATTAGGCTCTCAAATCAGACTCGGCTTTGGAAATGAATGCAGAGACGAGTGTTTGTTAATACCTTTGGGTTCATCAATGTGAATCTGCACATTAAGGAGAAATCTACTCAATGGTGCTGTACATTGAGACCACAGTAAATCCAAATAAATCTAATTATCTGTAGCACAAATGAGAGCCTCGTCTAGTATTTTTTAAAAAATATGATCAGGTGGGTTCATTTCTGAAAGTGTTTTTAAAAATGAGCATCTGACAAATCCAAGAAACTTGTAGCTCTCATTAACCAGCAAAAGGCTGGACGTGCAGGTGTGAAAAGGCTAAAGGAAAGAACTAGGTAGGTCCTGAGTTCAAGCCCCAGTACCAGCCCCAGAATTCTCGCTCCTGAAACCATGACGAGACACAGATGGATTACGTACATGGCTTCCCAGGTTCCAGAGACAGACAAGCTGAGATGGGCATAGGAAATAAAAGCCTGCTTGCCTTTTTTCCTTCCTTCCTTCCTTTTTTCCTTCCTTCCTTCCCTCCTTTCTTTTTCTTTCTTTCTCCCTTTCCTTTTTCCTCCCTTCCTCCCTTTCCTTCTTTTTTTTTTTCTTTTAATTTCTCTTCTCTTTTTTTGTGCTAGTACTGGGGCTTTAAACTCAGGACCTGGGTCTCTCTGCATTGTCACTCAAGGCTAGTCTCTACCACTTGAGCCATAGCCCCACTTCCAGCTTTATTGAAGATAAGAGTTTCCTGGACTTTCCTGCCTAGGCTGGCTTCAAACTGCAATCCTCAGATCTCAGCTTCCTGAGTAGCTGGGGTTACAGGTGTGGGCCACAGGATCATCTCCACATAGGACGTTCCAGAAGCACCAGGGCTTTGTTATTTTCTCCCTGGTTGCAAAGCCTAAATCGTCTCCTTGATCAGAATCTCCTTAACACAGCAGCAATTCTCCCTTTTCTTTTTCTACCCTAGCATTAAGTTCTATTGGAGAGAGAAGCCTTGATAATAAGTTACATTAAAGGCGTGTGTGTGTGTGTGTGTGTGTGTGTGTGTGTGTGTGTGTGTGTAGGTACTGGGGCCTGAATTCAGTCTCCTGTTCTCATTTGGCTTTTTCGCTCAAAGCTAGCACTCTGCCACTTGCGTCACACCTCCATCTCTGGCTTTTTGGTGGTTTATTGGAGACAGGTGTCTACAGACTTTCCTACTTGGGCGGGTTTGGAACTGAGGTCCTCTTATCTCCATTAGTTACAAGCCCAGGCATGGACTACTGGTACCCAGCTTTTAAAGCGATTTTTAAATCTTTACTATGGATGCTGAATCACTTTGCAACCCACATTTCATTCAGATGCCACTAAAAGCGATTCTTCACCTTCTCAACCTCTTCACCAGCACTGAGGCAATCCCAGCCAGGAGACAAGTATTCACTTCTGAAATGCGTGTCTGCCACAACTTGAATGAATGACATTCAGTTTCAAACAAACACTTTGCTTTCTACCGTCCAGTCATACAGGAACACACACTTGTGCCTGTTAAGAAGGGACGATGGCCCTAGCCAGATTTGATCAGAGAATATCAACAATCCCTTTTAGAATTAGCCTAGAACCATGCCTCCCTTTCTGCTGCCACTGAAGATGCTGGTTCAAAGCCAGCAGAAAAGTCCATGAAACTCTTATCTCCAGTGAATCACCAGAAAACCAGAAGTAAAGCTGTGGCTCAAAGAGGTAAAGGATGGTGCCCCAAGTTCTGAGTTTCAGCTCCAGTACCAGCACAGAAAAAAAAATAAAAAAATAAATAAAATGAAGTAAGTCAGGCAAGGCAGAAGAGATCCTCGGGACTCATCTCCAGATAACCAGCAAGAAGTCAGAAGTGGAGATATGGTTTAAGTGGTATAGTATCAGCCTTGAATGGAAAAAGCTCAGGGACAGTGCCAAGGCCCTAAGGTAAAGCCACAAGACTGGTACAGAAGAATGAGTAGAAGAAAGAAGAGGAGGAGGAGGAATGGGAGGAGGAGGAGGAGAAGCAGGAGCAGAGGGAAGAAGAGAAGGAGAAATGGAGGAGGAGGAAGAGGAGGCAAAGGATGAGGATGACAAGAAGGATGAGGAGGAGGAGGAGGAGGAAGAAGAGGAGGAGGAGGAGGAGGAGGAGGAGGAGGAGGAGGAGGAGGAGGAGGTATTAGTAACTTGCCCAGTGAGTATTGAGTAACTTGAGGGCATGCAGCTAGGATTCATAGGGAGTAAGGGATAAAAAGATGGCAACTTCAAGATGGTGGAGATATTTCCATCAGGCCAAGGGAATCAACCTGACATGGACACCAGTATTGAGAGGGGCTCACAGCCTGGCATGGAGAGATCCAGTCATTGGATGTTTCCAGGCTTCTGTTTTCAATGGACTTTCTGTCTCCTCATTGTTCACCTGATGGAGAGATGGACTCAAATCCTGGATGCCATGGGTGTCTGAGCAGCGGGTGTCATGACCCCATATCTGTCTTTTACCATCTTCCTCCTGACATTTTCCTCCCCTGAATCCTTGAAAACATGGCAGGTGAGAAACCCCAGATTTCATAGTTAGGACAAACTCAGTGTCTTAGTGAGTCGGCTAGTACAGGCCTGGCTTCCCTGAGAAAGTGTGGGCCTGGCTTCTCTTGGCTCAGTATAGTTCTTCTGGGAATTCTAAAACAACATAGAGTCCCTATTGGAAAAAAAAATCCCCCCCAAATACTCAATATTACTAATTTATTTATCATCCCTGTCACCCTAGCTACTCAGGAAGCTGAGATCTGAGGATCACAGTTCAAAGCCAGCCCAGGCTGAGAGACTCTTATAATTGAATTAACCAGCAAAATCTAGAAGTGAAGCTATGGCTCAAGTGGTAGAGGACTGGCCATGAGCAGAAAAGCTAAGAGCGAGTCCAAGGCCCTGAGTTCAAATCCCAGTACTGGCACAAGAAAAAAAAACAAACACTGAATGAAAGAGTTCCATTCCTTTTTTATTTCCTTTCATTTTTTTTCTAATCTTCAAGGATATTTTTCCCCTCGATAAATTGACAGTCACTGAAGTAATGAAAATCCCCAGGAAATATCTTAGTGAAAAGCTATTTTTAAAATCACTTGATTTAGAAAACTCCAATCACGGTAATTTCATGGGAATTCTTAGTACACAAATTAAAAGTTTTAAATTACTCTGCAAAAAATTGTAAATTCAAATAATCTTAATTAGAAAAATACCTGCACAGATGCATATTGATCAGGTGCCTTTAATGTCTACCCCGGTAGTGATCGTGTGTGTGTGTGTGTGTGTGTGTGTGTGTGTGTGTGTGTGTGTCCATCCTTGAACTTGAACGCTTGAAGGTAGGGAGAGAAAGAAAGAGGAGGGAAAAAAGAAAGACAAGAAGGAAGGAAAAAGGGAGGGAAGGAGGGAGGGAGGGAGGGAAGATGGAGGGAAGGACAGGCAGGCAGAGAGAAAGGAGAGAAAGTGAAAGAGAGACAGGAATGGAGGAAGGAGAGAGGGAGGGAAAGAAAGAGAAAGACGGAAGGAAGGAAGGAAGGAAGGAAGGAAGGAAGGAAGGAAGGAAGGAAGGAAGGAAGGAAGTTTCCCATGTCCTGGGCTAGTCTGGCTGGGCTTTCCTCACTTTAGACATGAGGGAGACCCAGGATGACATCCAGAGCCCCTCTGGGGAGGGTCACACAATGGGTGCTCGGTCACCAGCCCCTGTTTTACACGGAAGAACCCCACTGCAGGAATGTACATTCTGCATCTCCACACCCACGACAGCTGAGCGTGCTTGGAACAGTACATCCATTCCTTGCCTAGGCCCAGAGATATTTCTACACCGGTCAACGCCCTGGTGTCACCCCACTTTCCCACTACCGGTGAATGATGGCTGTGCTTCCACTGTGTCCTCCTCTCTCACCTCTCCACCTTATTTCGTGGAGGCAGCCAATGGAATTTCCATTTAACAACAAAAAGTCACTCCCCATCAAGTCCAACTTCCAAATACAGACTTGTGTTTCTTCTGCTCTGCTGTGTGGGAAGACGAACTCACCCCATTATTTAGGGAGGAGAAGCCAGGTGAGTGGGAACCAGGAAAAGAAACAAGCCCCAGTGACTCCACAGCTGTGACTGAAGTGCTCCAATCTGAGCACCCCATCTTTGAGACCTGATACCCCCACTTCTCTCCCCCCCGACCCCCATCCAAGTTCTAGGACAAGACCAATCAGGCGCCTTTGGAGACATTTTGTGGTGAGCAACAGGCAAGAAAAGAACAGGAATGGTGTACCCTGCCCAACCTCTCACCCTGGGGGAAACTGAGTCACCAGGAAGACGCATGCAGTTGGATTAGTCTCTCATTCCAGCCGTGCACCCTTGGCCTGCTTGTTGGATTCATGCAGTTCAGGCACACAATAAAGAAAGAAAGAAAGAAATACAAAAGTGGGGAGCTTACGAGAATGCCTGCCCAGAATGGGGTGTCTCTGAGTAGCAGGGACGAGCTGATCCTGGCCATGACAAAGCCCAGGACAGCCACAGCCAGGCCCAGGCCCAGCTGCAGCAGGGCAAGCAGCAGCGGGAAGCGGCAGCCACAGCACCTTGGGGCCGGCGCTTCTGTAGCCTCCCCAGGCCTTCCAGCACCACTGCGGGGTCTCTGGTCCCGGGCCATGGCTGGAAGCTGGGTGATCAGGGGGCAATCAGGGGCGATCGGAGCCTGGTGATGGTGGTGGGGACCGAGCTGAGACTCTGAACAAATATGGGAAAAGCTTGCAGCAGGCCAGGCCAGGCTGGGGCACGGCTCAGGGGGGATTCAAGGGGGGTCGCCAACTACCAACACTGGGCGCTGCTCCCTCCAGAAGGCCTCCTAGCACCAGAGCTGTTTAGAGTTGCCAATGTGTGTGTGTGTGTGTGTGTATTGTGCATGTGTGTGCATTCATGTGCATGCACGTGCATGCCACGTGCGAGTCTTTATCCCTGCATGTGTCTGTGTGCACAGTGCATTCATGCATGAGTCTGTGAGTGCACGTGCGTTATGCATGTGTATTGTACTTGCCTGAGTGTGCCTGTGCGTGTGAATCGGCATGTGTAAGCACTGTGCATGGCGTGTGTGCATGCATTGGGCTATATGCGTTCATGCATTGTGCGTGCATGTGCAGGCGTTGTACGTGTGTACATGTTGGGGGGGTGCTTGCGTCCCTGTGTCTCTGTGCTTGCATGTGCACGTGTGTCACACATAAAATGCCACTTCGGGTGCATTGTGTTATATGTGTGTGCATTTGTGTATGTGTGTGCGTGCGTGTAAATATGCATGTGTATTGTCTGTGCACACTTGGGGGTGTGCTTGTGTTGACATGCATTCCTGTGTGTGCACATGTGCACTGTGTGAATGCATGGAATGTATGTGCATATCTGTGTGCCTGTGTCTGTGGGACTGTGGGTTTTCTTCCATCAGAAGTCCAGGATTCCCGTTTTGGCTGTTGTTTTCTGGGAGCAGAAATCCAAGGTGATGAATGTCCCCTCCCTAGCATGTAACTAACAGACAACTGATTCTGAACAGGCTTGGCTCTGCCACTCTATTAGCTTTATTTTCCAACTCTTCTTTCTGACTTGTGGGATTCAGCTGACAGTTCTTTACTGGCTTTGGCTTTGGACAGAGATGTAGGCTCTGCAGGTGCCCCTTACATGTTTTTGTTGGTTAGTTTGTTTTTAAATCAGATCAGGGGTTTGAACTCATGGTCTGCCTGAGTGCTGTTGCTCAGCTTTTTCATTTAAGGCTAATGCTCTACCATTTGAGTCACAGCTCCATTTTCAGCTTTTTGCTGCTTCCTTGGAGGAAAGAGTCTCACAGGCTTTCCTGCTCCAGCTGGCACCAAACCATAGAGTTACAGGTTTGAACCACAGCACCCAGCTATGAAAATGTCCCTTTGTGAGAACAAAATAATTAGGATGAAAGTACGATGTGCCTGTTGTTAAGAATATGAAACCAAGTAACAATATGAAACCAGGGAGTTTGACTGGGAGTTTGGCCTAGTGGTAGAGTGCTTGCCTAGCATGCACGAAGACCCGGGTTCGATTCCTCGGTACCATATACATAGAAAAAAGCCAGAAGTGGTGCTGAGGCTTAAGTGGTAGAGCTCTAGCCTTGAGAAAGTTCAAGGACACTGCTCAGGCCCTGAGTCCAAGCCCAGAACTGGCAAAAAAAAGAATAAGAAACCAAATATTTTATTTATATGAAATATAAAGAAGAATATAAACCAAATGCTGGTGGCTCACTCCCAGAATCCTAGCTACTCAGAAGGCCGAGATCTGGAGGATTAGAGCGAAATTCTTATTTCCAATCAACTAGCAAAAAGCCGGAAATGGCGGTGTGGTTCAAGTGGTAGAGCACCAACCTTGAGGTAAAAAGCCAAGAGGGAGCCTGAAACCCTGAGTTCAAGCCCCAGTCCTTATACACACAGGCACACATGGATATTATGAGAATGCTCTCTCTTTACTATTTACTAGTCCTTTATATGGGCAAAAATCACTGTCAGTCACAAAGTTTCACAGAACCTAGCTGGGGCTTTTCTTTCCTTTTTTTTATTATTCACAAAGTATGATGTCCCTGTGTTAACACTCAGCAATAACTTCTTCAGATATTTATCTTACCAGGGAAAAGGCAAAGGCAATGCACATGAAGTTTTCTGATTCTCTTGGCTGCTTTTATAACTCAGAACTGATGGATTGTAAATTCGAACCTGGGCTTGAGTCATGAATAAAAAGTTCAATACCATTTTTGATCCTCTAGGGAACAGAATCAAATCACAGGGAATCTTTTCTTCCTTTGCCTTCTTCTGAAGTATTTATGTGACACCAGTTCCAAACAGAGTAGCAAATAAGTCTTCAGAAGTAGTGTCATTAGCAAAAGGTCCTTAGGAAATTCAACTAGAAATAACCATTACACTAACATATTTCAAGGATTCAGAATCTTAGATTGGCCAAAAAAAAAACAAAACAAAAAACAAACAACAAAAAAAACACAAAAACATGGTTCCCTGTAATCCTAGCTGCTCTGGAGGCTGAGATCTGAAGATCATGGTTCAAATCCAACTTGGGCAGAAAAGTCTGTGAGATGCATATCTACTCACAAAAAGCTAGAAGTGGTGCTGCAGCTCAAGTGGTACTGTTAGAGCTAAAGAGCTGAGGGACAGAGCCCAGGCTCTGAGTTCAAGCCCCGGGCAAGAGAGGAAGGAAGGAAGGAAGGAAGGAAGGAAGGAAGGAAGGAAGGAAGGAAGGAAGGAAGGAAGGAAGGGAGGGAGGGAGGGAGGGAGGGAGGGAGGGAGGGAGGGAGGGAGGGAGGAAGGAAGGAAGGAAGGAAGGAAGGAAGGAAGGAAGGAAGGAAGGAAGGAGAGAGGGAGGCTGCATTCGTCCATCCTTTTTCCCATTTACTTGAGCTATAGCTACTCTTTGGGCTTTTTGCTGGTTAATTGGCGATAAGAGCTAGAAGACTCTTTTGTATCTACAGGAATAAAAGAAAACTCGATTAAGTGAAAAGCAAGGAATGATTTCATCTCTAAAAAAAAAAAAAAAAAGAAAGAAACCAAAAGACAGGAATATGACATCACAAGATATTTTTGGTCAAATTAGGTGGGAAAAACATAAAGTGATTCTAAGGCAGGATAAATATTTTATAAGGTGTCTGTTTACAATGGCTTTAGCAATTTGGTCTATGGTAAAATGCATAGTGCTATTTGCTAATCTGCTCCACTTTTAACTGAGCTGTATTTATACCAATAAAAATATCACATGCAACTAGTTCCTTATACTTAGAACATTCTTTAGCCTACATCTCAAAATTATCTGAAGCTGGGGGATGGTCGCTCATCTTTATCATCCTAGCTAGTCACGAAGCTGAGATCTGAGGCTCAAAGTTCAAAGCCAGCCTGGGCAGGAAAGTCTGTGAGACCCTTATCTCACAAGCCAAAAGCTGGCAGTGGAGTTGTGGCTCAAGTAGCAGAGCACCAGTCTTGAGGGAGAATGCCCAGCCAGTACTCAAGGCCCTGAGTTCAAATCCCACTGCCAGCCCCCATGCACCCTCACCCCACACACATACACAGGTGACAAAGGCATCTTATTCTTACTGTATATTGCCCCGTGACTCTGTAGGATGTGCCTGCAGACAGACAGACAGACAGACAGACAGAGGATCTTGGAAAGGTAAAATGTGACACGCTGGTAGCATAAAATCATACACAAAACAGAGCAAGATGCAAGGGTCAAAGTTCTTCTCCAGGGCAGACAGGCCCGGACATGGCAGCTGTACTTGATGAATCAGAGACTCTACATGGCAGTTGGCTTTTCACACAGTGTGCTTGTGGTTATTTATCTCTGAGACGATGCCATGCACATAAATCATTGTCTCAGACTTCCTCACCTCTTTACCCAATCTTTGTTTCTTTCCCTATTTGCACACCTTCAAGATACTTCTTTCTCATCTTACTCTGTGTGTGAGATTTGAACTCAGGGCCTGGATGTTGTCCCTTAGCTCCCCCAGCCCCAATCCTGGGGAGTGAACTCAAGGCCTGGACACTGTCCTTGGGTTTTCTCAAGGCTAGCGCTCTACCACTTGAACCACAGCACCACTGCTGGCTTTTCTGTGTATGTGGTACTGAAGAATCGAACCCGAGTCTTTGTGCATGCTAGGCAAGCACTCTACCATGAGGCCAAACTCTTGCCACCCCCTTTCTTTTTTCCTTTTTCTTTGTTTTTGGATCCATTGCAGGGCCTGGACACTGTCCATGTGTTTTTCTGCTCAAGACTGTGGCTTTATCATTTTAAACCACCATGCCATTTCTGGTTTTCTGGTGATTAATTGGAGGTAAGAACCTCACAGACTTTTCTCCCTGGACTGGCTTTGATCCTCCAGGCCTCAACCTCCTGGGTAGCCAGGATTACAGGTGTGAGCCACCAGTCTCCAGTAGCTTTAGCTTTTTATTTAGGTCATGAGACTTGAACTCAGGGCCTGGAGGCTGTCTCTGAGCATTTTTGCATAAGGCTATCTAGCTCTCTGTCACCTTGAGCCACAGCATTACTTGCCATTGTTGAATAATTACTTAGAGATAAGAGTCTCCCAGGGGGGCCGGGAGTTTGGCCTAGTGGTTAAAGTGCTTGCCTAGCATGCATGAAGACCCGGGTTCGATTCCTCGGTACCACATACATAGAAAAAAGCCGGAAGTGGTGCTGAGGCTCAAATGGTAGAGCTCTAGCCTTGAGAAAGTCCAAGGACAGTGCTCAGGCCCTGAGCTCAAGCCCAGGACTGGCAAAAAAAAAAAAAAAGAGTCTCTCAGGGACATTTCTGCCCAGGCTGGCTTTGAACCACAATCCTCAGATCTCAGCCTCTTGAGTAGCTAAGACTATAACTGTGAGCCACTGGCATTTGGATCCTTTAGCTTTTTTACTCATGGCTGGTTCTTACCACTTGAGTCACAACTCCACTTCTGGCTTTTTTTTGTTTTTTTTTTTGCTGGCTCATTGGAGATAAAAGTCTCACAGACTTTTCTCCCTGGGTTGGTTCTGAACTGTGATCTTCAGATCTCACCTTCCTGAGTAGCAAATATGCACTTGATTTAGGGATCAATTCTCCCTAGATCAGATTCGCAGAGATTAGTTGTCTTTTCTTTCTGTGCTGCTAAGATAATTTTGTTTTGTCAGAAAGTTTGGTGAGAATGGTCAGATGTTCTACACTAAGATCAAAGAAATGATGGAAGAAATCTTGCAAAGCTTCACAGGTTAAGTTCATGTTCTTGCCCCGAGCTGTGTGACAGAATCACCCAGGAAGCTTTTTAAATACATATGACAAAGACTTTTCTCTCAGGATTCTAAATCTGGAAAGGGCTGGCACATGGCAGCAGCACAATTCAAGGGTTCTGAAGACGACTTTGATGTCTAGTGAAGACTCAAGCCATTGTCTTCAACTTTAAGAAGGAAGGAAAAAAGTGGTGGGGGAGAAAAAGAGGAGACCAGAAGTGTGACCTAGTGGTAGAGTGATTGCCTAGCATCCACAAAGACCCAGGTTCCATTCCTTGGTACCACATACATAGAAAAAGCTGGAAGTGGTATTGTGGCTCAAGTGGTAGAGCTCTAGCCTTGAAAGCCCAAGGAGAGCCCAAGGCTCTAATTTTAGAGCCTCACATTGGGAACTCACACCTGCAATCCCAGCTATTCAAAGACTGAGATCTGAGCATCTGGTTCGATGTCAGCCTGAACAGTAAAGTCCTTGAGATGCTTATATCTAATAAAGTACCACAAAAGCTGAAAGTGGAGCTATGCGCTCTAAAGTAGTTTAGAGTCCAGTTTAGAGTCTCATGCCTGAATCCCAGCTATTCAGGAGGCTGAGATCTAAGGATCATGGTTCAAAGCCAGCCCAGGCAAGACAGTCTGGGAAACTCTCATCTCCAGTTAACCACCAAAAAGCCAGAAGTGGAGGTGTAAATTAAGTACTAGGGTGCCCACTTTGAATAAAAAATGTTTAGGGACAGATCCAAGCCCTGAGCTGAAGACCCAGCACGCACACACACACACACACACACACACACATAGAATTTTTTTTTACTATAGATTATTTTAGAAAATAATGTGGCAAGCCTCAAGATTCATTCCAATTTTTTTTTTGTCAGTCCTGGGGCTTGAACTCAGGGCCTACGTGCTACTGTTGAGCTCTTTCTCCCAAGAGAGGTGCTCTACCACTTTGATCCATAATTCTACTTTCAGTTTTTGAGATAAGAGTCTCACAGGAACTTCTCTGCCTTGGCTGGCTTCGAACCACAATCCTCAGATCTCAGCCACCTTGAATAGCTGGGATTATTATAAGTGTAAACCACCAGCAGCTGGCTCAAGACGTATTCTACCCATAAATTGACAGGGAGAATTGTGACCTCCTTGTACAACTACTTAAAGATAATTAAACACGTATAAGCATGTTAAAGATAATGAGGGGCTGGGAGTTTGGCCTAGTGGTAGAGTGCTTGCCTAGCCAGCATGAAGACCCAGGTTCAATTCCTTGGTACCATATACATAGAAAAAGCCAGAAATGGTGCTGTGGTTCAAGTGGCAGAGCTAGCCTTGAGAAAGCCCAAGGACAGTGCACTCAAGGCACTGAGTTAAAGCCCCAGGACTGGCAAAAATATAATAATAATAATAAATAATAATAATAATAGGAAGAAGAAGAAGAAGAAGAAGAAGGAGGAGGAGGAGGAGGGGAAGAGGAAGAGGAGGAGGAGGGGAAGAGGAAGAAGAAGAGGAGGAGGGGAAGGGGAGGAGGACTATGTGATATACAATGTTTAAAAGATATTCTCAGGAAAGCAATGCACAAAAATACTTAGCTCGACAGTAGCACTGTGCAAGTCGAATGCCTTCCAAAACTTCACAAAACTTTGCTTGTTCTTGCCGCGGGTACTGAGGCTTGAACTCAGGACCTGGAAACTATCCATTAACTCTAATGCTCAAAGTTGGTACTGTATCTCTTGAACCTCATCCTGATTTTTGGCCTTTGGCTAGTTAATTGGAGTTAAGAGTCTCATGGACTTTCCTGGCCAGGCAGGCTTTGAACTGTGTGAACCTCATATCTCATCTTACCTGAATAGCCGGGATTACAGGTGTGAGCTACAGGTGTCTGGCTTTCCATGAAGTTCACTAAGTCAATATGATAAAGATCTTTCTCTACATCAGGAAGGGAATCTTGAAGCTGGCAAACCACTGGCGTCAATCCACTTGAAAAGGGACAGTCCATGTGTGAATGCCTAGAATCCGGGCTTTAATTTTTGTTTACAAGTTTCCTGATTTGTTTTTTGTTTTGTCCTCTGCTTACTCGTGACTTTGATGAGAAACCCCCACATAGCCAGTTTTGTTTATGGCTGGACAAACTCCCTGGATAAATTTATCTATGCCACAAACCTAGTGACACTTGAATTGCGCCCCCCCCCCAAAAAAAGAAAAAAAAACAGAAAAATAAAAGACAACCAAAGTTTAGTCTAAATTTAGTCACATTGTTTTTGCAATCATAGGCTTCTAGATAACATGGCCTAGAAAACCACCTTCTGTAAGCTGACCTGGAGCTCCTAGAGAAATTGTGGTTTTCAGACACAGTCTAATAAACCCCCATTTGAAAATTACCACTCAGAAAACAATGATGATATTTTATGCCCTCAATAATAAGATATGGAGAGGGAGCCTATTAAGAGTCAATTTCTTATCGTCTATCAAGATTGGTCCTAAATAATAATATAGCTTTTATACTCTTATTCCTTTGCTGTTCAGCAAGCCTCCAAAACAAAGATAACACAGAATTCTAACAAACACAGCCATGGATCAAATACAAACTTTCCCCAATTGATATGGGGTAAGTTGGCTCAAAGCTGTTACTTTGGCTGAAAGAGAAAAAAAAGTAAATTCTACACTTAATTTAAGAAACTGAATAAGATCTTTACAGAGCTCATGATATTTTTCATTCAAGTAACTTAAGTGAGGATGGAAATTGAATCTTCTGGAAATACCCAGCATGAACCTGGCTTGAGTTGCTACCAAGTTTGAGACGTGAAGATTTTGCTTGTTTGTCATTGTTTTTGTGTGGGGCTTTGTTTTTGGTGTGGGGTATTTTTGTGGGTTGGGTTTTTTGTTTGTTTGTTTTTGTTCTTGGTGCTTGGACTGAGGCTTGAAATGGAGGCCTCATGTTCTCATGTGGCTTTTTCCTCATGGATGATTCTCTACCATTACAGCCACAGCTTCATTTCTGGCTTTTTGTGTGTGTGTATTTTTTGTTTATGGTGGTTCATTGGAGATAGGAGTTGCATAGATTTTTTGTGCCTGGACTAGCTTTGAACTAGGTTCCTCGGATTTTAGCCTCAAGAGTAGCTCAGGTGGTAGAGTGCCAGCCTTGAACATAAAAGGCAAGTGAGATCACAGGGTTCTGAGTTCAAGGCCCCAGGACTGGCACAAAAATAAAACGAAAGATTCTCTGTATAAGATGTGCGTGTGTGTGTGTGTGTGTGTGTGTGTGTGTGTGTGTGCGTGTGCATATTTATGCTCCTTGCCGAATATTTTGAGGTGACAGGACAGAATATTTTTAGGTGACAGGGCAAAATATTTTGAGGTGACACCTTTCCTTTACACAAAATTATGCACATACTGTTGAAGGCCAGTGGTTCACATCTGCCATCCCAAGAGGCTGAGATCTGAAGATGACAGTTCAAAACCAGCTTGGACAGGAAGTCCATACCCATGAGACTTATCTCCAATGACCCACCAGAAAACCATGAGTGACAAAAAAAAAAAAAAGATTCTGCAAGCACACGAGGTCTAGAGGTGTCAGGACACTATATTACTTGTGTGTCAAACAATTTCACTGACAGGTTGTGCCAAACCTGGAAAAAATATTCAGGAGGTTGGGGGAGGGAAATGGGGACCAAAACATGAGAAAGGGTATCAATGTATGTGAAGTAATGGACCCTCTATCTGGTAAATATAATGTAACCCTTCTTTTAATTACAATAAAAAATATGGAAAAAATATTCAGAACCTGAACATGAGATCTTTGGCTCATGATTCATATTTAAACTTTCAAGGGCCTACTGCGTAATTTCCTTCCTTTAAAACCCTTTGTTTTTCCCTTCTTTCTTTCCTCTCTCCCTTTCTTCCGTCCTTTCTTTTCTTCTCTCTTCCTTTCCCCCTCTCTTTTTCTTGCTCTCTTTCTCTTCTTGTTTTTTCTTTTTTCCTCCCTTTCCATTTTCCCGTTTTTTTCTTTTTTTCCTTCCTTCCTTCTTCCCTTTCTCAATACTTTCTTTCTCTCATTTTATCTTCTTTCCCTCATTCTTCCCTCCTTGCTTCCTTCCTGCCTTTCCTCTTTCTTTCCTTCCTTCCTTCTTATCCCCAGGAGGTGGAAGTAGAGAAGCCATGCTGGCATGGGCAGTGCATATAGTAAAATGGGCATGCCACTGAGAAGATTAGCATGGCCCCTGTGCAAGGATGACGTGCAAGTTCCCGAGGCATTCCATCAAAGAAAAAGATAAAAACATGTTTGACAAAAGGAAGTGCAGAAATATAGGACATATACATGCATCCGCTTTCCCAGGCCCAGGCTATCCTGCTGGCACTCTGGTTCTGGCTCTGGTTCTAGCCCTGGTTCTGGTTCTGGTTCTGGCTCTGGCTCTGGTTCTGGTTCTAGCTCTGGTTCTGGCTTTAGCCCTGGTTCTGGCTCTGGTTCTGGCTCTGGTCCTGGTTCTGGCTCAAGCCCTAGTTCTGGTTCTGGCTCTGGCTCTAGTTTCAGTTCTGGCTCTGGTCCTGGTTCTAGTTCTGGTTCTGGCTCTGGCTCTAGTCTTGGTTCTAGTTCTGGCTCTAGCTCTGGCTCTGTTTCCGGTTTTGGCTCTGGTTCTAGCCCTGGCCCTGGCCCTGGCTCTGGTGAGGACATGCTGGGTGTGAGCTTGGAAAGCAGCTTCTGAGAACCAGCAGAAAACCAGGTAGCACCTACACTTTAATCCCAACCAACAGTGTCCCTTCCATAGAAGGAAATACCACTCCAAATAAATACGTCATTATGAATAGGGCATAATGTGCCTGTACACACACACACACACACACACACACACACACACACACACACACACACACAGTAGGCTAAAGTAAGAATTGGCTAAACTAAGAATCCCAGCTACCCCAGATAATGAGATCTGAGAACTCTAGTTTGAAACCAGCCTGGTCAGGGGCAGAAAAATCCATGAGCCTTTTGTCTCCAGTGAACCAGTCAAAAGGTCAAAGTGGAAATGTGGCTCAAGTGGTAGAGCAGCAGCCTTCAGTGGAAAAAGCCAAGCCAGAGTTTCCAGACTTGAGTTCAAGATCTAGTACTGGCATAGTTTTTTCTTAACTCATCCATTCATGTGTCTATAATATGTCATACAAAATGTCTACTTATAATGTTTATCTGTTAAGACCAAGAGTATACAATAATGTGGTGAAAATGTGAGAACAACTTTCACAATGCCTGACATTTTTTTTTCTTTTGTGCCAGTATTGGGACTTGAACTCAGGGACTGAGAGCTGTCCCTGTGCTTTTTCTACTGAAGGCTGGCATTCTACTACTTGGACCACATTGGCTTTTTAGTGATTAATTGGAGATAATTAGTTCATCGCAGGGGTGCTTAGATCTCCGTTTTCTGTGTAGCGTTAATTACAGGCATTAGCTATGCTGCCTGGCTGTTGTCTGACATTTTTCACAGCTACTGCAAGGAAGTCTCCAGGTTTGTTGTTGTTTTATTTGTACGCGATTATAAATAAGGCATTTGTATTTTCTTAGTAATCAATGAAACCCTGGCTATTTCCTCTTTAAAATTATTTTAACCACACAAATTCTGGCTTCTATATCCCAGACTGTTACATTAAAAGAAAATGTTTTCCTAAACTTAATACAGAAATCTCAATGATAAAAATTAGAAAGGCAATATATTTTGATGTACTGAGATTTTATTTCTGAGTTCACTGACAATAAACATGAAGATAACAGGAGAGCTTTGTCCATCAGTGTTGAAAATAGTTTTCTGAGAGAAATATCACAGATTTCTGATATAAGATGATGTCGGCACATATCTCATTTTGCCTGGACTTCTTTGTAATACTCAACCAAAATGACCATAAAAAAAGTAAAAAGAGGAACCTAGAGCATAGCCTAGTGGTAGAGTACTCGCCTAGCATGCATGAAGCCCTGGGTTCGATTCCTCAGTATCATATACACAGAAAAAGCCAAAATGGTGCTATGGCTCAAGTGGCAGTGCGCTAGCCTAGAGCAAAAGGTGTCCAAGGACAGTGCCCAGACCCTGAGATCAAGCCCCAGGACTGGCAAAAAAAAAAAAAAAAAAAGTAAAAAGAAAATCCAGGCCCTGGTGGGTCACACTTGTAATCCTAGCTACTCAGGAGGCTGAGATTGGAGGATCACAGTTCAAAGCCAGCCTGGTCCAGGAAAGTCTATGAGACTCTTATCTGCAATGAACCACTAGAAAATAGGAAGTGACATTGTGGCTCTAGTGGTAGAGCTCTAGCCTTGAGCTAAATAGCTAAGGCACAGAGCCAAAGCCCAGAATTCAAGCCCCAGGACCAGAAAACAAACAAAAAAAAGCTCAAGCCTGAAATCCCAGCTACTCAGGAGGCTGAGATCTGAAGATCATGGTTCGAAGCCAGCCCAAGCAGAAAAGTCCATGTGATTCTTATCTCCACTGAAATTACTGAAAGGTAGAAGAAGAGCTGTGGCTGAAGTGTTAGAATGCTAGCCTTGAATTAAAAGATTTTTTTAAACAAAACTAAGGGACAGTACCTAGGCCATGAGTTCAAGCCCAGGACTGGCACCAACAAACAAACAAAACAAAATGGCAATGAAAAAAAATGATATTTCTTTAAACAGTACAGAAAACCAGGTGCTGGTATGTTGAGGTGGAGCTCTTATTAAAGTGTGTGTGTGTGTGTGTGTGTGTGTGTGTGTGTGTGTGTGTGTGTACACCCTGAGGCTTGAACTCAGCCTGGCTACCGTCACTGAGCTTTTTAGCTCCAGGTTGGTGCTCTGTCATTTGAATGACAGCTCCACATCCAACCTTTTTGCTAGTTAATTGGAGATGAGATTTGTATAGACTTTCCTGCCTGGCTGGCTTTGAACGTCAGTCCTCAGAGTCTAGCCTCCTGAGTAAGCTAGAATGCCAAGCATGAGCCGTGAGCTGGCGCTCTTGTTCCCTTTTGCCCGTGGATGGCCTTAAACCATGACTTTCTTTGATGTTTACCTCTTGCAGGCTGGAGTTCAGTGGGATGTTTCAAATAGATGAAAAGGAATATTGATATAAAGTTTTATAGGAAACCAGAACTTACTTTGTGTCCTATGTGTCAGGAAATGTTATTCTCTTTTCATTTTTGTTTCAACCATTTAAAATGTGAAAAAAAAATTTCCTGTTTAGCTCACAAGCTACAGAAAATCGGAGACCTTTGGCTTGTTGGTCTCTATTCTGTTCCAGAAGATTCTAAAGATTACTGCATAAAGGCTATGAGCTGCCTGTGTCTCTCAATGAATGCACTGCAGTTAGTTTCGGGAGGAGAAAGGGGTGGGGGCGACACCTTGGGTAGTTTGTAATTGCTTAAGTTTCTGTTAAGGCACAGTGTTGATCATGAGATCATATAATTATTAAATTAAGACTGCCAAGGTTCTTGATCTCTGGCCATTCACAACATACACGTGTGTTATAGAGACAGATGGATAGATGACATAAGGATGGATCATTAGATAGATGATAATTAGATAATTAGATGATAGATGATAAAATAGGTGATAGATAGGAGGTAGAGGTACACAGATAGAAGATAGGTAAGTTATAGATGACTGGATGGATAAATAGATGGCAGATAGATATACATAGTCACATAGGGAATAGATAGGTAGTTAGATAAATAGATACATAGATAATAGGTATATAGATAGATGATAGATAGATAGACAGATGAGTAGCTAGATAATAGAGAGATGGATAGATGATAGATTGATAACAGATACATAATAGATGATTGATAGATGCTTGGTGGATAATTAGATAATCAGCGGGTATAGATTGATGATAAATACTAAACAGATGATGTGTGAGTGGATGGATAATTAAATGAGAGAGAGAGACACACACACAGAATGAGAGTTTGAACTCAAGGCCTCTGGATTTTCTTCAGAAGCAATCCTCCTATTTCTCTCTGTAAAGAATCTGTGATTACAGGCATGTATCACCACGCATAGCAATTGTCTACTTTAAAGTCCACTGAGCGCCTGTGTCAACTCTGTTGAGACTACTTGGAACAAGAAAAACACCCAGGCGGGAATCTCCACAGATGTCTAACCTGAGTATTTCCTCACCAAACACATTGCATTCTAATTCTTCCTCTGGCTAGTTGCCACCTGCAAACACAAAGACAATTATTAAACTAATCTGTCTGCATTTCTTTCTGGGTCTCGGGCATAAGAATGAAGAACAAGAGATTATTTCCTGTAGTGGGTTGTGAAACAGAGGACAACTGAGCCAGGGGTGACTCAGACAGGAAAGCAAACTTTCCATTCCTTGTCCCCTGCCTCAAGGGCTTTGTGTCCCTCAATTAATATTTATTAAGCAGTTTGGAGTTGTCCACCACTGTATGAGACAAAAAGACCATCAGTTCCTTCACCTTTTGTTGTTATTTTTTCTTTCTTCATTTGATGAATTGTGCGCTGGATGATTCAATTGCTTCAGGACATAAGTACAAAACTAAAAATATTTCAATTACAATACCTATAAGGAAAGCAGTGCCAGTTAAAATACAGATGCATAAAAATATCACCCTTAAGAGATTATTTTCAAAATCTGAAAGGTTTGGGGTTAGCTGGCATTCAAGCCACAGGACCTGGGTAGATGAAGCAGGACAATGAGTATCTTATAAAGAAAAACTTTTTTTTCCAGGTCCTGGCAGACAATTTGAGACTAAGATTTGCAGGTGGGTTATGCCAGTTGCCAGAATTATTCTAAATTCTGTGTGTGTGTGTGTGTGTGTGTGTGTGTGTGTGTGTGTGTGTGTGTGGCACTGTCCCTGAGACTGTTCCAATTAATTTAATTTTTGTAAATTTTTATGTGGTACCAAGGAGTTGAACCCAGGGCCTCATGTATGCTAGGTAAACACTCTACCATTAAGCCACATTCCTAGAGTCCCTGAGATTTTTTATTTTTTTTTTGTCGGATATGGGACTTGAACTCTGGGCCTGGGCATTGTCCCTAAGCTCTTCAGCTCAAGGCTACTGCCCTACTTCTTGAGCCACAGCTCCACTTCCAGCTTTTTTTTTTTTTTTACCAGTTAACTGAAGGCAAGAGTCTCATGGACTTTCCTTTCCAGGATTTTGGACTTCAATCCTTACGTCTCAGCCTCCACCAGCCACCAGCATCCAGGTCTTCTAAATTCCTTCTCCATGTTAAGACACGAGGAAGTCTCAACCCCAGTTCTGAATCCAACTACATGTTAAGAATTTTTCAAAGGAAAATAGTTGTTTAAACATTCTTCTTTGGGGCCAGGAGCGTGGCCTAGAAGTAGAGTGCTCCCCTACCATGCATGAAGCCCTGGGTTCGATTCCTCAGTACCACATACTCAGAAAAAGCCAGAAGTGGAGTTGTGGTTTAAGTGGTAGAGCTCTAGCCTTGAGCAAAAAGTGTCCAAGGACAGTGCCCAGGCCCTGAGTTCAAGCCAAGCCCCAGGACTGACAAAAAAAAAAATCTTCTTTAAGCTGGGGGTACTGGTGGCTCACAACTGTAATTCCAGCTACTCAGGAGACTGAGATCTGAGAATCATGGTTGGAAGCCAGGCCTGATAAGAAAGTCCATGAGAGGGGCCAGGAGTGTGGCCTAGTAGTAGAGTGCTTGCCTAGCATGCACAAAGACCCGGGTTCGATTCTTCAGTACCACATACATAAAAAAAAGCCAGAAGTGGTGCTGTGGTTCAAGTGGTAGAGCTCTAGCCTTGAGAAAACCCAAGGACAGGGCTCAGGCCCTGAGTTCAAGCCCAGGACTGGCAAAAGAAAAAAAAAGGAAGTCCATGAGACTTTTATTTCCAATGAACCACCAGAAACCAGGAAGTGTGTCCTGGGGCTTGAACTCAGGGACTTCATGCTCCTGCTACCATTTGAGCCACACCTCCACTTCCAGCCTTTTGCTACTTAACTGGAGATAAGGGTCTCGTGGACTTTTCTGCCTGGGCTAGCTTCACCCTGCAATCCCCCTCTCTCAGCCCTCTGAGTAGCTAGGATTATGGATAGGAGCTAAGATTATGGATATGCACTTTGTTCTTTGTTTTTTAATAGGATTTTTTATTTGCATTCTTAAGGAGTTGTACAAAGAGATTATAATTCCATCTATCAGGTTATGAGTGCAATCTACCTTGATCCATGTCGCTCCCTTCCATTTTTCCCCAGCTTTTCTTCCATTTGTTTGCATTCACTTTAATAAACCATTCATCCACTGTCAGAGAAGTTACACCTTTATATTCCTCACCTAAGTATACTATCCTTTAGTCAATTTGTTTGTCCATAAATGCATAAAGCTCTGTATATGTTATTTTTTTTTTTTTGGTGGCTCGTTGAGGATAAGAATTTCACAGGCTTTAAACTGAGATCCTCGGATCTCAGCCTCATGAGTAGCTGGAATGACAGGTATGAGTCACCAGCACGGGGCTGCATGTTTGTATTTTAGATGTAGCATCCATTTATGGAGGGGAATGGGAAAAAGCATGCCCCTATTGTCTCTCCGAGCCTGACATTTTTTTCTAGTTCCATCCCTAATGGTCAATCTTAACAATAGCAAGGTATCATTCATGTATTAAGATAGAGTGGAAGCTGGATGCCACTGGCTTACAACTATAATCCTAGCTACTTAGGAGGTTGAGATCTGAGGATTACAGTTCAAAGCCAGCCTGGGCACGGAAGTCCAAGGGCCTCTCCAATCAACCATCAGAAAACTGGAAGTGGCACTATGGTTCAAAGTATTAGAGCTCAGAGACCCTGAGCTCAAGGCCAGAATTAACAGGGAGGTGGTGAGGAGAGGGAAGGGGAGATCTGAGCAAAAACTTTCAGGAGAATTCCTTACAAATAATAGCTAAAGCAAGATAAGGCACAAGGTAAAAAGGATTTTGGGGGGGGCAGGGGAGGGAGGCAGTCCTGGGGCTTGAACTGAGGGCCTGGGCACTGTTCCTAAGCTTTTTTGCTCATGACTAGTAAGCTTTACTTCTGGCTTTTTTGGTGGTTCAGGGAAGAGAAAAGTCTCACTGACTTTCTTAGCCAGATATAGTGTTGAAGAAGTCGTAATACAATGTTACCCCTCATCTCTCCACACCCCACCATCCCCTCAAGCTCCCTGGTTCCATTTTCACAGATGGACTTTGAATATTAGGGCTGAGTTCTCCCAATCCTCCCTCTCTCCATTCATGTCCCCCTCCCCTGATCTCACCCCCCCCCCAAGACACCACAAATCCCAGCTTCCCGTCATTTGTTTTGTTAAACTGTTGAGTCAACTGTTCGAAGGACTTACATGATTGGAATCCTTCTGTAAGTATACCATATTTTAATGAACACGTGAACACGTTTGTGCGTGTGTGTGTGTGACTAAATACATACATGCATATAACATGGTATATGTTTTGGATATCTTAATATCTTAGATATAACTTTCACATGTGAGATGACATGTGTTCTTTCCTCTCAGAGTTTGACTTACTTCACTGATTTCTCTGCAAATCACACAGTATGATTATCCTGACGACGAATAAAATTCTGCTAAGTAGCTGGGATTGCAGGAGTGAAAATTACACCCTCTAATTTTTCATCAGAGAAACCAATAAACCAGTGATATGTGTATATCATTCAGATTGAATTGTGGCTTCTCACATAATTTCTCAAAATAACTGACAGCAGTTGATGTAAAGATATGTTTGTTCTGACAGTTATTGTAGAATTAGAGTAATTTTCCCTGCAAAACAGTATTTGAATGTTTAGATGGGGGTTCTGACTTGGCTTTAAAACTAGTCACTGGTGGCACATGCCTATAATCCCAGCTATTCAAGAAGTTTCCAGCTACGAGGTTCATGGTTCAAAGCCAGCCTTGGCAGGAAAGTCCTTGAGACTCTTTATCTCCAATTGACTACCAAAAAGGCTGGAAATAATCCTGTGGCTCAAGTGACAGGGTGCTAAAGTTGTGCACAAAACTTCAGGAACAGGCCCTGAGTTCAAGTCCCACTACTGATAAAAATGTGAAATAAAATAAATTAGGAGCCTGGGCACTGGTGGTTCATGCCTGTATACCAGTTCTCAGAAAGCTGAGAACTGAAGATCATAACTTAAAACCAGCCTGGGCAGAATAGACTATGAAACTCTTGTCTCCAATTAAATACCAAAATTCTGGAAGTAGAATTTTGGTTCAAGTAATAGAGCACCAACCGTGGGTGACAAGGCCAAGGGAAACTGGCCAGGCCCTTGAGTTCAAGCTTTAATACTGACATAAACAAACAAAAATTTCTATATTTGAAAGTAAACGCCCAGGGTAAAATCAAATGAAGAATATATATCAAGTGTCCATTTTTCTATTTTCTTTCTCTTGCTCTTTCTTTTCTGGCTAATTAAAAAACAAACAAAAACCAACCAGGGCCTGGGCCCTGTCCCTGAGCTTCTTTTGCTCAAGGCTGGTGCTCTACCATTTGAGCCACAGCACCACTTCTGGCTTGTTCTGTGTATGTGGTACTGAGGAATCAAACCCAGGGCTTTATGCATGCTAGGCAAGCACTGTACCACTAAGCCACATTCTCAGCCTATTTTCTTTTCTTTTCTTTTCTTTTCTTTTTTTTGCCAGTCTTGGGCTTGGGCTCAGGGCCTGAGCGCTGTCCTTGGACTTTCTCAAGGCTAGAGCTCTACCACTTGAGCCTCAGCACCACTTCCAGCGTTTTTCTATGTATGTGATACCAAGGAATCGAACCCGGGTCTTCGTGCATGCTAGGCAAGCACTCTACCACTAGGCCAAACTCCCGGCCCTCTCAGCCTATTTTCTTTCTCTTGATAAAACATTCGACATCACAGTCCATGGCATATCCTATGCTAGTGGTTTCCTTCTATCAAAATTGTGTCCTTCCCAGCCCAGAGCAGTCTGAACAATGCCTGTCCCTTCCAGGACAGATCTGACTCCTGTGTGTTTCCCAGGCTCTGAGCTCAGATTTCCCATTCCTGCCCTCAGTACCAGACACTGCTGGCTGGAAGAGGGTCGCTTGGATCTGCAGAATCATCTCCAAAGGCACATCAAGAGAACAGGTGTAGCAACCTCTCATGATCAGGAGGCAGGGTCACGGGAGTTGGAGAGCTCGAGGAGTCTCTGGAGTCATGGCATAGGGTCTGGCAAGTCCAGTAGCTTATTACCCAAGTCCTGCCCTGCCTCTGAGAACTCAGGCACACCCACCACCAGGGGGTGCGATTACACCTTCATCCACCAAGAAGCCCAGGTGTTGCCAGCTAGACTTGATTTCTGCCATGTTGGCAAGATGGCGACAGTCAGACCCAGTATCCATATTTTATATTCAGCACCTAGGATTCTGTTCTCTGATGAGGAGAATGAAAGGATCATGTACAATTGATTCCATACACTGAGCCTTCCCAAGTCTGTAAACTTAATCAACCTAGGGATCTCCCCATTTCTTTTCTTCCTTTTCCCTCCTTCCCTCCCTCCCTTCCTTCCCTCCTTTTCTTCTTTCCTCCCTCTCTTCCTCTTTCTCTTTCCTTCCTTCCTTTACTTCTTTTCCTTCCTTTCTTCCTTCTTTCCCTCCCTCCCTCCTTCCCTTTCGATCTCCCTCTTTCCTTTCTCTTTCTTTCTTTCTCTTCTTCCTCTTCCTCTTCCTCTTCCTCTTCCTCCTCTTCTTCTTCTTCTTCATCTTCTTCTTCTTCTTCTTCTTCTTCTTCTTCTTCTTCTTCTTCTTCTTCTTCTTCTTCTTCTTCTTCTTCTTCTTCTTCTTCTTTTCTCTATTTCTTCTTGTGGTGCCAGAACTGGGACTTGAACTCTGGACTTGGGCACTGCTTTTTAGCTTTTTCCACTCTGAGTTGGCACTGTAGTCTACCACTTGAACCACATCGCCGCTTTCGGTGTTTTAATGATTAATTGGAGATGAGAATCTCACAACTTTTTCCTGTCTGAGCTGGCTGTTAGGAAACTGAATCATGAGGATATGAGTATAAAGAAAGAGCAGAAGACAAATCAACGTCAGTGAAAAGTTGAAAAGGAACCTGAGGAGAGTCAGGAGACATGAAATATGGTGTAATAGCAGCAAGGGTGGAAGGGCTGAAATAGGGTTATGGTTAGGGGCAGGGTCCCAGGGAGCTTGAGGGTTCAAAGAGTGGCAGGATGGGATGGGAGGGGACAGGATTGCAGGTAGTTGAGGGTTCCAAGAGTCTCTTTATGTTGTGGTGCAGATCTGGCAGATCTAGGAACCTAGAACCTTCTGCTTCTAGAAATGTAGGCAGCCTATCACCTGGGGGTGGGGGTGGGGAAGTGGATTAAGATTTAGATTAAGATTCTGATTTAGATTAAGATTCTGGGCTGGAAATTGGGTGGAAGATTTTCAGGAAGATCTCCTGAATACAGAGAGTTCTGAGAACCAAGCAGATTCCCATCACTGGCCTGGAACTGTGATCCTCAAATCTCAGCCTTCTGAGTAGCTAGTATTGCAGGCACGGGCTTTGAGTACCTGACTCCTACTTCTTAACACGGTAGCATCTTGGGACAGCTTCATGAGCCAGAAAGACAGAACTGATGGTAGCTGCACGGGGCACTGACTCCCGAATCTTATTTCCGGATGAGACAGCTACAAAGTGGCACACATCTGTGTTTCCAGTCCTCCTGGGATGAGGGGGACCTCTGAGGTAGTCCATAGGCCTGGAGTGATGCTTGGATTTTCTGCCTCCCTACCACTCTTGTTCCTATGTTGTGGTTTAACATCCTCAGAGCCTAAGGGCCTATTACCTGATTGGGAAGGGTTAGCCTTGGGTCTCCATGCTGTCTTGGAAGATGCCTGGCTTCTCCTCCAGCCCAAGGCTGGGTGAGAGCTCTCCGCCTTGTCAAAAGTCAGGGTCATACCTGATGGCCTCACTGCTTCCTGGCCCAGAAGCCAGTCTAACCCTAGGAGAAAGTGGTCTCTAGAGCTGGTTATATAGAGATGCGCCCTGAGGAATCTCAATAAAAGCTAATAGAAAAAAAGAGGGGTGTGGCTTGGCCAAGCTTTTGATTAGCAGTCCTAGCTTCTGATTGGCAATCCCAGCTTCTGATCTGAAGTCCCACCTCCTGATTGGCAGTCCCAGCTTCTGATCTGCATCCTACCTCCTGATTGGCAGTCCCAGCTTCTGATCTGCATCCTACCTCCTGATTGGTAATCCCAACTTCCGATCTGAAGTCCCACCTCCTGATTGGCAGGCCCAGCTTCTGATCTGCATTCTACCTCCTGATTGGTAATCCCAGCTTCTGATCTGCATCCTACCTCCTGATTGGCAGTCCCAGCTTCTGATCTGCATTCTACCTCCTGATTGGCAGTCCCAGCTTCTGATCTACAGTCCTGGCTTTTGAATGGCAGATCTATCCCTGATTGGCAGTCCTAGCTTCTAATTGGCAGACCTTGCTTCTCTCAGTTGAACAATACAATATCCTGACTCCAGACACTTCTCTCAGTGCTTCTGAGTCCTAACCACTGTCCAGCAAGGGTGTTCTGTATCACTACAATCATGTAAAAGTATTCCACTGGCTATGTCTTGCTCCGGCTGGTGAAATGCTGCTTGCAGTGGACAAGGCCAGGAATCCTAGATATAAAATCAAAAAGATTTCTAGTTATCAGCTGGAGACAGAGTGGTGCCTACTGAAAGACAACCCTTCCTGGGTGCCTGCACACACACTCTGGCCAGTCACCTCAGTAGAACCTAGCTGGCCCTTTCTGGTTTTGTAACAAATTTGCAGAGGATCATTGTTCATGCCTGCAATCCTGTGGTTCAAGCCAGCTAGGGCAGGAAAATCTGAGTCTCTTATGGCCAATGAACTAGAAAAATGCTGGAAGGGAAAGTGTGGCTCAAGTAGTAAAGAGCTTGTCTCTTGTTTCCTTTTTTTTTTTTTTTCTTTTGTTTTTGGTCTGGGACCTGACACTTTTGCTCATTGGCTCTATTTACTGAGCCATGCCTCCAAACCCAAGAACACTAATCTTCAGTGGAAAAAGCTCAGAAACAGCATCAAGGCCCAGTACCAATACACATACCCCCCCCCCACACACACACAGACACAGACACAGACACACAGACACACACACACACACACACACACACACACACACACACACAACTACTGCTACAGACTAGTCTGGAATGGCATCTTGGGAAGTCTTCCTGAAGGTATTGTGGTGCAGATGAGAGTGAGCTAAGTCTATATCCTTCCTAAGGTAAGAAGAAAGGATTTCCAAAGGCAGGATTAGAAAAAAGAAAGAAAGAAGAGGAACGGTGGGGAGATAGAGAATTCATGGAGATCTTCAAGGTCTTCTACCTGAAGCTGGGTACTGTGGTTTATACCTAAAATTCCAGCTACTCAGAAAGCCTGAGATCGGAGGACCCAGGTTCAAATCCAGCCCGGGTAGGAAAGTCTATGAAGCTCTTATCTTCAAGGAACCACCAAAAAAACCAGAAATGGAGCTGTAATTCAAGTGATAGAGAGAGCTAAGGAACAGTGCCCAGGTCCTCGGTTCAAGTCTCATTTGTGGCATAAGCCTAAACTCACTGCAAGCCTGATGTGTTGTTTGAGCTTCTACCTGGTCTAGCAGCTTTGTTTCTTGCAGGTTGGCAATCCTGGAGCCTGAGGGGCTAAATGAATTCACAGCAGAGCGTTGGCCTTGAGGCTACTCTGCTGACTTTGAAGATTGCCTGGCTCCATCCTGAGCCCAAGGCTGGTGTCACACTTAAATTATGTCATTCCCCTCACAGGTCAATCTGTCAAAACCAACACACACACACACACACACACACACACACACACACACACACACACACACACACACACGATGTTTGAAAAGAGCCGCCTATACAGAACAAGGTAAAGCTATATAGAACAACATAGGAACTTTAATCAGATATTTTCACCAGTTTTGGACACCCCAGACATACCACTGGAGCTCACACCTCTCATCCTAGCTACTCAGGAGACTGAGTTCTGAGGATCATGGTTCAAAGTCAGCCTGGGGTAAGAAAGTTCTTGAGACTCTTATCTCCAATGATCCACCCAAAAAGCCAGAGTGGAGGTGTGGCTCAAATGGTAGAAGGCCAGCTTTGAATAAAATAGCTAAAGAATAGCCCCCAGGCCCTGAGTTCAAGCTTTAGTAACTATACCAAAAATGAATGAATGAATTAATGGAATTTTTAAAAAGGGTGTATAGTATATGAAGGAGACTAGTTTTAGAGTTAGACACCTGGATTCTAAAAGTTCAGAGACCCCAGGCAGGGCAGCTAGCACTCTCATGCCACAGCTTCCTCCTATGCAAACAAGCACACCCAATACTTAGCATCGGAGCTGTGCTGGACTGTACATTATACTCAGCTTTAGCTCTCTGTGTTCTGCATAATAACCATACTTCCGGCCTGAGTGTCCTTCCCTACGTGCTCTGTTGTTTTAAAAATTGCCGATTTCTATGAAACTTCATTTGCATTTGTGTGCGTGAAACTTCATTTGCATTTGTGTGTGTGTGTGTGTGTGTGTGTGTGTACTGAGGCTTGAACTCTGGGCCTTCGTGCTGTCCCTTAGCTTTATCACATGAGGCTGGTATCCTACCACTTGAACCCCAGCTCCATCTCTAGCTTTTTAGCTGATGGATTGGACATAAGTGTCTTAGGGACCTTTTTTTTTGTTTTGCTTGGGCTAGCTTTGAACCACGCTCCTCAGCTCTCAGCTTCTTGAGTAGCCAGGATTACAAGCGGGAATCCTGGGTGTCTGTCTGAGTGTTTGCTTTTTCACTGGTTTTCATGAGAGACTTCTTCAGCTAGAAAGCAACAGGTGGCTGTGTCTGCTCATCTCCCTTTCTCATTTCTCTTTTTTGCCTTTCTAGTTATGCTTTATTTGCATGCTGAACCCCACTGTTGGAAGAAAATGCCATTTCTACTCAGTCACGCCCAGGTTAAACCTCTTCTCTCCCAAGACAGCTGTTCGCATGGAAATATTGTGGGCTTACTGGTGCTGTGGGTTCTAATCCTGGCTCTGGTATTTATGACCTTAACACATGACTTCTCTGAACTCAGATGCCCTGCTGTGTGTAAATGGAAATGAGGGCTTTTATGATTAAAGATTGCAAGCATACATCTGAATCACACAAAGTGATCAAAACATTTCCTATCCTTTTCCTTCTTCTCCTTTTCCTCCTATGCTCCCTCCTCTTCCTCCTCCTCCTTCTTCATGATTATTTTTTTCTAGTGCCAGTTCTGGGGATTAAAGTCATAGCCTTGGACCAGGAGTTTGGCCTAGTGGTAGAGTGCCAGCCTAGCATGCATAAAGACCCAGGTTCGATTCCTCTATATCACATACATAGAAAAAGCTGAAAGTGGTGCTGTGGCTCAAGTGGAAGAACTCTAGCCTTGAGAAAGCCCAAGGACAGTGCTCAGGCCCTGAGTTCAAGCCTCATGACTGGCAGAAAAAGAAAAGAAAATTAAACTCAAGGCTTTGTGGTTGTGTATGGATTTTTCTCCTCAAAGCTAGAGCTCTACCTCTTTTCTTTATCTTAAAAAATAATGAGTCGGGCCGGGAATTTGGCCTAATGGTAGAGTGCTTGCCTAGTATGCACAGAGACCTGGATTCGATTCCTTGGTACCAAATACATAGAAAAAAAAAAGCTGGAAGTGGTGCTGAGGCTCAAGTGGTAGAGCTCTAGCCTTGAGAAAGTCCAAGGACAGTGCTCAGGCCCTGAGCTCAAGCCCAGGACTAGCAAAATAATAATAATAATAATAATAATAATAATAATAATAATAAGTGGCCAGGCACGGTGGCTCACGCCTGTAATCCTAGCTACTCAAGAGATTGAGATCTGAGCATCAAGATTCCAAGCCAGCCCGGGCACAAAAGGACCTGAGACTCTTATCTCCAATTAACCTCTAGAAAATGGGAAGTGGGGCTTGGCTCAAGGGTAGAGTGGTAGCCTTGAGCTGAAGAGCTCAGGAACAGTGACTAGGCCTAGTTCAAGCCCCATGACCCACAAAATAAATAAACAAATAAATAAATAAAAATAATTTGAGGGTGGAGATAGGAGGGGAGATACTGGGAGTAAAGGCACAACATTTTCCAAAATGAAATGGATTTACATATATCCGACTTATATAACTGTTACCCTTCTGTACATCACCTTTATAATAACGATTTAAAACGTTTTTAAAAACATGGGACTCGCCGGATATGGTGGCTCACACCTGTAATCCTAGCTGCTCAGGAGGCTGAGATCTGAGGATCGTGGTTCAAAGCCAGCCCGGGCACTAAAGGCCTAGGGACTGTGCGACTCTTATTTCCAATTAACCACTAGAAAACTGGAACAGACTCTGTGGCTCAAGGGGTAGGACGGTAGCCTTGAGCTAAAGAGCTCAGGGACAGCACCCAGGCCCAGAGTGAAAGAGCCCCTCCCCAACACACAGACACACAGAACTTGTCACAAATTTGCACGTGATCCTTTACAGGAGCCATACTATTCTTCTCTGTATTGTTCCATTTTTAGAATCTGTACCACCCGTGAAAGCAATGGCCATAGCTCCACATCCAGCTTTTTGAGTTCATTGGAGATATGAGTTTCACAGATTAGCCTGGGCTGGCTTTGAACTGTGCTCCTCGGATCTCAGCCTCCTGAGTTGCTGGGATTACAGGTGTGAGCCACCAGTGTCCAGGGATTTCTTTTATGGAAACTTTTCTTCATTATGTTCTTTTACTATGACTGTTTTATTTTGAGCCTAAATTCTTTGGGGCCATTTCTAGAGCTTGAACTCAGGACCTTGGCACTATCCCTGAGCTGCTTCTGCTCAAAGCTAGAACTCTACCACTCCCAGCTTTTTCTGTGTATTTAGTACTGTGGACTAGAACCCAGGACTTCGTGCATGCTAGGCAGGTACTATGCCATTAAACCACATTCCCAGCCAAGTCTAAATTCTTTAACACCAAAGCAGCTTCTGTTCCGTAATCTTTCTTCAGAGTCCTCTCTACACTTGTCTCACACATCCCAGGTTCAAAATCAGATTTTGGCAGGCCCTGGCGTTCAGGTCTATAATCCTAGCTACTCAGGAGGCTCAGATCTGAGGTTTGAGGCTTGAAACCAGCTTGAACAAAATAGGCCATGAGCCTCTACTTACAATTAACCAGCAAAAAGCCAGACACGAAGTGTTGGCTCACGTGGAAGAGTGCCAGCCTTGAGCTAAGAGATAGTACTCAAGACCCGAGCTCAAGATCTAGTGCCAGCACTAAATAAATAAGCAAATAAAAGAATCACAATAAAAGTCCTATGGTTTTGCTGGCTACTCTGTTAGGTTCTATTATTTATTCTCTGGTCCATTATTATTGTTGTTGTTGTTGTTATTGCCAGTCATGGGACTTGAACTCATGGTCTAGGCATTGTCCCAAGACTCTCTACCACTTGAGCCACAGAGACACTTCTATGGCTTTTTCTGTGTTATGTGTTACTACAGAATCCAACCCATGGCTTAGTGCATGCTAGGCAAGCACTCTACCACCAAGCCACAGTCCCAGCCCCTTATTATTATTATTAATAATAATAATATCAGAATGTTCTATTTTGTGCTAGTACTGAGGCTTTAACTCAGGGCCTCATGTTCTCACTTGATTTTTTTTTTTCCTACTCAAAGCTGGCGCTTTAACACTTGGGCCACAGCTCCACTTCTGGCTTTTTACTAATTCATTAGAGATAAGAGTTTTTTTAAGACACTTCTGCCTTAGCTGGCTTGGAACAGTGATCCTCAGACCTTAGCCTCCTGAGCAGCCAGGCATAAGCCACTGGCCTGACTCCTGGTTTATTATTAACTCTTTGTTTTCTCTTCATATTCATTGCAAGTGATTTGTCTTCATGTTCTTCTAACCTCAAGTTTCCTCTTTCTGATGACCTGTTTCCCTTTTCTGCTGAGTTACTCTCACCCACACACAAACAGCGGCTCTCTAGGACCAATGGTCTGTTACTGAGGTGCCACAGGCCCCTTTCTTAAATGGTAATAATTTCAATTCCCTTTCAGGTCTTAAGGTTGTATACTACATAGCCATTTAAGGATAATGCTGATGATTTCTACATTGTTAATGGCTTGATCCTCTCTGTTTTCTCAGCCTATTATTCTGGTATATGGTCCTATTTTATTCACCTTAAAAGGGCCTTCCCTTCAAGGGTATAGTTTAATTTGGTCTGGCATTATTTATTTATTTATTGTCAGTACTAAAAACTTCAACTCAGGACCTTTGAGCTTTCGCTTAGTTTTTTTGCTTCGGGGTTGATACTTTACCACTTGAGCCATGCCTCCACTTCTGGGTTTTCTACTGATTCATTGGAGATTAGATGTTACCCTCTTATTATACATGGAGATTACACTTGCCATACATTTTTAATCAACAAACTGTCAAATTCTTCTAAACTGATGTTCTATAAATGTCTTTCTCTAAAAGAACCAGATATTAATGAAAGGAGAGATTCTTATAAAGTTTGGTAGAGATTCAGAATCTAGCTCCAAAATTATACACAATTGTTCAAGCCAGGCTCTGGGGCTCACATCTGTAATTCAGTTACTCAAGAAGCTGAAATCTGAGGATCAAGGTTCAAAGACAACCAGAGCAAAAAACGTCTATGAGATTCTCATCACCAATTAACCACCAAAAAGGCCAGGGTTTTTAAACACACATTGTTCTCATGTTGGTATTATAGCCTGCTTGTTTTTCAAAAAAAAATAAAAAGAAAAACTGCTCAGAAGATTTACAGAGCCTTGTTAATGTATTTAAAATATATATTTACCTCTTGATTTCCAAATCTCATCTGAAAATCTCACCAAGATTTGCCATTACAGGTCTCAAAAACACAACACAGAAAAATGTCTGTATGTGAGAGAAAATTCTAGAAATGATTTTACAGCAAGTCATTTCTCTACCACTGTTCACACTGACCTCTGAATAGCATTCTTGAGTTTGCTAGTAAGCAGAGCCAAACAAGTGACTTCAGACTGAAAAATCTCAAGAGGGAATTTGGCCTGACTCTGACTTTCCCAGAGGCAAAATTATCCTCCTCACAAATCCCATGAACCATTGGGTCTTTCCAGTCTTTAAAAAAAAAAAAAAAAAAAAAAGACTAGAAGTCAGGCCTGTGGAATAATCCCAGCTAACCAGAAGGCTGAAATCTGAGGATTGCTGTACCAAGCCAGCCCATTGCAGGAAAGTCTAAGAGATTCTTATTCCCAGTAAATCACCAATGAGCTAAAAGTGGAGGTGTGTAACTCAAGTGGTATGGCACCAGCCTTGAATGGACAGAGCCCAGATTGTGAATTCTAGCCCTAGTATTGGCACCAAAAAAGAAGGAACAAGAGAGAGGGAATGAGAGGTAGAGAGAGAGAAGGGAGGGAGGGATGGACGGAGGGAAAGGAAGGGGAGAGAAAGAAAGGAAGGAAGGAAGGAAGGAAGGAAGGAAGGAAGGAAGGAAGAAAGAAAGAAAGAAAGAAAGAAAGAAAGAAGGAAGGAAAGAAAAGAGGCTAGGAATGTGTCTAAGTGGTAACAAGCTTGTTAGCAGGCATGAAGCCCTGGATTCAATTCCTCAGTACCACATAAACAGAAAAGGCTGAAAGTGGTGCTGTGGCTCAAGTAGGAGAGCTCCAGCCTCCTGCAAACAGAAGCTCAGGAACAGTGCCCAAGCCCTGAGTTCAAGCCCCAGAACTGGAGAGAGAGAAGGGTGGGGAGGAGGAGAGGGAGGGAAGGAAGGAAGGAAGGAAGGAAGGAAGGAAGGAAGGAAGGAAGGAAGGAAGGAAGGAAGGAAGGAAGGAAGGAAAAGAAAGAATAGAAAAGCAAAGCTTCATCTGAAGCTTCTATTGCAATTTGCTGCTGAGCATCCATACCCAGTCTCAGCATGGCGCCACTCTGCTTTGTAGGCAGTGAACTCTGGGGAATCCCTGGTTGTTGTACCATCATCAGATCCATTCCTGTCTCTCTCCAGCTTCCTCCCCACAGCTAATGGGTTCCTGAGCCAGGAACCACGGGCACTCTAGGACAGCATGCCATCCGTTGGCCAGAATTGTCTTCCAGTGTGAGATACACAGCATAGCTTAGGTTCTCGTGTTTCAGTCTCCATTTCCAGACACAGTCTAGACCTTGAGCATATGTCGATCCAAATATAGAAGGGCCGATTTCTTCATTGATTTTTATTTTGATGACAGTCCTGGGAGCTTGAACTTAGGGCCTCGATTTTTCTTTAGCTTTTTCACTCAAGGCTGAACTCCACAGCCAGCTTTATGGTGATTCATGGAGATGAGAGTCTCATGGATTTTTCTGCCTGGCCTGGATTTGAACCTCAGATCTCAGCCTCCTGAGTAGCTGGATTGCAGGTGTGAGCCAGAGGCACCTGTCTTCCTATAATAACTTTAGAGTAAAAAGTATAATGGTGAAATAACAGGGGATTATATTGTTTGGCTAATAAAAGCCCCAATGTGGGGCCAGAGTGTGACCTAGTAGTAGAGTGCTTGCCTAACATGCACAAAGCCCTGGGTTCAATTCCTTGGTACCACATACACACAAAATGCCAGAAGTGGTGCTGTGGCTCAAGTGGTAGGCTGTTAACTATGAGAAAGCTCAAGAACAATAGTACCCAGACCCTGAGTTCAAGCCCCAGGACTGGCAAAAAAAAAAACAAACCCAAAAAACAAAAGAAAAAACCTCTACCATGTACATTCCACATCAAGTAATATTTCCAAAATATTACTACTATTAAACTTGCTGTTTCTCTATAGAGTACAATGGTGTCAAATGTATACATTTATTAATTTGTTCTATTCTCGTGAAACACCTGTCAACTAGGTATAATTATCAATAAGAGAAAAAGGAGACTGATAGGGTAACTGGAAATAGAGCAGTAAATAAAGATAAAGCCTATTAATTATATGCATTTAAAATGACATAAATATCGAAAAGATTAAAGAATTTTACCTTTCCTATTTCATTTTAACATTTTTTCTTGTTCTCTCAGTGATCCTAAATCATAATTTTAATGGTCAATTACTACATGGTAAATGGTACATAGGTAAAAAAAATAAATCACATCTTAAGTCATACCTGTAATCCCAGCTACCTGAGAGGCTGAGATTTGAGGATTGGGGTTCATAGCCAGCCCAAACAGGAAATTCCATGAGACTTTTATCTCAAGAAGTGGTGTTGAGGCTCAGGTGACAGAGCTCTAGCCTTGAGGAAGTCCAAGGACAGTGCTCAGGCCCTGAGCTCAAGCCCAGGACTGGCAAATAAAATAATAATTTCGTACATCAACTACATGAAATCATTCCTGTGTACATCAATTAACATAGAAAATGCTTCTCCATGTAAGATAAATATTCCTAAAGAAAGCAGTCTACCATTACTTGAAAACTCAACATGCTTTGAATTTTTTTTCAAATGACAATCTTTATGCAAAGGGACCTGTGGCTCACGCCTGTAATCCTAGTTACACAGGAGGCTGAGATCTGAGGATCACGGTTCAAAGCCAGCCCAGGCACTAAGGTTTGTGAGACTCTTTATCTCCAATTAACCTCCAGAAAACCAGAAGTGGTGCTGTAGCTCAAGGGATAGGGTGGTAGCCTTGAGCTGAAGAGCTCAGGGACAACACCCAGGCCCAGAGTTCAACTCCCATAACTGACCAAACAAAAAGTCACAACTGATGGGCAACGAAGAGAATTGCTGGTGGTAGCAAAAATAAATAAAATCCAGGCCTAGGAGTGGGGCACACAGCTAGGCTGACAGAGATGAGATGACAGAGATGTGGATGGTAATTACATGCGAGTCATGAGAAACCACTCATCAGACTTGGCATTATTGTCCACAAGAATTCCTGTAATGTCTTCATTTCTTTTCAAGACATTTCTGAATGGAAATGTCACAGGAAGCAGAGTTGAAACGCTCATAATACTAAGGAAGGTTTTCTAAGAAGGAAAAGATTATAGGCCTTTTGTAATGTTTTGTTCTTTTTTGTGGACTGGCACTAGGGCTGGATTTTGACGAGTTTAAGAAATGAGGCAGAGCCAAGCACAGTGGCTCAGGCATGTTATTCTAGATACTCAGGAGTCTGAGGATTGCGGTTCAAAGCCAGCCTGGGCACTAAAGTCCATGAGACTCTTATCTACTAGAAAACGGGATGTGGCACTGTGGCTCAAAGGGTAGAACCATAGCCTTGAGCTGAAGAGCTCAGGGACAATATCCAGGCCAGAGTTCAAGCCCCATAACAACAACAACAACAGCAAATACGTGTGTGTGTGTGTGTGTGTGTGTGTGTGTGTGTGTGTGTGTGTGTTAAAAAAGAATCCCAGCTGAAGCCAGGTGCTGGTGGCTTATGTCTGTCATCCTAGCTACTCTGGAAGCTGAAATCTGAGGAACACGGTTCAAAGTCAACCTGGGCAGAAAAATCCTTTGGACTCTAATTAACTAACAAAAACCTATTAGTGTAGGCATGGTTCAAATGGTAGAATATCAGCCTTGAAAAGAAAAAGAAAGCTAAGCAACAACATTCAGGTCGTGTATCCTACCCCTAGTCCTGGTATCAAAAAAATAGAAAAAAATAATAATGGTTGCTAGGGTGCTAGGAAGTTGGCTTTGTGGTAGAGTGCTTACCTAGCATGCATGAAGCCTGGGATTTGATTCCCTAGTACCACATACACAGTCAAAGTCAGAAGTGTGCTGTGGCTCAAGTAGTAGAGTGCTAGCCTTGAGCAAAAGAAGCTCAGGGACAGTACCCAGGTCCTGAGTTTCAAGTCCCAGGACTGGCAAAAAAGAAAAGAATGGTGGCTAGGAATCTTGGACTTTTCTCTGGGTATGATGATTATAATCAGCAGAGGTGTTGGGCCAGAAATATATGATTTAATCATTTGCCTCTGTGCCTTTTTAAAAAAATATTTATATTGTTTTAGCTGGTATTAGGGATTGATCTCAAAATCTGGATTTCTCACTCAAGACTAGTGCTCTACTACTTAAGCCACATCTCCACTTCCAAATGGACATAAGTTTCTTGAAGATTTGACTACATGTGCTGGCTTTGAACCTCAATCCTCAGATCTTAGCCTCCTGAATAATTAAGATTATAGGCATGAGCCACCAGCGCCAGGCATTTTCCCCTTTGTGAATAACTTTATCAAAGTATCTATCCAAAACATTGATAATCAAATCGGTTCATTAATATTTGTAAATGACTAAAAAAATCAATCATAGAGTGATTTCTACACAACATTTTATTATTACTGTTCAGATTTTTTGTGCCAGTACTAGAGCCTGAATTCAGGACCTGGATGCTGTCTCTTAGATTTTTTCCCTCAAAGCTGATGCACTTCTGCTTGAGTCACAATTCCACTTTTTTCTTTGCTAAGTAATTGGAGATAAGAGTCTAGTAATTTTGTCTGCCCTGGCTGGCTTCAAACCTCGATCCTCACATCCCAGCCTCCTGGAGAGCTAAAATTACAGATGTCAGCCATTGGCACACATCTTTTTATTATTATTACAACAACAGATGACATATAAAAGAAGTCAAAATACCATCCCTGGTCAGTTAACCTAATCTGAAACTTGCTTTAAGCAAAACATTCATTCACTCTCTGAACAGGGTTTTTGAGCAAAAACTCTCCCTGGCACCCAATATCTGCACAAAAGTGTAACTGAGCTACCTGCCTCTTAGAAGGGCTGTTTGAAAAGCAGGATAGCAAAGCAGAAGATTTGGGGTAAGGTTGCTTGGTTGCACATGAAATGAAGCTGAGCTGGGTTGTATCTCACTAATGAAACCCTAGATCTGACCTCTTCATTCGCTCAGCATTCACTCAGCTGTTAAGGAATAGATAATTGAAAGCAGTCTGGTTTAGCTCCTGAACATAATTCATCAATTATTCGCAAAGACAGATATTTTCTAGGCCATCCATACTTTGTGTGTGTGTGTGTGTGTGTGTGTGTGTGTGTGTGTGTGTGTGTGTGTGTGCTGGTACTAGGGCTTGAGCTCAAAGCCACAGACCATGAGTAGTGATATGAAATAATATGAGGTGGGCAAAAATAGAAATGTGCCCACTTCATTTACTTTCTTTTGTGTGTTAGGGAGAAGAACTGGGGCTTGAACTCAGGGCTCTTTCTCTTGCTTGGTTTTTCCATGCAAGGCTGGTGCTCTACCAATTGAGCCATATCTCCATTTCTGGCTTTTTGCTGGTTAATTGGTGATGAGTCTCCCAGACTTTATTTTCTTTACTTTTTTGTACCAGTCCCGGGGCTTGAACATGGGGCCTGGGCACCGTCCCTAAGCTTCTTTGACTCAAGGCTAACACTTTACCACTTGAGCCACAGCGCCACTTCTGGCTTTTTTCTGTGTATGTGGTTTTGAGGAATTGAACACAGGGCTTTGTGCATGCTAGGCAAGCACTCTGCCATTAAGCCACATTCTCCCAGCCCCTCTTCCAGACTTTGCTATACAGGCTGGCTTTGAACCATAATCCTAAAATCTTAGCCTCCTGAGTAGCTAGGATTATAGAGGTAAGTCACTTGAAAACATAGACTCCAGAACAATCACCAAGGCCATTATCTAGTAACAAAATGGGCTCAGAACTGAATTTGCTAGTCAATCAGTGACAAGCCAGGCATTTCACATGGTTAAGTCCAGCCCAACTTGCTCTTGATTGCTTTCTCTCTGTGTCTTTTATTTTATTGTTGTGATTAAGGTGATGTACAGAGGGGTTCCAGTTATATAAGTCAGGTAAAGAGTGCATTTCTTTTTGTATCGTCTCCCCTCCCCTTTCCCTTGCTCTCTCCTCATTTTTCCCCCCAACTCTTTTGTCTGTCATCACCCTTTAACTCCCGGCCTCCTCTGTGCCTACCAGCTTGGCATGCTGATGTGTTGGCATTGCTGCTTCTCAATTCTCCTACTTTGTTCCTGGGTCTGTAGCTTGACTCCTACATGCTGGCACATAGTTTGTTTTCTTTCTGCACGCCTGGTAACCAAGCTCCTTGGCTGAGCCTCAAGACCCCTCCTGAGATCCACTCAGCCCAGAAGATCTGGGAAAACAACAACAACAAAAATGCTCAACAGCCAGGCTCTTGTGGCTCCTTCATGCCTGTGATCCTAGCTGAGATCTGAGGATCGTGGTTCAAAGCCAGCCCTGGCACTAAAGACCATAAGACTCTTATTTACAATTAACCACTAGAAAACTGGAAGTGGTGCTGTGGCTCAAGGGGTAGGGTGGTAGCCTTGAGCTGAAGAGCTCAGGGACAGCGCCCAGGCCCAGAGTTCAAGCCCTATGACCTACCAAAAAAGAAACAACAACAACAAAATAGAAGTGGCACTGTGGCTCAAAATGGTAGACCTCCTTGCTTGGAGCAAAAAGAGCTCAAGGCAGTGCCCTGTGACCAACAAAAGTTCAAAACACAACAACAGAAACACACAAACAACTCTGGAAAAGCTATTAACTTGTGTCATAACAAATACAGAGATGCCTGAGGTTAATCCAATCTCCATTCACTACTTTCATTTGTATTGTATATGTGTGTGCACACATACACACACACACACACACACACGCACACACACATATACACTATAGGTGTATATGTATATATGCCAATAAAGGGGCTTGAACTCAAGGCCTGGACACCGACTTTTAGCCTTTTCATTCAATGCTGGTTCTCTACCACTTGAGCCACAGTTCCACTTTCAGCTTTATTTTATGGGTTCCTTATTGATAAGAGTCTCGTGGACTTTCTTGCCCTGGCTGATTTCAAACTAGGATTCTCAGGTCTCAGCCTTCTGAGTAGCCTGGATTACAGGTGGGAGCCACAGGGCCTGGTTTCATTTTAATTTAGAAATCTCTATTATAAGAAATCCTCTTAAAGGCACAGGAGCCCTTTTGTATGTCCCTCAACTGGAGTTCCCCCAGCCATGAGGTAATGTGAGCTTAAAGGTGGGAGATTGGAGTTAGAAAGCAGAATTCTGGGGCTTTAATAGACCATTAGCAGTAATTCAATTATGTCTAGATGCCTTCGCACTAGTTCTAATTCTAAGTATAGTTTAAATCCTGCTCAAATAGTCTTTCTGTTGCCTTTGCAAAAAAATTTAAAAAAAATTTAAAAAAGGCAGGCTAGAAGCTGCTCAGTGTCTCTTATTCGACTTCACTTCACATTACATGACATACTTCTTGCTGAAGAATTTTCCAAGAATTCTCAGGCGCAGAGAACAAACACAGTAGTAGTTCTGGTTCTATGAAGTCTTGGAGAATCTAGAGGACGAGCAGGAATTTGTTTGTGCCTCTTCTTTGTACTCTGGTTCTCAGTATAACTGAGCTACCATCACTAAGAAAAGTACTTGGATTATGGATGGAGCCAGACAGATTAAAAGCAAAAAAGAATTCAGGGCCTGGGCACTGTTCCTCTCAGCCTCAGGACTCTACCACTTGAGCCACAGCTCCATTTGTAGTTTTTTTTTTTTTTTTTTTGGTGGTTCATTGGGCCTATGAGTCTCACAGACTTTCCTATCCAGGCTACCCTTGAACCTTGATCCTCAGATCTCCATCCCCTGAGTAGCTAGGGTTGCAGGTATGAGCCATCAGTAACTGATTATGAATTGCCTTTTGTATGTTAAGAGCTCTAGGAATATTAGAAACACATCAGGTTAGCCTGCATGTTTGGAATTATCTCCTGGAATGCTCCGAATGTGGTACCAAGGAATCGAACCCAGGGCTTCATGAATGCTAGGTCAGCACTCTATCACTAGGTCATGCACCTGACCCAATAGCTGCTTCTTCCTACTGAGCAAAGAATAATAAGTGTAGAAATATCCAGAGCAGACTCACATACATATAACATGTGGTTCATGTTGTATGTTCCCCACCACCAAGACACATTAATTGCTAGTCTATATCAAAACCTAAGGAGGTTCTTGACCCTGGGGCTGGTGGCGCACTTGTCATCCCAGCTACTCAGAAGGCTGAGATTTATGGACTGAAGTTCAAGGCCAAGCTAGGCAGGAAAATCTGTGAGATTCTTATCTACAATTAACCACCCCCAAAAAAGCCGAAGATAGAGCTATGGATCAAGTTTGAAGAGTGCCAAACTTGAGAGAAAAAAGCTAAGGGAGAGCACCGACCCAGGCCCTGAGTTCAATCCGTAATATTGCCATTAAAAAAAAAAAAAAGTTCTTTCACAAATTCCAGTTGCTGAGAATAAACCCGATGTTCCATTCTGGCATCTAAATCCTGTTACCTTCAGCCAGTAATATCGCTGTTTTAGTGTGTGTGTGTGTGTGTGGAGTGTGTGTGTGTGTGTGTGTGTGTGTGTGGTCTTCCTTTCTAGGCCATGAACTCAGAACCTCTTGCTCTTACTAGGCTTTTTCACTCAAGGCTGGCAATCTACCATTTCCATTTCTGGGTTTCTGGTAGTTCATTGAAGATTGGAGTTTCATAGACTTTCAGCCCTGCCTAGTCTGACTTCAAACCACGCTCACTTACTCTCAGCTTCCCTGAATAGGCAAGATTACAGGGGCGACCCACCTGAACCTAAATCACTTACGTCTTAATAGGTAATAAATGTGTCCCCTATTTTTTAAACAAAAGAAAGACAGCCAAACCAAAACAAGCTAACACAAGGGAAACAGCTTCATCTGACCCTTGAAGACATCCACCTTTACACATCTTTAACTGGAAGTCATCGTGACAAAAGAAGTCATCACTAAATGATTTAATGATGAGCTCAGTGGGGCTTTGAGCTCATTTTGTGTATTTTTCTTTTTAGGTTGCAACAGCATAGCAGGAAAGCCTTTCCCAGAAGATAATAAGACCCACTCTATTTTAAACACAACCTTTTAAGGACAGTCTAGTCTCTGATCCTTTATCAGACAGGAATTCCTCCCTCTTCTGCACTTACCTTATTACCATAGGTGAACTTTAACTCTAACCTCAGGTCATCACAGCAGACATTGATTTGCTCATGGAAAATGGAGAACATTCAGTTATCATTAATCCATCTTTTAAAAACTAGAATCCTGTGCATACACCAATATGAAAGTGGAACAGGTAATTGAGATATAAACCAATCGGGAGCTAGATACCAACTAAATAATACACTGACATCAAAAGACTGTCTTAGCCAGCCACCGATGGTAATCCTAGCTACTTGTAATCCTAGCTACTCGGAAAGCTAAGATCTGAGGATGGTGGTTCAAAGCTGGCCAGGGCACAAAAGTTACAGTGAGACTCCAATTAAACACTCACAAACTGGAAGGGGCATTGTGGCTCAATTGGTAGAGTTCTAGCCTTGAGGACAAAGCAGCTCAGGGACAAGACCCTGAGTTGAAGTCCCACAACCAGCAAACAAACAAACAGAGACTGTCATTGAAATTGGGCATGGGCTCATGGTCTATCATCCTGACTAGTCAGAAGGGTGAGATCTGAGGATCGTGGTTCAAATCCAGCCTGGGGTGTAAGTTTAAACCCCAATACTGGTAATCAAGAAAACAAACACCACCACCACCAACAAAAAAAGCTATGCCTACCATCAGAAGGCAATAACCAAAAAAAGAAAAAAGAAAAAAGAGCAGGCGAAACAAAAAGTATCAGCAAAGTGAAAGATTAAGGGGAAAATTACAAAGAGGACACAGACTAAGAAAAGGCAGAAAAAAGCCAAAGGCAGACATGCCCAGAAACATGCCAGCCACAGCTCTCTCTTTAAATTGTGGACTATTTGCATGTGCATTTTAGTCTTCCCTCCTTCCTTGGGGCTCTTGTCCCTGGACCCTGCTTCAGGGGCTACCCCAGACTTTGTCCCTAAGGCTTCTTTTGGTCAGATGTCTGTCCAGTCACTCTTCTGCTCTTCTGACCAGGCCAAGCCATAGTCATCAGTCTTTGTTACATTTGTTTTCAAGCGAAATTTAGCTCAGAGGATATATTCACAACCCTCCTTCCCTGCTCTAAACTTTCACAATTCTGTAAAGGGAGCTGCTATCTTAAGTTTTAAATTATTCTTCTTAATAGCACACACATACACACAAACACTTTTTGGTCAGTTAAGAACTAAAGGAAAAAAAATGCAAAACTGTGAATATATAGTTTTTGGTTTCCAATTGTTCTCTCCATTAATGGGAATTTATCATTATCACCTGGGGTCAGAGAGAGAGAGAGAGAGAGAGAGAGAGAGAGAGAGAGAGAGAGAGACAGAGAGAGAGAGAGAGAGAGAGAGAGAGAGAGAGAGAGAGAGAGACAGAGAGAGAGAGACAGAGAGAGAGAGACAGAGAGAGAGAGACAGAGAGAGACAGAGAGAGAATCAGGTTTTGAAAAAACAAACATCTTAAAAAAAATTCTTTAGGGCCTGGAGTTTGGCCTAGTGGTAGAGTGCTTGCCTAGCATGCATGAAGTCTCAAGTTCGATTCCTCGGTACCAATACATAGAAAAAGCCAGAAGTAATGATGTGGCTCAAGTGGTAGAACTCTAACTTTGAGAGAGTTCAAGGACAGTGCTCAGGCCCTGAGCTCAAGCAATGGGACTGGCAAAATCAGAATATATATAAATAAATACAATTTAAAAATAAATATTTTTTTTAAACCAGGCTTGCCTGTAGTCCTAGATACTGAGGCTGGGATGGAAGGATTGCCGTTCAAAGCTAGCGTAGGATGAATGTTTGTGAACCCTCTGATCTCCAATTAACCAGCAAAAGATGGAATATGGTTCAAGTTGGTAGAGTGCAGAGTTTTGAGTTCAAATCCCAGGTCCAGTGAGCGCGCGCGCGCGCGCGCGCACACACACACACACACACACACACACACACACACACACACACACAAATATACGTCTAATAGTATCATTATGAAATTGGCTGGTGTAAAATCCATCCTCCTATTTGAAGAAGTGGAAAGACCCAGAAGAGTCCTCAGAAAAAGGTCTAGAAATTGACCCAGCTGCAGGAGGATGAATTCTCCCTTCTTGGTAAATCTGGGCAGCAGTGGCTGGAGTCAGATGAAGCCTGGGGCACCTCGGGTCTCTGGCCAGCTGCAGCAGCTCCAGCCACCGCCTGAGGAGGGAGGCCGCATGACCTTCACCCTCCCCTTCCCAGACCCAGACACATCCAGCTCCAGAGCTCAAGCCACCAGCACGTGGCTTGCATGGGGTGCCAGCCCCAATACTTCCCACACCCCCAAATCACTCTCAGTGGAAGAACAATCCTGTTGTTGTGTACACCAGAGGGAGAGCCAGCCTCTATAATCCAAGAGGGCCGGTGGCTTTCATTCTAGGGACTCAGGAGACTGAGATCTGAGGAAATCACCCCAGGAAGGTGACCTACCAAAAAGCCAGGAGTGGAGCTGTGCCTCATAAGTGCCAAGCCTTGAGTGAAAAAAACGCAGAGACAGTGCCCAGGCCCTCAATTCAAGTCCCAAGATCCACACACACAAAACCAGAGTACATACATACATGCATATATATATATATATATACATATGCAGACACACACATATATGCACATATCTAATACATATACCACATATTACATATTAATATGTAAGATATGATATATATAATTCATGCAATCTATATATTATATAATAGATTCTAGAAGTGCAATGTCTATAGATTATATATATTTAAGATACATCCATCGTAGATATATATTATACACAGATTGATATCTGGGCTATGGCTAAAGATCCATTTTACAGAAAGACATCTATAAACGCCTATGTGTAAGTTGTATAGGAATGCATCTATAATTTATGTGTGCATGTATACATCTGCACACACATCTCTATGTCCTCTGCTGCATGCCCTCCCTACAGCTACAGACAAGGCAGGAATGGGGGATCCCGGCCTCGGGGACCCCCTCCCATGCTCAGGACACCTCCAGCACAGTCGCCCCTGGCAGTGAGTCGGCTCTCCTGGGGTGTCTGTGGGGTTGTCTGTGGGGTTTCTGGTACTCAGGGGGTGCCAGCCCGGGCAGCAGGGGTGTCTGTGGGGAGGGTGCTGGGTGCTCAGTCTTGTAGTATTGGGCTGCAGGGGTGTCTGTGGGGAGGATGCTGGATGCTCAGTCTTGGGCTGCAGGGGTGTCTGTGGGGAGGGTGCTGGGTGCTCAGTCCTGGGCAGCAGGGGCGTCTGTGGGGAGGGTGCTGGGTGCTCAGTCCTGGGCAGCAGGGGCGTCTGTGGGGAGGGTGCTGGGTGCTCAGTCCTGGGCAGCAGGGGCGTCTGTGGGGAGGGTGCTGGTGCTCGGTGCTCGGGTGGAGTGGGTGCAGGCGCTCGTGCTCGTGCACAGGGAGGGTGCTGGCGCTCGGTGCTCGTGCGTGGGGAGGATGCTGGCGCTCGTTGCTGGCGTGGGGAGGGTGCTGGCGCTCGGTGCTCGTGCACAGGGAGGGTGCAGGCACTTGGCGCTCGAGTGGGGAGGGTGCTGGCGCTCGGTGCTCGTACACAGGGAGGGTGCAGGCGCTCGGTGCTCGCGTGGGGAGGGTGCAGGCGCTCGGTGCTCGTGCACAGGGAGGGTGCAGGCGCTCAGTGCTCGCGTGGGGAGGGTGCTGGCGCTCGGTGCTCGTGCACAGGGAGGGTGCAGGCGCTCGGTGCTCGTGCGTGGGGAGGGTGCTGGCGCTCGGTGCTCGTGCACAGGGAGGGTGCAGGCGCTAGGTGCTCGCGTGGGGAGGGTGCAGGCGCTCGGTGCTCGCGTGGGGATGGTGCAGGCGCTCGGTGCTCGTGCACAGGGAGGGTGCAGGCGCTCGGTGCTCGCGTGGGGAGGGTGCAGGCGCTCAGTGCTCGCGTGGGGAGGGTGCTGGCGCTCGGTGCTCGTGCACAGGGAGGGTGCAGGCGCTCGGTGCTCGCGTGGGGAGGGTGCTGGCGCTCGGTGCTCGTGCACAGGGAGGGTGCAGGCGCTCGGTGCTCGCGTGGGGGAGGGTGCAGGATCTCGGTGCTCGTGCGTGGGGAGGGTGCTGGCGCTCGGTGCTCGTGCACAGGGAGGGTGCAGGCACTCGGCGCTCGCGTGGGGAGGGTGCTGGCGCTCGGTGCTCATGCACAGGGAGGGTGCAGGCGCTCGGTGCTCGCGTGGGGAGGGTGCAGGCGCTCGGTGCTGGCGTGGGGAGGGTGCTGGCGCTCGGTGCTGGCGTGGGGAGGGTGCTGGCGCTCGGTGCTCGCGTGGGGAGGGTGCAGGCGCTCGGTGCTCGCGTGGGGAGGGTGCGGGCGCTCGGTGCTCGCGTGGGGAGGGTGCGGGCGCTCGGTGCTCGCGTGGGGAGGGTGCGGGCGCTCGGTGCTGGCGTGGGGAGGGTGCGGGCGCTCGGTGCTCGCGTGGGGAGGGTGCAGGCGCTCGGTACAGGCGCTCGGTGCTCGCGTGGGGAGGGTGCGGGCGCTCGGTGCTGGCGTGGGGAGGGTGCGGGCGCTCGTGCGCGGGGAGGGCGCCGGACTGCGGGGCGAGCGGTGCCCGGCGCCGGCGGCGACGCAGGCGGCCTCACGTTGCGGGCCGTGTGCCTCGCGGCTGGCGGGGTGAGCGGGGCGCGGGGACGGCGGAGGCTGGCGAGGACTGCGGTCCCCGGCTCGAGTCCCGCCCCCCCTTCCCCTCCTCCTCCCCCCCCCCCCACGTCGTCCCGATTTGCCGCACCGCCGTGCGGGAAGTAGCGGGTGGCCCTGGGACGCCGTGTCGCCCGGGAGACACGGGGCGGGCGGGGGGACGGGGGGGGGGGGGGAGACGGACGGGGAGCACAGGTCGGAGCCGGGAGGAGACCAGGGGAGGGGAAAACAGATCAGATTCAGAGGAGAAGCGGGGGAGGGGGACAGGTCGGATCCGGGAGGGGACGCGGCGGAGGGAGGACAGATCGGGCCCGAGAGGAGACACGGGGGGGGGGGACAGTTCGGACCCGGGAGGGGACGCGCGGGGGGAGGGAGCAGGTCGGACCCCAGAGGAGACACAGGGAGGGGGGGCAAGTCGGAGCCGGGAGGGGACGCGCGGGGGAGTGAGGACAGGTCGGACCCGAGAGGAGACAGGGGGAGGGGAGGGACAGGTCGGAGCCGGGAGGGGACACAAGGGAGTGAGGACAGATCGGACCCGAGAGGAGACACGGGGGGGGGGACAGGTCGGACCCGGGAGGGGACGCGGGGGAGTGAGGACAGATCGGACCCGAGAGGAGACACGGGGGGGGGGGGGACAGTTCGGACCCGGGAGGGGACACGCGGGGGGAGGGAGCAGGTCGGAGCCAGGCTGAACCGCCGGGCCGCCGCCGCGTCGGGGAGGAGGTCGTCCCCCCTCCTCAGGCCACCCCGGATCACAGAGTGGGGGGAAAAGAACCCGTGTGCCCCGTGGCCGCTCGGGGCTGGGAAGTGGGCCCGCCGGGATCCCCATCAAATAAAAAATGTCAACAGCCGCACTCGCGTTTCCGCGTCGTCGTGCCCCGCAGAGACGCCCCAGTAAGATCCCCAATAAAACGCTCCCCTAACGGACCCCCTAGGAAACGGGCCGCCGCCCCGCCCGGGACCCCGCCTTCCGCAGCCCGCGTCTCCCGGGGCGACGCCGTTTTCCCTTCCCCGGAGGTCCCTCCGGCCAGGCGGCCACGCCCCCTCCCGACCACGCCCCCGCCCAGACCCCACCCCCTCGCAGGCCACGCCCCCGGGGTGCACCGAGGTTGGTACGTTCCGCACGTGAGCCGGCTGCTGGTCTGGCGGGCGAGGCGCGTGCCCTGCGTCCCAAACACTTGCCCGGGGGAGAGTGCGGGTGGTGGAGTGGGAACGGGCCTGGGGTGTGCGCGTGCGCGTGTGCGTGTGCGCGCGGGGGGGGAGCGTGTGCGCGTGCGCGCGGGTGCGTCCCAGATCGCCAGCGCGGGGCGCGTGAGGTGTGTGGGGGGGGGGGGGGTGGAGGGGGGGCGTGGAGTGGGGGGGGCGGGCGGGGTGGGTGTGTGTGTGGGGGGGAAGAGCCGGCAGCTTCACACTTCCAACACCGCCCTGAAGAGCCAGGCGGAGGCTGGAGACGCACGGATCCACCGCCGCCGCGATCCCCGCGCTCGACCCCGGCCAGCCCGGCCCGGCGCCGCAACATGGACGAAGGAATTTCCCATTTGCAGGAGAGACTCTTACTGGAGCGCAGAGATTTCCTCGGGTAAGGTGCACGCAGCCCCGCTGGCCTCCCGCTGGGATGGTGCTTCTATTTATTTTTTTCCTTCTCCAGAAAGTGACATGGAAGAAGGGAGCCGGGGCACAGCCCCTCCAGGATGCTCATTTTGAATTTATCTATTTAATTTCCCCCTTCCCCAGACTGGATTATTCCTCCTTGTATATGTGTAAACCCAAAAGAAGCATGAAGAGAGACGACAGTAAAGTAAGTTTCTTTTAAGCTGTCTGGATAGTTAATTGGGGCCATGGATTTCACAGGGAATCTCTGCAAAAAAAAAAAATATATATATATATATTATATTTCAGCTCCTGAGCTGTGCCCTGTGAATTTTAAATAGTTTCTTCTCAGGGCACAGATACTGAAACATCATCCCTGAATTTAAATTGCATTTCCAGAATAAGTCTAAAGGCAAAAAAAAAAAAAAAAAAAAGCCTTCCAGGGCAACACTTTTAGGATACAGGACGTATTTTGGGGTGGGGGGAGAGGAGGAGGGTGGTTATCAGCGAATGAGTGAATTTTCAGTGTATGTTCTCTCTTCCTCGGACCCTGCTTGCATGAAGGATACTTACAAATTACCGCACAGATTGATCGAAAAGAAAAGAAGAGATCGAATTAATGAATGCATAGCTCAACTCAAGGATTTACTGCCAGAGCATCTGAAATTGACGGTAAGAGACAGGTTTTCCTGGAGAGGGGTGGAGGATTGGGGGACTGGCTACCCCCCCCCATCCCCAGTCCAGGCGGTGTTAATACCCTTGTACGATTTCCCAGAAATGGAAGAATAAATAAATATTCCCTGCCTGATTACCATGATTTCAGGATGAAGGCAAATTTGGAACCTGCGGGAAGAGGTGGGGAGGTGGGGGAGAGGAACCTCAAATATCAGCATAGGATTTTTGTTTTTCCTACATTGCCTTGCTTGTTGTGGTTGTCGTTGCTGTTTTAAGTAATGGGGTGTCTTCTCCTGCCTCCAGACACTAGGACATCTGGAAAAAGCGGTGGTTCTGGAATTAACTTTGAAGCACTTAAAAGCTTTAACAGCCTTAACGGAACAGCAGCATCAGAAGATAATAGCTTTACAGAATGGTAAGTCACGCGGGTGAGAGGCCGGCCTCCACCCCCACGCCACCTCCCACTAAGCGGGGTCACCCTCACAGGAGCACTTTTTTTTTGGGGGGGGAGCCCTCCTTCACCCCATCTCTTTCCTGGAGGGTTTGCCTCTCCCTCACTTGGGAAATTGCTTCCTTCCATTGGCAAGTGCCCATTTCCAGAAGCATCCTTGGAGGCTTTCTGCAGAACTCCAGAAAAGAGGGGGGGGGAATCTGACTTATTTAAAGTGGCAGTTGTGCCACTCTCCTGTCTGCGTTTTTTTCAAGCTGGAAAAGGGCGCCTCCCCCACCTGCACCCCCTCCACCTCACTTTCCTCTCCATAATTAGTGGGTTATATCACTTGAATGATGAGGAAAAACCCAGATCCTTTCAGTCAATGCAGGGCCCCTTGTGTGTATGTGGTGTGTGTGTGTGTGTGCCAGTCCTGGGGCATGGAAGCAGGGCCTGAATGTTTGCCCTGAGTTGTTTTTTTTTTTAACCATTACAAATGCATATACAATATGGCATTTTTATTTATCCTGTAGATAATTTCAGATTTAAAGCTCAAACTCAATAAACAAGTTGATTTTACTTTTTAATATATATATATATTTGCAGAGTGCTTCAGTTTTTTATTTTGCTTATACTACCTATTTTTTTTTTTTGCCAAGTGCTTTAATTTTTTATTTTGCTTGTACTACAGCTTGGGCTGGCTCTTTTTTTTTATTGTATTTACTTATGTATTATTGATTGATTTTTTATTTTGATTGTACTACAGCTTGGGCTGGCTCTTTTTATTGCATTTATTTATTATTGATTTATTAATTTTTTTATTTTCCTTGCACTACAGTTTGGGCTGGCTTTTTATTGCATTTATTTATGTATTATTGATTTATTAATTTTTCTATTTTCCTTGCACTACAGCCTGGGCTGGCTCTTTTTATTGTATTTATGTATTATTGATTTATTAATTTTTTTTTATTTTTCTTGCACTGCAGCCTGGGCTGGCTCTTTTTATTTGTATTTATGTATTATTGATGTATTAATTTTTTATTTTCCTTGCACTACGGCCTGGGCTGGCTCTTTTTATTGCATTTATTTATGTATTATTGATTTATTATTTTTTTTGCTCAAGAATGGTGCTCTACCACTTGGACCACGCAGCTCCCCTGGCACCTTTTTCCCCCCCTGCTCGCTGGCTCCTGTGCCCGGGCTGGCTTTGAACCGCGATCGGGGGGGTTGGGGGCGGGCAGGACCCCAGGCGTGCGCTCCCGGTTCCCCGGGGCCCTGATCTCTCCGTCCTCGCAGGGGAGCGGTCGCTGAAGTCCCCTCTCGAGTCCGACGTGGAAGCCTTCCACTCGGGATTCCAGACCTGCGCCAAAGAAGTCCTGCAGTTCCTCTCGGGCTTCGAGAGCTGGGCGCCCCGGGAACCGCGCTGCGCGCAGCTGCTCAGCCACCTGCACGCCGTGGCCTCGCGGCCGCCGCCGCCGCCCCCCGCGCCCCGCGGGGCCCCCGGAGCCCCCGGCGGCCCCGGCCCCGAGCCGCCCGCGCACTGCGTGCCGGTCATCCAGAGGACTCAGCCCGGCGTCGACCCCGCCGCCGCCGAGCCGGACACGGACACCGACAGCGGCTACGGCGGCGAAGCCGAGCCCCGGCCCGAGCCCCGCGGCGACGCCGGCGCCGCGCGCGTCAAGCTGGAGCCTCCGGGGGACGCGGCCCTCGCGCCTGCGCCCAAGCGACCCAAGCGCGAGCCGCGCGGGGCCCCCCCGGGGGGGCTGCTGAGCCCCGACGCCGCCTGGCTCGGTTCGCTGGTGGCGCTGGGCTCGGGCGCCGCGTCGCCCTTCGCGCCGCCCCTGGCGCCCCCCGTCGCCGCCGCCGCCGCCGCCGCCGCGGCCGCCGCCGCCCCGTTCTGCCTGCCGCTCTACGTGCTGGCGCCTTTCCTGGACCGCGGCGGGCTGGAGAAGCTGCTGCGCCCCGCGGCCGCCGCCCCGCTGCCGCTGCTCTACCCGAACCTGGCCGCCTTCCCCTGCCTGCCCTCCGCGCTGGGCGCTGCGGCCGCCGCCGCCGGTGCGCATGCGCCCTTCGCGGGGCGCCCCGGGGATGCGGCGGACGATGGCGCCCCCTGAACGCCGGGTCCCCCCCAGATCCCTCCCCCAGCAGCCCCCCACCCTCCCCTGCCGGGCCTCGGGCTCGAACCCCGCGCCTGGGCGCTCGCTCTTTTTTTTTTTTTTTTTTTTTGGCTCAAGGCTGGTGCTGCACCGCTTGAGTCACGGCTCCAGTCCGGCTTTTTGCTGGTTCCCGGGAGAACAGGGTCCGGGGTCGTGTCCTGCCGGGGCTGGGTGGTCCACAGGTGATGGGAGTGGGGGGGGGGGCTGGAAAACGTCCAGCTCTGGTAAAGGTAAGGGGGCATCTCCTGTTTCTTTTTCCCTTTTTTAAAATGTCTTTTTGTCAGTGCTGGGTCTTGAACTCGTGGCCTGGGCTCTGCCCTCCACCCCCCCCTCTCCCCAGCTTCCTTTCCACTCCAGGCTGTGGCGCCTCTAGTTCATTGAAAAGACTCACAAGTCTGACTTAGAACTGTGATCCTCCCATCGCAGCCTCACACCTGGGATTTACAGGGGTGTGCTTCCAGTGACCCCCCCCACACCCCTCACCACCCCCCTGCAGGGAGGGTCACACCAGGAAGAGGGTGCAGGTGTCCATGTTGTTCTGGCCATGCTGAGCACTGAAGGAGGGGTGGAGATGGTGAGGGACTTAATCACCTCCACTGGCACTTTATAGAGAAAGTTCAACTGGCTGATCTTCATTTCTTCACAATTCAGGTATATATAATATTATATATGTGTATATATATATGCCACATAGTATATGTAATATATGCCATGCTACGGGTGCCATATATTAGATATGCCACATATAACATGCTGTATATTACATGCAGTGTTTGCTACATCATATACCATTTGTAATATTGGCATTATATATATATATATATATATATATATATATACATGTTTCAGTTGCATTTGTTCTAATTACATCATTTAATCCACCATGGTCCCCCATTTTTGTAACCTGTTTGTTTTTATTTAAAAACAAAAACAGGAAAATGTGCACTGAAATTTAAAAAAAAAAATAGAAGGAAAGGGATTTTTTTCCCCCTGTATCTTTGCTTTCTTTCTTGAAAATACATGTGGGGGTTCCCATAGATGGGATTTTTATTTTTATTTTTGTGGGAAATAGAAGCCCCCAGGGGGAAAGCCTTTCTATCTTTCTCTCTCCCTCTCTTCCCCTCTCCCTCCCTCCCCCTCTCCCTTTCTCCCCCTCTCCTCTGTCTATGTATTTTCTGGAGACCAAACCAGATACTAGATAATCACAAAGAAAAAAAAAATTTAAATAAGGCTCAAACTGAGACCTTATCTAGGTATTTTTAGTTCGTTGCCAAAGTAACACTGTGAGAAATCTCACTTGAGAGTTATGTAAAGTGAGATACAACAGCCTGATGGATTATAGCAAGTATGTAGGTCTTTCCTTCTGTTTGGTACATTTGCTGCTACTGTTACAGATTGCCTCAAAAACAAAACAAAACAAAAAAAACGCTGTGTTTAAAACAACGTTCAATTCTTTTTGCCTACCAGGTGGCTCTTCTATACATACCTGTTAATACAACCAATTAATGATGTCTGACATGCTATTTTTGTAGGGAGGAAAAAAAAAACAATATGTGCTAATGATATTTTGAGTTACAAGATTTTTCCTTTGGTGGGGTGGGGTGGGGTGGGGGGAGGATTGGCTGAAACATTGCACTTTTTGTTTAAAAAAATGCTTAATGCTTGGTACAAGCTTCTGCCGTCTTAAATTATTAAAGAAATAAAAAAAATAATGTGCCTGGAAACAGCTGGATTAGTAACATTGAGTAGGTGCAGGTAAACACCTAGAAATAAAATGGATCTTTCTAATATTTTTCAGCACTCCATAAAAGCCTCTTACCCTAAATATTGTCACACTATTTTGTGATTGCAAACAAAGAAATTCTTACTAAGGAATAAAAACTTTATATATGAGATGAGATTGTCTAATAATTATCCCCTGTTCTCCCTCCACCCCCCAAAAAAAAATGACATACCAGATGCTTGATCAGTTTTAAGCTGTCTAAAACTGAAGACCAAAGTTATTCTCAGATAGACAACGTATTTTTTTTTCCTTGTTATTGGCCTAGTAACACCCGCCTCCAATCTCTTGCAAACCTCCAGGTTGTTTGACTGTGCCTATCTACTTTTTCCTAATGCTTATAAACAAAAATGTGCAAAAAAACAAAATCAAAACCAAAAAAAAAAAAAACCCAGTGTGTCCTGTTTTTTTTTTTTTTATGATTTTTGACATTTGTCCTCTCTTGTATGGTCTCATGTGAATTTTACTGGGTTGCTGGCAATATAAGCTGACACACAAAGGATGTGTTTCTGGGAAGACCTGGCTTCTTGTAATGTCTGTACTGGGGCTTGAAGTCAGGGCCTTCCACACTTGTCTTCCTTTTTTGCTTGAGGCTATCCCTCTATTACTTCAGCTACTTATGGCCATTTTTTTTGATGGTTAGCTGTAGATAAGAATTTCACAGACTTTACTGCCCAAATTGGCTTGGAACTATGATCCTCAGATCTCAGTCTCCTGAGTAGCTGGGATTTAAGGTGTGATAACTTATCAAATCACTGTGTTATGGGATGGAACTCAAGGGGGAAACAAAAATTCCTAAAGTGTTCTCACAATCTCAGATTTGTGATTTGATACAAATTAAAATGCATTGGCTTTTTGTTGTTGTTGTTGTTTCTCAAACTTACTGAGTTTTGAAGGTGTTTAGGTTGAGTGAATTTTTATAAGCTGTGGAAAAAGTGCTCCCTCTGCTGACACGTGAGGGCATGGAATTTACATATGCATATAATCTTATAATTTTCTTGTTATTATTAAAGTATTGTACAGAGGAATTATTATTGCATAAGTCAGATAATACATATATCGGGGGGCAGTGTCACCCCTTCTTTTGTCTTCCTCTTCCCATCCCTGCCCACAAGTTGCAACGTTCATTTTCCACATAGTGTCTACTGAGCCGTGATTACATTTGTTCATTCTCCCTCTCTTTTTGAGCCCCCCCTTAGGCCCCCCCTAAAAACAAAACCCCCCAAAGCAAAAATAAACATCACTAACAACAATAAAACAGAATTGGGGGGGTTGTTTAATTTTTGTGTCAGTACTCAGGCTTGAACTCAAGACTGGGGAACTGTCCTTTAGGTTTTTCACTCAAGCTTAGTGCTGTTCTACTTGAGCCACACCTCCACTCCCAGTTTTTTGCTGGTTAATTGGTTATTAAGAGTCTCACAGATGTCTCTGCATGGCCTGGCTTTATTTAAATGGTGATCCTCAGATCTCCTGCTCCTGCATGGCTGGGATTAGAGGCATGAGCCACCACACATCGGGGCAGTATTCAGGAGGCTTAATAAGCCATGGAAGCAGAAGAATTAAAAACAAATCGAACCCTAAAACACTATTGTTTTCTTTTTGCCTTGTTCTTTTCTCTGTCTGGGAGCACGAGGAGGGCACAGAAATGGAGAAAAAGCAGCTACAGTCCTCACGTGCATGCTAGGGGAAAAATGAGAAAGAAATAACTTCACATAGTACCTTAACAACAAAAGTTACAGGGGCTGGGAATTTGGCTTAGTGGTAGCGTGCTTACCTCGAATGTATGAAGACCTAGGTTCAATTCCTCGGTACCAGAAACAGAAAAAGCTGGAAGAGGTGCTGAGGCTCAAGTGGTAGAGCTCTAGCCTTAAGAAAGTCCAAGGACAGTGCTCTGGCCCTGAGTTCAAGCCCCAGGACTGGCAAAAATAAATGAATAAATAAATAAATAAGTAGGAATAACAGTCACAAAGGTAAAACTCTTGTGTCCATATCCTGAGTTCATTTTGCTTAGTCTCATCCCACATGGCCATATGTACATAGTAGGAAAGCAAATATTCTTCTAAACTAGAATAGTAGGAAGATGATATTCTAATAACATATTTTACTACTGTTATTATACTAATATTAGTTTCATAACAAAAAAATGACTCAAGTCAGGGGGATAATAAAAGGTTTTGGCATTGGTGTAATTTTGGTATAATAAAAACAAAAAAATCCTGAGGACTGAGCCCAATTTTGTAGATCAGTTATCTAGTCCAAATGCATGATCCTGAGACTTAAGGTACCGTATCAAAATAGTACAGTCTATATTGCATCTGAAGAATGTCAACTTGAGTTGATCCATTTTAATGAATGAAGACCAAAGCTTACTTAATCCACTTAATACACTTGTGTATTCCCAGTGATGAAAATTCAGCCAAATGGCTTTATAGGTAATGTGACTTTTACCCACTTAAAACAACAAAAAAAAGCTGACTCTCAAGTCAACGATTTTATTAATAATGTTCTATTTTTACCTACCTTTATTTCTCAGCAAATTCCATAAATCTGAGAGACTCTTCTTACCTCCAGTAAGCTAGCAAAATCCCGAAAACCAAGTTGGCTTAAGTGGTAGAGCACCATTCTTGACAAAAAAACCCAAACAAACCCACAAGGCCCTGAGTTCAAACCTTAGTACTGGTATAAATAAAACAGAGGAATCTTGGCTTGTTCCTATCTGATTGCTAATGAGACAGAGAAGACACAGCTGGACAAATAAACTAGATAAACTAGAGCATTTTAACTTAGATCAAAGTAGATTTGCAGTGCTTGGTAAAATTCAGTGTTAAATTCCAGCTTGTCTTTCATTGGAGAATTTAACTGGGGAATTGACATAGAAAATGATCACATACTTTCTGTGATTTAGGTGGGTTTGGTACTCACAATATGTGCAGTGTTTTGAAATGCATGGTTCTAGGAATTGTCTTCAAATTGTAGCTTTTGAAATTGCTCAGCACAAACACCAAACCTAACTACCCTTTTGAAAAAAGCTGAGTGGTAAAATTCCAAATTTAGTGGTACCCCTCATAATCGTTCAGCAACTTAAAGTCGCTGTGCTCAATGCTATGCTCTTTTCCATTTAAAATTCTAGTAGGACACTTACTAAATGTACTATACACAGGTTCTAAAATGCTTTACACAAATACCCTGTACATATGAATCCTTTCTTGATAACCGTATTATTAACATTGCTTCAGCACTGAGAATTTTATCTGAAAGTATGTACACTTGCTCAAATTCTTTTTTTTTTTTTTCCTTTCTTAAGCCAGTACTGGGCCTTGAACTCAGAGCCTGGTGCTCTTATTTGGCTTACTTCACTCAGACCTGGCACTCTATCATGTTAGATACATCTCACTTCCTGTAATTTGCTGGTTAATTGGAGTTAAGAGTCTCATGGACTTATTTACCAAGGCTGGCTTTCAGCTGTGACCCTCAGGTGAGTAGCTGGTGACAATTGCTTTCCACACTCCTATACTACTAGGACTATAGGCTTGAGCCACCAGTGCCTGGCAAATACCCAGGCCTTTTGTTCATTTTTTTTTCGCCAGTCCTGGGGCTTGAACTCAGGGCCTGAGCACTGTCCTTGGGCCTCCTCAGGCTAGAGCTCTACCACTTGAGCCACAGCACCACTTCTGGCTTTTTCTATGTATGTGGTACCAAGGAATCGAACCTGGGTCTTCATGCATGCTAAGCAGGCACTCTATCACTAGGCCTCCTCCCTGAGCTTCTTTTGCTCAAGGCTAGCACTCTACCACCTGGGCCAGAGCACCACTTCCACCTTTTTCTGTGTCTGTGGTACTGAGGAATCAAACCCAGGGCTTCCTGCATGCTAGGCAGGCACTCTACCACTAAGCCACATTCCCAGCTCAAATGCCCAGTTATTAAAATATCTAATGGGCAAGAAACTTAGTGTCATACAATAACTCATTGTAGAACCAGAGCCAAGAATTGGAACCAGATACATTGATTCTGAGTCTACTGGTTTTTTTTTGTTTGTTTGTTTTTTGCACCATTACAGAAGAATTGCAGTCTGAGATTCAGTCACAGAATGAGTTGAGCTGGTAACTACAACAGTCTAAGGATAATTATTGGTGGAGGTAGAAAGATATTCCTAGTGATATTTTGTTATGGCAGAGAGCCTGCCGCAATCAGAACTCCAGGGAAATAACTTTCCTGATGCCCAACAAAGAACCACACCATTCTGCTGTCTACTTGCTTTGGAATCATCTGGAAATGTGCTCTGCCTGATTTTGAAAGTGGCCACACCATCCTTTTCCTCCTGCATCATTCTCCATGTAGTTTTTCCACAAAAGAAAGGATCTAGAAGCCAGAGGCTGAGGGCTCATACCTGTCATCCTCCTAGCTACTGAGGAGTCCGGAGATAGGAGAATCCTGGTTCAAAGCCAGCCTGGGTAATGAAGTCTCTTAAAAGAGCTGGCAGTGGAGCACTGGCTAACCTTGAGTGAAAACAAACCAACCAAAAAGGTAAGGCATCATCTGCCAGGCCCGGAGTTCAGGGTCCACTGGGAGGGGGCTGGGAGTGTGGCCTGGTGGTAGAGTGCTGGCCTAGCATGCAGGAAGATCCAGGTTCGATTCCTCTATACCACATACATAGAAAAAAGCTGCCAGTGGTGCTGAGGCTCCAATGGCAGAGTGCTAGCCTTGAGAAAGTCCAAGGACAGCGCCCAGGCCTTGAGTTCAAACCCCAGGACTGGCAAAATAAATAGTAAAAAGCCTCTACTAGCACATACCAAAGCATTGTCCTGCCAACGTGGGGGTCTAGCCTACTGGCATTCATGCAGCCCTGGGTTCCATGCAACACCCCATGCACAGAAAAAGACAGGCGTGGTGAGCGTGTCAGCCTGGAGCCAGGGCAGCGCAGGGAGGGCGCCCAGGCCCTGAGTTCAAGTCCCAGGGCTGGCAGAAAAATAAAACTGGGGTGGGGGTGCGGGGTGGGGGGTGGGCAGGCGGAAAGCTGCAGAGCCCAGCAGCTAGGAGCAGGAGCCCTGCACGGCTCCTTTCACCCCGAGGTATTGGGGGGGGGGGCGGCACGGTACTGCGCGTGCGCGGCCGGCGCAGCCCCGGAGCCAGACGCCTTCTCTGGTTGCCTGGCAACAGAGCTGCCGGTGACGTCACCCGGAGCCCCGCCCCTCCCCTCCTGGTTTCCTTCCTCTCGCCCTTCTAGTCTCCCACGCCCGAGTTCAAAGTACAGCCGCGGGCGGTGGAGCGGGGTGGGGCGGGGCGGGGGGTGGAGGGGGGGGGGGGGAGAAATGCCAGGTGCGGTGAGGTCACGTGCATCAGCACATGTCACGGCGCACGCTGCGCTGCACGTGAGCGGTGCTGGGGCGCCGGAGGCCCAGGATGGCGGCTCAGCGCGCAGGCGCACGACTACCTCTGCGCCTTTTGCGCAAGTTGACTCCAGGAATCCGACGGTTCTCTGATTACGGAAACTGCGGAGACGGCTGGGACGCGCGCGTGCGGGCTGGCCCCAGTGCGCATGCGTCCTAGCTCCTCTACGTCTTTGGCGCAGTAGACCGGCGGGGAAGAAGGGGGAGGGGGGGGCTGCGAAGGCAACCAACGTGTTTCGGGCAGCGCGGCCTTCAGAGACAGCTGAGACCCGTAGTGGCTCGGCCGCCGGGCCTTATTCGTATGCTCGTTTCTCCCCTGCGCCGCTTGCGCAAGACCTGGGGAAGCTGAAGTGCTTGGGTTGCGGAAACGACGGAGACAGCGGTGGCAGCGGGGGCGGGGCGCAGGGGAACTGGCTCAGTGCGCACGCGCAGAGTGCCCAGCGCGCCCTCAGGCCCCTCCCCCTCCCAAGCTCTGGGGCCTGCGGGGGTGGGGGGCGTCTGGGTTGAGTCTCGGGGCACAATCTGCTTCCTGCTGCGTCTGGGCTTGGCTTAGTCAGCATTCCAGGATTAAAGCTGTCTGGGTCCCTTGCAGGGTTTGAGGTGCAGAGAAATGGTGGCAAGCCCGCCCAGTGGGGGCCCTGCTGCTTGTGCATGCTCCTGCATGGAGGTTTGCATGCCACCTGCATGGGGTTTTGCTGCTTGAGCATGTCCCTGCGTGGGGCCCTGCTGCTTATGCATGCTCCTGCATGGAGGTTTGCCTGCCACCCGCATGGGGTTTTGCTGCTTGAGCATGTCCCTGCGTGGGGCCCTGCTGCTTATGCATGCTCCTGCATGGAGGTTTGCCTGCCACCCGCATGGGGTTTTGCTGCTTGAGCATGTCCCTGCGTGGGGCCCTGCTGCTTATGCATGCTCCTGCATGGAGGTTTGCAAATTGAATTCCTATTGATGAGATCCTGGCCTCTGGCGGCTGGAGGAGGAGGAGGAGGTGGGGTGAGGTGGGGTGGAGGGGGTGTTAATTGTGATCAAATAAATTTTCCATTCAAAATGTAAAGTAAATGATCTTGGGGGGTCATTAATGAATTGTGGGGTATAATGAAAGGGACTCAGGGATGGTTTTTTAAAGCTTTGTTTGTCTCCCTCCCCTTCCCCCCCTCCAGTCTGCCCCCAGTCCTGGGGCTTGAATTAGGGCCTGGCCAATGCCCTTAAGCTTTCTCAAGGGCAGGGGTCTAACAATTGAGCCACAGCACCACTACTGGCCTTTTCTGTGTATGTGATATTAAAGAATCCAACCCAGTGCATTGTGCATGCTAGGGAAGTACTCTACCACTAGGCCACACTCCTCCCCTTTTTATTTGTATTATAATGATGATGTAAGGAAGGGTTACAGTTACATAAGTCAGACAAAGCGTACTTATTTGTTGTTTTTGGACATCACCCCTTCCCTCAGTCGGGGATGATTTATTTTAAAGTTCTATGTTTAATAAAGAAAAAAAAAAAAAGAATCTGGTCACCTGTTTCTCATGCCTATAATCCTAGCTACTGAGAAGGCTGAGATCTAAAGAACTCAGTTCAAATCCACATGAAACAGGAAAGTCCCTGAGACTGCCAGTTAGTCAGCAAAAAGCGGTCTGTGTGAGTCTTTAATACACTTCTAGAGTCCACAGACACTACTGAAACCGGATTCTTCATCAGAGATGGCTCTAGAGAGAGTAGTTTCCCCTGCCTCTGAGGGTAGGCTAAATTTGGAGGAGATAATCCAAGAAAGAACGATATGGGCTGGCCAGGGAGCTGCTCCTGGGTCACGTTGGTGCTTTCCAGCTGTGAGTTGACCAGAAAAATAGCCAATATTATCATGTCTGGTTACTGATTAGGTTGGCCCAGGCCTCCAGACCCAAAGTGGCAAGTTCTTGGCCCCTGTGTTCTGGCTTGAAGGGAGCAATATGGTAGGAAATTGGGTTTTGGAGATAATCACCAAAGCCCTTTAATACCTGAAATATTTGAAGATATATATATGTATATATAATTTCCCTATTTGTTCTTGTAAATAATTCTCCTCCAATCCCTCCTTTCCTCCCTTCCTTCCTTCCTTGCTCTCTTCTTCCTCCTCTTCTCATTTTGCTTCTACTAGAGCTTGAACTTAGTAGTGTCTATGGACTCTAGAATGTGTTAAGACATAGCCCCTGGATGTGTGTGTGTGTGTGTGTGTGTGTGTGTGTGTGTGTGTGTGTGGACCTGTACTGAGGCTTGAATTCAGGGCCTGTGCTAGCCCTTAGCACTGTTTTTTCCCTAAAGGCTGGCACTCTATCACTTGAGCCACACCTCTACTTGTGGTTTGGGGGTGATGAATTGGAGATAAGAGTCTCCTAGACTTTCCTGCCTGGGCTACCTTGGAACTTGGAGCCTTAGATCTCAATCTGAATCATCAGTGCCCAGCTGTCCCTCTAAAATTTAAATTGTTTTTTTTGCAGGATATATTTTGGTGATATTTAAAAATCTAGATAAATCATTTTATATTTATCTTTAATTTCAAGCTCATGGTTTTGTTTTGTTTTGTCACTCTTGGGGCTTGAACTCAGGGCCTGGGCACTGTCCTTGGGCTTTCTGAAGGCTAGTTCTCTACCACTTGAGTCACAGCACCCTTCTGGCTTTTTCTGTGTATGTGGTACCAAGGCATTGAACCCTGGTCTTTGTGCATGCTAGGCAAACACTTTACCACTAGGCCCTCAAGCTCATGTTTTAAACAAGGATCTAGTATCATGTTTAACATCTTATTTCCCTGTTAGCTTTCAGCCTTTACTGGTTTGGAATTTTTATGTGTTTTCAAATAATGTCATCACTGACTGCATTTTTATTTGAAGGTTGATATTGAGTTATTCTAATCTGGTTTCCATAAGAAGATTTACCTTATTATGCAAAGCTTTTATTTTCCAGCTTATTTTAAAGCCCATTTTGTACTTCTCTTTTATGATTTTTTCCTAATTCTTCTGGTTTTAATTCTGTGTGTGTTCAGGTATTGGGAAAAGAACTCAGGGCCTAGGCACTTAGGTTTCTCCTTCAAAGCTGGTACTCTTCTGCTTGAGCTACATTTCCTTCCACTCCTGGGTTTTTGGTGGTTAACTGGCATTGGATCTCAGCCTCCTGAATATATTCATTATATTATTATATTTCTTTTTTTTTCCCCTCAAAGTTCTGATTTCCAAAAGGTTCCGCTTTCCAGGGGCAAGGGTTTTCAGTCTTCCCTACCCTCCTCCTCCTTCCCCACCTCAGCTAAGAGAGATACAAGCTCCACTTGCATTCTGGCTGGCTACTTTGAGGTCAGAAAATCCCTCAGGCCACCATCCAGCCAGGTCATGAGGCTCCCTTGTTAGGTTTCCCTGGCCTTTGCAGATGGATCCTAGGCTTGCATTACCCTGCATGTATCTCTTCTCCAGTGCTGGATGACACTTGCCTTAGTTATTTTGTCCAGGTTCGTAGTTAAGGACAAGAAAGCCAGCACCTCATACTCCATCACAGATGAGTATAGAAGCGCTTGGCTACCTATTTGACACGAAAATGGATGGCATGCATGTTATGTTTCTTGAGATTCTTTAGTGTGCTGTGATGAAAGAATTTCTTATTCTTTTCCCTCTCTTCCTCCTTCTCACGCTTCCTTTCTTCCCTCCCTCCTTCTCCCCTCACTCTCTCCCTTCTTCTCTTTCTTCCTCCTTCCTTCCTTATTTCTTGCCTCCTTTCCTTCCTTCTTCCTTTCTCCCTCCCTCTTTTCCTTCTTCCTTTCTCCCTCTCTTCCTTCTTTCCTCTGGCCCTCCCATCCCACCCCCTCTTTTGCTGGTGCTTGAATTCAGGGTGTTACATTCTTCTTGCCTTTTTTGGTTCAAGGCTAGCACTTGAGCCACAGCTTCACTTCCAGCTTTTTGCTTTGTAATTGGAGATCAAAGTCCTGTGGATTTTTCCGCCCTGGCTGGCTTTGAACAATGATCTTCCGATCTCATCCTCCTGAGTGGCTGGGATTACAGTCGTGAACCACTGGTACCTAGCCAGGGGAGTTTGTCTTAACATTGCCAGTTTTTGTTCCAAGAAATTGTAGGGGTTTTGTAGTGAATGCTGTCACTTTTTGCTCTGATGGTAAAAATGAAGTCTCCAACTTGCCCAAAGAAAAAGTAATTGAACCAGAGTGAGATAAAAAGAATATCTTCTTCAGGCTGGGAGTTTGGCCTAGTGGTAGGGTGCTTGCCTAGCATGCACAAAGACCCGGGTTCGATTCCTCGGTACCACATACATAGAAAAAAGCCGGAGGTGGTGCTGAGGCTCAAGTGGTAGAGCTTTAACCTTGAGAAAGTCCAAGGACAGTGCACAGGCCCTGAACTCAAGCCCAGGACTGGCAAAAAAAAAAAGAGTATCTTCTAATTGCTACTTTGAGTTGTCTCCAAAATCCCACTTGAGATGCATCTGTATTGCTGTGAAAGTGTATTAATGTTCACAGTGAGATTTGTAGTTAATAACCCTTCTTTTCTTTTCTTTTTTTCCCCCTTTTTTTTTTTGCCAGTTGTGGGGCTTAAACTCACAGCCTGGGTACTATCCTTGAGCTTTTGAGCCACAGCCCCACTTCTGGCTTTTTCTGGGTATGTGGTACCAAGGAATCAAACCCAGGGCTTCAAGCATGCAAGGCAAACACTCTACCACTAGGCCATGCTTTAGGCCCTAGAAAATCTTTTAAAAAATGTTTTATCTTTCCCTCCAAAATGATTTGGCCCTTATATAACCATTTTTGTCTCCAATAATGGAAACAGGTAAAAGTGCCAATATTGGCCATATGTTGGTGTCTCATATCTGTAACCCTAGCTACTGAGAAGGCTGAGATCTGCAGATTGCAGTTCAAAGCCATCCCAAGCAGGAAAGTCTGTGAGACTCTTGTCTCCAATTAACTACCAAAAAGCAGAAGTGGAGGTGTGGCTCAAGTGGTACAGCACTGGTTGGACTTTCTTTGACTGGGCTGGCTTTGAACCACAATCCTCGTATCTCAGCTTCTTGAGTAGCTGGGGTTACAGGTGTGAGCAACCAGTGCCTGGTTCATTTGAATATTCCTGCTATAAATTCCATTCAAATCTGGATGCAACTAGCTAGTTTTATAAGCCTGGGTATCTTTTCTTTGTCTGTTTTCAACCCTATACCATGGGGATGGTAGAAAGATATGGTGTGCCTTAGATGTGGCTATAAAAACCCTAAACTACCTGGGTGGGGTCTCACTGCCTTTTGTTTTTGTGTTTGGCCAGTCCCAGGGCTTGAACTCAGGGCCTGAGCACTGTCCTTGGGCTTTCTCAAGGCTGTCACTGGAACGCTTGAGCCACAGCACCCCTTCTTTTTTTGGTTGTTGTGGAGCTTGAACTCTGGGTCTGGGTGTTGTTCCTAAGCTCTTCAACTCAAGGCTACTGTCCTACTCCATGCGCCACAGCCCCACTTCCGGTTCCTGTTTTCTGGTCGTTAACTGTCTGGAGTTTAGTGCCTGGGCTAGCTTTGAACCATGATCCTCAGATCTCAGTCTTCTGAGTAGCTAGGATTACAGGCGCGGGCCACTGCACCTGGCACCTCTGGCTTTCTATGTATGTGGTACCAAGGAATCGAACCCGGGTCTTCGTGCATACAAGCACTCTACCACTAGGCCAAACTCCCAGCCCCCCCCCCTTTTTTTTAGTATAACAAATTACTATTCTCAATTTGTGTCTTTGAGGATGATTTTTAATGATAATAGCATTTATTTATGATCTATTGATGTATTCATTTATCTATTTACTTATTTAGTGAAGGCAGAACCTCTTGCTCTGCTTAGCTCTTTCCCCTTCAAAGCTTGGTGCTCTACCACTTCAGCCACTCTGGGCTTTCTGTGGGTTCAGTGGACATAAGAATCTCACACAGATGTCTGCCCAGGGCTGGCTTTGAACCTCCTTCCTCAGATTTCAGCCTCCTAAGTAGCTGGATGCTGGGGGAGGAATTGGGAGGATTCAAGGCTACAAGGCGAAGCCTCCTTTGCAAGTCAATCTGCATGAGTTCAGTGACATGGATCAGTGAGAGGAAAGAAGCACACAGTGGCCTGCTCTCTTCCTGGGAGCCTGGCTCCCCTGTAAAAGACTCAGACCCTGACTTCCTGTCCCCCCAGAGCAGGGGAGCAAACTCTAGTTGGCACTGGGCCTTTTGTCTGGTAGGCTGCACAACATGTTTCTGGGTCAGAGCATTATGAGGCCTTCAGTGAATTTCTGGTAGCAGGGAAGTAAGTGGCTCTGCTAATGAGATCATTCAGAATTTCCTTTCCTTCTTTCCCCCACCGTGTGTGTGTGTGTGTGTGTGTGTGTGTGTGTGTGTGTGTGTGCAGTACACACTTACTAGAACTTGAACTCAGGCTTCTTGCTTTCTCTTAGCTCCTCCTCAAGGTGCTCAAACACTTTGGTCATACCTCTACTTCTGGCTGTTTTTCTACCCAGTCAGGAGATAAGAGTCTCAAACTTTCTTGCCCGGGCTGGCTTTAAACTGGGATTCACAGCATCCAGCTTCCTGAGTAGCTAGGATTACACGCATGAGCCACAGTACCTGGCTGTCTGAGGCGATTTAGATACCACTATTTACTATAACAAAAATGCCTTATGCCTAGTAGGTACTGAGTTCTATTAATGAATAAGATAGCTTAATTAAAATGTACTTTAACCCATTATATATATATATATATATATATATATATATATATATATATATATATATATATATATATTTGCCAGACCTGGGCTTGAACTCAGGGCCTGAGCACTGTCCTTGGATTTTGTCAAGGCTAGAGCTCTACCACTTGAGCCTCAGCACCATTTCCAGCTTTTTTCTACGTATGTGGTACCAAGGAATCGAACCCGGGTCTTCGTAAATGGTAGGCAAGCACTTTACCACTAGGCCAAACTCCCGGCCTGCCATTTTATACTTCTATGCATATAAGAATGCTCACCTTACAACAAAAAATTTTAATGTGTGAGATGATTAAATACATGCAGTTTCCTCCTGCTCCTCCTCCTCCTCCTTCTTCTGTCAGTTGTAGGGCTCCAAGTCTTGTTCTGAGCACTGTCTCTGAACCATTTAGCTCAAGGCTGGCGCTTTACCACTTGAGCCACAGCACCACTTTCTGGTTATTAATTGGAGATAAAAGTCTCATTGACTTTTCTGTCTGGGCTGGCTTTGAACCACGATCCTCAGATCTCAGCTTCCCGAGTAGCTGGGATTACAGGCATGAGCCACAGGCACACAGCGGCTGTCTCTTCTCTCCTATTCCCTTCCCTTCCTGGATGGCTGACATGGTGTCTGCTGCCCTCTAGTGGACAATTCCTCATCACTACAGACGTCATATTTTAATTAGGAGTGTCCTGTATGAATGATAAAGATAACTTGGGAAGTTATATTGTTCTTTCTGAATGCGCATTTGGACTGTGTGTGTGGGGGGGATCTTGAATTCAGGGTTTCACACTCTGGCTCAGCTTTTCCACTCAAAGCTACCACTTTGAGCCACACCTCCACCCCTAGTTTTTGATGAATGGACTTTCCTGCTCAGGTTGGCTTCGAATCAGTCTTCAGACTTCAGCTTCCTGATTAGCTAGGATTACAGGGTGTGTACCAGAAGTCACTGTTTGTTTGTTTGACTTTGGTTTTTGTTTTAAATTTCTGGAAAAAGTAGTCATTTACTGTTATTCTGCCCTGGCTTTAAGTTTAACTTCTTTTTTTAAAAAATATTTTTTATTGTAATTAATAAAAGGGATACATGATATTTGCCAGATAGAAGGTGCATTAATTCACATACATTGATACCCTTTCACATGTCTTGGTACCCATTACCCTCCCCCCAACCCCCCCACCTGTCTTGGTTTTCCCCCCTTCCCTATCAAATTTCAAATAACCAAATACAAATAAATTCAATATATCAGATAACAAAGTGAGATATTGTAACAATATGAGATACCCAAGGGACAGCAAAGGAGATGAGAGACAACATAGTACATTAAGGACAACAATCATTCATTATATGGCTTTTGTTTCAATATCCTGGAGGTCCTTTCAATTAACTTCTTTATCTTATGTTTTGCACATATTTGTAGTACCAAATAAAAACACTTTGTCCATTGCTTAATAGACTCAAGGAGTAGAGCACCCATCTATAGCAAGATGAGGCCCTAAAGATCAAACCCCAAGGGTCTGTAGAGAAAAAAAGAAATTGTGGCACACTCTTCCTCCTCCTCTTCCTCCTCTCCCCTCCTCATCCTCATATACACATAGTGAGACCAAAGGAGGATAGGCGTAGGAGAAGAACACAAAGGCGCCATGCTTGTGTATCTTTGAATATTTAAGCCAGGAGTGTGCCCTAGTGGGAGACTGCTTGCCTAGCATGCATGAAGCCCTGGGTACCATTTCTTGGTAGCACATACACAGAAAAAGCCAGAAATGGTGCTGTGGTTCAAGAAAGCTCAAGGACAGTGGCCAGGCCCTGAGTTCAAGACCCAGGACTAGCAACAACATTTTTATATACACATATATGTATAAAATCAAATATCAAAATGAACGTCAAGAAATGGAAATGAGATTTTTTTCTTTGTTGTTTTTGTTTTCTTTGTTGTCTTGTTTGTTCATTTATCTGTCTTTGAAGTAGGGTTTGAACTCTGGACCTGGGTGCTGTCCCTGAACTCATTTGCTCAAGGCTAGCATTCTAGCACTTGGAGCCATAGCACCACTTCTGGTTTTCTGGGGGTTCACTGGAGATAAGAGTCCCAGACTTTCTGGCCCAGGCTGGCTTTGAACCTTGATCCTCAGATCTCAGCCTCCTGAGTAGCCTGGAATTGCAGGTGTGAGCCACAGTGTCCAGCCAAAATATTCCATCCGAACCAATAAAAAGCTAAGCCTGCTAGTCCCACTTTGACCCCAACAATCAAAAAGCTTAAGATGGGGGGGTTATTGATCAGGCTGGCCTAGTCAAAAGGTGAGACCTTATTTGAAAAATAAAGCCAAAGGAGGTGGGGAGTGTGGCCTAGTGGTAGAGTGCTTGCCTAGCATACACAAAGACCTGGATTCCATTCCTTGATACCGCATACATAGAAAAAGCCCAAAGTGGTGCTGTGGCTCAAGTGGTAGAGTTCTAGCCTTGAAAAAGCCCAAGGACAGTGCCCAGGCCCTGAGTTCAAGCCCAGACTAGGGAAAAAAACAAAAACAAAAACCAAAAGGGGCTGGGAGAAGTGTGGGTTTAGTGGTAAAGTGCCTGCCTAGCATGTACAGGCCTTCAGTTCAAATCCCAGACCAGCTCTCCTCTCAATCTATGTTTATGTTTATATTTGGGTTACCTTTACCAGAAAAACAAAAATAAGTAGAATAAACATACAATATAGTATACCTTAAAGTATCTGTATCAGCTGGATGCGGTGGCTCACGCCTATAATCCTGGCTACTCAGGAGGCTGAGATCTAAGGATCAAGGTTCAAAGCCAGCCTGAGCAGACAAGACAGTGAGACTATTTTTTTTTTTCTTTTGGTCAGTCCCAGGGCTTGAACTCACTGTCTGAGCTCTGCCTTTGGGTTTTCTCAAGGTTTGTGCTCTACCACATGAGCCACAGCACCATTTCTAACTTTTTTTTTTCTATGTATGTGATACCCAGGAATCAAACCTGGGTCTTCATGCATGCTGGGTTAGCACTCTATCACCAGATCAAGCCAAACTCCCGTCCGGGCCCCAATGAGACTTAACCAGCAAAATGTTGAAAGTAAAGCTGTGGCTCAAGTGTAGAACTCAGGCCCTGAGCAAAAAAGTTAAGGAACAGTGAGTGCCCAGGCTCTGAGTTCAAGCCCTAGGACTAGCATGAGTGAACACACACACACACACACAAACACACACTGAAAAAAAAAAAAGGAAAGAAAAAGTTTAAGTCTCATGACTGATGCCCCCCAGAAAGAGAGAAAGTATATTTTAGAGAATCCTAAATGGATCTATGATGTACCTGTGTTTAATTAAAAGGATAGAGGAACACAACAAAAAATATAGATCTGAGGATCATAGTTCCAAGCCAGCCTTGAGACTGTGATAAATCCAAGAGACTCTGATCTCTAATTAACCAGGAAGAATCCAGAAGTGGTGTTGTGACTCAAGTGGTAGAGCATAGTCTTGAGAAAACTCAGGTCCTGAGTTCAAGTCCCAGGCCCCAAACAACACCCCCCAAAAAAAAAGAGTTTGACAATCCTAGTTTTTGCTTACTATCTTGAATTTAAAAATAAACACACACAAAAGTATAGATTATAAAGCTACATGATACCTAGAAGGGCTACTTAATACTCTCTCTCTCTTTCCTTCCTTCTCTACTTCCCTCCCTCCATCCTTCCCGCCTTTGGAAGCTTGCTTCCTTTCCTTATCCTGGGTGTTGAACTCTGGGACTGGGCGCTGTTTCTGAGCTCTTTATGTTCAAGGCTGGTTGCTCTACCTCTTGAGCTACAGCTCTGCTTCCAGTTTTCTGGCGGTTAATTGGAGGTAACAGTCTCATGGACATTCCTCCCTAGGCTGGCTTTGAACTTGGATCCTCAGATCTCGGGCCTTCTGAGTAGCTGGGATTCCAGGCATGAACACTAGCACATGGCTACTTAAAAAAAAAATAATAAAAGGGCCAGGAGTTTGGCCTAGTGGTTAAAGTGCTTGCCTAGCATGCATGAAGACCCGGGTTCGATTCCTCGGTACCACATACATAGAAAAAAGCAGGAAGTGGTGCTGAGGCTCAAGTGGTAGAGCTCTAGCCTTGAGAAAGTCCAAGGACAGTGCTCAGGCCCTGAGCTCAAGCCCAGGACTGGCAAAAAAAAAAAAAAAAAAAATTAAAGCTGAGTATTCTGATATTGATAAAGTTGGGAAAGTTTTCACTGAGAGTAAAAGTGAAGAGGATTGTGAAAAACTATCCATTTTCAACTATCTCCTGAGCATTGGGTGAATTCTTCAGATGCACAGTGAACTTTCCATTTATGAGTTATAAATAATTAGCAAAATGTGGTTTTGTGTGGTTGATCGGAAGATCTATTTTCTGGCATCGTTTCAAGGGAATAGAAGCACACCACACCAACAACTGGCTCCTGAAAATTTATTACTTGGGAGAATATCAGATATGGATCTTTTGTTGTACAGCTTGTGATAATAATCAGAAAATATACATTTATGAAATGGAAAGTTGACAGGAAATAATTCCATATGATACATATTACAGAAATAGATTTGTTACAGAAGCAAGACTACTGAAAGCATATTTCTGGTCTACACTAAGTGAATGTGGTAATTTGCTGCTGAAAGCTTGTTGCAGCTCAAATCCTTGTAGGGTCAACCAAGAAAGACAAGAGAAATATATTTAGAGCTCTTAACATGTCTGCCTGTAAATCTATATATATATATTTTTTTTCCTCTTTCCCCTCCCCCCCAATGTCTATACTTTATTGCCTTAAATATTTCTGCTGGTTTAATACAATTAGTATACTAAATATCTGCATTTATTTGGCTTCTAAAAATATAGAAAACGCATTGGAAAAAGTTCTTCACTGCTTCCATGCATTCCAAGTCCTGGCCTCAAAATGAAATGCATTGAACAATGGCCACAGATACATTTCTGACTTCTGACACATCTTGCAAATTAAAAAAAAGGGGGGGGGGCTGGGAGTGTGGCCTAGTAGTAGAGTGCTTGCCTAGCATGCACAAAGACCTAGGTTTGATTTCTTGGTACCACATACATAGAAAAAAGAAAAGCAAACAGCTTATACATGCAACTTAAAAAAAAAAAAAGACATGATATAAAAGTATTATAAGCTAAATTTTTGTATAATGGAGACTGATAAAGAATTTTAGGCAGAAACGGAGTACATACACAATGTCATTCATTATATATACATAAATTAAGGCAATGTACAATTTGCACAAATTCATGGGTTCACTTTTCCACCCTTGGCAGGCAGGAAATGTTTGCCTTTTTCATATGATTTCCATTGCGGTTCTTTCTTGGAAAGGTATGTATTCATTCATTCATTCATTCATTCACAGAAGTAGCATTTAAATACAGAATTCTATTCTCTAAAGACCATTTTATTCACAAAGAAAGCTATTTGAACACAGGAATATCTTTTCGTTTTACTTAAGACAAGTGCTCATTTAATTAACTTTGCTATGCTTCACATTTCATAATGTAAATTACATTTTTTACTGTGATATATGTATACACACATATGTAGCTATGTGCATATATATACTTTTTTTCTTTATCAGTCTTGTTTTAGTTCTGGTTTATAATTACAGGAATTGATGATTTTTCTCACTGATTGGCAATTAAGATAGCAAGGTGTTTACCACTAATGTAAGTTTCACATACAAAAAAAAAAATGCCCTGTCCATTAAGACAAAAAAAATGCCTTCCAAAATATCTCAAAAAGAAAATGAAAAACTGAGGTAATCTGCCACTGAGGAAAAGGATACTCAAGAAAAAAAAAAGACCAATATTTAAATTATTCCTTGGTAAGGAAGAACTGTTTTTAAATATATTTTAATACTCGTAGAAAAACCACAGTAAAACAATCTGCAGTATAAATAAAAAAAAATCCCTACAAAATTTTGCAATCTAATTTAGTATTTAGAACCTGAATATTCCCTCAGATGTAAAAATTTTATCTTTGAAGCCAGGAAATCCTAACTACTCAGAAGGCTGAGCTCTAAGGATCATGGTTCAAAACCAGCCTGGACAGGAAAGTGTGTGGGATTCTTATTTCCCATGAACCACCACAAAGCCAAAAAGTGGAGCTGTGGCTCAAATGGTAGAACGCCAGCTTTGAAGCCAAAAGCCAAGTGACAGTACAAGGCCCTGAGGAGTTCAAGCTCCAGTCCCGGCATACACACTAAAATTATTTCTGTGTACCTGTTGAGGTGTGACCTACAAGGTGACAATTCATTAGTATTTCCAGTAGGTAAAAATGGTTATATACTAAAATGCTTTAAAGATGTTCCTACAGAAGATAGGTTTCTGATTTAAAAAAATTTACAAAATATCCCTTGTGTGCTTCCAGAATTGGTTAAAAATTACAACTTCTTAATGAACTCATCAATTCACCTTTACACGCACAGATTTGTTTCTATTATTTAGGTCCACAGAGATGATTTTGGCAGCTTGTAAATTCTGATAAAGAGCTGGGAGCCAGTGGCTCACTCCTGTAACCCCAGCTATACAGGAGACTGAGATCTGAGGACTGCAGTTCAAAGCCAGCCCATGCAGCAAAGTCTATGAGACTTTCATCTCCAATGATCCAGCAAAAAGCTGGAAGTGGAGATGTGGCTCAAGTGGTAAAGCACCAACCTTGAGTGAAAAATGCTAAGGGACAGCACTCAGTCTCTGACTTCAAGTCCCAGAACTGGCACAAAAAGAAAGAAAAAAAGAAAGAAAGAAAAAAGGAAGAAAAGAAAATTTAATGAAGAAATCAGGACTTATGAGTCAATGGGATGCTGTATGGTTTTCTTCAGCATTGTCTATTTGGATAAATACTAATTCCCAATAACTGACTGAGACATGATACACCAAGATTTCTTGGCAAGTTCTAATTGTGAAGTTTGACATTCCTCTGTTTGATATTGGCATGTCAATGGAATGCCATGGATTTTACACAGTTTGTTTTTTCTTTGTGAATAAGGTCTTGAATTCTCTGAAAAGCCATAACATTTTTATAAGATGCATGAGACCCTAAAAATAAGGCATAGAGTGGATATACATCGCTCCTATTATCACAAAAGCTATAAATTACTGATTTTGAATTAGCTCCTTTTTTTACCTATACATAGATATGAAATAACTATTATAATTGAGAGCAAGTAGTTACAGGCAATGGTTATTATTATTTGCGTAAAAATCATTCATTTCTCAAGTTCTCTGCACAGCAGCTCAACGGCCAGATCAGTATCCTAGAATCCCCAAAGAAGTTGTATTTTCAATCTACTATTTATCAAGATGAGAAAAAAGGCCACAAGATATGACTTTCCGTTTTCTAGAAACTTCTCTATATAATTTCCTAGCCATTCTTAACCATTTTTCATAGGGAATCTAAATTAAGCAGCATACCCAGCATTCAATGAAGCCAAAAGTCAGTCAAATATGCCTTCATGCATAAGGTACTTATCTCTTTATGGTTACCAGGGCACCCCTCTACAGGTCCACTTTTATTCTGTGGCATGGAAATAATAGAGAGGATATCATTTTGCTTCAGAAATTAAACTACTAACTTTCAGGTGCACGTCTTCATTATCATACAAAATTTGATCAGAGGGTTTAGAACAATGGCTAAGAGGTACCTGGCAGTATGTATCTAAAGAGTATTTGTGACTCTTACGTAAGTCATCATTTTTGGTTTTATAAATAAAATAAGCGGAGAGCACTATCTTTTATAAAGTCAACCTTCGAAATAAAAACATTCAGCTCCGGCTTGTATTTCCCTGGTTAAAAAGAAGGTACCTAAATCCAATCTATTCCACCTTTGTCTCAGTGACCAGAGAAAACACATTTGTCCATAATATAAATTATTTGCAAACCATTACTTATGGGTATTTAGATCAAAACACACAAACGAACAAACAACTGAAAAGAACCACCAAAACAGGTAATTTAAAATATATCATTTGAAGCAATATTCCTAAAATATGCTAATCTCCTCAGTGATATGCAACTCATATTTTATGTTAATTCTGAGGATCAGTGAAAAAAATGGGTAAAAACAGGGCTGAAATAGACCACAAAAGTATTAGAAAAATTCCATGATTTTCTGTAGAGGTATTCAACATTTTACATTTTTGTTCAACAGCATAGGAAAGACTTGAAAACTGTTTTCATATACAAATTTACTCATGAGAAACGTTTTTAAAATATTGTGTGGTTATTTCTACATTGGGAAATACTGAAAGGAAACAAAAAAAAACCCCATGACATCTCAGATTAAAAAGCAATCTGGGGCTGGGAGTTTGGCCTAGTGGTAGACTGCTTGCCTAGCATGCATGAAGACCCAGGTTCAATTCCTGGGTACCACATACATAGAAAAAAGCCGGAAGTGGTGCTGTGGCTCAAGTGGTAGAGCTCTAGCCTTGAGAAAGTCCAAGGACAGTGCTCAGGCCCTGAGCTCAAAGCCTAGGACTGGCAAAAAAAAGAAAAAGCAATCTGAAGTTGGTGCCAGTAGCTCACACCTGTCACCCCAGCTAATCAGAAGGCTGAGATTAGAGGACCCCAGTTCAAAGCTAGCCTGGGAAGGAAAGTCTGTTAGACTCTTATCTCCAATGAACCAGCACAAAGTTGGAAGTATGGCTCAAGTGACAGAGTGCTAGTCTTGAGCAAAAAAAAAGCCAAGTGAGAGCAGGAAGCCTTGAATTTAAGCCTCAGTACTTGCACCAAAAAAAAAAAAAAAAAGTAAATAAAAGAAAAAAAATATCTGAATTACTTTAGCAAATCAGTGACTGATTGCAGATTGAGACTCATAAAATAAAAGCAAAGGTTGTTATGGCATTCAGTCTGGATGTCAGAGCACTCAACATTTTTAAGATAACCATGCTGGATGGAATCTCGCATAAACCACACAATATTTAATATAATTAAATCACAGGATAAGGAATAAAAATATTAAAACAGCAACATTCACACACTGATCAGTTCTATGGAATAAATTAATCTTACATCACTTACATGGTTCTTTTACTTCTTAATTCACAATGTAGGTATACACATAGTAGAAGATTTTCCTTAAATGCTCTTCAAAATGCTACAAATAATAATAACAATATAATAATAAAATAATAATAATAAAACGCTTTACATTACAGCTGCTGGACAAAAATGTCAATACTGTTGATTGGAGGAAACACTTGCTTTGTTTTTGAACATCAGTGCAGACAGTATGGCTCCGAGCAATATGCAATTTACGAGAGAAATAAGAGACAGTGGGTCAAACACGTTATCCTCAGGATTTGTTGGCACAAATAAAAGAAGACGAAGTTCATTGTCCTTGGTACCTTTATTGGCTCATTCTCTCTCCCTGTGGTTATACATATATGCCTTCAGGATTAAAACCAGAAGAGATAGGGTTCTGCAGAATGCGAAGATTGCTGGGGAGTTGCCGAGAAGAACTGGGACGCTTCAGAGATCCGGATTGAAATGATGTCTCTAAATAGGAGGGGAAAACAAACCAACAAACAAAAAGGCATTTATTGGTGCACCTGCTGACATGGAAAAAAAAAAATCTTAGCAATAGAATCAAGTGGGTTTAGTTCTGGGCCCAAGCTGTGAGTTCAAGCCCCAGGACTGGGACCAAAGAAACAATTCACTCCGGGGTAAGAAAACGAAGCCTGTACGTTCATGAGTGAGTTTATCTGTTAAGGCCTTACCACTCTCGACGTCCGCTGGCGAGGCCTCAATCTCAGTGGGATCGGCAGGAAGGACAGTGACTTTGGTACCTGTCTGCTGGATGAACTGCTGGAGGTTCACCTGTCGCAGCTCTTTGGTCAACTGCTCCAGTTCTTGTTCTTTGTCCTAAATGAAAACACCATCATTATTTGTACAGGTGCGCGCACGCGCGCGTGTGTGTGTGTGTGTGTGTGTGTGTGTGTGTACTAGGACTTGAACTCAGAGCCTTGTACTCTTGCTTGGCTTTTCTGCTCAAAGCTGGTGTTCTACCATTTGAGCCACAGCTCCATGGCTGGCTTTCGGTTGGGGGAACTGGAGAGAGGCGTCTATTAGACCCGTGCTTTCCAGACTAGCTTGGAACTGCTAGCCTAAGGTCTCAGCTTTCCTGAATAGCTAGGCTTAGAGGCTTGAGCCACTGGCCTTGGGCCTCGCTGATGTGTATATTTGTGTGTAGTTATGTTTTTAATTTGAGGATTTAGTAAGTTAACTGGCTGACTGGATTCAATACGTTATGTCTCCACTGTACTGTGGAGACAAGCCAAGGAAAGCCAGGGGAGCACTTTTGGTCTGCCTTGTTCACTGAAGCTTCTCAGGCAAGCGTGAAGCCCAGTCAACGTGAATCCTGCACATTCCTATACATTCAAATCTACAGACTTGAAGAAAATTTAAAAATACTAGGTGTTGGGGACCATGGCTCACGCCTGTTATCCTAGCTACTCAGGAGGCTGAGATCTGAGGATCATAGTTCTAAGCTACCCTGGGGAGAAAAAGTCCATGAGATTCTTATCTCCAATGAACCAGGAAAAAACCCAAAACTAGAGGTGCAGTTCAAGTGGTAGAACACCAGTCTTGAGTGAAAAAGCTCAGGGACAACACTCAGGCCCTGAGCTCAAGCCACGGCACTATCAGGTGCAAGTACACACGCACACGCATATATGGAGTATTTATTTTAAAGAATACATTTATTTCTTCTTTCTTTTTTCCCCCAGTGCCAGTAGTGGGACTTGAACTTGGAGCCTGAATGCTGTTGCTTAGCCTTGACCTATAAGACTCGCACTCTAGCCACAGCTCCACCTCTGGCCTTTTGATGGGTATGTGGAGATAAGAGTCTTATGGACTTTTTTCCTGCCTTGGATAGCCTGGGACCTGAGTTCCTGAGTAGCTGGGATTTACAGGCATGAGCCACCAGCATCTGGCTTGTTTTAAAGAATTTCAATTTACAATAGCTGCTTATCATCGGGTCTCTTCCCTAACATCTGATAGAGACTCTCTGGTACAACTTTATATGACTCCTATCTCAAGCACACAGCCTTCAAGACTGAAATATTCAGGAGGCTGAGATCTGAGGACTGTAGTTTGACACAAGAACTGCCTGGGAAGCCTGTGAGATTCTTACCTTGAATAAACCCCCTCAAAATTGTGGAGCTGTGGCTCAAGTGGTAGAGCACTGTAGCCTTCAGTAAAAGAGCTCAGGGAAAGCACCAAGGTCCTGAGTTCAAGACCTACGACAAGCATACAGGCAGACAGGTGTATATGTGTGCATGCATGTATACGTGCATGCGTGCGTGTGTGGGCATGCACACACACACACATATACAAACACACATGAAACATAAAAGAATCCTAAACTGAATGATCAGTGATGAAATGTACACATACTAGAGGGGAAACGCAGAGATCTACTTTCTGTAGCCCTCTTCCAGGCAAAGCCTGTGGCAGGGGGGTACTCTGGAGGAGGAGGAGGAGGAGGAGGAGGAGGAGGAGGAGGAGGAGGAGGAGGAGGAGGAGGAGGAGGAGCAGGAGCAGGTACTGTGGAAAGGAGAGGGTACTGTGGAGAGGAGGAGGAGGTGGGAGTATGCTGGAGAGAAGAAGAGGGGACTAAATCTGGAAAGAGTTGGGGGTCCAAGAAAACACCTCTTGCTAAGCTGATTCCTGGTCATGAGTGTGGCTTTGGGCCTTTGCCTTGAGGAGGAGAAGATATGACACACAATGTCCACATTACCAGCTGGCAGCCAGACTGGCCAGTGTCTAATGACACAGGCTGCCAAATAGCAAACCACACAGCCAGGGCAAGATGGCTTAAGCCTTTATCTTCTTCTCTCAGATAAGTTTGTCACACACAACTCCAGGATTCTATTTTGCCAATCCTGGGGCTTGAACTCGGGGTCTGGGTATTGTCCTTGGTCTTTGTCAAGACTAGCTTTCTCCCACTTGAGCCACAGCATCACTTCCAGCTTCTTCTGTGTATATGGTACCAAGAAATCGAACCCAGGGCTTTAAGCATGCTAGGCAAGCACTCTGCCACCAGACCAAACTCCCGCCCTAATTCCAGAACTCTTAATACCCCATTTCTAACTCTTTAGATAGAAATCCTTGGAAAAAAATAGAAAAACAGACATGGAAAAACATTTTGAGAATCCATTCATTTTTATTTATGTATGTATGTATGTATTTATTTACTTGTCAGTCCTGGGGCTTGAACTCAGGGCCTGGGCACTGTCCTTGGGCTTTCTCAAGGCTAGAACTCTACCACTTGAACCACAACATCACTTCCAGCTTTTTCTATATACATGGTACCAAGGAATGAAACCCAGGGCTTTGAGTATGCCAGGCAAACACTCTACCATTAGGCCAAACTCCCATCCCTGTTTCTTTTTTTTTTAAACTGTGTGTACTAAGACTTTAACCCAGAGCCTCAGGTTCTACCCACTTAAGCCTCAATAACCACTATTGGTTTTTTGCTAGTTCATTCGAGATGATAGTTTTGAGAATGTTTCTAACAAGACTGGCAGAGAACTACCATGCTCCTCTCTCAGCCTCCTGTGTAGCTGAGATTACAGGCATGAGCTAAGGATGCATCTGACAGGTAGTTCTTTTAAGTGTGATACAACCTCGTTACCTGTAATCGCCTGGTGGCTTGTCCTAGAGATCTTTCTACAGCTTTGATTCCATTCTCCAGTCTCAGGCTCTGCTGGCCTTGCATGTCAATTTCCCCTCTGACTTTGCCAATCTTTCCTTTAACCTCCTCTTCATTGACTTGGGCCTTCTGAACTTCCTGCTGCAATTTCTCAGCTTCAAGGCCATTTTCCATGGTCTGGATTTGGGCCACGTAGTCTTTTAATTTGCTTTCACAGTCTGTGATCTTCTGTCTTATCTCTTGAAGCTGATCTTTCAGCTGCTTTTCGTTTTCTTGCTCAATCTGTAATTCGTTTTCCCAAAATTCTTCCTCCTCAATTTCCACTGCATTCCGTTTGATTTTTTGCTCCAGACGGAGGATTTCTTCTTCCAAGTTCGAGTGGTACTTTTGTTCCCAAAATCGGATTTCCAGTTCATTAGATTCCAGCTGTTTCTCGATCGAGTGAAGCTTCTCGGTCTGCAGCCGGATCACTTTCTTCAGCTCATCGGCGGTGGCTTTGCAACTATTTAACACCCTTTGTTTAAATTCAGTTTCTTTCCCTTTGCCAAAGATATCCATTAATCCTTTAGCACCTCCTGTGAAAGTCAAGGATTTCCTTTTGGGTTCTCTCCTCTTGATTGCTTTGTCCCCTTGGGGTCTCAGTTTGGCTAAGGGGGGCAGGCTCTGCCTGTACAAAGTTCTCTCTGGAATTCGGGCCATGCTGTCAGAAGTGGGGCGCTCAGTGAGGGATGGCCCCGTTCTTCGCAGGATGAGCTGCACGTCGCTGGCGTACTGTCCCCATTTATTTAAAGAGATGATGGGATTTTCATGGGGGGCGAGGTGTCTTTCTGTATCTCTCCATTTTTCTATTAGGGTGTATCTTCCAGTTCGACCTACATGGAGAAAAAGGTTGAATTGTCAAAATGGGACAAGGCAAATTACCATTTGATCATTGTAAATTCTTTCTTTCACCTCCATCCAGTCCATTTTTTTTGCCAGTCCTGGAGCTTGAACTCAGGGCCTGGGTGTTGTCTCTGATCTTCTTTTGCTGGGGTGCTCTACCAGTTAAGCCACCGCACCACTTCCTGCTTTTTCTGTGGATGTGGTACTGAGAAATCTCACCCAGGGCTTCATGCATGCTAGGCAAGCACTCTACCACTAGGCCACATTTCCAGCCCCCAATCCCTCTTTTGATTTTTCTGTGCCATTACTAGGATTTGAACTCAAGGCTTTGTAAGATGGCGTGGTCTTTTTCTGCTCAAAGCTGGTGCCAAGCCTCCATTTCTAGTTCTTTGGAGATGAAGAGTCTTATGGATTTACCTGCTCACACTGGATTTGAACCTCAGCTCCTCAAATCCCAGCTTCCTGAGTGGCTATGATTATAGCATGAGCCACTAGCGCTAGGTAATGAGAGTTATTGTTACAAAGAAACCTGATCTCACCATCTAGTAATTTATATATTATATATGAAACAACAGACTTCTCTTTCTATTTTGGAATCCCAGTTCCAAATGCTTCTGGACTGATAGTATTTTCTCACTTATTTCAATAAATGGAGATCTATACGTATGACTAGAAATACTAAAGTACATTAAATTGAAACAGAACAGAAAGAATGCTTTTGCTCTAGCAAAAGGAAAGAAATATATGTCACCTGACCTGGAAGAAATAATTTTATTGTCAATATTCCAAGGGTTAAACTTTTTGTCTTATGTAAAACTTTTTTTGTATTTTTCAACATTCCTAAGTTTTGTAGATTACAATGATGATGTTTATTATTATGACAGTAAAAAAGTGATTGTTACTTTAGTTACATGTAACTACATCACAGTAAGGTGAAATATATGTCATTTCTTAATCTCAAAAAAATCTTCAGAGGAAAAATATATGATAATGCTCTTCTTTAAGGATATATAAATCTTGGACCCAGTTAAAAGTTGTGTGTGTGTGTGTGTGTGTATGTGTGTGTGTGTGTGCATATGAATATATACAGAGAATTGAACTCAGGGCCAGGGTGCTCTCTCTTAGTTTTTATACTTAAGGCAAGGCGCACTACCACTTGAACCATGCCTCCATTTCCAGCTTTGTTTTGCTGGCTAACTTAAGACAAGAGTCTCACAGATTTTCATGCTTGGGCTGTGATCCTCAGATCTCAGCCTCCTGAGTAGCTGGGATTACAAGACATGAGACAGCACTCAGGTAGTATTATGCAGAATTTGAATTCTTATGCATTCAACGATAGTATACCCTTGTGTTTAGAATATAGCCCAAGACTATGACTGACTTGTAATAACCTGATATAAAATACTTTATATATGCACAATGATCTTTCCTATAGCCATGCATTTTTACAATAACAGGTGCTTTGTTCCCACAGTCATGGAAAGTTCCATGAGATTTTCAGGAATTCTGTACGATAGCTGGTCCCGTGGCTGAAATCTATTCATGGTTCAAAGCTAGCCCAGGGAAGGAAAGGCCATGAGACTCCAATGTACCACCAGAAACAGGAAGTAGTTCTGTGGCTCAAATGGTAGAATGCCAGTCTTGAGCAAGGAAAGCTCAGGGACAGTGGCCCAGGCACTGAGTTCAAGCCCCAGGACTGGCACCAAAAAGAAAAGAAGAGAAAGATGAAAACGAGCTACTGGGAGAGACACACACTGAGTTTGTTGACATACCGATAGCCTGGGCTAAGGCTATGACGACCTCCTGGCACGTGGTGACTTCTGTGACCCCACAAACAATTCGCTGGACCCCGTCTACCCACACTTTCAGTTCCATGGTGGGCAGGCAGTCACCCAAGGGTCCCGAGCACAGGCATCCGGCGCTCAGGTCATGTCTCTGGCTTGGCAAGCAAGGGAAGGCCAAATCTGTAGTCAGCTGAAAGACAAAAGAGGAAATGAGAGGTGATTTTTGCTTTCCCCTTTAATGCTCATCCTAGGGTTTCAACTCAGGACCTGGGCGCTGTCTCTGAGCTTCTTTTGCTCAAGGCTGGTGCTTTACTACCTGAGCCACAGTGCCACTTCCGGCTTTTTCTGTGTATGTGGTACTGAGGAATCAAACCAGGGCTTCATGCATGCTAGGCAAGCACTCTACCGCTAGGCCACACTCCCAGCCCCCTTATTTATTTGATTATTTATTATTTATTTAATTTGGTTGGGAACTCAGGGTCTGGGCATTGTCCCTTCTCTTTGTCATTCAAGGCTGGCACTTAGGTCAGGAAATGTCCACCTATTTCCTGGTGAATTGAAAAAGTCTCATGGACTTTCCTGTCCAAGCTGGCTTTAAACCTTGAACCTGAAATCTCAGCCTCTTGAGTAGCTAAGATTACAGGCATGAGCTACAGAGCCCAGCAATACAGCATGTTTTAAAGATAGTTGTTTATTCTGCCAGCCAGTGTGTGTCCCTAAGTGAACGTGTCCTGCACATGCAAAAGCCCTCTCCTTCCAGGAGAGCCTATGTATGAATTCTTGCCTTCTTTCCATGTAGCTGGACTTGTGAATTTTATTAAATTACAAGTACTTACACAACAGAAGCTACTAAAAGTTGTACTTTCCCATATATGTTGTGTTTTACTCAATGCTGGATTAAAAAAAAAAGCTCTATTTGCCAGGTAGAAACTTTTACATTTGTATAATCAAGCAGTGTTTTGATCTTTTTTGTTTTTGTTTTGGTATATAAGTCTGAATGTGGTTAGTCTGCTCCAAATCAGTTATGAACCATTCTTCTCCATGTATATTTAAAATAAATGTCAAGTCTTTTTTTTCCCCCCCGGGAGCGGGGGAATCCCTAAACAATCTAAGATTTGTTTGTCCATTGTTTGGGTGACTTCTTAGTACTTGGTGGGTTTAAAGAAATCATGTTCACGCTTATGGGTTTTCTTAAAAGTTGATCTAATGAAGATGCAGAATTAATGCTGGGGTGTGTGTGCATGTGTGTGTATGTATGTATGCATATGCCAGTACTGGGGCTTGAACTCGAGGCTTTGTACCCTCAGTTGGATTTTTTATTTCAGGATGACCCTGGCATCTCAATCACACCTTCACTTCTGCTTTTGAGTGGTTCACAGGAGATAAAAGTCTCACAGACGGCCTGGGTTCGATTCCTCAGTACCACATACACAGAAAAAGCTAGAAGTGGTGCTATAGCTCAAGTGGTAGAGAAAAGCCCTAGGACTGTGCTCAGGTATTGAGTTCAAGGCCCAGGACTGGCAAAAACAAACAAAAACATCTCACAGACTTTCCACTCAGGCTGGTTTGGAGTTGAGATCCTCTTATCTCAGCCTCCTGAGTAGCTAGGACCAAAGGACTAAGCTATGGGTGATTCCCAGCTGTTTAGTAAGACTCATAATAACAAGATGTTTCATGATTAATGACTTATTAACATGCTTGTTTCAAAAAAGTAAAAACTGCAATTGCAAAATAGAATTTACTGCAATCGGTAACTTTGTACATTAGGTCTTAAGGTGTCTGGAGACAGTTTAGGCCACATGGCTTGACATAGGTGAAAGAAAAGAAATGAAATTAGGGGCCGGGAGTTTGGCCTAGTGGTTAAAGTGCTTGCCTAGCATGCCTGAAGACCCGGGTTCGATTCCTTGGTACCACATACATAGAAAAAAGCCGGAAGTGGTGCTGAGGCTCAAGTGGTAGAGCTCTAGCCTTGAGAAAGTCCAAGGACAGTGCTCAGGCCCTGAGCTCAAGCCCAGGACTGGCAAAAAAAAAAAAAAAGAAATGAAATTATTTTCTCCAGGGCAGGTATCAAAATAAAATCCTTATTCTCATTTTGGAAATGGGGAAAGAACTCTCTGAATAATCATTTCCACTTAGCTATGTCCATGTTACATGTGCCAGCCTTTATCAAAAACAAACAAACAAAAAGCGAAGAGACAGAGCCCAGGCCCTGAGTTCAAGTCCCCAAAGAGGGAAACAAACAAAAGTACATAAAAATAAAAATCATGGTGCTATTGGTGAGAGTCATTTGTAGAAACCATCTCTCTAACTCCCTCCCAGGACCTACAGAGACTTCTACAACTCTGAATTACCCTTTAGATACCCCCACCCCAAAAGATCTGGGTCCAACCCCTAAAACACGACCGTCAGAGAAAACAAGTCCTACACTGAAGGTGGAGGTGTTGAACCGGCCATCACTGGAGCCAGGAGCCAAAAGGAGGTGGGAGTTCCGAGGAGAATTTGGAATCAGATTCTCAAGAGACACTGTGACATAGACAAAGGTAGAGACATCAGCTAGTTACGGCCTTGATTATAAGTTTGTTTTTCTGAGTCATGAGTGTATTCCTTTTTGTTCAGTAACATGCTACCAGAAAATAAGTGATTTGTATGTGTGTTTATATATGCTGGTTCTGGAACTTGAATTCAGCTCCCTGGGTTCTTGTCTTAGCTTTTCTTTTGCTCAAGGCAAGGGTTCTGACCACGTGAGCCACACACCTCTACTTCTGAATATTTTGTTGATTTACTGACGATTAGAGGCTCACAGGATTTCCTGCTTGCCCTGGGATCGAACCCGGATCCTCAGATCTCAGCCTTCTGAACAGCTGAGATGTACAGATGTGACCACCAGGCTTGTTACATAGTTATTATTGATATCAGAATGCTAGCGTGGAAAAAAACGAAATCCAAAACCTAAAAGCTGGAAGTGGTGCTGTGGCTCAAGTGGTAAAGCACTAGTCTTGAGCAAAAGAAGCTCAGGGACAGCGCCCAGGTCCAGGCCTGGCAAAACCAAACCAAACCCAACCCAGAAAACTGGAAGTGGAGGTGTGGCTCAAGTGGTAGTGAGAAAACTCAGGGACAAAAAGAAGTTATCTAAACTTACGACATAAATTTACTAGCAAAGCTGGAAATGGTGGCTCAGGCTTGTAATCCCAGCTACTCAAGAGGTAGAACACCAACCTTGAGTAAAAAAAAACTAAGGGAAAGCACCCAAATCCCAAGGTCAAGTCCCAGTACCAGCACATACCCACCAAAAAACTACAGTCGGTGCAAATGTGTAGGTCATGGTCAAATGCACCAGATTTACACACACACACACACACACACACACACTACCTACAAATATTTCAGAGCTCAGAAAACAATAAAAAGCCACCAAGTAAGTACAAGGGCAAGAAGTACTCATGTTGAAGACTAAAATTGCAAAAATATAAAAATATTAACAAGAATTAGTGATTCATTCTGTTATAACGATTCTGTATTAAATAAAAATAAAAATGGTTATTAGCCAGGTGTGGTGGCTCACACCTTTAATCTTAGCTACTCAGGAGGCTGAGATATGAGGATCAAGGGTCAAAGCCAGCCCAGGCACAAAAGAACCTGAGACTCTTATGTCCAATTAACCTCTACAGAATGGGAAGTGGGGCTTAGTTCAAGAGTAGGGTGGCAGCCTTGAGCTGAAGAGCTCAGGAACAGCGCCTAGACCAAGTTCAAGCCCCATAACCCACAAATAACTAACTAACTAACTAACTAACTAAATAAATAAAACAAAAAATTGTTAGAAAATTTAGGCTACTGGAGGGGATATGGCCAAGAGGGATCACTACTACACTGTTGGTTGCAGTGTAAACTGGTTCAACCACTATGGAAAGCAGTATGGCAGTTCCTCAAAAGGCTAAACATAGAACTCCCCTATGACCCAGCAATTCCACTACTTGGCATTTACTCAATCATCCAGAAACAAGGACATACTAAATCCACTACCACAGCAATGTTCATTGCAGCACTGTTCACCATAGCAAAGATATGGAACCAACCCAGATGCCCCTCAGTAGATGATGGGCTCAAGAAGATGTGGTACTTATACAGAGTGGAATTCTTTTGGCTAGAACTCTACCACTTAAGCCTCAGCACCACTTCTGGCTTTTTTCTATGTATGTGGTACCGAGGAATGGAACCCCGGTCTTTATGCATGCTAGGCAAACACTCTACCACTAGACCAAACACCCGGCGCTACACAATGGAATTCTATGCTGCCATCAGAAAGAATGATATCGCCTCATTCCTAAGGGAATGGAAAGCCTTGGAAAAAAATCATATTAAGTGAAGTAAGCCAGACAGACCCAAAGGAACATAGGCTCAATGGTTTCCCTCATTTGTCATAATCAGTCATATACATCTAGGACTCTTGTAGCAGAGGGTTACAATAGCTCAAAACCTATGTACAGAAGGGCATATAGGATGCGACTCAATGAAAGGAAATCTAGGCTATGGAAACAAGAGCTTTAGCCTATGTGACTGTTATTCTTAATGTACTATGTTATATCCCTTGCCTTTTTTTGCCCTTATGGTTAATCTCATATTGTTACTGTATCTGACTTTGTTACCTGGTATATTGTATATATGTGTATTTGAAATAGGAAAACAAAATGATTGGGAGGGGGTGGAGGGAGGGTAATGGGGACAAAAACATGAGAAGTAATGTACCTACTACCTGACGAATGTAACTGTAACTGTAACCCCTCTATACATTAGCCTAACAATTAAAAAATGTAAAAAAAAAATAAGCTGCTTTGTTAAGTGACAAAAAAAAAAGCTTAGGCTATTTTGCAGTTGTCAGGGAAATACACAATTCTGTAGCACTATCTAACAAAATGAGTAGTCTCTATTGGGAACCAAAAAGATACATATATCAGAATATATTTTATGTTTTAAATAACATCTCCTTAGCTTGCTATTCAAATTCATCACATGGTCTCATGATTCTTTGTTAAAACAAATCCATACTTTGAACTTTAAATATTTGTGAACACTAATGTATTATGTGTATATAGGAGTGTAACACACACACACACACTCACTCTCTCTCTCCCTCCCTCCCTTCTTTTTCCTTTTCTTTCTCTCTTTTCTTCCCTCTCTCCATCCCTTCCTCCTTTTCTTTCCTTTCCTTTTTCTTTATTCATGGTTTGAACTCAGAGCTTGCTGAGTAAACCCAGGGACCAGTGCCTCACGCCTGTAGTCCCAGCTACTCAGAGGACTGAGAGATGAGGATAGAGGTTCAAAGCCACTATAGACAGGAGAGCCTGTGAGACTTATTTCTAACTAATTAATAAAAAACCAATTTTGGATGTTAATCATAATCATCTGTTTTCTCCCAATATGAAAATAAAACATAAGCTTTCTTAATATTAAGAGAAGCTACGCCAACTCACCAACATATAAAAAAAAAACTTTAAAAAAATGAACACATACTAAAACAAGTTCAAACATCTGAAAAGTGAGCTGTTACTTTTTGGGGCGTGGGGTGGGGGTGGCAAGTCCTGGGCCTTGAACTCAGGGCCTGAACACTGTCCTTGAGCTTTCTCAAGGCTAACCCTCTACCACTTGAGCCCCAGCACCAATTCTAGCTTTTTCTGTATATGTGGTACTGAGGAATTGCAAACACTCTACTACTAGGCCACACTCCCAGCCCCTGAGCTGTTATATTTTTGTGAAAAGGTTTTCCGTTTGTTCTTCTGCTGTAATTTTTCAGTTCGAGTCCTGCCCAGATTGGCGTTTGAAGGGCAATCTTCTCATCTCAGCTTCCTTTGTAGCTGGGATTACAGGTGTGAGGCACTGGTACTGGCTTTTTGTTTTTTCCTTTTTTTTTTTCCAACAATGATTATGCATATTTTTCTTGAAGAAATAAATGCCAACTGTGTGAATCCGTTCATCTGTTTCTAAAGCGGACTGGTATTTTTCCACAGCTGATGGTGTAACACAGAATCTTGTCTCACTAAACCTGTGCATGCAAGTCTTATAAAACTGGCCCCCCCAAAAAGTCCTAGCAATAGGACAAGCTCCCATGATACAAAGCAGGCTAGGAAAAAAAAAAAAGCTCATTAACAAACTGCAGCTTTAGGGCTCAATAAATTTTATCAGTAGCATTGCACTATTGGAAGGATGCCATTAAAATTTATAGGGCAATACCAACAGTGCCATAAATCTCAAAAGCACGACAGAGTTGATAGCAACTCATGCCCACAGGAATGAAAGCCAAAGGGCTGTAATACTAGAGTTCTTAGAAGGTGGAAGCAATCTATGATTAATCAATTAGAATGAAGTTGCAGCTAGGTGGCTTATTTTATTTTATGCCACTCCTGGGACTTGAACTCAGGGCCCTGGCGCTGTCTCTGAGCTTCTTCCGCTCAAGGCTAGCACTCTACTACTTGAGCCACAGCACACTTTTTTTCTCCTTCTCCTTCCCCTTCTCCTTTTCCTCCTCTTCCTCCTTCCTTTTTTTTTTTTTTGTGGTTCATTAGAAATAAGAGTCTCATGGATTTTTCTACCCTGACTGGCTTTCAACCAGGATCTTCAGATCTCAGCATCTCAAGTAGCTGGGATTATAGGCTTGAGGCACCAGGACACAGATATGTGGCAATTTTTCTTTAAATTAGATGGGCATTAAAAAAAAGTAAACCTGCCAAATGACAGCGGCTCATAACCTGTAACCCTAGCTAATTAGAAGGCTGAGATCTGAGAATCATGGTTCCAAGCCAGCCCTGGCAAGAAAGTCTGTGAGACTTTGATCTCCAGAAAAAAAAAAGCCCAAAGTATACATATTATATTATATAATATCATGAAACTTAAGATGCCCACAATGAGGGATTCAGGGCCTGAGTGCTGCCTTGAGCTTTTGTGCTAAAGGCCAGTGCTTCAGTGCTTTGAGACATGTGTCCACTTCCAGCTTTTTGGTGATTAAGTGGAAATACAAGTCTCACAGACTTTCTTCTTATCCAGGCTGGGTTTGAACCACGATCTTCAGACCTCAGTCTCCAGAGTAGCTGGGGTTACAGGAATGAATCACCAGTGCTCAGCTTCACTATGTGTTTTCAATGTTTGGATCTTGTCATTGCCTCCCCTCTGGTCTCTTTGGCTTTTACTTAGAATGCAGAAACAAAGAGATTATTTTTGTTTGGTTTGTTTGGGTCCTGAGGCTTGAACTCGGGGCCTGGCCGCTGTCCCTGAGCTTTTTATTTATTTATTTTTAAATTGAAGAGGAAGGTCATGACCGAAGTATGTCATATATTTAGTTGCTATTTAGAGCAAACAGACTTGTTTTTAAAGTGAGATATCACACGCGTTCTTCCCTGTGCCCATTTTTTATCAGTCAGAAGCTCCTTATGTTCACACATTATGTAATATTTTAACTGTGGCAGTAAGAAGGGTCCAGATATGTACACTTGTTATAGACACCCGGGATTAATGTTGAGATACAGAATCACGGGTTTTGGAACAGGGCCAAAGCTCGATCATATGGCATTTTAAATCATTCAGGCATTGTAGGCATTTTAAACAGCAACAGAATTTTATAGCTGATATCCTCCTGTGGAAACCTACTTTAAATAATTACAGAGGGGCAAAGAAACCGGGCAATTTACATGCTAATAAACTCAATCTAGCTTCTCTTTCTCTCTTTTACGTTTTAATAGGTTTGGAGCTCTCTGCTGGATTGAAAATCTCTCACATGATGAGTAGCAGGCAAATATACAACTAAAAGGTATGTGAGGACAATAATTTCTCTCTCTCTCTCTCTCTCTCTCTCTCTCTCTCTCTCTCTCTCTCTCTCTCTCTCTCTTTCTTTCCCGTCCTGGGGCTTGAACTCAGACCCTAGGTGCTGTCCCTGAGCTCTTTCACTCAAGGCTAGCATTCTACCACTTGAGCCACAGAACCACTTCTGGCTTTTTTTAATTCTAATTTTAATTTTTGGTAGTTCATTAGAGATAATAGTGTCACCGAATTTCCTGCCTGGGCTGGCTTTGAAGCTTGCTCCTCAGATGTCAGCTTCCTGACTAGCCAGGATTACATTCCAAGTTTCCTGGCATTCAATTTGTGTTTAAAAAAGTTACACGAGGGCCAGGAGTTTGGCCTAGTGGTAGAGTGCTTGCTAGCATGCAGGAAGACCCAGGTTCAATGCCTTGGTATCACATACATAGAAAAAAGCCACAAGTGGTACTGATGGGAAAGCCCAAAGACAGTGCTCAGGCCCTGAGTTCAAGACCCAGGACCAGCAAAAAAAAAAAAAACCTGAGATCTGAGGATCGTGGTTCAAAGCCAGCCCAGCATGAAAGTCCATGAGACTCTTCTCCAATTAACTGCCAGAAAACTGGAAATGGCACTAGGGCTTGAAGTGGTAAAGTGCCAGCCTTGAGCTATTCAATAAGCTGAGATCTGAGATCACTGTTCGAAGCCAGCCTGGGGAATGGAAGTCTATTAAAACTCTTTTTTTTTGGCCAGACCTGGGGCTTGTATTCAGGGCCTGAGCACTCTCCTTGGGTTTTTTTCCCTCAAAGTTAGCACTCTGCCACTTAGCCACACCACTTCAGGCTTTTTCTATGTATGTGGTACCAAGGAATCGAACCCGGGTCTACCACTAGGCCAAACTCCCAGTCCAAGTCTATTAAAACTCTTATCTCCAATTAGCCAGCATGAAGCTAAAAGTGGAGATGTGGCTCAAGTAGTAGAGTGCCACACTTAAATAAAAGAGCTAAGGCACAGTAGTCAGGTTGTGAGTTCAAACTCCAGGATCCCTCCCCCCAGACACACATGCATGCACGCACACACACACACACACACCCACACATACACGCACACACCATCTGAAGCAGCTACATATCAACATATCATGAGGTGTTAAAAATTTAAAGGTTCAGCAATAGATCAAAATGGAGTAATTCAGAAATGGGTCACAAAATAACTCTTCAGAGTTGTTACAAAAGGCCCAGAAATTGCCCACACTGGTAATCCCAGTTACTCAAGGGGCTGAGATTGAGATTGCAGGATCACAGTTCTAAACCAGCCTGCTCAGAAAAGTCTCTGGGGTGATTCAATTAACCACCAACAAGTGAGATGTGCAGCTGTGATACAAATGGTAGCATGCACAGGGACAGTGACCAGGTCTTGAGTTCAAGCCCCAGGATTGGCATAAAACAAAAACAAAAACAACAAAAATAAATAAAGCAAAACTATGAAGATTCACAAATTTGCAGTGCGTGGTTTTCACCACCAGGGGTCGCCCTTCCCCCAGAGAGACAGAAAACTGCTTTCTACCCAGATGTAGCTCAAGGAGGGACTTCCCCATGGGGGGGGGGGGAAGCCAGAGAGGCCAACATGATTTACATAATATAATTAAGCCAAATCACTGTAGGGTGGTGGAGGGATAGGGTTTCCTGAGAGAAAAGCTATTTGTGGAGCAGCTGCCAAGCTAGAGGGAATTAATGGGAAGAGACCTGGCAGAAGTTTCTAGAATTCTTGCTATATGACTTACTCTTGGACATTCTTCAGCTAAAGACGGCAATCACATCTTGTAATTTTTCCCCCTTTTAGCTTCGTGTATCAAGCCTTAATTTTGTGTGCCAAACTGACTTTAAGGATAAAAGCTCTGGGGAGCTTTCTAGAATTCTGTATGTGTGTTTACAATCAGATAGAGACCCTCAAATCCATCACATCTACACGTTAAACATTCCACCACACTGAAGAACCAAAGGTTTCAATCCTGTTAATTAAGGGCCATCCAGTTCCATTCAATGTTTATAGCCATGCACCACTGTCAAAGGCAGAAGTAAAATGTACGAGTTAGTGTAATGTTGGTTAATATTCCATCTATGAAGCTGGGTGCCACTGGCTCATGCCTCAGCTACTAAGGAGGATGAGATCTGAGGATCACTGTTCGAAGCCAGCCAGGGAAGAAAAGTCCCTGTGGGACTCTTTGCTCCAATGAACCACTCAAAAAAAAAACAAAACAAAAAACAAAACAGAAGTGGCTTTGTGGCTCAAATGATAAGAGCACTAGTCTAGCCTTGAGCACAAAGAAGCTCAGAGACGGCAACCAGGTCCTGAGTTCAAGGCCCACCACTGACAACAACAACAACAAAAAATTCATTTAGCCATGTCTCCCAGTACAACTCAGATTAGATCAGTCTGGTTAGCAAGGAGTTAAACCATTCTAAATAGAATATTATTCCACAAAACTTCACAGGAAATTCCAAAAGAGAGGGTGGTTAGCAAACCAAGAGAAATCTTAGCAGTGGGTTCATGAAATATTTATTTACAACTGGATGCTCCTGTCTCACACCCACCTAAAATCGCAGGTGTTTAAGGAGGCTGAGATCTGAAGATCGACCTGGACAGAAAATTCATGAGCCTCTCAATGATTTCCCTCATTCATCATAATCAGTAGAAACCTTGGGCTCTACTAGCAGAGATTTGCAATAGAGCAAAATCTTGATACATAAGGACATATAATGTGAAGCTAATTGAAAGGACCTCCAGGATAGTGAAACAAAAGCCATATAATGAATGATTGTTGTCCTTAATGTACTATGTTGTCTCTCATCTCCTTTGCTGTCCCTTGGTTAGCTCATATTGGTATAGTATCTCACTTTGTTATCTGATATATTGAATTTATTTGTATTTGGATATTTGAAATTTGATAGGGAAGGGGGGAAAACCAAGACGGGTGGGGGGTGTGGGGGGGGAGGGAAACGGGTACCAAGATATGTGAAAGGGTATCAATGTATGTGAATTAATGCACCTTCTATCTGGCAAATATCATGTAACCCTTTTACTAATTACAATAAAAAAGAAAAAAACCAACCAAACAAACAAACAAACAAAAAAAGAAAATTCATGAGCCTCTTATATAGCCAATGAAGCAGCAAAAAACTAGAAATGGAGCTGTGGTTCAAGGGGCAGAGTGCTAGCTTTGAGTGACAATGATCAGGGGCAGAGCCGAGCCCTGGAGTTCAAGCCCTACTAGCAACACACACACACACACACACACACACACACACACACACACACACACACACACTATTTATTTACAATCGACTGTTTAATTAAATAAATCAAATGACCACACAATAGATGCGTGCAATGGCTCACGCCTGTAATCCCGGTTGCTCAGGAGGCTGAGATCTGAGGATCTGGGTTCAAAGCCAACCCGGGCACTAAAGACTCTTATCTCCAATGAACCACTAGAAAATGGGAAATGGTGCTGAGGCTCCAGGGTTAGGGTGGTAGCCTTGAGCTGAAGAGTTCAGGGACAGCACCCAGGGCCAGAGTTCAAGCCCCACAACTGACAAAAATAAAGAAATAAAACGATCATGCATTACTTTCTACTTTGAGTTTCTAATAGCTTCCTCTTCCCTTAATAAACATCGCAAAATACGTTCCCTGCTCAAAATATTCACAACATGGAAGAGACTTGAGGAAATCAAATCATCTTCCCTTTCTACAATCTGAGAAAAAGAAAAAAGTTCAAAGTGACCCAGGCTCTGAGACAAACTCACTCTGTTCAGTTACCAACAACTGTGGCTGTGGGAATCACTGCAAGGGTGTAAATACCAAGTGTCTCTCCCAGGCTCATGGGTGGATACTTGATCTTCCCCAGCGGGCAGCGCTTGGCAGAGGGAGGGGGTACTGATGTGAGTTTTTATTTTGGGGGGGAGAAGGTAATGGAGGTATCTTTTTAAAGCATTTTAAAAATGTTATTGTTATAGCCATATAGGTTGATGCTGAGCAAAATGATCTCTAGGATATGGAAACAAGAAGTTTATCTTTGTGGTTGGTGTTTTTAATATATTATGCAAAGTTATTTCTTTCCTTTTTTGTTCCCCACCTGGTTAATCCTTGTTGTTAGTGTATCTGAGTTTGGCATCTGGTGTATTGTATATACATATAAATTTATTTATTTGAATGAGGGAAAAACAAGATGACGAGACAAAGGACAAAGGGTGACAGTGATATTCACAAGACGATATGCTGAAAATCAACTTTACAACTTGGGAGGACGTGGGGAGAGGGAAAATGGGAAAAGAAATATGGGCAGGGATAACGATGTTCAAGAAGTAATGTACCCACGACCTTATGAATGTAACTGTCACCCTTCTACACATCACCCTGACAATAAAATGATCCCCCCTCTTCCCTCACTCTCTCCCAGTTTTTCCCTCCTAATCCCCACCCACAAGTTGTCGAGTTCATTTTCCACATCGTGACAGACCAGACATAAAGAAGAGAAACGCTGTGTGTTCTGGAGAGGTGGCAGTGACTTGAAAAGATGGAATTAGCAGGAGGAAGTTAAGTCGCAGCTGCCTCCTTTCTGTCCCTGCTTCTAGTCTGTCACCCTCCATCCTCAGGCTTCTGTCACCACCAAGTCCCAGGCTAAGCAACCAGGGCCAGAAAGAAACCCTTAGCTCCCTGACTGTCTTAGAACCTTGATCCTCAGATCTCAGTCTCTGATTACAGGGACTTTCTCTTCCCTTCTCACACCCTACTTTCCAGACCTGCCCCCATCTCCCTCATTAGTTTGAGAAGCTTCTTTTCAGGTTCCCACCCATGACCAAATGCATTTCTGCCTCTCTCCTCTCCTTCTACCCCCAGAAACTAAAGTTGCTCTTTTAGTATCAAGTTACACAATCCATCTGCCTCCTATACACTGAGTATCTAATAAGTGTTTACTAATGACTAAAAGATCAATGGCTTTCAAATCTTATCTCCAGGAAATTCTTAGCTGCAAAGCCAGAAAGCTAAACAGCAGAAACCTCTTCTATATCACAGCCAGGCCTGGAAACCACCTGGTTATTTCATCAAAAAACTAGGATAAAAGCCAGGCACTGGTGCTCATACTTATCATCCAAGCCACTCAGGAGCTGTGGTTTGAGGATGGAGATCTGAACCCAATCCAGGCAGCAAAGTCCATGACATTCTTATCTCCAAATAATAACAGAAAAAAAAACTGGAAGTGGAGCAGTAGCTCAAGTGGTAGAGCACTAACCTTGAGAAAGCCCAAGGATAGTGCCTTGGCCCTGTGTTCAAGTCCCAGGACTGGCAAAATAAATAAATAAAACCAAATATTTCATGCAAAGAACATTTAGGCTACCACCCTACCCTTGAGCCAAGTCCCATTTCCCCTTTTCTAGAGGTTAACTGGAGATAAGAGTCCCAAGTCCTTTTGTGCCCAGGCTGGCTTTGAACCTTGATCCTCAGATCTCAGCCTCCTGAGTAGCTAGAATTACAAGCATGAGCCACCATGCCTGATGACATTTCCCAACTCTTTTAAAGGCTTTTCTTTAAATAAAGGGGCTATTAGCCAAGTGCTAATGGCTCATGCCTGTAATCCCAGCTACTCAAGAGACTAAGATCTGAGGAATGAGGATTCAAAGCCACCAGGAAAGGAATGTCTGAGAGGCTCCCCCCACCCCTAATTAACCAGTAAAAGGTCAGAAATGAAGCCATGGCTTCAAGTGGAAGAGTATCAGCCTTGAATGAAAAAGCTCAGGAACAGTCTAGGCCCTGAGTTCAAGCCCCAGTACTGGCATCCAAAAGAAAAGAAAGAAATAGAACAAAAAGTTCTAAGACAAATCTTAAATTTCTATTTACACAAATTATAAGCACAACTCAGACTTCCTGAAGTCTTATTTCATTGTAAAAGTGTCAGCACTATCAACATTTTTTTTCCCTATTTCAAACAGCCATTTGAGAGGTAATTTACAAAAATACATTATTATAATCAATGGTCTTAGACATTTTCTTTCACATGGAGATGTGAAAATGCTGTCCATACTATTAAAAATAAAAACCAAAGCTGGATGCTGGTGGTTCACCCCTGTAATCCTAGCTATTCAGGAGGCTGAGATCTGAGGATCACAGTTCAAAGTCAGTCTGGGCAAAAAGACTGCGAGATTCTCATCTCCAGTTAACTACCAAAAAGTTAGAAGTGGAGCTGTGGTTCAAGTGGTAGAGGATTAGCCTTGAGTGAAAAAGCTCAAAGGCAGCCCCCAGGTCTTGAGTTCAAGCACGCACACACACACACACACACACACACACACACACACACACACACACACACGAAATAAAGTATCAACCTGGAAACAACCTGGATGAAACTCAGTTATCTACCAGTAAGACTTATATATATAAAAGATGTTGCACGTTTATATTTATTTGACAAAACTTTTATCTGTGGGTTCTTTTTCTAAAAATAGATTGGACAACTTCAACAAGTCACTAGAATTTAGGTGAGTGTTATGTATGGGAATATTTAGTGCACAGGAGAGCGTGTATGTTTTATGCTGCCTTCTAGGCCTGACTGTTCATTATAGAACCAGGGATGTGATATTGGTGAAGACTATCAGGCTCAGCATGATTGATTACTTATGTCTGCCATGGGTACAACACGGAGTTGATGCATTTTATTATACCTCACCTGGAAGTTGTCAGGGAATAGATTTCAATCATAAGACAGGATGGTGTGCAAATCACAGCTCTACTCAATAAAACCAAATATATACTGAAATCATTTTCACTCCTTTTCCTTAGCTCAAAAATGGAAATAATACTTAAAACCTATCAGGACCAGGGCCAGAAGTATGGCCTAGTGGCAGAGTGCTTGCCTAGCATGCACAAAACCCTGGGTTCAATTCCTTGGTACTATATACACAGGAGAAGCTGGAAATGGGGCTCTGGCTCAATTGGTAAATCACTAGCTGTGAGAAAGTTCAAGGACAGTGCATAGACCCTGAGTTCAAATCCCAGGATTGGAAAAACAAACAAACATATTAGGACCAAATTACAAGGAAAATGAGCTCTTACAACAGAATCTTGCATGCCATATTGCTAAGGAAGTAATAATAGCTTCTTGGGAAGACTATATCTCTACTGACATTTGTTGTGTGGGCAGCTGGCTTTATTAAAGTTGGCATGGAATTTTACAGAACCCCATCCACGGCAATGTTGTAAGTCTGAGCTTTGTCTGAGCAGAAATTGCCTCTGTGTGTGTGTGGGGGGGGGGTGGTCTGGGGCTTGAACTCCTCTGCCCTTGGCTTTTTCTCTCAAAGCTCTACCACTTGAGCTACCAGCTCCACTTTCAACTTGCTGTTGATTCATTGGGGAAAAGAATTATAGACTTACCTACCCAAGGCTGGCTTCGAATTGAGACCCTCAAATCTCAACTACCTGAGTCGCTTGGATTACAAGCATGAGCCACCAGTACCTGGGTCCAAAATTGCCTTTTGATCTAATGAAGTTTAGAAAAACAGCAGTTATAAAAATAGAAGCATAGGGGCTGCAAGTTTGGTCTAGTGGTGGTAAAGTACTTGCCCAGCATGCACAAAGACCTGAGTTCGAGTCCTCAGTACCACATACATAGAAAAAAAGCCAGAAGTGGTGCTGAGGCTCAAGTGGTAGAGCTCTAGCCTTGAGAAAGTCTAAGGACAGAGTTCAGGTCCTGAGTCCAAGCCCAGGACTGGCAAAAAAAAAATTAGAAGTATAAGGTAAAAACTAGTGATTATTTTCTTCTAAGGATTTCAGAAAGAGCCTGTACAAGCAGCCGCATGAAAAGGAAAATTCTATCACAGGAGGATTACTTTACAGTGTCTACATATTTGGGGGGTGGCCACCTCAAAAACTTACAGGTACTCAGAAAAGGTGTATGACCCAGAACCAATACAAATATACAAAAAAGCTGACAGGAAAGTAGCATTTTAATTTGTGCTGGTATTGATTCAACTCAGGGCCTGGGCTTTTTCACTCAAGGCTGATGCTCTACTACTTGAGCCACAGTTCTACTTCTGGCTTTTGGTAGTTTACTGGAGATATTTCATGGACTTTCTTGCCCAGACTGGATTCCCATTGCAATCCTCCAGATCTCAGTCTCCTGAGCAGCGGACATTACAGGCGCCAGCACGGTACCCAGCCAGATCCTTTTATTATAAAGGAAATTTCAACAGCTAACCAATATCTAATCTTAGGCCTTTAATCACATTCTCATTCCATGATTTAAGTATCTTAATTAGCATGCCTGGCTTCCACTCTGAGTCCCCATTATCCTAATTTCACTCAGCTGACTAAATTGATAGAAAAGTAGTGTAATTGGAATGACACAGGATTTCAAGTCAGGAGACACAGCCCGGTCCCCGGGGTGACTTGAGCTGTGGGACTGTGAACTTTCTGAGCACAATGAAATACACTGGGATTCACAAGGGAAAACTAGAAAGACCTAGAAGATTCTCTCCCTGAACCATTCCCTTCTTCATGAGCACGAAGGAGCTCCCACCCAACCAGGCTGGGTTTTTATTCTGGTACATATGTTTTATTCTGCTCTATCTATCTATCTATCTATCTATCTATCTATCTATCTATCTATCTATCTATCTATTTTTTTGTCTTTGTGCCCATATTAGAGCTGGAACTCAAGGGCCTGAGCACTCTTCACTGTCCTTGAGCTTTCTCAAGGCTAGATCTCTATCACTTGAGCCACGGCTCCACTTCTGGCTTTTGGGTGGTTCATTGGAGAGAACAGTCTCAGACTTTTCTGTCTGCATCGGCTTTCAGCCTCCTGACATCACAGGAATAAGTCACCCGTGTCTAGTTGGTTTCTCTCTTATATTGTGATTCTCCAGATCTGGGACTTAAGTGTTTAAGATAACGGGACTTCCAGGCACCAGTGACTCACACCTGTAATCCTAGTTATTCAGGAGGCTGAGATCTGAGGATCAAGGTTCAAAGCCACTCCAGGCAGGAAAGTCCATGAGAAATCTTATCTCCAATTAACCACCAGAAATGGTGCTGTGGCTCAAAATAATAGAGTCTTGAGCTGAAAAGCCCAGGCACAGTGCCAAGGCCCAGAGTTCAAGCCCCATGACATCCTCACCCCTAAAAAATAATGATGGGACCATTTGCACAGCTCTTAAGACTTATGTAAAAGAAGCCATCCAACTTGGATGATAATCCCAATCTTTGCCTATTCTTTTTTTTTTTTTTCTGGTATCAGGATGTAAACACAAAGGCTCACCCTTGCTCGTTCCTAAGCCGGCACTCTACCACTTGAACCACACCTCCAGACCAGCTTTTTGCCGATTATTTTGGAAATAAGTCCTGGGGATTTTTCTGCTCAAGTTGCCCTTGATCCAGCAAGGATGACAGGCATGATGCATCAATACCTGGTTTTCCCCACACGCTTATAAAACATGAAACAGTAATAAAATAACATGTCAGCACAGACATGTTCAAGTGGAGATGTGACGGGATCTCATGAAGCTGCTTCTCGACACTGCCAAACGACACTGCCAAAAGGCTAATACAGCAACGACACAGCAAGTGACAGGGCTATGTGAGGAAAAAGCAGTGATTTGGTTTTCTCACTTGTTCTCAGCATTAAATGCCTGGCATCTTTTGGTGCCAGTCATTTCCTCAGAGCTGACCATATGGCAGGTGCTATTCTACTGGCTCTTACTTAATTCTCCTAACCATTTACCAGGTGGTAATGTTATTCTTCCTTCCAGAAGAAACCATAGCACACAGTGTTTCCCACGATCACATACCTCCTCAGAGAAAAGGCCAAGACTTCAATCAGGCACGCACAAACCTCATCCACATTCAACTAAGAAAATAAATAGGCTGAACACATGTCATATATCTAACTGTGTCAAAAAGCAATTACAAAGCTGGTTGCTTACACCTGTAATTCCAGCTACTCAGGAAGGTTGAGATCTGAGGTTTGTAGTTCAAAGCCAGCTTGGGCAAGAAAGTCTGTGAGATTTTTATTTCCAGTGAACCACCAAAAAGCTGGAAATGGAGCTCTGGCTCAAGAGGAAGAGCACCTGCATCAAGGGTAAAAGCTAAGGGACGGCAAGCACCCAGGCCCTGAGTTCACATGCACACGCACGCACACGCACACGCACACGCACACGCGCACACACACACACACACACACACTCAGAATTGGGGAAGAGCAAATCCTCAGGTCATAATCACTGCTAGGAGTCAATATTTTTAAGCCCCCAAGAGTCAGGCACCTCACCCCCAGTGTGGGATAAGAGGGGATTGGGGCATAGGAGAAAACAAAAGACAATAAAAATCATCTTTCTTGTTCCTGTCTGAGACAACCGGTGCTGATGCAGAAGGCAAGCCCCGTCCACTTTGCAGGACGGGAACTTACATCCAATCAGGAAGGAGTTGGGCAGCGATTGACCGCCGGCTTAACCAATGAAAACCAAGATATATTATTTCCCTCCCCCATAAGGGTGGGGTCTGAGTCCAAGTATCTAAGGGACCAGGCTAGGAAGCCTTGAATGAAGCAGGTTCTGTCCACCTGATGGAGCCTTCCTGAGGTACCCCCAAAAGTACCCCACTCCACCTCCTCTTAGTGGGATGTAGCCTGGGGTGTCTTCACCTCTGTTCCTAAGGGAAGTTTGGATTTTTCTGTCTGAGGGGGGGGGGCATGAGGGAAAGAAAGAGGAACTGTTAGGGAGACAGTGAGAAAAACAGGTGGGCAAAAATGGGGAGGCAATGTGTTTTCCATCATGGGTTCCCATAATGCCTTGGGCTCCCATGCAAATACTTCTTCTCATAATGCACTGGGTTCTCACTCAACTACTTCTTCCCATTCTTCCCTGGGTTCATACACATTATTTTCTTTCTAAAAGTGTCTCTAAAATTACTAATAATGATTACATTTACATAGTGGAGATAATAAGAACAAAGAAGACAGTCTTCATGTTCACTTTATACCTTTCTTTTTTTTTTTCTTTATTGCTAATATTGGGGCTTGAACTCAGGACTCCACACTCTTGCTTGGCTTTTTCACATAAGGCTGGCCATCTATGACTTGAGCCACAGCGACCCTTCCAGCTTTTGGCTGGATCACTGGAGGTAAGAGTCTCACAGACGTTCCTCCTTGGACTGGCTTTGAACCTGGATCTACAGATCTCAGCTTTGAGTAGCTGAGATTACAGGTGTGAGCCACCGTAATCTGCCTACATCAGTCACTTGTGATGACCTGCAGCTTCTTAAAGGAGCTGGCCAGATGTTTCTTCTAGCTGGGAACTGTGTGGCCAGGCTGTTCTGAATGATCTCTGTCCTGTGATGATGACACCTAACCATGAGTGGATGGCACTGTTTTACTCGAGTGGGTTCTTATAAAATGGACTGGTGGTTCCCGTCTGTAACCCAAACTACTCAGGACTGTCGATATGATGAGGCAGAAATCAGGCCCTGAAGAGATGCCACCACTTGACCTTGAACATCTTGAACTCTGAGGTCAGCAGGACAAAAGAGTAATAAGGAAAAGGACAGTGTTCTTCTTCATGGAACCACGGGCCTCACCCTGGCATTCTTGAGATTATCTAAGAATTCATGATAATATAAAGACTGACTGAGCAAACCTGAAATCTATTGTTAGTCTGCATTCTTTTGGTTGGGGGTTGGCTTGAACTCAGGGCCTCTGTATTGCCCTTCAGCTTTTCCAATGAAGGCTGGTTCACTGGATGGAAGAATCTTACGGAATTTAAAAAAAAAAAAGAAAAGAAAAGAAAAAACAAAAACCTAAGCTGGTTTCAAATTGAGATCTTCGGATCTCAGCCTCTTGAAGGGCTGGGTTATAGGTGTGAGATACCAATACCCTGCTTACAACTTTTTTTCTTTTTTTTTTTTGTTTGCTTGCCAGTCCTGGGGCTTGAACTCAGGGCCTGAGCACTGTCTTTGGGATTTCTCAAGGCTAGAGCTCTACCACTTGAGCCTCAGCACCACTTCCAGCTTTTTTCTATGTATGTGGTACCCGGGAATTGAACCTGGGTCTTCGTGCATGCTAGGCAAGCACTAGACCAAATTCCCAGCCCTCTGCTTATAACTTTCTTAATATTACATTTGCATGTTAAGAAATATCTATAGAAGCTGGACACCAATGGCTCACCTGTAATCCTAGCTACCCAGGAGACTTAGATCTGAGGATCATGGTTCAAAGACAGTCCAAGCACAAAAGCCATTGAGACTCTTATTTCTAGTTAACTATAAGAAAACCAGAAGTGGGGCTGTGGCTCAAGTGATTCAGTCATGATGGATAATTTTGTCTCCTTCAGCCCAGAAGAGAATGATGAATGCAATTCCAATGTTTATTGTCCCTGAAATTCTTCAGGACTGGATTCCACTTAAGTGTCTTGACGCAAGTTACCATGACAATCAAAATTACATAAAAAATGTGCCCTAGGCTGGGAGTTTGGCCTAGTGGTAGACTGTTTGCCTAACATGCAATGAAGCTCTAGGTTCAATTCCTTGGTACTGCATACACAGAAAAAGCCAGAAGTGGTGCTGTGGCTCAAGTGGTAGAGTGGCTAGCCTTGAGTAAAAGAAGCTTAGGGACAGGATTCAGGCCCTGTGTTCAAGTCCCAGGACTGGCAAAAAAAATAATGATAATAATAAATAATAAAAATAACATTTAATTTAAAAAATGTTCCCTAATTTGTCCCAGTTGTTTTCTGAGAGAGATCATTTCAACCTTCTAAAATTGGTGGCATTAATTATCTGCAATGATAATAAACACTTCTTTAAAGCTAGGTATCTTGATGGCTCATGCCTATAATCCTAGCTAGTTAGGAGGCTGAGACGGGAAATCGCAGTTTGCAGCCAGCGGGAGCAGATGAATCTAAGAGACTCTTATCTCCAACTAACCACTGAGAGCAGAAGTGGAGGTGTGGCTCAAGTGGTAGAGTACCAGTCTTGAGCAAAAAAAAAATCAGAGAGGAATGAGATCCTGAGTTCAAGCCCCAGGAAAGCCACAAAGAAAAACACCTCTTTACAAGTTCTATTCAGAAATACCTTCTTGGAAACCAAGTCTACACATATAAAAATCACTTCCATTAAATCTACAAGGGACAGGAAACCTGTGTATATACACAGAGTTTATGATACTTGAGAATGTTCCAAAATCATTTCCCACAGGCATATTGCCACCACATGCACCAAAACTGCGGTGGACTTGCTTGCAGAACATTTTGGAAAAATAGTCCTATTGATTATTATTTCCCTTCATACCTGTTTCTTGGACAGTACCAGAAAGGGAGTTGGAATGCCATTTTGAACAGAAAGAAAAGAAACAATTTAATTTATTGATTTACCAATCCTATTTTTAAATTTTACACTACTTTAAATTTATATTAACTGTAGGATAAGCAAAGTGTGAAGTCTGTTATTTTGTGTGTGTGTATGTGTGTGTTGGGAGAGGGTATTGAACTCAGAGCCTTGGAATTCTTGCTTACCCTTTTTCATTCAAGGCTGGGGCTCTACCACTTGAGCCATAGCTCCACTTCCAGCTTTTTGCTGGTTAATTGAAAATAGGACTGTCATGGACTTTCCTGTTCTGGCTGGCTTTGAACTGTGATCCTCAGTTCTCAGTCTCTTGAGGAGCTAGGATTACAGGTATGAGCCTCTGGCAGGTTCTAAGAGGGAAAACAAGATGAGGGGTGGGGGTGGGGGAGGGAAATAGGGACCAAGACATGAGAAAGGGTATCACTGTATGTGAAGTAATGCACCCTCTATCTGGTGAATATAATGCAACCCTTCTATTAATTACAATTAAAATATATGAAGAAAAAGTCAGGAATCAAAGGCTGCTAATTTTGAGCATTTCAGAAAATTCAAAAACAAACCCCCAGAAGAACCTGAGAACCCTTTAGCAGTAAATTCGAAGTAATTCAAACCATCTCCACCTGCATAACTGTGAATGATCCAAAGAAACCCAATAATTGAAAGATTCCAGCCCAATCTGCACAATTACTAAGCCTAAACCATGGCTGTTTCTGTATCAATTACACCAAACTCCTCCAAATGAAAAATCAGCTTATTTATAAAAGAAGCCTTTGTAGTACACCTTTGTCAGAAGTAGAGCTTGAAATATAACTCACATGATCAACTAGTCATAAAAAATTTTAGTTGGGTTACAATGTACTTGTTGCTTCTTCTTTGTGCTTTCATTTGTTTGGTACCAGTTCTAGGGCTGGAACTCAGAGCCTGGGTGCTCTACCACTTGAGCCACAGCTCCACTTCTGGCTTTTTGCTAGTTAATTGGAGTGTCAGGGACTTGGGTTGGTTTCAAACTGTGATGCTTAGATCTCAGCCTCCTGTGTCGCTAGGATTATGCTGGAAAGCCACAGGCACCTAGAAACCTTTCATATTTTTTTCTTTTCCAAACTATATTATAAAAGGAGGCTGAGATCTGAGGATCCCAGTTCCAAGCCAGCAGGAGCAGAAAAGTTCCTGTGAGGCTCTTATTTCCAATTAACCACTCAAAGATCAGAACTAGGGCTGTGGATCAAAGTGATAGGGCAAAAAAAAAAAAAAAAAATCTCAGGGACAGCACCCAGGCCCTGAGTTCAAGCCCCAGGAACAAAAACAAAAACGAAGGGTAACCATAACAAAACGATTCATTCAAAATACCAGTGGTCTTGTGGTTATCGTATTTTCATACCTACAAACATCTGTGGCAAAGACTTTTTAGGAACTGAAATCAGAGAGGGTATGAGTCCCTCTGAATAATCTAGCAATTTCTAGAAGATTCTGAAGATACTGCTTTTCTTTCAGGAGAGATTTGTTTCTGGAGGCCTTGGAGAGCCACCACGTAATCAAATATGTGAGCATATAACTTATGTAAATGAGCAGCTAAGGAATTTATGTCACCAAACTGGCTACTGCCCTTAACAAGTTCATTCACCTGTAAAATGTGGACACTTAATTCCCAAGTAATTCATTCATTTATTATAAACCAAGGGCAAATGGTTTTCTCTTCTAAGACTTTTTTTTTTTTTTTTTCCAGTCCTTGGGCTTGAACTCAAGGCCTGGGCCCTGCCCTGGAGCTTTTTCAAGACTAGCACTCTTCCATCTGAGACACAGTCCCATTTCTGCCTCTTTCTGTGTATGTGATTCCAAGGAATCGAACCCAGGGCTTCATGCATGCTAGGCAAACACTGTTCCCCTAGGCCATACTCCTGGCCCCGCTTCTGAGACATCTAAGTCACCTAAAAATGTTCCAAAGACAGCAAGGTGTTCTGAATACAGCCTGGAATACAGGCTGTCTCAGAACTAAAAGCCAGTTGCCAATGAGTCAGGCCTGTAATATTGGCAAGCTGGGATCTGAGGATATGGGTTCAAAGTCAGCTAGGGTAGAAAAGTCTTGAGACGCTTCTAATTAAGCAGCAAAAAGTTGTGACTCAGGTGGTATAGTGCCAGCCTTGAGAAGAAAAGTTAGGGACAGAGTCAAGCTTTGAAGTCAAGCCCCAGTACTAATGTACTAGCACACTGGCAAGCACGCACGCGCACACGCGCACACGCACACGCACGCACACACACACACACACACACACGTACATGCACACCAATCCCCCCCCCAAAATCACAGTAAACAACACATGTTTGCATAACTTCTCCTCAAGAGTTTTTTGATGCTTTTTTGCTTTTGGTTCTGGTGCTGGGGCTTGAACTCAGAGATCGGGCACTGTCAATTACCTTTTGTTTTTTTTTTTTTACATGAAGCTAGTGTTCTACCATTAAGCCACAGCTTCACTGCTGGCTTTTTGCTGGTTAACTGGAGGTAAGAGTCTCACAGACTTTCCTGCCAGGGGTAACATTCAATAGTGATCCTCAGATCTCAGCCTTGTGAGTAGCTGGGATTACAGGCGTGAGCCACCAGTGGCATCCAGTCGTGGGTCTTCTTTCAAGACAACCAATAAGAGGCATGACTGAACAGGTAGAAACTTTGATGAATCACAGGGATTTACAGACTTACCAAGATTATTTGGGGGGCTTTTCTGAAAGAACCAGTTGCCTACCTTTGCCAAATTTCCTATAAGAAATGTCTCTATGGCCAAGGGACAAGTTCAAAGCAGAGGTTGACCTACCTCAGAATACTGTAGTTTCTACCAGAGCTGATGAGGTAGTCCCAAAGAAAGGCAGAGCACGAAACAGATGTTCTGGAAGGATTTCACAGGCACCTGAAAAAGGTACATAGTGTTCTTATAGTTCTGGCTAATAAGAAGCTAAATGATGGGGTTTTCTTTGTTTTGTTTTTCCTCCCTGGTACTGGGGGCTTGAATTCAGGGTCTCACATTCACTTTTTCACTCAAGCCTGGCACTCTCCCACTTGAACCACACGCCCACTTCTGGCTGTTTGGTGGTGAACTGAAGAGTCTCATAGAAGATCCTGCCCAGACTGGCTTCACCCTCAGATCCTCAAATCTCAGCCTCCTAAAGTAGCTGGGATTACAGGCCATAGTACCTGGCCAAATGCCTCCATTTTACATTACAATCATCAGAGGAGAAATTAAACAGGTTAAGACTTTCATATCATCTTCCGAAGAATAATTTTCCCTCCCATTTCTCATGAATCATCTTGATCAGTTGAACTACTTTTATAAGGGTGGAGTGGCTTTCTATTTGGTTTCAATTGCTTTTTTATGCTGCTGTGGGGGGGAAAAAAAGCAAGGAAAGAAAAGGGACTTTTAGTTGTTAAAACGTTATTTGATAGGCCTATCTTGTACCAGGGTGATTTCTTGCTTTGCTTTTTTACTAACCAGAACACCGTGTAATACCATAACCATAACTTTTTTTTTTCCTTTCTTCAAAGCAGTTACAATTAAATATTTAGCCCAGGCTAAAAATGAAGTTGAAAGAAAGATCTTGGGATTTTTTTTTTTTTTTTTTGTGGGTCATGGGGCTTGAACTCGGCCTGGGTGCTATCTCTGAGCTACCACCCTACCCTTGAGCCGAGCCCCATTTCCCATTTTCTAGAAGTTAATTGGAGATAAGAGTCTCAGGTCCTTTTATGCCCAGGCTGGCTTTGAATCTTGATCCTCAGATCTCAGCCTCCTGAGTAGCTTGGAATACAAGCGTGAGCCAATGGGCCCGGCCTCAGGATTTTTATTTTTTGTTGCCAGCACTCACACTTGAACTCAGGGCCTTGAGTTCTTGCTTAGCTTTTTTTTTCTTTTTTGAATTGTAATTAATAGAAAGGTTACATTATTTTTCTTTAACAAGTGAGTGTTTTATTTAACTCTTATCCTTTATAATTTACAATGTGCAGTAAGAAGGGTTATATGATATTCACCAGACAGAAGGTGCATTACTTCACATGCATTGATACCCCTTTCTCATGTTTTTGTCCCCATTTACTTCCCCCCTTGTTTAGCTTGTTTTTTGTTCAAGGCTGGCACTCCATCCCTTGAGCCAGAGCTTCACTCCCAGCTTTTTGGTGATTAACTAGAAATAAGAGTTTCCTAGCTTTTCCTACCTAGGTTGGCTTTGAACCATGATCCTCAGATTTCAGCCTGCTAATTAACAGGCATAAACCACTGATCCTGGGGGTTTTCAGTGCTAAAAAGTAGCAACAAAATCTTGCCATTCTTTTCATTATTGACTATACAAATTACTTCCAAATGTTAAGAGGACAACGTGATTCTTTTTCATGGCTGAATTCCATGAAACAATAATATGAAGACATCTTAAGGAAGAAATCTTGATGTTTGTATCTGCCATTTTTAGACCTTCAAAGATGCTTCCATATTTCTTTACAGAAAAGTTCACTTTAATGAGAAAACCAGTTTTCATCAACCACCTCAACCATTTTCCAAAATATACCCAACACACAAAAGTCTCCCAAAGGCTAAATTCCTAAATTCTTATTAAATTATAGAAAGATATCAAATTATTCATAGCACAAGAAATCTGACACTGGGACCTCACACCTGTAATCCTAGCTACTCAGGAGGCTGAGATATGAGGATCACAGTTCAAAGCTAGTCTGAGCAAAAAAGTCCAGTCTGTGAAACTCTCAAGTCAGAAGTAGAGCTGTGGCTCAAGTGGTAGAGGATTAGCCTTGAAAAACAAGAAAAAACAAAGAACAATGACAACAAAAATCTAAGTAAGAGCTTAAGACCCAAGTTCAAGTCCCAATATTAGCCCCCACACAACACAGTAGTCTATAAAAATTCAAGCAGATAGCTATTCAGGAGGTAAAGTCTGTGACATTTTCATCTCCAATCAGCTACTAAAAAATTTAAAAAGCTAGAAAGCTAGAAATCGTTTTGGCTCAAGTGGTAAAGCACTAGTTTGGAGCAAAAAAATTTCAGGGACAGTGCCCAGGCCCTGAATTCAAGCCCTAGGACTAGCACTCACACACAAAAAATTCAAATAGAGGTCACGGATAGTAATTCACATAATGTCAGGTGATTGTCTTTGCACATAAGCAAAAACACTGAGCAATACTTTAAGAGCAACATAGATCCTGGGTGCCAAGGAGTCAGGACCACCATCACCACCACCAAAAAATTCTGTCCATTGCAAAGGGAAAATTAATCTAAACTCTGCTATAGATAAAACATGATGTGTGTGTGTGTGTGTGTGTGTTGGTTCTGACACTTGAACGCAAGCCCTAAGTGCTCTCTCTGAGCTTTTTTTTTTTTTTTTTGCTCAAGGCTAGTGCTCTACCAGTTGAACCACAGTTCTATTTCTGACTTTTTGCTGGTAAACTGGAGAATAAAAGTCTTGGACTTTTCTACCAAGGCTAGTTTCGAACTGTGATTCCCCAGCTTGCAGCTTTCTGAGTAGCTGGGATTACAGGTGTGTGCACCATAGGTGCCCAGTTTGATTGAGAGAGGGGTAGAATGTCTTTGTATCTTTTTATCCCTTTGTAGTCACAGAAAAAAATGATCTCAGGAATCTGAAATATTCCTAAACCTTTGGATTTTTTTTCCCTAACAACAGAATGGATGGGAACCAAGTGCTTTCCTTGTCTTTGAAACTAAACTTACAGACAATTCATTTCCAAACAATTCAGTTCTGCTAAAAGCAATATCTAATGTTAGTATGAAAAGCATTTTAAGCCTTGCATGTTAAATGCAATGTTCCAGAATAAAATAAGTACAGGAATGAGAAGGTAGACTTTCTGTAGAGAGTCCATTATGGTGCTAGGAGATGTATTACTTTATAAAGAGGGCAGTGCAGTCAGAGGCACTAGTGACTCACACTTATAATCCCGGCTACTGTGGCTGAGATCTGAGGATCATGGTTCAAAGTCAACCCAGGCAGAAAAGACTGTGAGACTCTCATCTCCAATTTATCACCAAAAAGCCAGAAATACAACTGTGACTCAAGTGGTAGAGTTCTAGCCTTGAACAGAAAAAGCTAAGAGTCAGAGCCCAGGTCTTGAGTTTGAGTTCAAATACCAGAACACTCTCTTTCTCTCTCTCTCTCACACACACACACACCCACCCACACACACACACACAATAGGACAGTGATATTAACAAAACTATTTAAATAACACATTTACTAGGCTATTATCCTATTTTAAGTATGGCAGAAATTATAAAGATGAAGATACGTATTTTTCTTTCATTTTCCATTAACTTTTCAGCAGCATTTACTAGACATAGCTAATATCTAGTAATAATAATATCCAATACAAATCTAGCACACTAGAGTTCACATCGGGGAGGTAACATGCATATCCAGTTGATTTTCAGTAAGCCTTCATAAAGAATACCTTTGTAGCTGACTGTATGCTTTCAAAACTTTTCTATATTAATTCATTAGTAACCCCATTATGCAGATGACAGAGTTTAGGAACACAAAAGGTAGATGTCTTTGATTAGAATGCTGTTACTGGAATTCAAGTAAAAACAAGAGTTTTGTGCCAGTAGTACACACCTGTAATCTTAGCCACTAAGGAAGCTGAAACATGAGGATCAAACTTTGAAGCTAGCCTGAGCAGGAAAGCCCAAGAGATTTCTGATCTCTAATGAGCTAGCAAAAAAGGCCTAAGTGGAAGTGTGACTCAAATACAACAGACTTGAGTGAAAAAGCCAAGTGAGAGTGCAAGGTTCTGAGATCAATCCCAGTACCAGCACCAAAACAAATAAACAAACCCCACAAAAAATCCCCCACAAAACCACGAGCTACTTTCTAACCAGGTAAAATTCAGGTTACTTTTAACCTAAAGAGTTAAACTTCAAAGGTGGCCATAGAGAGGAAGATATGAAAGATTTTCCTGAGATATCATTTTTCTGAAAAGACAAATAATTTTGTGGCAGCTCCCCTAGTCTCTGCTGTTGTTTGCGAGACCCATTTTTCTATCATATATGGAGTCTTGTCTCATTTCTTCTTTGGGGGCCAATTCCTGAGTAGAGAACCCAGGACATTTAATAACTACAAACAGGAAAGACATTCCCTGGGGAGAGTGAATCTGACACACAAGTGTGTAATTTAACACACACACACACACAAAATAATTTTTTGGTCGGTCTTGAGGCTTGAACTCTGGGCCTGGGCACTGTCCCTGAGCTCTTCAGCTCAAGACTAGTGCTCTACCACTTATGCCATGGCACCACTTCTGGTTTTCTGGCAGTTTACTGGAGGTAAGAGTCTCACAGACTTTCAAGCCTGGACTGGCTTTGAACCTCGATCCTCAGATCTCAGCCTCTTCAGTAGCTAGGAATCCAGCGGTAAGCCACTAGCGCTGGGCTTTTTTAAGTGCATTTTTTTTTTTTGCCAGTCCTGGGGTTTGAACTCAGGGCTTGAGCACTGTCCTTGGGTTTTTTCAAGGCTAATGCTCTACCACTTGATTCACGGCACGATTTCGGGCTTTTTCTGTGTATGTGGTACCAAGAAATAGTACCCAGGGCTTCATACATGTTAGGCAAGCATTCTATTTTTGTATTAACACAAGAAAGTCCCAAATACTGACTGTAATAAGTATATCCCAGTTATCCTGGGGGCAAGGGAGGGGGGAGAGGAAAGCCTTCAAGTCTTCTAAATACCACAGATGGTTGTCATTAACCTCTTCTGAGCTACTCAGACTCCATTATCCGGCTTCCCTGTAGGAGTTAACCATCTGTTCCTCAATACTGCTTCCAGACAAAAAGCAAAACATCAGAGAATTCAAGTGTGTATGGTGTGTGTTTGTAACGAAGACCTGAGAGTGTTGACTTGAAGTCTCTGCAGGAGTGTTTTCAACTTTTGCTATTTTATTTTATATTGTCCTAATGGGTCTCAGAAAATCGGTTTTCATATCAATCTACGAAGAGTAAGATACAATGTCTGCAAAGGATTCTTTTTATAAACGTCTACCTTGAATTAATTTCAAGTTATTATAATAATTTTCACTCTCCCTGTGGCAAAAAAGTAGAAAGGAAAAAAAAAACTTTCTATATTTAAAAGGACAAAAATAAAGGAAAAATAGAAAGTGGAGCTGGCCACGGGTGGCTCATATGTGTAATCCCAGCTACTCAGGAGGCTGAAATCTGAGAATCATAGCTTGAAACCAGCCTGGCAGGAAAGTCTATATGGCTCTTATATCCAATGAACCACCAAAAAACCCAGAAATAGAGGTGTGGCTCACATGTTAGAGCGACAGCCTTGAGCGAAAAAACTAAGGGCCAAAGCACAGGCCTTCAGTTCAAGTCCCAGTACTTACCTGTACACACACACACACACACACACACCACACGCTGAGAAATATCTGTAAATAACTCTTAGGTAAACATAAAACACTGTTTTGGGCGTGTAGGTGTGTGTGTGTGTGTGTGTGTGTGTGTGTGTGTGTGTGTATGCATACAAGCTAATAAAGAAGATGGCTTTGAAAATGTTGACCTAAAAGTCATTATGTTTTAAATGGTGCAATCAACGTAAAACCTTGACAGGGTAGAGACTTGCCGGGAAGGCTGAGATTGAATCTGAGGTTTAGCCTTTGCTTGGGTGATGGATATCTGCTATCTGTTGCCTCCTGCCTGATGGGCAAGTATAAGCAGCTATGTAATTTATCATCTGAAACTACAGGTCCTGTCTAAGCCAGGACAGAAGCTTAACCCAGTAAACCAGAAAGTAGTTTTACTGGGCTATATCTTTTGTGTTGTGTTGTTACTGAACTCTGGGCCTAGCCCTTGAGTTATTTTACCTAAGGCTGGTGCTCTACCACTTGAGCCATAGCTTTACTTCTGGCTTTTTGGTGGTTAGACAGAGATAAGAGGTTTTCCTGCCCAGCCTAAATCTGAACTTCAATCTCCCAGATCTCAGCCTCTTGAGTAGCTAGGATTATAGGCATCAGCTTTCTAGCCTAAAATAATGCTTTTAGTAGCCTCTTATACTGTCCATAAAATATCATGTGCTCCTATTTTTTTTAAAGTTGTTATTTATTTATTTATTTATTTTTAATTTTTATTTTTTGCCAGTCCTGGGCTTGAGCTCAGGGCCTGGGCACTGTCCTTGGACTTTCTCAAGGCTAGAGCTCTACCACTTGAGCCTCAGCACCACTTCTGGCTTTTTTCTATGTATGTGGTACCGAGGAATCGAACCCAGGTCTTCACGCATGCTAGGCAAGCACTTTAACCACTGGGCCAAACTCCTGGCCCTCTATTTTTTTTTTTACTGGAGAGCATCTTATATTTACAGAATAATATGTTAATAATGTCCCACCCTTCCCCTTCAAATATTGCCTCATATACTGTTTATTAATTAAAAAACAGCCTGGTATATACTTCATTCTTAAAACTAAAACCAATAAGGAAGGTATTTTTTAAAAAATTCATTGAACCAAACTAGCTCATTCCATGAATGCTTTTCTAATTATACAGCGACTAGATTTCCTGCAATGTAACTATCTCAACCATCTTTCTGGTATCTACTCCTAACCCCTGTCATATCAAAACTTTAAACTATTTATGATGGCTTCCTTGTCTTGTCTGGACCTTCAAAAACTCAGCTGGTGGCTCACTGCTGTCAGTCCAGAGGCTGAGATATGAGGATCACAGCTTGAAGCCAAATAGGACAATGAAGACCACGAGACTTTTTAATCTCTCCTATTAACCACAGGAAAAGTTGAAAGTAGAGCTGTGGCCCCAGTGGTAAAGCACTGAGCCAAATGAACTTAGGAATAGCCACCAGCCCCCAAGTTCAAGCCCAGGATGGGGTAGAAAACCAAAACCTAACAAGAGTTTTGTCCCCACTTCATGAGGTAACAAGAAGACATTGCCAACCGGACACCAGTGGCTCACGCCTGTAATCCTAGCTATTAAGGAGGCTGAGATCTGAGGATCACAGTTCAAAGCCAGCCCAGGCACAAAAAGTCCGTGAGACTCTTTTCTCTAAATATCCAGAAAACTGGAAGTAGCACTATGGCTCAAGTGGTAGAGTGCTAGCCTTGAGCTGAAGAACTAAGGGCAGTGCCCAGGTCCAGAGTTCAAGCCCCACAACCAACCAAAGAAAGAAAAAAAAAAAAGACATTGCCACTACTGTCAAGATACCAGGCTGGTCTCAAGAAATCTTCTGATTGGCCAATGTAATACTTTTGTATTTTCATGTATTTTGTGCACTACTAAAATTTGAACTCAGGGCCTAGACTTTGCTTGGTAGACACTACCAATTGAGCTACATTCTCAGCTTCTAGTACTTCGATTTTTTTTTTTTTTGGGGTGGGTCATAGGGCTTGAACTCAGCCTGGATGCTGTCCCAGAGCTCTTCAGCTCAAGGCTACCCTACCCTTGAGCCAAGGTCCACTTTCCATTTTCTAGAGGCTAATTGGAGATAAGAGTCTCAGGTCCTCTTGTACCAGAGCTGGCTTTGAACCTTGATCCTCACATTCCAGCCTCCTGAGTAGCTAGGATGACCAGCGTGAGCCACCGTACCCGGCTTTACTTTGATGTGTTTATACATTTTGTATTTTATTTTTTTATATCCTTTGTGCTGATACTGGACTTTATTCTCAGGATTTCAAAATCTCACTTGGCTATTTTAGTTTTGTTGTTGTTGTTGTTTTTGTGCCTTGAACTCTGGGCCTGGGCACCGTCCCTGAACTTTCTTTTGCTCAAGGCTGGCACTTTTACCAGTTGAGCCACAGCTCCACATCTAAGCATTTTTTGAGAAGTTTACTGGAGATAAAAGTCTCACAGGCTTTCCTGCCTGGGCTGGCTTTGAACCTTGCACCTCATAGCTCAGCCTTCTGAGTAGTTAAGATTACAGGTTAAGCACCAGGGCTCTGCACTTGGATCTTTTTAAAGGATGGAGGCTATCTTAACATTTCCTGGAAATTGTGCAAACACAGCCACACCCATTTCCTGGGACAATGTCTAGCTGGGGGCGGGGGAGGCTGTGGTGTCCAGAATCATCTACTTGAACAGCAATCAGCCTTCCAAGCAGGCCACAGATTATACCCAGACTATTTCCCCCAGAATGTTATCAGCTGGACTAATGAGTACATTTGGAAACTCTGCCATAAAGCATTTGGCAAATAATCCTCCAGGCTGGCGCTGGCAGCTCACCCCGGTAACCCTCGATATTCAGGAGGCTGAGATCCCAGGATCACAGCTGGAAGCCAGCCTGGGCAGGAAAGTCCAAGAAACTCTTAACTCCAATTAAATAAAAATCATAATAATGAAAACAAACAAACAAACAAGCTGTGGGGGAACTGTAAGCAAAACTGCTAAGGAACACAGGCCCTGAGTTCAAGTTCCAGGTCTAGCACAAAAATGGAAGAAAGAAGGGAGGAAGGACGAACAAAAAAGGAAGAGGGTAGGGAGAGAGGGAGGGAAGTAGAAAGAAAAAGGGAGAGATGGAGGGGTGACAGAAAGGGGAAGGGATAGAAAGGGAAGGGAAGAAGGAAGGATGGAAAGAGAAAGGATGGAAGGAAGGAAGGAAGGCAGGCAGGAAGGAAGGAAGGAAGGAAGGAAGGAAGGAAGGAAGGAAGGAGAGGATGAAAGGAAGAGCAGAAAGGAGAAAGGACAGAAAGGAAGAAGGAAGAAAGGAAGACAGACACACAGAAAAAAAGAAAGAAAGAAAGGAAGGAAGGAAGGAAGGAAGGAAGGAAGGAAGGAAGGAAGGAAGGAAGGAGAAAGGAAGACACCAATAGAAAGGAAGAAAAGAAAGAAGAAAAAATAGACACAGAAAGAAAGAAAGAAAGAAAGAAAGAAAGAAAGAAAGAGACAAAAAAAGGCAGAAAAAAGTAAGAAAGAAAAAGAGACAGACAGACAGAGACAGAGAAAAGAACTCTGGCTCCCAGACAGGGCCTCAGGGTAGCAGGCAGCAGCCTAGCTGCAGGCTGTATGTCTGGTCTTCCTTCATTCCTTCCCTCTCCTGTGCCCTAGCTCCACTCTCTCCTCCCAGGCTAACTCTGTTCTCAGACCAGCATTTCCCAGTGGCAATTCCTCTACTTAAAAAAAAAAAAGAAAAGTCTCTGTAAGGGTCTCAAAATCGCTTCAAGGAGGCTGAGCTGTGAGGATCATGGTTTGAGGCCAGCCCAAGCAGGGAAAAGCCCATAAGACTCTTTATCTCCAATTAACCAGCAGAAAGCTGGAAGTGGAGGTATAACTCAAGTAGTAAAGAATCAGCCTTGAGTGGATAAGCTAAGCAAGAGTCCAAGGCCCTGAGTTCAAACCCCACCATTGACATACAAACCTCCCTCCCAAAAGGTGGGTCAGGACCTAGCAAAGTGCCTTCTGTGTGTTACCCACTCAGTTCAGTGTCTTCACTATTAGTTAAATCAAGAAATCTAGACGTGGGAACAACGTGATGAAAATAATGAGGATGTTATATTGAATTGCAGAAGTTATAATATGATCGCTTTTGAAGGACAGGTGGCAGAATTTATTATACGTTCTGAACTAACAAACTCAACTCTGCTCCTGTATAAACACTGAGGGTAGCTGGGACTGGTAGTTCTCACCTGTGATGTTACTCAGGACATTTAGATCTGAGGATTGCAGTTCAAAGCCAGCCAAGGCGGACAAATCCAAGAGACTTAAAAAAAAAAAATCTCCAATTAATCAGCAAAGAGCCAAAGTGGAGCTGGGGCTCAAATAACAGAACCCTGGCCTTGTGCAGAAAAAAAAATGTCCAAGTATAAATGAGAGGTCTTGAGTTCAAGTCTAGTACTGACACATACGGAAAGTAGAAGGCTTCAAAATTCCGTTGCTCATGTCACCTGCAACAATATCCTAAGATTTTATTTTATTTTTTAACGTAAGTATAAGAAATGCTGGTGGAGGAGGTACACTGAACAACTTTGTGAAATGTATTATGGTCATTGCACGTACTTTTTTTTTTTTTTATTTTTTTTTGCCAGTCCTGGGCTTGAGCTCAGGGCCTGAGCACTGTCCTTGGACTTTCTCAAGGCTAGAGCTCTACCACTTGAGCCTCAGCACCACTTCCGGCTTTTTTCTATGTATGTGGTACCGAAGAATTGAACCCGGGTCTTCATGCATGCTAGGCAAGCACTTTAACCACTAGGCCAAACTCCCGGCCCCTGCACGTACTTTTTTAATTAAATATTTTACGCACTGGAAGTAATGACCATTTTGTTGTGCCTATGTGTATATTTTCTTCTCAAAATAGATTCTATAAGGGGGTCTTTGGTGTCTTTCTCTAAAAAGAATACATAATTATGAGTATGATAACATAATGACCCACTCAGTCAAACAACAGAGAGAAAACTTGTCATTTGTGGATCAAGTAGCTTGTTAAGATAAAGCCTGCTAGAGAATTTTAAAGTCTTCTTTTATTTGCTTCAAGTGTGTGTGTGTGTGTGTGCGTGTGTATGCCAGTCCTGGGGCTTGAACTCAAGAGACTGGGTGCTGTCTCTTAACTTTTTCACTCAAGGCTGGAGGTCTACCATTTGAGCCACAGCTTCCTGCATTTTTGCTGGTTAACTGGGGACAGACTTGCCTGCTTAGCCTGGCTTTGAATCACAATCCTCAGATATCAGGCTCCAGGTAGCTAAGATGACACTAAGAGCCACTGGCATGTGTCAGGTTTCAAATCTTCAGTTTTAAGGGTTTTCTAGGTAATCTTCAGATCGAACAAAACACATTTCTCTCAAATGGACTACATACAATTCAAAAGCAAAATCTATTAACCTATGACCTTCTAACCTATAACCTCCTGGGATTCCCAGGTTAGAGACAAAGAGGCTAGGGGCCTTCACTAGTCACTAGCTTCGTACACAGCTATGACCTTTCTGACTCTGTTCACATTTTTTTTTTTCCTTGTGCCAGTCCTGGGACTAGAACTCAGGACTTGGGAGGCTTTTGTTTTTGTTTGTTTTTTTTTCCTTTAGGCTGGTGCTCTATCACTTGAGCCACAGCACCACTTCTGGCTTTTTGCTGGTTCACTGGAGAGAAAAGTGTCATTGATGTCAGACTGGGTTGGCCTTAAACCACAAACCTGAGATTACAGCCTCCTGTATAGGCTGGATTGATTACAGGCATGAGCCACTGGGCTGAGATTTTCTAAAAATCTTTCAGGCCTTTAGATATGAATTTCTACTATTTAAATTTAAAATCCTCCAACAACCATTAGCCTAACTATAGCACAGATAAGAAGTTCACCATTTAATGCTGGGTACTGGTAGCTTAAGTCATCAAGCCAGTTTTCTATTCTAACAGCTACTCAGCATCTATTTGAAGATTGTGGTTCAAAGTCAGCCCTGGGCAGGAAAGTACATGAGACTCTTATCTCCAATTAAGTAGCAAAAAGCCAGAAGTGGAACTGTGACTCAAGTAATAGAGCACTAGCCTTGAGTGCAAAAGAGACGCAAGAATGTGAAGGTGTGAGTTCAAACCCCAGTACATGCACATGCACACACGCATGCGCGCATGTACACACACACACACACACACACACACACACACACACACACACACACACAAATATTGTAAAATTTACTTGAGCTATGATTTATATAATTCTAGTATATACACTCTCCTGGCACATTTTGGTGAATAATTCCAGGAAACCTAAAATTAGTCTAAGTTTAAGAATTAAAATGAAATATAAGCTGAAGATAACTGGATGTTATGACTATAACAAGGAATAGGTCAGAAGAGTAAGCTAAAGGCAAGCTACAAAAGCCATTCCATTGAATTTTTATTTTTTATTTTTTGCCAGTCCTGGGAATTGAACTCAAGGCCTGAGCAGTATCCTTGGACTTTCCTCAAGGTTAGAGCTCTACCACTTGAGCCGAAGCACCAGTTCTGGCTTTTCTATATATGTAGTACCAAGGAATCGAACCTGGGTCTTCGTGCATGCTAGGCAAGCACTCTACCACTAGGCCAAACTCCTGGCCCTGCATTGAATTTTTAAGTTTAAAACCCCACATAGGGAACCATGAACTGGACAAAGAGCCATGGAAAATATTTTCCACTGGAAAAGACAAAAAGAATGCTAACTCTATCTTCATAAGAGGAATGATACCAGGTGACCAGTTTATAAACAATCTCTCAACTCACAGGAGAAACAGTGACCACTTTTTTTTCTTTTTAAAGAATCCACTTAACTTGAAGCAAATTAGATAAAAGCATGAAATATGAAGACAGAATGGAAAAATCCAGTGTGTTTCATCTTCCTGAGGGACTCTGAATAATAGCTAAGTACACGCTAACTGTAAATTAAATTTAGCAATCGGGACAAATGCGAGCATGCTCTAAATTGGAACTCTTGCAGTCTGAGCTGGATGTGGCGGCTCACACCTGCAATCCTAGCTACTTAGGAGATCTGAGGATTATGGTTCCAAACCAGCACAAGCAAGACTTGTGACTGTAGCGTGAGCGCATGCACACGCACATGTACACACACTCACACATCTCCCAGTGAATGCTATGTCCATGTGAGTATGTATAAGAATGTAAATAGCATTCACTGGGCTATAGCTTACTTACTGTGTTTTTCTGGGTAGGTGGGTGAAAAGATGGATAAGATGGAATAATGGATGAATGGATGGATGGATGATGGATGGATAGGTGGATGGACAGATGGCTGGATGGATAGATGACAGATGAGTGAATGGATGACTGGGTAGGTGGCTGGCTGCATGGGTAGATGTATGGATGGATGATGGACGTATGGGTAGCTGGACAGACGATGGGTAGAAAGGTGGATGGTGGATGGATGGGTGGATGGACAGATAGATATGACAGATGAGTGGATAGATGGCTGGGTAAGTGGCTGGATGGATGGTTTGGTGGCTGGATGATGAATGGATAGGTGGATGGGTATATGGGTAGATGGTAAAATGATAGATGAATGGAAAGATGGATGGGTGGATGGATGGGTGGATGGTTGGGGAATGGATGGATGTGGGTGGATGGATAAAGGATAGAAGGACGGGTGGGTGGATGAATGTGAGAGATGGAGGGTATTGAACATTAGCTTTTAGAAATCTGTAAATATTAGCCCTAATTCATTTTAAAATAGGTATATCACACCTAAATTTCACCCACTTTCAGGCTACAGGAAGGTGATCAATGTGCAAATGCACACTACACAGATAAGCACCAATTCACTGTGGGCAGGTTGTGAGAACATGATTTCATAAGCCACTCAGCATGTATCAAGAACATTCTCTCCACAAATTAATGTGCCTGTCCACAAAAATGCATGCTCTTTTTTTCCTCAAAAAAAGAGAACGCATCAAGAATAATGTAATCATCCTAGATAACTAAACCAACAATGTAAGAGATGTGTTTCAATCTTTTAATTTACTTTTTAACCTATTAGGACTTCAGAGTTTGGGACATCCTGAGCTGTTATGTGGATTATGTGTCCTAAACTCTCATGAAATGAGGGGCACGGTGTTCAAGTTGAAGCCAGCAATTTCCAAAATCAGAACGTCTCAACATTTCATCCGATGCTCAGAGACACACTGTCCCTTAGTCTACTTGGCACAGATTTTCTTTGGTTTCGTTCATATCTTGCTAGCTGGCCTAGGAAAGTCAGAAATGGGCTCATACTGGTGAAAGGCAAGACTTGTCACATGGGCCTGGGGAAATGCATTAGACACAATTCTCACGCTCCTCTGAACACAGTGTAAGAATCTGGTAGCCTATAACCCAGATGGCAAATAGAAGTGTAAAAATCTTTCCTTTGCCCTGTCATGCTTGGCTCTGCTGTGAGTCAATGTTCCTGACAAATGATTCAGAACACCCCGAAAACAAGGCCCATCAAGTTCTAGAAACCAGATGCTAGTAAATATCTATCTAAAAAAGATCTCTTATTAGCTGGGGGCTGGCGACTCATGCTTGAAATCCTAGCTCCTCAGAAGGCTGAGATCTGAGGATCGTGGTTGAAAGCCAATGTGATAGGACAGGCTCTGGAATTCTTATCGCCAAGGAATCACCAACAAAAGCCAGAAACAGAGCTGTGGCTCAAGTGGTAGAATATTAGCCATCAGTGAAAAAGCTCAAGGACAAAGCCTAGGTCCTGAATTCAAGCCCCAAGACCAGCACACACACACACACACACACACACACACACACACACACACACACACACTTCATATACAAAGAGAAAAGTGATTTAAAAAAAAGAATAACAACATAACACCACAAAAAACAGTAACTTCACCAAATACTGAAATTGTGTCATTTGTCCCCAGGACACCAGAAATGGGACAGGGTGGACAAATCTGTAGGAATCACAGGTAGTTGCAAAGTATGCTTATCATGCAAAATAATAATCATATTATATATTATTGAGATAATAGTATCAATAGTTACCACCCAAATCCCACACTGTCAAAAAACAAAATTAACACCAAAAGTGTCATGAAGAAAAATCAGAGCAGCCAAGCACTGCTGGCTCATACCTGCCATCCCTCAGGAGGCTGAGATCTGAGGATCACAGTTTGAGGCCAGCCTGGACAAGAAAGTCCTGACAGTGAATTAGTCTCATGGACTTTTTTTTTAAGTATTAAAACTTTGCATTAACAATGAGTTTTTACATCATATTTTAAATATAATGTTCTACAAACAAATATTTAATCACTATATGCAATCACTGGCACATAAAGTTAAGAACATAATTAAAATTACGTTGTCTTTGTATGTCATAGATACATATCGATTGACATATCAATATGTGTCTCTAGAATATATATCCTACCATAGGATATGTCTATATAGATCTATTTATATCTCCAAATTCATGTCAATGACCTGGAGTATCTGATATTGAGTCATCGCTCTTGTATTGTTTGGATCTAATTCATGGACTGACCCTCCCCCTCCCCCCCCCTCCGTCCTAGGGCTTGAACTCAGGGCCTGAGCACAGTCCTTGGGCTTTTTCCTCAAGGCTAGCGCTCTGCCACTTGAGGCACAGCACCACTTCTGGCTTTTCTTTCCTATGTATGTAGGACTGAGGAATCGAACCCAGGTCTTTGTGCATGCTAGGCAAGCATTCTACCAACTAGGCCAAACTCCCAGCCCTAATTCATGGATTTTTTTTTTTAAAACCCCAAAAAAGCCAGAAGTAGAAGTGTAACCTAAGTAGTAAAGTGCCAGCCTTTAATGGAAACGCCAAGTGACAATGCAAGTCCCTGAGTTCAATCCCCCAGTACTGGAGTGTACACACACACACACACACACACACACACACACACACACACCCCTACAAAAACAAAAACTAGGACCTATGAGCTGAGAAAGTTGCTTAGAACATAGCATATATGGATCAATGGTCACAGAACAATATGAATGTTAATGTTTCAACCTCCATTCTTAAATCTTAGCCTCCTGAGTAGCAGGGATGATAGGTATGAGCTACTAACTTGCATAGCTTTGAAGTTATCCTTCTAGAAGTATTTACTTAGGCCCCACCCATGGAAACTATATCTCCAAAGTATTATCACACTCCTCAAATGATCTGTTTAAATGCCTGGAAGGCAAAGCTATCTTCCAGTGCTACTAGACAGAATCAGAGTGAATCATGAGTGAAGTCCCTTCCAATACCATCAAATCTCTGCACACCCACTCAATTGTGTCACTCCTCCCTGTGTTTCAAGGGCAACCAGCCTCAGAGGGCTTCTAGCAGCTTCCAGTCCCCTCACCCCACAGAAACCAGGCTACCATGGATAGGATTCCAAGTGGAAATGGCACTTATTCCTCCTCCACTGGAAAGTTCTAGAATAGTCTGTGCTGTGCTGAGAGAAATGTAGGGTTCTTCTCACTCAGGTTTGACAGAAGAAAATGCTGGGGGTCATTTTAGAAATAACCTGGGTTCAACGCCCTGGAGTAATGCCATGTTTTGAAAATATGCTATTAAAACAGACAGGACTCGTTCCTTGATTTGTAGATTTTGTGAGGCAGACTAAATATCTTTTTTTTTCCATATATTTTTTATTGTAATTAATAGAAGGGTTACATGATATTTGCCAGATAGAGGTGCATTAATTCAGACTAAATATCTTAAATCTTCTCTCTTACGTAAATGAATTGGGGAGGGGAGTCTGAGTCTGTGTGTGTGTGTGTGTGTGCGTGTGTGCTGGTACTAGGAACTGAACTCAGGGCCTGGGTGCTGTCTCTTAGTTTTGTTTTGTCTTTCCTCAAGTCTGGTCTTCTACTGCTTCAATCACAGCTCCACACCAAGCCTTTTGCTTGTTAACTAGAGACAAGTCTTAGGGACTCTTCCAACCAAGAGCCTCAAGTCTCAGCCTCCTGAATTGCTAGGATTACAGACAGTGAGCCACTAGCACCAGACCGTAAAGAATTTTTAATGGTTATACAACAGTCTACACGATGGCCAAACCACAATTTACTTAACTCGTGTCCTAGTGCCAGCCACCTAATCATTTCCAATATTTATTATTATTAATATTACTAGAGTGAGTACCCTCAACTTCATGTTTCTTAAGCTATTCTCTCTCTCTTCTTACTCTATATTATTATTATTATCATTATTATTTTGCCAGTCATGGGGCTTGAACTCAGGGCGTGGACATTGTACTTGGGCTTTCTCAAAGCTAGAGATTTACCACTTGAGCCACAGCATCACTTCCAGCTTTTTCTATGACTGTGGTACCAAGGAATTAAACTCGGGGCTTTATGCATGCTAGGCAAGCACTTTACCACCAAGGCCATATTCCTAGCCTTCTGCAGTATTATTTATAGTACACATTATAACCAGACATTGTTATTTAAGTATTAATCACAGCCTTACTATCCAATAAAAGCTTTCCACGAATGGGATCTTAGTACCATCTTTCCTGTCCTCTGGTAACTCCTGTCATTCTCTGGAACATCTTACTATTTATTTCCTTCCTTCCGTCTCTCCCTCCCTTCCTCTTTCACTTGAGCCACAGCTCCACTTCTGGGTGATTTTATTTGAAAATGAGACATTTCATAGATTTCCTGCCTGAGCTGATTTTGAACTGAGATCCTTCGATCTCAGCCTCCTGTGTAGCCAGATTTACAGGCATACCCTGTTGACGTGCTGATAGAATCCAACATTCTCTGTGTACACCAACTTAAGATGTCAGTGCATTCTGTGTCCCAGTTTGAACTCTCAGTCTCATGTGCACAGTTAAAAGCTTGCAGACAGTTGTAGTGTGGTTCCTGTGAATTGGTCCACTCAGATACCAGCAGATGGAGAGTTAAATACCCAAGATGCTCCGAAAAAGACCCACAGTCTAGCAGAGAAATAACTAAACAAATCTGGAATCTTTTGTTCAAACCACACACACACACACACACACACACACACACACACACACACACGCCCAGACCCAATTCCCAAAACCCAGTGGCATTATCACACTGCGCTGCTCTATTTACAAGCATGTTTTGCCTACTGCTAGTGGCTGAGGCCTGTAAGCCTAGCTACTCAGGAGGCTGAGATCTAAGATCCCAGTTTATCTCCAACGAAATACCTACCAGCTTTGAGAGGGTGCCCAAGGCCCCCAGTTCAAGCCCTAGGACTGGCACAGAACAAAAAAGAAAGGGAAAAAGAAAAGAAACAATGAGAAAAAGGAAAAAGAATGGAGAAAAAGCAAACAGAGCTAAGAAAAGGAGATGTGGCAGACACAGTCATGAGAGAAACTACTAGAAGTTTCCAGGCCTCCCTCTGCCCACAGGTCGGGAAATCAAAGCTCAGTGGAATTTCTGACAGTGAGGGAGTTCTTTGTGCCTTTGCTTTGCTGTCTGTCTCATCCCCATACAAGGAGAGGCATACAGTTCAACTTTAAATGAACTAATACACAAAAGAATGAAGACAGAAAGAGCCCAAAGGGTAAATATGTTACAAATTAACTTTTGTGACACTGGGGCTACAGACTTTCCATAGAGAGTGACCATTATAATTCTGGTGCTTAGCTCTCTCATGTTTAGAAGACAGGGATATCTTCTAGAAAGATCCGGATAGATGAGATGTTGTTGAAAAAACAAATAAACAACAATAACACCAAAATGATTGCCCCACAGTATAGCCAGGCTTGTAATTTCAGGGCTCATTCATTCTAGAACATACCTGAACTCAAAACATCACAGACGGGGTGCTGTGGCTCAGGCCTGTAATCCCAGCTACTCAAGAGCCTGAGATCTAAGGATTGTGATGAGAAGCCAACCCAGGAAAGAAAGTCCATGAGACTCTTACCTCCCAAGAACCAGAAAAAAAAAGCCAGAATTGGAGCTATGGCTCAAGTAGTAGAATGCCAACCTTAAGGAAAAAAAGTTCAGCGACAGCACCCGGGCCATGAGTTCAAGCCTTAGGACTGGTACAAAATAAGTAAGGAAAGAAAGAAAAAGAGAGAGAGAGAGAGAAAAGGACTAAAAGCACCAGAAAAAAAAATAAAATAATATCAAAAAAAGAAGATCTAGGCTAGAGCTTTTCCAAAGAAAGAAACAAAGCAAAAACAATCTAAAGGATTTGGAGTTTCTCAAAGGGGAAGTATGAGTTTATTATTATAACATCAGTGTCTACAAAGAAAAAAAAAATCCCGCTGAAGTGAAACCCCTTGGTACAACTACTTAAAATAAAATAAATAAAGGCAAAAGGGAAATGACGAAGGAATGCTTTAAGTCTGGAACATTTCACAGCACTACAGGAAGGAAATTTTATGGAACACAACAAAAACACACTATCAAGAATTGGATTTAAGGTGGGTGCTACTGGCTCGTGCTTGTAATCCCAACTACTCAGGAGGCTGAGATCTGAGGATCATGATTCAAAGCCAGTCAGGACAGGAAATCTGAGACTCCTATTTCCAATTAAAACCACCAGAAAACCCGAGGAGTGCTGTGGCTCAAATAGTAGAGTGCAAAAGAACTCAAAGACAGTGCCCAAGCCCTGAGTTCAAGCCCCACAACTGACAGGAAAAAAAAAAACAACAACAAACAAAAAACCCCACCATTGATTTAGCCTAGCACCAGTGGCTCCCGCCTGTAATCCCAGCTCCTCAGGAGGCTGAGATCTAAAGAATCCCAGTTCAAAGTCAGCCCTGAGCAGAAAAGTCTAAGACTCCACCTGTAAAATAGCCAGCAAAAAGCCATGTTACAGGTGTGACTCAAGTGGTAGAACACCAGCCTAGCATGCAACCAAAAGAACTGGACCTAGTTGTTCTTCATTTCGTTTGTATTAATTAGCTATTGAGAGTCAATCAATGCAATGAAAAGGAATATAACAACAGAAAAGGCCAGAAGTGGTGCTGTGGCTAGGTAGAACACTAGCCTTGAGAAAGCCCAAAGACACTGCCCTGTCCCTGAGTTCAAGCCCCGGCAAAACAAAAACAGATTTTAGCCAAGTGCCTGTGACTCACTCCTGTAACCCTACCTACTCAGGAGGCTTAGATCTGAGGATTGAAGTTCAAAGCCAGCCCAGGTCCTGAAGTCTGTGAGACTCTTTCCTCCAATGAAGCACCAGAAAACCAGAAGCAGCACTATGTATGACTCAAAGCAATAGAGTGAGTACTAGCCTTGAGCTGAAGAACTCAGGGATAGTGCCCAGAGTTCAAGCCCCTCAATAACAACAACAATAACAACAAAAAAACCCCAGATTCTAGAGACAGGGAAAAGGCAATTAACTGGAGCAAAAATGCCCCTTTTAATAAATAATGTTGAAAAAACTGGATTTCTGTAAGTAGAAAATAACTTCTGACCCTAATTCCATCATAAAACATTTACACAAGATAGATCTAAATTAAAAACCTAAAGCTATACATCTTCTAGGGGGAAAAACACACAAAAAAATGTTTGAGATCTTGAACTGGACAAAGATTCCTTAAGTATTACATCAGAAGTACAATCTAGAAAAGAACAACATTTATAAACTGGGCTTCACTGAAAGTAACAAATCCCACTTTTCAAAAGTCACTTAGAAAGAAGCCAGAAAAACCAGGTACCAGTGGCTTATACCTGTAATCCTAGCTACTCAGAAAACAGATCTGAGGATCAAGGTTCAAGACCAGCCAGGGCAAATAATATCTCAAGACTCTTTGTTCAATTAATCTGAAAAGTTCAAGACTGGAGGTGTGCCTCAAATGGTAGTGTGCCATTTAAAAGTAAAGGCCTTAAGTTCAAATTCTGGTACTATGAAAGGAGGAGAGAAAGGGAGGGAGGGACGGAGGGAAGGAAGGAGGGGAAGCAGTATAATGCATCCCTGGCAAAATGCTGAGTTCAAATCCCACTACTGTCAAAGATTTAAAAACTAAATAAATGGATACTATCTTTTGGCACCCCACGGGCCACTTTCTGATAAAGCTAAACATACATCAATCCTAGGGCAAAACCCAAGTATCCATGAATTGAGAAACACATAAGTCCCTGTTTATTTCTCCAATGGACCATTTAATAACAGCAAGGACTAAACCATTCGTACATAAATCAGCCTAAATGTAACCGCCATATTACTGTGAGTGCAATATTACATAAATACATTAATCTTGAATTCCAGAAGGTACAAGTTCTTCCACACTGATAGAATGTATGGTTTTGAAGAAAGGGAAGGATGGACAAGAGAGAAATTACAAAAGAGAATGAGAAAGGTAGGCACTAGTAGCTCACAACTGTAATCTTAGGTGCTTAGGAAGCTAAGACCAGAGGATCCTAGTTCAAAGCCAGCCTGACAGGAAAGTTCATGAAATACTTATCTCCAATTAACCAGCAAAATGCCACAAGTGGAGATGTGGCCCAAGTGGTAGAGTACCTGCCTTGAGTGAAAAATGCTAGGCAAGCAGGCAAGCCACACCAAAAACATAAATGAATAAAATAAACATTATTTAACACTCAAAAGGCAATGATCATGAGTAACAAGAACAACAAAATATACAGAGCATGAATATAAAACCTGGTAGAAAATGACTGAGAATTTCCTCTTGTTATAACTAACATTTATATCAGATTTATCTTCAAAATGAAGAATAAAACATATGCTGAGTAAGAAATTTTTTTGTTTTTTTGGGGGGGGTGCTGGTCCTGGGGGCTTGAACACATGGCCTGAGGGTTTTGGGTTTTTTTTTTTTAATCAAGGCTAGAGTTCTACCACTTGAGCCACAGCTCCACTTCCATTTTTTTTGTTAGTTAACTGGAGATAAGGGTCTCACAGATCTTGCTGACAGCGATGGCTTTGAACTACAATCCTCAGATCTCAACCTCCTAAGTAATTGGGATTACAAGCACGAGCCACTATTGGTTGTTGGTTGGTTGTGGGACTTGGAACTCTTGGCCTGGGCATTGTCCTTGAGCTCTGTAGCTCAAGGTTATCGCCCTACCCCTTAAGCCACACAGCGCTGCTTCTGGTTTTCTGGTGATTAACTGGAAAAAAGAGTCTTCCGGACTTTCCTGCAAGGGCTGGCTTTGAACAGAGATACTCAGATTTCAGCCTCCTGAGTAGCTAGGATTATAGGTGTGAGCCACTGGCACCGAGCAAAGAAAATGTACTTTTAAGACATAAAATTTGCACAGATCCGGAGCTAACTGTAACATACTTCGTGATATATTTGAATGTGATTTCCAAACAAAATAAAACAAAACCGGCTGGAGTTTGGCCTAGTGGTAGAGTGACTGCAGGAAAACCTGGGTTCAATTCCTCGGTACCACACACATAGAAAAAAGCTAGAAGTGGTGCTGAGGCTCAAGTGGTAGAGCTCTAGCCTTGAGAAAACCCAAGGACAGTGCTCAGGCTCTGAGCTCAAGCAAAACAAAACACAAAAAGAAAACAACTGTCCAACGTAAGTCTTCTGAATCTTACAGCAAGGATAAGAAATAAATAGGCAATAAATATTACTGGTGTTAACCCCAGGTAATTTGTTCAAGGTCACTCAAATCACCAATACAAATGAGGGGGGGAAAACATGTGAAAGTTTCTCAGCCAGAACTTTCTCCATAACAGCTAGCTGTGATGCAAATCAAATATTCTAGAGCCCCAGAGCAGGCCTGCAACACAAACAAATCCTAAGGGGCATAAAAGTAGGTTTAAATAAGCACCAAGGTGAGGTAAAAAAAAAAAGTCTAGTAATAAATGAGGCATAGCTTTGTGGTACTGATTAAAAAATGAGGGTCTAAGGAAAGCAGAGAACATGTATTTTATTGTTGTTTTTTTTTTTTTTACAAAAAGAAAATGTAAGCTGGTCTCTTATGATTGTGACCAGAGATAAACTATGTGTTTCTTTTCAATGAATTAGAACTTACTTAGCATATTAGAGAGGCTCAAAATTACTTTCCAACTCAAGATCACTTAACTGGATAAACACTCAAATTTGGACTACTCAGTACAAAAAAGATGCCAATAACAACTTCAAAATCCTCCGACTACTGGATGATTGATAAGGAAAACAGGATGTCAGAGAACAGACAATGGCTTAGGCCCCTCAGGAGAAGGGTACTGAGAGGAAGGAAAATCCCAGGCTATTAAAAACTTGGGAGACAATACAAATGATTATGAAACAAATAGAGATTAAAAGAGGCACTAAATAAAATTGTAAGTGACAGAGTTATTGGTTCATCAAATTAGTATATGTAATGCCATGTGCTGATGGTTCCTTCAGATAATCCCAGCTACTCAGGGGACTGAGATCTGAGGATCGAGGTTGAAAGCTGTGGCTAAACATTCAAACTGCTGCAGAGTGCTAACCGTGAGAGAAAAAGCTCCAGGCCTGCATCCAGGCCCTAAGTTCAAGCCCCATGACTGACCAAAAAAAAAAAAAAATGTAATTAGCAATATCTGAAAAAGTATTCCAGCAAGCTGAGCATCTGTGGTCATAGGTATAATTCCACCTTCAGAGGAGACTGAAATAGGAGAGCTCAAATAGGAGGCCGGAATAGCTACTTCAAAGCCAGCTCAGGCAGGAACTTTTTTTTTTTTTTTTGAGACTCTTATCTCCTGTTAACCAACAAAAAGCAGGGAAATGGTGGTGTGGTTCATATGATAGAGCTTCAGCCTTGAGCAAAAAGGCTAATAAACAGAAATCAGGCCTGAAGTTCAAGTCCCAGGACTCACACACAAAAAAAGAAAAGAAAAGAAAAAACTCTCATGAAGTTTTAAGACGTTGTTGGCTTTGGAAGGTCATAAGATTTTACTTAAAACTTTTTTTCAGTCATGTGGCTTAAACTCTGGACCTAAGTGCTGTCTCTGAGCTCTTTCACTCAAGGCTGGAGCTCTACCACTTGAGTCACAGCTCCACTTTTATGTTTTTAGTGGTTCACTGCAGATAAAGAGTCTCCAGGACTTTCCCTCCCCAGGCTGGCCTCAGACCGTGATCCTCAGATTTCAGACTCCTGAGTAGCTGGGATTACAGATGTAATTCAGGGTGGGGAGAGAGGGGAAAAAAAAAAATGTCTCCCCTGGGTGCAAAGCTCCCATTTTGAATCAAGCTCCTCTTTTTCTCTTCTCTCCTGTCAAAGGGTAATCACTGTCCAGATTTGTCACCCCAACTCTGGACAGTGCTGTACCCCACAGAAATCTTACTAGCGTTTCTCTAACTTGTCTTGAAAGCCCAGCACTATGAAGCTAGTTTCCTGGCATTGCGATGGAACACAGGTACACAGAATAACACAATGTTTTTTCCCCTTTTAGTAAATCCTGTGCTGATGGAAATAAGCATGATTATTTTTAATGATGTATTTAGAGAGAGGGGGAAAAAAAGGAGTGTCTACCAAAGAGAATCACCAGAGGATCACTAATTAGACAGTGAATCCATTTATAACAAATGAATTCTCCAAAGGGCCCTAATTTCCCTACTAATCATATAACCAGAGAGGAAGGAAGAAGGACAAAAGAGCTTTTAGCTTTTGTATCTCAAAAAGCAAATGTATTTTTGTGTGTGTGTGACAGTCCTGGGGCTTGAACTCAGGGCTTGGGTGTAGTCCCTGAGCTTTTTTGCTCAAGACTGGTGCTCTACTACTTGGGCCACAGCTCCACTTCCAGCCTTTTGCTGGCTCATTACAGATAAAGTGTTTCAAGATTTTCCTGCCCCAGCTGGGTTTGAATTGCGATCCTCCTGAATTACCAGGATGACAGGCGCAAATACCAGTGCCCTGCACAAAAAGCACAATTAATAGTTGATGAAGGCAATTAAGATCCAAACAGAGAATGGATGCTCTTGTGTTAATAATACTTATTAAACACCTGCTATGTTTATAGGCACTGGTGAATAAACTAGGCTTTATTGTTGGCCTCAAGAGCAGAAAAGATATTTAAATACAATAAAGCAATTTATAGCCAAGTGCTGGGGGTTCACCCCTGTATTCTTAGCTACTCAAGAGGTTGAGATCTGAGGATCACAGTTCAAGGTCAGTCCAGGCAGGAAAGTCTGTGAGACTCTTACCTACAATTTACCACCCAAAAGGCTAGATGTGGAAGTGTTGTTTAAGTGATAGAATGTCACACCTGAGTGGAAAAAGTTAAGGTATAGTGCCCACGCCCTGAATTCTAGTACCAGCTCACACATAAAAATAAATAAATAAATAAGTAAAATAGATGGATGAATGAATAAAATAAATCTGAATCCTGACTTATGATAGTTTCCTGTCCAAACAGTATGTTCACTTTATTTCTACCTAACATAGAGTTTTACAATGCATGGAATGCTAGTTAGGTATTTAGAATCTTAACGTTTTAGGGTTATGTCAGGAATTAATTATTAAAAAAAAAGAGGGGAGTTTGGTCTAGTGGTGGAGCACTTGCCTAGCATTCATGGAGACCCAGGTTCAATTCCTCGGTACCACGTACATAGAAAAAAGCTGGAAGTGGTGCTGAGGCTCAAGTGGTAAAGCTCTAGCCTTGAGAAAGGCCAAGACAGTGCTCAGGCCCTGAGCTCAAGCCCAGGGCTGGCAAATAAAATAGAAATAAAATAAAATAAGAGCCAAAATATCTTTGCCACAAATACTAGTTTGACCCTAGCAACTGGCCAGAAATTGAGGAATTAATCATATGTCAAAATGCACAGCCTTTCACCGGTATAGCAGACCATAAAAATTGTAAAAATACAGGATTCGTTAAAAAAAAGAAGGAAAGAAAAATAGCTAGACACTGGTGACTCAAGCCAGCTACTCAGGAGGCTGAGATCTAAGGATCATGGTTCAAAGTCCATAAGACTCTTACTGCCTGTGTAATCCCCAAAAAGCTGGAAGTGGAGCTGTAGCTCAAAGTGGTAGAGTGTTAAGCCTTGAGAGAAAAAGCTGAGCTAAAATCCAACGGCAAAAAGATCAGAGTTCAAGCCTCAGTACCAGCAACACACACACACACACCCCTTTCCACACTGATCACACATCTTTCTGCATCTTGATGCCTGCAGAAGGCTGGCTGGTTTGACTACAGTCTCACCCAGGCACAATCGGAATACTTGAACTCATCAAGAGAAACACACATTTATTTGCTCCTTCTCTCCTACGCTGACACGGGCCTCTCCAACTCCTGACAAGAAGACTTTGACCACACACAAGGATACGGGGAAAAAAACAAACCCACCAAATAAGAAACAATAGAAAAATCCCAGATGTCTGCTCATAGTTTAAAAAAAAAAAAGAGAGAAAAAAAAAAAAGATGGTTCTGGGGAACAAAACAGATGTAAGACAGCCCTGAAAATAATCCACTAGAAGACTCACCATGGTTTGGTGGTGGTTGTCTCGAGGCTGGGAGTGTTCTTTTGGTGTTTATTTTGAAAAAATGCAATATTTGGAGGAACTAAGGCTGGACTAACCTGATTTCCCTTTTCAAGTTTCTGAAGTCAGGGTGGGGGGGGGTGGGGGGTGCCATGCTGGGTTCATGTCAGGGTGGGGAGGTGGGGTGCCATGCTGGGCTCATGTCAAGGTGGGGAGGTGGGGTGCCATGCTGAGTTCATGTTACGGTGGGGAGGGGGGGGTGCCATGCTGGGTTCATGTTAGGGTGGGGAGAGGGGGGTGCCATGCCCTAAGCTGCTATCCTAAGCTTGGCTCCCCAACCTTCAAACACCCCATATTTCACATCCACATCTCAGCCCGCTTAACAGAAACAGCATTGGTTGGCTCACACCCAGCAAGCCAAGACGTTTGAGACTTAGGATCCCAGTTCAAAGCCAACCCGGGGGGAGAAAAAGTCATGAAACTCTTATGTCCAATGAGGCCTCCCCTCACACCCCCCCCCAAAAAAGTCAGAAAAATGGAGCTGTGTCTCAAGTGGTGCAGCACCAGCCTTGAACAAAATAGGAAAGGGACAATCCAGCAGCAGGCCGGGGAGTTCAAGTTCCAGGACAAATCAAACCAAATAATAATAATAATAATAATAATAAATAATAATAAATAAATCAAACCAAACCAGCAAGAAATCCCCAGACTGGTGGAGATAGATCTGTGGGCAAACAAATAAATAATAATAATAATAATAAAAAAAACCCGTGACTGTAAATAGAGATTCCCTTCTTGTACACTCGCTTGTGAAACATGTCATTTGGAAAGACGATGTTAAAAAAAAATCCATGTTAATAAATTCTTTAATAAAAAATAAAAATAATAAAAATAAAATAAAATAATAATAATAATAATAATAATAATAATAAAGCTCCTGGAAGTTGAATCTCCGGGGCTTCTTCCCTGGCTGGAACTTTTCTTGGTTTGCAAGGGAAGTTTGCGAGTCCCTTTCTCCCCAGACCCCGCCAGGCCTGGGGGTGGGGGATGCGGGGCGCAGGTAAAGGGATTAAAATGCGGAGGCCGAGTACTCCCTCGGGATGCGCATTCGGAGGATGGGTAGCATTGTGTTCTGCAGAGGAGACCCGCGCTGCCTGGTCCCATCGGGGGACACCGTTTAAAAAGTCCCCGGACCCCCGCCCCCCGGCCCCCTCCCGCCCCCCGGCGGCCCCGGCGCCCCGCCCCGCCCCGCCGGCCGCTCGGGCTGCGGGCTCCGGCGCGGGACGGGGCCGGGCGCGGGGCGCAGCCCGCACTTACTCGGTTCCAGGCCGCCGGCCTCCGCGGTGCGCGCGTCCCGCACCCCTGAGCTGGCGGCGGCGGGCGCTCGGTGCTCGGTGTCGCGCGGTGCACGGCGCGGGGCTGCAGGCGGGAGGACGCGGCGGCGGAGGGCGGAGGGCGGCGCGGAGGGCGGCGCGGCCGGCGCCTCCGGCTCGGGGGCGGGGGTGGGGTGGGGGGGCCGGGCCGGGCCGAGCTCCGCCCCCTCCGCCGGGCCGCGGCCCTGGGCGCCCCCCGCGGCCCACCCCGCGCCGCAGCCGCCGCCCCGCCCCGCCCCGGCCCGGGACGCGGTAACGGGAGCTGGGCGCCCGCTGCATTGTGGGAAGTCGGGAGGCGGGGAGGGGGGGCGGCGAGGGCACCGGGAGGCGGGAGCACCGCGGCGGAGCGCGGGCGCGCGGCCGGGGGGAGGGGTCCCCTCCCTCCCTCGTCCTCCCTCCTACCTCTCATCTCCCTCCCCCCCCCCGTGGTTTGAATCCCTCCTCAAACTTGGAGTGGTGACTCAACGTCCCCCCCTGGGCCAGGAAGGGGGGAAGGGGAGCAGGGGTGAATCACATGTGAGTAACAGAGGGAGTTCAGAGGGAGCCAGAGGGCTGAGATTCAGAAAATGCACACGCGCACACACAGACACACAGACAAGGACATCCAGACAGACAGACAGACACACACACAGAGACACACAGACAAGGACATACAGACAGACACACAGAGACACACAGACACACAGACAAGGACATCCAGACAGACAGACACACACACACAGACACACACACAGACACACAGACAAGGACATCCAGACAGACAGACACACACACAGACACACACAGACAAGGACATCCAGACAGACAGACAGACAGACACACACACACAGACACACACACAGACACACAGACAAGGACATCCAGACAGACAGAAAGACAGACACACGCACAGAGACACACAGACAAGGACAGACAGACAGACAGACACACGCACACAGACACACAGACAAGGACATCCAGACAGACACACGCACAGAGACACACACACACAGACAAGGACATCCAGACAGACAGAAAGACAGACACACGCACAGAGACACACAGACACACAGACAAGGACATCCAGACAGACAGACAGACACACACACAGACAAGGACATCCAGACACACATCCACATCCAGACAGACACACACACACACAGACACACACATATCCAGACTGACACACACACATACATACACACAAGGACATCCAGACACACATCCAGACACAGGTCCAGACAGACACACAGGCACAGACATTCAGACACACAGACAAGGACAGACAGATGGACACACACACAGACAAGGACATCCAGACAGACAGACACACACACACAGAGAGATAAGGACATCCAGACAGACGGACACACACACAGACAAGGACATCCAGACAGACAGACAGACATACACACAGAGACAAGGACATCTAGACAGACAGACAGACACACACACACACACACACACACACAGATAAGGACATCCAGACAGACAGACAGACACAAACACACACAGATAAGGACATCCAGACATACATCCACATCCAGACAGACACACAGGCACAGACACACACACACACACACACATATCCAGACAGACAGACACACACATACACACAAGGACATCCAGACAGACACACAGGCACAGACATACAGACACACACACACACACATACACAAAGACATCTAGACACACATCCAGACACACACAGACAAGAACACAGGCACAGACATCATACACACACACACACACATTCAGACAGACACAGACAAGAACACAGGCACACTCAGACACACAGACACACAGACAAGGACATCCAGACACACATCCAGACACACATACACAAACACACAGGAGGACACCCAGATAGACACACAGACAGGAAAACCCAGGCACACAAGACAAGGACACACAGACAGACACAGGCGTACACACACAGGCACATACACATACACACGCAGAGACTTAGGTTTGGCCCATCAGCCTAGGAGGGTGGAGGGGGCCCCCCTCACCCCCCACCACGGGAAGGAGGGCCGGAGGGAATGTAACTGGAGGTGAGCCTGGGCCCCCCTCTACTTCTGGAAGCTTCCTGGGAGTTGTCAGTCTCCCACCTCCCCAGGGAAAAAGTATCCTAACCTCCCCACCTTCCACTCCCCAGAGCAGTGGCTGTGACCCTCCCCCCCTGCCAAACATGATGGAAAAATCCAGTCCCCATCTTGTGCTCCTTGCCCGTGGTGAGTGGTGACCTCTCCTTCCTTTCCAGAACCTTCCTCCCCTTGGCTGTATTTCCTGTTCGTTGGAGGTGTGTGTGTGGGGGGGGGCGGGACGCACCAGTATTGAGACTTGAACTCACGGCCTAGGTGCTGCCCCTGAGATTTTTCACTCAAGCCTGGGGCTCTACCCTTTGAGCCACAGCTCCATTTCTGCCTTTTTTTTTTTTTTTTTTTTTTTTTTTTGCTGGTTCATTGAATTAATCAGCTAGGGCTGACTTTGAACTTTGATCCTCGGATCAGCGTAGCTAGGACTAAAGATCTAAAACCAGGTTATGGCAGGCAGAGAAAGGAGTTGAATTCCACAGCAGCCAAGGGCAGACAGCCCATGAGGACATCCTGAGCTTCTTCAGGGGTGCACACATAGCCCCCCTTGAGATCTAGTACACAAGAACAAAATGTCTTCCCTCAGGCTTTTTTAGTTCATGCTCTTTTTCCTTTGGAGCACTGTACAGTGTGTTCTAAGGGATTCTGAGTTGTGATCCTACACTGTTCAACATTCCCTACATCACACATTTGTAAACAGCCCCTGCTTTCAGCTTCTAATGAGAGTCCTGGAAAAGCACTGAACTTGAGAGAATGTTTGAACACCTCAAGTCCCGTGACGTAATCAGACTTGAGTCTGAAGAAAATAACTTGAGAGCTGGGCTCTCACACCTGGAACCCTAGCTACTCAGGAGGCTGAGGTCTGAGGATCGTGGTTCAAGGCCAGCCCAGGCAGGAAAGGCTGAGACCATCTTTAACCAGCAAATAAACAACTTTTAAAAAGCCACAAGTGGAGTTGTGGCCCAAGTGGTAGAGAGCCAGCAAACTAAAGGATAATGCCCAGGCCTTGAGTTCAAGTCCTGACACAAAGGGAAGGAAGAAGAAAGGAAAGGAGAAAAGAAGAGAGGAAGAAAACTTGAGAAAAATGAAGTTGGAAAGGAGATGAAGCCAAAAGGAGAAAGGCATTCTGGAGCCTTGGTTTCCGGTGGCTACCGTCATAAACCACCACTAACTTAGCTGCTAAACTTATTATCTTACAGTTCGGAAAGTCAGAAATCTTAAATCAAGGTGTGCATGTCGTCCTTCTGGAGGTTGGAGGCAGATTCCAAGACTTATGACCTCTAGCTTTAAGATAAGGCCAGGGTTCCTTTGCTTGTGGCTTCACACTGTGTTTTCAAGGCCAACAGCACAGCCCATATCCATAGACTTCTCCCTGTCTCTCCCTCTGGTCTGTCTCTCTTTCTCTGTTTCCCTGTCTCTGTCTCTGTCTCTCTCTCCTTTGCCTCCCTCTCTCTGTCTCTGCCTCCTTCCCTGTCTCTTTTTCACTCTATCTTCCTCTCTGTCTCTGTCTCTTCCTTCTATAGTTCTCTCCCTCTGCCTTTCTGTCTTTCTGATTTTATCTCTCCCTCTGTGTCTCCCTGTGTCTCATTCTCTCTATTTCTTTTTCCCACTGTCTTCGTGTTTCTCTCTGTGTATGTCTATTTCTCTCCCTGTCTCTCTGTCTCTTTTCTTCTGTCTCTCTCCCTGTCTCTTCCTCTCTCTCACTGTCTCCCTTCTACTGTCTCTTTCTCTGTCTCTTTCCCTCTGTGTCTGTCTGTCTGTCTGTCTCTTTCTCTTTTTTGGGGGGAAGGGGGGTTCATTTCTACTTCATGGCCAGGGTCCAATCTCTCCCAGAGAGCAGAGGGGCTGATTGGAACTGAACTGCCTACAGGAAGGAATGGTAAGCGATGCCATTTCCTGTTACCTTGTCCCTGGGATTACAGCCTTGCTAAATCAGCACCTCCTCACCAGACTCCACTCACTCCATTCCCCACCCCATATGACTGAAACCAAGATGGCAGCACACTTACAAACCCCATTCTCCAGCTATGATTTGGCCGGGAAGTTCCTTTCTCTGAAAAGGCCTAGCAATTACAACATACAGTGACATCACTTTGCCAAACTGGCTGCCCAGAAACCCCAGCCCATAATGAAGCAGATGCTGAGAGGACATTTTGTCAGAAAACCCAACCCAGCCATGCCCCGTGTGCTCACACCTCCAAAGCAGGTATGTCAGAGGGTCACCCCAAAATTCCTTCTTGGACAATTTAGGGGTGACTGTACACAAAAGTGAACAAAAGTGTTTTTTTGTTGTTGTTCCTATGGTAGGATTTGAACCCAAATCCTAGGCACTGCCTCTGAGCTTTTTCCCTCAAGGCTGATCTGTTACCACCTGAGCCACACCCCCACTTCCAGCTTTTTGCAGGCTCATGGGAAAGAAGAGGGTTTTTTTGTTGTTGTTGTTGCTGTTTGGTTTTGGTTTTGTTTTACAGATTTTCCTGACCAGGCTTTCCTCAGATCTCAGCCTTCTGAGAGTAGCTAGGATTATAGGTGTGAGCCATCAATGCCTCTTTATGAGAAAGACTGGAAAGATAGCAAGGCAGATCTTAGTTCGAATCCTGGTTGTGTTTTGTTCTATTTTTCTATGTGAATGATCAAAGGCAAGTTAACTTCTCGGACCCTCATTTTCCTAGCTAAGACTCATGTCCAATTAACCAGCAAAAAGCTGCAAGTGGAGCTGTGACTCAGTTGTTACAATGCTAGCCTGAAGCAATAAAGCTAAGGAACAGCACACAGGCCCTGAGTTCAAGCCCCCAGTATACTCACACACACACAAACACACACCTCAGTATATAAGCAATTGTTATCATCTACAGCGTGTCAGGTTAAAAGATACTTTCATCAAAGAAAATAATTATAGTTTTCAGTTCAGTACGCTCTGTGCTCAGCCTTGTTCTAAATGCTTACATATTAACTTTGTAATCTTCACAAAGATGCTTTGAAGTAGGCCCTGTACTTATGGACTCGAAAGCTAAAGCATAGAGATTAAGTCGTTTGTCCACAATTTCATAGTTAGAGATTGGTGGAACTGAGATTCAAACCCAGGAAATTCAGCTTCAAAATCTGCACTATATCATTGTAGTATAGCTTAAGAAGAATTAATCAAAGGTGCCAGAGGCTCAAACCTGTAATCCTAGATGCTTAAGAGGGTGAGATCTGAGAATCATAGGATTTGTGTGTGTGTGTGACTTGAACTCTGGGCATTGTCCCTAAGCTCTTCAGCTCAAGGCTACTGCCCTACCCTTTGAGCCACCGCACCACTTCTGGTTTTCGGGTGGTTAATTGGACATAAGAGTCTCATGGACTTTAAGCTGGCTTTGAACTGGGATCCTCAGATCTCAGCCTCCTGAGTAGCTAGGATTACAGGCATGAGCCACCATGCCCTGCTGAGAAACACAGTCTGAAGTGAGCCCAGTCAGCAAAGTTGGTGAGAATGTTCTCTCTAATTAACAGCAAAAAGCCAGAAATGGAGGTGTGGCACAAGAGGTAGAGAACCAACATGGAGTGAAAAAGCCCAGGAACAGTGTCAGGTCTTGAGTTCAAGTCCTAGGACTGGCATCAAAGAAGAAAAGTGTAACAAGCAAGAGTACAAAGACCTGAGTTTAAGCCTCAGCAACAGCACACACACACACACACACACACACACACACACACACACACACACACACACACACACACACACACAGAGAATTCAATACACTTGTTCTAAAACTGACCCCAACAGAGAAAAATAATTTGTTTTCGATTCTTAGGCCTTGAATTCTGTGGCTTGTCATTGTCCCTAAACTCCTTTTACCCAAGGCTAGTGCTCTACCACTTGAGCCACAACACCACTTCCAGCTTTTTCTGTGATTAATTGGAGATAAGGTCTCACAGACTTTCCTGCCTGAGCTGGCTTCAAATTGGGATCCTCAGACCTCACCCTCCTGAGTAGCTAAGATTACAGGCATGAACCACCAGTGCCTGGCTTAAGAAAAAAAAATTAGTCAAGACTTCAAGACAGATTTATACAAGGAATATAAGATTCAATTTCATTACATATTTTGTGATTTCACACCTCTCATTCAGTTTATATACAATATGAAAGTGGGTTCTGTCTCTGAAATATTCAGGAGCAGACTGATTCAGGTTTCAGATCTTTTTGTGAATATGCCTAAGATAGCTTAGAGGTGGAATCTAAGTTCTAAATATGAAATTAATTTACGTTTTATCTACACTGTATATGTGTGTAGCCTGAAGGTCTTTTTCTCCATAATTTTCTCCATAAAATGAACCTTGCTAATTAATGCATACATTTTCAACATAGGTGTTCAAAAGTTTAAGATTTGGGGAACTCTGAGTTTAACATTCTTGGATTGAAGATGTTCAACCTATATTAAATTTCTGGATATTGTTTTCCCCAAATTTGATTATCCTGTGAGTTCTCTTAGGTGCTAAAGCTTTTGGTCTTCTGTTTGTTTTTGAGATCATACTGGGGCTTGAACTCAGGGTGTGGGCCTTATCTCTTAGCTTTCTCACTCAAGGGTTGTGCTGTCCCACTTGAGCCACAACTCTGCTTTTAGCTTTATTCTTTTTTTTTTTTGAAGTGGGTATCAGTGATAAGATATTTTTCTGCCTGGGTTGGCTTAGAATTGTGATTCTGCTATCCCTAAGTAGCTGGGATTACAGGCATGAGCCATTGTGTCTGGCCTACAGGTCTTATATTTAATGAAGTGCTTTCATGTATAAGGTAGTTGGGGGGTGAGACCAGGAATGCAGCCTCTTGGTATGGACCAGGACAAGAATATCCCTAGAGCTTTGGTGGTGATTCAGTGGTGCTTACCATAATAGAGGTAGGCGCTGGGTCCAGGTGTTGAATAAGCAGAAACATTTCAGTCCTACACACACTTGGTTTTGTTTGTTCATGTCACTGACAAATCTCTCTATTCACAGGCAGTTACTGCAACTGAAAATACTGGTATACTAGCCCTTTGGTGTCATTGTTATGAAGGAAAATGAATGCTTGATTTAGAATCAGAGCCTAGACGTATGGCATGATTGAGTTGAATGAGAGTTTTGTGTGGACAGACAGGCACCAAACAGGAGGATAATATTTAAAAGAATCCTCCCTTCTTCTTTCTCTCCTTCCTTCCTTCCTTCCTTCCTTCCTTCCTTCCTTCCTTCCTTCCTTCCTTCCTTTCTTCCTCCCTTCCTCCCTCCTTCTCTCCTTCCCTCCCTCCCTCCCTCCCTCCCTCCCTTCCTTTCTTTTTTCTCTCTTTTTCTTTTTTCTCTCTTCTTCTTCTTTTCCTTCCTCCTTCCTTCTTTTCTTTTCTCTTCTTCCTTCAGAACTGGGGCTTGAGCTAAGGCCTTGGGCATTATCTTTAGCTATTTTGCTTAAGGTTGGTACTCTACCACTTGAATCACACCGATACCTGCGGTTATTTGACAGTTCCGTAGAGAAAGAGTCTCAAGGATTTTCCTTCTTAGGCTGCCTTCCAACCACAACCCTCAGATCTCAGTATTGCAGGTGTGAGCTACCAGCACCCAGCTGAATATGAATGTTTATCCCTTTGCCAACTTGATTTCGGGTAGTCCGATTATTTTGGCAAATCTTCTTGAAGGTCATATGGCAGGTTTTCAAAAACTCACGGAACACAAATACATAATTTCATCTACAAAGCCAGGAGCTGGAAACTCCATAAGACTCTTAATCTTCAACGAACCACCAAAAACTGCAAGTGGGAGGCGTGGTTCAAGTGGCAGAGCACTAGTCTTGAGTAAAAAGTTCAGGGACAGCACCTAGGCCCTTAGTTCAAATCCCAGGTCTTGTACGTGTGTGCACAAGTGTACACAGACACACACACACACACACACACACACACAACTAACAGGGCAGGAATGAGGTACCTCTTCAGAGCAGTATCCTTTGACTCACCAGAAACTTCCATAAAGCATTTATCATGGCACAACCAAAACGGAAACAACTAGAGTCAGCTCATTGGCGGAGTGGAAAGAGTCCGAGCATTTTGAAATCATTTCAGCTCCATCTAGTCAAGGAGTGGAATCTTTAGCTGTCTACTGAGTTGCTCCAGGGTATGCAGCTGGTTAGGGAAAGACTTTGTATGAGACCAAATAAATAAATAAAAACAGTTCTTTGTTCGTGCCACTACTGGAGCTCGAACTCAAGATCTGGCCCCTGTCCTTTAGCTATTTCTGCTCAAAGCTGGCACTCTTTCACTTGAGCCACAGCTTGAGTTCCAACTCTTTGCTGGTTTATTGGAGGTAAGAATCTCACTGGCTTTCCTCCTGAGGCTGGCTGGGAACTGCCATCTTCCCATTTCAGCCTCTTGCTGGTGTTTCGTTACATGAGTCAGGTCCACAGGAGGCTTTCTTCCTTTTCACAAAGTTTCTTTCCTGTTTCCTTCTTAGAATTCTCCTTCCTCTTGTGGTGATGATTTGTTCTCTCTCGTTTGATTGGCAACACAGGGTTGAGATGACCCACATTTGGCTTTTGGCTCACCATTCCTGGAAAGATGAAGATATCTGGGCAGGTGAATGGAGAGAAGAAGGGTGAAGATGGAGCCAGATCACTTGGGGGCGGGAAGAGGGGAAGGGGGGAACTTGGGGGGGGGATATGGAAGGGACCCATGGAAGGGGAAACAATCAAGATGCATTGTATTCACAAACTGACATGTTGAATTGCAACCCTTTTGTACAACTACTTAAAGATAAGTCATTTTTTAAAAAATGAACGAAGAAACATTCGAGTAAAGGATTGAATTCAAAACGGAGGTGTTTTTGAAAGTCCATTTTGACTATCCTAAAGAACTCCCCTCTTTCCATTACCCTAAATTCTTCTGTGAGGGAAATGTCACAGCGAGCCTAGCTAATTAGGAGGCTAAGATCAGAGGACTGTGGTTCAAAGCCAGCCCAGGCAAGAAAGTATATGAGGTGCTGTATCACCAATTAACCAGCAAAAGGCTGGAAGGGGAGCTGTGGCTCACATGGTAGAGCACCAGCTGTCAGTAAAATAGCAAAGAGACAGCACTCAGGTGCTGAGTTCAACCCAGTACCAGCACAATAAATAAATGAGTGAATGAAGTTTTCCTTTCTCATTGAAAATCGGCTATAACATAATTTCTAGTGAGCAGCTTTTGTGTTTTGAAGCTTATAGTACGGGTTCATTGTGGATGGATGCCCTCAGGTCAATGAACCATTGTGAAAGAAAACTTTGGAACCTGGCCATTTCCACAACATTGTTTTCTGTGAGGAAATACCAGCTTTGAGAACAGGATTGATTTAAACTTGTCTGTATCCTCTGCATGTTTGGTAACAAAAATCTTTTTGATGCAGTGACTTCCCAACTGGAATCTCAGCTACTCAGGAGACTGAGATCTGAGAATCATGGTTCAGAGCCAACCTGGGCAGGAAAATCCATGAGACTTTTATCTCCAATGAACCCCACCCCCCCCCAAAAAAAGGCTGGAAGTGGAGCTGTGGCTCAAGTGGTAGAGTGCCAGCCTTGAGTGAAAAAGCTAAGGGATAATGCCAGGTCTCTGAGTTCAAGATCAAGTACAGACAGAAAGACAGACAGATACACACACACACACACACACACACACACACACACACACACACAATCAGGAAGGAAAACCTTGGTCATTTTCACCAGTAAATGAAAGCTATGGTTTATGAACGTAATATGGTTCAGAAATATCTGTCTAGTCCACTCTCACAGGCCTGGGTTCTCAGGAAGGTATCTTGTTCCATAGATGTCCATAAGATCCTGTGGATTGAAAGCGATCCGTGATCTAGAAGTGTGCTGTGTGGGAAGATTCCACACAATAGCCATTCCCCAGGCATCCTAACATGAACTTGAAAGATTCGGTGGGAATCAGTCATCCTTTGGAATCTATAGAACAACAGCTCAGTGAAGGACCCTCCTTCCTCCTTCCCATGGAAACTAAGGTGAAATGAATAACAACCATAAACTCATCCCTAGAGAACAACCCACCTACAAACTAATAAAAACTAAAGGCATTTCATTTACTGCATAATGAATGGCCTAAGGCAATGCTGTGTGTGTGTGTGTGTGTGTGTGTGTGTGTGTGTGTGTGTGTGTTTACTGGCACTTGAACTCAGAGCCTAGGGTTCTGTCCCTATATTTTTTGCTCAAGGTTAGTGCGCCACCCCTTGAACCATACCTCCACGTCCAGTTTTTTTTTTTGACAGTCAATTGGAAATAAGAATTTCACTGGCTTTCCTGTCTGGATGATTTCAAACCATGGTGCTCCGATCTCAGCCTCTTAAGTAGCTGAGATTACAGACTTGAGCCACCAGCACCCCACAAAAATTTGTAGATTAGTAAGTAGTCGAACCACAAATGCCTAGAGATTCTGTAAACCTAAGGAAAATTAATTTGGGACTGGGAGAGGGAAGTTAATAACTTCATAAATAATACCTGGAATTATTCAGTTATTTGAAGTACTTAGGTGTTAGCTAATATTTACTAAAAGCTCATTTTAAAGTACATTGGAGAAAATGGAAAACTAAAATACATTTAGCAAATAATAATAATACCTAAGCGCTGGTGGCTCACATCAGTAATCTTAGCTAGTTAGAAGTCTGAGATCTGAAGATTGCAGTGTGAAGCCACCCTGGACAGGAAACTCAGTTGAGACTCTTATCTCAACCAGCAAAAAGCCCAAAGAAAAAGCTGTGGTTTAAGTGGTAGAGCACCAGCCTTGAGTAGAAAAACCTAAGGGACTTGAACTCATTTTCTGAGTTCAAGCCCTAGTGCCAGCACACACACACACACATACACACACACACTAATCATGATAATTATTTTATGCCAGGTGCTGTAATCCTAGCTATCCAAGAGGCTGAGATTTGAGGATCATGGTTCAATTCTGGCAGGAATGTCTGTGCGAATTTAAACTCTAAATAACTAGCATAAAGCCAGAAATGAAGCCAGCGTCCATGGCTCACACCTGTAATTCCAGCTACTCAGGAAGGTGAGATCAGACAGAAGATTGCAGTTCAAAGCCAGCCCAGGCAAGAAAGACCCTGAGACTCATGCCTCTAATCAACCACTAAAAAGGCCAGAAGTAAAACTGTGCCTCAAGTGGTAGAAGTTTAGGGACAATGCCTAGGCCCCCAGTTCAAACCCCAGGACTGTCACACACACACACACACACACACACACACACACACACACACACACACACACACACACACACACACACACACCCAAAGTGATATTTTGGGTTGATTCTCAATGAACACAGATTCCATTTCTCTTCTCCTCTTGCCCCAGCTTGGCCACCTCCCTCACCTCAATCCCTGCTTCGCTTAACTATTTCTTTTAAAGATTCAACAAAAATAAGGAGGGGAAAAAAAATCCATGTGTTCCAGCAAGCAGCTGATTCCCTGGTCTTTGTGACATAAGAATAGTAGCTTTCCCATAGAGAAACAAATTGGCTGACAATTTTAGAGTAATTGAATTGTTGATGCTTTTTGAATTGCTAGAAAATAACTTATGAAAACGAAAAATCTTTTCTTCAGTGCTACCTGTAGTGTCCTGTAATGGGAGATTTTTCTGTTTGCCCATTACAAACTAAACAGAGCAAAATCCCTGCGTGCTATCGCTCAGGCCTGTAACCTTAGCTATTCAGGAAGCTGAAAGCTGAGATCTATGGTTTGCCCAACCTGGGCAAGAAAGTTCATAAGATTTAACCAGCAAAAAGCCAAAAGTGACAGTATGGCTCAAGTGGTAGAACGCCAGCTTTGAGTAGGAAAAGCTCAGGGAAGCACCTAGGCCCTAAGTTCAAGCCCTAGGACTGGCACACACACACACACACACACACACACACACACACACACACACACACACACACACACTATACCTAGACACACAATAGTACTACCCAGATTTCTTTTTTTCTTGGTGGCTGTGGGGCTTGAACTCAGGGCTTGGGCACTGTCCTTGAGCTTTTTTGTTTGAGTGCTCTACCACTTTGAGTGATAGCCCCACTTCTGGTTTTCTGGAGGTAACTGGAGAAAAGAGTCTCACAGACTTTCCTGCTCTGGCTGACTTAGAACCACGATCCACAGATCTCAGCCTCCTGAGTAGGTATGATAACAGCTGTGAGCCACTGGCATCTAGCACAACACAGATTTCTGTATAGTTTGCTGTTACACAACGGCTGTGCAAATGAACTCCTAGCAAATTAAATTAAAATACATTGGCAATGTTTCACTGAGTCAGGTGCTATCATTTGGGAAAGACTCTCTCCAATTCGAAAGAAATAAGATCCCTCTTTTAATTTTGGCCCAACAATTACTTTCTGAACTGAGATGGTGATGGGGGTGGGGGGGGGCTTGAGCATGAAACAATTAGTAATAGGATACTTAATAAAATAGCTGCTAATCAGGAAGAAACAATGATGTAGGAACCAGAAATGCAGTCGGAATAGCCTGGAGGGCTTGTTAACACACACACTCCTGGGTTGCAACTCTGTAGTTCCTGACTCATTCAGTAGATGTGGGGCAGAAGGTGGATCCTCTCTCCCTCCCTCCCTCCCTTCCATTCTTTCTTTTTTCTGTTTCTTTCTCTTCCTTCCTTCCTCCTTCCCGCCCTCCCTCTCTCTCTCTCTCTCCCTCCCTCTTTCTCTCTCTCTCTTTCTTATCATCTATTAATCCTATCTATCCATCCATCTATTTATCTATCCATCCACCTGACTGTCTCTCTACCTCTCCCTATCTCCCTATCTTCTCATACTCCTCACCGTAAGGGTTTTTGTTGTTGTTGATCTTGGGTCTTGAACTCTAGGCCTGAGTGCTGTCCCTGAGCTCTTTAGCTCAAGGCTACTGCTCTACCACTTTGAGCTACAGCGCCACTTCTGGTTTTCTGGTGGTTTATTGCAGATAAGAGTCTCAGGGACTTCTGTGTCCAGACTAGCTTTGAACCAAGATCCTCAGATCTCAGCCTCCTAAGTAGCTAGGAGATAATAGGCACGAGTCACCAGTGCCTGGTCTCACAGTGCATTTTATTGAAGGTTCAGAGTTTGTGACAATGAGAATTTGATTGTTTTCTTTCCTTTATTCAAAAGAAAAAATTCCCCTTTCTTCTTCCTGCTCAGTCCTTTGAAGCAATAGCTTCTGTGCTCTTTGCTCCAGTGGCATAGATTTTCATCTTCTAGAACCTCACAGAAATTCAGCCTCAGGGCTCTTGTTTTTCTGTCTGTTTGGCTTTCTTTCTCTCAGTGAAATAGCTTGAGATTGGTCCATGTTATTTCATATGTGACTCTATTTTAGTGTTCTTCACTATCAAACTACATCAAATTGTATAAATCTATGTAATTTTTAAAATCTAAGTGTTAATAGACATGTGAGTTGTTTGTTGTTTGGGTAACTACTACCACTAAGAATACCTATATTTTGCCGGGCATGATAGCTCACACCTATAATCCTAGCTACTCAGGAGTTTAAGATCTGAGGATCAAGGTTCAAAGCCAGCCTGGGCACAAGAGGACCTGAGACTCTTATTTCCAGTTAACTTCTAGAAAACAGGAAGTGGGGCTTGGCTCAAGGGTAGGGTAGTAGTCTTGAGCTGAAGAGCTCAGGGACAGTGCCCAGGCCAAGTTCAAGCCCCATGACCCACAAAAAACAACAACGAAAAAATCCCACCTGTATTTTATACTCTGTGTGGTTTTGTTTTTTGGTAAATACTTCAGAGTGAAGTGACTTAAGTCTTAGAGTAGATAGAATATTATTTTATCCAACTAAGTATGGTTTAACATGTAAATGTAAATAACTATCTGGATTTAAACCTACAGCCATATTTTTTTATCATAGTTTGAATATAAAAGTGATTCAATGTTATTAATATTGATATAACAATTTGTATTAGGCACCAGTGGGCTATAATCCTAGCTACTCAAGAGGCTGAGATATGAGGCTTGCAGCTTGAGGCCAGCGTGGGTAGTAAAGTCCATGAGACTTTTATCTCCAATTAACCAAGAAAAAAACTAGAAATGAAGCTGTGGCTGAAGTGGTAAAGTGGTAACCTCGAGCATAAAAAACTAAAGGAGAGCAATCAGGCCCTGGGTTTCCAGCCCCAGTAGTGGCATAAAAACAACATGATAATTTGTCATAGGCGATGAGGGACTGTGCAAAGACAACTTTTTTTTTTTTTTTTGCTTTTTCTCTTCTTAAAGATAGGATCTGCTCTCAAATGCATTCTGATTATTGGCAGAACTCAATTATTATTTTTTTCCTATTTCTTTTCCCTTTTTTTTTTTTTTTTTTTTGTGGGGCTTGAACTCAGGGCCTGAGCTGTTTTGCTCAAGGCAAACTCTCCAGCACTTTGAGCCACAGCACTACTTCCAATTTTTGAGTGGTTCATTGGAGATAAGAATCTCCTGGCTTTACCTGTTCACAGTGGCTTTGAATGGAGATCCTCAGATTTCAGCCTCCTGGGTAGTTGGGTTTATAGGCATGAGCCATCTGGTACCTAGTCTCACACAATTTTCATTGTTCTAAGTGACTTTTAAAGGCTTCATTTTAAAATTTGAGTGTTCTGCAGTCTCTAGTTTCTATTCAATGGGATGGAATTCGAACTGCAACTTTACAGAAAGAGACAAGACTCAAAAAAAAAAAAACACAGAGAAAGCTGAAGATGACATTAGAGCTCATGATCCATTCATGCTGTCTGATCATCTGTCATATCTGACTTCCACTTGTCGTGTCTTTTGCAGGCTGCAGAGTGTGCCTGAGTAATGGGATTTTACTAGAAGTAAAATGCTGGGAGGAAGCAAATGTGTTTCTTCTTCCCAGAGAAGGCCTAGAACACACAGCAGAAAACAGTGGGAAAGACTCAATCTCAGAAGCAGAATGCAAAGGCCTAATGAGACCATGAGGTTCTGAGTTCAAGCCCCATACTAGCATGCACACACACACACACACACACACACACACACACACACACACAATCAACCTTTGTGTCACCTTGGTAACATCTAACCACAAGTTTGGGTGACAGGATTTTCCTACCTCCTAAGAGTTAAAACCCAATCCTGGCCTTCTGCTTATTTTCTTTTCCCCTTCCAGTTTTCCTTTTTTTTCTTTTTGGCTCAGCTGATTCTTTTAAATCATGTTACTATGAAATGAAATTGGATTTTGTCTGAAGAGTATCTTGTGATTATAAGACATATTTTAACCAACTGTCTCTAAACACAACATGATGTAACCAGTTTCCTTTCACTTGGCGATAGTGGATAGCTTCACAGAATTGATTCATAAAATTAGTAATTTTGTGAATATTTACTTTAACATCATGTTAAAATAATTACTATATTTCTATTTAAATATAAAGATATTTATATAAATACATTCAACACATATATTCACATTTAATTAAACATTTTATATATTAATAAGATGTTAATTAAACATGTTCTCTATTAATATACTTAATAGATGTTTGTTGCATGTTTTGCAGTATAAGCATATTTATACATTAATATATTTAATAGAAGCACATTATATGCTTATATATTTATCCATATATTTAACATAAATTTATTAACTTATATTAATGTATTATGTCATGCTGTCATAGTATCTGATATTAGCATTGTGTTAATTAGTACCATATTTAATATAATTGATCTATATAATTATGAGATTAGTATGTACTATGTATTATATTATACTAATGTGAAATACACACTTAGACAAATGTCTAATATTTAGTACATAATTTAGTACAAATAAATTATATAATGCATTTAACATAAATTTATTTTATATTATAATAAATCTAAGTAATATAATATTAAAATCATAGTTAGAAAATTAGAGCTGAGAGCATGGCTCAAATGATAGTGTCTATCTAGAACTCAAAGATAAGACCCTGAGTTAAAAACCTCGGTAAAATAGAATAGTAAGCAAATTATAAATTAAAAAGGGAAAGTATTTTTAATCTCATAAGGACTGTTTTTTGTTGGTGGTGGGGCTTGAACTCTAGGTCTGGGTGCTGTTTCTGAGCTCTTCAGCTCAAGGCTAGTGCTCTACCACTTGAGCCACAGTGCCAATTCCAGTTTTCTGGTGGTTAATTGTAAATAAGAGTCTCATGGATTGTCATGGCCAGGCAGGATTTGAACCATGATACTCAGATCTCAGCTTCTTGAGTAGCTAGGATTACAGGTGCGAGCCACTGGTACTTAGCTAGAACAAATTATTCACGTTGTAGTAAAATTGATTGGTCACATTCTACAAAATCATGCAATCATTTGTTGATTGTGAAAACTCTCACAGTCTCGGTGGCAAAGCCTTGTGTCTGTCATATTTGTTATTAACATCACAGCACAAGCTGGGTGTTGACTCAGACTTGTCATCCCAGCTACTCAGGAGGCTCAGATCTGAGGATCATGGTTCAAAACCAGCTTGGGCAGGAAAGTTTACGAAACTCTTACCACTAATGAACTACCCAGAAAAAGCCAGAAGTGGCACGATAGCTCAAGTGGTAGAATACGAGCCTTGAGCAAAAAGAGACTCAGAGCATCCAGGCCCAGAGTTCAGCCTCAGGACTGGCCAAAAAAAAAAAGAGAGAGAGATTGATAGACACAAACCATGCAGTCATTCAAGTGGTAGAGCACCTGTCTAGCAATTACAAGGTCTTGAGTTCAAACCCCAGCGCTACCAAATAATCTCCCCTAAACAACAACAAAACCTACATATATTAGTGGTATACTTGTAGTTATAAATTGACTGTATAAGAAATTAGAAAATAGGTATTCAGTTTTTCAAATAACACACATCTCTTACCCCGTCGAGGTATATACACAGTCAAGCCTGGATCTAGCCGTCGGGAGTCAGCTGTGCTCTCCCAAGGGACTGTGGGACACAAGAGCCAGTGGCAGAATGAAGGTGACAGGGTTTGGGTTTTTTTTTTCCTTGATCTTTTGTTTTGATGCTTTAGTACTAGAGAGTGAATCACGATCTTGTGCTTGCCAGGAAAATGCCTCACTGCTGAGCACAAGTCTCTGGTTCTAGTCTCAATTTTTGTTGTTGGTGGTAGTCCTGACACTTGAACCCAGGGCCTGGGTGCTATCTCTGAGCTTCTTTTGCTCAAGGCTAGTGCTCTTCCACTTGAGCTACAGCACCATTTCTGGCTTTTTCTAAGTAGTTTATTTGAGATAAGAGGCTCATGGACATCTCTGCCTGTGCTGGCTTGGAAGTGTGGTCCTCAGATCTCAGCCTCTTGAGTAGCTAGGATTACAGGCATGAGCCACTGTGCCTGGTTTATATTCTCAAGTGTTAAGTACCTGCTAAAGCATCCACTCTGACTATTGGTGACTAGATCTAGATACCATTAAAATATGTGTGTGCATGTAATATATATACACATAACTGTGTACACATGCATAATATGATATAGTATGTTATATATACAGTATATTATATATATTATATATAGCATATTATATAGTATATATATAGAGAGAGAGAATACTGGTGGTAGATATTACAAATGGAAAACTAACATCACATTAATATTACTCTTATCTCACCAGACTCATAGTAGATTTGCTTGGCGGAATCACAGACTCAAGACTATTCCTTATGAATAGCAGAATTAAAAGTTTGCTGTCATTAATCTTCACATTTATTGATTGTTGTCCAAGAAGAACTTAGTGGAGGTGATAATTGATCTCTCGAATGAAGGGAAAGGATGAGTGTTATTATGAAGAAAAGAGAAAGAACAAAGAAAAAGAAAGGAAAAGAGAAAAAAAGGAGGAAAAAAAGCAGAAAATATTGCTCAACCATTATGGGATACTAGTGCATTTTGGGTAAATCTTTCTCTAGAAGGGTTTCTTTCTCTAGAAAGATTTTTCTGTAGAAAATTCATTCCAGAGCTAAGTATGGTTGGCTCCTCTTCTCACAGACAAATAAACATTTGACCAGTGTAAACTATTTTTTTTTCTTTTGCCGGTGCTGGGGCTTGAACGCAAGGCATAGGAACCACAGTTCTACTTGTGGCTTTGGGGTGATTAATTGGAGATAAAAGTCTCACAGACTTTCCTATAGGGTTGTCTTGAAACCACGATCCTCAGATCTCAGCCTCCTGAGTAACTAGGATGGCAGGCGTGAGCCACTGGCAAAACTTTTAAAGGAATTAAAAACAAGTTATCAGAGGATGGGAGAAGTTCTTTCATGGATAAAAGACAGGTTTGGAGCCTTGAAATGACAGAATTATTTTCTAAGTAATAAAGAAGGTAAAAATAGTGGTTACCTAGCACAGAACTAGAACTAGTTTATTAAGGATTTTTATTGATGGATGACAACCTCTAATTTACAAATGAGATAATATTTTTTTCTAGGAGTAAAAGAAGCCAGGTACACAGCACAAATCAGAGGGTGGCTTAAGGATAGGAGGTGACAGCTTGTTGGAGATTTCTGACAGCCATCAGTTATTCACGTAGGTAAAAATAGTTCAAGCTATATTTATAAAGTGATGTGTTTCAACATTCAATCACATATCTGGAAAGGAATCCAGAAAACTACTTCAGACTATTGTCTTGCTCTTCCCCACCCCCTACTTTGGTTTTTTCTCTTTCTTTTTTTTCTTTTTCCAGTACTATGTATGAGTATTAAGTACCTACACACTTGCTAGATAGTGCTCTACCACATAAATCATACCTCCAGCCTTTTTTATTGTCAGTCCTGGGGCTTGAACTCAGGGCCTGAGCACTGTCCTTGGACTTTCTCAAGGCTAGAGCTCTACCACTTGAGCCTCAGCACCACTTCCGACCTTTTTGTTTCTATGTATGTGGTACCGAGGAATCGAACTCGGGTCTTCGTGCATGCTAGGCAAGCACTCTACCACTAGGCCAAACTCCCAGCCCACCTCCAGCCTTTTTTTTTTTTTTTTTACAAGTTAGTTTAAAAATAAGATTTGGAGCTGGGTGCCAGTGGCTCACGCCTGTAATCCTAGGATCTCAGGAGGCTGAGATCTGAGGATTGTGATTCAAAGCCAGCCTGGGCACAGAAGTCCTTAAGGCCTTTTTTTCTCCATTTAAGTGATGCTATCCTTCAAAGTGGTAGAGCGCTACCCTTGAGCTGAAGAGCTCAGGGACAGTGCCTAGGCCCAGAGTTCAAGCCCCATGACTGACCAAAAAAAAGCAAAAGACAAGAAAACAATGATTTGGCTTTCTGCCTGGGTGAGTGGTGGGTACTAGATTACAGGCATAGGCCATCCTATCTTTCCAAGGACTGTTAAGGATTTTTGAAGGGTTAGTTTCAAACCATGATCTTCTGATTTTTAGGCTCACACTAGCATGGCATCCTCTGTTATACCCAACAATGGGTTAAGATGGAATCTCAAAAGATTTTTCTGACCAGATTGGCCCCTGATCATAATCCTTCCATTCTGATTTGCAACTTTTTCAAAACTGAGAACAAGAAGATTAGAAAATAAAAGAAAGCAAACTTGTGTGCATCTATGAAAATATGATCATCTCATTAGACATTTTCTAGGCATCAGGTGGTATCACCAGCCATCACAAATTGCTTAAGAATTCAAGCACATAGCGTGTGTGTGTGTGTGTGTGCACACACACACACACACGTATATCCAACCATTCTATTAAATTACAGAAGAAATGAGTCAGCATTTCAAAAGCCAAGCAAAGAGTATCTTTGGGTAAATGGCAGAGAAGAAGCACAGGTTATAATTTGCAAAGACATCTGCAAAAGGAGTCACATATTTATGTCCCCTTGATTTCAGTCAGCATGAAGTAATTATGTGTTCCCGATTGAATTGCATTCCCAGTTTCGTTGAAAGCCTTCAGGCAGCCTCCCCCTTTTTACTGCTAAGAAAAATTGGCTCCTACCGCTGCCCTTCCAGTGTGCCAAAAATGGACACCCTGGAGATCAGAAGAATGGCTTGAGACCAGCCCCGCACAAACCACACTGGAGCCAGCGAAATATCACACAGCACAAACCTACTTGCACAACCCACACATGGAAGCGCTGTGAATATCCGATTAACAAAGGCACGTGTGATCTTCTTCAGGGGTCCTAGGCATACACGGTTTGAAAATATGTAAAGGAAAAGGAAAAGCAAACTTTAACTTAATAAAGTAAACTAGAATAATACTCTGGTTGCTCTTCAGATCGTAGAAATCTTTCACCTTTTACTAGAATAATAAACACATGCCTCTACTTATATATGTACACACAGACACACATACTTACGTTTAAGTACACACACATATACACACGTATACATACACAGACAGACCCATATGTACAATATGCACATGCATGCATGCACATACATAAGCATTCACACATATAAGCCTATGTGCACACACATATATCCACATATCCATATGTGTATACATGGCACACAGACACACATATGCACACATACACACAAAATACACATACACCTACATGCATACACACACATACATGTAACACTACATATACACACAAATGTGTTCACACATCTAAGTATGCATGTATATACACATGTATAAGCATACACATATATACATATGCACACATACACGTGGACATATATGCACATGCATGCACTACATAAATGCAATATACACATGCATATTGCTCAGCCAGATGCCAACACACATATATATGCACACATGTATATACATACAGATACATGTTGTGTGTATATGTGTGCCTGCATGTATATGTGTGTGTAAATGTGTTTGGGGGGGCACCTGGCTAAATAAATAATATTTAACCAATCTCTCCTCAAAGAATATAGTAGCCACAATTTTTGTTTGGTTTAGATTTCTTATGGACATTTTATTAAGCACGCCAATACTTTCTAGATTGGTGTTGGCCTTTCTTTCTTTCTTTATTTATTGCTTGCCAGTCTTGGGATTTGAACTCAGAGCCTGGGCACTGTTTAGGCTAGCACTCTACCATTTGAACCACAGCACCACTTCTGACTTTTTTCCTGTGAATGTGGTACTGAGGATTTGAACCCAGGGCTTCATGCATGCTCGGCAAACATTTTATCACTCCATCAAACTCCCGGCCCCAAGTTGGCCTATTTTTGCCACAGCCCTGTGCAGTCACATAGGTTAGGAAAAGTCATGATTAGAACTTGTTGCCAGGGCCTTTGTGAGGTGAGACAGTTAAAAGCGCCACTGTTCATGGAGTAGAATGGGTACTAGAGATGGACTTGTAAAAGATAAAATTCTCCTGGTTTTCCTACTCAAAATCTATTTTAAAGGATCCATGTCTCCTGACCCCAACCCTCAGGTCCTGGTTATCTGTATGATTCTTTTGGTTTAGGGAAAGTCTGCAGAAAAAGCTGAGTGAGTGATCTTGGTGTCATTCTGTCAATTATAACCTATATTTGTTAATAAGAACATAGAATTCCTCTGTGTGACACCTGATACCTTCCAGTCCATTACTTTAAATCCAGTAGTCTGGAAAGTGTCTCCCACTTTATCTTTCACACATACCCATTTAAAAAAACGTATCCTGTAGCTAGGAATGTGGTCTACTGGTGTAGTGTTTGCCTAGCATGCACAAAGCCCGGGGTTCAATTCCTCAGCACCACATACTCAGAAAAAGCTGGAAGTGGCCCTTGTGGCTCAAGGCCCTGAGTTCAAGCCCCAGGACCGGCAAAAAAAAAACCAAAACCATCTTGGAAACCAGATGCCAGTGGTTCATATATAATCCTTGCAACTCAGGACGCTGCGATCTGAGGATCATAGTTCAAAACCAGCTTAGGAAGGAAAGTCTGTGAGACTCTTATCTCCAAAAAAGCCAGAAGGGGTGGAGTGCTAGCCTTGCACACAAAAGTTCAGGGACAGCATCCAGGCCCTGAGACTTGAACTTGGCTATGTTTAACCATCACTTTGCAACCTGTAAAATTTACCAATGTGATTTCTTTGGGTGGATGCCAATTTCGCGACATTGTTATTTTCCCAGCCAGTTTTTCAACTGGGAATTGTTTGAAGAAGACAATGGTTGGCATTTTATCCTTCCTGCTTTCTATGTGTATGTCGTCGAGAAATACACCATGCAAAACTCTTGGCCAGTGGCCAGTCATTCTTTGAAGAGCTGGAACTGGGTTTCTCTTCTGAATTCTACCAAGCCATGTTAGCTCAGACTGTCCTTGAACTTTCAATGGCGCCACCTCAAATTAATTATTGAAGATTTTAATAGGATGTCTCCCGTGGTGCAACCCTGTAATTCCAGCTACTCAGGAGGCTGAGAAAGTTTAAGGATTGTGGTACAAAGCCAGTATACATTCTAATCTTCAATTAAATATCACAAAAGATGAAAGTGGAGTTGTGGCTCGAGTGATAGAGTACCAGCCTTGATCAAAAAGTCTCTAGGGCAGCATGCAGGCCCTGAGTTCAAGCACCAGGTCCAGAACATATACAAAAAAAGTTATACATCAGACCAGAGTAGCTCATCCCAGTTATCTTAGCTACTCTGGAGGCTGAGACCTGAGTGATCAAGGTTCAAAGCCAGCCCAGGGAGAAAAGCCCATGAGATTCTTATGTCCAATGATCACCAAAAAGCCAGGAGTGAAGGTGTGGCTCAAATGACAGAGCACCAATCGTAAGCAAAAATTCTAAGAGAGAAACCCTGAGTTCAAACCCTAGTACTGGCAAAGGGAGAGAGAGGGGGAGGAGAGGAGGGAGGAGGGGGGAGGACGAAGTTCACTGATCATGAACTTTGAACGTCTAAAATTGTAAGCTAAGTAAACCTTTCTTCTTTCTATATTATCTGCCTTAAGTATTTGTTATAGTATTTGAGAAGCCAATATACCAAACACACATAGACACAGACACACATGCACACGCAGATAGAGACAGACACATGCCATCATGCACCAAAGAACATGGACATAGGTGCAGAAATAAGGTAGAAAACATCTGTCTGCACTGACCTCTTAATACACTATGTTACTTTGTGCTCTGTGGCAGGTTTTCCATTTGTTTGTTGTTGTGCTGGAGCTTGAGCTCAAGGGAAATCATTTTTGCTTAGCTTCTGTTGTTTTCCCTTACCAGTCCTGGGGCTTAAACTCAGGGCCTGAGCACTGTCCCTGAGCTCCTTTTTGCTCAAGGCTAGCTCTCTACACTTGAGCCACAGGGCCACTTCTGGCTTTTGCTGTGATTTATGGGAGATAAAAATCTCATGGCCTTTCTTGCCTGGGCTGGCCTCACATTGTGATGCTCAGATCTCAGCCTCCTGAGTCACTGGCTAACAGGAATAAGCCACACCACTGATGTACAGTGGGTATTGTTCATTTTGTTTTACAGATGAGGAGTTGGTTGCTCAGGGAGCTTACAGGAATTTTTTTTTATGATATGCAGTCAGTGAGTAACACAGTAAGGATCTGAAATATTCACCCTGCATTCTTTCAAGTTCACACAGACTTTCTATAAAAGTACTTGGGCAAGTTAGAGTTCTTCGAGTCTTGTTTGAAGTGTTTTGGGGAATAGCTCTTAGTCCTGGAAGGAAGAAAAAAGAAAGAGAGTTTTAGGTAGAGATAAATAGGGTTTTACTGAGGTGTCTGCCCACTCTTCTGAAATCTTGATGTATTCTGGGTAGAGTAGCAGGTGCTAATTGCTTACGCAATATATCAAGTCTTTATTTAACTACAGCATTTTAATGACTGGTTTTGGCCTCATTACAAACACCCTCTAATCTTTCCAGTGGAAAGTGGTATGTTTTTCTCTCCCAGCTGTGACAAAAGAATAGTTTTTCATCTGTTGTAAAGTCTTTTCCCTCCCTCTTTCCTCTCTTTTCCCTCCCACCCTCCCCCTCTTTCTCTCCCTCCCTCCCTCCCTCCCTTCCTTCCTTCCTTCCTTCCTTCCTTCCTTCCTTCCTTCCTTCCTTCCTTCCTTCCTTCTTTCTTTCTTTGTCAGTCTTGGGGCTTGAACTCAGGACCCTGAGCTCTTTGGCTCAGGGCTAACTCTCTACCACTTTGAGACACAGCTCCACTTCTGGTTGTCTGCTGGTTCATTGGAGATAAAAGTCTCACAGATTTTCCTGCCCTGGCTGGCTTTGAACAGCAATCCTCAGATCTAAGCTTCCTGAGTAACTGGGATTCCAGATGTTAGTGCTGGTTACCTGGCTGCTGTGAACAAGATTATGCCATGCATAGCAGAAAACAGTCAGACTCAAACTCTAGCGAATTTACCTTTAAAGATTCTTTACAGGATCTGTCACCATAGTTAAAATTAATGAAATTAGGCTTAGGTAAAGACTTGAAGGGGCTTCTTTGTTCTTGTTTATTTATTTATGTGTTTATTTGTCTGTGCTGTGGCTTGAACTCAGGACCTTTAGCTATTTCCCTCCCCCCCTCTGGCTTTTTACTGGGCAATTAGGGTCTCAAAAACTTTCTTGTCTGAGCTGGCTTTGAACAGCAGTCCTCAGTCTCCTGAGTAGCTAGGAATACAGGTGTGAGTTACCAGCATCCAACGTATTCCTCTGTTTTAAAATTAGCTCTTTTTGGTATTGGTATTAAGTTTGGGGGTTCTGGATATGCTCTGGATATGTCATATGTACGGTTCATTTGTGGGGGTTTCCCCTTTCATTAGCTTTTCTTTTCTTTTCTTTTTTTTCTGGTTTTGGAGACTGGGCATTGTCCTTGAACTTTTACTCAAGGCTGGCACTCTACCACTGGAACCACAGTCCCACTTCTGGCTTTTTTTTTGTGTGGGTCATGGGGCTTGAACTAGGCCTGGGTGCTGTCTCTGAGCTCTTCAGCTCAAGGCTACCACCCTACCCTTGATCCAAGCCCCACTTCCAGTTTTCTAGAGGTTTTTAAAGGAGGTGCCATTATTTAGAGATGCATGTCTTGGGGCACACAGTTGGCTTTGTTGCTTTCAAGATCAAGAATAATTCTAGGCCAGGAGTTTGGCTTAGTGGTAGAGTGCTTGCCTAGCATGCATCAAGACCCAGGTTCCATTCCTTGGTACTACATACATAGAAAAAGCCAGAAATGGTGCTTTGGCTCAGGTGGTAGAGCTCTAGTCTTGAGAAAGCCCAAGGACAGTGCTTAGGTGCTGAGTTCAAGCCCTGTGACTGGCAAGAAACAAATAATAAGAATTCTAGTCTTTGTCAAAGTGAAGGGAAATTCATGGGTTAGAAGAGGTGACCCTTGTCAGGAATGGATAAAATCTACTCTGTACCCTGTGCCATCTCCCAAGAGCTATCCTTCCCCTGCCCCCAAAGACTTTTACTCTACAGGCTCAAATGTTTGGGGTTGGAATGCCAGCTCCTCCCTCTTATGGCTGTTGTCTCTTTTTAGAAAATGCCATTGAACCTGTCATGAGCCAAATAAGCTAAGAGTGTTTGTGCAGGACAAGGCTTTGCTGGAAGGAATTGAGTTACTGAAAGATTAGCTTTATGCTGAAATAATAAATGGCTGTAGAAGAAACTTGAGGAAATGATTGAATGTTATATACAGTGGAAGACCCAGGAGTTGAATCATGGGGAGAGGAAAAGTGGGGAAAGATCCACCTAGAGACAAGCTGGAATCTGTTCTGGAGACAAAAGGGAAAAGTGGTAATGGCTACTCACTTTTTCACCTTGTTTTATTTTTGTGCTGGTACTGGGGTTTAAACTCAGGGTCCTGAGCACTGTCCCTGAGCTCTTCAGCTCAAGGCTACCGTCCTACTCCTTGAGTCACAGCCCCACTTCCGGTTTTCTGGTGATTCATTGGAGATAAAAGACTCAGGGATTTTGTAGTACCCAGGCTGGCTTTGAACCACCATCCATCCTCAGTTCTCAGCCTCCTGATTAGCTAGGATTACAAGTGTGAGACACCACCTGGCTTTCTTTGGATCCCTTTTAGATTACAGTTTTGCATTCTTTGCACATAGAGACTCTCTCATTTCCACATCGTAGTAAAGTTGCTACTGATGCTCCAGCCATCACACCCATGAAGAGGGAAGGAGGGGGAAAAGGAGAAATGGGCACAGATAAGGCAGTTTGCTTTAAAGAACACTCTGGGAAAACTACTCATATAACCTGTGCCTCTATCTTATGTATGTATGTATGTATGTATGTATGTATGTATGTATGTATGTATGTATGTATATATGTATGTATGTATCCTATCTATCTATCTATCTATCTAATCTATCTACCTATCTATCTATCTATCTTAGATCCTTTTTATTTGTAAGAAACTTCGAGATGGATAAACTTGAAGTATGTACTTGCAACTTGATTGAATTAGGAACAAGTATGTATATCTCTTCTATCCACCCCTCTCTTCCTCTTCCTTTTTATGTTCTGGTTCTCATGGTTGAACTCAGGATTTAGACATTGTTCATGAACTTTGTTGCTCAAGACCAGTGCTCTACCATTTGAGGCACAGCTCCACTTACAGTTTTGTTTTGTTTTGTTTTTTCTGGTTAATTGGAGTTAAGAGTCCCATAGGCTTTCTTGTTTGGGCTGGCTTTGAACCAGGATCCTCAAATCTCAGCTTCCTGAGTAGCTAGGATTACAGGCATGAGCCATTGGTGCTTGACTTAGGCCTTTCCTAATGAGGCTTTTCTAATTTACTTAAAAGATTAAATGTTTACCCAGTGTACATCTATGGGGGGAAACAAAGCAATAATTTGAAATGTAGACAATGAAGTATGAAAATAAAGTATTAGCCACTCATTTGAGACAGGTTTGTATGAGTGAAAAATCTGAGATGCCAAGTCAGAGGGGAAAAAAGAATATTCTAGAAATAAGGTGAACCCCTTGCTGGTGTGGCAAAGCAAATATTTTCCTAAAAGCAAGAAATGGGGTTTAGGGAAGACAGGAAGTGGTCAGAGGGTGGACTCCAGGGGTGATGGTGCCAGGACTGGGTGCTTCTTAGAGAACACATTCAGAACATGATCTTCAAAGCAGAGCAGACAGTTCCAGAAGCTTCCATATGGTTCACTCATCTCCATGGAAAAAAAAAAGGGTTTGCATATTCATTAGTAGAACCAAGCACAGATGGGTTTTCATTCTGTTGTAAAAACATTATCACTGCATTTTGTTAAACACACACACATGCAGGGAGAGAGAGAGAGAGAGAGAGAGAGAGAGAGAGAGAGAGAGAGAGAGAGAGAGGGAGAGGGAGAGGGAGAGGGAGAGGGAGAGGGAGAGGGAGAGGGAGAGGGAGAGGGAGAGGGAGAGGGAGAGGGAGAGGGAGAGAGAGAGAGAGAGAGAGAGAGAGAGAGAGAGAGAGAGAGAGAGAGAGAGAGAGAGAGAGAGAGAGAGAGAGAGAGCGCGCGCGCGAGGGAGAGAGAGAGAGCACGACTCACTACCTCCATTGCTTATGTGGCCAGATAAAGGAGGCAAGTGTTGGGTCCATTGTTTTTATTTATTTATATATTCATATATATATATATATATATATGTATAGTGTTAGTCCTTGGGCTTGAACTCAGGGCCTGGATTCTGTCCCTGAGCTTTCTTTGCTCAAGATTAGAGCTGTACCACATGGGCTACAGCTTCATTTCTGGCTGGAGATAAGAGCCTCACAGATGTGTCTGCCTGGGCTAGCTTTGAACTTTGAGATATAAATTTATACAGATTTACATATACATGTGTACAGATTTACATTTATCAACTTGGATAAGCAGATTCACTGGTTAGTGACATGTCTTGGGTCCCTTGCTTTCAGGGAGCGAATGGTATTGTCATTTAAACTTTAGTGCAACTAACTAACTTCCCTCCTTCAATGGAAGAATTCAAAGGAATGCTGAAAGTAGAGAAAGTGAGAGAAAAGTTCTTTAGCGAAAGAAATACAAAGTCAGGTGCTGGTGATTCAAGCCTGGAATCCTAGCTACTCAGGAGGCTGAGATCAGAGGATCATGGTTCGAAGCCAGCTGGGACAGGAAAGTCCATGAGGCTCATCACTAATTAACCACTGGAAAAGTGGGAAGTGGAGCTGTGGCTCAAGTGGTAGAGCACTAGCCTTGAGCAAAAGAAGTCCAGAGACAGTGCCCAGGCCCTGAGTTCAACCTCCAGGGCCGGCACACACACACACACACACACACACACACACACACACACAAAACACACTAGTACTAATAATAATCTAGCTCCCAATAGCTCAAATAGCTAGTAGCTATTTGAAGAGGCAAACACCCAAGGACCCTGGTTCGAAGCCAACCAGGCTTGGAAAGTTCCTGAGATTCTTATCACGAATTAAGCAGCAAAAAGTACAAAGTGGCCATGTGACTCAAATGGTAGAGACTGAACCTTGAGCAAAAGAAGCTCGGGGTCAGCAGTTTAGACATGAGTTCAAGCCCCAGTACACACACACACACACACACATACACACACACACACACACCAGCATTTCTGGGACATACTAAATTACCTGAATCAATTTCTCAATCTGGGTTCCCTGGGACCTGAGCTTGATTATGTGGGCAAGGTCAATATGAAGTTTTTCCTGGGGTGGTGTTAACTGCTTGTCTGAGGAGCTCTGCAGTCTGCATTTGCCAAGGTTGAGTAGGCATTACCTTTCTCCAGTGGAATGTGTGCTATGGCACCATTTCACCTCCTGGATTGTGAGCTTGGCAGGTTCCTGGGAACTCTCTGAGAAAATGCAAAAGCTGTAGCCTAGCAATGCTGGCATCTAGGAGACTGTGTTCCCTGGAATTATTTCATTTGCATGAATGAGACTGTTTGGGAATGTGTGTGTGTGCGTGTGTGTGTGTGTGTGTGTGTGTGTGTGTGTGTGTGTGTGTGTGTGAATCCTGAGGTTTGAACTCAGAGCCTGGCACTGTCCCTGAGCGTTTATGCTCAAGGCTAGTACCTCTATCACGTGAGCCACAGCTCCATTTCTAGCTTTTGATGGCTAATTAGAAGCAAAAGTTTCACTCTTCTTGCCTAGGCTGGGATTTGAACCATGATTCCTTCTGAGTAGCTAGGATTCCAGATGTGAGCTAACAGTGCCTAAAAGAATCTGGTTTTCATTTCATCAGAGAAATGCAGTTCAGTTTGCTTGACTTTTCTTTTCTTTTTTCCCTTTCTTTTTGCCAGTCCTGGGCTTGAGCTCAAGGCCTAAGTATAGTCCTTGGGCTTTCTCAAAGCTAGAACTGTACCACTTAAGCCACAGCACCACTTCCAGCTTTTTCTTTGTATGTGGTAGCAAGGAATTGAACCTGGGTCTTCATGCATGCCAGCCAGGCAAGCACTCTACCACTAGGCCAAACTCATGGCCCCTGCTTGACTCTTCTGAGCAGGAGTGTGGCTGTAGGCAGGGGTGATTTATTTCTTTGATCAGTTACTCAATGAATATTTCAACAGAATGTGAACTGCTAGGCATTGCAGAAGATGCATGACTTAGCCATCTGCCAGTATTTAGCCAAAATAATGGAAACAACCAACAGAATGTAATCAACATCTTCAGAGAGAATCACTAAAGCCAGAGTGTGACACTGGGGTGTTTTCTGTGCCACCCTTGGCAATTAATTACACATAGAAACTTTCAGAAAGAAGCTCAGATCCATGTTTTTAAGTAATAGTGATATATGGGTACTGGAAGCAAAAACGAGAGACAAAAATCTGAGCATTGCATGTGTTTCTCATGTCAGAAAAATCGGGAGTAGAAAGGGGACTTAGCTATGAGCACGACATCAATCTGAGTTGGAGAGACATCGCTGCGTGGATAGCTTGCCAAAAGGCTCATCTTACAAGATAGGAAGTGTGCCAGTACTCATGCCTGTAATCCTAGCTCCTACGGAGTCTGAGTTCTGAAGATTGCAGTTGGAAGCCAGCCCGGGCAGGAAAGTCTGTGAGACTTATATTTCTAGCTAACCAGCAAAAGTACAGAAGTGGAGTTGTAGCTCAAGTGGTAGAGCACCCGCCTTGAGTGGAAAAAAAAAAAAGAGTGAGAACCTGAGTTCAATTCCCAGCACAGACACATATGCACATGTATGTACCCACACACCCTGTTTCCCCAAATGCCTGCTTTAATAAAGATATATAAAATTGTGGAGGGGCAATCATGATTGTGTCTACAGACACACATTAGTTTGTACTTCTAGAGAATATTCTAAACTCTGAGAATAGTATTTCGAAAACCATAAAAATTTAAATAAAAATAATTTAATCTGGTTTAGAGATATATTAAAAAACAGAGACAGCAACCTGCCAGAGGCTCATGCCTATGATCTCAGCTACTCAAGAGGCTGAGATTTAAAGATTATGGTTCAAAGCCAGCCCTAGTAGAAAAGCACGATTCTTTTATCTTCATTTAACCAGCAAAATGCCACAAGTGGAGGTGTGGCTCAAGTGGTAGAACACCAGCCTTGAGCAAAAGAGCCAAGCAAAGTTGTGAAGCCCTGAGTTTAAGCCCCAGTACCGGCACAAAAACAAAGCAAAACAACAAAGAAAACTCCAAAAAGCAGAGAGAGGGAGGGAGGGAGGGGGGGAGGGAGAAAGAGAGAGAGAGAGAGAGAGAGAGAGAGAGAGAGAGAGAGAGAGAGAGAGAGAGAGAGAGAGAGAGAGAGAATGAATTTTGCAGTAGTTCCAAAATGGCAAAATAAAATATTTAGGGTTAGGATGAGTAATAGTGGCACAGGAATTTCTTATTTTCTATGTCAAAGGAACAAAATCAATGTTTAATGTCTTCATGTGGCTCGCACATCTCTATATGTGCAGGGAAACCAAATCTGAGTATTTCCTTTCTTAAATGATTAATTCTTTTTGGATCAGATAGAAATGTCTAATGAATGTCAGGTGTCTTCTCTGCATTCACCATAAATCCTGTGGAGAAAGAAGCTTTAGGTTCTTTTTCACTCCTCAGTTTTGATATGAGCCCAATAATTAAAGAGGTGCCTCTGTTACCAAAAGCAGTTGCATGTTTAGTTGGCAAATCTGTTGGCTTTATCTTGGAACTCTCCTTATGAAACTAGGTCTAAGTATTATATTTCAAACAATATTTGCATTTGTAAGTAATGATCCTTATGGCTGAATGCTGGCTTGCACCTGTAATCCCAGGTACCAAGGAGGCTGAGATCTAAGGATCACAGCTCAAAGCCAGTCTTGGGCGAGAAAGTTCATGAGACATTTATCTCCCATTTACCACCTCAAACCTGGAGGTGGAGCTTTGGCTCAACTGGGAGAATACTATATCCTCAAATAAAGGTACAGTGCCAAGGTCCTGAGTTCAAGCCCCAGAACCAGCACACATACAAATAAACAAAACATTATTTAGAAAGTTTAGTCCTTGTAACTAGGCCCCGGCTTTTCCTCTCAAGGCTGGTGATGTACCAGTTGAATTACAGCTCTACTTTTGACTTTTTAGCTGGCTCATTGGCAATGAGAGTCTCATGGACTTGCCTGCCTTTGAACCTTGCTCCTCAGATCTCAGCCTCCTGAGAAGCTAGAAGTTCAGGTCACCAGCGCTTGGCTTCAGATTTTAATTCCGATCATGACTTTGAATGACAGGATATCCGGTGACCATTATCTGTGGTAAATAAATCTAAATAGAACAATCATAAACACGATTATTCTTTTAAATGTTTATACGAAAGCGAGGCACTTGGCAGTACTGTTGACATTCGATTCCAATGTAACCCTTGTGATAAGGATGATAAAACTTGGAGAATGGAGAAGCAATCGGTCTGTGTCCCATCATAGATCAGTAATAGAATCAAAATGCAACTGAAAATAATTTCCTCTAGACCCAGTCATGGTGAGCCCATTTGCCTAAATAATTAACAGGCACATCTTTTGTTGTAGATAGAATCAGAGTATTCCCTTTCTCAGTATGAGCAGTTAGCATGCAAGAAAAACTGTTGAGTCTCCTGGTTCCAGCTTCAACATACATCTAGCAATAAATGGTATCGAGAAGGTCAAGCTTGGTGGTTCACGCCTGTAATCCCAGCTACTGAGGAGCCTGAGATCTGAGGATCGTAGCTCAAAGCTAGCCCAGGTAGGAAAAGTCTATGAGACTCTTATCCCCAATTCACTACCAGAAAACCAGGAGTGGAACTGTGGCTTAAGTAGTAGAACACTAATCTACCAGGGAAAACGCTAAGGGACAGTGCCCAGGCCTTGAGTATAAGCCCCAGACCTGCACAAAGAAAAGAGATGATGACGTTTTGTTAGCTATAAATGAGATTATTAGGACAATACAGAAATAAAACTTGAATGCTTCTTTCATTTGTAGTAGAATTACACATAACAAAGCACAAATGCCTATTATATTTAAAAGGTGAATATCATCTTAATTACTGTATTTTTTTATTATTTTTCAGTTTTGTTAATTAATAATGTGAATTAATTCAGAGAAAAACTATCCCATTAAATAAATCATTTATTTAGATAATTAGAAAAAAGTATTTGAGAACCAACTCTAATAAATGGCATGAGATTTTACTCAGACATATTTACTGAAGTCTTGGGGAGCTCTTTTTCCCACAGAATACTTATTTATATTAAGTTATATTTATCATTTATTTATTTATTCATTCATTTATAATTTCTGGTTTTTCATCTTGTACTAGGGCTTGAAATTAGTACCTAGGGACTGCATTTGAGCTTTTTCTCTCAAGACTGATGCTCTACCACTTACAAATATGTATAGATTATATCACATATAATAGAACTGTTATACATATTTATATAATGTGAATATTACTTAATGGTATTATATAGTATATAAAATATAAATATTATTATAATGCTTATAGAATACTACTGTAAGTATATTTATATATTTATCTTGTAAATATGATTAATTAATGAACAAATGAAATGCAGATAAACACATAGCTATATTTATATAGTATACACATATATTTATATATGTATACTTATGTTTATGAAATATGAATACAAATTATAAGTTTGCAATTATACTATAATTACATAATAGAATTACAAATTATAGATACAGTAATTGCAGAATAATATATTAATAAATATATGAATGTATTAATATATTGATCGTTAACGTACTAATGATATTGTTAATAAATACAGGAATAGATGATGAATTTTCATACATGATTGTATATATGTATGTGAAAAAAATGTCCAAGTCAACATTAGGTAAAGAAAGGACTTTGCTCATATATACTTATAGGTAAATGCATGAAATTTTTGTTTTTTAATCCTAGAAGTCAGGTTGTATGTATTTATGTAGAAGTATAGAACGATGGGATAGTTGTTTTGTTCTTTTGGGGGAGAAACATGGAGGCAGAGAGACTGGGACTGTTTCTGTGGTCTTGAACCACCTTAAAGTGGAGCCTGAGACTCCTGGAAGTTTACCTTCCAGCTGGCCCTGGTATGGTATGCGGCCTGGCAGAAGTTCCAGCTCTGCATCAACACTGATTCATTATTATGCTGAAGAATTTAACTCAGCTGGATCATCATCGGGGCTGACTGGCCATAAATTATTCTTACACACCAGGCACTAATTATAGCAAAGCTCTGCTGATGGAATTTCTGACTCCCTCTGACTTTGCCCACGGCTTCCTAGTGGAAAAAGCAATAACTACCTGCAGGGCCCTTTTTTGTGACAGTGATTTTTCTGGTCAGTCAGTTAGGTCTTTGCAATACCCTTGTGGAATCAACTCTCTGGCTGGAGAAGAAACATAGAAAGAAGCCAAGTTAAATAGCAAGTTTGAACCATGCACCCTTGTCTTCTTAGCTAGTCAAGTGGCTGAGATCTGAGAATCTGAGTTCGAAGCCAGCCTGAGCAACAGAGTCCTTGACACTCTTATCTCCAATCCGTCATCAAAAAGTCAGAAGTGGAGCTGTAGCTCAAGTGGTAAGGCAGCTGTGAGCAAAAGAAATTCAGGGACAGCACTTAGGCCTTGGGATCAAGCCCCAGGATTAGCACACACATTAATAATAATCTAAGCCGGGAATTGGTGGCTCATACCTGTTATCCTAGCTACTCAGGAAGCTGAGCGAAAGTGTGTGTGTGTGTGTGTGTGTGTGTGTGTGTGTGTGTGTGTGTGTGGAGCTTGAACTCAGGGCCAGGGCACTGTCCTTAGGCTTTCTCAAGGCTAGCACTCTACCACTTAAGCCACAGCACCACCTCTAGCTTTTTCTGTGTATGTGGTACCAAGGAATCGAACCCAGGGCCTTTGTGCATGCTGGGCAAGCATTCTACCACTAGGCCACATGCCAGGCCCAAAAAAGCTGAGATCTGGGGTGAAGGTTCAAGGCTAGCCTGAGCAGGGAAGTCTATGAGATTCTTATCTCTGATGAGCCAGCAAAAAGCCAGAAGCAGAACTGTGGTTCACATGGTAAAACACCAGCCTTGAGTGAAAAAAATGAAGGGAGAACACCCAGACTGTGGGGTGGGGGGGGGAGAGGAAAGAACTATCACCTCTGACCAGTATGAATGAAGGGGAGATAATGGGAATAGAAGAATTATCTTATGGATCCTGGTATATGTTGACTTATTTGGAGAAAGCTGGGAACTGTATTTTAACTGGCTTTCTCTTAACGCTCTTCTCTGCATGGTTGCTTTTATTCACCATCATCATCATCATCATCGTCGTCGTCGTCGTCATCACCATCATCATTATTTTGTTGGTCCTGGGGCTTGAATTTGGTACCTTGATGCTGTTCCTGAGCTCTTTCACTGAAGGCTAGCATTCTACCCTTTGAGCCACAGCTCCATTTCTGGTTTTCTGGTGGTTCACTGGAGATAAGAGTTGCATGGACTTTGCTGCCTGGGTTGTCTTTGAACTGGAATCCTCAGATCTTAGCCTCCTGAGTAACAAGGACGACAGAGGTGAGCCACGGTGAGTGGTGGCGAGGGGGACCCAGCTGAGTATTTGCATTTTTTCCATATTTTTTTATTGTAATTAATAGAAAGGTTACAGGATATTTGCCAGATAGAAAGTGCATTAATTCCCATACATTGATACCCTTTGACATGTCTTGATCCCCATTTCCTTCCCCCCCACCCCCGCCCCTCATCTTGTTTTCCCCCCTTTCGTATCCAATTTCAAATAACCAAATACAAATATATCCGATATATCAGGTAACAAAGTGAGATATTGTAACAATATGAGATAACCAAGGGACAGCAAAAGAGATGAGAGATAACATAGTACATTAAGGACAAAAAGCTAGTATTTTGACTTAACCTTTGGTAAAAGGCATGTTTAAGAATGCGCTTATACTGAGATCCTAATCTGAGACAAGCCCAAAGGAAACTAAACCTCGTCAATATTTACTCAGTCTGTGGAATCAGAAGGCCTCACAGGCTCAACTCACACAGCTTACATTCCGAGGAGAAATTCAAAATAATAGCCAGGTTGAAAGAGAGACAGAGACAGAGGGAGGCAGGGAAGGAGAGAGGGAAAGTGAGAGGGAGAAGGAGAGGGAGAGGGAGAGGGAGAGGGAGAGGGAAAGGGAGAGGGAGAGGGAGAGGGGGAGGGAGAGGGGGAGGGAGAGGGGGAGGGAGAGGGAGAGGGAGGCAGAGAGACAGAGAGAGAGAGACAGAGAGAGAGAGAGAATAGTTTTTTTCCTGATACCATGTCTACTCCATGCCTTGGTTTGGAACAGTATAATTTTCTCTCCCTTGCAGGGTTGTGGTAATCTCATCATATCTCCTAGCATGCTCTGGACTACACTTCTATCCAAACTGTAGTCTTTCCTTCCTTCCTTCCTTCTTTCCTTCCTTCCTTCCTTCCTTCCTTCCTTCCTTCCTTCCTTCCTTCCTTCCTTCCTTCCTTCCTTCCTTCCTTTCTTCTTCCTCTCTCCCTCCCTTCCTCCCTTCCCTCTCTAGTCTTTCTCAGTCTTCTTAGTGCCAGGACTAGGGCATCACATTCTCACTTGCCTTTATTTCCCCCTCCAGGCTGGCTCTTTGCTAGTTAATTGGAGATAACAGTTTCTGGGATTTGTCTGCTGAGCTGGCTCTAATCTCAGCCTCCTGAGTAGCTAGGATTACAGGCGTGAGCCACTGCTCTTGGCTTTCTGTGTATTTTCAGTGGCGTTGAGAGAATGGAGATACCATCACAGTTAACATGTCTCCATGGCTGGGTTAGAGAGTTTGAATGGAATTCTAGTACATTGGTATGATTCAGAGTCTTAATGATCTTACCTGGCCCTGCCTCCTTTTTATCTAGTATTCATCTCTTGTCATCATGAAGAACTACTTAGTGTTTCCAGATTGTTCTTTGGTTGCTAAGACTTCACCCTTGGCACGTGCCATTTTTGCTCTGTGCCATCATGGCATATTTTTACAATGCATAATAAATGATTCACTGTGCTGGCTCATAAATGATTTGAAGAGAGACATTAAAGAGTAGACTTGATTTTAGTATTTCCAAGACCTAGTCTCTCACGTTTTCTAAAGGAGATTAATAGGAAGAAAAGAGAGAAGGTAATTCAGTTTTCTCTACAAACAATGATTTGTGCCCTGGCTCTTAGAGAGAAATCTAAGAGATCAGACGAAAATGGACTGAAGGGGTAGGAGACAAATTACGCCAAGTTAGCATCCTTCCTTGCCCAGAATTTATCACCTACTTAAGAAAAGAAATCAATATATTGAATCAGAAAGATGGTATAGCTATGATTATTATTGTTTTACAAGTGTTTCAGATGAGGATTTTTACAACATGAGTATCTGTGAGAGGAACATTTCATATTATTTTTTTTCCTCCCTTAAAATTCTGAAGTTTATCCAGGCACCAGTGGTTCACAGTTGTAATTCCAGCTACTCAGGAAGCTGAGATCTGAGGATTGTGGTTTGAAGCCAGCCAAGCAGGAAAGTCTGTGAGATTCTATTTCTAGTTAACCACCAAAAAGCCAGAAGTTGAACTATGGCTCAAGCAGTAGAGTATTCACCTTAAGCAAAAAGGCTCAGGAACAGTGCCCAAACCCTGAGTTTCAGCTCGAGGACTGGAATAAATTCTGAACCTTGTGGCTCAAGTGGTAGAGCTTCTACCTTGGGTGCAAAAACTAAGCAATAGTGCTTAGATCCTGAATTCAAGCTCCAGTACACACACACACACACACACACACACACACACACACACACACACACACACACACATTTAAAACTTATAAAAACCTCATCTTGGGACGTTAGACACCAGTAAGAACTCTACCACCATGCTGGCTAAGCCTTATTGTTACTTCTTGGGTGACATGAACTTTTCTTTCTTTTTTCTTTTTTTCTGTTTTTGTGAGTCCTGGGGCTTGAACTCAGGGCCTGGGCACTGGCCTTGTTTTTTTTTTTCTCAAGGGTAGTGCTCTACCACTTGAGCCAGAGCACCATTTCCTGCTTTTTTCTGTGTATATGCTACTGAAGAATCAAATCCAGGGCTTTGTGCTGGCTAGGCAAGCACTCTGCTACTAGGCCATACTCCTGGCCGGAAATGGCTTTTTTTTGGTGGTAGCTGAAGTCTTGACAGTCCAGTCAGCTTAGCTACTCAGAAGTCTGAGATCTGAAGATCACAGTTCAAAACCAGCCTGGGAAGGAAGGTCCATGAGACTCTTCTTTCCAACGAACCATGAACAAGCATGGTTCGAGTGGTAGAAGGCCACCTCTGAGTGGAAAAAGCCAAGCATGCAAGGCCCTGAGTTCAAATCCCAGTCCCAGTTAAAAGAAAAAAGACTAAACAAGCACAACTAGGTGGCAGTTAAATGGGTTTTGGTATAGCTAACATAGTATACTTCTTTAACAAATGAGTTCATTGTCTACCTGTGAACCAGGTAACAATTAAGGCACTGTGGGTAACAATTTATTTATTTATTTATTTATTTATTTATTTATTTATTTATTTATTTATTCTTTGCCAGTCTTGGGGCTTGGACTCAGGGCCTGAGCAATGTCCTTGGCCTTTCTCAAGGCTAGCGCTCTACCACTTGAGTCACAGCCCCATTTCCCGTTTTTTCTATGTATGTGGTACCGAGGAATCGAACCTGGGTCTTCGTGCATGCTAGGCAAGAACTCTACGTCTAGGCTATGCTCCTGGTTGTGGGGTAACAATTTTAAACCACACACAGCTGCCATCCCCAGGTAATTTTGTATTATTAGAAAGCTTTTGGCTTTCCATTTTATAAATGAGCGTTCAACAGAAATATTATGACTCAAGACACCCAAGGTCTAATTTGCCCTTGAGAACTAAAGAGAAGTAGGGGAAATGGGAAAGTTTAATTTACAGTTCATGAACTTTCTTGACCTGGCTGGTTTTGAAATGTGATCCTCAAATCTCAGCCCCCACAGTAGCTAGAATTACAGATATGTGCTATTAGCTCCTGGCTAAGCTCTGATTTATTTGAAGAAAATTCTGTCCTAGAGAGTAAAGCACGATGAGGATAAAATTTATCCTGCTAACACTTTCCATTTTCATTAAAAAGGAATAAAACTATATATGATTGCCTGTTTTGATTTTTCTTTTTGTGTCGGTCGGTCCTCTCATCCTAGATATTATCCCTGAGCTTTTTGTGCTCAAGATTAAGGCTTTACCCCTTGATCCACACTTTTACTTGTGGCTTTTTCTGAGTAATTTATTGGAGATTAGAGTCTCACAGACTTTCTTGCCTAGGCTGGCTTTGAACTGTGATCCTCAGATCTCATTCTAAGTAGCTGGGATTAAAGGTGTGAGCCACCAATGCGCTGCTTGGTGACATATTTTTTTTTTTTTGCCAGTCCTGGGCTTGAGCTCAGGGCCTGAGCACTATCCTTGGACTTTCTCAAGGCTAGAGCTCTACCACTTGAGCCTCAGTACCACTTCCAGCTTTTTTTCTATGTATGTGGTACCGAGGAATCGAACCCGGGTCTTCATGCATGCTAGGCAAGCACTTTAACCACTAGGCCAAACTCCCGGCCCTTGGTGACATATTTTTAAAGAGAGAAAGGGTGGGTTGAATGCTGTCCATACTCAGTATACATGTATGGATATGGATCCATGACTCAAGGACACGGGTGTGAATGAGAAGAAGGGACTCACAATACACATGAATAGACATATTAGATCAAAAGTCCTTTGTGTATTGTATAGAAATAATAACAAAGAGAGAGAGAAAAAAGACTCATTGTGTGGTGGCACCTACTTATAATCTCCACAGTGCCAGAGGCAGAGGACAGAAGGATCGAGGTCAGAGACATCTCTGAATAAAAAAACAAAAACAATAAAACCATGAATTCTATCTAAAAAGCTAACTAAGAGTGGTAGAGGGCTTGCCTTGCAAGTGTGAAGCCTGGAGTTCAAAACTCCAGAACTGCAAATTCCAATAATAATAATCATCATCATAAAAACAAAATTCTCTGTAAGGAATGTTTGCAAGGAAACCTGGTCATATTAGCTGCTCTTAGAAAGGGAACCAGATGGCTAAGACAAGGATGTGAGAAATACATTTTATTGCTTTACTTTTGAAATATTGAACAAATGCAGTCATAAGAGGCAATGCACATTAAAAGTGACCTGTATAACTTGAGGGTAAGGATGAAAGGGAGAAAATGGGGGAGAAGGAAAAAAGGAGTAACAATAACCAAGAAGCGCAGTGACTTAGAGGCTTGTAGCCCCTTTGTACTTAATAATAAAAAAATATAGGAAATATAGGAATTATAGGCAAGTGGTAGAGTGCCAGTCTTGAGTCTAAGAGCTCAGGCACAGTGCTCTCAGGCCCTTAGTTCAAGCCCCATATCTGACTAATTAATTAATTTATTAATTAAGGTCTTGAACTTCAAACTTGAGGGTTCTAAACATCAGGTTTTATAATGCAATTGCAGCTTTGCGTAATAAATAGTATGTGTTTTTCTCATTACGGATGTAGTTTTCTGATCTGGTAATTATTTGCAAGAAATAATCACTTGAGAAAGCATAATTGCCCAGAAGAGATGCAGCAGAAATAGTCACTGTCACTGGATTGTTTTATCTCTGTGAAATAGAGATTGTGAGCTGATGACCTAGTTTGTCATGCAAGTTGCGAAAATGATTTCTCTGCAGACTTTCTGATTTCGGTTCGTGTTCTAGTTTGAGATGTTTAGATGGCATTTTCAGCCAGGTGAAAGATGATTAAAGAAATCTTTTTAAAAAACAAACAAACAAACAGATAAATTTTGCTTTTTTTTTTTTTAAAGTGCCAGTACTTGGCCTTGAACTCAGGACATAGATGCTGTTCCTTACATTTATTTTTGCTTAATGCTGCTGTTTAACCACTTGATCCACAACTCTACTACCTCCTTTTCTGGTGGGGAGATAAGAAATAATAAAGACTTTCTTGCCTTGGCTGACTTAAAACCATGGTCCTCAAATATCAGCCCCCTGAGTAGCTAGGATTACAGATTTGAGGCACTGGCACCTAACTTTTATTTTGCTTTTCAATGTCTGATTAAATTTTGCCCTAGAGTACTCTGGAGGTTAGTTTGGCAGTATCTTATACCATGGCTACATGATATTTATTTATTTGATTTATTTATTTTTGCTGCTGATACTTAGACTTGAACTCAGGGCCTGCAGCTGTCCCTGAGCTTTCTCATTCAAGGCATAAGAGTCTTATGGACTATCCCACCCAGGGTAGCTTTGAACCTCTATCCCTATCATTCTCTTGAGTAGCTAGGATTACAAGTATGAGCTATTGGTTCCTCCACACATGTGTTTATCCTGAAAGATGGCTGACAGACTCAAGGCTCACCCTGTGTGTTTGTGGGCAAGTATTCACTTATCAGCTTCAGGAAGAGTGCTTTGTTCTTTTCTTCTGTTTCCTTTGTCGGCAAACACTAATCCTTTATTTATTTTTTGTCTTGTAATTGTAATTAATAGAAGGATCACATTATATCCACCAGATAGAGGTTTATCCTTGTGATTGTTGTTCTTTTTTTTAAAATAATTTTTTATTGTGATTAATAGAAGGGATACATTATATCACCAGATAGAAGGTGCATAACTTCACAAACACTGATATCCTTTCTCATGACATGGTCCCCATTTCCCTCCCACCCCCCACTCATCTTGATTTTCCCCCCTTCCCTATCCAATTTCAAAGAATCAATTAAGCACATATAAAATATATCAGATAACAAGGTGAAATATTGTAACAATATGAGATAACCAAGGGATGGCAAAAGAGATGAGAGATAACACAGTACATGAAGGACAACAATCACTCATTATATGGCTTTTGTTTCCTTATCCTGGAGGTCCTTACATTTAGTGTTGTACTATTTGGCCTTATGTCTCTAGATTTTGTTCTATTGTAAATCTCTGCTAGTAGAGCCCAAGGTTTCTACTGATTATGACAAATGAGGGAGACTCTTGGGCCTATGTTCCTTTGAGTCTGGCTTACTTCACTTAATATGATTTTTTCTAAGTCTTTCCATTTCCTAACAAATGGGGCGATGTCGTTCTTTCTGACAGCAGCATAGAATTCCATTGTGTACAAATACCACAACTTGTTGATCCACTCATCAACTGAGGGACATCTGGGTTGGTTCCATATCTTTGCTATGGTAAATAGTGCTGCAATGAACATCGTTGTGCTAGTGTCGAACCCGTTATTTTTCAGTCCTCCTCTTCTCTACTCTTCTTACTATGCATTACACAGTTTTAAATATATGCCACGAACTCACCATAAGCCTAACTCTGTATATCTTATCACATCCACTTTGTGGGCAAAGTTGGTGAAGAAAGTAGTCATTTCCTCACTATGTAATAGACATTTCTTGCACTTTTTGTTGGTTGTGGTGCTTTGCTGCTGTCTCTGAGCTCTTTCACTCAAGGCTAGGGCCTGTCACTTTGAGCTACAGCTCCAATGTGGTGGTTCAGTGGCGATACAGACTTTTCTGCTCTGCCTGGCTTTCATCAGTTATCCTCTAATCTCAGCCTCTTGAGTAGCTGGAATTACAGGCGAGAGCCACTGGCATGACTATGTTCCATCATTCTTTTTCCCTCTGTGCCTACACTTTCAGATCAGACTTTGGACGACTCCAGGATCTGGTGCGAGATGCAGTCTGTTCAGCTGATAACATGAAACATACTTGATTATGCTTAGGCCTCACTCGGTATCAGGGCCCAGACCATGGCTACAGAAAGAGGCAACTTAAAAGATGCTTTTGCTGGATTCTGGGGATCAACTCAGCTGCCTTCAACTTTGCACCTGTGCTTTTCCATTTGAGCTATTCCTTGCTGCACTCCCTGTGTCATTCTTTCCAGAAGGAAGTGCAAGATTTTGGTAGAAGCGTCTTGTATGGAAGGCAACTCGCCGCTCACGCAGTCAATGCTTTCTTTTTCTGAGCATCTCAAAGCACACAGTCCAAACCAGAAGCTCACTTTGGCTCCTGTTCTGTCCTGGGAATTAGGGAAAGCAATCATCCAGATGTCCTCCAAGGACAAAGATGGTGCTCAAGGTCAGTCAGGCCTCATCTGGAGCCTGGAGTTGTTGTGGAATCCATCTACTTTCTCTTGCCCATCACCAGATCTCTTTACTTGGCCTAGGGAGGTGAGTGGCCAGAACTAATGCACGAAGACCTGGGTTCGATTCCTTGGTTCCACATACGTAGAAAAAGCCGGAAGTGGTACTATTGCTCAAGTGGTAGAGCTCTAGCCTTGAGAAATCCTCAGGACAGTGCCCAGGCCCTGAGTTCAAGCCCCAGTACAAGAAAAAAAAAAGAAACCCATGTCACTATATAACAGAAAGGAATTGTGATAAGCTGCAAAGTCTTAAAGGATTTACATTTCTCAAGGCCAACAGTAAACACTCAGGATTATTTTGTTTCATGGGATTTCATCCATCCAAAAAAGAACTATAGGAATGAAGCTGAGAGAGTCTCATTTAAATAGAGTCAATTTAGAAAAGCTGGGTGCCAGGCAACTCACGCCCATCATCCTAGCTGCTCAAGAGGCTGAGAATGGCTGTTTGAAGGCAGTCTGAACATGAGTCATGTGACTCATGATGATGATGATGATGATGGTGATTTGTTAGTTGTGGGGCTTGAACTCTGGGCCTGGGTGCTGTCCCTGAGTTCAAGGCTAGCACTCTACCATTTTGAGCCACAGTGCCACTTTTGATTCTAGTGGTTTATTGGAGATAAGTGTCTCATGAACTTTTGTGTCTGGGCTGGTTTTGAACCACAATCCTCAGTGTCCTGAGTAGCTAGGATTACAGGAGTGAGCCACTGGCACCTGGCTACATGTGAGATTTTTTTTGTCAATCATGGGGCTTGAACTCTGGGCCTGGGTGTTGTCCCTGAGCTCTTCAGCTCAAAGCTACCGTCCTACCCTTTGAGCCACACCACCACTTCCTACATGTGACTCTTATCTCCAATAAACCACCAAAAAGTTGGAAATGTAGTTATGGCTGAAGTGGTAGTGCAGTAGCCTTGAGCACAAAGACTTAGGGAGAGGGCTCAGGTCCTGAGTTCAAGCCCCAGCCCCCCCCACACACACACTGGGGCTGGTGTCTCATTTCTGTAATCCTAGCAATTTAGAAGGCTGAGATGTGTGGATCAAGGTTCAAAGCCAGCAGGAGCAGGAAAGTCTGTGAGACAGCAATAAACCAGCAAATGGCCAGAAATAAAACTTGTGACTCAAGTGACAGAGCATTAGCCTTGAGTAAAAAAACCAAGGGAGGGGAAGGGGGTGTGGCCTAGTGGTAGAATGCTTGCCTAGCATGCACAAAGACCGGGGTTCGATTCCTTGGTACCACATACATAGAAAAAAGTTGGAAGTGGTACTGTGGCTCAAGTGGTAGAGCTCTGGCCTTGAGAAAACACAAGGAGAGGCCCTGAGTTCAAAGCCCAGGACTGGCAAAAAAAGAGAAAAAAAGCCAGGGAGAGCACCCAGGCTCCGAGTTCAAGTTCCAGTACCTGCACACAGGCAGGCCCATGAAACATTAAGTTTATTTTTCTTTAAAGTAACTTCATTTGTGTTTGATTGGTTAAGCTTACATTGTCTCTGTTTTTCTTTCTTTCTTTTTTTTTCTTAAAACTTTTTATTAATACTGAGTGTTTCCATCATATTTCAAATGTCAGGTTCAACAAATAAATAGAACTTCAAGAAAGAAGTCTCTATATGCAATCACTGGCACATAAATTTAAGAACATAATTAAAATTAAGCCGAGTCTACCCTTCTAGTAATTACAATAAAATATATGAAAAGAAATTAAGCTGAGTCTTTGTATGTTATAGCTATACATTGATCTATATGATAGATCGATATATGTCTATAGAAGATATAGCCTATCATAGACCTATATGTCTGCATAGATATATATCCAAATTCATGTCACTGACCTGAGTAATGAGTCATCACTCTTGTACTGTTTGGATCTAATATCCATATACCGAGGAGACCATGCGCCTTTTGTTCCTTTGGTCTTGGCTTAGCTCACACAATGTGATTTGCTCTAGTTCCATTCCCTTCTCAGCAAATGCCATTATTTTATCTTGTCTGGCTATGGAGAACTCCAGTGTATATATGTTCCACTTTTATTTCTAAGCAACTATCAGTGTTTTCATATTACTAAAGTTGGTGAACTCATTAGGAAAAATGATCAAATGCATTCTGTAGTGTTCCTGGAGACAAAACAGCTGGAGGATGTAGATAAAGGTGTGGCTTAGTGATAAGACAGGAATCATAGCAGATGACCCTGGAATCCTGCATTTTCTTAAAAAAAATTGCTTGAAGGGGGAAACAATCTGTGTTTTGATGTGTTTTCCCCCATTTTTGTAAATTACATTCATTTTCAACTATGAATGTAGATGATAAAATTGTGGGATGGATTTATCATAGGTAGCATTGAAAGGCTTTTAGAGAGAAAAGGAAGCAGCTTGTGTATGAACAAAATCACAAATTGGAATAGAAATATTTCACCCCATATGGAAGTACATATAAACAGCAGAAGGGCCGTGATCATTTATTATCAGTCTAAAACCTGGGATACATTTTCCTTCAGAATTTCCTTTTTTTTTTTTTTTGTGGGTCATGGGGCTTGAACTCAGCCTGGGTGTTGTTGCTGAGCTCTTCAGCTCAAGGCTACCACCCTACCCTGTTTTCTAGAGGTTAATTGGTGATAAGAGTCTCAGGTCCTTTTGTGCCCGGGCTGGCTTTGACCCTTGATCCTCAGATCTCAGCCTCCCCAGTAGCTAGGATTACAGGCATGAGTCACTGCTCCCGGCTCAGAATTTCCTGAGATCTGAGGACTGCAGTTCGAAACCAGCCTGAGGAGGAAAGTCTGTGAGACGCTGGTAATGCAATCATCCTTTTTCAGCAGATCACCTTGGCTGTATTCCACTTCCACTGGGCACCAGTGGCTCATGTCTGTAACCCCAGCTACTCAGGAGTCTGAAATCTGAGGATCGTGGTTCAAAGCCAGCCCAGGCGTGGAAGTCCATGAGAGTTTTATCTCCGATTAACCACCAGAGAACCACAAATGGCATTGTAGTTCAAAGTGGTAGACACTAGCCTTGAGCTAAAGAGGAGAGAGCTGAGGCCTAGAGTTCAAGCCCCACGACCAAGAAAAAAACCAAAAAAGCTTGCCATCAGCTTTGCTATATTTTATTATGTATTCTTTCCGTAAACGTGTCCATGAGACACTAACCACCAATAAACTCCTCAGAAAAAGCTGGAAGTTGCAGTGTGACTCAAGCAGTAGGTTCGTTGAGCCTTTTTCTGAGAAGTTTATTGGTGGTAAGAGTCTCGTGGACTTTTCGTCCTTGGCTGATTTCGAACCTCAATCCTTGGATCTCAGCCTTCTGGGTAGCTACATCTTGGTTTATCCTTTCAAATAGTGTTATGACATATGATAGTTAGAATACATTATTTATTGAGCTGTCCCTCTCCTGATAAGTATTTATATAGTTTCCAGTTTTTAAATACTGTTAATGCTAAAACAAACATGTATTTTCCTAAACGGGACAGATTATTATTATTATTATCATTATTACTATTATGATTATTATTATTCTTTGTGCCAGTACCTGGACCACTGTCCCTTAGTTTTTTGTTCTTTTTGTCAGTTGTCGGACTTGAACTCTGGACCTAGGCGTTGTCCCTGAGCTCTTCAGCTCAAGGCTACCTCCCTACCTCCTGAACCACAGGGCCACTTCCAGTTTTCTGGTGGTTAACTGGAGATAAGAGGCTTTGAACCAAGATTCTCAGATCTCAGCCTCCTGAGTAGCTAGGATTACAGGCATGAGCCACCAAGCCCCATTCCTTTAGCTTTTTCACTCAAGGCTGGAGTTCTACCACTTAAGTAATAGTTTCATTATCAGTTTTTTTGTGGTTCATTGGCGATAAAAGTCTCACAGGCTTTCTTGCTCAGGTTGGCTTTGAACCTCGATTTTCAGATTTCAGCCCTTGAGTAGCTAGGATTCCAGATGAGGGCCACCAGAGCTTGGCAGGGGTGTGTGTGTGTGTGTGTGTGTGTGTGTGTGTGACATTCCTTTGGTCAAATGACACTGCTGGCTACCCTTATGATAAAAACCAAATCATGATCAAATTATGACAAAACCGAAATATCAATGTGTGAAATAATTTTTTATTGCAAAAAGAATGTACCAGTTGATTGAGCTTCAAAGCAGACATCTAAGCAATTTGTATTCAATTTTCTTAAGTTTGAATTCTCAAATTCATTTCTTAGACTTTGTTTTCTTCCTGGGAATGAAAAGAAGAATAACACTTTTTCATTCTGATTAAAGCTAGGATTGTGGTAGATGAATAAGGGCAGTTTTTCATCTTTTTTGTTGTTGTTGTTGTTGTTGTTCCCCTTTATACGACATGTCCTGACTTTAGCCACAGGCTCTTCTTTCTTCTTGCTTTCTTCTCTGACAAGGACAGCCATACTCTTGTTCTCTGTTCTCAATAAAGTCCCATAAAAACAAATAAGAAGGGAAATGAGCACTTAACACATCCACCTACTCTATCTGGGTTTTTCTTCTAACTAGACTGTATACGCACAATATCTTAACACCTTCTCAGTTTTATGAATAAGAAATAACAACAACCACGCATCTTGGCAAAAGTACTTTGGAAAAAAAAATTGGTCAGACTTTTTATGGTTGTGACACACACCTGAGAAAAGCAGCTTAGAAGAGGAAAGATTTATTTGGGTTCAATGTATATGGAGATTTTACTTCAGCATTGTCAGATTACATTTTTTTTTTGTGGTCCTGGGGCTTGAACTCAGGGCTGGGTGCTGTTCCTGAGTTATTTTGCTCAAGGCTGGCACTTTATCAGGTTAAGCCACAGTATCACTTCCTGCCCCTGTATTTTTGTGCTCCAAGACTTCTGCTCTACCATTTGAGCCACAGCTCCATTTCCGACCTTTAGTAGTTTCTTGGAGATAAGAGTGTCAAGGACTGGCCGGGAGTTTGGCCTAGTGGTTAAAGTGCTTGCCTAGCATGTATGAAGACCCGGGTTCGATTCCTCGGTACCACATACATAGAAAAAAGCTGGAAGTGGTGCTGAGGCTCAAGTGGTAGAGCTCTAACCTTGAGAAAGTCCAAGGACAGTGCTCAGGCCCTGAGCTCAAGCCCAGGACTGGCAAAAAAAAAAAAAAAAGAGTGTCAAGGACTTTGCTGTCTAGGTTGGATTTGAACCATAATCTTTATTTATGTTTTAAACAAATAGCTCAAGTATTTTATTTGTTTGCAACTAAGCTTGTTAACACTGTATAATGAAAGTATACAAAGCATAATGCAGTTTTTTTGGTTAGATTTAAATTAAAGACATTAACAAATATGGAATTTTAGCCAGGCACAATGGCTCAGGCCTGTAATCCTAACTACTCAGGAGGCTAAGATCTGAGGATACAGTTCAAAGCCAGTCCAGGCACCAAAGTCCATGAAGTTCTTACCTCCAATTAACCACCAGAAAACCAGAAGTGGAGCTGTGCTCAAGGGGAAGGGTGGTAGCCTTGAGCTGAAGAGCTCAGTGACAGCACCCAGACCCAGAGTTCAAGTCTCACAACCACCAAAAAGAAAAAAAAAAAGGAGTCTTTGGGAGTTTGGCCTAGTGGTTGAGTGCTTGCTTAGCATGCATGAAGATTGTGGTTCAATTTCTTGATACCACCAGATACATAGAAAAAGCCAGAAGCGATACTGTCACTCAAGTGGTAGAGCACTAGAGAAAGCCCAAGAACAGTGCTCAGGCCCTGAGTTCAAGCCCTGGGACTGGCAAAAAAAAAAAAAAAGAAAAAAGAAAAAAAGAAAAGAATCATTGAATGCAAACATCCCAGAAATTTCTCTAAGTCCTCTGATCAAAATAACTGTCTCTGACTAAATACTTAACTTTGGAAGGTTTTGGCATACATTTGAATTAAAACTCAATACTTTTAATTTGAAGTCATAATTTAAATAATGTCAATACAAAAAATCTATTCAAATTTTTATTTTTAATAACTGAAAATGAAGTGGTTTGTACCAAGTAGCAGTGCTAGCTCATCAAGTATTTGTAGATCTAGGACTGCAGATCTCCCCTATCTCATCCTAATCACATCTAATGCACACCCTAACTTAGGATTCATAGACTGTGTCTGGAGATAGTCCCTGCTTTTATCAATAGTACCTATGCATAAAAGAATCCACTGTTCACAAATCATTAATGTTATTCTGCAGACCAAGCAAATCTAGTTAATTGGAGATGTCTCATAAACTTTAGTGCCTGAGCTGGCTTTGAGTCTTGGTCCTCAGATCTCAGCTTCCTGAGTAGCTAGGATTACAGGCGTGAGCCACTGTTATGCATCCAATTCACAGCCAGACTCCCCAAGATAAAAAAAAAGAGAAGAAAAATCCTACACAATATAAATAATAATTTAAAACACGCATGCGCACATACACACACTTTCACACAGACTCCTTAGAGAACCATGCTTGGGGAAACTTCTATTTGTTGACTGCCACTGAAGGTATATTTTGCTGAACTGCTGCTCCAGGTATTTTTGTATCTGTAATATTAGTCACAGTAGGGTACAACTAGTTACTGGATGAGCAGAAAAGAAAGATATGCTTGTGGCAACCATAAAGTTTGGAGGTCTTTTCAAGTTGTTTGAAATGGAACTGCAGTTACCTTGAAGTGTTCTCAGGATGCAAAGTTGGAGTTGAAATGTGATATCAAGCCGGTTGTAAAAAAAAAAAGTGTGCCACACCCACCTCTTGAAGTCAAACCTGGTACCCAGATGTGCAGAAAAGCTTTAAGCTACATAGCTTATTGGCCTTGTCCCATATCTGATCATGTGTGAATTTCACAACTGATTCATACTGTTTTGCTAAGTTTGCAGAGGATTTGGTCATACTCCTCCCCGATTTTTCTTCATATTCTCCCCACCTCCCCCCCCCGCCCCCCCCCTCTCTCTTTGTCAGTCCTGGCACTTGAACTCAGGGCCTAGGCACTGTCCTTGAGCTTTCTCAAGGCTAGTCTTCTACCACTTGAGCCACAGCACCACTTCTGGCTTTTTCTATGTATGTGGTACCGAGGAATCGAACCTAGGGCTTCATGCATGCTAGGCAAGCACTCTTCCCTAGGCCACACTCCTGGCCTTTCCTAGTCTTAAGAGTCCCTCACATAGGATTCCAACTTGTCAAAGGGTCAAAGTAGGCTGGTACTGCATTCAGGAAGAACCTAGAAAGCTAGGAGCTATGAGTCTGGAAGAGACAGGCTGGCTTTTCTGAAGTACAAGCTTCACTTTGGTAACAACTTCTACATATCTCCACTTCTGAAATGTCTATGATTTGTTGTTGTTGTTTCTGTTTTTTGCCAGTCCTGGGACTTGAACTCAGGGCTTGAGCACTATCCTTGGGCTTTCTCAAGACTAGAGCTCTACCGCTTGAGCCACAGCACCACGTCTGGCTTTTTCTGTGTATGTGATACAGAGGAATCAAACCCAGGGCTTCGTGCAAGCTTAGGCAAGCACTCTACCACTAGGCCACACTCCCAGCCCCTGAACACGACTATGTTTCTGTTCTGAAACATTTACTCTGGAGTTGGAAAGCACTGCTTGCTGCCAAGTGAGGCAGGAGTCTCAGTGGCATCCAGAGGACTGAGGCTCAGGGTGGGCATGGGCAGAGGGGCTAAGCGCCCTGCTTTGGGGGAACCAGAGTTCAACAGTGTCGTCTCAACCTCCCAAGGTCCGGCTGCTCATCTGAACCATGATCCTTAGATCTCAACATCCTGAGTCATGCGAATGACAACCAGGGGACAAAGCAAGCACAGGACACATCACATTGTTTTTAGCTTTGTGGTGTGGGATACCACAGAGAAGGGCTGTTCATTTCATGGAAGCAGCTAAGAAGCAAAGCAACAGAAAGCAGCTCAGGCCAACATGTCAGAGAAATGCCCCACAGTGACCCTTCCTCCAGTGAGACTCCACCTTCCTCAGTTTCCCCTCTTCCCATAAGAGCCTCTTGGAACTTTGAATCCATCCCTGACTTCGATTATGTTAAAACCCACGGGAGCTAACTAATCTATTAGGTGTCTCTCAAACCAATCAAGTTGACAATCCCAGGAAATGAACAGCTAGACCTAGATTAGCTATAATTTAATGTAAATTGCAATTTTTCAGAAACTATGTTGGTTCGGGTATTAATGGCTCATGCCTGCGATCTTAGCTACTCAGGAGGCTGAGGTTTGAGGATCGAGGTTCTAAGCCAGGCCTGGTAGGAAAAGTTTGTGGGACTCTTATTTCCGATTAACCACTAAAATAAAGTGGAAGTGGAGGTGTGGTTCAAGTGATAGAACCCCAGCCTTGAGCTGAGAAGCTCAGGGACAGAACCCAGGGCATGAGCGTTAGCTCTCTAGTACTGAAACAACCACCACAACAAAATTAAAACAAAACCCCCCAAAACCTATGTTGATAACTGGTAATCTTTCAAGGCCCTTGTTCTGTTTTACTCTTTTATTTTTTTTCATATTCTTTATGCATTTTTTTGATTAGTTGATATTTTGGATTAGTTGCTTTGGAAAGAAAATGTATTTGAAGTTGTTAAGTAAGAGTTCATGCAAAAGACAATGTTAGTGGCATGATTCTGGTCTAACAATCATTATAGATCTATTCTCTTTGCTATGATCTAGAAAATGTAAGATGTTTTGTATGGAGAATCCAGCAATACTGACTTCCAGATTTCATTCCCCAAAACTGTGGAAAATAAATATTATCATTAGTTAATTTCTGCCTTATTAAATGAGCCTAAAATGCCAAATAAGGAACAGGAGTCACCAAAACAAAAAAATGATATTTGGTACATATACAAGTATAGTGATGCTTCTTCATTCATTGAGTTATCATAACTGTCATTACCATCTTCATTATTGTATTGATAATGTTAATATTATAAAGTATCCTAATTGTAACTGTGAAAATTGCACATGTTTATCATAGTTCATTTTCTAGAGTTTTTTTTTTTTTGCCAGTCCTGGGGCTTGAACTTAGGGCCTGGGCACTGCTCCTAAGGCTAGTACTCTGCCAATTAAGCCACAGCACCATTTCTGGCTTTTTCTCTGTGTGTGGTACCCAGGAATCGAACTCAGGGCTTCATGCAAACATTCTACTACTAGGCCACACTCCTGGCCCTAGAGATTCTTTTCTTTAAAGAAATAACTAGATTAAATAAGCTGAGACAATTAATCTTATCATTAATTTATAATTAATTATGTTTAATTTGTATTTGAAATATACATGAGAATCACCTCAACCAAATCCATGAATTTGTTTATCTTTGTGATTAAATATACATAGAGAGACCTGTAGATTTTATCTATCATGTAAAACATATGACTCATCATAGTTATCCTAGACAAAAGGGCAGGGAAATAAAGCTGTAGTGGAAGAAGCCATTTATAATGTTCACTGCTATAAAAGAAAATAGTGTAGAAGGGACAACAATAGTGGATTCATGAGAATGGAAGGACAATAAATTGAACAAAGGTAGCAGAGAGAGACAGAAAGGGGGTGGAAAACTCTTGTTTGGAGATAGAATGCGGTGGGATCACATGAAAAATAAAGTAAAAATGAGTGGAGAAGATGCTGTGGGGAAATTAGATGCAGAATTTGGTTTCTTGAGTGTGGACAGGTTTGGAAATATACTTCCATCGTTCAATTTCACATTTAGTTTCCTGTGTGAGAAAGTCCTATATTAAGTCTAAAAAACAAAAACACTTTTTTTTTTTTAATGCTAGCCTTTGGGCTTCAACTCAGGCCCTAAGCACAGTCCCTTAGCTTTTTCATGAAGGTTGGCACTCTACCACTTGAGCCACAGCTCCACTTCTGGCTTTTTGGTGCCTAATTGGAGATAAGCATTTTAGCTTTCCTGCCTGAGGTGGCTTTGAACATTGATCCTCAGATCTCAGCTTCCTGAGTAGCTAGGATTATAGGTGCTGAATTAATTCTTGGCTGAGAAGGCTAGGCTCAAATTTTATCTGTACAAGTCCTATCAACTTCCTGTTTACTTATCTGTAAAATTAGAAAACCAACTTTAGTCAATACAGAGAGGTAGGTGTAAAATTTAAGCCTAATCGTGGAATTTGTTGAATGAATTTCCTTTATTGGAACCATCATATAACCACTGACTTAGTCTTTATTTGTTAATTTACTTAACGGCTTAATATTGTACAAATGGAAACTTTCGCTGTGCATAACCCAAATTCATTTTGCAATTACTCAAATAAGCACTGAAATTATTTTTCTTTCCCAGCCACATTAAATGCTTTTTAAATCAGGTGTATGTTTCCATAATACCATATGTCCAGATGGAATTCTGGGCACTTTGGTGAATTAAAAAGCAACCATGCATTAAAGACATCAATTATTTGCAATCACTCATCAATAATCCTTATGTATTAAAAAATAATAATTATGGCTGGGAGTTTGGCCTAGTGGTAGTGCTTGCCTAGCATGCATGAAGACCTGGGTTCAATTCCTCGGTACCACAAACATAGAAAAAGCCAGATGTGGTGCTGTGGCTCAAGTGGTAGAGTACTAGCCTTAAGAAAGCCCAAGGACAGTGCTCAGGCTCCAGGACTGGCAAAAAAAATTAATTGTTATTATATAGGCAATGTACAGACAGGTTGCAATTCCATAAGTCAGGTAAAGAGTACATTTCTTACAGTGTCTCACGTCTGTAATCCTAGCTACTCAGGAGGCTGAGATCTGAGGATCAAGGTTCAAAGCCAGTCCTGGCACAAAAGAACCTGAGACTCTTATTTCCAATTACCCTCTAGAAAACAGGAAGTGGGGTTTGGCTGAAGGGTAGGGCGGTAGCCTTGAGCTGAAGAGCTCAGGGACAGCGCCCAAGCCCCATGACTCTCCCAATTTTTCCCTCCCATCCCCACCCATCAGTTGCAGAATCCATTTTCCACATTTTGTTCAATGAGGACCCCGGCTGCCTTTATTGAACCTTAGTCCCTCCATTTCTGTACCCTCCCCACAAAGTCAGATAAAAGAGCAAATATAACAAAAAGAGAAAACAAAAACAGCACCAGAGGGGGAAAAATTCCCTCTTGCTTTCATTTGCTGGAGTTCATTTTGATAAATATTACAGGACTTTGTAAGATCAGATGCATATAAGCCTTGTGTCTTTGTGTTCCCTTGTGGGTTTTGTTTGCTTGTTTGTTTTTACCAGTCCTGGGGCTTGATGCCTGGACACTGTCCTTGAGCTTTTTCAAGGCTCTACCACTTGAGTCACAGCACCACTTCCAGCTTTTTCTGTGTATGTGGTCCCCAGGAATCGAACCCAGGGTTTCATACATGCTAGGTGAGCACTCTACCACTAGGCCATACTCTTGGCCCTGCCTAATTTTTTTTGTCAGTTGTAGGGTTTGAACTCTGGGCCTAGGTGCTGTCCCTGAGCTCTTCATCTTAAGGCTCCCGCCCTACCCCTTGAGCCACAGCGCCACTTCCAGTTTTCTAGTGGTTAATTGGAGATAAGAGCCTCATGAACTTGAGTGCCCCGGGTTGGCTTTGAATCATGATCCTTAGATCTCAGCCTCCTGAGTAGCTAGGATTATAGGCGTGAGTCACTACGCTGGGCTCCCTGTGTATTTTTAATAAGATGGAGTTGGCATGGTTTTCAGGCAAGGAAAGCCCAGAGCCTGGGCAGGTAAGGGTGTGAAAATCAGAAGAGCACAAACAAGAAAATGACTCTTGCATTCTAAAAAAAGCAGGTAGCCACATTTAATATTTATGTGTTGATAGAAATGCACATTATATATCCATATAAAATATTAAATTCATATGAAATATTGAGTACATATGAAATATTAAAACACATTTACAGTTTTATTTATTATAATAGAAAGACTCATGCAACTATTTGGATAGACGAGGGCCCATTCCCCTAGAGATGATTCTTAGAGTTAAATACTATTCTGTAGGAAACACTCTGTGTGTGTGTGTGTGTGTGTGTGTGTGTGTGTGTGTGTGTGTGTGTATTTGGGGGCTTGTACTGAGGGCCTGGACATTCTTCCTTAGTTTTACTGGTCAAACCTAGGACTCCACTATTTGAATCAGAGTTCTATTTCTGGCTTTTTGCTGGGTAATTGGAGATAAGACTCTCAAGGACTTTTCCCATCCAGGCTAGTTTTGAACTGTGATCCTCAAATCTCAGCCTCGTGAGTAGCCAGGATTACAGGAGTGAGTAATTAGTGCTTTGTTAGAAATGACTTCTTTGTTAGTCCTTTGTGAAAGAACTCATGGGATATTTGTGAATCCTAAACTTCTCTCTCTCTCATTCTCTTCCCTTCCCCCCCTTTCTCATTCTGTTTATCCGTTTATTGATTATATAAAGAGATTTCATTGCGATACTTCCATATGTAATGTACTTCAATCAAATTCACCCCCATCACTCTTTTAGAATTCTTTATCAGACAACCAAAAAATATCCCTCATCAAATCCATTACTTTCCCAATTCTAATCTACAAATTATTATCACAGTTTGTCCATTGTGACCTGTGCAGAATGGCCATAGTGTTTTAAATTGTGAGTGTCAATTTTGATTTGTGACCAGTTGTCTTTGCCTAACTTGGCTTTATTGAATACTTGATTAATTTGGTATATAATTGTCTTCTATAAAATCACATTTTTATGGATTTGCTCTGTTTAACCATGAAGTAGGATATTTTGGGAGTTTTCATTTCTTCATTATACCCAGTGAAATGGAAATTGATTTTCTAACTGGTGGTTGGGTTTTCTAGGTTTTTATTTGATATATATTTATTTGATAGTCTGACTAAAGCTTATTTCTACACAATGTCTGATGTGAAATCCTTTCACTTTCAACTTTCCTGTATTTTGTATATTTTGAAAACAGAATATTGATCATTTTTCTATTTTAATTAGAAGCTTTAGTATGTTTCCATTGAAGGTAATCATCATATATATTGGTTTTAAACTATTATTTTGATGTTTCATATGTACTTGTTGCATTTTTGGTATCCGCTTATCCCATTCTTCTTTCTTGGTCTTCTTATCAATTAGCTTAATGCTAATATGCTATTTTACTATTCTTTTGTTTTGCAATTAATCTAGGCATTTAACTGTACAGCTTGTCCTTACCTGTACAACTTGAGGATGTTAGGCTATTTTAATTATATTCACTTAATTGCATTCATTTCTTCATTATTTTTCACAGTGTGTGTGTGTGTGTGTGTGTGTGTGTGTGTGTGTGTGTGTGTGCGCAGTCCCAGCACTGGAACTCAGCACCTGACCACTGTCATTGAGCAATCTGGCTGAAGACTAGCCCTCTGCCACTTGAGCCCCAGCTGGCCTTTTGGTGGTGTAATGGAGGTGTTTTGGTGCTATTCCTCCCCATAGGTGGATATGGCGTACCCGGCAAGGATTTGCCTGGTATCTAGGACCCTAGGCCTTGTATCCAGCACTCTGTGGATTGTAAAGTGGCTGTGGTGTCTTTTCAAAGGGCCATGTGTCAGGGCTGGGAATGTGGCTTAGTGGTAGAATGCTTGCCTAACATGCCCTGGGTTCGATTCCTTAGTACCACATACACAGAAAAAAGCCAAAAGTGGTGCTATGGCTCAAATGGTAGAGTGTTAGCCACGAGCAAAATGAAGCTCAGGACAGTACCCGGGCCCTTAGTTCAAGCCCCAGTACTGGAAAGAAAATGTTATTATTAAGGTGATATACAGAGGAGTTACAGTTCCATAAGTCAGATAATGAGTGTGATTTTTGGACTCTGTCCCTTTTTCCCTCGCTCTCTTCCAGTTTTTCCCTCCCATCCCCACCCACAATTAGTACAGTTTATTTTCCACAGTGTCTGGAGCATTTGTTCATCCTTTGTTTGCCCTCTGAATTTTAAACAGCACCAATGTTTTCTCTTTCTTTCCTTTTCTTTGTGCTGGTCCTGGGGCTTGAACTCTGGCTTAGGCATTGTCCCCGAGCTCCTTTCTGTTCCAGGCTAGTGCCCAATCACTTGAGTCATAGTACCACTTTTGGGTTTTTCTGTAATTAATTGAGGGGTAAGAATCTCATGGATTTTCCTGCCTAGGCTGGCTTCAAACAGAGAGAGAGAGAAACATTGGCAAATCTTTTCTCAATTCCCAAAAAAAAGCTAGTTATCCTAGTACCAGGATGGCTTAAATTCTATTTTTTTTCACATTTCATCATTTTATTTGTCATTATACATTCATTTAAGATCTTAAAAATCCAATACAGAAGCTCTTTTCAATGTTCAATTTAAAGATATCAGTTTCAAATATTTATGCTAGGGATTGAATTGCTTTTAAACTCTTAACAATTATAAAGGAATTAATAAAGAAATTAAATAAAAATTCCAAAAGAAGTTTGATATTTTACTCATAAGGGTGTATCTGGTTCATGTGATATAGCTCAGTAGTAAACTCTTTTTTTATTGTAATTAATAGAAGGGTTACATTATATTCACCAGATAGAAGGTGCACAACTTCACAAACATTGATACCCTTTCTCATGACATGGTCCCTATTTCCTTCCCACCCTGCCCCAGCTTATCTTGATTTCCCCCCTTCTCTATCCAATTTCAAAGAACCAATTAAGCACATATAAAATATATCAGGTAACAAGGTGAAATATTGTAACAATATGAGATAACCAAGGGATGGCAAAAGAGATGAGAGATAACAGTACATTAAGGACAACAATCACTCATTATATGGCTTTTGTTTCCTTATCCTGGAGGTCCTTACATTTAGTGTCTATTTGATCTTCTGTATCTAGATTTTGTTCCATTGTAAATCTCTGCTAGGAGAGCCCAAGGTTTCTACTGATTATGACAAATGAGAGAGACTCTTGGGCCTATGTTCCTTTGAGTCTGGCTTGCTTCACTTAATATGATCTTTTGAAAATATAATTTGATGTTGGGCTTGGCTCTTCAAATCACTATTTGATCTCAGTGTTTAAATCTGTCGTCACCATGGTTACCTAATCTACAAAATTAAATAGTCATCGGTACCTATTATTATCAGAGTATCAGGTAATCATTAGTGATTGTTAGGAAAACACAGAAGAGGTTGGGTTTTCTAGGATTTGGGACAAGGAAAAATGGATTCGAAAACAAATGATCTTCAGATCTTGTGAGAGGATCTGGTGAGGTCAGGCTCAGCATGGAGGGTTTCTCCAGAGGAAGTGGCAGGAGCTTGAAGGAAAGGGGGGGGGGGAATGTTACACCTGCAGTCAGGCACAACTACACCCACCTGTTACGTTGTCTGACATCTATATGGGGTAAGGGTTAATCATTCAGTGATTCATTGCTTTCTTATCATCTGAAATCATATGAAATTTTAAAAGGCTATGTCTTTGTACCTTTCCTTTCTGTGGAGCTGGGATTTGAACTCAGGGCCCTGAACTTCCTAGGCAGGTACTCTACCACTTGATTCATACTGCCCATGCTTATTATTTTTTTTTTTGCTTTCATTGATTTTCAAATAGAGTCTCCCACCACTTCTTTTTGTTGTTGTTGGTCATGGGGCTTGAGTTCCGGACTTGGGAGCTGTCCCTGAGCTCCAGGCTACCACTCTGCTTTGAGCCACAGCGCCACTTCCAGTATTCTGGGCATTAAATGGAGATAAGAGTCTCACAGACTTTCGTACCTGGGCTGGCTTTGAACTGAGATCCTCAGATCTCAGCCTCCTGAGTAGCTAGGATTGCAGGTGTGAGTCACCAGTGTCCAGCCTTTCCCCCCCCCCTCTTTCTTTCTCCCTCCCCTACTCTGGGTTGGCCTAGACTGTGATTCTTCTAATTATACTTCTCAGGTAGCTAGGATGGGAGGCATACATCACCATACCCAACTTTTTATGGGTTGAGATGGGGTTTGGGGGATTTTTTTTCTCATGATCCTCTCAACCTTGGCTTCTGATTAGTGACTTTCCGATATAAAATTCCTTTGTCTGGTAGGTACAGGGCATCTGTACTGGGTGTTACTGTTTGACTTTGCACTGAGTTCACTGTTGTAAAATGTGAAAACAGAGTCTTGACCTAACCATCTCAAAATTCAGTTATATTCCTAAAAATGCACAGGAGCATATAAAAAACAACATGTTTAGTTGTAAAAATGTATTGAGCAATTCTCTCTCTCTCCTTTTGTGTGTCCTGAATTCAGGGACTGGGCACTGTTCTTAAGATTTTTTTTTTTTTCTGCTCAAGGCTAGTGCTCTACTACTTGAGTCACAGACCCACTTCCAGTTTTTTGGTGGTTGATTGGAGGTAAGAGTCTCATAGTCAATCTTACCTTACCTTGCTCTGAACCACAGTTCTCAGATTTTATCCTCCAAAGAGGAGATGTGAGCACCCACCTAAACTTTTTTTTTAAAAAAAGATTAATCATATTTATTACAAGCGGATTCATTTTTCCTGCATTGAAAAGAAAAACATGACTGGGAATATTCAGAGAATGGAAACTGTGCTAAAATGATTCTCTAATCCATCATCCAATTCAGTAGCATTAAAGAAGACATATTTTGGAACTTATAATTAGAGAGCCCACATACCATTTATGCAGTGAGAAAGGAGAAAAAAAATAACCCTACAAAATAGTCAAATTGATCCTTAGCTTTCTAGTGTTTAAGCACATAAAACTGTACTACCTAATATATTTCTCCACAGACTTTTTATGAGATTCAGATTACAGAATATCATTTACAAATTATTTGTCTTTCCTTATCTTTTGCACAGTTCTTGAAGACAGTATCATGTCCCATCTTCTTCTTTTTCGGTATATATATGTATATATATTTTATTGTTGGGATAATGCATGGAGGGGTTACATGTACATTTGCGGTTAGTGGGTACATTACTTCTAGAACCTTGATACCCCAGTCTCATGTTTTTGTTTCCCTCCTCCCTCCCTATTTCCCCCTTCCCTTCTCTATTTCAAATAAACAAATAAGTGTATATGCAATATATCAGGTAACAAAGTCAGATACAGTAACCACATGAGATAAACCATAAATGAAAAGAAAAGACCAATTTTTTTTTTTTAAAAACTGCGCAGTTGGCCTGAGGTTAAGATGGGCCAGTGAGATTTAGGAGAGGATTCCTACTCAGAAATATTTCCCCTATCAGTTCTCTCTTCTTCTGCTTTTTGCTTTTGTTTTTCTGGCCTGCTCTTTAGCTCTTGCTTTTGTAATTTTTTCCAGTTCAGAAGTGCTGCAGTGTCAATCACTACCATCATTTTCCTCTCCAAAATCTTCATTTTCCATCTCAGTTAGAGGATCATTCTCTTTTTTTAAGAGGGAGGGATTCTAAGGCTGGCTTGTGTCACCCCTTTTTCCTCTGCCTTCTCTCGCAGGTTCAAAGCTTGATGAAATTGCGGTAGTCATTTTTTTTTTTTTAGGGGGTGGGTCATGGAGCTTGAATTCAGCCTGGGTGCTGTCCTTGAGCTCTTCAGCTCACCCTACCCTCTAGCCCCACTTCTCATTTTCTAGAGGTTAATTAGAGATAAGAGTCTTAGAGTCCTTTTGTGCCCAGGCTGGCTTTGAACCTTGATCCTCAGACCTCAGCCCCCTGAGTAGCTAGGATTACAGGCATGAGCCACCGTGCCTGGCTGTAGTCAACTTTTATTTGAGGTCAAGGTTTGAGGCTGTAGCCCCAAAGATCACACACACACACACACACACACACACACACACACACACACACACATGCACGCGCACACACACACACACACACACACACACACACACACGGTGACTTCTGCCTCTGCAGCTCTACTCTTCAGATAGATGTTTACGATATGTATTATTAATGCACAAAAAGCCAAAATCAAAAAGTTAGGGAATACCTATGATTGTCTCCATATAGGGTCAGAAAACCTAAAGCCAGTTTTAGTTTAGTTGAAAATATTATGTGAGGTTAACTTAGGAGAACACTACTTAGGACACCACTTAGGAGAACAGGCTTGTTTTTTGCTCCCTATTAAAGAATTAAAAGGCAATAAAATTTTGATAATCGGAGTGAATTTCTTTGTAAGTGCAAGGCAAGCAATGACAGAAAGCTGAGAAATTCCATCTGAAGAGGGACCCAGGCACAAGTTTGATGGAGTCCTCTAAGAGGCCGGCTTATATAGTATAGACTCTTCCCCTGGCTCTGTCCACCTCGATTTTTTCATTGGTTGATCAAGCATCTGGGGGCATTATGGGAAGAAATAGTGTCTGAGCAGGAAGCAGCATTTGAGCAGGCACCCGAGGCACAAAGAAGCACTATGTTATGTCCCCCACTTCTTAAAAATCCCTGTTTACCAAACAGTTCTCTTTTGTACCCTCTCAATAATGTTCTTTTTTGGAACCAAAACTGATAAGAATGTTGGGGGAAACCCCCCCCCACAAAGTCCCCTTTAAACTTTGACATTTGGAATTCATTCCTACATTGGAGTGGTCTGAATAGTGACAACTAAAGTGACTTAATTGCTCCATCTCTCTCTATTACTCAAACATAGCTGCACTCTGAAAGTCCGAGGGATATAAATCTTATAGAGAGATATATTGAATTCCTCTGTAAATCACCAGAAGCATTGAAGGTAGTTTGTTCTCATTGTAGTGGAAAAGTCCTGGGTTGAAATACTTACAATTATTCTTATTATATGGCCACCCCCAAATCAATCCTTGAGCATGTGGCTTTGGGATTTTGTTGCTTGTAGTATAAAAAGTAGGGTACTATCCACACCATGGGAAAGGCATTCTTTGATAATTCACAGCTGTTCCTATAGCAGGAAGAACTTTGAATGCTGAGGTACTTAATTAACATTTCAAAGAGCAGACAGTGAGTTACTGATTTAAAGATAATTGCTGCCAGCCACCAGTGGCTCCTGACTGCAATCCTAGCTACTCAGGAGGCTAAAATTTAAGAATCATGGTTCAATTGGGGCCCGGAGTTTGGCCTAGTGGTTAAAAGTGCTTGCCTAGCATGCATGAAGACCCGGGTTCGATTCCTCGGTACCACATACATAGGGGGAAAAAAAAAAAGCCGGAAGTGGTGCTGAGGCTCAAGTGGTAGAGCTCTACCCTTGAGAAAGTCCAAGGACAGTGCTCAGGCCCTGAGCTCAAGCCCAGGACTGGCAAAAAAAAAAGAATCGTGGTTCAAAATGCAGCAGTAATATCACTTAGACATTGTATTGAATATGAACTATACAATTTGTGGGAGGAGATGGGAGGGAAAAACTGGTGTGAGGAAAGGATCACATCCTCTGTATATCACCTGCCTAATAACAAAACATTAAAATATAAAAGAATTATAGTTCTAAGCTAGCCAGAGCAAACACATATGTGAGACTCATATCTCCACTTAACCAGTAAAAAGCCAGGAGTGGAGATGTGGCTCAAGTGTTATAGGAAAAAAGCCAAGCAAGTCCCCGAGTTCAAACCTCAGTATCAGACCGACAGACACACACACACACAGAAAGACACAAAACACAGAGACAGACACGCAGAAACACATACACACACATACAGACTGCTGAAGTTTAAATAGGATCAATGATTGATTTGTTATATACAGATGTCAAATGAACAAGAGGAAAGAATCCAGTTATCTTCTAGAAAACCCATTTTGAGGGATCTTGAGGAGAATGATACCATTCCCTTTGAAACGTAGAAAAGAATAGAAGAGGAAAAGTAGACTGTGAGCTCTGCTTTGGACATGTTGAATGGGAAGTAATACAGAGTTGGAAAAAACATAAGTGAGTCCATATTGTTAAGTTTTTTTTAAAGATTCTTTCAGTGGAGCCAGAATTAGCATAATTAAAACCAGTTACAGAAAGAAAGAAGGGGAAACATACTCCATAACTGACCATTTTCCTAGCAAGCAAGCTTATTATATACTTAATTTTTTCTGTACCTGGTGTAAAAAAACTGATGAAATTTGGTCTTCTATTAGAAGAATGCTTCCTTTGAATTTTATTATGTCTAAGAATATTTAAAGAATATAATTTTTCCTTTTAAAAACAATTTTTTATGAGAGAGAACTTGGGAAAGAAAATAAGACATTGTGTACAACAATAATAAATATATTCAGCATACTCCCTCTCCCCTAAATGTCTTTAATTATTGTGGATAATATTGGTTATTTTATATAAGACTAGCAATTCAGAGAGTTACTATCCTTTATATTTCATTACTGTGAAATAACCACTATATTCATTTGACTTTGTATTGATATTAGTTTTGCTTCTGTTCCTGTAGCAGGGCTTGAACTTATGGTTCTTCCTCAGCTTTTTCACTCACTACAAGCACTCTACTACTTCAGCCATGCCTTCAGCACAGTTTCCTGATATTTGATTGGAGATGGAATCTCTCAGGTTGACTTCAAAGCTTGGTCCTCGGACCTCAGCTTTCTGAATAGCTAGAATTCCAGGTGAAAGCCGATGCCAGGCAATTTGCCTATTTTTATTCTTCAAATTTATTTAAAAAGAGGTCATATCAAATATTCTCTTTCAGTTGGATGTAGGTGGCTCATGCTTACAATCCTAATTACTCAGGAGGCTCAGATCTGAAGATTGCAGCAAAGTCCATGTGACTCTCATCTCCAATTAATCACTGAAAACAGCCAGAAGTGGCAGAAATGGCAGAGTATTAACCTTGAGCAAAAGGAGCTCATGGATAGTACCTAGGCCCAGAGGTCGAGTCCCAGGACAGGCAAAAAAAATCTTTTATATCATATTGCTCTTTGTAATTAAAAAAAAAAAACATGTCAGTACTAGGACGTGGGACTTGAACTCAGGACCTGGGTGCTATCCCTTACCTTTGATTCTCAAATCTCAACTTCCTGACTGGCTAGGATAACAGGTATAAGTTACTTAAAATTTTAAACTAGTTGTTCATATTTTTCTTGTCTTTATTCCTTAATCCCTTCTACCAAGAGCCTATATTAATGACATACAACTATACCTATTATAATAAATCAAATTCTATGCAAATGTAACCTATATATGCAAATGCACACAATTTTGAGCTTCAACCCAGGACCTGGACACTGCCCTTGGACAGTTTTTGCTCAAGGCTAGCACTCTGCCACTTGAGCCCCAGTGCCACTTCTGACTTTTCCTGCATATGTGGTACTGAGCAATCGAACCCTGGGCTTCATGGATGTTAAGCAAGCACTCTACTACTAGGCTATGCTTCTGGCCCCAGTAACTCTATTCTGTAATGCTCTCTACCAACAACTTATATTAATGACATAGAGTGTAATAAATCAGATAGCATGCAAATGCAATCAGATGTATATATTAATGTGCAAATGTACATGTTATACATGCATGTAATTATATAGGTATGTATACTTATATACATAGACTCATATATATGTACTATGTGTATATGTATCCATGTATACATATGGCAACAGCTAAACCTAAACTCCTTGTTTCAGTCGGAACTAATGTCATACCACCCACACCAGACACTTGATGTTACCCATACTTTGAAGCCAAGTAACTGGTGAATGAAAATATGGACAGAATAACTTGCCATAGTTCACTAATCAAAGACCTTGGGAAATGAGATGGAAAGGATTATGATTATTACAATGGCTGCTCTCATTTCACATGGGGATAAAACGAGATGCACAGACCTTAACCAACTTCTGCATGAACCTACCCCTTGTGCACTGCACCTAGCCTGCCACCTCCAGCTTCTGTGCTGCCTGCTCTTTTGTAAAGCAGGAGAAATGATAAATGAAACACACCCCACGGGGACAAGGAAGTGATATGAAGACCCTCAGTGGTAAGCTTTGCGTGGGGCTTAGCAAAGAGGAGACTCATATTTCCTCTTCGGAGTCCTCTTTGTGGTTCTTAGTGGATATGTCTTTTCATGTTTCCTTTACAGAGGTAAAGAATAAAACAAGCATTCAATCGAGGGACAGAGAAACTAGTTCTATTAATCCAGAGGCTACAATTCAGGAACCACCCTGTTGATGGTCAGGTTTGGTTTTCAAGTGAATCTGCACATATGCATTTGAGAGATTTGTGGCTTGGGGAGAGGAAGAAGGAGGCTGTGGGCTGATTTTCTCTTGTACAGATGCACGGCTGCAGGACACAGGGCCAGGCTGGACTCTTTCTGAGCTGGGTGTGTTGCCCAGAAGGAATTTCCCAGGGAGCATTGCTGAAAGACAGAGTCTGGTCCAGCCCCACTTGGTGAGATTTGGGGAGCTGGAATGTGGATCATGGAGTCTGTGGGATACATTTTTTAGTTTTAAATAAGCACGATGGATCATATATGTATATATATATATGCACAGTAATCTTAGGAAACTAATAGCATGTCTTTCAGGAGACCTCTTGTGAATCTCAGTTTATGAGACAGGCCATTACTTCCTGTGGACCCAAGAGAAAATGACTTAAGTGCCATGATTATGAGCTTCTGTGTCTATAAGATGGGGATAATTGCATTAATGAACACATGGGGCTATTAGCAGAACTACTAGTATTCTATGTATGTATCCTGGCACCCAATAATTAACTAGACATGGTATGAAGCTTAAATAAATCCCAAGAGAAGGGTTTTAAAAGATATTTCTGGAAACATGAGTCCAATTAATTTGGTCTGGCTTTCAATTTGGAAAGAATTTTCAAGAAAGAAAGAAAGAGGGAAGGAATCCAGTGTGGTACAATGACTCTGTGTGTGTGTGTATGCTGGTCCTAAGGCTTGAACTCAAGCCCTGGGGACTGTCCATGAGCTTTTGTATTCAAGGTGGGATCTCTACCACTTGAGCCATACTTCTACCTCTGGCTATTTTGGTAGTTCATTGGAGAGAAGTGTTTCAAGGACTTTCCTGCCTTGTCTGGCTTTGAGCCTCCATCTTCAGATCTCAGTCTCATGATTAGCTTGTAATACAAGCAAGAATCCCTGGTACAGTGACTTCTGAATTTTAAAAACTTTTCAGTTGTTGTTAAAAAGGTGATTATAGAGGGGTTACAGTGACATAGGAGTACATTTCTTTTTGAACAACTATTTGTACAGTGATATCTGATCACAATTTTTAGCACATTCTCTGGCCCACTGGCTCTCATTCACCTCATTCTTCAGGATCAGATGAGAGATAGCATAACAGGAAACAGAAGAACTTAAGGTTCACAGGGCAACGTATTGGGGTGCAGCTGGGCTGACCTTATACAGATAGTGTGGGGGAAGGTGCCAAGTCTTGTGTCAGATGATGACACAGCGATGCACAGAGCTCCTGGAACGTAAGATGCACACATGCAGACAGACCTTCAGGGAAAAGATTGCAAAATGGTAAATGCGAGGGAACAAGACCTTTATAAATCCAACCTTTGTAATACATGCAGATGGAACAATTCATACATTTCCTTAAAGGAATGGGAACAATGTTTAGAGACAGTTTTAATGAGTGCTTTAAATCAGGGGGTCAGGATGGGGGGAAACTTCTTAGATGTGATTAGGAATAAGCCGTAATCTTGCTTAGCTTTAGATTTCAACTATGAAATGAACAGCAGCCTTTCTTATAAAGCTGGTGGTGCAGGAGGAAAAATCTGCTGATTTTACAATAACACAATAACAGTAGCTTTAGTCAAATTCAATTTAAATCCTGTCTCAATTAGTAAGTGTGTGTGTGTGTGTGTGTGTGTGTGTGTGTGTGTGTGTGTGTGTGTATAAGTACTGTGGATTGAACCCAGGGCCTGGGTGCTGTCGCTTTTTCACTCAAGCCACACATCTGCTTGCAGCTTTTTGTGGGTCAATTTCAGAAAAGAGTTTCATGACAATTTCTTCCCCAGGCTGGCTTGGAACTGTGATCCTTAATTTTTTGCCTCCTGAGTAACTAGGATTACTAACATGAGACATTGGTGCCTGGCTAAAGGAGAAATTTTACCAAAAGAACATTTTCATTAGCAAGCTTTCTATATTAGGCATCTGTTTTCCTGTTATATTATGCATTGTTCTTTCTCATAAAACCAAATTAATTAGGAAAATTGTAGTTACTGTTTCCTGAGTGCGTGGTAAATGCCAGGCACTTTGCTAAATTCCTTTCCTATGTTATCAGAAATTCTAGAAGGTAAGTGCTGTTATAATGGGTATTTATGCACATTTTATTTGTTTAGTGTGTGTGTGTGTATGCCATAACTAGATCTTGAACTCAAGCTCTAAGCACTGTCCTTTAGCTTTACTGGTCAAGGCTCTACCACTTGAGCCACACCTTCACATTCACCTTTTTTTGCTGGTTTACTTAATTGAAGAGTCTCACAGATTTTTCTGATTGGGCTGGCCTAGAACCACCAGTCTCAGATTTCAGCCTCTTGTGGTATCTAGAAGTACAGGCATGAGCCTGTGGTATCTGGATAGGCTTGTAAATTTTTTTTTTTAAACTTATTCGTTTCTGTAATCAAACCTATATAGATAAAACCTTACACACGATAGTGTCTTTTCTTAGTAACTAGAAAATTCACCAGGTTGACTTGAAACTCTGATCCTCAGATCTCAGCCTCTTGAGTAGCAGGGATTACAGGCGTGAGGCCTGCTTCATTTTAATGAGTTTTGAAATAAGGAATATTTTGAAGTAGTTTTTGAAGACTGAAACTGTCGTAATATCCTTTGCATATTTCCCCCCTTCCTTATTCTTCTCTGTCACTAGGTAAATTATCTTCAGTTCCAGACGGTAAAACGAAGCAGTACAAGGCTAAAGGAAATTCTCCTGGTGACATTTCTAGGCTCACCACAATTGACTTGCTCACAGTAGACCAGGTCAGAGGAAGGAGCTGCTGTGTGCCTCAGTTTCTGCACAGACCATCTGCTGATGATGGGGGAGTCATTTCCCTTGGGTACTGTTACCCCAACACTCTTGGGTAATGATCTACTTTCTATTTCTAGAATTATCCCTTCAGAGACCCAGAGACTGACATTACTGCATTGCCAGGAGCCATCTGTCACTAAGTATTTTGGCTGCAAAGCTTTATTTTAAATCCAGAAGGAGACTATCCATCCTGGCAGGGGTTTAGAAATGTCAGTTCTGGGTCAAAGGTCAAATTCACACCAGCAGTGAATGTTCCCCGCCTGTAATGCCCGCTACTCAGGAGGCTGAGATACAAGAGGATCACGGTTTAAGGACAGCCAGTGAACCATCAGAAAACAGGAAGTGGTGCTGTGGCTCAAAGTGGTAGAGTGCCACGACTGACAAACAAAACAAACAAAAACTTCTCACTGATACTGGCAATGGCTTCTCTGTATTCTAGGTGGATTGTGGTGAGCCTAGAAACGTTCCCAGGAGTAATTTTCTCCAGTAATGGACTGCTTCATTTTACTGCCTAGAACTGAAGATAATTTACCCAGTGACAGAGAGGAATAAGAAAAAAATATTGAAAGGATATTAAGACAGTTTTAGTCTATGGCAAAAACCACTTAGAAATAGTCTTTAATTCAAAAACTGTTCAAATGAAGCAAGCTGAATCAGTAAAACAGTAGAAGTGAAACTGTGGCTCAAGTGGTAGAGCACCAGCCTTGAGAAAAAAAAAAAGCTCAGAGACAATGCTCAGACCCTGAGTTCAAGGCCCATTATTGGTACGAAATTTTTAAATAATGTTAAAGTTATCATCATGTCTATATTCTCAAAGCTTATTTTAAAGCATAGTTTTCTATCTTAAAGTTTTCCATTAAAAAGATATTAACTCTGGGCCGGGAGTTTGGCCTAGGGGTTAAAGTGCTTGCCTAGCATGCATGAAGACCCGGGTTCGATTCCTTGGTACCACATACATAGAAAAAAGCCGGAAGTGGTGCTGAGGCTCAAGTGGTAGAGCTCTAGCCTTGAGAAAGTCCAAGGACAGTGCTCAGGCCCTGAGCTCAAGCCCAGGACTGGCAAAAAAAAAAAAAAAGATAAAACTCTGTACATTAAGGACAGCAATCACTCATCATATGGCTTTTGTTTCTATATCCTAGAAGTCCTCTCATTTAGCGTCATACTATATGGCCTTAGGTATCTAGGTTTTGCTCTATTGCAAATCTCTGCTAGGAGAGCCCAAGGTTTCTACCGATTATGACAAATGAGGGAAACCATTGAGCCTATGTTCCTTTGAGTCTGGCTTACTTCACTTAATATGATTTTTTCTAAGTCTTTCCATTTCCTAACAAATGGGGTGATGTCATTCTTTCTGACAGCAGCATCGAATTCCATTGTGTACAAATACCACAACTTGTTGATCCACTCATCAACTGAGGGACATCTGGGTTGGTTCCATATCTTTGCTATGGTGAATAGTGCTGCAATGAACATTGTTGTGCTAGTGGATTTAATATGCCCTTGTTTCTGGATGGTTGGGTAAATGCCAAGTAGTGGAACTGCTGGGTCATAGGGGAGCTCTATGTTTAGTCTTTTGAGGCACTGCCACACTGCTTTCCATAGTGGTTGAAGGAGTTTGCACTCCCACCAACAATGTAGTAGTGATCCCTTCTGGCCACATCCCCTCCAGCATCTGTTGTTACTAGTTTTTCTGATCCTGGCCATTCTAACTGGAGTGAGGTGGAATCTTAGAGTTGTTTTGATTTGCATTTCTTTTATCACCAGAGATGTTGAGCATTTCTTCATGTGTCTATAGGCCATTTTTGTTTCTTCTTCAGAGAAGACTCTCTTTAAGTCTTTGGCCCATCTTTTAATGGGATGGTTGTTACTTTGGAGATTAGTTTTGGAGTGATTCAATTTTTTGAGCTGTTGATATATTTTAGATATGAGGCCTTTGTCCATTGTATGGTTGGTGAAGATCTTCTCTCACTCTGTAGGCTTCCTAATTAATTTACTAGCTATGTCCTTTGCCATACAAAAGCTCTGCAGTTTAATGCAGTTCACTTATCCAGCCTCTCTCTGATTTGTTGTGATTCTTGGTCCTTATTAAGAAAGTTTTGACCTGTGCCAAGGAGGCCTAGTGTATCCCCTATGCTGTCCCTTGGTTATCTCATATTGTTACAGTATTTCACTTTGTTATCTGATATATTGGATATATTTGTATTTGGTTATTTGAAATTGGATAGGGAAGGGGGTAAAACAAGATGAGAGGTAGGGGTGGGGGGGAGGGAAATGGGGACCAAGACATGAGAAAGGGTATGAATGTATGTGAATTAATGCACCTTCTATCTGGTGATTATAATGTAACCCTTCTATTAATTATAATAAAAATATATGAAAAAATACTTTATTAAAATTGCAGGGATTTGGCTATCCTAGGAGGATGCCATGAAAAAATACCAAACTCCTCCTAGATAGAACTGACAGATGAAAATGACTTCCACGACATACTTAGTGGTTCAAGATCCCAGGACCAGTACACTTCAACTTGATTTCAACTTTGATTACAACGAGGACCCCAAATTCTTCTGTTTCTTGACAAAATTAAGGCAATGCAGCAAACATATCTGACATGGAAAAGGCAGACCTATGTCATCAGGCTGGATTTGCTCAGGAACAGCAGAGCTGAGAAGTAATACGGAAGTTAGGATAAGACCAAACCCCAGTACATGAAAAACAAGAGAAGATAGAAGAAGAGAGAAGAGGAGGAGGAGGGAAGGAGAGAAGGATGAATGGGAGGAAAAGAAAGAAGGAGAGAGGAATAGAGAGAGGAAAAGATAAATTAGAATGGAAGTCCTTGTTTATTTATCTGGGATGATTGTTAATAATCAGAGACCTGTTAGATAAATGATAGTCCATTCCAACAGCAGAATGTTTACAAGTGTTTAAAAAGATGGAAAACAGGGGGCCGGGAGTTTGGCCTAGTGGTTAAAGTGCTTGCCTAGCATGCATGAAGACCCGGGTTCGATTCCTCGGCACCGCATGCATAGAAAAAAGCCAGAAATGGTGCTGAGGCTCAAGTGGTAGAGCTCTAGCCTTGAGAAAGTCCAAGGACAGTGCTCAGGCCCTGAGCTCAAGCCTAGGACTGGAAAAAAAAAAAGATGGACAACAGCTTATGAAGTGGCCTGAAACAATCTATATTGTCAAGTCAAAAAGCAGTTTGTATGGCATGCTAATGCTTTGTTTTTAAAAATTGTAAGTAGCTACTTGTATATGCACATAGCCTTGTGCAGTATTTTGACTGTAGTGTTCCCTCTAGGAAGAGGTATCCTAGAAAGCAGACTGGTTTGGGGTATTTAATTTTTTACATGTCTTCATGTAATTTAGGTGAAAAGCTTAAAATAGAGTATAATGACAAATAATTTCTTAAATTTAAATCAAACATTTTTGTAAATGTTCTCTAATCAAAAATATGTAAAACTGAACACAATAAATAACTCTATTTCTAACCAAAAAAAGATAATAACCCAAGCCAAGACAGGCCAATGGTTTTTTTTTTTGAATATCACAAGTAAGGGAGGTTTTATTTTACATCCAAGAATTTATCACTTATTAATCAAAATCGAAACCACATATTTCTTGCTTTTTTTTCCCCCCCAGAGCCGGGGGCTTGAAATCAGGGCCTGAACACTGCCCCTTCAGTTTCTCTTGCTCAAGGATAGTTATTACTTGAGCCATGTGCAACTTCCAACTTTTTCTGCGTATTTTATTGGAGGTAAAAGTCTCATGAACTTTCCTGCCTGGGCTGGGTTTGAACCACGATCATCAGATCTCAGCCTCCCCAGTAGCTGGGATTACAGATGCCACACATTTTATAACTAGACAAAAAAATCACATTCTGATATTGATCTGAGATAAGCTTGATTTTAGAGGATGCAGGGGCTGTATTTTTTTTTTTTTTAGTCAGTTGTGGGACTTGAACTCTGGATCTGGGCACTGTCCCTGAACTCTTCAGCTCAAGGCTACCACCCTACCCCTTGAACCACAGTGCCATTTTCAGTTTTCTGGTGGTTAATTGGAGTTAAGAGTCTAACAGACTTTAGTGCCTGGGCTGGCTTTGAACCATGATCCTCAGATCTCAGCCTCCTGGGTAGCTAGGATTACAGGCGTGAGCCACCAGCGTTGGGCTAATACTGGCCTTAAATAAGAAAACTGAAAAGGAAAGGGAAAAAAAGCTTAGGAACTGTACACACACACACACACACACACACACACACACACACACACACGCACACGTTTTGTATGCTGTGTGTGTGTGTATACTGGAGCTTGAACTCAGAACCTGAGTGCTGTCCCTGAGCTTTTGCTCATGGCTCATGCTCTACCTGATGAGCCACTGTGCCATTTCCTTTTTTGTTGTTGTTGATGGTGGTTCGTGAGAGATAAAGAGCCTCACTAGCTTCGAACCACGGTCCTCAGAGCTCACCCTTCTGAGTAGCTAGGATTATAGGTGTGAGCCACTGGCACCCAGCATACACTTGAACTTGGATTGCATCATTTCAGGAGTGGGAGTGAGCCCTGGACACATCCAGCCTCCGTTCTAGATTGCTCTATGCCCCTGAGATTATGCAGGGCTCTGTTTTTGTAGACTCAGGTGTGACCCAGATTTATGTCACTCCTCAAGGCCAAGGGATGGGACTCACCACCTGAACCCCAACATTCAGGCATACAGCTATTATCTGGCTAGTGTTTGTAAAGCGGATTCTAGAATACACCACACAGAGATGTGTACCCTAAAGAAATGACTCCTTTTCCTTTTTGCTCAATTGTGGGGCTTGAACTCAGGTCTTGGGTACTGTCCCCAAGCTTCTTTTTGCTTAAGGCTTGTACTCTACCATTTGAGTCATAGCTCCACTTCTGGTTTTCTGATGGTTCTATCAGAAATAAGCGTCTCACAGCCTTTCCTACCCAGGCTAGCTTTGAACTGTGATCCTCAAATCTGACCTTCCTGAGTAGCTAAGATTACAGGCGTGAGTCTGCCCAGGACTTAATGCCGGAACACAGTGTTGAGTTGGTAAAATCTAACAACTGTATTAGGTGCTAATAGCCCTGGTTTCTGGGCCTTTCTGTAGGCAGAGCTTAGGGAATAGTTCTAATGTCACAGGAAGGTAAACAACCCCAGTTGATTTTTATTCCAATTGATGCCATCTATGACTGGGTCCAAGGGTCCTAGACAGTGGGAGTCCATCTTAGTAATAGGCCGCTGATAGTGTTGTGAACAACTGATCTTTTGGCTTTGTGTCTTCAGTGGGCACAGCTTGGTTGTGTTGGTGGTGGTGCCAAGTCTAGGCCGTCTATGGTGATTCCCCTAAGTGCTGTGAAGAGTCTCCTGACTGCAAGTAAATCATTGTGGTTGAAGCTTAACGGGACTCTGCAGAGAATCTCATCTAGAACTATGGATCTCTCTCTCTCTTTTTTTTTTTTAGATATTCTCTCCTGATTCTTTTTAAATAATGCACCAACAGTGTATTTGGGATGAATGTGAGCTTAGATTGCCCTGCAAGAGTGACGACACACCAATAACTAAATCCTAGAAAATCTGGACCTGGATAGCATAAAATGCCCAAATAGTAAAAGTGACTGCAGACACAGAGAAAAATAAGCATTCTGTGTAGAATTTCTGGTGAGATAGATACGAATGAAGCTAGATTTGGAAGAACAGAATGGAATAAATACCTAATTCTTCCATGTCCGGATAACATTACATACCAATGACTCACCTAATTCAGGAAACCATGACCTCATGTAAAACTCAAAGCAAAATCCCAGAAACTGGCCATATAGGAATCAGTATGGGAGAGGACTCAGAGAATTGAAAACAGCTGTTTTAAGTAAACTCCACCAGCTTGGAGGAAACAGAGTAGTTACAGCCTAACATAGACACTTAACGAAGAGATGGAAGCAATTTAAAACAATCAAGCAGAAATTCTTTAGAAGTTCTCCTCTGCAAAATTAAAAACAGGATAGAAGGCATCCATAGCTGACTATGTCCAACAGAAGAAGAAATTAGCGAGCTTGAAGGAGGGTAGCTGGAGGAGAAAGAAGAAAAAGGAATGGAAAGAACTGATCTTTGGAAAAGTACTGAAAACAAAAAACTAAACTTGTGGCTGGGCTGTGACAGTTCATGCCTGTAATCTTAATTACTCAGGAGACTGTGATCTGAAGATCACAGTTCAAAACCAGCCCGGGCAGAAAAGTCTGGGAGACTCTTAACTCAAATTAACTACCAGAAAACTGAGAGCAGCAGTGTGGCTAAAGTGGTAGAGCATTAACTTTGAGCACAGTGCCCAGGCCCTGAATTCAAGGCCTGGGACTCACAAAACAAACAAACAAAATGTAGTCTACTGGGTTTCCATAAGGAACCGAATATAATACTAATGGGGATAAAAATCTCAAAGATATAACTCCTAGAAATTGCTATAAATATCCAGAAACAGAAGAAGGTCAAATGTTACAGGTCAAATTTAGTTCAGCTCTGTCTTTTCTTAAAGGCCTCAAAAGTAAGGGATAAAGATTCTTAAAGCAAGATAAATAGGCAAATAACATATCGAGGTAGCTGAATTTTCAGAAATGTTAGAGGACAGGGGAAAATGGCATGTGATTTTTCATACTAAAGGAAAAAAAAAACCTGCTGTCAAGAATGGGTAGTTTACCAAGGCTAGTAGTACTCTATCATCTGAGCCACAGGTCTACTTGCTGAAAATGTACACTTGAACACACCATACATAAGGTAACGAAGATAAAATCACCAAAAAATAAAAACTAGAAAAAAAATTTAAAAAAGAATGGGTAGTTGAGCTAGGTGTGGTGGCTCATGCCTGTAATCCTAGCTACTCAGGAGGCTGAGATCTGAGGACTGAAGTTCAAAGCCAGTATGAGCACTTAAGTCTGCAAGACTCTTATCTCCAATTAACCACCAGAAAACCAGAAGTAGCGCTGTGGCTCAAGGGGTAGGGCAGTATCTTTGAGCTGAAGGGCTCAGGGACAACACCCAGGCCCAGAGTTCGAGTCCCACAATCAATAAGAAAAAAAAATGGAAGAATGGATAGTTTTCAGAAAAGCTGGCCTTTAGAAATGAGAGGTGAAAATATGAAATTTAAATGTTTCTTGGTGCCAGTCCTGGACCTGAAACTCAAGGCCTGGGCAGTGTGCTTGCATGCTTTTATTCAATATTAGTAGTCTGCTGACCCACAGCTCCACTAATGTCTTTTTTTTCCCCCAGTGGTTAATTGGAATAAGAGTCACAAAGACTTTTCTGCCTGGGCTGGCTTTGAACCAGGATCTTCAGATCTCAGCCTTTGAGTATTTATGTTCCAGAAATAAGCCACCTGTGCCTGGCAGATTTTTTTTTTTGCTCAGTTGCATCCATTTTCTTATAAATAATACAAGTTTATTTATTCTTGATGGCTGTGTAATATTCCATATGTGTGTATATATATGTATGTATGTCCTCACATACATATAACATATCTGTATGCACACACATATACACAATACACAATACTATATGTATATGTATATCTGCATCATATATGTGTGTCTGCATGTACCATCTGTTGGTCACCTCAGTTGATTTCATGGTTTGGCTATTGTGAACAATGCTACAATGAACACAGATGGCAGTGGCACTGTAGCTCAATGTGGTAGACCATGAGCCTTGAGTGAAAAAGCTCAGGGACAGTGCCCAAGCCTGAATTCAAGCCCTATGGCCAACCAAACAAAAAAAAAGTTAAGCTGGGTGCCTTTGGCTCATGCCTGTAATGCTAGCTTCTCAGAAAGCTGAGATCTCAGGATTGAGGTTCAAAGCCAGCTCTTGCAGGAAAGTCCATGTGACTTATCTCAGATAAACTACTCTCAGAATAAGCTGGAAGTGGCATTGTGGCTCAAGTGGTAGAACACTAGCCTTGTACCACAGAAGCTAAGGGACAGTGCCCAGGCCCTAAGCGCAAGCCACAGGACCTTCAAAACATAAGCAGGAACAGCAGCAGCAGTGACAACAACAATAACAACAAATTATGGACATGTAGGTATCTTTCTGGATTGTTGAGTTGCCTGATCTTGACTACAAGCCCAAGAGACTACTCAAGTGGAGGAGAGAGGAATCAGGAAAGAAAAAGCATATGCATATATGCTTAAGAAATATATGGTAAGGGCTGGGAGTTTAGCGTAGTGGTAAAGTGCTTGCCTAGCATGAATGAAGACCTGGGTTCGATTCCTCGGTACCACATACATAGAAAAGGCTGGATGTGGTGGTGTGGCTCAGGTGGCAGAGCTCTAGCCTTGAGAAAGCCCAAGGACAGAGTCCTAGGCGCTGAGTTCAATTCCCAAGACTCGCAAAACAAAACAAAACAAAACAAAACAAACAAAAAAAGAAATACATTGTGAGTATATAAGAGAAAAGCACAGAGACCCCAGTGAGAGCTGTGGCAGATAGGGGATGGAAGGGAAGAGAAACAGATCTGGGGGCTAGCTGAGGGGAAGGAGGGGGTCCTGAGAAGGGTTCAGAAGATGGAATTCTGTCCAGAGGATTTGCAAATGTGAACAGGGAACAGGGAAACCTGTTGGAGGTGCTGGAAGTAGGCAGGGAGGTGACCGTGAGAGGTGAAGCTGATTGGCATACAGGAGAGGTGAAGCTGATTGGCATACAGGAGAGGTGAAGCTGATTGGCATACAGCCTTAACATCTTGTAACAATGAAATCCCTCCTCCCTGAAGAACTGATAGCAGCCAATAAATAAAAGAGACAGAGCACTTTTTAAACAAAAGTTCAAATTGTATCTCCACCAGACATACTCTGTAAGAATATGTATATATATATTCTTTCTTTCTTCCTTTCTTTCTTCCTTTCTTCCTTTCTTTCTTTCTTTCTTTCTTTCTTTCTTTCTTTCTTTCTTTCTTTCTTTCTTTCTTTCCTTCCTTCCTTCCTTCCTTCCTTCTTTCCTTCTTTCTTTCTTTCTTTCTTGTCAGTCCTGGGGCTTGAACTCAGGACCTGGCCTGAGCCACGATACCACTTCTGGCTATTTTCTGTGTGTGGGATACTGAGGAATCAAACCCACGGCTTCATGCATGCTACACAAGCACTCTACCCCTAGGCCACACTCCTGGTCTGAAATTTAGTTTTTGATCATTTTTCAGCCTTTTGCCTAAGATCCAGCAAGGTTTCTGTTTTTACAAGAAATGCTAAAATTAGCTTATCAAACTGTCAGAGAGAGGCCAGAATGAATAATACAAAGAAGCTGGAAGTCATAAAGCTCACTAAAAGGCTTGAATATTTTCATCAGGTTTTATAAGCTTCTCTTGTCTTTAGGATAAAGTATATAAGACAATCAGAATAATTCCAGCATTCATATGTTGAGACAGACAAAAACAAACTTGAAATGAGATATCCAAAATTCAAACTGTGGTGAAACATGAACTCTGCTGGGCAAGTTTTCTTGTTAAGATCAAAACTGATACTTTTCGAGCCGAGAGTTTGGCCTAGTGGTATCGTGTTTACTAGGCAAGCACAAAGACCTGGGTTAGAGTCCTCAGTACCACATACATAGAAAAAGTCAGAAGTGGTGCTGTGGCTCAAGGGGCAGAGCTCTAGCCTTGAGAAAGCCCACGGACCATGCTCAGGCCCTGAGTTTCAAGCCCTAGGAGTGACCGATTTTCATTGCATTTCCTATTTGTTCTATTACTGGGGCTGGAACTCAGGGCCTGGGCACTCTTTTGAGCTTTGCTCAATGGGGCTCTACTGCTTGAGCCACAGATGCATTTATAGCTTTTTACTTTTTATATTCCCTGTCAAAAGACTTGGGGTGACCGAACAGATTTTATTAAAAAAAAAAAATAAGATAGGGCCCTGTGTTGCTTGTAAGAAACTTTGTGAGATTAGGCACTGGTGGCTCATGCCTATAAGCCTAGATACCTAGGAAGCTGAGATACAAAGATTTCAGTTCAAAGCCAGACTGGACAGGAAAGGCTATGAGGCTCTTATCACCAATTAACCACCAGAAAAGCAAAAGTGGAACTGTGGCTTAAAGTGGTAGAAAAAACTCAAGGGCAATGCCCAGGTCCCGAGTTCAAGCACCAGGACTGACCAAAAAAAAAAAAAAAAAAAAGAAAGAAAAATGGAAAAAATAGGCCTTAAATTAAAAAAAAAAGATAGACAAAGAAGGTCATTACACAGTGATAAAGGGCTCAATCAACAAGAGGAAATAAGAATCCTAAGCATGCAGGAATTTAGTATTAAAAGTTTCATATCCAAACATAAAAAGAAATTGTTAGTGGGCCTAAAGAGACAGCCTCCAATAAAATTGTTTGGTGAAAAAAATAGAGTGAAAAGACAACCTAATGGGCACTGGAGACTCATAGGTATAAGCCTAGCTACTCAGGAAGCTGGGATTTGAAGATAACCATTCCAAACCAAGCTCTGGAAGGAAAATTCATGAGACTCTTATTTTCAATTAGCAAAATACTGAAAGTGGAGCTGTGGCTCAAGTGTTACGTGCAGTCTTGAGCAAAAATGCTTCAGAATGGTACCCAGGTCCTGAGTTCAAGTTCCAGGACTGTCATCAAAACATGAACCAAACCAAAACAACAACAAAAACCCCTCTTATTTTCAATTAATTACTTTATTTATCTATTTCTTTTTTTATTATTGGGATAATCTATAGAAGGGTAACAGTTACATTGGTCAGGTAGTAGATGCATTACTTCTCACATATTTTACCCCCTCCTATTTTTTTCCCCATTTCCTTCCACCACCCCTTTCCAATCATCTTGTTTCTCCCTTCCCTTTCCTATTTCCTATTTATTTATCTATTTCTTAATATCCTGGATATCAAGCTTAGAGCTTTTAATCCTCATAAGTAAATGCAACTACCACATGCATTCTTCCTTTTTCCAAATAGGTCTTGCCTCTCTGATCTGGTTAGCCTGATACATGATCCTCCTAATTCTAACTCTTGAGTAGCTGAGATTATAAGCATGCATTTCTCTACTTATCCTGTAAGGAAATCATTCATCATCCTAGTCAGAGAAATGCAAACCCAAACCACTGTATTATGTCATCTCCAAACAGACTGACAAGTGATATTACTAAGATATGGCGGGTAGATAACATGTTGACCTTGTTGATATCAGTCATAAGATGGAGGATCCATTAAAGGAAATTCCTTTATTATCCAACATTTCCCCTTCTGAGTATAAATTCAAAGGACAGGAAATCAGTGTTTTGAAGAGACAGACATGTGGACATGCATCATAGCATTGTTCATAAAAGCCAAGAAATGAATCAGCAAGAAGAGGCCATCAGTTGATGAATGGAGAAAGACACTGTGGTATATACAATAGAATACTATTCAGCCATGAAAAGAATTATTTTCTCTCATTTGTAACTGCATTGGCTACAACAGGAGATGGATAGGTTAAGTGAAAGATGACACTGTCATGATCTTAGGCCTAACTTGGAACCTAGGACTCTGGAGGGGAGAATGGTGCTTAACAGACACTGAGAGGGAGAGACAGAGAGAGACAGAGACAGATACACATACATAGCCTCTCTCTCTCTCTCTCTCTCTCTCTCTCTCTCTCTCTCTCTCTCTCTCTCTCTCCCTCCCTCCCTCCCTCCCTCCCTCCCTCCCTCCCTCCCTCCCTCCCTCCCTCCCTCCCTCCCTCCCTCCCTCTCTCTCTCTCTCTCTCTCTCTCTCTCTCTCTCTCTCTCTCTCTCTCTCTCTCTCTCTCTCTCTCCTCTCTTTTCCTGCCCAGGCTACCTTTGAAACTGGATCCTTAGATCTCAACTTCTGAGTAACTAGGATTACAGCATCAGCCACTAGCACAGGGCAACAGTGATGTATCTAATTTAAACTTAGTTAAACTTGCTTTAAATTATCTAGCTACTCAGAAGTCATTCCTAACAATCTAAATTTGTTACTAAGCTGAAGGCCAAATAAGGGTAAAGCTTTGAGTTCAAATCCAAGAACTTCCCCCACAAAAGGTTAAAATAATTTATTATCATGATAGGCAAATGAAGAAATCAAAGCTTCAAAGTTCTTGTGTATTTTGTAGCTTAAAAATCTTCTTGAGGGAGGCACCAGTGCCTCACACTGGCAATCTTAGCTACTCAGGAGGCTGAGATCTGAGGATTGCAGATCAAAGCCAGCCTGGGCAGTAAAGTTTATAAAGCTCTTATCGCCAATCAACAAAAAGTCAGAAAGGAAGGATGGCTTAATAGTAGAGAGACAGCTTTCAGCGGAAACAATGAAAAAAAAAAAAAACCAAGTACGAGCAACTTGAGTTCAAGTGTCTGTATTCACACACACACACACACACACACACACACACACACACACAAACACACATTATACTGAAGGAATAAGTGATGGTATATTTGTATTTGTGATATTTATAAAGAAGGGAAAACTATACCACATGTTTTCTAGTAAGCTCTATTTTTCCATTCCCAGCATAAATGAATGCATAAAAATGGGTGCATCATAGCACCCGGCTGAGAAAATCCGAGACACATTTTGAAATTTGCTTTTATTTCTGACCCTGTCTGTATGCCCGTAGAAAAACTTGTTGCCTGTACAATTAAAGTTGGAAAACTCGGAAATCCTGTCTCCAGAGAAAGTCCATTTACAACCCTTCTGTAATTTCAGAGTTCTGAAGTTACTTCCAAATGAATCTACTTCTTCATCTGGTTTTTCACGGTATCTCTTGGCATTGGACAGATGGATGCTTGGTAATAAAACCACTGAGAACCATTGTGGGGGTAGAGGTAGGCTGGAAGAAATGAAACTGAGTCTCTAAAAGAGAATATTTCATGGAAGGGACCATCTCTCTACCTTTCCTTGATGATCCTGTTAGAAAATACAGATTGGTTGTGTGTTCAAAACTTTCCTGGCTCACCATCAATGATTGTGTTATTGCTCTTTATTACCTAATTAATGATCAGAATTTAAATATGTTGGAAATAATCCCAAGCTACAATAAAGGGGTCCACAGAAGTGGCCTTTTCTTTTTCAAGTGTTGGTTCTGGGAATTGAATTTAAGGCCTGAGCACTGTCCCTGAGTTTTTTGTGCTCAGGGTTAGTGTTCTATCACTTTGAGGCACAGTACCACTTCCGATTGCCTGGTGATTCATTGGAGGTTAGAGCCTGGCATGGGCTGGCTTTGACTGCCATTTTCTGATCTCAGCCTCCTGAATAGGATTACAGGCTACCAGCACCTACCTCAATTTATTGTATGGGAAAAAAAAATTCTTCTTTCTTCCAATAAATGATTGCCTCTAAATACTTCTATGGGCAATTTCTATTGACCACAAGGAATCAAAATAATATGACAGTTATTTCTATTATAGAATACTATAACCAGCCATACCTATTCCTGAAGTTTTAAGTCTTTAAGACATATTGCTAGTTGCTTTTACATGTCCAGTGCTGGCTCATAACTGGCTTTGATGTTCACACCTGCAGAAACAGAAGATCCAAGGTTAAAAAAGGTATAAAGACAAGTGTGGGGTCCAAGCAGTAAACTCAAGCAAACAAGAGAGCCAAAGTTCAAACCCTGTTGTAGCCAGAGCTGAAATGCTGTTATGTACATGGAAGGACAAACACTGGAGAAGACATACGGTGAGGTCAGTGATTGTGTGTGTGTGTGTGTGTGTGTGTGTGTATGTGTGTGTGTGTGTGTGTACCAGTACTGGGGCATGGACTGGGGGCTTAGACTCTGACTCTGAGTTCTTATGCTCAAGGCTGGTGTTCTACCACTTGAGCCACAGTGCCACTGCAAGCTTTTTTTTTTTTTCTTTTTCTTTTTGCTGGTTCATTGGAACTAAGCATTTTGTGGACTTACCTGTTCGAGCTGGCTTCAAGCTACGATCCTCAGATTTCAGCCTCTTGAGTAGCTGGGATGACAGGTATGAGCCACTGGCACTTGGGAATGGCACCCTGCTTTGCTGACAAATCTGGATCAATTATCAAGGCAGTTAATGGCTTTGTCAGCTTGAGTCTTGACTCTGGCTCCTGCCTCACCAGGAACTCCTTTCTGGCTGACATTTGGCAATGATTCACGTATCCTCTCCTATCCCAGAATAGTACTTGATATATTTTTTTCTCATGGTAATGACAAAAAAAGGACCCAAACTTCTTAATTCAAGCACTCCAAAAATCATACAATGCACTAAACAGGGCAGAGAAGATCAAGACCCAGAATTTCTCCCAGGAGCTCAGATCTTCTTAATTTTCCTGGGGATTGTTGCTTCCCTCCTAATTCAATCCCCATCAAAAGCCACTTCCACCAGGGGCTAGTAACTCATATCTGCAATCTTAGCTACTCATGAAGCTGAGATCTGAGGATCTTGGTTAGATACCAGCCTGAGCAAGGAAGTCTATGAGACTCTTATCTCCAGTGAACCACCAGAAAAACCAGAGGTAGAGCTGTGGCTCAAAATGGTAGAGCAGTAGCCTTGATCCAAAGAGCTCAGGGACAGGGTTCATAAGCTCTAACTTCAAGCCCTATGATTGACAAAAATAAGTAAATAACTAAATAATAAATAAATAAATGGAATCTTCTGAATAAGCTTGGATTAATATAACCCAGCAAACTCAGGAATGCAATGGTTTCAGTTCATCAGATAAAGTGAATTTGATCAAGAAAAGGAGGGAACAAAAAAAGGGAAAATATGAAGCCAGATATTGGTAGCTCAGGCTTTGTAATTCCAGCTACCCATGAGGCTGAGATCTGAGAATCAAGGTTTGAAGCCAGCTGAGGAAGGAAAATCTCTAAGACTCTTATCTCTAATGAACCAACAAAAAAAAGCTGGACATGAAGCGGTGGCTCAAATCATAAAGACCTAGCCTTGAGCAAAAAAAAAAGCTCAGGTCCCGAGTTCAAGTCTCAGAACTGACATCAAAAAAAAAAATCACCAAAAAAAAAACCCACCAACAAAAAATGAATAAAGAAGAAATAGAAGGAGGAGAAGAAGTATCCCCCTTTATCTGGGTTCCTTTAGGCAGGGGATGTCCTCTTGGGGCCTTATGAAGGGGATCCAATGTCTGATATGTTGCTCAATTACTGCATTTGATGGCCTTCCTGATTGTCATTTAAATGTTTTGCTTTTGACATATAGCACCCCATTCCTTTCATTAGTATTTTTCATCCTTTTTATTCCCCTCTCCTAAATGTGACCACTCTGGCTTTTTTTCTGTATGCTAACAGTAATCACTTTCTAGGACTTCTGTTTTTCTTCCTTTACATAAACATTTGATCTCATACCTTAAACATGAAAAACAGAGGTAAATCAGTACTACTTATTTACAAAAAAGAGAAAAGAGTTTTGAAAAAGACCCAAACAAACCAAGTGTCCTTAGGTACATAAATAGATGAATTGCTAGGGTAAAATTTTTTTTTCCTCCTGGTTTCTAGAAAATAGAATGAAGGTAGATTTTCTCCATCAAAGCAGAAAGGGTTTATTTCTTTCCATTCTTTTGAGTCTGTGCCAAAAACAGAAAAAAATCAATGTCATTACTATTTGCACAGATGGATGACATTGAGATTGCCTTTTTTAAAAAAAATCTCTCTCTCTCTCTCTCTCTCTCTCTCTCTCTCTCTCTCTCTCTCTCTCTCTCTTTCTCTCTCTCTCTCTTTCTCTTCCCCGCCCCCCCACCCCGGCTTTCTTGGCAGTTCTGGTATTTGAACTTAGGGCCTTGAACTTGGCACTTGAACTAATTTTTTCTTCTTTTGCGTCCTTGTTATTTATTTGTTTATATATTGCCAGTCCTGGAGCTTGAATTCTGGGCCTGGGTGCTATTCCTGAACTTCTTTGGCTCAAGGATAGCACTCTACCACTTAAGCCACACAGTGACATTTTTTTTTGTGTTTTTTCTGAGTAGTTTATTAGAGATAAGTGTCTCATGGACTTTCTTGCCTGAGCTGGCTTCGAACCACCAATCCTCAGATCTCAGCCTCCAGAGTAGCTAGGATTACAACTTCCTGGTTATTTTTGAATAAGGTCTTGCTCATTCAGTTTGAACTGCAATCCTCTTATTTGTGCTTTTTCTATGAGGAATGGCAGGGGCATACCAGCATGTCTAACTTTTTATTGGGTGAGACGGAGTCTCTTAAATTTGACCTTCTGTCCTAGATTGGAATGACTATAACGTCTACTTTCTGAGTAGCTATGACCCAGGAAAATGAATCTGCCTTAATACATACCCAACCCGTCTGAAAGCAATCATGAAGTTGACTAAACAGGATATTTTTCCTAGCACATTTATTTTTCCTGGAGAAAATTAGCAAAGATGTTTGTTACCAGCACAGTTCAGTTTGTTACCAGCACAGTTCAAAGGTTCACAGGTTCCTGAGAAGAACTTTCTGGAAGAAGGTAGATTTTTCTCCCACATGCTATTGATTTTTTGGCAGATAATAACCATTGGAATGCCTAATAAAGAAGAAGTTTAGTAGGCACTCTTAGAAGAAACAATTTGATGTTTTCTGCCAACATGAACTCTTAAACTTGAACTCCCCAGGTGTCTTATAAAAATCCAGGTTTAGCCTATGTCTGAAACACATTTATTGCTTTGATACTATTAATAATATAGACATTTACAATCCAGTATGACTTCATACAAGGAACACTTAGATTATAGGATCTAAGAAATGCTAGTTTGGGGGTTATGCATGGAAAAACAAAGTTCTGGGATATATTCTTGGCTGGGTGAATTAGTTACTGTTTATATAAATTAGGTTTTCCTTTCTTTCTGGCCAGAATTCTTCTCAAATGAAAGGACAAAGACCAATATTCAGATATTTGATGTTTTTTTCTGCTCAAGGCTAGAGCCTCTACTACTTTGAGCCACAGATCTGCTTCAGGTTTTCTGGTGGTTCACTGGAGACAAAAGTCTCATGGACTTTATGGCCCGGACTGGCTTTGAACTGAGATCCTCAGATCTCAGCTTCTTGAGTAGCTGGGATTATAGCCATGAGCCACCAGCACCTGGCTTGTCCTGTGTTTTGGAAATCACTTTATTCATCACAGAAAGAGCTTTCTCCAAAACCATTCTTTTTCCTCTATGTTTTTGTTTGGGTCTTTGAACCCTATACACCTCAGAAAAAAAAAGCCTAGTTGTAAAATGTGTGTGTGTGTGTGTGTGTGTGTGTGTGTGTGTGTGTGTGTGTGTTGCCGCTTCTGTAAAGTCAGAAGAAGACTGTGGAGAGGTGTTTCACTTTCAAGCAACTTAGGCTTTGGAAAGAACACACATGAAAATTGATCTAGAAGAATTTGAGTCTCTTGAAACTGTGCAGGAGCATGGGTCTTTGGGAGGACAATTTGGGTCCAAGCCAGAAGTTAGGTGAAGGTAAAAATCTCCATATGGGCTCTAAATCCAAATATAAATACAACCATGTGTGGTATAAAGATATTCAGAGTATTAACAGACTGCATATGTAATGGTGGTCTTAGGAGATTACAATATGGGAGGATTGGGGGCGGGGCTGAGATTTTTCAATTGACTAGTGACATCATAATCATTCTAATAGAATGAAATGGTCTTCTCATGTGTCTGTGGTGATGCTGCAGTAAACCTTTTTCGTTGTGGGTTGTACAAAACTAAAGCAATGCAGTTTTGTACAGCTGGTAACATCTAATAATGATAACAGTATATTCTGGTTTATGGATTTACTATCAGATACATTTTGCCATTATTCTGAACTGTACACCCTTTCTATTGATCAAGACAAAATTATTGTAAAATAAGTGGGTGCCGAATAGGTAGCATTACAACGAACACTTTCCAACTATACTTCCCACTTTTCATACTATTCTCCATTCTCTGGTTTTGTGTCTACTATGACAGATCTAAACTTTCTTGGTCACAGTCTTAACTAGTATATGTAAAATACATTTTGCTTCAGGGACCCCAATCATGTAATTGAGCAAATGTCAATTTTCCAGTCGAGCTTATAGAACACATGTTCAGTTGGATTTCTTCCCATGATCTTTGCATGTTGTCTTTTAAAAGTAAGTCTGTATAAATGTAATTTGAACTTTGAATTATGGGGCTCTTGATTTAGCAGACCCTCAGATAAAATTTGCATGCCAATTTATTAGGGGAAATATGGTGAGGAGGAATGAGGTGTCAGCAAAATAATAAAGTGGAAGTTCCCCCTCCCCACAGCCTTTTGGATGCCTGAAACCAAGTATAGCACTTAACCCTTTATGTACCAAGGACAAGCAGCTGATAAAAAGCACATTATTTCCAGCACCTGGGACTGGCCTGTTATCTCAGATACTCTGGAGGCTGAGATCTGAGGATCATGGTTCAAAGCCAGCCCAGGACAGGAAAGTCCCATGAAACCCTTATCTCCAGTCAAGCACAGAAAAGACAAAAGGGGAGGTTGTGGCTCAGTCTAGGACAGACAAAGCTAAGCAAAAGTAGTAGGCCTTGAATTTTAAACCTCAGTACCAACACACACACACACACACACACACACACACACACACACACACGCACACACACACACACGCACACACATACACACACTGACTGAGCTTAGTCCTGTGGGAACTGACACAAGCTCTTGCTTCAGAATTACCCTGTCAGAGAGACAAGAACCCCAAACATCTGGAATCTGACTATGGTTGAAGGCTGCTTGTCCCTGGTTCTTAGGTTCTGCTGGGGCTATGGCCAGATTGGACCTCAGTTCTGGAAAAATCCTCAGTGAGAGATATAAATACTGGTATCTGGCAGAGGCCCTAGCCCACTGAAAAGCCAAGGAGTGCAGCTAAGGCACTGAGAAGAGCGGCTTTGCTTTAGCCCTTACCACAATATGGGCATGCTTTATTTGTATAGGAGACCCCTTACGTGCACTAATTTTTCACTTTCTTTGTGGCCAACCAGGTTGTAAAGACATTAAGTGGAAAATACCAGAAAGATACAATTCATGCATTGCACAATGCATAAATTCATTATGGTCCATTCTTTTTATCATCAGCTATTATGAAGAATCTCTCATTGTACTTAATTTTGACATGAAGCTTTGTCATATGTGTATATGAGGTGTGCAAAGGGTTAAGTATTATCCAGGCTTTCAGACATCCAGGTAAAGGTTTGGCTGGAATGTGCTTTCTAGTGTGAGGAGAAACTACCATAATTTTACTGTATCCATTAAGTGTGAAGTGGAAATGTAGTTTAGTGGTAGAGTCTTGCCTAGCACTCATGAAGCTCTGGGTTTGATTCCTCAGTACCACATACACAGAAAAAGCCGGAAATAGTGCTCGAGTTCAAGTGGTAGAGTGCTAGCCTTGAGCAAAAAGTGTCCAAGGACAGTGTCAGGCCCTGAGTTCAAGCCCCAGGACTGGCAGAAAGCAAAACAACAACCACAAAAGCTCTGTATGGGGCTGAGAATGTGGCTCAGTTGTAGAGTGTTTGCCTAGCATTCATGAAGCCCTGGGTTCTGTTCCTTAGTACAACATACACAGAAAAGGCTGGAAGTGGAGCTGTGGCTCAGTAAAGTGCTAGCCTTGAGCAAAAGAAGCTCAGAGACCGTGCCTAGGTCTTTTCTACTCAAAGCTATCCCTCTACCACTTGAGCCATGCCCCACTTTCCTGTTTTCTGATTGTTCATTAGATAAAGGAATCGAACCTAATAGTTGTCATTGCTTGCTCACCAGGGCAATTGAATATATTTCTCCTGAAACATGGGTCAGGGTGGCTGCTGGTCTTCTGTTCTAATGGGTCTGTAGGTGCTGTCGGTTTGTGTATGTAACAATAACGCCCAATTTTATTTACAAACAGAAGACTTGGGACTCATTTATCAAACACACACCTTAAAAGAAGTCTTGATAGATGCCTGTTGCTCACACCTATAATCTCAGTTACTCAGGAAGCTGACATCTGAGGAGCAGGGTTTAAAGGCAACTGGTCAGGACAGTCTATAAGATTGTTCTCTCCAAATAACCATGGAAAAAACCAGAAAGTGGAGGTGTGGATAAAATGGGACCAGTGCTAGTGTTGAGTGAAAAACCTGAGGGACAGTGTTCAGACTTTGAGTTCAAGCTCCTGAATCAGCAAAGAAAAAGAAAAAAAAAGTTATATATAATGTATGTTTAGTTAGAACTCCTGGGCCTTAGCCTGACACAGAAGACAGAGAGGATAGCATGAAATTAATATCATACAGCCTATATCTGCAGCCTGGAGCTACTCCAGAAACAAAGATTGGTAGGATCATGATTCCATGGTCTTGAGATTCAATCACAACCCACCAACCAAAAAACCAACAACCCCCCCCACCCAAACACAAACAAAAACATAAACATCAAACCCAACAACAATAACAAAAAAGAAAAGCTGAGTATGCTGGTATGTACCTGTCACTCTAGCTATGAGAGAGACATTGAATAGGAGAATCATGGTTCAAGTCTTACTAGGGCAAAAAGTGTGACCCTAATAGAAAAATAACACAAGCAAAAAGGATAGAAGGCATGACTCAAGTGTAGAGTGTCTTCCTAGCCCTAGTACCATAAAAGAGGAGAAGAAGGAGGAGGAAGGGGAGGAGGAAGGGGAGGAGAAGGGAGGGAGAGGGAGAGAGATACAGTATATGAAAGAGAATTACAATGTGTTTGAGCTTGTTTCTATGATAGTCAAAAAACTTCTACCTACCTGGGAATGCTAACTGATAAATAAAATTTTAAATATCCCAAGCATATGCTGGACTTGTTAGAGTAACAGAAATCACCATCGGTGTGTTTTAGTTTGATTGAGGATGTCTTATAATAAAATGAGTCCTCTCTTCTCCTCTGCCCCCTTTTCTTTTCTACCTAGAGGTCACCTCATTAGCTCTTAAGTAACACTTTCAATGCTTCTTTTTTAGGGTTCCATAAAAAACAAACCAACTTGGAATAGCTGAGGCAGATGTTTATATGAAAAGTTATCTCTGATTTTAGGAACAGAGAAAAGAAAATAAGAAAAGGAAGAGGGTTTACAAATACCAGCTTTGGGGTCTGGGAGTTCTGTCTAGTAGTAGTGTGCTTGCCTTGTATTCACAAAGATCTGGGTTCGGTTCCACATACATAGGAAAACTGGAAGTGGTGCCGTGGCTCAAGTGGTAGAGCTCTAGCCTTGAAAGCTCAAGGACAGTGCTGAGGCTCTGAGTTCAAACCCCAGCACTGGCAAAAAAAACCCAAAATACAAACACCAGGTGTTAAAAATGGAGATTGAATGCTTGCACCAATGTCTCACGTCTGTAATCCTAGCTACTCAGGAAGCTGAGATCTGAGGATCGAAGCCAGCCTGGTCAGGAAAGCCATTGATCATCAGAAAACCAGAAATAGAGCTGAGGCTCAAAGTGGTACAGTGCTAGTTTTGAGGGGGGAAAAAAAGGCCCCACAACTGACCCTCCAAGAACAAAAAAAAAAAAGGAAGAAGAAAAGGATAGTGAAGCCAGGTGCTGACTCTCTCACTCTTGTAATTCTAGCTATTCAGTAGGCTGAGAGCTGAGGATCACAGTTCAAAACTAGCCTGGACAGAAAAGTCTAACCACCCAGAAGTGGAGCTGTGGCTCAAGTGGCGGAGTGCCAGCCTTGAGCAAAAAAGCCAAGCGAGGGTGTGAGATCCTGAGTTCAAGTCTCAGTACCAGCAAAGAAAAACAACATTTTTTTTTGTGGGTCATGGGGTTTGAACTTGGGCCTAGGCACTGTTCCTGAGCTCTTCAGCTCAAGGCTACCTCCCCACCCCTGAGCCAACCCCCACTTCCCATTTTCTAGAGCTTAATTGGAGATAAGAGCCTCAGGTTCTTATGTGCCTGGGCTGGCTTTGAACTTTGATCCTCAGATCTCAGCCTCCTGAGTAGCTAGGATTACAAGCATGAGCCACTGCACCGGCCACAACAACAAAAAAAATTTAAAATCCAAATGGTCAGATTTATAGCCTCCCAAACTGAGCACCCACTTATCCCCAGAAAGCACTTATCATGTCTGGTGCCAGTGACTCATGCAGGGAGCTAGAAGTTTCACCCACAGAGGAGAGAGAAATTTCGTTTCTAGGACTAAATACTATCTTCTTTTTCAATCTACTCACAAGGATGCTAATTAGGGTAAAGTGTTATGGTGTTATTAGTTTTTACATTCACATCTGGTCCTGATGAGCTGGACACAGATAAATAAGTCATTCTGTAGACACATCCAAATTAGTTGGTTGGCAATATTTTGGCACCCTATTTTTTTATATTTGAATGTATAGAGGGGTTACTGTTATATTTGTTCCAGATAGAAGGTGCATTACTTCTCACACACTGATATCCCTTCTCATGTTTTTGTCCCCATTTCCCTCTCCCCACCCCTTCCCCTCATCTTTTTTCCCCTCCTATTTCAAATAAACAAATAAATGTATATATAATGTGCCAGGTAACAAAGTCAGATACTGTAACAATATAAGATTAACCAAAGGGCAACACTAGAGAAGAGAAAATAATAGTACATTAAGAACAACAGTCACTCATAATTAAGCTCTTGTTTCCATGTCCTGGAGGTCCATTAATTTGGCCTCATCCTATATGGCCTTATGTATCCAGGGTTTGAGATATTGTAATCCTCTACTAGGAAAGTCCTAGGCTTCTAGTAAATATTACAAATGAGGGAAACCATTGAGCCTATGTTCCTTTGGGTCTGGCTTACTTCACTTGATTTTGTTCCCAAGTCTTTCCATTTCCTTACAAATGGAGCCATGTTCTTTCTGATGGTAGCATAGAATTCCATTGTGTACAAATACCACATCTTGTTGATCCACTCATCAACTGAGGGACATCTGGGTTGGTTCCATATCTTTGCTATGGTAAATAGTGCTGCAGTGAACATTATTGTGCTAATGGATTTAGTATGTCCTTGTTTCTGGACAATTGGGTAAATGCCTAGTAGTGGAATTGCTGGGTCATAGGGGAGTTCTATGTTTAGTCTTTTGAGGAACTGCCACACTGCTTTCCATAGTGGCTGAATGACTTTGTATTCCCACCAACAGTGTAGTAGTGATCCCTCCTGGCCATGTCCTGGCCAGTGTCTGTTGTAATTAGATTCCTTGATCTATATTTTTTATTGTAATTAATAGAAGGGTTACATTATATTCGCCAGATAGACGGTGCATTACTTCACATATATTGATACCCTTTTTTGTGTCTTGGTCCCCATTTCCCTCCCCGAACCCCAGCCCCTCATCTTGTTTTCCTCCCTTCCCTATCTGATTTCAAATAACCAAATACAAATATATCCAATATATCAGATAACAAAGTAAGATACTGTAACAATATGAGATAACCAAGGGACAGCAAAAGAGGTGAGAGATAACATAGTACATTAAGGACAATAATCACTCATCATATGGCTTTTGTTTCTATATCCTGGAGGTCCTTTCCTTTAGCATCGTACTATCTGGCCTTATGTATCTAGGTTTTGTTCTATTGTAAATCTCTGCTAGGAGAGCCCAAGGTTTCTACTGATTAGGACAAATGAGGGAATCTGAGTAGTCTTCCTCTTAACAGCCTGGGAGGTAGTTTATATATTTTTTAGTCTCCTTGTTACTCAAAATCTCATGTAGATCATCTTTCCTTTGCCATAGGTACTTGTAGCAGAAACCTACAAGTCCCGTCTTCCCTCTGTCCCTCCGTCCCTCCCTCCCTCCCTCCCTTCCTCCTTCCCTTCTCCCTTCCCTCCCTCCTTCTCTCTCTGCCTTCCTCTCTCTCTCCCTCCTTCCCTCCTTCCTTCCCTTTCTTCTTCCCTTCTTCCCTTTTTCCTCCCTTCCTTCTGATTTTACTTCATTCTCTGTTTCATCTGCCCTGAACCAAATCTCTGCATCAGAAGATAAACCATAGCCAGTAAGATGCTTCCTGAAAGAGGAGAGAGACAAAACTCGTATCAAAAGATAGTTCACTTCCTTTCCTCTAGAATGGCTATAAGATAAATGGAAGAAATAAATACAGAGGATGATGTGTTGATAGTGATATGGAAGAATTCACACCATGCACAGATTGGTGCCAATTGACCCAACATCCCAATATGTAAGAATTAAAATGATATGTGAAAGGGTATCAATGTATGTGAATTAATGCACCTTCTATATGGCAAATATCATGTAACCCTTTTATTAATTACAATAAAAAAATAAAATTAAAAAAAATCTGTCCAAAAAAAAAAAAGAATTAAAATGATGAAGCCAGAAGTGGAAGCATGGCTCAAGTGGTAGAGCATCAGCCTTGAGCAAAAAAACTAAAGGTCAGTGCCCAGGCCCTGAGTTCAAGCCAGACAATGGACAAACAAACAACCCCCACCCTCAAAAACCCAGATAACAAAACAAATCTAAACAAAATGGAAACCATGATGCAGTTGAATATCTGAAATAGTAGAAAGACTCCAGTTTTGCTTTCTGTGATGGCAGTAAAATTACTAATTCCTTCTCTACAAATAAAGAATAAATCAAATTGTAACCTCTAAGAATCTTCTCAATTCCAATAGAAGAAGAAATCTAAGACAAAACTGGATTTTACTTCCAACCAGGCCATTGGAACTTCAGATTGTGACTTTTGTCCAATTCCTTGTTTTGATGCTCATAAGATCTGATCAAGCAGGCCAGGATGCATGAACAGGAGAAAGATCCCTCATGAACTTGTTAGGGTCATATCTCCTCTGGAGGAGGCTGGGCTGATATTTACACTTTTTTGTTCTTGAGTTTAGCCCTTTTGTGTTCAACAATACATTCCCATATTCAATAATTCCCTTTGTGAACTTGAAAAGTTCTAGGCACTAAGTAAAACCCTCAGCACTGCTCTTACTTGGGTACGGCCATACCAGGCTTAGTGGAATAATACTTTGCAAAGCAGATACACTGTGACGCATCCAGGATCCCCAATAAGATATATAAATATGTACTGTGGGGCCAAGAATGTGGCTTAGTGGTAGAGTCCTTGCCTAATATGTATGAAGTTCTGGGTTTGATTCCTCAGTACTATATAAACAGAAAAAAACCAGAAGTGGTGCTGTGGCTCAAGTGGAAGAGTCGTAGCCTTGAGAAAAAGAAGCTCAGGAAAAGTGCCCAGGCCCTGAGTTCAAGTCCCAGGAGTGGAAAAAAATATGGTGTGTGTCTGAAAACTTTACAGGAAGGAATAGGAGATACACTAGGCTTCCTTGGCACAGGTCGAAACTTTCTTAATAAGGACCAAGAATCACAACAAATCAGAGAAAGGCTGGATAAGTGGGACTGCATTAAACTGCGGAGCTTTTGTATGGCAAAGGACATAGCTAGTAAACTAATCAGGAAGCCTACAGAGTGGGAGAAGATCTTCACCAACCAAACAACAGACAAAGGCCTCATATCTAAAATATATCAACAACTCAAAACTAATCTCCAAAGTAACAACCATCCCATTAAAAAATGGGCCAAAGACTTAAAGAGAGTCTTCTCTGAAGAAACAAAAATGGCCTATAGACACATGAAGAAATGCTCAACATCTCTGGTCATGAAAGAAATGCAAATCAAAACAACTCTAAGATTCCACCTCACTCCAGTTAGAATGGCCAGGATCAGGAAAACGAATAATAACAGATGCTGGAGGGGATGTGGCCAGGAGGGATCACTACTACACTGTTGGTGGGAGTGCAAACTCGTGCAACCAATATGGAAAGCATTATGGCAGTGCCTCAAAAGGCTAAATATAGAACTCCCCTATGACCCAGCAATTCCACTACTTGGCATTTACCCAACCATCCAGAAACTAGGGCATACTAAATCCACTAGCACAACGATGTTCATTGCAGCACTATTCACCATAGCAAAGATATGGAACCAACCTAGATGTCCCTCAGTTGATGAGTGGATCAACAAGTTGTGGTATTTGTACACAATGGAATTCTATGCTGCTGTCAGAAAGAATGACATGGCCCCATTTGTTAGGAAATGGAAAGACTTAGAAAAAATCATATTAAGTGAAGTAAGCCAGACTCAAAGGAACTTAGGCTCAATGGTTTCCCTCATTTGTCATAACCAGTAGAAACCTTGGGCTCTACTAGCAGAGATCTGCAATAGAGCAAAATCTTGATACATAAGGCCATATAGTATGAAACTAACTGAAAGGACCTCCAGGATATTGAAACAAAAGCCATATAACGAATGATTGTTGTCCTTAATGTACTATGTTGTCTCTCATCTCCTTTGCTGTCCCTTGGTTATCTCATATTGTTACAGTATCTCACTTTGTTATCTGATATATTGAATTTATTTGTATTTGGATGTTTGAAATTTGATAGGGAAGGGGGGAAATCTAGATGGGGGGTGGGGCGGAGGGGAGGGTAATGGGTACCAAGACATGTGAAAGGGTATCAATGTATGTGAATTAATGCACCTTCTATCTGGCAAATATCATGTAACCCTTTTATTAATTACAATAAAAAATTAAAAAAATAAAAAATTAAATAATTAAAAAATATGGTGTGTGTGTGTGTGTGTGTGTGTGTGTGTGTGTGTGTTGCATTAGTTGTGGGGCTGAAACTCAGGGTCTGAGTACTGATACTTTATTTGCTCAAGGCTGGTGCTCTACCACTTGCACCACCTCTCCACTTCTTTTTTTTGCTAGTTAATTGGAGATAAGAGTCTCCTAGACTTTCCTACTTGGGCTACCTTTGAATCACAGTCCTTAGAACTCAGCCTCCTGGGTAGCTGATATTATAGATGCAAGCCACCAGTGCTTGACTTGCATTGTATTATACATACGTACTTATTTGTGTGTAGGCATATTATATGCACATGCGTATAGATGTATTTCATTTTCTGCCAGTACTGGGGCTTAAACTCAGGGCCAGGACACTTTCATTAAGCTATTTTCTCTCAAGGCTGGTGCTCTACCATGTAAGTCACAGCTCCATTTCTCGGTGTATTGGTGGTTATTGTGGAGACAGAGTTGCACAGACTCTTCTGCTCATGTTCGTCTCAAATGTTGATCCTCTAGATCTCAGCACCCTGAGAAGCCACCAGCAGCCAGCTATATGTATATACTCTTAAAGTCTAAAGAGGAACCAGCAAACTGTGTTACCATAGTTATACATGTTTTATTTACCAGAATCCTGGTTATTCAGGAAGCTGAGTTGTGAAGATCTCAGTTTGAAGCTAGTCTGGGCAGCAAAGTTCTTGCTTGATATTCTTTTCTCCAATTAACCACCAAAAAAACCAGAAGTGCAGCTGTGCTAGTTTGAGTATAAAAGCTCAGAGACAGTACTCAAACCCTGAGTTCAAGCCCCATGACCAGCACATGTACACAAAAGAAAGAAATTAAAATTTAAAAGGTTTGATAATTAAGATTTGCCAGTGGCCCATGACTGTAATCCTAGTTACTCAGGAGGCTGAGATCTGGGGGGGGTCTAGGTTCAAAGCCAGCCTGGGCAGGAAAGTCTGTGTGATATTCTGAGTGAAAAAGCTAAGGGAGAGAGTTGAAGTTATGAGTTTAGTTATAGCATTAATATACAAATAAATTAGTTGGTAATAAAATTCCACCAAGTAGAACAGATTAAACTATAATTTTGAAGTCTTGCCAGATATTATTATTATTATTGTTGGTCATGCGACTTGAACTCTGGGCTTGGGCATTGTCCCTGAGCTCTTCAGCTCAAGGCTACCACCCTACCCTTTGAGCCATAGGGCCACTTCTGGTTTTCTGGTGGTGAAGTGGAGATAAGAGTCTCACGGACTTTAGTGCCCACGCTGGCTTTGAACCTTGATCCTCAGATCTTAGTCTCTTGAGTAGCTAGGATTACAGGCATGAGCCACAGCGCCTAGCCAGATATTATTATTTTTCTAGTCTGGGGCTTGAACTCAGGGCCTGGGCACTATCCTTGAGCTTTCTTGAGGCTAGCATTCTACCACTTGAGCCACAGCACCACTTCTGGCTTTTTCTGTGTATGTAGTACTGATAAATTGAACCCAGGGCTTCATGCATGATAGGCATGCACTCTATTGCTAGGCCACACTCCTAGACCTAAAATGTTGTTTTAAGAAATGGTTCTTAGAGGTAGAAAAGAAAATACCATCATCCTCTCCTGACCTGTCTCAGACTTGATCAGCTGGTTATGGAATCAGTTTTGCCTTTCAATGATTTATTTTCTTGTAAAGCATAGTTCTTGCACTACATACCTTTCCTCTCCTTTCTCTTTTCCGTCTCCAGTTTCCTGAGTTTCTACTGCAATATCAGGCACCCATGGCCCACACCTGTAAACCTAGCTCCTCAGAAGGCTGGTATTTGAGGATCAAGTTCAAAGCCAGCCCAGGCAGGAAAGTTCATGAGACTATTTTTTTTAACCAGGCCTGGGACTTGAACTCAGGGCCTGGGCACTATCCTGGAGCTTTCTCAAGGCTAACACTCTACCACTTGGACTACAGAACCATTTCCAGCCTTTTCTGTATATGTGGTACTGAGGGATCCAACTTGGAGTTTCGTGCATACTAGGCAAGCACTCTATCACTAGGCCACGCTCCAGGGCCCTCCATGAGATTTTTATCTCCAATGAACCACCAAAAATCTGGAAATGGAGCTGTGGACCAAGTGGTAGAGCACCAGCCTTGAGTGAAAAAACAACCTCAGGGACAGTGTCCAGGCCCAGAGTTCAAGTTCTGATACTGGCACCTCCCCTCCCCCCCCACACACAAAGTTACAAATGGATTTAAAGAATGGCCTACTCTTGCTGCACAAGGTGTAAATTAACAATCACAAGCAAGAAATTTCTAAGCTTGAGCCCAAACCCCCAAGATTGGAGGAAGAGGTGAGAAAAGCCTTACTCACAAGAATTGATGGCTATGTGTTGATAGAGAATGTGAAAAACCTGCAGCATGGACTGACAAATAAAAGTTTGCTATTACAGAGAGCCTTAGAAACAAATAATTGTCATTTCTCCACCCCCCATCCTTTTTTTGGGGGGGTTCTGGTACTGGGACTTGAACTTAGAGTCTCATTTGGCTTTTTCTGTTCAAGGCCGGCACTCTACCACTTGAGCCACAGCTCTACTTTTAGCTTTTGGCTGGTTCATTGGAAGTAAAAGTCTTGGGGCATTTTCTACCCAGGTACCTTTATCACATCTCAGCTTCCTGAGTTGCTGGGAAGACAAGTATAAATCACCAGTACCTGGCCACTTTTTTCTCTTCTTTCTTCCCTTTCTTTCTCTCCCTCTTTTCCTTCCTTCCTTCCTTCCTTCCTTCCTTCCTTCCTTCCTTCCTTCCTTCCTTCCTTCCTTCCTCCCTCCCTCCCTCCCTCCCTCCCTCCCTCTTTCTTTCTTTCTTTCTTTCTTTCTTTCTTTCTTTCTTTCTTTCTTTCTTTCTTTCTTTCTTTCTTTCTTTCTTTCTTTCTCTTTTTCTTCCTTTCCTTCTTGCCAGTCCTGGGGCTTGAACTCAGGACCTGGGTACTGTCCTTGGGCACTATTTGCTTAAGGCTAGCACTGTGTCACTTGAGCCACAGTGCCACTTCCGCTTTTTTCTGTGTATGTGGTACCGGGAATTGAACCCAGGGCTTCGTGTATGCTAGGCAAACTCTCGTCCCTTTATGTTGGTTTCTTGGAGAGAAGAGTTTCAAGGAGTTGGCCTTGAACTGCAATCCTTGACTCTCAGCCTTCTGAATATTTGGCATTTCTAGTTGTGTTGTATTTGGGAAGTGTCCCAAAGAAAATGAATCAGGCATTTTCAAATCTATTGGGCTGTGAAAATACTTAGATGAAATCTAATGAGTGCCATAAACAACTGTTCAACTTAAAATGAGTTTTGTAACCAACAGAAAAGGCTGCATAGAACTTTTAAAACTCTTCCGAGGAGTTAAACTCTATGAAAATATAGCATTGCTTTTTAATTATTTGAGATGATTGAACAACTTAACCATTCTCCAAGGGTTAGCAGAGTGCTTTCCTTAGCTACATCAACAAAACACTGACAGATTTCTTAGCAGATAGCTTACTAAAAGTAAGATATTTTCCTTAAAATTATGAATAGGGCAAGCCTCACTAGAGATGTGAAAAATGACACATATCACAGGACTTAGTCGTTTATTTATTTATTTTTGCCAGTCTTGAGCTTGAACTCAGGGCCTGAGCACTGTCCTTGGGCTTTCTCAAGGCTAGAGATCTACCCCTTGAGCCACAGCATCACTTGCAGCTTTTTCTATGTATGTGGTACCAAGGAATCAAACCTGGGTCTTTGTGCATGCTAGGCAAGCACTCTACCACTAGGCCAAACTCCCGACCCCTCCCAGAACTCTTTTAATCAAATGTTATTGTGATAGAGATACCTAATAACATAAACCTTTTCATTGTCACTGAACTGAATATTTAGTATATTAATTAAATATAATAATTTATTAGACATTAATATTTAATATTTAAATGTTTAATGTTTAAATATTAATATTTTAAAAATGTTTATGCTGGATGCTGGTGGCTCTCCCCAGTAATCCTAGCTCCTCAAGAAGCTGACATGTGAGGATATTGGTTCAAAGGCAGCCTGTGGGGGGCCGTGAGTTTGGCTTAGTGGTTTTTTTGTTGACTGTTACATAATATTCAATCTCTTAGGTAGACAATTATCTACTCTTCCATTTACTGTTTTCTGTTGGGTTGTGTTCAAATTATATCCCTTTTTATCCTCTTTTGTTGTTCTTATAATACATCTGTCTTCTTGTCTTGGGGATTAAACTGAGGGCCTGAGTCCTGTCTTTGAATGTTTCTTCCCTCAATTAGAGCCACAGCTCCATTTCTGGCTTTTTTTTTTTAATGGTAGTTAATCAGAGTTATGAGTGTCATGGATTTTCTTGCCAGGGCTGGCTTTGAACCACGATTCTCAGATCTCAGCCTCCTCAGTAGCTAAAATTACAGGTACGACTCATTGGTGCCTGATTCTTCTTGATTGCTAATAAAATTGTGAGTATATGCTTTTGTGTGATTGATTTCTGTGTGTGTGTGCTAGTACTGGGGCTTGAACTAAAGGCCTGAGTGCTCTTGGCTTTGTCCACTCTACCATTTTAGCCCTACTTCTATACTGGATTTTTGCTCATTTATGGAGATCAAAGTCTCATGGACTTTCCTGCCTGATCTGGCTTTGAACTGTGATCTTCAGATCTCAGCCTCCTGAGTCACTGGGGATGAAAAGCGTGATTCCCACCAGTGTCTCACTGGTTCTTTTTGTTTCTCTGATTGAATTTTAGGAATTCTTTTCTTTCTTTTTTTTCCTTTTCTTTCTTTTTTTTTGCCAGTCGTGGGGCTTGAACTCTGGACTTGGATGCTGTCCTGAGCTCTTCAGCTCAAGGCTACTGCTCTACTACTTTAGCCACAGTGCTCCTTCTGGTTTTCTGGTGGTTAATTGGAGATAAGAGTCTCACGGAGTTTTGTGTCCAGGAAGACTTTGAACCTCAATCCTCAGATCTCAGCCTCCTGAGTAGCTAGGATTACTGGCATGAGCCACCAGTGCCTGGCTTATTTCTTTTATTTTTAGTGAGTGAGTGATAGACATTGAGTCTTTTCTCCACATTCGATTTCTCCTTTCTCTTTTTGGCATCTCTGTTGACATTTCTGTTGATTTCAGTTATGGATGAATTCATAAAGGAAGGCCCCAACTGTTAAAGTTGTCTCATCAGTCTCAAGGTGTCTAATATTCTAGAATGGTTTTCTATCCATTTACCCATTTACTGTATAGTGTTTATCCCACAGGCATATAACCCAACCTGACATATATATGTATATATATACATATATATGTATATATATATATCTTTTTAATTCTCCAGTAAGAGAAGATATTGGCATTTGAGATTCCCACATGGAAAGCATAGTTACCAGTAGGCCTGAACTGACTTTCGAGTGGCTGAGCTTTGATCTGCTCTACAGCTTCAATTTTCTTCTCTTCTCGTTGGAGCTAATAACTACCATGGAGATATTTTATAGATGTTATTAGATGATCTACTGGTTCAACTCATCATTTAGTGTTGCTTAACAAAGGGCAATTAACACTGGTATTATAACTGTAGAATACATGGTTACACAAAGAATCTCTAAGTTTTATTGATTTTTACAAAATATAGGACTAGACCAAAAATAGCTGTATGTTAGTGATTTTCTTTCACAAAAACCACTTACACTTTACTAAAAACAAATGAAAAACAAATGAATCAAAATTTAAGTTCAAGAATAAGACATAGCCCAATCAGATATTAGACTCGAGGGTAGCAGAAGAAACAAATGAGGAATTTTTTTTTTGCCATAACACCCAGGCCAGAACATATGCTGAAACAAAATGTATAGCTGTATTCACTTTCTCAATCCTTCACTCCTAATCTTTACTGTACTTATTTTTTAATGTACCTGTGTGACTGTGAAGAATCAAGGCAGCAGAAAGCATGCAGCCCAAGTGCAGTATTTTCTCTTAGTGTGTGTGTGTGTGTGTGTGTGTGTGTGTGTGTGTGTGTGTCTACTGGGACTTGAACTTAGGGCATGGCTACTGTCTCTTAGCTTTTTCAACCAAGGCAGACATTTGAGCCACTTCCTTACTTCTGGCTTCCTGCTCACCCCCCTTCCATTAACTGGAGATAAGAGGCCCATGGAATTGTATGCTTGGGCTGTTTGGCTTTTTAAATTTTATTTTTAAGTGGTTTAGTTTTATGTCTATTTGTATTGATGCATGCTTATTAAAGCAAAGTTGGAAAATAGAAAAACAGAGAACAGGGCCAGGAATGTGGCCTACTGGTAGTTTGCCTAGCATGCGCAAAGTCCTGGGTTTGACTCCTTGGTACCACAGAAAAAGTTGAAAGTGGTGCTATCACTCAAGTGGTAGAGTGATAGCCTTGAGAAAGCTCAAGTACAGTGCCCAGGCCCTGAGTTCAAGTCCCAGGACTGGAAAAAAAGAAAAGAATGAAAAAAGAAAGAACACTAAAAATCACCAATAATTCTAGCACTCAATTATAATACTTGGTGGTATTTTGTTATATTCCAAGTGATCCCCTTAGGTATGTGTATAAATGTTTTGAAGTAACCTAAGGATAGTTGCACATAAGCAATTCTGTATCCCGTTTTTCTTTTCTTCTTTTTTTTCCTAGGTCTGAGTCAGGGACTGGAACTCAGTACCTACTGCTTTCACTCATAGGCTAGCATTCTTATCAACCAAATGATGCCTCTAACCCCCTGTATCCCATTTTTTATATATTTTTTATTGTAGTTAATAGAAGGGTTACATTCTATTCACCAGATAGAAAGTGAATTACTTCACATACATTGCTACCCCCACCCCAACCCCTCATCTTGTTTCCTTCTTTCCCTATCCGACTTCATGTATCCCATTTTGTTATATTTAACATTATGTGTTGAAAATGTACTATGACATTAGTCACTCAAAAATTTCTTCCTATCATTTATAACTTACTCTAACATTCCAGCCTTAAAAAAGGTTTGTTTTGTTATCGTTCTTGCTACTCTCATTTGTGGGTTATTTTTTATTCTGCCACCAGGACCCAGAGCCTTTTGTTGAATAAGCAACTGCTTCACTATTGAGCTCTGTCCTCCCTCCTCTTATTTTTCTTGAGAATAGCTCCCAAAGCTGGGGGAGTTATTACATTTTTTTATTTATTTTATTTTATTTTTTTGCCAGTCCTGGGCTTGAGCTCAGGGCCTGAGCACTGTCCTTGGACTTTCTCAAGGCTAGAAATCTATCACTTGAGCCTCAGCACCACTTCCGGCTTTTATATATGTGGTACCAAGGAATCGAACCTGGGTCTTCGTGCATGCTAGGCAAGCACTTTAACCACTAGGCCAAACTCCCGGCCCCATACATTTTTTTTTTAAAAGTGTAAAACACCTAATGCTTTGGACATTGTAGCAACCTGTCAGGGTTAACTGTCTAATTATTGTTTTTTTTTTGGTAAAAATGCTTAAACTGCTTGACCACCTGTGTGTGGCATTTTCCTTGTGACCACCTGTGTGTGGTGAGCTCCTTTAAAAACTCAGCCCCAAGAAAGGTCGGCGCTGCTGTCTACCGGTCCGAAGGTGGAGAGTAGCCACTGAATTGCTATTAAACTGACTCCTAGCTCTATTCACTGAGTTCTAGTGATTCTCTTGCTGGGGGGGGGGTGGGGTCCCCTCAAACAGCTGGGATATTACAGACATAAGCTTTTTAATTGCTTTCCAGACACATAGTGTCATTTAAAATGCTTTGCCATGTATATGGCATATCCCAGTATGAAAATTTAACTTAGTCTGTCTCTCACTTAAAAAAATTAAATAATATGTAAGTAATTAAAATGAAAACTCATTTAAAATGATGGACACCTCCTTAAACATCAGAGCTAGTGTGAAAGATTTAATGCAAGATGGTTGCCTTAGAATACCCACCAAGTAAATTTGGCAGTACCCAAATGTATTTGTTTATTATCAGAGATAGAGTCCTATGAAAAAGGATAAAGAAGATAGTGTAGTACTGTAACTAGTATTATTTTATCCCTACAAGAAAAATTCAGAACTCTACTCTTCAGGTTCCTTTTCAAGAACATGATGTCCTTTAAACTGTGAACCACAGGGGGACAGAAGATGGCGCCGAGACAATAGGGACGCTGCCTAGCTCTCTCTCACAAAAAGAGAGAACCAGGGAGTCCCACGAGCCAACTACCTAAAGAAATCCACAACAACAAACTCAACAAGCAACGGAGAAGGACTCAAACCAGAAAAGAAATCCAGATAAAGCTCACATCCAACTTTCTCAAAGAATTCAGAACGCGAGGACCCCTCCGCCCACTCCAAGCCTTGAAAAGTGGCGGTGGGCAGAGGGCAGCCTGACTGCTGCAGAAACCAGCACAGAACCGGGCCAGCGAACAGCGGAAGCAACGGAACCCAGACGCGGAACCAGAACAGCAAGCAGCAGAACCCAGACGCAGAACACAGGCGGCGGCGGGACCCGAGGGGAGTGAAAGACTCCCCACCACCGTGGAGCACCCGCAGACGGACGCAGAGGCGTGAGTAATACAGCGCGTCCCCAAACACATCGGGAAAGCGGAGCGGGTGCCAAGCAATAGAACTTAACTCAGACCCCAACACCCCGCCCGAGAAAGACTGGCGGGAGCAGGGGGGCAAGGAATTTAGAATCCTGTCCCTTCCCTCAACAGCCCCCTCCCTCAGGCCATTGACTGGAGATTGACAGGCGGGCTACCCATAAGACCCAGCACCCCACCAAGGGAGGCGGGGCTGCCCCAACTCCCACCCCCAGCCCTCTGACTGGAAACTGACAAGCAGGCGGACCCTAAGACTCAGCACCCCACCAGGGGAGGCGGAGCTGTCCCAGCTCCCACCCGCCCACCAGGCTCCTCACCCAGGCCACTGGATCTGGAGAGTGGAGGACGCTGGGACCCGGCCTTACAACAGCGGGTAGGGTGTGCAGGAAAATAAGAGCCAGCACTTGTCCCCCCTCAATTCTTGAGCGGGGCATCCTCCAGCTGGGAATCCTGAGCAAGACAGCACCGAGGGGCCCCCCACAGTCACAGACTCTCTAACAAAGCAGTGGAAACACAGCAGGGATCTGAAGGGCCAACCAGCAGCCAAGCTCCCCTTCTGAGAATCAGAAACGCGAGGCTCCGTCCTTGGAGCCCACGTCCCCAGCTGGCCACCGCCTCTGGGAACAGAGGGGCCTCCTGCTGGTCCTGCTGAGAGACCCTGAAACTCTCAATCCCCAGTCCCTTGGCTTGGGGCCGCCCCTGGAAGCAGCACAGGAAAACGTCTGCCCAGCGTGCTCAGACGGAAGCTCGCAGATCCATCCCATGGTCCACTGTGAGGCCACTGGTTGGGCTAAGAGCTAGTCGTGCAGCAACACATAAGTTTTATTCTAATACTTTCCAAACTTTGTACTCAAATACTTACCAACTTAGGTCAGTTATCCTTACGCTATACCTTTTCTTCATGACTACAATATTCTTACACTTCTACGTTAATCCTCTTATACCTCCCCTGACCTCGCTCATTCTATTTTTCTATTTCTGGACCTCTGTTCGTCTTTCAACCCTTAATACTGCACAGATCTACACTTGATGGCAATACTGTATATCTAGGTGTTTAATTATTCTCTAAGCTCAGAGAGACTTAAAGACAATAGAGATTGAATTGAGAGGCTTATTGTTTTGGGTATAAATCGCTTATCAGTGGATGTATTAGACTGGTCTGTGAGTGCACAAAAAGAAAGAGTGATAACACCAATCAAAACTTGTGAACATCTAGTGTCTGCCAGCTAGAGAGGTCTAGGTTGGTTATATCTGAAAAACTATAATCGTGTTTAGTATTAATCTTGCTCCCATTTTCAAATGGGCAGAACAAGAAACTCAATAAAAATGTCAAATCAAGAATCAACATCCCCGAATCTGTCCAGTTTTGTTTTATGGCCTAACATGTGATCTATTTTGGAAAATGTTCCATGTGCTGCTGAGAAAAACGTATATTGTGTCGTTGCTGGGTGGAATATTCTGCAGATGTCTGTTAGATCTAGTTGGTCTATATAGTTGTTCAGTTCTAAGGTTTCTCTGTTGAGTTTTTGCCTTGTTGATCTGTCCATAGGTGAAAGTGGTGTGTTAAAGTCACCGACAATCACTGTATTTCGATCTATGTATGGTTTCAGTGTAAGTAAAGTTTGCTTGATGAAGTTTGGAGCTCCGGGATTGGGTGTGTAAATATTTAGGATCGTTATGTCTTCCTGGAGGAAAGATCCCTTTAGTAGTATGTAGTAACCTTCTTTGTCTTTTCTTACTAATTTTGGTTTGAAGTCTATTTTATCTGATATGAGGATGGCAACTCCAGCCTATTTATGGGGGCCGTTAGCTTGATAGAGTTTATTCCAACCTCTCACTTTCAAAAGATGCTTCTCTTTTTGGGTAAGATGTGTCTCTTGAAGACAGCAGAACGATGGCTCTTGCTTTTTGATCCAACTAGGCAGCCTATGCCGTTTAATTGGAGAGTTGAGTCCATTGATATTGAGAGTTAGGATTGAGAGATATTTTTTAGGTCCTACCATTTTTAAAAGCTTTTATTTGGGCCTGTGTCTTGACAGTTCTTGTGGTCCTTAGGTGGTATGCTGTTTAGGTGCCATTTCTTTCCCTATATTGCATTTATTTTGGTTTTCTATGTATAGAACATCTTTCAGAATTCTCTGTGAAAACCAAGACGGGTGGAGGGTGTGGGGGGGGAGGGATACGGGTACCAAGACATGTGAAAGGGTATCAATGTATGTGAATTAATGCACCTTCTATCTGGCAAATATCATGTAACCCTTTTACTAATTACAATAAAAAAAGGAAAAAAAAAATAATAAAAAAAGGCTAAACATAGAACTCCCCTATGACCCAGCAATTCCACTACTTGGTATTTACCCAACCATCCAAAATCTAGGGCATACTAAGTCCACTAGCACAACAATGTTCATTGCAGCACTATTCACCATAGAAAAGATATGGAAGCAACCTAGATGTCCCTCAGTTGATGAGTGGATCAACAAGGTGTGGTATTTGTACACAATGGAATTCTATGCTGCTATGAGAAAAAGTGACATCGACCCATTTGTTAGGAAATGGAAAGACTTAGAAAAAATCATATTAAGTGAAGTAAGCCAGACTCAAAGGAACTTAGGCTCAATGGTTTCCCTCATTTGTCATAACCAGTAGAAACCTTGGGCTCTACTAGCAGAGATCTGCAATAGAGCAAAATCTTGATACATAAGGCCATATAATGTGAAGCTAATTGAAAGGACCTCCAGGATACTGAAACAAAAGCCATATAGTGAATGATTGTTGTCCTTAATGTACTGTGTTATCTTTCATCTCCTTTGCTGTCTCTTGGGTATCTCATATTGTTGCAGTATCTCACTTTGTTATCTGATATATTGAATTTATTGGTATTTGGTTATTTGAAATTTGATAGGGAAGGGGGAAAACCAAGACGGGGGTGGGTTTTGGGTGGGGGGGAGGTTGATGGGTACCAAGACATGTGAAAGGGTATCAATGTATGTGAATTAATGCACCTTCTATCTGGCAAATATCATGTAACCCTTTTATTAATTACAATAAAAAATTATAAAAAAAGAGAAAACTTTGTTACAGGAAAAAAAAAACTGTGAACCACAGATCTCAGCCTCCTGAGTAGCTAGGATTACAGGCATCAAACACCAGTGCCTGGCTTGACTATTTTAATATCACTCTGTTAATATGATTATGAAACTATTCTCCCAGGTCAGATATTCCACTTGCCTATAAATATATGCACAACAAATATGAATTTTTAGCAAATGTCATACTTCCTTGCAACTAAAAACAACTCTAAGGTACCACCTTACCCCAATTAGAATGGCCAAGATTCTGAACTCAGACATTGACAAATGGTGGCAGGGTTGTGGAGAAAGAGGAACCCTACTGCACTGCTGGTAGGAATGCAAACTAGTTCAGTCACTCTGGAAGGCATTTTGGAGGTTTCTTAAAGAAGTGAAAATAGACCTTCCCTACGATCCCGCCATACCACTCCAGGGCATCTATCCTGAACATCATAACCCAGGATATGATAAGGACACCTGCTCAGCTATGTTTATCTCTGCACTATTCACAATAGCCAGGCGATGGAAACAATCCAGATGCTGTACTGCAGATGAATGGATACAGAAAATGTATATATATATATATATATATATATATATATATATATACCATGGAATTCTACATAGCCAACAGATAAGGTCAGTCATGGGACTTGAACTCTGGACCTGTGTACTGTCCCTGAGCCTTCTTCACTCAAGGCTAGAATCTATCACTTTGAGCCCAGTTCCATTTCCAGTTTTTAGGGAAAATTGGAAATAAGAGATTTTTCCTGCTCCGGCTGGTTTTGAATCACAGTCCTCAGATCCCAGCCTCCTGAGCAGCTAGGATTATAGACGTGAGCCACTGCACCCGGTCCTCCAAAAGCTTAATGTCCTAGAAAATTGCTTTCATTATTATTTTTTTTATCTTGTTTGAATCTTTTTCTTTTCCTTCCTAGTTTGTCTGGGTCTGGGCAAGCAAGAAAGAGGCATTAAAACAGCTGGGAAATTATCATTTAATTTTGGTGTCCCAATACCAACTTGGACTTGAACTCAGGGCCTGGGCCCTGTCTTTCAGTTTTTTACACTCAAGGCTGGTGGTCCACTTCTGGCTTTTTGCTGGTTAATGGAAGAAAATGGACTTTACTGCCTGAGTTGGCTTTGAACCAAGACATCAGATCTCTGCCTCTTGAGTAGCTGGGATTACAGGTGTGAGCCACCAGTGTCTTGCCATGTGGGGACATTTTAGAAGCTAGGCTAGACTTATTTTCTCACTTTTTTTTCTCATGTGGAGCTAATGGGCGGTACTATGACCTTACACTTCAATTTAAATAACTAATAGGGAAGAAAGCAATCTGGTTTGATGAAGAAGAGTGGCGAGGTTAATTAATTGCCAAGTGTAGGTTTTCTTTCAATAGCAACATTTTACAAAAGTTATAGCAGTACAGTCATGATTGATTGAAACTGATTACAGTATCAGAATTTGCCACTTATTAAAAGAAGTACTGAGCTGACTCTAATGGCTCCTAGAAACTCTAGAGATCTCAGGATCAAGGTTCAAAGGCAGAGCACACCTTTGAGAATCGAGAGTCTTATTTTTTAAAATTGTCATTATAAAGGTAATGAACAGAAGGGTTACAGTTTCTTAAGTCAGGTAATGCGTATATTTATTTTTAGATAATGGTGCCCCTTCCTTCACTCTCTCCCAGGAGATTTTTTAATTTTTAATTTATTGGTAAGAAGCTGGAAGTGGAATTGTGGCTTATGTGGTGGAGAGAGCTATCCTTGAGCAGTAAAACTAAGGTGAAATGCTGGGCCCTTAGTTCAAATCCCAATGTCTCTGCACACACACACACGCACACACGCACACACACATACACAGACACACAGACACACACACACACACGAATGCACACATGCACACATACTTGCATGCACAGACTTACATATGCACACACATGCATCTCACGCATACACACTTTTTTTTTTGCCAGTCCTGGCCTTGAGCTCAGGGCCTGAGCACTGTCCTTGGACTTTCTCAAGGCTAGAGCTCTACCACTTGAGCCTCAGCATCACTTCTGGCTATTTTGGTACTGAGGAATCAAACTTGGATCTTCGTGCATGCTAGGCAAGCACTCTACCACTAGGCCAAACTTTCGCCCCCATACACACTTTTTAAAAATATTTTATTGTCGGAGTGAGGTATAGAGGGATTATAGTTATATTGGTAAGGGAGTGAGTGCATAACTTCTCAAACATTGTTATCCCTTCCCATGTTTTGCACCCACTTTCCCTCCCCCACTCCCTTTCAAGGTGTAAAGTTAATTTCCAACATATTGTCTTGTGAATCATTGTTACATTGTGTCACCCTTTGTCCTTTTTCTCATCCTCTTGTTTTCCCCCTCTCTTCCCTCATTCAAATAAACAAATAAGTATATATACAATATATCAGGTACTAAAGTCAGATACAGGAACAACAGGGGATAAACCATAAGAGGAGGAAAAAGAGAAAAGGATAACTTTATATAGTCTATTAAAAACAAAACCACAAAGATAAACCTCTTGTTTCCATATCCTGGAGTTCATTTTGCTTAGCTTCAGCCTATGTGGTCATATGCTCATAGCTATTTGAGCTATTAGGATACACATTTTTTCCATATATTTTTTATTGTAATTAATAGAAGGGTTACATTATAGTCACCATATAGAAGGTGCACTACTTCACATACATTGATACCCTTTCTCATGTCATGGTCCCCATTTCCCTTCCCCCTCCCCCCGCTCATCTTGATTTCCCCCCTTCCCTAGCCAATTTCAAATAACCAATTAAGTATATATAGAATATATCAGATAACAAGATGAAATATTGTAACAACATGAGATAACCAAAAGAGATGAGAGATAACAAAGTACATTAAGGACAACAGTCACTAATTATGTGGCTTTTGTTTCTATACCCTGAAGGTCCTTACATTTGACATCACACTATATGGCCTTATGTATCTAGATTTTGTTCTATTGTAAATCTCTGCTAGGAGAGCCCAAGGTTTCTACTGATTATGACAAATGAGGGAAACCATTGAGCCTATGTTCCTTTGAGTTTGGCTTACTTCACTTAATATGATTTTTTTCTAAGTCTTTCCATTTCCTTACAAATGGGGCAATGTTGTTCTTTCTGACAGCAGCATAGAATTCCATTGTGTATAAATACCACATCTCATTGATCCACTCATCAACTGAGGGACATCTGGGTTGGTTCCATATCTTTGCTATGGTAAATAGTGCTTCAGTGAACATCGTTGTGCTAGTGGATTTAGTATGTCCTTGTTTCTGGACGATTGGGTAAATGCCGAGTAGTGGAATTGCTGGGTCATAGGGGAGTTCTATGTTTAGCCTTTTGAGGCACTGCCATACTGCTTTCCATAGTGGTTGAATGAGTTTGCACTCCCACCAACAGTGTAGTAGTGATCCCTCCTGGCCACATCCCCACCAGCATCTGTTATTAGATTTCTTGATCCTGGCCATTCTAACTGGAGTGAGGTGGAATCTTAGAGTTGTTTTGATTTGCATTTCTTTTATGACCAGAGATGTCGAGCATTTCTCCATGTGTCTATAGGCCATTTTTGTTACTTGTTCAGAGAAGACTCTCTTTAAGTCTTTCGCCCATCTTTTATTGGGATGGTTGTTTCTTTGGAGATTAGTTTTGGAGTGATTCTACTTTTTTAAGAGTTGATATATTTTAGATATGAGGCCTTTGTCCATTGTATGGTTAGTGAAGATCTTCTCCCATTCTGTAGGTTTTTTAGTTAATTTGCTAGCTATGTCCTTTGCCATACAAAAGCTCTGCAGTTTAATGCAGTTCCACTTATCCAGCCTTTCTCTGATTTGTTGTGTTTCTTTGTTCTTATTAAGAAAGTTTCAACCTGTACCAAGGAGACCTAGTGGGATACATATTTTTTTTTAAAGTACTTTCCCTCCCAGTACCTAGCTCTTATTCAAATGTCTAATCTGGTATCATATCATCTTCAAGGTCATGCTTGTGTTTAAAAGTGTTTGCTAGCCAGGGACAGGTGGCTCACACCAGTAATCCTAACTTACTGTGGAGCCTAAAAGCCAAAGGTCCTGGTTCAAAGTCAGCCCAGACAATATAGTCTATGAGACTCTTACCTCTAAATAATCATCCAAAAAACAAAAGCCAGAAGTAGAGGTGTGGTTCAAATCTTAGAGCACCAGCCTAGAGCAGAAAAAGCTAAGAGATAGCACCCTGGCCTTGAGTTCAAGCCCCAGTACTTGTACACACACACACACACACACACACACACACACACACACACACACACTAAATAAAGGGGCTGTTCATATGATTGATGTTGTAACCTGTCAGATTAGCTAATTGCTTTTGTTTTCTTTATTTTTTTTTGTAAAAATGCTTAAACTTCTCGACCACCTGCGTGCGGTATTTTCCTTGTGAACGTCTATATGTTGCTCTCCTTTAAAAGCTCAGCCCCTCGGGCTGTTCTCTATCAACTCGAAGGTGGAATAGTCGCTGCACTGCTATTAAACTGACTTCTAGTCACCGAATGCTGGTGATTCTATTGTTGGAGGGTTTGGGCCCCCAAAATGACTGGAATATTACAATTGACAGAAATGGTAGATCAATTCTTTCTATGCTAATGGAGTAGAAAGGACTAGAAATGCCCAAGGTTGCTTTCCAGCTGAGAGTGATTTTTTAACAGACAAAGCTGCAGTCTCTGGGCTGGGAGTTCTCTACTTCTTCATCTCTCCATGTATCCAGCACAAGTGATGAAGATCTATTTTTATGTGGGGAGTTGAAGTTAGACCTGATGCTGGTGACAGCATGAGCAGCTCTCAGAGAACAAGATCTGTGCCAGGATGTCATGCTATGAATCAAAGAAATGGAGACCAGTGGATGTGATCCCACTGTGCTGTGGTGCCTTTGAACATGCCTGTGAAATAGGAGCCGGGGTTTCTATTTCTGAAGAAATAGCAGTAACTCTGTAGCCCAGAGGGTGTGGAGAATCTAAGATTCTGAATCTGTGAAAACCCTCCCTAGAGTAATTCTAAAAAAGATACAGCCTCGTGTCTATAATCCTAACTACACAGGAGGCTGAGATCTGAAGATCGGTTTAAAGCCATCCTAGGTAGGAAAGTCCTTGAGATTTGTATCTCCTATAAATTACCAAAAAATGCTGAAAATGGAGCTGTGGCTCGAGAGGGAGAGTGCTAGCCATGAGCAGAATGAGCTAAGGGATAGCACCCAGGCTCTGAGTTCAAGCCCTAGACCAGACACATGTACAATAAAGCCCGAATGCATCTGGAACCACAGAGCAAATTTTTTTTATTGTTGCCTGATTTAATTATTTTTTTGCTGCTGTTATATTTTTTCCATATATTTTTAATTGTGGTTAATAAAAGGGTTACATTATATTCACCAGACAGAAGGTGCATTACTTCACATACATTGATACCCTTTCCTCATGACTTGGTCCCTATTTCCTTTCCCCACCCCTGCTCCTCATCTTGCTTTCCCCCTTTCCCTATCCAATTTCAAATAACCAAATACTCATATATTCAGTCTATCAGATAACAAGGTGAAATATTGTAACAATATGAGATAACCAAGGGACAGCAAAAGAGATGAGAGATAACATAGTACATTAAGGACAACAATCACTCATATGGCTTTTGTTTCTATATCCTGGAGGTCCTTTCTTTTAGCATCATACTATATGGCCTTATGTATCAAGATTTTGCTCTGTTGCAGATCTCTGCTAGTAGAGCCCAAGGTTTCTACTGATTATGACAACCATTGAGCCTAAGTTCCCTTGAGTCTGGCTTACTTCACTTAATATGATTTTTTCTAAGTCTTTCCATTTCCTAACAAATGGGGCAATGTCGCTCTTTCTGACAGCTGCATAGAATTCCATTGTGTACAAATACCACATCTTGTTGATCCACTCATCAACTGAGGGACATCTAGGTTGGTTCCATATCTTTGCTATGGTGAATAGTGCTGCAATGAACATTGTTGTACTAATGGATTTAGTATGCCCTTGTTTCTGGATGGTTGGGTAAATGCCAAGTAGTGGAATTGCTGGGTCATAGGGGAGTTCTATGTTTAGCCTTTTGAGGCACTGCCACACTGCTTTCCATAGTGGTTGAATGAGTTTGCACTCCCACCAACAGTGTAGTAGTGATCCCTCCTGGCCACATCCCCTCCAGCATCTGTTATTATTCGTTTTCCTGATCCTGGCCATTCTAACTGGAGTGAGGTGGAATCTTAGAGTTGTTTTGATTTGCATTTCTTTTATGACCAGAAATGTTGAGCATTTCTTCATGTGTCTATAGGCCATTTTTTTTCTTCTTCAAAGAAGACTTTCGTTAAGTCTTTTGCCCATCTTTTAATGGGATGGTTGTTTCTTTGGAGATTACTTTTGGATGGATTCAATTTTTTGAGCTGTTGATATATTTTAGATATGAGGCCTTTGTCTGTTGTAGGGTTAGTGAAGATCTTCTCCCATTCTGTAGGCTTTCTAGTTAATTTGCTAGCTATGTCCTTTGCCATACAAAAGCTCTGCAGTTTAATGCAATCCCATTTATCCAGCCTTTCTCTGATTTGTTGTGTCCTTATTAAGAAAGTTTCGACATATCAGAGCAAAATTTTTGATGCGATTTGTTTGGAAACAAAATTATGTTCCCTGAGATGGTAAATACAGACAAATACCTACTGAAAAAAATCCTCTTATCCAAATCTATAGATCAGCTTGTTTCTAAGAATAATACATCAGTGAAGGTGTTGTTGCCATGGTGACAGTTGTCAATCACTCAACCATTAGAAACATATGCCAAATGCTTGCCCAGCCTTAAGGCAGGATACTGGTTGTCTAGCCCTGAAATGAGACTTTTGACAATCAGACACTGAAATCTGTGTGTAGTTCTTGGCTGAATAAACAATCTTTCCCGGTGTCATCATAGGAAAGGAATTAACTCTGACCACGGCCACATACGCTTGGGTATGGCTAACCTGTTGGTTATTCACCTTGCTTATGCTGATACCCGAAGTTCACAATTCAAAGCTACACTAGACAGGAAAGTACGTGAGATTCTTTTGCCAATAAACTACTCAGAAAAAGCTGGAAGTGGTAGAGCATTAACCTTGAGCAGAAAGAGACTCAGGGACAGCACGCAGGCCTTGAGTTCAAGCTCCAGTTCCAGAAAAAAAGTTATTCTTCAAAAGAGAATAATTTCAATAATTATTCTATGACTATTTTATTCCTTATTTAACATTTTGTGCCAGTGCTAGGGCTTGAACTCACAGTCTTGGCACTGTTCTTGAGCTTTTGTGCTCAGGGCTTATATTTTACCACTTAAGCCACAGCTCCACTTTTGGCTTTTTTGTAGTTAATTGCAGGTAAGAGTCTTACAGGCTTGCTTCAGACCTTGACCCTCAGATTTAGTCTCTTGAATAACTAGGATTATAGGCATGAGCCACTAGCACCAAGCTCTAAAACTTTTGTGTGTCTCCATTCTTCCAGTGCTGGGGTTTGAACTCAGAGATTTGTGTGCTAGCTTGGCTTTTTCCCTTCAAGGATGGATTTCTACCACTTGAGCCATACCTCCACATCTGGCTTTCTGCTGATTAATTGGTGATAAGAGTCTCTGAGATTTATCTACCCAGGTTGGCTTCAAACTACGACCCTTGGATTTCTGTTCTAAATATCTAGGATTATAAGAATGAGTCATCAATGTCTGCTTTTACTCTAATTCTTTTGTTATATTCATTGAGGTGAATAATTCTAACATAAATAAGGGCACCTATTGAGTTTTTAAAGATTCTCATATTTTTCTTATTTTTTTCCTTTCAAAATAGTTGCTTAGAGCCAGTCTCTGGTGGCTCACTCCAATAAATTTAGCTACTCAGGTGGCTGAGAACTGAGGATTGTGATTCAAAGCCAGCCTAGGTAGAAAAGTCCCTGAGTCTTTTTAATCTCTAGTTAACTATCAGCAAGCCAGAAGTGGAGCTGCAGCTTAAATGTTAGAGCATTTTTCTTGAGCAAGAAAAGCTAAATGACAGAGTCCAGGCTCTGAGTTCAGCCCTAATATTGAGATACAGCTAATAATAATGACAATAGTAGTAATACAAAGGTGTTCGGTACAGAATTAATTTGTGACTCTGAAGTTGCTTTCTTTGTGAAGAAGAGCTATTTTATTTGCATAGGCTAACCAGGTTCAGAAATGGAGGTATGTCTCACTTAGAAGAGCAATAGCTTTGAGTGGAAAAAGTCAAATAAGAGTATGAGGTTGGGGCCAGGAGTTTGGCCTAGTGGTAGAGTGCTTGCCTAACATGCACAAAGACCCAAATTCAATTCCTTGGTACCATATACATAGAAAAAAAAAGCCAGAAATGGTGCTGTGGCTCAAGTGACAGAGCTCTAGCCTTGAGAAAGCTCCAGGACTGGCAAAAAAAAAAAAGGGATCTGAGTTCACACCACATTATCAGTACCAAGAAAAAAAAATGGAAAGAAAAAAAGAAAGATGGAAGGAATAAGTGTACATTCCTATCTTTTTCTTTTCCCTTTGAAAAGCCTTAGAGAAAGAGTAGAAAGAATTCTGGACCCATTCTTTTTCTTTCTTTCTTCCTTTATTTTTATTCCTTTTATTTTATTTATTTATTTATTTTGCTGGTTCTGGGGCTTAAACTCTAGGCCTGGGCAGTATCCCTCATGCTATAATGCTACTCAGGAGGGTGAGATTACAGCGTGAAGCTAGCCTTCTCAGGAAAAATCCATAAGATCTCCAAGAAACTACTCAGAAAAAGCCAGAAGCCTGTAGCTGAAGTGATAGGATGCTACCCCTGAGTGACACTGGCTCTTGTTTCTTTTTCCTCCTCCTCCTCCTCCTCCTCCTCCTCCTCCTCCTCCTCCTCCTCCTGCTGCTGCTGCTGCTCCTGCTCCTGCTCCTCCTCCTCCTCCTGCTGCTGCTGCTCCTGCTCCTCCTCCTCCTCCTCCTCCTCTCCTGCTCCTCCTCCTGCTTCTCCTCCTCCTCCTCCTCCTCTCCTCCTGCTTCTCCTCCTCCTCCTCCTCCTCCTCTCCTCCTCTTCTTCCTTTCCCTCCACCTTTCTCCCCCTCCCCCTCTTCTCCTCTTCTTCCTCTTTCTCCCCCTCCTCCTCCTCTCCCCTCCTTCAATTTCCTCCTTGCACTGATAACTGGGATATAATTCAGGGCCTGGGTCCTGATCCTTGGCTTTTTCCTAAAAGTTGCATGTTAAATGATCCCTTTGCTAAGTGAATCTTGAAGTCACGTTTGAGGAAAGACAGAAAAAAACAGTACTATATACACAAATGAATTCTTAGACATTCTGATTTCCCTGTTGTAGTTTCAATGGGTATTAGTCTATCAGAACTTTTTTTTTTACTACACATAATTTTTATTAAATTAACCATAATAACGACAACAGCTGTGCTCTTAAGCGATATTTCTGTGCCTTGTGCTATTGTTTATATTAATATAAATGTGATGAGTACAGGTGCAAAGTCTTTTTATGAAAAGGGTTCTGTTGTCCAGTATTGGTGGATCTGGCTTCTAATCCTAGCCAGTCAGGTTGCTGAGATCTGAGTATCTTGGTTCTAAGTCAGCCCTGGCCGGAGTCTGTGAGATTCTCATTTCCACTAAGCTGCCAAAAAAGCCAGAAGTGGAGGTATGGCTCCAGTGGTAAAGCTTGAGCCAAAAAGAAGCTCAGGGACAGTGCTCAGGCCCTGAGTTTAAGCCCTAGGAATAACACACACACACACACACACACACACACACACACACACCCCACTTATACATATGCATATGTAAATTCAAAAACATGCAGGTCCTGGAGCGTGAACTCAGGATCTGAACACTGTCTCTGAGCTTTTTTTTGTTCAGGGCTAGCACTCTACCACTTGAGCCACATTGTCCTTTCTGGCTTTTTCTGTGTATGTGCTACTGAGGAATCGAACCCAGGATTTTATGCATCCTGGGCAATCATCTATCACTAAGCCCCATCCCTCGTCCCTGTGTTTTAGTCTTATACGTACATAGATATGAATAACCAGTCCCACAATTACAAACATGTTATGTGCGATATTGATATAAACGTATTATATTCACATGCATGCACACATATAAAGGACCAGTTTCCCCACAATTAAAAATGTCTTGTGTACATGTGTTCCATATTCGTATGTATGAATATTATATATGACTGACTAGTTTCCCAATTATAAGCATGTCACATATGTATGTCTGTTATAGTCACATATATGTGCACATATCTGTATATCTATATAGATATGTATATATCTGTTTATTTATATTTATATATACATGTATATGTGATGATATATATACACATATATGTGATGCTATATATACATGTGTATGTGATGATATATATATACATATATATGTATATATCAGTGATCCTCTATAAGTTTATATACATGGTTATCTTTTAGGCTTTGCATCCATATATGAAGAGCCAATGTGTGGCCTGATTGACTTGAATCCACATGAAGGTCTGGTTCCATGCCCTTCTCTGGGAAAGCTCTATAGGCCACGGCCTTTGCCGTTGTGTGATTTGCATAAACACATTCCTTTTCTCGCAGATGAGACCCATCAGTCACTGTACTACATGTGGGTATGGGGCCCGTGGCTTGTGGGCTATTTGGAGGGTCCCAGGGCTGTCAGCTCAAGCCTCATTCAGAATCCTGGGTCCATTTTTTCCTGAACAGCCATGGTACCATCAGCTTAATTACCCACATGCATAGTATATCATGTGCATGCTAATATTTTCTAAAGTGTTATGAAAATAACACAACATAAAACACCTAGGCCATCAGAAGCAAATAGTCAAATGAACCATTTCAACATTCCATAATAGAAATTGGTTTCACTATTCATTGCTTGGCATACACTGTCTCTGATTCTATTATGTAGAAGCTATTAGTCTTGTTTTAGAATTAAAGGTCTCATGGAAAATAAACTGTGTTCCAAAAATAATGTAAAAGATTGATGGAGTTTATAATCACACGATGCCTGGACTTTCCACAAATGGTCTCTATTTTAAGCCTGTTGCCAGTGTTTCATGCCTATAATCTCAGCTCCTCGGGAGGCTGAGCTCTGAGGATTGTGCATCAAAGCCAGCCAGGGCAAGAAAGTCTCTTATCTCCCATGGAAAAAAAAAAAGGCAGAAGTGGAGCTATGACTCAAGTGGTAGATTATTAGCCTTGACTTAAAAAGCTCAGGGACAGCACTCAAACACTGAGTTCAAGATCTAGGACAAACAAACAAATGCCGCCCTATTTGAGTGCTTGTGGTTACAGGTAATAAGAAACGCAGCATCTGGGCTGCCCTGCAAGGATGCCTGACAGTACAAGTCTTAACGTCTAGGGAAGCATGATTCCAGGACTGTGGAAGTTCTGCTTGTTTTGCTGTGAGGAGTTTCTTGCCTGTTTGATAATTTCTTTATATAGTTGTGATCATTTCACTTATTTACATTAATTGTGTGTGTGTGTGTGTATGTGTGTGTGCACTTGCACTAAGGCTTTAACCTAGGGCATGTGCTCTTGTTTAGCTTTTTCACACAAGGCTGGCATTCTACTATGTGAACCACAGCTTCACTTCGGCCTTTTTGGTGGTTCATTAGAGATAAGAGTCTGACTGAATTTTTCTGCCTGGGCTAACTTTGAACCATGATCCTCAGCTCTCAACCTTCTGAATTGGGATTACAGGTATGAGCCATGGGCTATGGACATTTTTTTTTGTGGGTTATGGGGCTTGAACTCAGCCTGGGTGTTGTCCCTTAGCACTTCAGCTCTAGGCTACCACCGCACCCTTGAGCCAAGCTCCATTTCCCATTTTCTAGAGGTTAATTGGAGATAAGAGTCTCAGGTCCTTTTGTGCCTGGGCTGGCTTTGAACATTGATCCTCAGATCTCAGCCTCTGAGTGGCTGAGAGCTAGCAGCACCTGGAAGTCTCATTTTTATATTCTTTCTCTGTGTGTTCTCTTATTATGTTATAAGCTTCTCAATGTCACTCTATTTTTCTTTCTTTTTTCTTTTTTTTTTTTTTTTACCAGTCCTGGGATTTGAACTCAGGGTCTGAGCAATGTCCTTGGGCTTTCTGAAGGCTAGCATTCTACCACTTGAGCCACAGGACCACTTTTTCTATGTATGTGGTACTAAGGAATCGAATCTGGGTCTTTGTGCATGCTAGGCAAGCACTTTATCACTAGGCCAAACTCCTGGCCCCATCACCCTATTTTTCAAAAAGGAATTAGTCATCACTAACAAATATTTTTCTTGGTCCCTGACTCCCTTTAAATAATTCATGAAGTTTTTACCCTCTACTTCCTGAGATAATGGCTATAGCATTCATTTCCTAGAAATCACTGTTTTTCATTCAGGTTAATCCCTTACCATACAGTTTTTTTTCTTTGCCTGTCCTGGGGCTTGAACTCAGGGCTTAAGCACTATCCTTGGGCTTTCTCAAGACTAGAGCTCTACCACTTGAGACATAGCGTCACTTCTGGCTTTTTCTTTGTATGTGGTATGGAGGAATCGAACCCAGGTCTTTGAACATGCTAGGCAAGCACTCTACCACTAGGCCAGACTCCTAGCCCAACCATCCAGTTTTAAAGTATTCACTACATCATCTAATTTAACCACTCTCAACAATTTCCATGGTGCAGGGATGCAATAGTTAAGAATGACATTTATAAAAAGTATACTGTGAGTTATATTTCTGTACTGATCCTGTCCACTTCCAACCCCATACCTTGTGATATTTTCAGTTATCAATATCACTATTATTCAAAGCTTTGGCAATAAGTTCAGGGAATTCAGTTAACAAAACAAAAATGGAGAATGGCTTTAAGCTTAATATTGCCATATTGTTTTTCTATTCTTAAAGAAGTTATATAAGGCAAAAAAAGAAATAGAGAAATAGGGTTGGGGTATGGAGAGGAGAAAATAGAAAGAAAAGAGGAAGGCTGGGTTGGAGGGAGAAAGGAAGAGAGAGTTTTATTTTTTTTTTTGTGGGGAGCTTATTTATTTTGTCCTGGAGTTTAAACTCAGGGCCTGGGTGCTGTCCCTGAGCTCTTTTGTTCAAAGCTAGTACTCTACCACTTTGAAACAGAAGATTCAGGGACTTTCCTGCCTGGACTGGCTTTGAAGTGTGATTCTCATATCTTAGCCTCCTGAGGAGTTAGGATGAGAGACGTGAGCCACTAATGCCACGCAGGGAAGGCAGATTTAAATCAAAGAAAATTTTCTTACAAAAAAGAGATTGATGGCTGGGAGTTTGGCCTAGTGGTAGAGTGCTTACCTAGCATGCAGGAACACCCGGGTTCGATTCCTCAGTACCACATACATAGAAAAAGTCGGAAATGGCACGGTGGCTCAAGTGGTAGAGTTCTAGCCTTGAGAAAGTCCAAGGACAGTTCTCAGGCCCTGAGTTCAAGCCCATTACTGGCACAAAAAAAAGGAGATTCAAGTTACCCCTTGATTATTTTCATTGATATTATTGTTTTTTTAATCATTAAGTAGTTGTACAAAGGGGTTCCTAGTTTATAGGTATAAGGCATTTTGATCAATGTCGTCCTTTCTTCCATAATTTTTCCCATCTCTCCCCCATTATGCCCCTCAAGTCATCTGACTCTGTTTTCACATGTGTACATTGATTACTTGCATATATTTGCCTACTTTTCTTCTATCCATTGTCTAATCCCTCCCCTTAAGCCTCACCCTTTCTCCAACAACATATGTTTTGGCTTCCTGGTATTTACTTTGTTAAAATGTCAATTAATTGTTCAAGGGAGTTGCGCCATTGAAATTCTCCCTCGCATATTTCTTATTCTAATCAATTTGTTCATGCACATATGCTGTATATGTTTATTTATAATTTAGATTTAATTTCTGCACAGGAAAGAAAACATTCATCTTTTGTTTAAGCCTGACTTAAAAATTTCCATATTTTATTGTGCAGCAAAAAAAATTAAATACAGGTGGAGAGCAAAGTGTACAAAAAAGGAAAAGTTGCTGAGGACTGGTGGGCTAAGACTCACAGCTTTCACAACTTTCTAAGAGTTTTATGAGTGTATAAGAAACTAGGGTACAGGATGGTTAGGAAATGAACTTCCCCAAATGGTGAGTGCTATTTAAATATTCTTGAAATTATTCAAATTTCTCTGACCTAGAAATGAGGACAGCATCTTAGGACAGATGGCTGGGTGATAAATTTTCCACCTCTTTCAGATGCCAAGCAGTTTGAAAAATGCAGTAGGCTTGTTCATGGCCTCTGACTCTTGGTTTCAGCATTTTGGCTTAAAGATTATTTTGACACCAGGAAATTGTCATGTGGGGATAGCAATGCTTACCAATTGTGGCACACACCAAGTATGCTAAAATCAAATTTTAGAAAAAGTTTACAACTGAGTTTCTGTCTGAGCTATTCAGCTTGTATTTCTAGTGCAAACTCCTTTCTTAGTATCAGAACTATTATGCAATAAACTATTGACATGATCAAATTATGTATATTTATTGATGTCCCCACACTCTTTTTTTTCCCAGTCCTGGGGCTTGTACTCAAGGCATGAGCATTGTCCTTGAACTTTCTCAAGGCTAGAGATCAATCACTTGAGTCACAGTACCACATCTGTCTCTTTCTGTGTACGTGGTACTAAGGAGTGGAACAGGGCTTCGTGCATGCTAGACAAGCACTCTACCACTATGCCATGCTCTCACCCCTTCTCCCCTGCCTGACTCTGTTTTATACTTAGATTAGATATTGTGAGACAGTAGAGACCCTGTGGGAGTGTGTGTGTGTGTGTGTGTGTGTGTGTGTGTGTAGGATGGCTGATGTCCGATGGAAATTCTTAGTGTATGGATGCCTTATCTTGTGTTTGAAGAGGTTGAGGACTCTGAGAATTTGACATCCAATAGCAATCCTGTCTACAAACAAAATGAGTGCCATGAGTGCCAGGTCTTTACTTTTTTTTGCCAGCCCTGGGACTTGAACTCAGGTCCTGGGCACTATTCCTGAGCTTCTTTTGTTGAAGGCTAGCACTCTACCACCTGATCTGCAGCTCCACTTCTGGCTTTTTCTGTGTGTGTGGTATTGAGGAATCGAACCTACATGCTTTGTGCATGCTAGGCAAGTCCTGTATCACTAAGCCACATTGCCAGCCCCAAGTGCCTGTTCTTTAGTAACTTCTGTTACTGTGCGATACCTATAACCTGCCCTTGGAATGTGCCCTTTGATCCATAACCAACACCACCCCTCCTTTTCCACCAGCTAAGCTGTACTCTCTGACAGCGGAAGATGGCGGCTATTTTGAAGCTTAATTAAATCTAGCCTTAAGCTCCTTCCCACCTTTCACGACAATATGAATATATGTTTGGGCATTATGCATGAATAATCCTTTTTCTGTCATCACAGTATATTTTGCAATGGGAAATTGTGCAAGTAAATTACCATCACTTCCCAGGCATTGTCCTTGAGCTTTTTTGATCAAGGTTCACGCTCTACCACTTGAATCATACCTTCACTTCTGGCATTTTGGTGGTTAATTGAAGATAAGTCTCTTGGACTTTGCTGCTGAGCTGGCTTCAAACTATGATCTGTAAATCTTAGTTTCCTGAGTCATTAGGATTACTGTTGTGAGATACCAGTAACCTTTGTTTGTTTGAAGAGCCCATCTATTAATGAGACTAGGATATTAAAATCTACTATAATGTTGTCTGGGTCTACCTGTAATTTTGTGTCTGTATTCCTAATTTCTTATTTTTTTCTATTGGCTGAGAGAATAATCTGACCAAAAAAAAATGAGGAATAAAAGAGAATTGTGCCAGGCACACGTGGTTCACACCTGTAATCCTAACTGCTCAGCCTTGAGCTGAAGAGCTCAGGAACAGAGCCCAGGCCAAGAGTTCAAGCCCCATGACTGACCGAATAAAAAGAAAGTTGTATGATCAAGAAAAATGCTTTGATGATTGGGAAGGGGAGGGGGCGGGAAAAGGGGACACAAACATGAGAAGGGGTATCAATGTGTGAGAAGTAATGCCCCTACTACCTGATGAATGTAACTGTAACCCTGCCTTACATTATCCCCACAATAAAAAAGAAAAGAAAAATGCTTTGAAATACAAGGAACAATAACCCTCCCCCCCAAACAAACAAGGATCTTGACACTGATACCTCATGCCTGTCATCCCAGCTACTCAGGAGGCTGACATCTGAAGATCGCTGTTCAAAGCCAGCTTGGGCAGGAAAGTCTATGAGACTCTTATGTCCAATGAACCATCAAAAACTGCAAATGGTCTATGGCTGAAGTGAAAAAGGGCCCAAGCCTTGAGTTCAAGCTCCGGTATCAACACACACACACACACACACACACACACACACACACACACACACACACACACCAGAACAAAACCAGAAGAGAAAAATAGGCATGACTTTAGTATCATTTTAACTGAATAAAATAAAACAAAACAAAAAAGGGTGTGGAAGTCACATAAAAAATTTTTAGTAATACCATACTAATGGCTTGTTTGTTAAATACACTTCTCTTTGCCAGGTTTATACCTATAACTACCAACTACTCTGCAGTATCAAGTGGTGAATCTTTGCAAGGATTAGAATGTTAAAAAACCTAAAAGGAAATAGAACAGTTATACTATTGTTCTTCAGGTTTTATAGAAAGAACATTTTGAGACTGCAAACTCTCCACCCTCTCTATGGAGAGTCTGTTTCAAAGTCTTTCTGCTTTCAAATAAGCTTGCTTGGTTTGCTAACAAAAAGAAAGAAAGAAAGAAATCTCACCTCGGAGTCAAGCAAATCACAACAAATAATATCAGCTGGAAAAGTTGACATGGGCTTTGTATCTCTTTTGAAAAAAAAATTTGTCCCACCCTTAAAGGGTTTGATTACATAGTTTGGACAATTTTGTCTTGTTACAGATGAAAAAACTTCTCTGCTGAGTCCACTAGTTCCAAGTCTTTTGTTATTTTCTTCTTAAATACTAAATACTGCATGTTTTTACTCTGGTGGTTTAGGGTGTGTATCAGAATTTCTGGAAGAAACATTAGCTTTCAGAAAGATCTTGGCACAATGAACAAGAATAGCTGCCTTATCTATTTCTCTTACAGATGAATACTATTTTTATTCCAATCGTTATTTCTCTCTAAACTTATTCCTCATAAATATTCTGATGTATAACTCTATAGTTTGTGATCGCTTCCTTGATTTTTCTAAAATAGTTTCAGTCAGAATAGGGAAAAATGTGAAACAAACAAAAAAACCCCACATGAGTTTTGGAGTTACAAGCTACTAGAATACCATTATTTTTCTGGTTTGTGTGGTGTGATGTACTCAGTTAGTTTTTCTGTATTTGCATCTCCAACTCCGTATTTACAACGGATCTTGATCCAAACTAATTCTTTGCAATTTCTAATTTATTTAGCTCATCATTTTATAGAAACTTATTCCTGTGCAAATTTTGGTAGAAAATAACTTTTCTTCCTAACCATTTTCTTATTTTCTTCCTCTTTATCCTATTGTTCCTCTTCTTCCTCTTCTTTCTTCCTTTCTGTTCTTTTTCCTCTTTCTTTTTTCTTCCTTCCTTCCTTCCTTCCATTTTTTTTTGTGGTTGTGGGTCTTGAACTCAGCCTGGGTGTGGTCCCTGAGCTCTTCAGCTCAAGGCTACCACCCTACTCTTGAGCCAAGCCCCACTTCCCATTTTTTAGAAGTTAATTGGAGTTAAGAGTCTTAGGTCCTTTTGTGCCTGGGCTGGCTTTGAACCTTGATGCTCAGATCTCAGCCTCCTGAGTAGCTAGGATTACAGGAGCGAGGCACCATGCCAGCTCTCTCTTCTTTCTATTTTTGCCTGTCCTCGGACTTGAACTCAGGGTCTGTGTACTGTCCTTGAGCTTTCTCAATGCTAGTGCTCTACCACTTGAACCACAGCACCATTTCTGGCTTTTTCTGTGTTTGTGGTAGCCAAGGAATCAAACCCAGGGCTTCGTGCATGATAGGCAAGTACTCTACTGCTAGGCCAAATTTCTGGCCCTCTGTTCTTTTCCCTCTTACTCCTTTTCCTCCTCCTCTTCTTTCTTTTTTCTCCTCCTCTTCCTGTTTTACTTTTTCTTCTTCCTCCTTCACCTTCTTCTAGTATTGAGTACTGAAACCCCAGCCTGGCTCTATCACTGAGATATGTCTTCAGCTCTTCAATATAAAAGTTGTTACTACAAAGCAGAGCATCAGTGGCTCATAGTTGTAATCCTTGCTACTCAGGGGGTTGTAACCTGAGGATCGTGGTTCAAAGCCAGGCCAGACAGGAAAGTCAGTGAGACTTTTCCTTCCAATTAATCACTGAAAATAAGGCTGTAGCTCAAGTGGAAGAGTGCTAACTTTGAGCAAAAAGTCCAGGGACAGCACCTAGGTCCTGAGTTTAAGCCCCAGGACTGGTAAAGAAAAAAAGTTGTTATTACAAAGAGCAAACTCTACATATTTTTTTTCAGTTATTTCAACAATAACAAAGTTGTCAGACTTGTCTGAGCTATAATCTTATACAGCCTTCACCCCATTCCATGGCTTAAAACATGAGTGAAAACTGGGTACTAGTGACTCATGCTGTAACACTAGCTACTCAGGAGGCTGAGATCTGAGGATAGCAGTCCGAAGCCAACTCAGACAGGAAAGTCTGTGGGCCTCTTATCTCCAATGAACCACCAGAAAATCAGAAGTGGTGACGTGGTTGAACTATTAGAATGCTAGTCTTCAGCAAAATAGCTCAGGTACGATGCTCAGACTCTTGAGATTAATTCCTATCACACACACACACACACACACACACACACACACACACACACACACACACATGAGTGTAAGCATGTTCAGAGATTCTTGGCCTGGAAAGATGTCTGGTGATGAATTTTGAAACCCCTGGGGCAGTTGGGCTTTATAGACAGGAGCCTCAATTATTTAAAGCAAAAATGAAATCACAATTACCAGTGGCAACCTGGGAAAAAAACCTCTGGAGTAAAAAACTCATCAGAGATGTGGCTTTCTCAATGTGGAAACACAGAAACCAGAACATTCCTTTTTCATGGCAACTATTTGAATTTCTTATTGTCTGAGCTTTACAAGTTTATTATGAAAACCATGCTGTTTTCCTGTAGGAAACAAGAATTAAAAAAAAACACTTACTGGGGTATAAAGTTGTAGAATTATAATAGTAAAAGTTTAATTTGTTCTTAGAGTAACATTGCAATATCCCCTCCTGGGTTATATAATTCTGTTCGGCCTTTCTAACACAGAAACATTTTACTCTTGACACAATTTGGAATTTGGAATTGCCTGTGAAAGCATGAATAATTTTATTTATTTATTTTCCCCTCTGAAAGGTCCCTAAACACTAACTGATAAATTCTCCAAGAACTGCACTGCAGAGATGGCAGGCTAGCATTTCAACTGCCAAGGCCTGTGTTCGAAGTGTTGAATCTGCCAGAAAAAACACAGCTGTTCGTTTACAACTCACGCAATCTGAGAACCGTCATTTCAGCTCCAGAGACTGCAAAATGAGCTGAAAGTTAGATGCCTTAGAAAAGTTGAATGCTGTGATAGGAGGGACATTTACCTAAAGTAAAAAAAAAATGATTAAGTTGGACGCTGGTTGCTTATGTTTGTATTTGTAGCTACTCAGTTGAGAACCTGAGGATCACAGTTCAAAGCCAAAGTAGGCCAGAAAGATTATGAGACTTTTATTTCTAGTTAACCACCAAAAAAGCTGGAAGTAGAGTCCTAGATCAAGTGGTAGGGAGCCAGCCTTGAGAGAAAAAGGCATGTAAGAGCATGAGGCCCTGAATTCAAGCCCCAACACTTGTGCGACCCCCCACAATATTAAGTTCCAAATACTAACTCAGAATACCAGACTTTTTAAAAATATATTTTTATTGTAATTAATAGAAGGGTTACATTATATTCGCCAGATAGAAGGTGCATTAATTCACATACATTCATACCGTTTCTCATGTCTTGGTCCCCATTTCCCTCCCCCCCCACCTCCCATCTTGTTTTCCCCCCTTCCCTATCCAATTTCAAATAACCAAATACAAATATATCCGATATATCAGGTAACAAGTGAGATACTATAACAATATGAGATAACCAAGGGACAGCAAAACAGAAAACATTAAGAACAACAATCATTCATTATATGGCTTTTGTTTCTATATCCTAGAGGTTCTTTCATTTAGCATCATACTACATAACCTTGTGTGTCTAGGTTTTGCTCTGCTGCAAATCTCTGCTATGAGAGCCCAAGGTTTCTACTGATTATGACAAATGAGGGAAACCATTGAGCCTAAGTTTCTTTGAGTTTGGCTTACTTCACTTAATATGATTTTTTCTAAGTCTTTCCATTTCCTAACAAATGGGGCGATGTCATTCTTTCTGACAGCAGCAGAATTCCATTTTGTACAAATACCACATCTTGTTGATCCACTCATCAACTGAGGGACATCTGGGTTGGTTCCATATCTTTGCTATGGTGAATAGTGCTGCAATGAACATTGTTGTGCTAGTGGATTTAGTATGCCCTTGTTTCTGGATGGTTGGGTGTATGCCAAGTAGTGGAATTGCTGGGTCATAGGGGAGCTCTATGTTTGGTCTTTTGAGGCACTGCCATAGTGCTTTCCATAGTGATTGAACCAGTTTGCATTCCCACCAACAGTGTAGTAGTAATCCCTCCTGGCCACATCCCCTCCAGCATTCTTGATCCTGGCCATTCTAACTGGAGTGAAATACCAGATGTTTTAAGTTACTTGTTTATTTTGAAATTGTCCTTAATTCAACAGAAAAAAGTGATGGAACTCAGCAGCTTAAAGTTTGCTCCTCATTTTCCATTCTATTCAAAGTAAATGTTCTCCCTTTCTCTCTGTCTCAAATTGTGATCCTCAGATCTCAGCCTCCTGAATAGTTAGGATTACTGACATGAGCCACTGGTTCTCAGCTTAGATAAATGTTCTTGAATCTTGATGTAGTTATTGTCTGACAGATTCTAGAGGTCTAGAAAATAGCTACTTTGTAAAAATGGAGACATTGTAGAAGATGATCTCATGATGTTAATTTGGCTGTGACACAAATGATCTCTACCGTTTTCAAAACTAAATCAAATTCTTTGTACAACTTGAGCTTGGGCAGTATGGTTTCTCCAAATTGCTTCTCTGTCACTGTCTTAATTGTATTTTAATTTCTATTCTGATAAGTGTGATAGAACAAAATCGGGGTAAAAAAAAAAACATGGAGGCAGACTGGGAGTTTGGCCTAGTGGTAGAGTGGTTGCCTAGCATGAATAAAGACCTGGGTATCCCATACACAGGTAAAAAAAAGCCAGAAGGGATGCTGAGGCTCAAGTGGTAGAGCTCCAGCCTTGAGAAAGCCCAAGGACAGTGCTCAGGCCCTGAGTTCAAACCCAGGATAGGCAAAAAAAATCCCCAAACCCCCAAAACACAGAGATACAGAAAATTACATAAAGAATGAAAAATTTTTCATAGTCTTATTAAATTAGAGATTCAAATGTCTGATGCCTTCCTGGGTTTGTTCTGATTTGAATGAGCTGGTGGAAATAGAGCTTTGGGTAAGATGTAAGTCCTCATGCACAAAATCTTACTCCTGCCTTTTCTTAGTATTGGTACAACAACCTCTTAGAATTCTAGCATTTTTCTCCTCACCTTGTCTTGGATTTTCTGAAATCTCCTTTTTTTCTTTTGTCTTTTTGGTTGGTCCAGGAGTTGGACGCTGTCCCTGAGCTTTTGTTCTCAAGGCTAGTGCTCTACCACTTAAACTTCACTTCTGGACTTTTACGTTTCATTGGAGATAAAGTCTCATAGACTTTCTTGCCTGGATTGGCTTCAAACTTTGATCCTTATATCTCAACCTCCTTGAGTACCTAAAATAATAGGCATGAGTCACTGGTGCTAGGCTTTGAAATCTCCTTTAAAAGGTAAAATAAAATTGCTCCCACCACAACCACCAATAAAAATAGCCTTCTTGCATTTTTATATAACCATACATTTACTGTGTATCTCTCCCTGTTTAAACCCTTTAAAAAAGGTGGCGGTGGGGTTAATATGGTAAAACACTAGCCTTGAATGAAAAAATGGTAAAAAAAAGATCCTGCCCAGGACCTGAACTAAAGCTCTAGTACCATCACATAAAATAAAATAACAATATAATAGAACAAAAGAATATTTGTATAGTCCTTACATGATGTCTAATACTGTTATACTTATTTTTCAAATATGACTTCTTTTACTCTCTAAAAACAGAATGAAGGTGTTACCATGATCATGCTTGTCAGCTTTTTGTTACTGTGACAAAATACCAAAGAAAAGTGAACTTTAAATTGTGGTTTCCGAAGTTTTAGTCAGTGGTTGCTTCATCTGATTTCTTCCAGGTCTGTGGCAAGGCTGTGCTTATGGCAGACATTCTGAAGGAAGAAATCTGCATATCCTATGGAGGCCAGGAAGCAAGAAGACAGAAGGGGAGAAGAAGAGAGAAAAAGACAGAGGGGAAAAGGAGAAAGAAAGAGACAGAGCAATATAGACAGACACAAAGAAGAGACAAAGAACTGTTATAACAAATCCACTCCCCTAAATTTATTAAAGGTATTAATTTATAAATGAATTAATTCATTCATGAATTCAGAATATGCTGATTCAGTCATCCTCAAAAGGCCCTGCTCTTAGCAGCTGCTGGCTGCTTGTGCCTGTAATCTTATCTACTCAGAAGGTTGAGATCTGAGGGTCAAGATTCAAAGCCAGCCTAGGCAGAAAGGTCTGTGAGACTCTTACCTTCAATAAACTACTCAGAAAAAGCAGGAAGTGGTGCTGTGATTTATGTGGTAGAGTGCTATCATTAAATACAAACAAGCTCATAGACAGTGTTTAGGCTCTGAGTTCAAGCCACAGGACTAGGGGGACAAATAAAAGATTCTACTCCAAACACTGTGGCACCAGGAACCAAAGCCTCAACAGATAATTTTTGGAGGGTGTTTAATATCCAAATATAACATTGCTATTGTATTTATTTATTTATATATGACTTTCACTGACTTTCCTGCCTGGACTGGACTCAGACTCCTGGGCAGCTAAGATTACAGGTGTGAACCATTGATGCCAAAGTTAATTTTGTTCTTACAATGAAGATACAGGAAGTTTAAAAACCTTGTCCAAACTTAGGCTCAATGGTTTCCCTCATTTGTCATAATCAGTAGAAACCTTGGGCTCTACTAGCAGAGATGTGCAATAGAGCAAAACCTTGATACATAAGGCCATATAGTATGAAGCTAATTGAAAAGACCTCCAGGATATTGAAACAAAAGCCATATAATGAATGATTGTTGTCCTTAAGGTACTATGTTATCTCTCATATCTTTTGCTGTCCCTTGGTTATCTCATATTGTTACAGTATCTCACTTTATTATCTGATATATTGGATTTATTTATATTTGGTTATTTGAAATTGGATAGGGAAGGGGGAAAACCAAGACGGGGTGAGGGGAGGGTAATAGGGACCAAGATATGTGAAAGGATATCAATATATGTGAATTAATGCACCTTCTATCTGGCAAATATCATGTAACCCTTTTATTAATTACAATAAAAAAATATATAAAAAAACCTTGTCCAAGAATTTTCCTTTATATATCAACCTTTGTACATAATGTAAAACTCAATGTTTCTTATTTTTCAGATTCAAAATAAAGTTTTCAGGTTAAAAATGAGTTTCCAGGTTAAAAAAAAAATTAGGATGGAAGAAACATAGCCTCTTCAACAAATGGTGCTGCCAGAATTGGTTAAGCACCTGTAGGAAAGTAAAGCTGGATTATTTTTTTGCCTGTCCTGGGCTTGAGCTTGGGCTTTTCAAGGCTAACTCTACCATTTGAGCTTCAGGACCACTTTCGGGTCTTTTCCTATGTATGTGGTACTGAGGAGTCGAACCCTGGTCTTTGTGCATGCTAAACAAGCATTCTACCACTAGGCCAAACTCTGGGCACCTAAAGCTGGATTCTTATATGTCACCCTGCACCAGAAGTAATTCCAAATGGATTAAAGACCTTGAGGTAAAAGCAGATACCTTGAAAACTTTGCAGGAAAGAAGAGGAAATACACTAGGACTCCTTGGCACAGCCAGAAATTTCTTAATAAAGATCCAGAATCACAACAAATTAAAGAAAGTTTGGACAAAAACTGCAGAGCTTCTGTATGGTGAAGGACATAGCTAGCAAGTTAAATAGAAAGCCCACAGAGTGGGAGAAGATCTTTACTAGCCATACAACAGACAAGGTCTCATATCTAAACTATACTTACAACTCAAAAAATTGAATCTCTCCAAAACCAATCCTCAAAGAAACAATCATCTCATTAAAACATGGACTAAAGACTTAAAGGGAGACTTCTCTGAAGAGGAAATAAGAATGGCCTATAGACACATGAAGAAATGCCCGACATTTCTGGCCATAAAAGAAATGCAAATCAAAACAATTCTAAGATTCCACCTCACTCCAGTTAGAATGGCCAGAATCAAGAAATCTAATAACAACAGATGCTGGAGGGGATGTGGCCAGGAGGGATCACTACTACACTGTTGGTGGGAGTCAACCACTCTGGAAAGCAATATTGTGATTCCTCAAAAGACTAAACATAGAGTTCCCTACTGACCCAGCAGTCCCAGGCCTTGGCATTTACCTAAATGTCCAGAAATAAGAGCATACTAAAGCTATTAGCACAATAATGTTCATTGCAGCACTATTTACCATACCAACCCAGACGCCCCTCAGTAGATGAATGAATTAAGATGTGGTACTTATACACGATGGAATTCGATGCTGCCATCAGAAAGAATGACATCACCCTATTGTTAGAAAATGGAAAGACTTGGAAAAAATCATATTAAGAGAAGTAATGCAGACCCAAAGAAACATGGGCTGCATGATTTCCCTCATTTGTAATAATTAGTACATATCTAGGACTCTTCCAGCAGAGGGTCACAATAACCCAAAAGTTATGTACACTGGGCCGAGAGTTTTGCCTAGTGGTAGAGTGCTTGCCTAGCATGCACAATGACTGGGTTTGATTCCTTGGCACCACATACATATGAAAAAATAAGAAGGTAATAGTGGTGCTGTGGCTCAAGGGTAGAGCACTAACCTTGAGAAAATCCAGGGACAGTGCTCAGGCCCTGACTTCAAGCGCCACAACTGGCAAAAAACCAAAAGTTATGTACATATGCTCATACAGTATGAGACTAAACAAAATGACCTCTAGGATATGGAACCAAGAGGTTTATCCTTGTGATTGTCGTTCTTAATGTATTTTGCAAAGTTATTTCTTTTCTTTTTTTTGCTCTTATGATTAATTTCATGTGGTTACTGTATTTGACTTTACTGCCTGTATATGGTATTTATGTTTACTTGTTTATTTGAAATAGGGAAGGGAAGGGGGGAAAACAAGATATTTGGGAGGGGGTAGCAGAAGGTAAAATCATGGACAAAATCATGAGAAGGGGTATCAAGGTTCAAGAAGTAATGTACCTGCTTTCTGATGAATGTAAATGTTACCCCTCTATATATTATCCTGACAATAAAATACAATAAAAAATAAGTCTGGAGACAACTAATATGTATGTATAATATTCATAATATGTAATATGCCATAATATTTCTGGGCTTGAGCTCAGGGCCTGAGCACTGTCCTTGGACTTTCTCAAGGCTAGATATCTACTACTTAGGCCTGAGCACCACTTCTGTTTTTTTTTCTACGTATATGGTATTGAGGAATCAAACCCGGGTCTTCGTGCATGTTAGGCAAGCACTCTATCACTAGGCCAAACTCCCAGCCCCCCTCCATGTTTTACTTTTAAATCCCACTTCGTTCTATCACACTCTCTGAGTAGAAATTAAAATATAATTAAGACAGTGTCTAGCTGTACTTTCTCTCTTGGATACTGTGGGGGCTGAGGTAGAAATTCAATCACATGAGCTTTCTCTTTCACAAATCAAATCCCACTTCCAGCAACTATTAACAATCTCTACACCCAAGGCCTCGCATTCCAGTGGTCTCCTGAGAATAACAAAGAACACCTAAACTTGTATTTCCTGACTCAATCTCATGTTCTTGCTCCTAGATTCTTGTTAGTAGCTACTTCATTGACTATAACAAGTGATTTTTCTTAGAATCTGCATTATCCCCCCTAGATATATGACATCTTGTGATTCTCTTTTAGCATCTGCAGCTGTGATTTTAATTGGACTCATGTCACTGTGATCCAGTCCGCAGGGCAGCCTAACAAAACTACAAAACTGTTTAAATCTAAAGATATCTTAGTGACCAATTAGTCCCAAAGTCTGAAACTGAGTGTTGTGGGCTGAGGCTCAACCCAGATGTATGTATTTTATTTGTTAGCCACCATGAAGACTATTATTAATTTTTTTGTGACAGTACTGGGGCTTGAACTCAGGGCCTAGACACTGGCTAGGCATTTTTGCTCAAGATTGTTACTCTAGGGCTGGGATGTAGCTCAGTGGCAAAGCGCTTGCCTAGCAAGTGCAATGTCCTGGGTTCGATCCCCAGTGGCAAAAAAAAAAAAGACTCAGAGTTTTGTACTCTTGCTTGGCTTTTTCTACTCAAAGTTAGCAGTCTGCCACTTGAATCATATCAGAATTTTGGTGGTTATTTGGACATATGATTCTCACAGACTTTCCTGCCTGCACTGGCTTCCAACCACAATCCTGGACCTTACAGTTTTTGCACTCTCATTTAGCTGTTTTTTTTTTTCTTTTCCACAGTATGTAGTTTTTCTCAACGGATTTAAATTAAGTGATCAAGAAATGCTGACATGTTGCTTTAGAAAATTCCTCTCCTTTAGTTTTGACTTTTAACAATGTCACAAACTTGGTAAAGGAAAGGCGTATGCTGTTAGAAGAGATAGTATATTTCAAAACAAAACCAGACAACTGACAATTTTCAATTTATTAATGTTAGTGGAAATAGGATTTGGATATTGCTCATTTTAGTATTAATTTTTGTGTGCCAACTCTGGGGCTTGAACCCAGGGCCTTGAGCCCTCTTCCTTAGCTTTTGTATTCAAGGATAGGGCTCTATTACTTGGGCTACAGCTCTAATTCTGGGTTTTGTTGGTTTATTGGAGATAAGAGTCTCACAGAGCTTTCTGTCTGGGCTGCATTTGAACCATGATTCTCAGCTATCAGTCTCCTGAGTAGCCAGGATTACAGGTGTCTAACCATTTCATTATGTTTTTTTTTTTTAACTCTATACAGACTAAACATCGGCTCAAAGACAATGGTCAAAGAACTTAAAACCATGAATGAATAGCATGAAGAAATAGCATGGGAAGAAAAAGGGAGGAAAGAGGAAAATAAATTGATAAATTCTGGCTGGAAAGTAGAAAGACAATTTTTCCTACTTCAGTGTTTTATCATAAGCAGATTCCTGAAGCCATAAATATAATTTGTGTGGCTGGAATTCCTGGGCTAGAGTAAACAGAACTCTGAATGTGTCAACAAATTATTTAATTCAACAGAGTAGGTAGCAAATGTGAAAGTGAGGTTAAAATGTTCACTAAGATAATACGAAACTGCTCACACCTGTCATTCTAACTACTCAAGAGGCTGAGGTCTGAGGATCCTAGTTTGAAGTCATCTCAGGCAGGAAAGGCCATGAGAGTCTAATTTGCAATTAACTAGCAAAAGCTGGAAGTGTATATATGGCTCAAGTGGTATAGCACTAGTTGGAGTGAAAAGGCCAAACAACAGAATGAGGCCCTAAGTTTAAGCTGGAATACTGGCAATACCACCACCAACAAGAGATGATGATAGTGAATCTTCAGGAGGGATGGAATAAGGAAAGACACACACATATATATATATATATATATATATATATATATATGTCTTTCCTTATATATATATATATGTATATATACACACACATGAAAAATTATTATTTTGGGCACCAAATTAATCAGAAGAAAATGAAATGAGAAATAAGATAGGAAAATGGAATTACATTCAAGAAAACATACACATTTGTATCAGTCTGTTACATTTTAACGTAATTTGCTGTGTGGTACTGGAACTTGAACTCATGGCCTAAGCATTCTCCCTTAGCTTTTGTGCTTAAGTCTTGTAATCTGTTATTTGATTGACACCTCCATTTCCAGTTATTTGGTGATTCATTGGAGGTAGAATCTCATGGACTTTCCTGAGATCCTCAGATCTCATTCTCCTACTAGCTTGGATAATAGGCATTGAGCCACCAGCTCTGGCTGACACATGAATTCAAAGGCAACTGAGATTGAGCCATCATTACCGGTGAGAAAGGAAGCCAAGAAAGGGGCATTAGATAGGGATTCAGAATTTGTCGCATCATCATCAATGTGGCAGTCCCAGTTATAAACGGAAGTGAAAATAACTGAGATATAGAAAGGCTTGAAATGAACAGATGGCTTTCGGCTTGCCTGGGTGCTAAAATCGGATGTATTTTTATATTTCATCTCAAGTTAGCAAATATTAGGACATTAAAATGCATCAAACATGGTTTGTATCACATCTTGCCACTTTTTTTTATTAGCACGTTCCAAAGAATTAGGCTGCCAGGAATGCGTGTAACTGTAATCCTGAATGTGGGGGTAGATCAAGGTCTGCTGATTTCTTTTCGTGTGTGTGGAGGGGGGGGAGGGAGGTTTACAGCTTGAACTCAGAGCCTAGGCACCCTCCCTTACCTTACTTGAATCACAGCTCCATTTGTGACTTTTTGGTAGTTAATTAAAGCTAAGAGTCTCAGGGACTTTCTTGCCCAGATGGCTTTGAACCATGAACCTCAGATCTCAGCCTGCTGAGTAGCTGGGATTAAAAGTGGGCGCTGTTAGTGTCCAGCTGGATCTGTTTTCTAAACTGGAGCCTGGGGTTGTTGGAAAATAGCATTAAGACCCTGGAGTAGAGAGATTCCAAGATGAGAAGTTTTTGACAGGCTCCCTGTCCCTGTATTTCTATACACCAGAAATAAGAGCTCAGGTGTTTGGGGGAAATAAGGCAAGTAAGTTAGCAAGCTAGAAGGCACCAATAACAAGTCAGGAAGTAACTAAAGAAAATATAAAATACTGTAAATTCAGAGCTTCTTTTTCTCTCAAGCTTGGTGCTCTATCACTTGAACCACAGCTCTACTTCTAATTATTTCTTTCTTTGTTTGTTTGTTTACTGGTTCACTGGAGATAAGAGTCTCACAGACTTTCTGGCCTAGGCTGGCTTTGAACTACAATCCTCAGATCTTAGTCTCCTGAGTAGCTAGGGTTACAGATGTGAGCCACTGGTGCCCAGGTTTCTTTTCTAAGTTTTAATTTCACTATTCTAGTTCTCATTATAAACTAACTTACTTGTATTATTCTTTCTTTTTTAAAAATTAAAAAAAACTAGCTATTTGTCTTCTTTCGATAATCTAATAATAACAGCCTTCTTCACAATAACTGAGCTATGTTCTTCCACAGGAATAGTTCCTTATTTTTAATACCTAATTTTTAACTTCTATACAAATTTTGTTCCTATATTGGAGCATTAGTTCCTTTCCTGTAGTTATGATTACCAATTATACGTAATGCGTTCTACTGTATTTATAACAGGTACAAATATCAGATGTTTTTCTGATATTGTAAATATTGGGATTTGGTATTGAATTGGTGATTTTGTTACACCCAAACCAGTGGTGTGAAATGACACATGACCCATGTCACCTGCCAAATCAGATAGAATAATTCCATGGAAAGTCTTTAGGTGACTGAAACTCCAAACCAGAAATAACAACAAATTTCAGATAAGCAAAGTTCCGTACAAAGAACACAGAGATTACTAAAATGAAAGGCAATTAGATCCATCAAAAAGGAAGTGGTCATTAACAAAGGATCTTAATGACAGGGGATATAGCTTTCCATGGTGAGGCCAAAAATAAATGATGATAAGAACATTTAAAGAGAGAACAGGTGTGTATAAACACTTCAATCAAATTAAAGAGAATACAAATAAATACCTAATTGAATCCAAAGAGGAATGTGAATGGATAACTAAATGAGCTCAAAAACACTTAAATAAACCCCTAAGATGCAAATTAAAATGGGGTGAAAATGTGGCTTAGAAGTAAAGGGCTTGCCTCCATGCATGAAGTCTTGGGTTCGATTCCTCAGCATCACATACACAGAAAAGGCCTGACGGGGCACTGTGGCTCTAGTGGTAGAGTGCTAGCCTTGAGTAAAAGAAGCTCAGGGATAGTGCCCAGGCCCTGAGTTCAAGCTCACAAGTAGTCACAAAAAAAGAACAAAATGAAAAAAGAAAGTAAAATATGTTGGAGGATTTTAAGAAAGATAGAATTATCAAAAAAATCAAACTGAAGTCCTAAAGGTGAAAAGTTCCATATGACAAATAAAAATCAAGTTGAGCTGGGAGCTGGTGGCTCATGCCTGTCATCCTAGCTACTCAAGAGGCTGAGATCTGAGGATCAAAGGACAGATCACCGAAGAGACTCTTTCATCTGCAGTTCACCACCCAAAAGCCAGAAGTAGAGGTATGGCTCAGGCGGTAGAGCTTCAGCCTTGAGTAGTAAAAAAGAGCCCAAGGCTTTGAGTTCATAGCTCAGTACCAAAGCTAGGGATGGGGGGAGACAGAGGCACCCCGAGTCCTGGGCTTCATTCTGGCGGATTAAGCAAGGTCCTTGCAGAATCTCCCCAGCATCTGAGCCTCAGACCCCATGGAGGGCCTCGAAGTCCTCAGGACAAGCTGGCCTACCACCTGCAGGACTACCTTTGAACCTCAGTTGCAGGGGATAAGCAACCCCCTGCTGTGTAATCTCCTACTCCTCAATTCCCCCCCCCCCCCACCTCCTGCCACTGTGGTGTCATTCCTGTACCTGCCAGCTGCCCAATCCGGGTGTGCATGGCATTCCTGGTGACCAAACCAAAGGGAAAAAGGAGAGGGCCATGTGTTTTTTTGTTTTGTTTTTATTGTAATTAGTAAAAGGGTTACATGATATTTGCCAGATAGAAGGTGCATTAATTCACATACATTGATACCCTTTCACATGTCTTGGTACCCATTTCCCTCCCTCCCCCACACCTCCCACCCGTCTTGGTTTTCCCCCCTTCCCTATCAAATTTCAAATAGCCAAATACAAATAAATTCAATATATCAGATAACAAAGTGAGATACAATACCAATATGAGATAACCAAGGGACAGCAAAGGAGATGAGAGACAACATAGTACATTAAGGACAACAATCATTCATTATATGGCTTTTGTTTCAATATCCTGGAGGTCCTTTCAATTAGCTTCACATTATATGACCTTATGTATCAAGATTTTGCTCTATTGCAAATCTCTGCTAGTAGAGCACAAGGTTTCTACTGGTTATGACGAATGAGGGAAACCATTGAGCCTAAGTTCCTTTGAGTCTGGCTTACTTCACTTAATATGATTTTTTCTAAGTCTTTCCATTTCCTAACAAATGGGGCAATGTCATTCTTTCTGACAGCAGCATAGAATTCCATTGTGTACAAATACCACAACTTGTTGATCCACTCATCAACTGAGGGACATCTAGGTTGGTTCCATATCTTTGCTATGGTGAATAGTGCTGCAATGAACATTGTTGTGCTAGTGGGTTTAGTATGTCCTTGTTTCTGGGTGGTTGGGTAAATGCCAAGTAGTGGAATTGCTGGGTGATAGGGGAGTTCTATGTTTAGCCTTTTGAGGCACTGCCACACTGCTTTCCATAGTGGTTGAATGAGTTTGCACTCCCACCAACAGTGTAGTTGTGATCCCTCCTGGCCACATCCCCTCCAGCATCTGTTGTCATTCGTTTTCCTGATCCTGGCCATTCTAACTGGAGTGAGGTGGAATCTTAGAGTTGTTTTGATTTGCATTTCTTTTATGACCAGAGATGTTGAGCATTTCTTCATGTGTCTATAGGCCATTTTTGTTTCTTCTTCAAAGAAGACTTTCGTTAAGTCTTTGGCCCATTTTTTAATGGGATGGTTGTTACTTTGGAGGTTGGTTTTGGAGTGATTCAATTTTTTGAGTTGTTGATATATTTTAGATATGAGGCCTTTGTCCATTGTTTGGTTGGTGAAGATCTTCTCCCACTCTGTAGGCTTCCTGATTAGTTTACTAGCTATGTCCTTTGCCATACAAAAGCTCTGCAGTTTAATGCAGTCCCACTTATCCAGCCTTTCTCTGATTTGTTGTGGTTCTTGGTCCTTATTTAGAAAGTTTCCACCTGTGCCAAGGAGGCCTAGTGTATCTCCTATTCCTTCCTGTAAAGTTTTCAGTGTGTCAGCTTTTACCTCCAGGTCTTTGATCCATTTGGAGTTAATTCTAGTGCAAGGCGACAAAGAAGGATCCAACTTTAGTTTTCTGCTGGTGCTTAACCAGTTCTGCCAGCACAACTTGTTGAAGAGGCTGTCTTTCTTCCATTCTATTTTTTTGGCTCCCTTGTCAAAGATTAGGTGGCCATAGGTCTGTGGTTTAATATCTGGGTCCTCAGTTTATTCCATTGGTCTTCAGGCCTGTTCCTGTGCCAGTACCAAGCTGTTTTGAGAATTATAGCTCTGTAATAGAGTCTAAAGTTTGGAATTGAAATTCCTCCAGCGCTGTTCTTTCTGCTAAGAAGTGCTTTTGCTAAATGGAGTCTTTTATTATTCCATATGAAATTTTGAATTGCCTCTTCTATTTCTTTCAAGAATGACATTGGGATGTTGATGGGTATTGCATTGAATTTGTAGATAGCTCTTGGCAAGATTGTCATATTCACAATGTTGATTCTTCTAATCCAGGAGCATGGGAGGTTTTTCCATTTCCTTAGTTCTGCTTTAATTTCCTTTTTTAGGGTTTTAAAGTTTTCGTCAAAAAGGTCCTTTACATTCTTAGTTAAGCTAATTCCTAGGTACTTTATTTTCTTTGAGGCTATTGTGAAAGGAGTTTCTTTCCTGATTATTGCCTCGTTCCTCTCACTGTTGGTGTAAAGGAAGGCAGTTGATTTTTGAGGGTTGATTTTATAGCCTGCTACCCTTCCAAAGCTCTGAATCAGCTCAAGGAGCTTGGGAGTAGAGTCTATAGGATTCTTTAAATACAGAATCATATCATCTGCAAAGAGGGATAGTTTTATTTCCTCTTTCCCTACTTTGATCCCCTTTATGCTTGCTTCTTGCCTTATTGCACTGGCTAGGAATTCTAGTACTATGTTAAAGAGTAGTGGAGAGAGTGGGCATCCTTGTCTCGTTCCTGATTTTAGAGGGAATGGCTTTAGATTTTCACCATTAAGTGTAATACTAGCAGTAGGTTTCTCATACACAGCCTTTATTACATTGACGAATGTTCCATGGATTCCTGGTTTCTCCAGAGCTTTTAACATAAAGGGGTGTTGGATCTTGTCAAATGCCTTTTCCGCGTCTATTGAGACAATAGGAGAGGGCCATGTGTTTTAAGGAGTGACGCACAGGCTAGGAGTGTGGCCTGCTGGTAGAGTGCTTGCCTAGCATGCATGAAGCCCTAGGTTCAATTCCTCGGTATCACATACACAGAAAAAGCTGGAAATGGTGCTGTGGCTCAAATGGTAGAGCACTAGCCTTGAGAAAGCCTAGGGACAATGCCCAGGTCCTGAGTTCAAGCCCTAGGACTGGCAAAAAAAAAGTGAAGTGTTTATTATGTAAATATTAATGTTTCTATTTTAATATGTACAAATGAACATATGCCAATACATATACAGGAAGACTATAATGTGTAAGGCCACTGTGAGTCACAGCACAATCAGGACGACAGGAAGTACACAGAGCAGACTCTACGCTATTCCCAGTGACCAAGTGGGAGCTCAAGTGTCAGTAGGTGCAGAGGGAATGATGGGAAGAGAATCCCAGCCATTAACACCTCACAGCAGGCCATGAGTGTGGATAGGTGCCAAGAGTTCACCATCTGCCTGAAGCTTTCCAGGCGTGGGAAGCTGGCCTTCTCTACCACTATTACCAGCCATATGTGTTGTTGTTGTTAATTTTAACGGTGATGTACCAAGGGCTTACAGTGACATAATCCTGAGTGTATTTGTTATTGAACAATGTCATCCCTGCCTTCTCTCTCCTGCAGTTTTTCCTCCTATCCCCACCCACAATTTGCTGCATTTATTTACCCTCTGTCTCTCAATTTCTGTGCTCAAGACAGATTAATGAGTAGACAAGACAAAAGGAAAACAAAAACAGCAACAAGGGAAAAAAAAACCCTCTTGTTTCCATTTCCTGGGATTCATTTTGATAAGTATTGTTTTATATGATCAGAGGCACATAAGCATTGTGCCTTTGTGTTCCTCTCCTAAGAATATCCTCCTCTGGTCTTGTGTGTGAATTCCGAGAGATATATCTAATTTCTCATATTTCTTTTAAAGCATCCTGTGTGTTTACTAGATTTATAGGCACATTCTAGCTACCACAAATGGGGGTAACCATGCAATCTATAGTTCTTTGTACTCTGTTTTCTCTTCAGAGCGTATACATCTTTTGCCTCACACTTCATTTTATTTATTTGTTGTGCTGAGAATCTTAAGGTGACCAAAGAACTCTCTCCTGGTCCTCTGCTGGAAGAGAGTTTCCTTGTTGAGGACTGAGACAAACCAAACTGCCCATGACGGCAGTGACTTCAGAGATTGTCTCACTGTACAGCCTGGGGTAGGGATGAGTCAGCGGGCAGTGAGACACTGCCTTTGACACAAATCTCTGTGCTTCAGCCACGGGCCAGTTAACATGACCTGATGAATGGCCCACAGTCTCCAAGCCCTATATGTGACAGAAACCCCTGTGGTTGAACTTGGGACATTTTAGATCACAAAATAGTCTTAGTCCTCCTGAATTCTGGATATCTTTGCAGAGCAGAGCTGTGCACAAATAGCTCCTTGAAATGGGCCACGTGGGTCCCATTCTTGACATTGGCAAGGGATCATCAAGCTCTTTCCTTTGCAGCAGTTGCCTTTGGGACCTATCAGGCTACTGTCTACCGCGCTGTGGCTCCGGACTTTCTGGCCCACCCTCTTACATGAATCAGCATTGGCCTTTTACCTTTGTCAGTCTGTGGAACACTGCATGATCCCAGGCCCCAAACCATAGCAATAGGGTACTGGTTGTTGAACACTGTTCTTTTGGGGAGAAATGAGGGAATTATCATAGAGTAAGTTTTTTGGTTTGCTAGATTGGTTTTGTTTTGCATCTGAATGTTTATTTCCTGTTTAAATGATTCTGTATTTTCACATATGGTGAACAGAAAACATTTTACCTCATACATAGCAAAAGCAAATGAAGGAAATCCTTCAAATATTAAAAATCACAATCAAGGGCTGGGAGTTTGGCTTAGGGGTAGAGTGCCTGCCTAGCATGCACGAAGACCCGGGTTTGCTTCCTTGGTACCACATACCACAGAAAAGGCCAGGAAGTGGTATTATGGCTCAAGTGGGAGAGCACTAGCCTTAAAGAAAGTCCAACGACAGTGCTCAGGCCCTGAGTTTGTGCCCTAGGACAATCATATCTGTACAAGAGCTGTATGTGTACATCTAACAGTTAGCTCATAAAGTTAGCTTATAAAAAACAGCATAAGAATGCACACATTTATTGCCCAAAGTCACCAGTTTACTTCCAATTCTGTGGCCATTCATCTCAGACACAACTTGGATCTTCATGACTGACACATTGTTTAAAAATAGGAAGGGTTTATAGGAAATACCAAAATAGCTATGAAGAGCTTTCCATACTTTGCAAATAATATACAGAAATTAATTAGTGGGAAGAAAACATATCAAGTATGTCCAAAGAATAACTGATATAACACTGATATAGGGTAAAGAAAACAGACAAGGTAGTATTGGGCCTTCTTATAAAAAGCAATGACAACAACCAACAATAAAAAAAACCCTGTCAAGTCTCACAACAACTCTGTGAGAAAATAGTGAACAAAGATTTAGCTTTAATCATTATATTATTTCTCTTTTTCAGTTGATATTTTATTCAATTTTGAATCTAAATTTAAAGCACTGAGGATAGTATCATTCAAGTTTGTATTATGTTCTGTGTCTTTACCTTAGCTAGGTAAAAATCTAATTTGATTTAAAAATGATGAGTTAGACAGTATTACTTTTGTATATTAATGGCAAATTCTAATGCCAAATTAGAATACTGTGCACTTATATATAATATGCCAATATTTGTGCACATGTACATAAATTACACAGCAATAATAAATAGCTATGCCCTTCATATTTCCAATACTAGGAGATTAACACAGATTTCTTTATATGGAATCAGAATTGAGCATCTTTATTTATAAACCATGTATCAAAAGTATTTTAAAAATATATCTATGAAATTTCTATAAATAATGAGTGTATTTTAAAACTGATAAAAATGTATGTATCATTTACAGCCATACACAGCTGTTGATTACATGAGCTTTTAAAAGTCAATAATTACTTCAGTAGTCATCCAAAATACTTTGATTGAAAGAGGTGATAAATCTATCATTAGAAGAGGAGAGAGATGCGGATATTCAAAATCATCAGAGTATTTCAGAGAATTATACAAATACTTGGGGAAAAATGATGTAAATATCACTTTTTAGAAGCTTAAATGTAAGAATAGTTCCAAATTGGGGTATACTACTATATCATAAACATGTAACATTCTAAAAGCAATGCTGAACACAGTCAAATATTTTTCCCAGCATAAACACTATTTAGTGAAAATAGTAAACATTTTCAAAGTACCCTGATTGCTAAGTATTTCTAGCAGCTCTGACTGCTTCAGTCAAAAATAAACTTATTTAGGTGTAGAAAGCAACTAAATTGTGTGCACTGTTTTTTTTTTTTTTTTGGTGGGATTGGTGCTGGTTCTGGACCTTGAACTTGGTGCCTCATATAATGCTCAAGACAGAGTTCTACCACTTGAATTACACCTTGTTACTCTGAATCTCAAAGAATTCCTGTTCTGGGCTGACTTTGAACTCTCTCCTCAAATCTCAGCCTCTGTGAGTGTCAGCATCCAGCTTTGCCATTTATTCTTTAAGGATCAGATATTCCAATGATAAATAATTTTTAAATGAGGCCTAAAGCTTGAAGCAAATTTTATGAAAGATAAATAGCTAAAATATCAACTATTCACTTAAACACATTCCAAGTATTGTTTTAAAATCATTTTGGAGAGGTTAAAATAATTTTGGAAATATTTAATCTTGTCAATCTGGGTGGCAGTAACTCATACCGGTAATCTTAATTATTCAGGAGGATGAGATGTTAGGATTGAAATTTGAAGCCATCCTGGGCAGGAAAGCCTGTGAGACTCTTCTCTCTAACTAACTATCAAAAGCCATAAGTAAAGGTGTGGCTTAAGTAATAGAGCACCAGTCTTGAGGGGAAAAAAGCGAAGAGACAATGTCTAGGCCCTGAGTTCAAGCCCAGGACTGCCGTAGACACACATACACACACACAGACACATAGTCACAACTGTGCATCAACACCCTATACACACCATACACGCACCATTTTTCATCTTTCCAAAGTCCTTTGAGAAATCACATGAATGTCCTCATGTTGCAAATAAGGGACTCTAGATACAGAATGATTTTTAAAAAAATGGCAGACCAGGGTTGAACTGAAGCATTATTTTGTATTGTCATGACCTTAAAACCAGCAGTAACTCCATGTGATTAATTTTATTTCAAGAAGCCAGAGAACTGTAAAATAACCTGCTCAAGGTTATTTAGAAGATTAAGCTCAGTGCATGGATTTAAACCTGTGTCAGGCTGAGTACAAAGCCAATTTCCTCCTGCTTTGCTGCTTTATATCAGAGGTGAGATCAAATGCTGTATCACATGTTGGCACCTCGAGTTCATTAGAGTCTTGGCATGTAGTCATGGGTCCTTTGAAGACACTTATCAGTCATCCGAATCAGGGAGTGGAGAAATCCATAGAAATCCACACAACGCAGGGACTGATGGTTCATGCCTGTAATCCCAGCTACTCAGGAAGCTAAGCTCTGAGGCTCATGGTTCAGGTCAGCTCAGTTAAGAAGCCCATGTGACTTTCTTTTCTTCCTTCCTTTCTTTCTTCCTTTCTTGCTTTCTTTCTTCCTTCCTTTCTTTCTTTCTTTCTTTCTTTTTTTTTTCATTTATTCTTTTTTTTTTGCCAGTCCTAGTGCTTGAACTCAGGGCCTGAACACTGTCCTTGGGCCACATCACCACTTCCAGCCTTTTCTGTGTATGTGATACCTAGGAATTGAACCCAGGCCTTCTTACATGCTAGGCAAGTATTTTACCACTAGGTAAAACTCCCAGTCTTGGAAGTCCATGAGACTCTTATTTCCAATGAACTATGGCAAAGCTGGAAGTGGAGCTATGGTTTAAATAGTAGAGCATCAGCCTTGAGTGAAAAAGCTAGACAGTGCCCACATCTTGAGTTTAAGTTCTTAGTACTGAACCCAACCCAAACCAAACAAACAAACACACTTATTTGCAAGTCAGAATTATTTGCTTCAGGCACAGCTAATTGTAGTATGCCATACATAATATACAGTATGAATCTGAACCCAGGCTGTCAGAATGGAAACCCATATACATTATTTAAGAGAAAAGTCAAACTAGATAGACCAGTGGTAATAAATAGAAGTATTTAATATTAATTTTTTTAAAAATAATATAACATGTATATGTTACATGACATATATAATGTATAAAATGTAATATTGGAGTATCTAAAGATCACATACAACTAGAATATTGCCTTTTAGAAACAGGCTTTTAATATATTTACCATTATAGGAATAGCAATCATAATATTATTCATCATCATGAGTAGTGATTAGAATAAGTACTATTCTTTTCTTTTTTTCTCTCTTCATTTCTTTTGTTTGTTTTCTATCAGTGTGGGACAGTGCCACTTCTGGCTTTTTCTTAGTATGTATGGAGCACTCTTACCACTAGGCTACACTCCCAGCCCTAAGTACTATTCTTTAAAAGGGGGCTTACCCCTGCAATCTTATTTATTCAGGAAGCTGAGATCTAAGGACCAAAGTTCAAAATCAATCTGGACAGTAAAGTCCATGATTCTTTTATCTCCAATGAACCAGCAAAAAAGCCAGAAGTGGAGGTACAGCTCAAATGGTAGAGCACCAGCCTTGAGGGATAACAAAAAAAAAATCTCAGGGACAAAACACAGGCCCTAGAACTAGCACATTAAAAAATAACAGCAACAACAAAAACTAAACAAATTAAAACAAAGGAAGGGGGCATAATATAAAGTTTTATTTATGCATATATACACATATACATTATGTTATATCATTACATTTATATTATATTTTGTTATATATTCATATTACATTTTATATATTATATGTACATGTTATATATTTACATTACATTTTACATATGTATATATACATATATAAAACTTATATTGCATATGTAATCTAACATATAACCTTATTCATATTAGATATATAATATATACTTTATATATTATATATAAACAAAGGTTATATAGGGCTGGAAATTTGGTCTAGTGGTAGAGTGCTTGCCTAGCATGCATGAAGACCTGGGTTCCAGTCCTAGGTACCACAAAGAAAAATAGCTGGAAGTAGTTCTGTGGCTTAGGTGGTGGAGCTCTAGCCTTGAGAAAGCCCAAGGACAGTGCTCAGGCCCTTAGTTCAAACCAGGACTGGCAAAAAAAGAGGGGGGTTATGTACATTATTATTAAAAGTATTAAAAGGTCATATATACTATTAAAATAAGGTTGTGTATAATATATATATATATATATATAGTTGCATGAAGTAGTGCATGCCTATAATCACAGCACTTTGGAGGCAGGAAGACTCAAAGATCAAGGTAGCCTAGGTTGTATTGCAAGATTCTTTCTCCTCTCTCTCTCACACACACACATACACACACACACACACTCTCACACACACACATACACACATACACATACATACACACACATCCGAAAACAAGAAACACTAAAACTAAACCAAAACCCAAACAAGGTATTATTTTTCCTGAATGGCAATTAATTATATATAAAAGTCTGCTTATATTTTTAAAAAAATGCTAGTTTGTGGACACTTGACATGTGCACACAGGCTTTAGAATTGTTAAACTGCATAGGAGCTGACCGTGGGAATAAAATTGTTGGAATCATTAGCAATGTGTTTCTTCCAATGTGTTTCTTTTTATTTTACCTCTTTTTGGTGAGTGGACCAGCCTTTTGCACTTTTGTCAAAAATAGATGCTTCATGCCGAGAAGGCCACAGAGACGAAAGTATTAAAGAAACGATTAGAAAAAATTCTGGGGGAGGAAAGTGCTTTGATGACCTTTCAAGGTTGCTAAGGAAATTCTTGTTGTAGGTTCCTCCCCCCACCTCCATTCAGTTCAATAGCTACTAAAGGAAGCAATACAACTGAGCATGCACAAGCACTAGGAAAACAAGTCTGCTGTTTAAAAGACTTCTCTAATCCCAAGCAGAAATCAGATGACAGAGTGGGGTTGGGTTTTGCTCCCTGGGGGGCTATTCTTTAGTGTGGAGCTTTTGTAAGAGCTCCTGGGCTGATAAACTTCTCGCCTCAAGAACTCCTGCCCCCTCCAGTGGTTATTAAAATCCAGACACAAAGCAGATCAGTCAGTCCTTGAGGCTCAGCAGCCTGGTCTACCCTGGCTTCCTGGCCCCTACCCTCCCCCATACTGCAGGACTGCAAATGCAGATCCAATGAAACCTGGGGACTTTTTAAACACCTTTAAGTTCAAAGAACTGAGAATAGGCCTGAAGAAATAACCCCAACCTCTTTCATGCCATGAATCACTCTTTGTTTTTTATCACTGAGGAATTAATATTATTATTTAAATGAGTTTAGATCTGTCTTTATTCTGGCAAAAATAAAATATCCGAACCTTCATTGCCAATATAATATGTCACATGCTATGTGGGAAAATTAAAATATAGAAATAAAAACTGTAAGTAAAACAAGTACAGCCTGATTTCAGGATACATTTTTCCACTGTTCCCATTGGGTATCAATTTACCATTCCTTTGTAAGTTATTACTCTATTAGAATTGGTGCCATCTGTTTTGATAGATCCACTGAGTGCCAGACTTTGGGTTTTGGATGGAGTTGTTTATTTTGTTTTTCTTCTCTCAATAACCTCATTGCTTTGCATTTTAAGAAAATCCAATTAGGTTAACTTAGGGAGTTGCCTGTTGGAGAAATTTCAGGATGCTAAATCATTAAGGAGAGTATCTTATTCATGATTCATGGAACCACAGTCCAGGTTCTCTAAGCAACAAAAGCTGATGGGGGCCGGGGGGTTTGGCCTAGTGGTTAAAGTGCTTGCCTAGCATGCACGAAGACCCGGGTTCGATTCCTTGGTACCACATACATAGACAAAAGTCGAAAATGGTGCTGAGGCTCAAGTGGTAGAGTGCTAGCCTTGAGAAAGTCCAAGGACAGGGCTCAGGCCCTGAGCTCAAGCCCAGGACTGGCAAAAAAAAAAAAACCAAAAAAAACCCCAAAAGCTGATGAATTTCAAGGAAGATTCTGGATGGATGGTTCCATGGATTGTTAAAGCTACTATGTGATTCATTACTGTTCTTAGGACATTACCCCTCCCTTCAAATCTCATAGATACCATGCAACTTGTTCAGGTTGCACACACACACACACACACACACACACACACACACACACACACACACGATGTCTATTTGCTCAGTGGAATAAAAGTTTTATATTTCAAGCCCTGTGTGAAACAATATACTTTCAGGAAAAACAAAAAAAAAAATCCCAAAACAAACAAGAAAAGATACCATGCTTCTGTTTTAGCAATGCTATGAACCAAAGGGTATAAAATCCTTGACTTAACTTTTTAACCAAGATGTTTATTCCAGAGTGGAATGTTAATAAAAAATTTTTTTGGTGGAGGGGAAACATGTGCCATGACTTATCTTTCTTATCTCCCCTATTTCTACTTTATAAATTGCAAAAATGGTTATTTGCATTGTGGGGTTGTTTTTTAAAAAACATTTATCTATAAAAATTTGAGGTCTTCCTTGTTTGACAATTGAAAAAATAGGATTCCTGTTTCTGTACAGTATTTTTTTTTGCCAGTCCTGGGGCTTAAACTCGGCCGGGGCACTGTCCTTGAGCTTTCTTAAGGCTAATGCTCCACCACTTGAGCCACAGCAACACTTGTGGCATTTTCTGATTATGTGCTACTGAGGAATGAAACCCAGGGCTTTGAGCATGGTAGGCAAGCACACCACCTCTAGACCACACTCCTGGCCCATCTTTTGCACTTTTGTGTTGTGTTTTTGTTTTTGAGAGACACAAGTACAACTTTGGGTCATTTTAATTCCTTTATTCCTACAAGTGATTCCTAAATAGTTACATCTCTTGATGTTCTGGAATTGACTTACGTGTTGATACTTTAAACAGATTATTTACTTATTGTACTTCTAGTAAGAAGAAAAATATTGAGTACTATGTTTTTGCTTTTATTTTTTAATAATAGCCAAAGTTACATGTATTGAAAAGGGTGGGGTGTGTAGGGAGGGTGAGGAATATAATGGCTTGGCTAGCTGGAAATATTGTTTATATTAAACTCCTTTTAATGTGAATCAAACAATAAGAAAAGAAAACTCAGGGAAGTTAGCTTGGAAATGAAGTAAGTTGATATGTTTTCATATTTGTCTTTATAATTATTATTATTTAACTGGAGAAGTACGCAGTAACAGAGACATTCCTTTAAATCACAGATTTTCTAAGGCCCAGATGCCCCTCCCTGCTTTCTTCTTCCTTCTCCCTTCCTGGTTCTTGGTTTAAAACTTAGGGCTTGGGTACAGACTCTTAGCTTTTGCTTTAAAAACTGGCACTCTACCACTTCAGTCCCTGCTCTATTTCTGGATCTTCAGTAGTTAATTAGTGATAAAGATCTCACAGACTTTCATGCCTGGGCATGCTTTGAACTTTGATTTTCATGATTTTAGCCTCCTGAATAGCTAGGATGATTGGCTTGAGGCACCAGTACCCAGCTAGATTGACTGATTGATTGAGTGACTGATTGATTTATGAGGCTTCCATAAAATTTTATCTGAAACCTTAGTTATACAACTCAAATACTAGGATTGTGGTTAACTGGATCTGAAGTAGTACCTTCTCTTATATGCATAGAATTTGTCTGTAATTTGCGTTTTAAATATTATCTGTCTTGTTTGCTAAGATGGTCATTCCTATAGGTCTAAGATCTTGGTCTTCAGTCTTTGTCTCAGAATCCAGGCTACTATCTCTATTTTATTCATATAAAATTCTAATTGAGAATATTTAGTACTATATCTTTTTTCCATTTATTATTTTATTTTATTTTTTATGCTAGTACTGGGACTTGAACCTAGGGTCTGGTGCTTTCCCTTAGCTTTATCACTCCATGCCAACCCTCTATTTCCAGCTTTTTCTGTATGGAATTAAAGAATCTCATTGAATTTCTCATCAGGACTAGCTTTGAAGTGTGATCCTCAGATTTCAGTCTCTTGAGTAGCTAGGATTACAGGTACAAGGTGCCCAGGCCTGGCCTTATTATTTCTTTTTATTAAGAGAGGACTTAAAAATATCAACTTTAAGTGCACAAAGAGATTTCAGTTCCATGTGTCTGTTCATAAGTACAATGCCTCTAGATCAGTGTCATCTAGCACTGTATTGTTCGTTTGGTTGTTTTTTACCAGTCCTAGGGCTTGAACTCAGAGCCTGAGCACTGTCCTTGAGCTTTTTCAAGGCTAGAGCTCTACCACTTGATCCATAGCACCACTTTCAACTGGTACTGTATTCTTTTGCCATAAATTATTTTCTTTGTAGAATATGACTTTGTAAAGGAAAGAGGATTGGAAGCAGATATGCAATTCACTGAGGGACTTCATGTGGCTGAGATACAAATGGAAGACCATATTTTGTGAATGACTTTGATGGATTTCACTCTTCCTTTTCTTCCCCCTGGTCCACTTTCTATTGGGAAATTTTGGTGATGACTGTTCTAGACAAACCTGAGGTCAAGCTGCCTGGGGCAAGTTGCATTAGGGATTAAGGATTTTAGGAGTTTCAATAAAAGTAACTGGGCAAAGAAAATGTTAGTGTCAATGCTTGGCATAATAAAAGGGCTAACAAAAATTTAGCTAATGTCATATTTTAAAATATTTTCCTTCACATACAATGAATTGTTGCCCAATTTTCTATGTGTCATTTCACTGGATAGTTTGAAACAATACAAAGAAGACTTCATTTTTATTAGGATTTCATGATCTGATCTAAGTGTCATATAGATAGGAATTATTTTCTCTAAAGACAAGACAAAAGAATGCATGTCTTTTCTAAGTCCCCCCACCTCACCTCATCTGTTAGTCCTGGGACTTGAACTCAGGACTTGGGCATTGTTCCTGAGCTTTTTTCCCCCTCAAGGCTGGCACTCTATCTATCACTTAAGCCACAGTTCCACTTCTAGATTTTTACTGTTAACTAGACATAGGGATTCTCTGATTTGTCTGTCTAGGTTAAACCTGTGAGCCCCACATCTCAGCCTTCAGAGTAGCTAGGATTACAAGCAAGAGCCAGCAGTGCCCAACAAATATAGTCTTTAAACCACTAATTAATTATAAAGAACAAATCGTAAGATTATCTCTAGTGTGGCTGTGATGGTTCCCTTCCCTTTCCCCTCTCTTCTCTTCTCCTTCCCTTCCTTTTTCTCCCTCTCCTTCTTCACATTCTCTTCCTTTTCCTGTCCTTCTTCTCCCCCTCATGCTCCTTTCTTCCCTCCCTCCTTTCTCAGCTGATCATCACAGTAAAACAACAGTGAAACAACACCGCCACCCAGTGTCTATTCATATAAACATAACAAAAAATACATTTTTTCCCTTTTTTTTTGCCAGTCTTGGGCTTGAACTCAGGATGTGAGCACTGTCCTTGGGCTTTCTCAAGGTTAGTGCCCTGCCACTTGAGCAACATCACCACTTCTGGCTTTTTCTATGCATGTGGTACTGAGGAACCAAACCTGGATCTTCCTGCATGCCAGGCAAGCAATCTACCACTAGGCCCAACTCCTGGCCCCTAAACAACATATTTAAGTGAATCAACAAACTTCATCTTTTTAAAAGATTTCTTTTAGCCTAGCACCAATGTCTTAAGCCTGCAATCTTAGCTACTCAACAAGCTGTGATCTGGGGAATATATTTCAAAGCCAGTCCTAGTGAGAAAGTCCAGGAGATTCTATCTCCAATGAACCACCAAAATGGTGAAAGTAGAAGTGTAGCTCAAATGATAGGGTGCCAGCCTTGAGTACAAATCTAAAAACATGAAGCCCTGAGTTCAAACTGCAATATTGGAACAAAAGTGTTATTTCGTTAGAACCGATTGTATATGTATATATATAATGTATAATACATGTTTAAAATATTTTATAATATATATCATATTTTATATATCATGGACTAGGTATGATTATATATATAAAATATTTTTATGGAGAGCTTTTCTATAAAGAGTATATATTTTTGTTATTTTAAATTACAGTGTTTCCAAAAAATCATGTGCTTCTTAAATTATAGGTGTATAATAATAACACAATATAATTTTGTAATAAAAACTAGGTGAGGTGAGAATGTAGAGCCAGTGGAATGCATTTGGGAATGGAAGTTGAAGCATCATTGTGTTCTAGGATCATGGTTCTCACTGTTGACAAAAGCTGAATGTATGTCTACCCTGACATAACAAGGGCAAATGCATGTAAGTTATTCACTAAAAGCATCTGCATAGAGCAGTATCCAGAATAGGTAGGAATTCGAAACTACCAAAATATCAATGTCATTACAATGGATGAGTAGAATCTTAGAACAATTATTTAATTGAGGAGTACACAGTGATGAGACTACATAAATGACCAAACACACAACAGTATAGGTGATACAACTAAGCAAAATGAGGGCTTATGATATAGTTCTGTTTATATAGGACTAAAAAACTGACCAAGTAGCTTCTGTCTATGATCCTAGCTACTCAGGAGGCTGAGGTCTGAGGATTGTGGTTTGAAGCCAGCCTAGGAAGAGTCCATGAAATTTTGCTCCTACATTGGTATGGGAATGATCACAATATTCCTTTCATCCAGAAAAATCTCACCTGATTCAGCACATTTGTTATGCAAGTCTCATAAGCCTTTTGTTTGGTCTGAAATCCAGAATGTCTGGGGCCTATTCCCTTCATATACCATCAGTGGTTCTTTTCTCTGTATTTATTAGAGAACTAGCTCTCAAATGTCAAGAAATATTGTCTACAACTCTGGTTTGCCAACTAAGCTGAAAGGTCATGAATTTTATTTTCTCAGAGTTAGCAAAGACAGAAAAACTGTCATAATGACTTAGTGTGTGCATCTTGACTGAGATTTTCTGTAAGTAGATTAAATAGGATTGTGGCCAGAAAAATTACATCAGACTTAGCATTTAGTGTAATACAGGTGGTTGATGTGAGGTAATTCACTGTTTGAAAATGTTTCTCTGTAGCACATATAACGTACTGATAAATGAATAAACAATAAGAAGTAGAATTTTCTTATGAGAGTCAACTATAGCTGGGCACTGGTGGCTTATACCTGTAAATCCTGGCTACTCAAGAGGCTCTTTTTTCTTTCTAATTAATTGGAGATAAGAGTTTTATAGACTTTACTGCCTGGGCTGGCTTTGAGCTGAAATTCATCTCAAGAGAATGAGATCTGAGGATAAAAATTCAAAGCCAAGTCAGGCAGGAATGTCTATTACAATCTTTACCCCCAATTAGGCACCAAAAATCCAGAAGTGGGGCTCAATTGGTAGAGACTAGCCTTGAGCAAAAGTTCTCAAGGACAGTGCCTAGGATCTACTTTCAAACCCTAAGACAGGTAGACATATACAAGCAAAAACTTCAAACCCCAAACAATGACATTGCAGGCTTAACAACCATCAATCATCTAATAACACAGAAAACCAGTATTGGAGTTAATGTCTACCTCTAATTATGCTTTTATCTTACATTTTTTACAAATTTGCTGTGGTTTCACATATTGCAAAGTGTATTATTTAGTGTCTTAGAATTTTGGATTGTGATATCTGATCTGTTGACCTCCTTATGATTGTGAAATGCTTCTCTTTTATTGAAAGAACCTTCTAGTCTCCACTCCCAAGTTGTTTGAATTGATTTGAAACTTTGGCAAAGTTGCAGGCTTGTTACAGCATTTTACATTGTTATCTGATATATTGTATATATGCTTATTCGGTTATTTGAAATCTTATAGGGAAGGGGGGAAAACAGGATCAGTAGTGGAGGTGGGGGAGGGAAATGGGGAGGAAGACATGAGAAGGGGTATCAATGTTTGTGAAGTAATGCACCTTCTATCTGGTGAATATAATGTAACCCTTCTATTAATTATAATAAAGTATATGAAAAACGTTAATCCTCAAAAATGAACTGCTTTCTTATATACCAACAATGAGAGGAGCAAGGCAGAAATCAGGAAAGCAACTCCTTTTGCAATAGCCTCAAAGAAAATAAAATACTTAGGAATTAACTTAACTAAGAATGTAAAGGACCTTTATGATGAAAACTTTAAAAACCTGAAAAAAGAAATTAAAGCAGAACTGAGGAAGTGGAAAAACCTCCCATGCTCCTGGATTAGAAGAATTAATATCGTGAAAATTGCAATCTTGCGCAGGGCTATCTACAAATTCAATGCAATACCCATCAATATCCCAATGTCATTCTTTAAGGAGCAATCCAAAATTTCCCATGGAATAATAAAAGACCCCATATAGCAAAAAAAAAAATCTTAGCTGAAAGAAAATCTTAGCTGGAGGAATATCAATACCAACCTTGAGATTCTATTATAGAGCTATAGTAACCCAAACAGCTTGGTTCTGGCCTAAGAACAGGCCTGAAGGATTGGCGGAAGATGGCGGCGGTTCAGTGTGAGTCTTTCTGAGCTCCCACCAAGATACCAGTTCTGGCAGTATAGGGGAAAGTTTGCAAAAAAAAAAAAAATTGATCGTAAGTAAGTTTTAGCGACACAGAGATCTCAGTCACAGGGGAAAAAGGCAGAAACCGGCACAAGAAGACAGCGTGGAGGGGTGCCAGCTGCTCGGAGCAGCCAAGGAGACAAAGCAGCTCTTCTGAATCTGAACAGACAGTGCTTCTCAGTGGCGCAGACCCGCCGGTGGCACACAGCCACACGGAGCCTGCGCGAGCCCAGAGCCGACACCCAGCCGTGCACGGACCTGCCAGCTTCACGGAACCAGAGAACCCAACAACTTGTGAGTAGCTCCGAGGAGAAGTTTCCACTTCTGCTCGCGGAATGGCATTGGGAGGGAGCCCCTCCCCCTCCAGCCGAGAGCAGCGCCATCTTGACTGCTGGCAAAGACCAGGCCACAGAAATTGAAGCCTGAGAGGTGATGCTGGAAACACCATCTTTCTAACTGGCAAAGGATTTCCTAGAGATCCCTTAGCCGGAAATCTGGCCCCAGCGCTGCTGAATTCCATCCCCGCTGACCGCAGACCTGGTAAACAAAGCCGCCCGCGGATCTTTCAGCTTTGTTTTAACAATCAAGCAATCTGATCCGAAAAACCGCAAAGCCAAATCACAAGAGCAAAAGACTTTCTGAAGTGTTTGGATCACGAATTTAGTGGACACACAAGTTTCCGATCCTACCTCACCCCCAAAAAAACCCCTGAAGAATACCCCTTTTTTGTTGTTGATGTTTTTCTTCTTCTTTGTATTTTTTTTCTTCTACCCTTTTTCATTTGCATTTTTAGGTGTTATTATTTTCTCTTTACCATTTTATCTACGCTTTTTTTATGTTATGATTCTTTTTTTTTTCTCTTTCCTTTCCTGCATTCCTCTGTCACTGTGGTTGTTCCTGGAAACATAGTGACATCTCTGGGTAGAGTCTGAATACAAACGATATCTATATTGATACAGTCACCTCCTTTTTAATCTCCTGGTTCTGAACCCTAGTATTTCTTTTTTTTAATTTAATTTAATTTTTTTTATTGTAATTAGTAACAGGGTTACATGGTATTTGCCAGATAGAAGGTGCATTAATTCACATACATTGATACCCTTTCACATGTCTTGGTACCCGTTTCCCTCCCCCCACACCCCCCACCCGTCTTGGTTTTCCCCCCTTCCCTATCAAATTTCAAATATCCAAATACAAATAAATTCAATATATTAGATAACAAAGTGAGATACTATACCAATATGAGATAACAAGGGACAGCAAAGGAGATGAGAGACAACATAGTACATTAAGGACAACAATCATTCATTATATGGCTTTTGTTTCACTATCCTGGAGGTCCTTTTAATTAGCTTCACATTATATGTCCTTATGTATCAAGATTTTACTCTATTGCAAATCTCTGCTAGTAGAGCCCAAGGTTTCTACTGATTATGACGAATGAGGGAAACCATTGAGCCTAAGTTCCTTTGAGTCTGGCTTACTTCACTTAATATGATTTTTTCTAAGTCTTTCCATTTCCTAACAAATGGGGCGATGTCATATTTTCTGACAGCAGCATAGAATTCCATTGTGTACAAATACCACAACTTGTTGATCCACTCATCAACTGAGGGACATCTAGGTTGGTTCCATATCTTTGCTATGGTGAATAGTGCTGCAATGAACATTGTTGTGCTAGTGGGTTTAGTATGTCCTTGTTTCTGGATGGTTGGGTAAATGCCAAGTAGTGGAATTGCTGGGTCATAGGGGAGTTCTATGTTTAGCCTTTTGAGGCACTGCCACACTGCTTTCCATAGTGGTTGGACGAGTTTGCACTCCCACCAACAGTGTAGTAGTGATCCCTCCTGGCCACATCCCCTCCAGCATCTGTTGTCATTCGTTTTCCTGATCTTGGCCATTCTAGCTGGAGTGAGGTGGAATCTTAGAGTTGTTTTGATTTGCATTTCTTTTATGACCAGAGATGTTGAGCATTTCTTCATGTGTCTATAGGCCATTTTTGTTTCTTCTTCAGAGAAGACTCTCTTTAAGTCTTTGGCCCATTTTTTAATGGGATGGTTGTTACTTTGGAGGTTAGTTTTGGAGTGATTCAATTTTTTGAGTTGTTGATATATTTTAGATATGAGGCCTTTGTCCGTTGTTTGGTTGGTGAAGATCTTCTCCCACTCTGTAGGCTTCCTGATTAGTTTACTAGCTATGTCCTTTGCCATACAAAAGCTCTGCAGTTTAATGCAGTCCTACTTATCCAGCCTTTCTCTGATTTGTTGTGATTCTTGGTCCTTATTAAGAAAGTTTCGACCTGTGCCAAGGAGGCCTAGTGTATCTCCTATTCCTTCCTGTAGAGTTTTCAGTGTGTCAGCTTTTACCTCCAGGTCTTTGATCCATTTGGAGTTAATTCTAGTGCAAGGTGACAAAGAAGGATCCAGCTTTAGTTTTCTGCAGGTGCTTAACCAGTAGTGCCAGCACAACTTGTTGGAGAGGCTGTCTTTCTTCCATTCTATTTTTTGGGCTCCCTTGTCAAAGACTAGGTGGCCATAGGTCTGTGGTTTAATATCTGGGTCCTCAGTTCTATTCCATTGGCCTTCAGGCCTGTTCCTGTGCCAGTACCAAGCTGTTTTGAGGATTATAGCTCTGTAATAGAGTCTAAAGTTTGGAATTGAAATTCCTCCAGCGCTGTTCTTTCTGCTAAGAAGTGTTTTTGCTATACGGGGTCTTTTATTATTCCATATGAAATTTTGGATTGCCTCTTCTAGTTCTTTAAAGAATGACATTGGTATGTTGATGGGTATTGCATTGAATTTGTAGATAGCTCTTGGCAAGATTGTCATTTTCACAATGTTGATTCTTCCAATCCAGGAGCATGGAAGGTTTTTCCATTTCCTTAGTTCTGCTTTAATTTCCTTTTTTAGGGTTTTGAAGTTTTCATCAAAAAGGTCCTTTACATTCTTAGTTAAGCTAATTCCTAGGTACTTTATTTTCTTTGAGGCTATTGTGAAAGGAGTTTCTTTCCTGATTATTGCCTCGTTCCTCTCACTGTTGGCATAAAGGAAGTCAGTTAATTTTTGAGGGTTGATTTTATAGCCTGCTACTCTTCCAAAGCTTTGGATCAGCTCAAGGAGCTTGGGAGTAGAGTCTATAGGATTCTTTAAATACAGAATCATGTCATCTGCAAAGAGGGATAGTTTTATTTCCTCTTTCCCTACTTGGATCCCCTTTATGCTTGCTTCTTGCCTTATTGCACTGGCTAGGAATTCTAGTACTATGTTAAAGAGGAGTGGAGAGAGTGGGCATCCTTGTCTCGTTCCTGATTTTAGAGGGAATGGCTTTAGATTTTCACCATTAAGTGTAATACTAGCAGTAGGTTTCTCATACACAGCCTTTATTACATTGAGGAATGTTCCATGGATTCCTAGTTTCTCCAGAGCTTTTAACATGAAGGGGTGTTGGATCTTGTCAAATGCCTTTTCCGCGTCTATTGAGACAATCATGTGATTTTTGTCTTTGCTCCTGTTGATGTGTTGAATTATATTAATTGATTTGCGTATGTTGAACCAGCTTTGCCTCCCTGTGATGAATCCAGTTTGATCATAGTATATAATTTTTTTGATGAGTTGTTGTAGACGGTTGGCCAGTATTTTGTTGAGAAGTTTTGCATCGATGTTCATCAAAGATATAGGTCTATAGTTCTCTTTCTTTGATGAATCTCTGTCTGGTTTGGGGATGAGGGTTATACTGGCTTCATAGAATGAGTTTGGTAAGGAACCTTCATTTTCAATTTCGTTGAAGAGCTTGAGGAGTATTGGTGTGAGCTCTGCTTTGAAGACCTTATAGAATTCAGCTGTGAATCCATCTGGCCCTGGGCTTGTCTTAGGTGGAAGTTCTCTAATTGCCATTTCTATTTCAGAGCTTGAAATAGGCCTGTTGAGTTGGCTTAGTTCTTCTTGGTTCAGTGTGGGTATGTTAATATTGGCTAGGAATTCATGCATTTCATCTAGGTTCTCAAATTTGTTGGCATAAAGGTTTGAGAAGTATTCCCTCATGATATTCTGGATCTTGGTAATTTCTGTCGTGATATTACCATTTTCATCTGCGATTTTGTTTATTTCGATATGCTCTCTTCTTTTTTTGGTAAGATTTGCTAAGTGCTTGTCAATTTTGTTAATTCTTTCAAAGAACCAACTCCTTCTTTTGTTGATTCTTTCTATAGTTTTTTTGGATTCCAAATCATTTAATTCTGCTTTGATTTTAATTATTTGCTTTCTTCTACTGGGATTAGGGTTGGGTTGTTGCTCTTTTTCCAGGAGCTTAAGGTGGGACATTAACTTGTTGGTTTGCAATTTTTCCAACTTGTTGTTGTAGGCACTCAGCGCTATAAATTTTCCTCTGAGTACTGCCTTTGCTGTGTCCCAAAGGAGTTGGTATTTTGTGTGCTCCTTACTGTTAAATTTCATAAACTGTTGGATTTCTGTTCTGATCTCTTCAATGACCCATTGGTGGTTCAACAATGTGTTGTTCAGTCTCCATGAGTTACAGGGTTTTCGTTGGTGGAGGTGTGTGTTCAGTTCAAGTTTGATGTCTTTGTGGTCTGAGAGTGTGCATGGAATAATTTCTGTGTTTCTGAATCTGTCCAGGTTTGTTTTATGGCCTAAGATGTGATCTATTTTGGAAAATGTTCCATGTGCTTCTGAGAAAAACGTATATTGTGTTGTTGCTGGGTGGAATATTCTGCAGATGTCTGTTAGATCTAGTTGGTGTATATAGCTGTTCAGTTCTAACGTTTCTCTGTTGAGTTTTTGCCTTGTTGATCTGTCCATAGGTGAGAGTGGTGTGTTAAAGTCACCGACAATCACTGTATTTCGATCTATGTATGGTTTCAGTGTAAGTAAAGTTTGCTTGATGAAGTTTGGAGCTCCGGGATTGGGTGTGTAAATATTTAGGATCGTTATGTATTCCTGGAGGAAAGATCCCTTTAGTAGTATGTAGTAACCTTCTTTGTCTTTTCTTACTAATTTTGGTTTGAAGTCTATTTTATCTGATATGAGGATGGCAACTCCAGCCTGTTTATGGGGGCCGTTAGCTTGATAGAGTTTATTCCAACCTCTCACTTTCAAAAGATGATTGTTTTTTTGGGTAAGATGTGTCTCTTGAAGACAGCAGAACGATGGCTCTTGCTTTTTGATCCAACTAGACAGCCTATGCCGTTTAATTGGAGAGTTGAGTCCATTGATATTGAGAGTTAGGATTGAGAGATATTTACTAAGTCCTACCATTTTTAAAAGCTTTTATTTGGGCCTGTGTCTTGACAGTTCTTGTGGTCCTTAGGTGGTATGCTGTTTAGGTGCCATTTCTTTCCCTATATTGCCTTTATTTTGGTTTTCTATGTATAGAACATCTTGCAGAATTCTCTGTAGTGTTGGTTTTGTTGTGACATATTGTTGCAGCTTTTCCCTGGAATGGAATGTTTTTATTGTTCCCTCAGTTATGAATGAGAGCTTAGCTGGGTACAGTATTCTTGGTTGGTAGTTGTTTGACTTAAGGGCATGACATATATGCTTCCAGTCACTTCTTGCTTGCATGGTCTCTGCTGAGTAATCTGGGGTTATTCTGATTGGTTTTCCTTTATAGGTTACTGAACCCTTTTCCCTGGCTGCCTTTAGGATCCTTTTTTTGGTTTCTACTGATCCAGTTCGGATTACGATGTGGCGGTGAGATGTTCTTTTCTGGTCAGGTCTGTTTGCGGTTCTAAAAGCGTCTTGTATCTGGATGGGTCTGCCCTTCTGGATATTTGGGAAATTCTCTGAGATGATTCCCTGAAGTATATTTCCAATACCATTGACCTCTTTCTCCAGACCCTCCTCAATACCAATTAGCCTTAAATTAGGCTTCCTAATTGTATCTTGGACCTCCTGAAGCGCTCTCTCATTTTTCCTAGATTTGAATTGACTCATTTTCTGTTCTTTCTCTATAATAACTAAATTATCTTCAGCCCCGGAAATTCTCTCCTCTGCATTGTCTAACCTGCTATCAAAGCTATCTACTTTATTTTTCATCTCCCTTGCTACTAATTGCTCATTTTTGATGCCTTGCATCTCTTCTTTTAGATCATGTATGGATTTCTTGAGCTCCTTGATTTCCATTTGAGTGGTTAGCTCAGTAGCTTTATTTTCTTTGAACATTTGCTGGAGTTCGGTCACCTTTTTATTTGTGGACTCTATGAATTCATCCATCTTTCTTTGGACTGCCTTTATTATGGCTTCCTTTATGGCTTCTTTTTCACTTATCACCTTGTTTATGGTTTCCTCTTATTCAGCTATGGCTTCCTCCCTTATCTCTTTCTTTATATTTTCACATTTTTCATTAATGATGTTTATCAATTGCATTTGTACAGCACTTGGAAGACTCTCCTCTAGGCTTGCCAGTGACTGTTCCATTGGCTGTTTACATTGGGTGGGGGAGGTGGGAGGTGTTGTTTCTTGATTTGACATTTTTCTTGAGTTTCTTGTTCTGCCCATTTGAAAATGGGAGCAAGATTAATACTAAACACGATTATAGTTTTTCAGATATAACCAACCTAGACCTCTGTAGCTGGCAGACTCTAGATGTTCACGAGTTTTGATTGGTGTTATCACTCTTTCTTTTCGTGCAGTTACCGACTAGTCTAATTTTTCACTGATAAACAATTTATATGCAAAACAATAAGCCTCTCAATCCAATCTCTATTGTCTTTAAGATCCTCTGAGCCTAGAGGATAATTAAACACCTAGATATACAATGTTGCTCAACAGCCATCAAGTGTAGATCCATGCAGTATAAGGGTTGAAAGAGGAGCAGAGGTCCAGAGATAGAAAAATAGAATGAGAGAGGTCAGGGGGTAAGTAGGTAGAGTATTTGGAAAGTATTAGAATAAAACTTATGTGTTGCTGCACGACTAGCTCTTAGCCCAACCAGTGGCCTCACAGTGGACCATGGGATGGATCTGCGAGCTTCTGTCTGAGCGTGGTTGTCGGAAGTTTTCCTGTGCTGCTTCCAGGGGCGGCCCCAAGCCAAGGGTCTGGGGATTGAGAGTTTCAGGATCTCTCAGCAGGACCAGCAGGAGACCCCTCTGTTCCCAGGGGCGGGGCCCAGCTGGGGGCGTGGGCTCCAAGGGCGGAGCCGTGCCTTTTTGGTTCTCAGAAGGGGAGCTTGGCTGCTGGTTGGCCCTTCAGATCCCTGCTGTGTTTCCCCGGCTTTGTCAGAGTCTGTGACTGTGGGGGCGGCCCTCCGTGGTGTCTTGCTCAGGGTTTCCAGCTGGAGGATGCCCCGCTGGAGAATTGAGGGGGGGTAGATGCTGGCTCCTATTTACCCTCACCCCCTACCCACTTTTGTAAGGCAGGGTCTCAAAGCCCTCCACTCTCCAGATCCAGTGGCCTGGGTGAGGAGCCTGGTGGGCGGGTGGGAGCTGGGACAGCTCTGCCTCCCCTGGTGGGGTGCTGAGTCTTAGGGTCTGCCCGCTTGTCAGTCTCCAGTCAGAGGGCTGGGGGTTGAGCCCGTTGGGCGGGTGGGAGTTGGGACAGCCCCGCCTCCCTTGGTGGGGTGCTGGGTCTTATGGGTAGCCCGCCTGTCAATCTCCAGTCAATGGCCTGAGGGAGGGGGCTGTTGAGGGGAGGGACAGGATTCTAAATTCCTTGCCCCCCTGCTCCCGCCAGTCTTTCTCGGGGCGGGGTGTTGGGGTCTGAATTAAGTTCTATTGCTTGGCACCCGCTCCACTTTCCCGATGTGTTTGGGGACGCGCTGTATTACTCACGCCTCTGCGTCCGTCTGCGGGAGCTCCACGGTGGTGGGGAGTCTTTCACTCCCCTCGGGTCTCAGCCGCCACCTGTGTTCTGCGTCTGGGTTCCGCTGCTTGCTGTTCTGGTTCCGTGTCTGGGTTCTGCTGCTTCTGCCGTTCACTGGCCCGGTTCTGTGCTGGTTTCTGCAGCCGTTGGGTTCCCAGCCTGGTGCCCTCAACTGTCGCCGCTTTTCGTGGATTAGAGCCCGTGCCCGCCCCCGCTTTCCCCGCGTGGAGCCGGTGCCAGCTCAAGCCGCTTTTCGCAGCTTGGTCTGGCGGGGCTTTCTGCGGCTTTGGGCGAGAGGTGGGGGAGGGGTCCTTGCATTCCGAATTCTTTGAGAAAGTTGGATGTGAGCTTTATCTGGATTTCTTTTCCGGTTTGAGTCCTTCTCCGTTGCTTTTTGAGTTTGTTGTCGTGGATTTCTTTAGAAAGTTGGCTCATGGGACTCCCTGGTTCTCTCTTTTTGTCAGAGAAAGCTAAGCAGCGTCCCTATTGTCTCGGCGCCATCTTCCTTCCTCTTTATTTTCATAAGTTTTATCTAATCTTTTCTAAACTTTGTACTCAAATATTCTATCTGCCTATCACCTTAGGTCAGTTATCCTTACACTATACCTCTTCTTCATTACTATAATAATCTTACACTCCTACCTTATTTTTTTCCTACCTCCCCTATCTCAGGTCCTCTGTTCATCCTTCAACTCTTATAATGTCTGGATCTACATTTGATGGTTGTTGAGCAATATTGTATATCTAGGTGTTCAAATATACTCTAGGTCCAGAGGGACGTAAATACAACAGAAATTGGATTAAGAGGCTTATTGTTTTTGTCATAAATTGGTAACCTGTGGTTATATTAATTTTGTCTGTAAGTGCACAAAAAGAAAGAGAGAGTAATAATACCAATAAAAAATTGTGAACATCTATTGTCAGCTAACTAAAAAGGTCTAGGTTGGTTATATCTGAAAAATTATAGTCTTGTTTAGTATTAATCTTGCTCCCATATTCAAATGGGCAGAACAAGAAACTCAAGAAAAATGTCAAATCAAGGAATAACATCTCCTAACCAATATATACAATCAATGGAGCAGTCAGTGGCAAATTTAGGGAGTCTTCCAAGTGCTACACAAATGCAAATTCATTAATGAAAAGTGTGAAAACATAAAGAAAGAGATAAGGGAGGAAGCCATAGCTAAACGACAGGAAACCATAAACAACGTGATATGTGAAAAAGGAGAAGCCATAAAGGAGGACATAATAAAGGGTTTTCAAAGAAAAATGGATTAATTCATAGAATCCACAAACAAAATGTGACCGAACTCCAGCGAAAGTCCAAAGAGACTAAAGATAGTGAGCTAACCACTCAAATGGAAATCAAGAAGTTAAAGAAATCCATACATGATCTAAAACAAGAGATGCAAGGCATCAAAAATGAGCAATTTAGAAGCAAGGCAGATGAAGAATAAAGTAGATAGCTTTGATAGCAGGTTAGACAATGTAGAAGAGAGAATTTCCGGGGCTGAAGATTATTTAGTTGTTATAAAGAACAGAAAATGAGTCAATTCAAATCTAGGAAATATGAGAAAACCTTACAGGAGGTCCAAGGTACAATTAGGAAGCCTAATTTAAGGCTAATTGGTATTGAGGAGGGCCTGGAGAAAGAAGTCAATGGTATTGGAAATATACTTCAGGGAATCATCTCAGAGAACTTCCCAAATATCCAGAACGGCAGGCCTATCCATATACAAGAAGCTTTTAGAACCCCAAACAGACCTGACCAGAAAAGGATATCCCACTGCCACATTATAATCTGAACAGGATCAATAGAGACCAAAGAAAGCATCCTAAAGGTAGCCAGGGAGAAGAGAACAATCACCTATAAAGGCAAACCAATCAGAACAACCCAAATTCGCAGCAGAGACCATGCAAGCAAGAAGAGATTGAAAGTATATATGTCATGACCTGAAGTCAAATAACTACCAACCAAGAATACTGTACCCAGCTAAGCTCTCATTCATAACTGAGGGAACAATAAAAACATTCCATTCCAGGGAAAAGCTGCAACATTATGTAGCAACCAAACCAACATTACAGAAAATTCTCAAAGATATGTAGAAACACATAGAAAACCAACACAAATGTTAGAAATGGCACCTAAACATCATACCATCCAAGTACCACAAGAACTGTCAAGACACAGGCCCTAATGAAAGCTTTTAAAAATGGCAGGAACTAATAAATATTTCTCAATCCTGACTTTCAATATCAATGGATTTAACTCTCCAATTAAATGGCATAGACTGTTTAGTTGGATCAAAAAGCAAGATCCATCGTTCTGCTGTCTTCCATAGACACATTTTGCCCAAAAACACAAATGTATTTTGAAAGTGAGGTTGGAACAAAGTTTATCAAGCTAACGGCCCCCATAAACAGATTGGAGTTGGCATCCTCATATCAGATAAAATAGACTTCAAACTAAAATTAGTTAGATAAAACAAAGAAGGTTATTACATACTAATAAAGGGATCTCTCCTCCAGGAGGACATAACCATCCTAAATATTTACACACCTAAACCTTGAGCACCAAACTTCATCAAGCAAACTTTACATTGGCTGAAACCATACATAGATCCAAACACAGATCAATGAGGCAAAAACTCAACTGAGAAACCTTAGATTTGAACAACTGTATACATCAACTAGATCTAACAGATATCTGCAGATTATTTCACCCAGCAACAACACAATACCCGTTTTTTTTTTAGTAGCACATGGAACGTTTTCGAAAATAGACCACATTTTAGGGCAAAAAAAAAAACCTGGGAAGATTTAGAAACACTGAAATCATTCCCTGCACTCTCTCAGACCACAATGGCATCAAATTGGAACTGAACACCAATCTCCACTAATGAAACTCTGTAACTCATGGAGATTGAACAACACATTGTTGAATCACCAACGGATCATTGAGGAGATCAGAACAGAAATCCAACAGTTTATGATATTTAACAAAAAAGGAGCACACAAAATACCTGCTCCATTGGGACACAGCACAGAGAAAAATTTATAGCTGTGAGTGACTACAATAGCAAATTTAATGTGTTACCTTAAGCGCCTGGAGGACGAGCAACAAACCAACCCTAATCCCAGTAGAAGGAAGCAAATTATTAAAATCAAAGCAGAATTAAATGAATTGGAGTCCAAAAAAACTATAGAAAGAATCAACAAAACAAGGAGTTGCTGTTTGAAAAAATTAACAAAATTGACAGATCCTTAGCAAATCTTACCAAAAAAAAGAAGGGAGCATACTGAAATAAACAAAATCACAGATGAGAATGGTAATATCTCAACAGAAATTACCAAGATCCAGAATATCATGAGGGAATACTTCTGAAACCTTTACGCCAACAAATTTGAGAATCTAGAAGAAATGGATGAATTCCTAGCCAATATTAACATACCCACACTGAACCAAGAAGAACTAACCCAACTCAACAGGTCTATCTCAAGCACTGAAATAGAAATGGCAATAAGAGAACTTCCACCTAAGAAAAGCCCAGGGCCAGATGGATTCACAAATGAATTCTATAAGGTCTTCAAAGCAGAGCTCACACCAATACTCCTCAAGCTTTTCAATGAAATTGAAAACGAAGGCTCTTTGCCAAACTCATTCTATGAAGCCAGTATAACCCTCATCCCCAAACCAGACAGAGATTCATCAAAGAAAGAGAACTATAGACCCATTTCTTTGATGAATATTGATGCAAAACTTCTCAACAAAATACTAGCCAACCATATACAACAACTCATCAAAAAATTATACACTATGATTAAACAGGACTCATAACAGGGAGGCAAAACTAGTTCAACATATGCAAATGAATTAATATAATTCAACCCATCATTAGGAGTAAGGACAAAAATCATATGACTGTCTCAATACTTGCAGAAAAGGCATTTGACAAGATCCAACACCCCTTTATGCTAAAAGCTCTGGAGAAATTAGGAATCCATGGAACATTCCTCAATATAATAAAGGCTGTGTATGACAAACCCACAGCTAGCATTATACTTAATGGTGAAAATCTAAAGCCATTCCCTATAAAATCAGGAACGAGACAAGGATGCCCACTCTCTCCACTTCTCTTTCACATAGTATTAGAATTCCTAGCCAAAGCAATAAGGCAAGAAACAAGCATAAAGGGGATCCAAATAGGGAATGAGGAAGTGAAACTTTCCCTCTTTTCAGATGACATGATTCTGAAGAAGGAAGGTAGCAGGGTATAAAATTAACCCTCAAAAATCAACTGCCTTCCTCTATGCCAATAGTGAGAGGAATAAGACAACAATCAGGAAAGCAACTCCTTTTGCAATAGCCTCAAAGAAAACAAAGTACCTAGGAATTACCTTAACTAAGAATGTAAAGGACCTTTTTAATGAAAACTTTAAAACCCTGAAAAAGGAAATTGAAGCAGAACTGAGGAAATGGAAAATCCTCCCATATTCTTGGACTGGAAGAATCAACATCGTGAAAATGGCATTCTTACCAAGGGCTATCTACAAATTCAACACAATACCCATCAATATCTCAATGTCATTCTTTAAAGAAATAAAAGAGGCAATCCAAAATTTCATATGGAATAATAAAAGACCTCGTACGGCAAAAACACTTCTTAGCAGAAAGAACAGCGCTGGAGAAATTTCAATACTAAACTTCAGACTTTGTTACAGAGTATAATAATCAAAACAGCTTGGTTCTGGCACAAGAGCAGGCCTGAAGACCAACGGAATAGAACTGAGGACCCAGATATTAAACCACAGACCTATGGCCACCTAGTCTTTGACAAGGGAGCCCAAAAAAATAGAATGGAAGAAAGACAGCCTCCTCAACAAGTGTTGCTGTCAGAACTGGTTAAGCACCTGCAGAATACTAAAGTTAGATCCTTCTTTGTTACCCTGCACTAGAATTAACTCCAAATGGAACAAAGACCTTGAGGTAAAAGCTGACACACTGAAAATTTTACGCTAGGCCTCCTTGACACAGGTTGAAACTTTCTCAACAAGGAATAAGAAATACAACAAATCATAGAAAGTCTCTATAAGTGGGGCTGCATTAAACTGCAGAGCTTCTGTATGTCTAAGAACATAGCTAGTAAATTAATTAGGAAGCCTACAGAATGGGAGAAGATCTTCACTAGCCATACAACGGACAAAAGCCTCATATCTAAAATACATCAACAGCTAAAAATATTGAATCACTCCAAAACTAATCTCCAAAGTAACAACCATCCCATTAAAAGATGGGCCGAAGACTTAAAGACAGTCTTCTCTGAAGAAGAAATAAGAATGGCCTATAGACACATGAAGAAATGCTCAACATCTCTGGTCATGAAAGAAATGCAAATCAAAAGAAGTCTAAGATTCCACCTCACTCCAGTTAGAATGGCCAGGATCAAGAAAACTAATAACTGATGCTGGAAGGGATATGGTCAGGAGGGATCACTACTACACTGTTGGTGGGAGTGCAAACTCGTTCAACCACTATGGAAAGCATTATGGTAGTTCCTCAAAAGACTAAACATAGAGCTCCCCTATGACCCAGCAATTCCACTACTTGGCATTTACCCAATTGTCCAGAAAGAAGGACATATTAAATCCACTTAGCACAATGATGTTGATTGCAGCATTATTTACCATAGCAAAGATATGGAAGCAACCCAGATGTCCCTCAGTTGATGAGTGGATCAACAAGATATGGTATTTATACACAATGGAATTCTATGCTGCTGTCAGAAAGAATGACATCATCCCATTTTTAAGGAAATGGAAAGACTTAGAAAAAATCATATTAAGTGAAGTAAGCCAGACTCAAAGGAACATAGGCCCAATAGTCTCTCTCATTTGTGCATTAGCTTTTTCTCTCAAGTCTGGTACTCTACTACTTGAGCCACTGATCCACTTCTGATTCTTTCCTTGTTAATTGGAGATCAGAGTCTCGTGGACTTTCCTAATTGTGTTGGCAATTAACTGTGAAAACTCAGAATTCATCTTCCTAAGCAGCTAGGATTACAGCTTAAGTCACTGGTCCTTGGCTTAATCTACTTTTTGGCACTTGTTTTCTATTTATATTATGTTCTTTTCTCCATGTTTTTCCTAATTAATATTTTTTATTGAGTAGTTTTACCTATTAATTATACCTAGTTTTTGTACTCTTTGTGTGTGTGTGTGTGTGTGTGTGTGTGTGTTTACTTTCTTGGGCATTTCATTGTGCATCTTTAACTTATTACAGTCTAGCACTGAATCGAATTTTATTACAATTATACATGTTATATTCTGTTATCGAATCCACAAGAGCTGGCCTACCTCATGTGATACAACACAGCCCTGTTCTCTAAATTTTGTGGGGTCAAAACACATCACCATCATCATCATTGTCAAAACAACAACCACAGAACCCATAAGGTTAGGGACATGGCTCCTGTGATAGAGGACTTGTCTAGCCTGAATAAAGCTCTTCAACTACAGCATCTTCAAAACAGCCATCACCATAAAGTGATTGTAGTAGGGCCTGAGCTTTTACATAGCATGCACTGGAATGACTTTGTTTTCATCCCCAGTAGAAAAACAGAATCTATGATCTCCTGGATTTTTGCACTTTTTTTCCCTTTCTGCATAGGTTATAAACATTATAATGCTTCTTAATCTTATAGTTCAATCTGCTAACATTCCAAGACATTTAAATAATAAAGAACATTCTTTATTATCTATCAAAGTGATTAGCATTTTTGGTTTCAGTTATTTTATTCTGCTTGAGGGATTTCTGTTCATATATTTTGAAGTATGAAGTCTGGTTTTTAATTACTACTGTCCCCACCCCTGTTTTGTGTCAGCCCAGGTGCTTGAACTCAGGGTCTGGGCATTATCCTTGATCTTCTTTTGCTCAAGGCTAGAGCTCTACCCTTGGCCTACATTGTCATTTCTAGCTTTCATTGTGGTTAACTGAAGGTAAAACTCACACAGACTTTTCTGTTTGGGCTGGCTTTGAATCATGATCCTCGGATATCATCTTCCTGAGTACAAAGGATTACAGATGGATGCCAGTTCTTACTCTTTCTATGTGCCTGGGAAAACGTGTTTTTCATCTTTTAATTCTGAAAGGTATTTTCTACCAGGTAACAGCTTCTAGGCCCAGATAATTTTGTTTTAAAATTCTGGTTTGTTTTTATTCTAGACTTCACCATTTCGCTAGAAAATATGTGGCTGTTTGCATCCCTTTTATATGTAATGTTTCTAATCCCCAAAGACTTTTTAAGTGAAATAAGCCAGACCCAAAGAAACATAGGCTCCATGATTTCCATCATTAGTAATTCTTAGTACACATCTAGGACTCTCCTAGCAGAGAATCGCAAAAGCTATGTAGATATGGTCATATAGGATGAGGGCAAGCGAAATGAACTCCAGGATACGGAAACAAGAGGTTTATCTTCGGAATTGTTGTTCTTAATATGCAATGTGAAATTATTTCTGTTCTCTTTTTTCCCTTATGGTTTACATCATGTTGTTACTGTATTGACTTTGTTACCTAGCATTTTGTAAATGCATTTCTTTTAAAGAATAAAGGGAAAGGGGAAAAACAAGACGATTGGGAGAGGGTGGGGGAAGGGAAAATGGGAAACAAACATGGGAAGGGGTAACAATGTTCAAGAAGTAATGTACCCACTATCCCCGAATTCAACAACAACAAGAATACCAAAGACATTTTATGTTTAATTTCAAGGATGGTATTATGGTAAATTTGGCCTTAGACATCTTTTCATTAATTATGGTAGGAGAATATTCTGTTTAAATCTCAGCATTTATAAGTCAAAAATGAATCAAATTTGGGAAAACTTTGGCCATAATTTCTTCAGAACGTTTCCATCATTTCTTCTGTGCTCTGTCTGAGACGCAGTTAATTACTTAACCAGTTCTTTCATATGATTCTATGATGATGTTTTTCTTTTGTGGTCATGGGGCTTGAACTCAGGGCCTGAGCACTGTGAGAATATTTTGCTCAAGGCTATCACTCTACTTCTTGAGCCAGAGATCCACTTCTGGTTTTTTGGTGCTTAATTAATATTTAAATGCTTAAAAGTCTCATGGACTTTTCCTGTTTGGGCTGGATTTGAACTGTGATTCGCAGATCTTAGCCTCCTGAGTAGCTAGGGTTACAGATGTGAGCCACCAGTGCCAGCCAGGTAATGTTCTGTTCATATTTGGGTTTTATTTTAGATAATTTCAATATCTATGTCTTTAAGATAGTCAATATTTCTTTTGACATATTTCATCCTTTCTCAATTTAATCCAGTATATTTTGATCTGAATATAGGTTTTATCTTTTTTTTTCTTTTGCCAGTCATGGGCTTGGGCTCAGAGCCTGAGCACTGTCCCTGGATTTTCTCAAGGCTAGGGCTCTACCACTGGAGCCACAGTACCACTTCTGGATTTTGCTACGTATGTGGTACGGAGGAATCGAACCCAGGTCTTCGTGCATGCTAGGCAAACGCTCTACCACTAGGCCAAACTCCTGGCCTAGGTTTCATATTTGTTAGTTGAATTCATTTCTTTTTCTTTTTCTTTTGGTCTGATCTGGGACTTGAATTCAGAGCTTGGGCACTGTCCTTGGAATTTCTCAAGACTAGTGCTCTACCACTTGAGTGTCACAGCACACTTCTGGTTATTTCTGTGTATGTGTTACTGAGGAATCAACCCCAGAGTTCTTGCATACTAGGTTAGGCAAGCACTCTACCACTAGGCCATGCTCCCAGCCCCATTCTTTTTAAGTATCTTCTAGTTTTTTAGTTAATATGCTCAAGCCTGGCTTTGCCTTTCCTTTTTTGCCTTTCCTTTCTTTTTTGTGCTGATACCAGGGCTTAAACTTAGGGCATCACACTCTTACTTGGCTGTTTGCTCAGGGCTCTACTACTTCAACCATACCTCCACTTCCAGCTTTTTACGGCTCAGGCTGGCTTCAAACTTTCATCATATCTCAGTCTCTTGAGTAGCTTGATTACAAGTGTGAGCATCCTTCATCTGGCTTTGAAATTTCAGCTTTTTTTGTTTTTAATTGTTGTTATTTTAAGTCAGATCCTAGATGTTTTTCATTTTGAAGGGGCTGCTGGATAGTTTGAGAAAAAATTATCCGTGTTTATATTTGATATTTGTTCTGGGATATGTTGAAGATATTTGGGAAGTTGATTCTTTTGGGTTATGCTTTTAAATTTTATAAACAAGGACCAAAGCAATGTTTAATCTAGAGTTAATTATTTACATATGACTGATGCCAAACCCTTGTTATTATTCCATAAACTATAAAGTTTTCCATTTTGTGGACTTGGTTAAGCATACATCTTGGCATTTTTTGAGCTATAGACATTGCTCTCCTAATAATTTCTGTTGGATTTTTCCAAAGCCTTGGGTAATTTCCTTATCTACTTGGTTAATTAATAATCAAATGAAAAGTTGAAGGCATCCCTCTGGAGTTTCACACAGTTGTGTGTTTGTGCAGCTCTCTCCTCTCCTGTGCTCTTACAACCATGGAAATATTTCCCAGATTCTCAGCTCGTCTTTCCTCTGAGTGATTGCCAGACCCCAAGGCCAAGGTGTGTCAAGACTTCCAATGAAGTCAAACAAATATTCTTCAAGTAAGCAGGAGTCTATAGGGGTTTGAAGACTTTATATTTTTCTCTTCCACTGTGTGTGTGTGTGTGTGTGTGTGTGTGTGTGTGAGAGAGAGAGAGAGAGAGAGAGAGAGAGAGAGAGAGAGAGAGAGAGAGAGAGAGACAGAGAGAGACAGAGAGAGAGACAGAGAGAGACAGAGACAGAGACAGAGAGACAGAGAGAGAGAAACTGAGAAAGAGAGAGAGAGACAGAGAGAGAGACAGAGAAACAGAGACAGACAGAGATAGACAGACAGACAGAGAGAAAATCCTTCACTTCCTGAAGTTGTTTCATATCTATTTTGTTTATTTTCAGATTTATTGATTAGGAGGTAAGATAAGTATATTTTTCTGGGTTTTTCCTTTGGTTGTTGTTTTATTTTTCCTTTGTGATAGTCTGGGGCTTGAACTCAGGGCTTGGGCAGTGTCCTTGAGTTAGTGCTCTACCACTTGAGCTATACAAACACTTCCAACTTTTCTGTGATTAATTGGAGATAAGTGTCTCCTGGACTTTATTGCCCTGGCTCGCTTTAAACTCTAATCCCCAGATCTCAGCCTCCTAAGTAGCTAGGATTACAGACATGAGCCACTGGTGTCTTGCCATAAGTCCATTTTATTTTACTCTATTTTTATCTATCATGGAAATAAAAATTAACTATAATGAGAACATGATGACATGTAAATTGTCAAATGAAGAGCAGAAACTAACATTTATTGAATGTGTCTGTCTTGGGCTCTGCTCAGGCACCATTAGCTCAGTCACCATATGAGTGTAATACAATGAATTTAATTTATAGTTAAAGCAGAGCCCAGAGTAGTTTATATAGTCATTCATCCTCTAAATGGCAGAGCTAAGAATTAAACCTTAGCCTGCTGACAGAGCGCAGTCTGGTTTCTTGTAAAAAGACATCCTCATACTATACATTTATTAAAGACTTACACTAATGAATTCACCTACTTGAAAGTGCATTGAAAGGTAGGTATTGGAGGCTTGCATTTGTAGTTGTAGTTGCTCAGGAAACTGGGATCTGAGTACAAAGCCAGCCCAGGTAGAAAAGATCATGAGGCTCTTATTTACAAGTAACCATCAAAAAGCCTGAAATGAAACTATGGCTCAAGAATGAAGCACCGGCCTTGAGTGAAAAAGCTAAGACACAGAACTTTAACTCTGAGTTCAAGCCCCAATACTGGCGCTCGCGCGCGCGCACACACACACACACACACACACACACACACACACTTGTACACATAGATGTGTTGAGCAGTCTATCCTAAGCTTGCTTCATGGAAGCTTGTGTAAGATCTGGTTTTCCCATTTATAGTCAGTACCTCACATAATTCTACAAAGAGAATAAATGAGAAATTGTTATGGATCTAAAAGTAACTAAATATGATATATGTATGTATGTATGCTATGTATGTATGTATGTCTCTATCTTCATTTTTAATTTATATTTATTTTCCTTTGCCAGTCCTGGGCCTTGAACTCAGGGCCTGAGCACTCTTCTTGGATACATTTTGCTCAAGACTAGCACTCTGCCACATGAACTATACCACCACTTTCAGCTTTTTCTGTGTATGTGGTACCCAGGAAGTGACCCCAGGTGTTTGTGCATGCTAGGCTAGTACTATAACACTAGGCTATGCTCCCAGTCACTCTGACTGTCTTCTACTTATCTATCATCTATCATCAATCATTTTGCTATCTATCTATCTATCTATCTATCTATCTATCTATCTATCTATCTATCTATCATACACCCAACAATTTACCATTAGTCTTTTTGGTATCTATCTTTGATCAATCTACCTATCGTCCATCTATGTACCTGTCTATGTATGTACATACATACACACGTATGAATGTACGTACGTACGTACATATCTATCTATCTATCTATCTATCTATCTATCTATCTATCTATCTATCTATCTACCTATCTATTTATTGGTCTGTCTGTCTATCTGTGTGTCTCTATTTTCTATTGTCTGTTTTTGCTATTCAGTTGAAATTCTTGTGTTGGTAGGTTAGATAATTTTTACTGATTAGCCAATGGCTATATTTCTTTCTGAAGTTTAAAAAGTGATGTGGTACATGTCTTCCACATGATTTATTTGAAGAACATACCTGAATTATTGCTGTTCTCAGATAATTCAGAGATTAAATAATTTCAAGGTTCAATGCTACTTGATTTATAATGACCTAAGGATAGTGGTTTAGAAATCTCTTTCCTTTTTTAAATTTATTTTATGATTTTTTCCGGTCCTGGGGTTGGAACTCAGGGCCTAAACACAGTTCTTGGGTTTTCTAAAGTCTAGAGCATTACAACTTGAGCCACAGCACCACCTCTGGCTTTTTCTTTGTTTGTGCCACCAAGGATTGAACCCAGGTATTTGTGCACGCTAATCAAGACTCTATCACTAGGCCAAACTTCCAGCCCCTACCTTCCCTTTTATATGATAATTTTGTCCTGACACAGGGCAGACACAGAGTTTGACCTTTTCAAATGACCCAGGAGTAGCTGATATTGGAATTCTTTCTGCTTCATATTAGCCATGTGCATGTGTGTGTGTGTGTGTGTGTGTGTGTGTGTGTGTGTGTGTGTGTGTGATCTTTGTCTCCCTATAAACAGATTATTCTCTATCATCATACTATGGAAAAATTACCTGTGCTCCCTCCTGGTCCTCCACTCCAGCTTTCCAAAAATGAGGTAAAATCCTGGAACTCACTTTCTTTTACTAATTTTTTAACATAGTTTCTATTGTAATTAATAGAAGGGTTATATTATATTCACCAGATAGATGGTGCATTACTTCATAAACATTGATACCCTTTCTCATGTCATATTCCCCATTTCCTTTCCCCCAGCCCCACCCCTCATCTTTTTTTCACCCCTTCCCTATCCTATTTCAAATAAACAAATAAGCATATATACAGTATATCAGATAACAAAGTAAAATACTGTACCAATATGAGATAACCAAGGGAGAGCAAAAAAGATGAGAGATAACATAGTACATTAAGGACAACACTCACTCATTATATGGCTTTTAATAGTACATCCTTGAGATCTTTCATTAAGCTCATATGTATGGCCTTATGAATCTAGGTTTTGCTCTATTGTGTATCTCTGATAGGAGAGCCCAAGGTTTCTACTGATTATGACAAAAAGGGAAACCTTTGAGCCTATGTTCCTTTGAGTCTGGCTTACTGCACTTAATTCGATTTTTTCTAAGCCTTTCCATTTCCTTACAAATGGGTCGATGTCATTCTTTCTGACAGCAGCATAGAATTCTACTGTGCACAAATACCACATCTTGTTGATCCACTCATCAACTGAGGAACATGTGGGTTGGTTCCATATCTTTGCTATGGTAAATAGTGCTGCAATGAACATCGTTGTGCTAGTGAATTTAGTATATCCTTGTTTCTGGACAATTCTGGACAATTCCTACTAGTGGAATTGCTGGGATATAGGGGAGCTCGATGTTTAGTTTTTTGAGGAGCTGCCGTACTGTTTCCATAGTGGTTGAATGAGTTTGCACTCCCACCAACAGTGTAGTAGTGATCCCTCCTGGCCATATCCCCACCAGTATCTGTTGTTATTAATTTTCTTGATCCTGGCCATTCTAACTGGACTGAGGTGGAATCTTAGAGTTGTTTTGATTTGCATTTCTCTTATGGCCAGAGATGTTGAGCATTTCTTCATGTGTCTATAGGCCATTCTTATTTCTTCTTCAGAGAAGACTGTCTTTAAGTCTTCGGCCCATCTTTTAATGGGATGGTTGTTTCTTTGGCAATTAGTTTTGGAATGATTCAATTTTTTGAGCTGTTGATATATTTTAGATATGAGGACTTCATCTGTTTTATGGTTAGTGAAGATCTTCTCCCACTCTGTATGCTTTCTATATAACCTGCTAACTATGTTCCTTGCCATACAGAAGCTCTGCATTTTAATGTAGTCCCACTTATCCAGACTTTCTCTGATTTGTTGTGTTTCTGGGTCCTTATTCAGAAAGTTTTGACCTGTGCTAAGGAGACATACTGTACCTGCTATTCCTTCTTGTAAAGTTTTTAGTGTATCTGCTTTTACCTCAAGGTCTTTGATCACTTTTGAATTAATCCTGGTACAGGGTGACAAAGAAAGATCCAACTTTAGTTTTCTACAGGTTTTTTAAAACCATTTCTGCTAGCAACATTTCTTGAAGAGGCTGTCTTTCTTCCATTCTATTTTTTTGGCTCCCTTGTCAAAGATTAGGTGGCCATAGCCTGTGGGTTAATATCTGGGTCCTCAGTTCTATTCCATTGGTGCAGCTCTTGTGCCAGTATCAAGCTGTTTGGGTTACTATAGCTCTGTAATAGAGTCTGAAGTTTGGTATTGATATACCTCCAGTGCTGTTCTTTCTGTTAAGAATTGTTTTTGCTGTATGGCATCTTTTATTATTCCCTATATAATTTTGAATTGCCACTTCTATTTCTTTAAAGAATGACATTGGGATATTGATGGATATTGCATTGAATTTGTAGATAGCCCTTGGTAAGACTGCCATTTTCACGATGTTATTTCTTCCAGTCCAGGAGCATGGGAGGTTTTTCCATTTCCTCAGTTCTGGTTCAATTTCCCTTTTCAGGATTTTAAAATTTTCATGAAAATGTCCTTTACATTCTTAGTTAAGTTAATTCCTAGGTACTTTATTTTCTTTGAGGCTATTGCAAAAGGAGTTGCTTTCCTGATTGTTGCCTTATTCCTCTCACTGTTGGCACAGAGGAAGGCAGTTGATTTTTTAATATATATTTTTATTGTAATTAATAGAAGGGTTACATGATATTTGCCAGATAAATGGTTCATTAATTCCCATACATTGATACCTTTTCACATGTCTTGGTCCCCATTTCCCTTCCCCCCACCCCTCATTTTGTTTTCCCCTGTTCCCTATCCAATTTCAAATAACCAAATACAAATATATCCGATATATCAGGTAACAAAGTGAGATACTGTAACAATATGAGATAACCAAGGGACAGTAGAAGTGATGAGAGATAACATAGAACAACAATCATTAATTATATGGCTTAAGATTACATCATATTTTAAATGACAAGTTTAACAAACAATTGTTGAAGGAGAGAATCTCTAATTACATTCTCTGGGACTTAGTATTTAGAACTTAATCAAAATTAGGCTAACAGTTTGTATGTCATAGAAACATATCAATTTATGAAATAAACATTATGATTTTAGAGTCATAGGTTTTTTGACTATATAGTTATGTTTGTATTTCCATTACCATGTCCATAGCTTTGGGTATGCAGTTATTGATTCCTCGCTCTTGTACACTTCGGATTTAATAACTGCATATTAAGGATACCATGCGCCTTTTGTTCCTTAGGTCTTGACTTGTCTCACTCAGCATGATTTGCTCTAGATTTCATCCACTTGCCTGTGAATGCCATTATTTTATCTTGTCTGTTGGCTATGTAGAATTCCATTGTGTATATATACCACATTTTCTGTATCCATTCATCTGCAGTAGGGCATCTGGATTGTTTCCATCGCCTGGCTATTGTGAATAGTGCAGAGATGAACATAGCTGAGCAGGTGTCTTTATAATATCCTGGATCATGCTGTTCAGGATAGTTGCCCAGAAGTGGTATGGCGGGATCATAGGGAAGGTCTATTTTCAGTTCTTTAAGGAACATCCACACTGCTTTCCAGAGTGGCTGAACTAGTTTACAATCCCACCAGCAGTGCAGTAGCGTTCCTTTTTCTCCACAACCCCACCATCAACTGCCATTGCCTGAGTTCAAAATCTTGGCCATTCTTGTTGGGGTAAGGTGGTATCTTTGGGTTGTTTTTATTTGCATTTCCTTTATGACCATAGATGATGAACATTTTCTCATATGTTTTTCTGCCATTTTAATCTCTTCTTCTGATAAGTGTCTCTTTAGTTCCCTTGCCCATTTAGTGAATGGTTTATTGGGTTTGGGGGGGATTAGTTTCTTGTGTTCCCTGTAAATACTGGATATCAAGCATTTGTCAGATATATTGTTGGTGAATATCTTTTCCCAGTTGGTTGGCTGTCTCTCTACTTTTGCAACTATGTTTTATCTGTACAGAAACTTTTTATTTTTAGGTAGTCCCATTTATCGAGTCTCTCTTCAATCTGTTGTGACCCTGGGATTCTGTTCAGGAATCTGTTGCCTGTGCCTATGAGTTCCAGTGTCTCTCCTACTTTATCATGTAGCAATTTCACGGTTTCTGGTCTGACATTGAGGTCTTTGATCCAGTTTGAGTTAATGCTTGTGCATCGAAAGGCTAGGGTCAATTTTTAGTTTTCTGCATGTGGCTGCCCAGTTTTTCCAGCACCAATAATTGAATAGACTGTGTTTGTTCCATTGTATATTTTTGGCTCCTTTGTCAAATACAAGTTGCCTATAGGTATGTGGTTCTATTTCTGGGTCTTCTATTCTGTTCCACTGTTCTTCTGGTCTGTTTTTGTGCCAGTACCAAGCAGTTTTTGTTACTATGGCTCTATAGTAGAGTTTGAAGTCTGGTATTGTAATACCACCAGCATTGCTCTTTTTGCCTAGAATTGTTTTGGATATTCTAGGTCTTTTCTTGTTCCATATGAATCTTTGGATTATATCTTCAATTTCCATAAAGAATGTCTTTGGGATTTTGATGGGGATTGCATTGAATTTGTTTATCGGTTTTGGCAGTATAGCCATTTTCACTATGTTGGTTCTCCCTAGCCATGAGCATGGGATGTCTTTACATTTCCTAGTGTCCTCTTTAATTTCTTTCATTAGGCTTTTATAGTTTTCATTGAATAATTCCTTTACTTCTTTGGTTAAGTATATTCCTAAGTATTTTATTCTTTTGGGGGCTATTGCGAATGGCTCATTTTCTTGATTTGGCCTTCTGTTTGTGTATTGTTGGTGTACAAGAAGGCTACTGACTTCTGAAAGTTGATTTTGTATGCTGCCACTTTGCTAAAGTGGTTTATTAATTCTAGAAGTTTGAGTCTATCTTGTTCTGTAATTCTAAAAGAATTAGTTTGACAAATTTGGGTGCTCCCGTATTGGGGGAGTAGATGTTTATAACTGTAATATTATGGGCATGGATTGTACCCTTTACTAATATATAATGGCCGTTTCTATCTTTATGTACTGATTTTACTGAGAAGTTAATTTTATTGGAGATTAAGTTTGCTACTCCTGCTTTTTTGCATGGTGCATGATGGAAAATTCGTTTCCATCCTTTCACTTGGAATTTGTTCCTGTCTTTGGCAATGAGGTGTGTCTCTTGGAGGCAACATATGGATGGGTGGTGTTTCTTAATCCAGTCTGCTGCTCTGTGTTTTTTGATTGGATTGTTCAGCCCGTTCACATTTAGGGAGATTATGGAGAAGTTGTCAGTGTCCATTGTTGTTATTTATTTTTACTTCTAAGTTTCTTTCTCTTTTTTCCCCTTTTGTGTTTAGTGAATTATAGATGTTTGCTTCTTGATGGGAGTTCTTGTTGTTCTACAATTTGTTCTCGATTAATTAGTATTCTTTGTAATGCTGGCTTAGTGTGCACCTATTCATAAAGCTTCTCTTTGGAGTGAAACATTCTTGTTTCTCCCTGAAATGTAAATGCTAGTTTTGCTGGATATATCAGTCTGGGTTGGCAGTTGTTGGTCTTCAGGACATCAATTATGTTTTTCCAAGCTTTTCTTGCATTTAGGGTTTTTGTGGAGAGATCTGCTGTAATTCGAATGTTCTTCCCTTTATAGTATAGCTCCTTCTTTGTTTTTGCAGCATTTAAGATCAATTCCTTGGTATTTGGGTCTAATGTCTTTACTATGATATGTCTAGGTGAGTTCCTTCTAGGATCTTGCCTGCTTGGGGTCCTGAAACCTTTTGAAGTTGGGGAAGTTCTCTGCTATGATTTTGGTGAATAAAGGTTGCATACATTTGTCCTGGAGTTCGGCCCCCTCCTCAATCCCTATTATACGAAGATTAGACTTCTTTGCTGCATCTGCCAGTTCCTGGAGCTCTCTCTGGTAGATTCTGACTGATTTTTCCAAGGTGGCGATTCTCTGTTCTAGCTCTTGTGTTTTGTCTTCCGTTTCTGATGTTCTATTCTCCATTTCCATCAATCTGCTGCTTAATGCCTCCATTTGTGGTTGAAGTGTGGACACTGAGCTGATCATGTCTGCTCTGAGGGTATTAATCTTTTCTTCCATTTCTCTTTTGAATTCAAGGAGCTCTTTGGAGATTTACTGCTTATGTTCCTGGAATTGTTTTTGGAATTCTGTTTTAATCTCTTTAGTCATGTTCACAATCATCTCCTTGAATAGGGTCATGTTTCGTGTCTCTTCAGGTGTCATTTCTTGGGATGGTGACATCTCTCTCGTCCCTTTGCTCTTGTTGGCTTTTGGGCTTTGCGTGGGACTTTGATTATTTATGTATGTCGTGATTCTTCTTTGAGCTCTCCTAGGCATTGAGAACTGTTGTTGTAGTTCGCTCTGTGGTTAGTAGGTAGCAATCTTTGCTTGGATTGGGACCATGGTTCTGGGAATATGTGAATACCTGTGGTTCTCAGCCAAATTGATTCCTCTGCTAACTATGTCAGAATTTGCAGATTTGCAGGTGTTTGGTCGATTCCCAGAGGCTGTGTGCTGCTGTACGACTAGCTCTCAGCCCAGCCAGTGGCCTCACAGTGGGCTGTGGGATGGATCTGCGAGCTTCAGTCTCAGCGTGCTGGGCGGATGGTTGGTTTTCCTGTGCTGCTTCTAGGGGCGGGCCCCTGGCCAAGGGTCTGGGGTTTGGGAGTTTCCAGGGACTCTCAGCAGGACCTGCAGCTGTCTGCTATGTTCCCAGGGGCGGGACCCAGCTGAGGACGTGTGCTCCAAGGGTGGAGCCGCGCCTTTCTGATTCTCTGAAGGCAAGCTTGGCTGCTGGTTGGCCCTTCAGTTCCCTGCTGCTTTGTCAGAGGGTCTGTGACTGTGGGGGGCACCTCGGTGCTGTCTTGCTCAGGATTCCCAGCTGGAGAATGCCCGGCTCAAGATTTGAGGGGGCAGATGCTGGCTCCTATTGTCCTGTACATCCCACCCGCTGTTGTAAGGTAGGGACGAAGAACTCCCCACTCTCCAGACCCAGTGGCCTGGGAGTGGAACCAGGTGGGTAGGTGGGAGCTGGGACACCTCCGCCTTCCCTGGTGGGGTGCTGGGTCTTAGCGCCTCCTGCCTGTCAATCTCCAGTCATTGGCCTGGGGGAGGAGGCTATTGAGGGAAGGGACAGGATTCTAAATTCCTTTCCCCCTGCTCCTGCTCCTCTCAGGTGGGGTGGAGGGGTCTGAGTTAAGTTCTATGGCTTGGCACCTGCTCTGTGTTTGGGGACCCACTGTGGTACTCACGCCTCTGCATTCGTCTGTGGGTGCTGCACGGTGTTGGAGAATCCTTCACTCCCCTCAGATCTCCGCTGCTGCTTGTGGTCCATGTCTGGGTTCCGCTGCTTGCTGTTCTGGTTCCGTGTCTGGGTTCCAGTGCTTCTGCGGCTCGCTGACCCAGTTCTATGCTGGTTTCTGTGGGTCGGGGCTGCCCAGCCCGACCCTGCCCAGCCCGGCTCCCTCCACCGCTTTTCTTGGCTCAGAGCCGGTGTGGTGGGGGACGGGTCCTCGTGTTCCAAATTCTTTGAGAAAGTTGGATGTGAGCTTTATCTGGATTTCTTTTCTGGTTTGGGTCCTTCTCCGTTGCTTCTTGAGTTTGTTGTTGTGGATTTCTTGAGGTAATTGATTCATGGGACTCCCTGGTTCTGTCTTTTTGTGTGAGAGAGCTAGGCAGCATCCCTATTGTCTCAGTGCCATCTTCCTCCCTTCCAGCAGTTGATTTTTGAGGGTTAATTTTATACCCTGGTACCTTGCCAAAGTTTTCAATCAGCTCAAGGAGCTTGGGTCTGGAGTCTATAGGGTTCTTTAAATACAGAATCATGTCATCTGCAAAGAGGGAAAGTTTCACTTCCTCTTTCCTATTTGGATCCCTTTTATGCTTGCTTCTTGTCTTATTACTCTGGCTAGGAATTCTAGTACTATGTTGAAGAGGAGTTGAGAGAGTGGGAATCCTTGTCATTTTCCTGATTTTAGAAGGAATGGCTTTAGCTTTGTCCCGTTAAGTACTATGTTAGCTGTGGGTTTCTCATACACAGCCTTTATTATACTGAGCAATGGATTCCTAGTTTCTCCAGAACTTTTAGTATAAAGAGGTGTTGGATCTTGTCTCAAACCAACAATTTTATGGTATACTTTAACATCTTGGATAAAGAACAACAAACCGATCCCAATACCAGTAGAAGAAACCAAATTATTAAAAATCAATGCAGAATTAAATGAATTAGAGATAAAACACATAGAAAGAATCACCAAAACAAGGAGTTGTTTCTTTGAAAAGTTAATAAAATTGACAGACCGTAAGCAAAAGTTCACCCCCCCAAAATTGGCAGCATACCAAAATAAACAGAATCATGGAAAAGAATGGAAATACCAAGAAGAAATAACTAAGATACAGAGCCTCATATGGGAATATTTCACATCTTTATGCCGACAAATTTAAGCATCTAGAAGAAATGGATGAATTCTACCATTAGGCCAAACTCCCAGCCCAAGAAATGGATGAATTTTTATGCAATATTGACATACCCCAACTCAACCAAGAAGTCCTAAACCAATTTCACAGACCTACTTTGAATATTGAAATAGAAATGTCAATAGGAGACATCCTATATAAAAAAATCCCAGGGCCTGATGAATTTACAGCTGAATTCTATAAGGCCTTTAAAGCAGAGCTCACACCAATACTCCTCAAGCTCTTCAATGAAATTGAAAGAGAAGGCTTTTTACCAAACTCATTTTATGAAGCCATCATAACCCTCGTCCCAAAACCAGACAGGGACTCATCAAAGAAAGACATCTATAGACCTATTTCTTTGGTGAATGTTAATGCAGAACTTCTCAAAAAAATACTGGCCAACCGTCTTCAACAACTCATCAAAAATTATGCACTATGATCAAACAGGATTCATCACAATGATGCAAAACTTGTTCCATACAAGAGAGTCAGTAAATATAATTCACATCAACAGGAGCAAGGACAAGAATCCCATGATTATCTAAATAGATGCAGAAAAGGTATTTAACAAGATACAACATGCCTTCATGGTAAAAGCTCTGGAGAAACTGGAAATCCATGGAGCATTCTTCAGTATAATAATGGCTGTGTATGACATACACACAACTAGTATTATACTTAATGCAAAAAACTAAAGCCCACTCTCTCCACTCATCTTTTTTTCTTATTTATTTTTTATTGTATTTAATAAAAGGGTAACATGATATTTGCCAGATAGAAGGTGCATTAATTCACATACATTGATACCCTTCCACATGTCTTGGTTCCATGACCCTCCCCCCCACTCCCTCTTGGTTTTCCCCCCTTCCCTGTCCAATTTCAAGTAACCAAATACAAATGTATCCAATATATCAGATAACAAAGTGAGATATTGTGTCAATATGAGATAACAAAGGAACAGCAAAAGAGATGAGATAACATAGCACATTAAGGACAGCATCTTTAATGTACTATTAGAATTTCTAGCTAGAGCAATAGGGCAAGACGCAAATATAAAGGGGTTCCAAATAGTGAAAGAGGAAGTGAAATTTTCTTCTTTGCAGATGACATGATTCTATATATAAACTATCCTATAGATTTCACATGCAAGTTGCTTGAGCTGATTTGAAACTTGAGCAGGTAGCAGTATATAAAATTAACCCTCAAAAATCAACTGCTTTCTTATTTGCCAACAATAAGAGAATCACGGCAGAAAATCAGAAAAGCAACTCCTTTTGCAATAACCTCAAAGAAAATAAAGCACTCAGAAATTAATGTAACTAAGAATTTACAGGACTTTATGATGAACATGGTAGAGTGCTTACTAGCATGCACAAAGCCTTGGGTTCGATTCCTCAGTACCACATGCATAGAGAAAAGCTGGAAATAGTGCTGAGGCGCAAGAGGTAGAGTTCTAGCCTTGAGAAAGTTCAAGGACAGAGCTCAGGCCTGAAAAAGGAAATTAAAGCAGAACTGAAGAAGTGGGAAAACCTCCAATGCTCATGGATTGGAAGAATTAACATTATGAAAATGGCAATCCTGCCAAGAACTATCTACAAATACAATGCAATACCAATCAATATCTCAATGTCATTCTTTAAAGAAATAGAAGAGGCAATTCAAAATTTCATATGGAATATTAAATGACCCTGAATATATTGTTACAATATGTCACCTTGTTATCTGATATATTTTATATATGCTTAATTGGTTATTTGAAATTGGTTAGGGAAGGGGGGAAATTAAAATGAGCGGGGGAGGGATAGAAATGGGGACCATGACATGAGAAAGGTATCAACATTTGTGAAGAAATGCACCTTCTATCTGGTGAATATCATGTTAACTTTCTATTGATTACAATAAAAAATAGGTGGAAAAAAAGACCCTGTATAGCAAAAACAATCCTTAGCAGAAAGAACAGAGGTGGAGGAATATCAATACCAAAATTTAGACTCTATTGCAGAGCTAAAGTAAGCAAAACAGCTTGGTATTGGCATATGAATAGACCTGAAGACCTATTTAATAGAACTGAAGACTCAGAAGGCAACCAGTTAGCCCCACCTAATCTTTGATAAAGGAGCCAAAAAAGACAAAAACGACAGCTTCTTCAACAAGGGGTGCTGGCAGAATTGGTTAAGCATCTGCAGAAAAGTAATGTTGGATCCTTCTATGTCACCCTGAACCTGGATTAATCTCAGATGGATAAAAGTCCTTGAGGTAAAAGCAGATACTCTGAAAACTTTACAAGAAGGAATAGGAGAGACACTAGGTCGCCTTGACAAAGGTCAAAACTTTCTTAATAATGACCCAGAAGTAAAACAATCTAGAATCCTAGCAACAGGCCACTTTGCTATGAGCTAGTTCTCTTTATAATTTAATAGGTTTTAATTGTTTGTTAGCAGACATTCAAACATATATGGAATACTTTACATTTGGAGATCTGCATCATGAAATGTTTATCCTCCAGAGTCTTCATGGAAACACTATTAATTTCATTTCGTTTCCTTTTAAAAATGTAATTAATGTGTATCTATATTCTGAAAAGGAGTTGAATTATGTTGACCAAAGCGATGTAAATATTCAACTTTAGTGTCCTATATCACACATTTTTCTGTGTCCAATCACAGCCAATGAACACAGCTAACTATTTTGTTTGGGTTGATATGATCCCTTCCCTAGTTATTTAATAAATACCATTAGATAGATGGATCAATGCTAAATAGATATGGATATGTAATATTATGTAAAGATTATATGTATACATTCCAGTTTAAAAAAACACTTCTAGTTATGGAAAAACAGACTTCCCTCCTTAGGTCTTATAGTGTGACTATCTGGAGTCCAGTATAATTTATTATGTACAAGTGTGTATTTTGGTCTTTTATCATCTACTGTGTTTACTTATAGATTTATATACATATGTTAGATAGAAAAAATGAAGGAAACAATGAAACCAATATGTCTGTGGGTCTGGCATACTTCATATTTTTCCACATCTTTCCATTTCCTTCTGAATGGTACAGTATCTTATGGAAGTAGAGAATTTCAGTATGTCCTTTCTTGATCCATTTGTCCTTTGTGGGACTTTATTCTGAGTTCTGGAAGCAATGCTGGCTGTAGAGAAACTCTTAGCCACCATGTTGCCTTCAGCTCTATAAGCCCCCCACATGTGCACACCAAAGCCAACAAATGTGCTGATTTTTTCCTCACAGATCTTTTTTCTCTATGAACACACTTTCACACCTTGGACACTCTAACTAGGCATCCCAGTATGCCCTAAGTTGTGAATGATCCTTTTTTTTCCAGTACCCAGATATTAAAGAGCTAAAACTTAAAGCATTACAATATGGATAACAAAAACAAGGAAACATTTTGTTTAGGCAGTAACTTCCTGATTAAAAATTCAAATAGCTCACTAAATAAAAGCAAGAATTAAAAAATGGGATTACACCAGACTAACAACTCTAGCACAACAAGTAAACAATTAGTGGATTGAATATGTGGTTTCAGGAACATCATTGTTTCCTTAGGCAATAAATAGTAAATGGTTGCATTTGTGGAGGCCTCTGTATATTGAATTCTTATTGAAACCTGCTTGAATCAACTACCAATGTTCTGTAGCTGTTTTGGGCAATAGGTGTGTTAATTTACCATCTGAGTCTGATGCAGTAATATCTTTGGTTGACATCTCACTAGCATACAATTTTTTCTACCCATTTCACTATACACCTGAAATGGCATACTCTGATGCAATCCAGCTGAATCATCCAAAATGGCTTTCATGCAAATAGTTTCTTGACACAGACATTAACCAAATACATCAAAGATAACCTAATCCAAGGGGAGTCACACTCTGGTCTCTTGGAGGAAATCATAGCACCGGGAATAGTGAAGGAGAATGCAAACATGTTTTCTAACTCGTGTTTTTCTCCTGCATGCAAGGCCACAGATGCAAAGCCTTAGGGAAGTTTATTACTCATTCTTCCTGGGAATTCACCATAGGCTTACACATCTACATCTACAGCTTACATCTCTGTCAATAAAAAGACACATATGTACATATACAGAGATTTATGAATACACATACCTGACCCAGTGGACCCCACTTCCAGCCAGAATTTCAGGAGGGCAGATGCTTCAGAGATGTACCATTTGATTTCCATACTCATTCTTCTCCAGCTTCCTCTCTCTGTCAGGTCCTTGGCTGGCACTAGCTGCTTTTCTACAATGAAGCAGCAAGCTCACATGGAGGGAGATGTGATGATTGATGGTTTTTTTCCTCTCTACACTTTGGGAACAGATCGCAGAAACAGTGATGATTCTGGAGATGAACAGTACAATCCGTAAGTAACTCAACATTTCATTTCCATTTACAGATTTGTTTTGGGGATGGGCATGGCTGATGGAATTCCACGTTCACACATGAATGCTCTCTGTATCCTCTACCATCCCCTTCTATCCCTATGCAAGAGAAACACCTTAGTTTCTTTATTTTGTCCTGAATCTACCTTTAAGTGATTTTCTGCCTGTTTGTAGAAGAGGACTCTCAGTTTTCTTTTGTGTATCATCTTTCCAGGACAGTAAGCTCTTCATGATTTTTACTTGTTTTATCTCCTTTTTGTTTTTGTAGAAACTCCTCTTTGCTTTCTTTTTTATTGATACTGTGTTTTCAAACCATTTCCTTTACTGTTTTAATTTAGATTTTATTATAAAGGTGAGATATAGAGAGGTTAAATTTATGTAAGTCAGGTAATGAGTGCCTTTTCTTTGAACAGTGTCACTCTTCCCTCCCACTCTTTGGCCCTCAAATTCCACTCCACTCCCACCTCAAACTGTAAAGTTCATTTCAAATACAGTGTCTCATACCCTTGAGTTGACTCACCCTTTGACCTACTGTTTCTACTTGATTATTTCATTCCTTTTACTAACTCAAGGATTGTTATTTCTAGTTCTTTAAGATTCTTCAGTTCAGTGTCTGTTCTCTTATTTTCCTTTACTTTTATTTTATTTTGCTCTTAAATTTTTATTGTACATGATGAACAGAGTAGTTACATAATTCCGCTAATGAATTTATTTCTTGTTGAGCAGTGTAAATCCCTCCTTTATTCTCTGTTTTTACCATTCAGACTTGTCTCCACTATGTACAGTATGTTTCCACTATACCATCTAATGTCTGCTGAATTGGTTCAGCCTTTGTCCTGCCCTTTCTGTGTTTCACATTCTCTTCCCCAAATCAGACTATCTTATATGCAAGATAAAGTAGAGAAATAAACAATGATGAAAGGGAATAAACCAAAGGAAAAAAGATAGGAAAAAACAGAAAAAGGAAAAAAGAACAGCAAATAGTACTATAAAAAAATCTCGTGTTCCTAGTTCCTTGAGATGCAGTGAAGATTCTTTAGCTCAGTATCTGTCTGCTTGATTTAATGAAAGGTTACAGTTTCCTGTTATTCCTGCCAACCCCCTTTTTAGACATATGGTTTTCATTTTCATTTGTTCCAAGGATCAGTCTATTTGTTGAAATTTCTTTGAAAAACAATCCACTACATAAATTATTTAATTAAGTTGAATACTTTTCATTATTATTTTACTATGTGATTATGGTTGGCAAATGATTCATTTAACTTTCATGCTATGCAATTATTTTCCTTATTAATTTCTGGCCTTCTTAATGCCTTCTGGCCTTCTGCGTGTGCTCAATCCACTTTCAATGTTTTTTAAATCTAGCTGGCTTTGTATCTTACACCATAATTTCTCCTGGAGAATGTTCAGTATATTGATGAGCAAAGTTTTATTCAGATGTTGAACAAAATATTCTGTGAGTAATTATGAAGCTATTCTGATCAAGTGTGAAATTGAACTCTGATTCTTCCCTGTTAATTTTGTCTGGATGATCCCTCCATAAAATTTTCGGTTAGTATTGTATTGAGGACTGTTTCAAAGTCTGCTTAACATAGTTCAGTGGTTGGACAGTGTGTAAGTAAATACACATTTCAAAGTGCAATTTCATCTTGTAAATTTCATCCTTTTATTACATTACAATTGTGTCTCTTTTTGTCACTTTGATTAAAGTCTATTGGATGTGATATGTTAAGATATGACAGCTTTCTTTTAGATTTCATTTGCATGGACTACCCTTTCTTATACTCACTAAGGGGCATTGATGGTGAAGTGTGTTTCTTGACATCAAGGTATCCTTTGACCTTGAGTTTGATGCATTTGGCCATTCTAACTCTTTTTTGGCCATCATGAGGCTTGAATTCTGGGTCTGGGCATTGACGCTGAGTTTTTCAGCTCAAGGATACCACCCTACCCCTTGAGCCACAGCGCCACTTCCAGTTTTCTAGTAGTTAACTAGAGATGAGAGTCTCACAGACTTTAGTTTCTGGGCTGGCTGGCTTTGAACTTTGATCCTTAGATCTCAGCCTCCTGAGTAATTAGGATGACAGGTGTGAGCCACTGCATCTGGCCATTCCAATTTTTATTGGTAGAATTTCTGGCATTTCCATACACAGTCATGGTTGACAGATCACATCTCAATATAGCCAATATGTAACTAATTCTAACTTGTTCTTTGGGTTAACTGAATCTTCTTCCACATTATTTTAAAAATTGTAATTAATAGAAGGGTTACATTACATTTGCCAGATAGAAGGTGCATTACTTCACAAACATTGATATCCCTTCTCATGTTTTTGTCCCCCTTTCCCTCCCGCCTCACTCTCCCCTCAACTTTTTCCTCCCTTCCCTATCCTATTTCAAATAAACAAATAAACATACATATAATATACCAGATAACAAGTAAGATACTGTAACAATATGAGATAACCACAGGACAACAAAAGAGATGAAAAATAATATAGTACATTAAGAACAACAGTCACACCTCAGATGGCTCTTGTTTCTATATCCTGAATGTTCTTTCATTTAGCCTCATCCTATGTGGCCTTAAGTATCTAGGTTTTGCCATATTATAAACCTCTGCTAGGAGAGTTCAAGGTTTATACTAATTATAAAAAATGAGGGAAACCGTTGATCCTATGTTCTTCTCAGTCTGAATTACTTCACTTAATATGACTTTTCTTAAGTCTTTCCATTTCCTTACAAATGGAGCAATGTCCTTCTTTCTGATAGCAGCATAGAATTCCCTTGTGAATAAATACCACATCTTGTTGATTCACTCATCTACTGAGGGGCATTTAGGTTGATTCCATATCTTTGCTGTGGTAAATAGTGCTGCAAAGACCATCATTGTGCATTTAGTATGTCCTTGTTTCTGGACATTTGTTAATTTATGCCAAGTAGTGGAATTGCTGGGTCATAGGGTAGCTATATGTGTAGCCTTTTTAGAAACCACAATACTGCTTTCATAGTGGTTGAATGAATTTGCACTCCCAACAACAGTGTAGTAGTGATCCCTCCTGGCCACACCAGCATCTGTTATTAGATTTCTTGATCCTGGCCATTCTAACTTGAGTGAGGTGGAATATTAGAGTTGTTTTGATTTTCATTTCTTCATGGCCAGAGATGTTGAGCATTTCTTCATATGTTTCTAGGTCATTCTTATTTTTTATTCAGGGAAGACTCTCTTTAAGGCTTTGGCCAATCTTTTAATAGGATGGTTGTTTGGAGATTAGTTTTGGAGTGATTCAATTTGTTGAGCTGTTGATATATTTTAGATATGAGACCTTTGTCTGTTGTATGGTTAGTTTAGAACTTCTCCCACTCTGTAGGCTACCTAGTTAGTTTGCTAGCTATATCCTTTGCCATCCAGAAGTTCTGAAGTTTAATGCAGTCCCATTTGTCCAAAATTTCTTTTATTTGTTGTGATTCTGGATCTTTATTAAGAAATTTCCAGCCTGTTCCTAGGAGACCTAGTGTATCTCCTAGTCTTCCTTGTAAAGTTTTCAGTGTATCTGCTTTTACCTCACGGTCTTTGATCCCTTTTGAGTTAATCCTGGTGCAGGGTGATACAGAAGGATCCAACTTTAGATTTCTGCAGGTGCTTAACCAATTCTGCCAGCACCACTTGTTTAAGAGCTGTCTTTCTTCCATTCTATTTTTGGCTCCCTTATGAAAGATTAGGTGGCCATAGGTCTGTGAGTTGATTTCTGGGTCTTCAGCTCTATTCCATTGGTCCTCAGGCCTGTTCTTGTGCCAATACCAAGCTGTTTTGTTTACTATAGTTCTGTAATAGAGTCTAAAGTTTTGTATGGAAATTCCTCCTGCGCTGTTCTTTTTGCTAATAACTTTTTGTTATGCGAGGTCTTTTCATATTCCATATGAAATTTGGGATTGCTTCTTCTATTTCCTTAAAGAATGACATTGGGATATTGATGGGTATTGTGTTAAATTTGTAGATAGCCTTTGGCAAGATTGCCATTTTCACGATGTTAATTCTTCCAATCCAGGAGCATGGGAGATTTTTTTTCCATTTCCTCAATTCTTATTTTCCTTTTCCAAGATTTAAAATTTTTTGTCGTAAATGTCCTTTACATTCTTAGTTAATTCCTAGGTACTTTATTTTCTTTGAGGCTATTGAAAAAAAGTGTTGCTTTCCTGATTGCCAACTTGCGCTTTTCATTTTTGGAATATACCCAGGCGATTGATTTTTAAAGGTTAATTGTATACCCTGCTACCTTGCCAACGTTTTGAATCAGCTCAAGCAACTTTGGAGTGGAGTCTGTAGGGTTCTGCAAAGAGGGAAAGTTTCACTTCCTCTTTCCTGTTTGGATCCCCTTTATGCTTGCTTCTTGCCTTATTAATCTGGCTAGGAATTCTAATACTATGTTTAAGAGGAGTGGGAAGTGTGGTCATGCTGGTCTCCTTCCTGATTTAAGAAGAAATGGCTTTAGTTTTTGACCATTAAGTATAATGCTACCTGTGGGTGACAAATTACCTTTATGTCCATACCTAACCCTGTATACAAGCATATGACACTACATTCTAATTTGGAATAATCCTTTAACATATTCATTGACACAGAAGCAAGCATTTATCCCATTAAATTCATAAGTTTTAATTTCCTGTGCTCATCATGCAGGTATATCTTCAACAACTACAAGTATGTATTGGCCTTGACTTTTGCAATTGAAGAGATCAATGAAAACCCTGGTCTTTTACATAACTTGACCCTGGGATTTAATATCTATAATGCTCAGAGGGAAATTTGGAAAGTGTTTAAAAATCCCTTCACGAGCCTCTTTGGGAAGTACAACATTCCAAACTACTCTTGTATGAGAGACAGCAAGTCTATAGCAGTAATTACAGGACCATCAGGATTATTATCGGCCCAGATTGGTATATTGCTGGACCTGTACAGGTTTCCACAGGTGAGAGTGGAAGGGGTGTAGGGATATTTAAAAAGTGCCTAACCTGGTGCCATTTTAGGTGTTAGAAGGGAATGATATGAAGAGAATGAATATAGGAACCAATCAAGTTTTGCCACAGCAAGGAGTAAGACTTCAAGGTAATGGAGGATCTACATTGCCATTGTTTGGGAAGTGGAAGGAAAAGTTAGAGCAGACAAAGGGATTATTTGTATTTTTAAACCTTATCAATAAATTTCTTTAAAATCAGGAAATGGAAAAAATGACTTTAAAGCATAAAGGTATGTTGAGCTAGTTGCTGATGGACTTATCTCTAACCAGTAAAGCAGAAAATGCTGTGTGGTTCAAGTGGTAGAGAACTAGTCTTGAAGAAGAAAGTTGAGAAAGTGTGTATAGTCCTGAGTTCATTACGCTGCACTAGCACGCACGCACACACACACACACACACACACACACACACACACAAGATATTATGTTGGGTGAAATAAGTCTGGCTCACCAGGAGAAACTGGGCATATATTCTCTCATATGTGAATTTACATCTAAAATATAAACATGCAATATGAAATAAACATAGAAATCACATAAGCATTTACATATATACTTGATTAATCTGTAAAGTATGGTGCATATAGAGATGGAATTCCATAGTACAGATTCTCTGATCAACAAACAGTGTAAAAAATGGGCACCAGAAAATTGAAATATCACTTTTCTGAAGAGGGAGATGTTAAGGAGATATAGAAAGGGGTAAAAAAGGGGAGTAGATGGGTGGGAAAATACAACATATATGTGTAGATATATATGTATCAATATATGTGTATATGTTTGTGTGTTTCTGTGTATGAAAATGGACCTAGGAAATTTGAGGAATAGGTGGGGTTGATATAGATGGAAAATATTGATAGAAATACTGATGAGATCAAGGAGAATCATATGAACAAATTGAAATGTTGTACTAATATTAAAAACAATGAAAATTTTTCTAAACTAAAAAAGTATCTTCCACCTACTTCAATGTTTATTTAATATACATTATGACTAAGATTATGATGGACAGAAATTTTAGTCATGAAACTTCTAATTTTCATTCCCTTCAGTTTACTTTTGGGCCCTTTGATCATACGCTGAGTGACAATTACCACTTACCCGCTCTCTATCAAATGGCCTCAAAAGACACTTCAATAGCCACTGCTATGATCTCCTTACTCCTTCATTTCAGCTGGAACTGGGTGGGACTGTTGACCTTTCAAGATGAAAATACTTTGTGGATTCTTCCCGAATTGAAAGAACAGATGGACAAGAATAGAATTTGTGTGGAATTTGAGTTAGCATTCCCTACCTCAAGCCTGGCATATATTTTGCAGCTCATGGCATTTTACAAACAGATTAATAAATCATCAGCAAATGTTCTCATCATACATGGTGAAAATGAAGCCTTACTAGATATGATGAGGTGTATTGAACAATTTTTAATAAAAAGCAAAGTTTGTATCATGAACTCACAATTGGAGTTCACCATGAGGAAGAAATATTTCATACTAGGTTCAATCCATGTACCTTTCATTTTTTCACACCATCACCCAGATGTGTCTGGATTCACAGATTTTGTCAAGGCCGTTAATCCTTCCAAATACCCAGAAGACTTTTTCCTTGCTAGGCTGTGGTTTCTCTCCTTTAATTGCTCAGATTCTGAGTCTGACTGTGTAACATGGGAGAATTGTCCTCATGAGGCCTCCTTGGATTGGTTGCCGAGGCACAATTATGACATGAGTATGTCTGCAGACACTTACAGTATATACAATGCTGTGTATGCTGTAGCCCAGGCTCTGCATGAGATGCTTCTTCAACAAACGGAAATACAAACAATGGAAAACTGGAAAGGGATTTTGCGTTCCTCTGCACAGGTAAGACTTTTTGTTTTAGAAGGTACACACAATGAGGAAATTTTACTTCCTAGTTTTCTTATTGAATAAAATTTAACTATTTAAGTATTTTTCCAAAACCCATGATATAATATCTGTTTAAATATCTATGAGGTACTTGTGATGCGTATTTTTGTACTCTTAAGAAAAAGTAGGCCATAACATGGGTCAAGTCAGTTCCACTTTATGAATTCTTGTTTTTTGATGGATATATTATGAATTCTTTTAGTTACAGATAGCCTCAAATATTCATAGCAGATCTTTTGAAAACTGTAAATTTACCTTTTCCCTATGAGTTTCTTATGTATTTGCAAAAGATGTCCTGATAAACAGAATTATTCATACTTTTCATAAGGGGCCTAGTTTCATTCTACTTAGGTATTAAAGTTTTATCAAGCTCAAACTGACATTCATAAACTTAGTGGTCATGGCAAACTGTAGGTAGGCAACAGAGAATAACCTCATTCATGACTATCTACACGGAATCAGGTTCTCTTGAAAAGGATCCATCTTCTCCTTTACTGAGTAACCATGATTCAGCAAGATTAATTTTATTGCTCCATGTATTTTTCTTCTTGGATACTTCATTAGGTGGCTTGGCTATTATTGCATTCTGAATCAGAAATTACAAGCAATCAGGAACTTCTTTTCTTCAGGTTTTCTGTCTCAACCCTGGGATATAATTCACCATAAGATTATGTATCTCCTTTAGCTGCACCCTTTTCTGAAGAACATCCAATTTCAAAATCCCGCTGGAGATCAAGTGATTTTGAATGAGAAAAGGAAAGTGGAGGCAGATTATGACATTGTAAACATCTGGAATTTCCCAGAAGGTCTTGAACTTGAGGTGAAAGTCGGAAAGTTTTCTCCATATGCTCATCAACTATCTTTATCTAAAGATATGGTTCACTGGGCCATAGGAAATACAGAGGTTTGTTGGACTTAATTGTAATAATTTTAAGGACATATAAGTAAGCAAAATTCACCCTTAAAATTTATACCTGGTTGGATACAAGCAATGTACTCCTGTAATACCTTCCACTTAGGTAGGTGAGCTACAAATATAATTTGAAGGCAGTCCAACTAGGACCTTTTAACTCCATTTAACAACCAACAAAGAAGGGCTGGGGCTAGTGACTCATGCCTATCTACTGAGGAAGCAGACATCCTCACATCTAAGATTATGGTTCTGTTTGAAGTTTAATCTGTCAGAAAAGTCTCTGAGATTCTTTTCTCAATTGGCCACCAAAATCTTCAGGTAGAACTGTGGGTCAAGTGGTAGAGTGCTAACCTTGATGAAAAAAAAGCACGGAACCAGGAATTTGGCCTAGAGGTAGATTTGCTTGCCTAGCATGCATGAACCCCCTGGGTTCAATTCCTCGGTACCACATACACAGAAAAAGCTGGAAATGGTGCTTTGGCCCAAGGAAAGTGCCCAGGGCCTTAGTTCATGTCTCAGGACTGGAAAAAAAAAGCCCAAGGACAATGCACAGATCCTAAGATCATACCCCAGGACCAGTATCAAAAAGTAGAAATTAACACTGATTATTTAGAATAGCAATGATTTAGAATAGCATCATAAAATGCAAGTCCCATATTTCTTAGCAAGTTTTAAACACTTTTTAAAAGTACCACAGGAATCGCATTATGTGGTTGAAATATTTACTATGTTACCTTCTGTGGAGGCATCATTCAGTGGTTAGTTTTTCTACTACTTTAAGCATCTTCAAGGAATCCTTGAATGAGCCTGTGCGAGAAGATTCTCACTTCATGGCCACTAGAAAATAAGACGATATGATAGGTATGGGTTTCACATAATTGTACAAAAGGGAGGTCTATGCAATACGTCGCAGCCTGCTTTTAAGCTTCAAATACAGTTCTTCCTCCTTTCTCTTCACAATTGTATACATGAGTAGAGAGAACAAGTAATGATACAAACTCAAGGATATTCCACAGGACTGGCTATCAGAACTTACTTTCTCACCATTAATTGTAATAGTTCAATATGCTAGAGATCAAGGCTATAGCATATGAGGCATGTGTGATCATGTGACTGGCAATCTATAATAGCATTCAATGAACAGACAGGATTTATGTGTATAGAAATTAATATGCTTAGGGCCAGGAGCGTGGCCTAGTGGTACAGTGCTTGCCTAGCATGCATGAAGCCCTGGGTTTGATTCCTTAGTTATGACATACACAGAAAAAGCCAGAAGTGGTGTTGTAGCTCACATGCTAGAACACTAGCACAGAGAAAGTTCAAGGATAGTGCCCAGACCCTGAATTCAAGCCCCATGACTAGCAATAAAGAAGGAATAATATGCTTAACGATACATTATTTCAAAACGATGGATTTTTGGAGTATTATGTAAAAATCTGAGCAGTTACTGACACATCTGATTTTCTTCAGCCTACTCAATCTGTCTGCAGTGAGAGTTGTGGTCCTGGATTCAGAAAATCTCCTCAGGAAGGAAAGGCTGCCTGTTGCTTTGATTGCACACCTTGCCCAGACAATGAGATTGCTAATGGAACAGGTAAGCTCATGTCTTAGGGGGAAATGCATACTGTCTCCTAGTATCCTCATCCATGCAAGTCAATACAAATGCAGAATTGCAGATTCAAATTCTTACTCCTTCACTTAATAGTTTAATTGTGACAGTGGTTGCTTCTTCTCTTAGGAGGGAAAAAAAGACATGGGCTCTGATTTACATGTAGGATTTTTTTCTGGTCTGTTGTACGTATGTTTACTCAACTACTCAGTAATGTAACTTTAACTTCTATCCCATTACATGCAAAGAATTTTTAAGAACAAGATCTCTATCTTCAATATTACACTTGAACTACAAAGAAAACACAGATTTTGCACATCTTTACTTCCTATTACTTAGAACTCTTGTGGCAGCAGAGCAAGTGCTCTGGGTTGGGTTGATTTAAGAATCAGGCACAGGGCCTGGAGTTTGGCCTAGGGGTAGTGTGCTTGCCTAGCATGCACAAAGACCCAGGTTCAATTCCTTGGTACCACATACATAGAAAGGCCGGAACTGGTGCTGTGGCTCAAGTGGTAGAGCTCCAGCCTTGAGGAAAGCCCAAGGACAGTGCTCAGGCCCTGAGTTCAGTCCCCCGGACTGAAAAAATAAAAAAGAATCAGAATCAGGCACAAGTATTGTGCATAGCATGGCTTTATACCTTCAAAGAGTGATTTGATTATCTGTTCCTGTACAGATGAATAGAAGAGACAAACATAACAACTGAAACATACAGGAACATACAGGAACATGCAAGGTTTACGTCCACATTTTTTTTTTGCCAGTGCTGGCCCTTGAACTCACAGACCTGGCACTGTCCTTGAGTTTCTCAAGGCTAGCTCTTTACCACTTTTTTCATAGCACCACTTCCATCTCTTTCTATGTAAGTGGAACTAAGGAAATATGCATATTTCGCAGGCTCTCTACCACTAGGCAACACTCCTGGCCACACTATATAAAATTATGACAATGTAAGAATTACTGTAAGAACATGAAGAATGCATAAAAGTAATACTGAACATATCTGGTAATATTTACTTTATGCTACTAAGTATTCACATGGCTGAATGATCGCTATCTAGGGATTTCCTTATTTCCTTTTTAAGTACTGAAAAGGCACTAATGAGAATTTGATTTTCTTATGAGATTTGGAGCAGTGTGTGAAGTGCCCAGATCATCAGTATGCCAACACAGACAGGAACCAGTGCTTCCTAAGAGCTGCAAGTTTCCTGGCTTATGGAGAACCCTTGGGGGTGGCCTTGGCCTGCATGGCTCTTTCTTTATCTACACTCACAGCAGTTGTTCTTGGGGTGTTTGTGAAATATAAAAACACTGCCATTGTCAAGGCTAATAACCAAGCTCTCAGCTACATCCTGCTCATCTCCCTCATCTTCTGCTTTCTCTGTTCCTTGCTCTTTATTGGACGGCCCAACACAGTCACCTGCATTCTACAGCAAACCACATTTGGAATTGTGTTCACTGTAGCTGTTTCTGCTGTCTTGGCCAAAACTGTAACTGTAGTTCTGGCTTTCAAAGTCACTCTTCCAGCAAGAAGGATGAGGTGGCTACTGGTATCAGGGGCTCCTAACTTCATCATTCCCATCTGCACCCTGATCCAGGTGACTCTCTATGGAATTTGGCTGGGAACCTCTCCTCCCTTCATTGACACAGATGCATACTCTGAACATGGTCACCTCATCATCTTATGTAGCAAGGGCTCCCTCACTGCTTTCTACTGTGTCTTGGGATACCTGGGCTCCCTGGCCTTGGCCAGCTTCACTGTGGCTTTCTTTGCCAGGAACCTGCCTGACACCTTCAATGAAGCCAAGTTCCTGACCTTCAGCATGCTGGTGTTCTGCAGTGTCTGGCTCACTTTCCTGCCCGTATACCACAGTGCCAAAGGGAAAGTCATGGTGGCTGTAGAGGTCTTCTCTATCTTGGCCTCCAGTGCTGGGCTTCTGGGCTGTATCTTTGCCCCCAAGTGCTACATCATTTTGTTAAGGCCAGATAGAAATTCTCTGCATGGCTTCCGGGACAGAAGACATCTTCAAACAAATAGGCCCTCTTAAGCTGAAATTTAAATATTTGACCAAATATACTCGTTTGTGTTCTTGGAATCACTTCAACATATGAGTGACATCTCTCTAGTTAATGGTACAGTCACAAGTTGTAGCCAGAGCCAGGTAAATTTGAATTTTATTCTATATTTTTTGGTTCTTTCTATTTGCTCTTTATTTAAACTTTCATCTTCACTATTATATTTTGTGTGTGTGTGTGTGTGTGTGTGTGTGTGTGTGTGTGTGTGTGTGTGCACGCGCCTGGCCACTGTCCTTGAGCTCTTCAACTGTAGGATACTACCTTACCCTTGAGTCAAGTCCCACTTCCCATTTTCTAGAGGTTAATTGGAGATAAGAATCTCAGGTCCTTTAGTGCCCGGGCTGCTTTGAAGCTTGATCCTCAGATCTCAGCCTCCTGAGTTGCTAGGATTATAGGCATGAGCCACCACAACCAGCTTCACTATTATATTTTCACTTCTGACTTGTTTTCTTATATTGATTTATTAATAACTTGTCTAAAATTTCTTATTTTGTGTCAGTTCTGGGGCTTCAACTTAAAGTTTGGGTACTGTCCCTGAGTATTTTTGTTCAAGGCTAAGTGCTTTACCACTTAAGCCACACAGCCTCACTGTTGGATCTTTGGTGGTTAACTGAAGATAGCATTCTCATGAGCTTTCTTGTCCAGGTTGGTTTCCAACTGTGTTAATCAGATCCCAGCTCTTTGTGTACCTAGGAATTAAATTTTAAAGTACATTAACTTCCTGAATTCACGTCACTATGCTGCTTAGTCCTCAAATACATTTCATTAATGTTTTGCTATTAACATGTTCCATGATTTCATATACTCATTAGTGCATTTTATTTAATAGTTTCTATTCCCACATCTGCTTTTTGCAGTATTTATAAATCTGTTTGTTTGAATCAATCTACCTTGCCCCATCCTCTCTAGTTTCCTTCCATCTCTCTTTTCTTTTTCCCTCTTTTTCCTCCTCCTACTTCTTTGCTTTTTCTATATGGTTTTAGAATTTCAGCATTGCTTATATATCCTACAAAAATATACTTCTAATGTATATCATGATGTATTAGATTTATGAAGCAATAGCTGAAGAAAAATGTAGATTCCTAAGTTTGCTTATACATCACTGGATATATTTTTCAATATATCCTTGTTTAATTATTTTTAAAATGCTGAACATACATATATTAGATATGTACTCGGTTATCTGATGATTACAAAAATGTTACATTTCTAGTACCTTCTTTTTATGAAATGCATTATTCATTATTTTAAATAGACTGAATTATTGGGCTCTATACATGTTTAAAGAAACACAACTATATAAGACATAGTGTCACATAATGGCCATCCTTCCTGTTCATTTCTTTATTTTACCTTTTGAAATTTATGTTTCTAATAAGGAAGTGATTATATACTGACAATCACTTACTGACAGTGGACTTCTATTACTTTAGTTTTAAATTGGAACTATAACCATGTATTGGCTAAAAATAGTACTGTGCTTATGTTCCTTTTAAAAGGGATGGTAATGAGCAAATATTTCTAAATTGTTAATATTTTATAAGAGATGGTGAAACTGTTTGTAATGAAGCTCATATTTTTTATTTCTTCTTAAATTTTATCAATAGGGTGGGTTTGTTTTTATTGAGTTAAACACTGCTTACACATTCAGTAGCAATCCAATTAACAATTATCACAATATACAAACTTCCCTGTATCAACTGTGCAGAAGTCAGAGTGTATGTTGACCATCAGGAAGGAGAGCAGGTTATCAAGTCTGAGTAAGGAAAAAGAGACAAGTTATGGTCCTTAAGACATCCCATCCTTATTGTGCAAAAGTTATATTCAGTATAGATGGAAGCTCTGGTGTTCACAGTAGTGCTAATAAGCATTAACATCAAGCAGACAAGCCGGAAGTTTGGCCTAGTGTTAAAATGCTTGCCTAGCATACACGAAGACCTGGGTGTGATTCCTCAGTACCACATACACAAAATATGCCAGAAATGATACTGTGGCACAAGTGGTCGAGTGGTAGCCTTGAGAAAGCCCAAGGACAGTGCTCAGGACCTGAGTTCAGGCCTCAAGACTGGCAAAAAAAATCAAGAGGATATGTAAAGGCTTTCTACTCCCTGGAATGATAGTTCATGAGATAAGAAGACCACTCAAAATGGTAGCAAGTATTTCAGGGAAATACATCTTAAATACACATATTATTTTATGTATTTATATATTCGCTGAAAAGGGCAGATGTATGACTGGATTGAGTCCCCTTTCATTAGGATGATGTCCCCAGGCTTCTGATCACCTTATTTTCACAAAATCAGAGTGAAACTCCATTACCATCATGGTTGAATGATGTCACATACTTTAATATTATAATTCCTGCTGAAAGGATATAAAAAATATCTTCTTAAGCACACAAGAAAAAGTAAAGAAAAAAAGGAACAACTATTTTAGATGCAGAAAACCTAGATCAAATGCAATTCATAGCAAATATACTGGTGATAAAACAAGACTCGTCTATTATCCTAGCTACTGAGGAGGCTGAGATCTGCAGATTATAGAGCCAGTTTAGGCAGGAAAGTGCATGAGACCCTCATGTACAATTCACCATCACTACTCCCCAAACTGGAAGTGGAGCTGTGGCACAAGTGGCAGAATGCTAACCTCTGAGTACAAATGCTCAGAGACAGCACCCAGGCCCCATGACCTCTACACACATCTACACACACATACACACACATACACATACACACACACACACACGCACGCACGCACTCACACACGGATAGAAACACGCAAAGCCGACTTTCAGGCATCATCTGGGGTGGGGAAAATCTTTCATTTAGTCTTCCACATTTGAGTTCATGTGACAATCCTTGGATCCTATTGGCCTTCACATTCCTAGACCTATGATTGCAAGGTATTCTCTGTTCTTCTCTTGATTAAAAGAAAAAAATGACAAGCAAGGATGTTTTTCAGATAACGATCAAACAAAATTCTTTGAAATAGGAAATTTAAGTAGCCAAGTAAAAGGAAATTAGCAATCACATTGATAATCTGGAAATAAATACTACATTCTAACATACTTTTATCTGAATCGTACAACACATACTCTTGGTCTTTCATGAGCTGCAAAATCTAGTCTCAATTCTTCTTTCTTTAGTTTGAAATGAACATGTGGCCTGTATTTACTCTTCTTACTCCAATGTGATGGCAGAGCTGAAACACTAATTTCCTAGAAGAGAGACATGAGAAGGCTCTTTAAAATACAAGCAACTTTGGTAGGAAATGTGTCATAATGCAGTAGTAAGCAGGGTAATGCAAATATATTGCACTAGTCTCACACATTGTAGTTATGGTAAAATTGCATTGATGACTTTACTAAGAACATTTTATTCAAGGCTCCTGATTCCTTGGAATGAAAAAGATTTTCACATTTCAAGTAGAAAAAAATACTGTGTTTATGGACTATGATTACTTAATTTACATTGAATTTCAAACAAAGGGACTTAAAATCTTATGTTTTCTTAAAGATTGCTACATATATACCTTAACAGACCTTTGGTTAAAGGAAAAATAGCCTTCTTTTGTTTGGGTTTTTGTTTTGTCTTTTAGTCGTTGGGCTTGAACTCTGGGCCTGGTCTTCAGCCCAAGGCTATTGCTCTATCACTCTGAGCCACAGCACCACTTCTGGTTTTCTGGTAGCTAATTGGAGATAGGAGTCTCATGGACTTTTGTACCTGGGCTGGCTTTAAACCACAATCCTCAGATCTCAGCCTCCTGAGTAGCTAGGATTACATGAGCCACTAGCACCTGGTTTGAAAAATGAGTTATACTGTTCATGTTCAATGAACAAAAATCCTGTTCCACGTCACAATGACAAACAGAAGAAATACTCTGACTTCTTCTGACATTGGGAGAAAAGGGTAAAGAATCCAGATTGAAATAGTGTTTTTGTTTTGTTTTGTTTTGGTATGTTTTGTTTTTGCCATTCCTGGGGCATGAACGCAGGGCCTGGGCACTGTCCTTGGGTTTTCTTAAAGCTAGTGCTCTACTACTGGAGTCACAGAACCACTTCCTGCTTTTGTTTTCTATGTATATGGTACCAAGAATTGAACCAGTGGTAGAGAGCAAGCACTCAACCACTAGGCCACAGTACTGACTTGAAAAATTTGGGCTTTGCCAATGTTCTGCCATAAAACATATTTCCCAAATTCCTGACCACTTCAGAACTGTACAAAACCAAAGATTCCTACACTGAAAAAAAAGTAAATCTGATGTCTGAACTTATACCATTCTACTCTTCACATATCCATTCTTCAATGACAATGAAAAATAAAATATCAATGTAAATAATATAAACATGAACAATGAAACAAGGAAATAATTTCTCAATGGAAATAAAACAATTTCCAACAAATCTCAGACACAAAACTTATAAGATAACACACTAGAAATTGGGAAGTGTAATGAAAGTGTTCACAGGCACCACAATGAAAAAAAGCCTCAGAAACAAAGGAAAATTATGCTTGTATAAGAAATATCAAGGAATAATTAGATATCGTCAGAAAGACTACAAAGAAATTATGCATGTATAAAGTCACTTTAAGGAAGCCATTACTACATTTGCTCAGTGGGGCACTAGGACAAGAGGATAAAAAATAAGTAAAATGAAGAGATTATATCACCAGCTTCTGCACTGTAGGAACTGTTTAAAGGAATTTTCTAGAGAAGGAAAATGTATGTTAACTCTGCGTACAAAAAAAATGCAGGGCCGGGAGTTTGGCCTAGTGGTAGAGTACTTGCCTAGTATGCATGATGTGTGTGATTTCTCTGTACCAAATACATAGAAAAAAGCTGGATGTAGTGCTGAGGCTTAAGTGGTAGAGATGTAGCCTAACCATGGGAAAGGATAGTGCTCAGGCCCTGAGATCAAGCCCAGGTCTAGCAAAAAGAATTTCAGTATAAAATATAATTACATGAATGTGCAGCAAAATATCAGCTGAATTGTGATGAGTGTGCAGAAATTATGAGAAGTTTATACATAATCTGTAAGGAATGAACAAATAGAAAACTTACAAACATGAATAGTTATCTCTGTAGATCAATGATCACTTTATATTTGAATTGTCTACATATAATAATCACAATATAAAGACAGTAAACTAGAAGAAAAGGACTAATTCCTGTTGCTACACAAGACAAAACATCTTTAAATATAAAGATACATGTTATGGAGTGGTGCTGGAAGTACACTTTCGTGGAATAAAAATTTCAGCTATACAGAAAAAAAGTAATCTGACAGATCTATAGTAAAAAATGATGATCACATGTAAGAATATCTGGAAAATCTCCAAGGAATTCAGTTTTAAGTAACTTCACCACAACAAAATGATAAGTAGGAGCTCATATTTATATCAATATTTATATCATTTTCCTCAACTGGATACTTCTATAATGTAGACATGACCAATATATTACATTTTAACTTGTAAATAGATATGGGTATCTTAAAAATAAACATGAAGATACATTAGCGTAAAGGCATAACAAATATATTTATGTGAAACTGTTCAAATCATATCTCAGAAAAAGTATGACTAAAGGAATAAAGGGACTAATTCAGATTATAGTTTTTTTCCTAAAGGTATACTGATCTTTAATAGGTTTTGTGCTAAAAGGTATGCTAAAGAGAGCATCAAATCACAAGAGAAAGGGAAAACCCAAATCAAGATCCATGACTCTATGTGTTGATTTTGAGGCATCTAGATGAGTAATAGATTAGAAAGTCTAGAATGTCAGAAACGACATTGCTGCAGTTCATAGCATATTCCATCTATTGGACTCATTTAACATGACAGAACATTTCATGACAACAACTGCAATGTACACAATCTATCAAATAACATAGTGCATTCACCACCCAGATGATGCCGTATTCTAAAAAATACATTATAGATTTTAACTTTCATAAACATTGTATTATATGCTCTGTATCTATAAAGCTATACTGAAATAAAACTAGAAAGCAGCAGGTTTAAATCCTCTGGAGAAGCAAAAAGTAATCACAAATTTTAAACTGCACACACAAAGGGAAGCCTTCAGGAAACTTAAAGGTTTCCCAGGATACAGAGACATGAATGTAGGTTACTAGCAGTGAACTCACTTAGTACCCAGTATGCCTGAGGACATATGATCAACCTAGAACACCATACAAAAGTGTCCAAGTATATGGTAACATATTTTAAGAAGAAAAGCATCTTTGTATAGATAGATTAATGTCTATATAGTAACATGGGCAAACATTCCTGGAACTAATGGGTTGTATCAGTATCATATCATACAAAACCAGAATAATATAAAACAATGTGTAATTTGTTTACATTTATTATAAATTTTACTGTTAATTATATTAACTTAATTATCTTAGTTATATTATTACATTATATTGTATTAACATTTTATTAATTGTGTGGATTAATAATTATGCCAGATTTATATTGAAATACATACTGTGTAGTATATATATATAATATACTTTGTAGACACTATACAATTATATAGTATATAATGTCTATTACATAATGAATAATACGTATTACTATATGGTATGTCATATATACTATATAATTGTATATACACTATAGAATGTGTATAGTATAGTATATACAATTACATAACAGAATATGAATATTATATGATGTATGTGTATCATATAATTTTACATATAAAACTATTATGCATATTTATATATTATTACATATTGTGTTATATAATATATTAAAATATTAGTATATTAATTATATGTATTGTAATATTACCATACCATATACACTATACTATATTGTGAATTTTATATAATTTATGTATGTATGTATGTAAGTGTAGATATATACTTGTTTGTGCTGGTCCCAGGCCTTGAACTCAGTGCCTGGGTGCTAAGCCTGAGCTTTATTGCTCAAAGGTATTTCTCAACCAATTGAGCCACAGCTCCACTTCTGAGATGTTGGGTTTGATTTGGTTTCATTTTGATGTGTGTGTGTGTGTGTGTGTGTGTGTGTGTGTTTCGTAGGTAATTGGAGATTAGAGTCTCATGGCCTTTCCTACCCAGGCAGGTTTGTACTCTGATCCTTGGATCTTAGCCCCCTGAGTAGTTAGGATTATAAGTATGAACCACAAGTGTTTGGCTATAATGTATTTTCTAACCCAAAGTAATTACTGTATGAAAATATAAACTCCCTCCTAAAATTAAAGACTGCAATAATTCAGTTTCCTCTTCTCTTCTTTAAGTCAGTAGAGAGTAAGAAAAGGACAGCGTTCACTTCAAATCAGAAAGAGTTACATTCAAATGTACATTTGAGTCAAATGATATCATTTTGACTTAATTTATAGAAATGTAGAATAACTCATTGTCCTTATCTTCATAGCTCTGGGGCCTGAGGTATAGATATGGTTTATGAGAATTTTTTTTCTTCATTGGAAGAATCTAAATATAATTCTCAGCCATGTGGCCAGGTCATTGACATGCGTGCAGATGTACCCATTTGAAGAGTATAATTCCAAGGCCTACCAAAAGCCACCCCTCTCAAAGATAAATAGATCTATCAGTAGTGCTTTTTTACAAATCTCTGGATTCATAAATGTGCAAATATCTGTATATCTATATTTAGGAGTAGTTAAGGACCTGATGGCAGATAGTAGTAGAAAATGGAGTTATCCTCATCATTTGTTCAGCAAAATAATGTGAGGCTTGGAGAAGTGTGTGTGTGTGTGTGTGTGTGTGTGTGTGTGTGTGTGTGTGTGTGTGTGTGTATGTTACATGTGTCAGTATGTGTATCAGTGTTGAGGCTTGAACTCAAGGCCTGGGAACTGTTCCTGTAACTTTTTGCTCAAGGCTAGTGCTCTAACACTTGAGCCATAGGTCCACTTCCAAATTTTTGTGGGTTAATTGGAGAAAAAGAGTCTGACAGTCTTTTCTGCTTGGCTGGTTTTGACCTTGATTCTCAGATCTCAGTCTCCTGAGTAGGTAGGGTTACAATCATGAGCCACTGGCACCCAGTTAGGAATATGGAGAAGCTCTGTGCGCAAAGTTGCGGAGCTGAGAAATGGACCAACCAAATGTAACTTCTGCCTTTTTATGTCCAGGGAAAGCATCAACATTCTATTTTAACATCCAGCATTCTGATTTTGTTCCAGCAGATCTCAGACTTCCCCATTTTAAGTAGAACAACTTGTTCTATTTATTCTTACTGGGGAAGAAATAGAGGTGTTTGGAAAATACACTACGAATCTTGGACAAAACAGCTTAGAAAGTGTGCATTTTTACCAGGCATGGTGGCTAACGCCTGCAATTCCAGCTGCTTAGGAGTTTGAGATCTGAGGATCGATGTTCAAAACCAGCCTAGGCACTAAAGACCGTGAGATTTTACCCCTAATTAATCACTAGAAAAAGGGAAGTAGGGCTTGGATCAAGGTTAGAGTGGTAGCCTTGAACCGAAGTGCTCAGATACAGCCCCAGATCCGGGTTTCAAGTCGCATGACCCTCAAAAATAAATTGTGCATTTCATATTATGGATATCATATAGCCCCAGAGATCTCAATCATGTAAATGAACAAGGAAGGAGGATTCTGGGAGAGATGAGAATTAGGCTCATTCTAACCACAGCCATTGCCTTTTATGTGTCGTGTGATACCCAAGAGCACAGAACAACTAGGTCAACCAAACATAAGTAATGGGCAAAGATGTCCCTCTGCTGGCTTTCTCCAGACAAGGTAGCCAACATCAGAGGCAGCTTTCAAGTTCAAAAGAATTCATAAAGACAACCTGAGGGTCTTTGACCCTAGAAAGGAAACGGTTTCCTTGGCAACAAGGTTTCATATTGCAAGAATAGAGAGAGGAGTTATTGAAAACAAAAACTAAGACTTTTTTTCTGATAGTCATAGACTCCATTAACATATGATAAACTCTAAGAAAACGAAGATTGTGTGAGAATAATGTGTTCAATGGGACAGCTAAGACAGAAGTGAATCAACAAACAAAATAACTTTTGTGTAACTTTTGTGTATGCTATATCCAAACATAGCAAACTCATGGACAGGATCAAGTTGTACTTGATACAAATTCAGCAAATATTTATTCAGTGTTTTCTATGATTTAACTGTGTGTGTGTGTGTGTGTGTGTGTGTGTGTGTGTGTGCGCGTGCGAGTGCACCTGTTGGTTCTGGGGGTTGAACTAAATGCACTTTGAGCTTTTGTGCTCAAGGCTAGTGCTTTATCATGTAAGCCAACCACTCCATTTTTAACATTTTTCATGGTTCATTGGAGATAAGATTTTCACAGGCTTTCTTCCAATCCTCAGATCTCAGCCTCCTGAGTAGCTAAGATTGCAGGTGTGACCAACTGGTTTCCACCTAAATACGATTGTGTTTCCCAAAGCTCTATTCTAAAGGTTTTTGCCCTAAGATTGATAAATGCTATTTTAACTTAGAGTATTGCTTAGTTGAAAGTTACTTGAAAGTTACTGAAATTATATCCTCAAGATCGATTATAAAATTTCTCTCTCTCTCTCCCTCTTCCTCTCTCTCTCTCCCTCTCTCTCCCTCCCTCCCCCTCTCTCTCTCTCTCTCTCTCTCTCTCTCTCTCTCTCTCTCTCTCTCTCTCTCTCTCTCTCTCTCTCTCTCTCCCTCTCCCTCTCCCTCTCCCTCTCTCCTCTCTCCTCTCTCCTCTCTCCTTCCATCCTTCCCTCCCTCTCTCCTTCCTGGCTCAAAATGTAAATACTCAAATACATATTCCCATCCTTATATGACACCTTCATGATAGACCCAAATCTTGGAACTGTGATTCAAATAAACCTTGGATGACTTCATACATTGTTAGTTTCAGGTATTTTATTGTAGCAGTGTGAAGCTAATATAGCACTTTATATAAAGCTCTGTACTAGGGATGGGGGGAGGGAAATGGGGACCAAGACATGAGAAAGGGTATCAATGTTTGTGAAGCAATGTAACACTCTATTAATTACAATAAAATATATATGGATGAAAAAAAGCTCTGTACTAGTTAATTTCACATAAATTTCCCCATATTCCCTCAAAGGAATATTAAACACAGAGACAACATTTTATAGAGTAATTTTATTTTAAGAGAATTTTTGTCAATTATCAATGTCATTTCATGCTTTTCATTAAAGTAACATTCTTTAAATGAGTCTAACTTGTTTCTTTTTAAGTTTATTCTCATAACTTGCTATTCTTAAGAAATTACTGCTACTCAACTACTCAGGTGTCTAGGATCTGAGGATCTCTATTCAAAGCCAGCGAGGGCAGGAAAGTCTTAATACTTAACTTTACTACATGACAAATGTAACTGTTACCCCTCTATATATTACCCCTACAATAAAATACAATTAGAAAAAAAGACTTACCTTCAATTAACTAGCCAAAATCGGGGAGTGAAGGTATGACTGAAGTGGTAGAGTACAATCCTTGAGCAAAATAGCTAAGGGACACTTCCCAGTCCTCAGTAATGACAGGACACAAAAACTATTTTAAAAATACCATTGAAAATTATAGTTATGAAACTATTTATATTGTAGTTTGTAGATTGTTCCGGTCAGGAAGCTTCTTCAGAGAAACTTTGATTATAGATCCTTCATAATTTCATGGCTGACTTTAGATTCTAACCCCCTGAGGAGAATGTGACTCCTCTATAAGTGCAAAACAGATCAGTTTATAAATCTCTGATTAGAATGAGAAGGTAAGAAAACAAATCCAAGAAAGTAAACATGTCTTGCTGGAAAAAAGGAAGCATTTTATTTGAACCACTCATAGATGTCTGAAGGGTTTGTCATTTTAATAAATGAAACTTATTATCTCAATGCACCTATGGAAGCTGTTACAGCCCCTTCACAAAATTCACTTGGGCTGGAAACTTTATTTTTATTTTATTTTTATTTATTGTGCCAGTCTTTGCTTGAACTCAAGCATGGGCACTGTCCTTATACTTCTTTTTGCCCAAGGCTAGAACTCTAACATTTGAGCCATTCTGGATTTTTGGTAGATCTTTGCACATATGAGTATCATGTACTTTCATGCCTATGCTGGCTTCCAATCATGATCCTTGAATCTTAGCCCCTTGAGAAGGATTTTGACCATTAGCCACTGGCAACCCATTGGAAATTTTTATTCACACATAATGCACCTATGTCATTTATATTATGTTGCATTTACTATATAAATCTGGAATATTTCTGAAAGACAATTGTCTTCTAACCAAATAATTCTCAACACTCCACTTTAAATGTAACACATTTCCATTATCCCTGACCTAAATTCTGTGATCGACAGCTTTCTTCCTCAGATATTTCAAGTACCAGATGTTGATTCATTTAGGTAGAAGAGAATGTATAAAGTCAGCATATAATCAAAGAAACAGCCAAGACAGATTTTGCTCATCTAGGAAGAAACTGCCAGGGCTTCCCTGACTGGAAAATGAATTATAAACAACACATCTTAATACATCTCACCTTTCAATGGCACGTGGGTAAGAACAATTTTAGAAATGAAGAATCTGTCATTGTAACAGTAAGAAAAAGTGATTTCCAGGATTTTACCTCATTTTTGGAAAGTTGGAGCAGTGGACCAGGAGGGAGCACAGGTAATTTTTCCATAGTATGATGACAGAGAATAATGTTTCTAGTGACACAAAGATCACACACACACACACGCACACACACACACACACAGCTAATATGAAGCAGCAAGAATCCCAATACCAGCTACTCATGGGTCATTTGAAAAGGCCAAACTCTGTGTCTGCCCTGTGTCTGGACAAAATTATCATAAAAAAAGGAAAGAGAGGGGCTGGCAGTTTGGCCTAGTGGTAGAGTACTTGCCTAGCATGAATGAAAACCTGGGTTCAATTCCTTGATGACACAAACATAGAAAAAGCCAGAGGTGGTGCTGTAACTCAAGTGGCAAAGATCCTGACTTGAGAAAGCCCAAGAACAGTGCGTAGGCCCTGAGTTCAAGCCCCAGGACTAAAAAATATAATAAAATAAATTTCATAAAACAAAGAGATTTATAAAACACCATCCCGAGGTAATTATAAATCAAGTATCATTGAGCGATGGAATTATTTAATATCTGAATTGTTTGAGAACATCAATAATTCAGGTATGTTCTTCTAATAAATAATATCAAAAACATGTAGCATATCACTTCTTAAAATTCATAAAGAAATATAGCCTTTGGCTAATCAGTAAAAATTATCTAGCATACCAACCTGGAGTTTCAACTGAATAGCAAAAAAAGATGATAGAAAATAAAGATACACAGATAGATAGATGTATCGACCAATCGATAGATAGATTACATACATACATACATACATACGTTTGTACGTACATACATATGTTTGTACGTACATACATACATACATAGACAGATACATAGATGGATGCTAGGTAGATTGACTGAAAATAGATAATCAAAAGACTAATGATAAATGGTTTGGTGGATGATTGATTGATAGATAGATAGATAGATAGATAGATAGATAGATAGATAGATAGATAGCAATAAGTAGAAGATAGTCAGATGGGGGGGCTGGGAGCCTAGCCTAGTGGTATAGTACTAGCCTAGCATGCACAACACCTGGATTCAATACCTGGGTACCACATACACATAAAAAGCTGAAATTGTTGTCATAATTCAAGTGGCAGAGCACTAGTCTTGAGCAAAATGTGTCCAAGAGCAATGCTCAGGCCCTGAGTTCAATTCCCAGGACTGGAAAAAAAAACTAAATTAAAAAAAGAAGATAAAAAGATTCATACACACATCATATTCTTAGTTTTAGATCCATAACACACATCTGTGTGTGCAAGTGTGTGTGTGTGTGTGTGTGTGTGTGTGTGTGTATGTGTGTGTGTGTGTGTGTGCCAGTACTGAAGCTTGAATTCAGAGCCTAAGTTCTGTCTCTTAGCTTTTTCACTCAAGGATGGTACTTCACTCTTGAGCCATAGCTCCACTTTAGGCTTTTTGCTAGTAAATTGTAAATAAGAGCCTCATGATCCTCTCTACCTGGGCTGGCTTTGTATTCAGATCGCAGTCTCCTGAATAACTACCATTACAAATATGAATCCCCAATGCTTAGCTTTCAATGTACTTTCAAGGAAGTGAATTCATTAGTATTACGTCTTTAAGAAATGTCTAGTATGAGGATGTCTTTTAAAAGAAACCACACTAAGGGATAGCAAAACTACAAAAGGACAACAATCACGCATCATATGGCTTTTGTTTCTATATCTTGGAGGCCTTTCATTTAGCATCATATTATATGGCCTTATGTACCCAGGCTTTGTGCTATAGTAACTATCTGATAGGAGAGTCCAAGGTTTCTACTGATTATGACAGATGAGGGAAACCATTGAGTCTATGTTCCTTTGAGTCTGGCTTACTTCAGTTAATGTGATTTTTTCTAAGTCTTTCCATTTCCTTACAAATGGGGGGATGCCATTATTCTTGACAGCAGCATAGAATTCCATTGTGTATAAATAACACAGGTAGCTTTTTACCACTGGAACCACATATTCCTCCTTTCTTTTTGCTAATGCATTATGAATATATTTCCTGAGTAGCGAGGATTCCAATTGTGAGCCAATAGCACCAGTTCAACATGCCTTTATATTCTATTTTCATTTCCTGGTAGTTTTAGGAAAATAATTGATAAAGCTAAAACCTTCCTTCATCTTTGCCAAGAAATTGGACAGTATTTCCCATTATCTTGAATTCTTATGTTTTAATATTACCAGTTTGATATGTTCATAAACCCAGTCTCTTTATATAATTTTCTAATACCAAACTTGACATTTAAACAATATCACTCCACTCCTCCCACCCTTACTTGTGGAAAACGGTAGATGACCAAAAGTGTCCCAACTTGAGCAGTTGTTAATCTTGATAGTCCTGTAAGTGCTGCTACAGATTTGGTCTCTCTCTCTCATATAGGAGTGGTTTAGAATGTTGTAGTTCCCCAAGAGGCTGTTGAAGGGATTTTTAAATGCTTTCCAAGCCTCACATTGAACATTATATACATCAAACCCCAGACTCAAGTTATGTAAAGATCAGGGTTTTCATTGATCTCTTCATAGAAAAAGTCAAGGCCAAAAAGAATTGGTAGTTCTTTTTTTGTTTGTTTGTTTTGTTTTTGTTTTTGATATTTTTTATTGTAATTAATAAAAGGGTTACATAATATTTGCCAGATAGAAGGTGCATTCATTCACATACATTGATACCCTTTCACATGTCTTGGTCCCCATAACCCTCCCCCCACCTCCCCTACCTTGTTTTCCCCCTTCCCTATTCAATTTCAAATAACCAAATACAAATATATCCAATATATCAGATAACAAAGTGAGATAATGTAACAACATGAGATAACCAAGGGACAGCAAAAGAGCTGAGAGATAACATAGTACCTTAAGGACAACAATCATTCATTATATGGCTTTTGTTTCTATATCCCAGAGGTTCTTTCAATTAGCGACATACTATATGGCCTTACATATCTAGGTTTTGCTCTATTGCAAATCTCTGCTAGGAGAGCCAAAGGTTTCTACTGATAATGACAAATGAGGGAAACCATTGAGCCTATGTTCTTTGAGTCTGGCTTACTTCACTTAATATGATTTTTTCTAAGTCTTTCCATTTCCTAACAAATGGGGCGATGTCGCTCTTTCTGACAACCGCACAGAATTCCATTGTGTACAAATACCACACCTTATTGATCCACTCATCAACTGAGGGACATCTGGGTTGGTTCCATATCTTTGCTATGGTAAATAGTGCTGCAATGAACATCGTTGTGCTAGTGGATTTAGTATGTCCTTGTTTGTGGACAATTGGGTAAATGCCTACTAGTGGAATTGCTGGGACATTAAGGGAGCTCTATGTCTAGACTTTTGAGGCACTGCCATACTGCTTTCCATAGTGGTTGAATGAGTTTGCACTCCCACCAACAGTGTAGTAGTGATCCCTCCTGGCCACATCCCTCCAGCATCTGTTATTACTTTTCCTGATCCTGGCCATTCTAACTGGAGTGAGGTGGAATCTTAGAGTTGTTTTGATTTGCATTTCTTTTATGACCAGAGATGTTGAGTATTTCTTCATGTGTCTATGGGCCATGTTTATTTCTTCTTCAGAGAAGACTGTCTTTAAGTCTTTGGCCCATCTTTTAATGGGATGGTTGTTACTTTGGAGATTAGTTTTGGGGTGATTCAATTTTTTGAGTTGTTGATATATTTTAGATATGAGGCTTTTGTCCGCTGTATGGTTGGTGAAGATCTTCTCCCATTCGGTAGGCTTCCTAATTAATTTACTAGCTATATCCTTTGCCATACAAAAGCCCTGCAGTTTAATGCAGTCCCACTTATCCAGCCTTTCTCTGATTTGATGTGATTCTTGGTCCTGATCAAGGAAGTTTCGACCTGTGCCAAGGAGGTCTCGTGTATCTCTTATTCCTTCTTGTAAAGTTTTCAGGGTGTCAGCTTTTACCTCAAGGTCTTTGATCTGTTTGGAGTTAATTCTAGTGCAAGGTGACAAAGAAGGATCCAACTTTAGTTTTCTGCAGGTGTTTCACCAGTTCTGCCAGTACCACTTGTTGAAGATACTGTTTTTCTTCCATTCTATTTTTTTGGCTCCCTTGTCAAAGATTAGGTGGCCATAGGTCTGTGGTTTAATATCTAGGTCCTCAGTTCTATTCCATTGGTCTTCAGGCCTGTTCTTGTGCCAATACCAAGCTGTTTTGAGAACTATAGCTGTGTAATAGAGTCTAAAGTTTGGAATTGAAATTCCTCCAGCACTGTTCTTTCTGCTAAGAAATGTTTTTGCTATACGGGGTCTTTTATTATTCCATATGAAATTTTGAATTGCCTCTTCTATTTCTTTAAAGAATGCCATTGATGGGTATTGCGTTGAATTTGTAGATAGCCCTTGGCAAGACTGCCATTTTCACGATGTTGATTCTTCCAATCCAGGAGTATGGGAGGTTTTTCTATTTCCTCAGTTCTGCTTTTTTTTGCCAGTCCTGGGCTTGAGCTCAGGGCCTGAGCACTGTCCTTGGACTTTCTCAAGCTAGAGCTCTACCACGTGAGCCTCAGCACCACTTCCGGCTTTTTTCTATGTATGTGGTACTGAGGAATTGAACCCAGGTCTTCATGCATGCTAGGCAAGCACTTTAACCACTAGGCAAAACTCCCAGCCCCCTCAGTTCTGCTTTAATTTCCTTTTTCAGGGTTTTAAAATTTCATGAAAAAGGACCTTTACATTCTTAGTTAAGCTAATTCCTAGGTACTTTATTTTCTTTGAGGCTATTGCAAAAGGAGTTGCTTTCCTGATTGTTGCTTCATTCCTCTCACTGTTGGCGTAGAGGAAGGCAGTTGATTTTTGAGGGTTGATAGCCTGCTACCCTTCCAAAGTTTTGAATCAGCTGAAGGAGCTTGGGAGTACAGTCTTTAAATACAGAAACATGTCGTTTTACTTCCTCTTTCCCTATTTGGATCCCCTTTATGCTTGCTTCTCGCCTTATTGCTCTGGCTAGGAATTCTAATACTATGTTAAAGAGGACTGGAGAGAGTGGACGTCCTTGTCTCGTTCCTGATTTTAGAAGGAATGGGTTTAGCTTTTTGCCATTAAGTATAATACTAGCTGTGGGTTTGTCATACACAGCCTTTATTACATTGAGGAATGTTCCATGGATTCCTAGTTTCTCCAGAGCTTTTAACATAAAGGGGTGTTGAATCTTGTCAAATGCCTTTTCTGCATGTTGGAGACGATAATGTGATTTTTGTCCTTGCTCCTGTTTATGTGTTGAATTGTATTAATTGATTTGCATGGGTTGAACCAGCTTTGCCTCCCTGTGATGAATCTTGTTTGATCATAGTGTATAATTTTTTTGATGAGTTGTTGTAGATGATTGGCCAGTATTTTGTTGAAAAGTTTTGCATCAATGTTCATCAAGGAAATAGGTCTATAGTTCTGTTTCTTTGATGAATCTCTGTCTGGTTTGGGGATGAGGGTTATACTGGCTTCACAGAACGAGTTTGGTAAAGAACCTTCAGTTTCGATTTCATTGAAGAGCTTGAGGAGTATTGGTGTGAGCTCTGCCTTGAAGACCTTATAGAATTCAACTGTGAATCCATGTGGCCCAGGGCTTTTCTTAGGTGGTAGTTCTCTTATTGCCATTTCTATTTCAGTGCTTGAAATAGGCCTGTTTCGTTGGGTTAGTTCTTATTGGCTCAATGTGGGTATGTTAATATTGGCTAGGAATTCATTCATTAATTCTAGATTCTCCAATTTGTTGGCATAAATGTTTGAGAAGTATTCCCTCATGATACTCTGGATCTTGGTAATTTCTGCCTTGATATTTCCATTTTCATCTGTGATTTTGTTTATTTTGGTATGGAATATGTAGTTCTTAAAGATAAATCTATGAACAGAGCACAGAAATTTAAAAGTATTTCAAAGAAAGATACATCTGTGAACAGAGTGTAAAAATTTAGGAGTACTTCAAAGCTCATGATTTTGATGGATTGAATGCTTGCTCCTGTTGGGGCCTAGCCTCCATCTCTGAGGCCTGATTCTGGCTCAGCTGCAATTAAAGGGCTTTGTCCAGGCATTTGGTCTTTTGCATACCTCTCTTAAGGCATCTCTGTGTACGTGACTCGATTGAATCCCCCGCAGTTTCGCGGGTCTCGCAGCAGCTAAAGTCTCGCGCACTTTCCTGCACTTGTCCTGCCCAGTACCTGAAAGCCCCACCTAGACCCTTAGTAGTAGTACAGAGGCCCTCTTCCTATTGGCTAGCTTCCCAGTGCCCACCTTTTCCTACCCTAACAGTATATAACTAATTGTTTGATGCAATAAAGATGATGAGAGCATCTGAGAGCATCAGAGAGAACAAGAGATCAGCAGAGATCAGCAGAGAGATCTGATGCGCTTTCATGGTTAACACTGCTTCTGACTCAGCATGGTTTTTTCTTCCCCGGTGATTGGGGGGGGGCTGGGTCTTCGACACTTACCATCTCGCTCGGCTCCCGGGGAACTACAGGCTGGCCGTGTGTCCCTCCCCGTTCCCGTGTTGCTGCCCCGGAGAGGAGCAACATGCTCCTTTGCCAATGAGTTTGTATAAACATAAACCACAATGGGAATATAACATTAATGCAGTGTATATAGGATTATGTAAGGACTGGAAGAGAATTTGTCATGAATGAGATTCAGAAACTTATTTCAGCAGAGAGTGCTCTATTAACAGATGCACACCCACAAAACCTGTCATCCCTTAACAATAGAGTGGGCTTTCAGCAGACACCATATATTCTATTACCGTTATCTGGGAGTCACTAGCTCTACCTGTGTGAAAAATCTTGTTTTGAGACATTCAAGTTTATGTTATGATGACATGAAGCCTATAAAAATGAAGAGACAATGTAATACCACCAGCATTGCTCTTTTTGCCTAGAATTGTTTTGGCTATTCTAGGTCTTTTCTTGTTCCATATGAATCTTTGGATTGTATCTTCTATTTTAGTAAAGAATGTCTTTGGGATTTTGATAGGGATTGCATTAAATTTGTTTATCAATTTTGGCAGTATCGCCATTTTCACTATGTTGGTTCTCCCTAGCCATGTGCATGGGATGTCTTTCCATTTCCTAGTGTCCTCTTTAATTTCTTTCATTAGGGTTTTATAGTTTTCATTGAATAATTCCTTTACATCTTTGGTTAAGTATATTCCTAAGTATTTTATTCTTTTGGGGGCTATCGCGAATGGGATCATTTTCTTGATTTGGCCTTCTGTTTGTATATTGTTAGTGTACAAGAAGGCTACTGACTTCTAAAGGTTAATTTTGTATCCTGCCACTTTGCGAAAGTAGTTTATTAATTCTAAGAGTTTGGGAGTGGGGTTTGTTGGGTCCCTCAAGTAGAGGATCATGTCATCTGTGAATAGGGATAGTTTAATTTCTTCTTTCCCTATGTGGATCCCTTTGATGTCCTTTTCTTGCCTTATTGCTCTGGCTAAGGGTTCCAGCACTATATTGAAGAGAAGTGGAGAGAGTGGGCATCACTCTCTAGTTTCTGATTGTAAGGTGAATGTTTCCAGTCTTTCACCATTTAGTATAATACTGCCTATAGGTTTTTCATATATGGCTTTAACTATTTTGACGAAAGTACCTCTTATTCCTATTTTTTCTAGTGCTTTCAACATGAATGGATGTTGTGTTTTGTCAAATGCCTTCTCTTTGTCCAGAGTAATTATATGATTCTTATCCTTAGCTCTATTGATGTGATTAATTGATTTGCGAATGTTAAACCAGCCTTTCATCTGTGGGATGAAGCCTACTTGATCAGAATGCATGATTTTTTAAATTTGTTTCTGGATTCTGTTGGCTAATATTTTATTGAGGAGTTTTGCGTCTGTGTTCATAATAGACATAGGTCTGTAGTTTTCTTTTTTTGTTGGGTCTTTCCCCGGTTCGGGGATGAGAGTAATATTAGCTTTATAAAACGAGTTTGGTATTGCTCCTTCTGTTTCTATTTCTCGGAAGAGTTTCAAGAGTATAGGTGTTATTTCATCTTTAAACGTATTGTGGAATTCTGCAGTGAAACCATCTGGACCTGGATTCGTTTTGGTTGGCATTTCCATGAGTGCTTCCACAATTTCATTGTAAGAGATTGGTTTATTCATTTTGTTTACCTCATCATTGTTCAGTGTGGGTAGCCTACATTCATTTAAGAAATCATCCATTTCTACTAGGTTTTCTTGTTTCTTTGAAGATAGGCCCTGGCAGGACTTATTCATTATGGACTGAATTTCTTGGATATCAGTTGTGATTGTTCCTGTGGGGTCTCTAATATTGTTTATTTGAGTCTCCCCTCTCCCTTTTTTTATTAATCTTGCCAGGGGTCTGTCTATTTTGTTGACACTTTCAAAGAACCAACTTTTTGATTTATCAGTTTTGTGTATAATGGATCTTATTTCAACTCTGATATTTCTGATTTTTATTTTTGTTATTTCTGTCCTCCTAGTTGTTTTAGAATTAACTTTTTCTTGCTCCTCTAGATGTTTCAGTTTTTTAAAGGTTATTTACATGCTCTTCTTTTGTCTTTTTAATACGTGCTCCTAGTGCTATAAATTTGCCTCTTAGAACTGCCTTTGCTGTGTCTCATAAGTTCCTTTGTCATGTTTATGATTGTCATTACATTCTGGAAGTTTTTAATTTATTTTCTGATCTGATCTGTTACCCAGGAGTTATTCAGAAGTGTGTTGTTCAGTTTCCAAGTGATTGAATGTTTTTTGACTTTGACCGCATTGTTCAGAATTAGCCTGACTCCACTGTGGTCTGATAGAATGCATGGGATTATATCAGTCCTCTTGTATCTGCTTAAGTGTTCTGTATGAACTATTATATGATCTATTTTGGAGTGTGTTCCATGTGCTGCTGAGAAAAATGTAAAAAGTTTCACCGTTGGGTGGAAGACTCTGTGTATATTCGTTAAGCCCAGCTGGGCTGTGGTGTCATTCAAGTCAATGGTGTCTTTGCTTAACTTTTGTTGAGTTGACCTGTCATTTGTTGAGAGTGTTGTGTTGAGGTCTTCCACTATGATTGTGTTTGAGTCTTGCTTTGTATTTCTAAGAGAGTTTGACGAATTTGGGTGCTCCCGTGTTGGGGGAGTAAATGTTTATAACTGTAATATTATGGGTATGGATTGTACCCTTTACAAATATGTAATGGCCACCTCAGTCTTTATGTACTGATTTTACTGAGAAGTTAATTTTGTCGGAGATTAAGATTGCTACTCCTGCTTCTTTGCATGGTACATTGGAGTGAAAAGTTTATTTCCATCCTTTCACTTGGAATTTGTTTCGGTTTTTGGCAGTGAGGGTGGGTCTCTTGCAGGCAACATATGGATGGGTGGTGTTTCTTAATCCAGTCTGCTGGTCTGTGTCTTTTGATTGGATGGTTAAGCACGTTCACATTTAGAGAAACTATGGAGAAGTGGTTAGTGTCAATTGTCATTGTCTATTTTTACTTCTAAGTTTCTTTCTCTTTCTTTTTTCCCCTTTTTGTGTTTCTTGAATTATAGATATTTGTTTCTTGATGGGGGGTCTTGATGTTGTACAATTTGTTCTCTATTAATTTTTTGTAACGCCAGTTTAGTGTGCACGTATTCATAAATCTTCTCTTTGGAGTGAAATATTATAGTTTCTTCCTCAAATGTAAATGCTAGTTTTGCTGGATATATCAGTCTGGGTTGGCAGACTGATGGTCTTCAGGACATCAATGATGTTTTTCCAAGCTTTTCTTGCATTTAGGGTTTGTATGGAGAGATCTGCTGTAATTTGATTTTTTTTCCCATTGTAGTATAACTCTTTCTTTGTTTTTGCAGCATTTAAGATCAATTCCTTGGTATTCGGGTCTAGTGTCTTTACTTTGATATGTCTAGATGAGTTCCTTCTAGGATCTTGCCTGTTTGGAGTCCTGAAACCTTCCATAATGTGAGTATTTTCCTTTTTGAGGTTGGGGACGTTCTCTGCTATGATTTTGGTGAATAAGGGTTGCATTCCTTTGTCCTGAAATTCGGTGCCCTCATCAATCCCTATTATACAAAGATTAGATTTCTTGGCTGCATCTGCCAGGTCCTGGAGTTCTTTCTAGTGGATTCTGACTAATCTTTTCCAAGGTGGTGATTCTCTGTTCCAACTCTTGTGTTTTATCTGTCGTTTCTGATGTTCTATTCTCAGTCTCAGTCAATCTGCTGCTTAATGCCTCCATTTTTGCTTGAAGTATGGACACTGAGCTGATCATGTCTGTTGAGAGGGTACTGAACTTTTCTTCCACTGTGTTTTGAATTTTAAGAGTTCCTTGTAAATTTCTTGCTTTTGTTTTTGGAATTCAGCCTTAATTTCGTTGATCATTTCCAAAATCATCTCCTTAATTTGAGTCATATTTCATGTCTCTCCAGGTGTCATTTCTTGGGATGGTGACACCTCTCTCGTCCCTTCACTCTTGTTTCCTTTTGGGCTTTGTGTGGGACTTTGATTATTTATGTATGTCGTGATTTGTCTTTGCACTCTCCAAGGCATTGAGAACTGTTGTTGAAGGTTCGCTCTGTGGTCAGTAGGTGGCGCACTTTACTTGGATTGGGACCCGTGGTTCTGGAAATCTGTGTATACCCGTGGTTCTTGGCCAAATTTATTCTGGTGCTGACTAGGTCAGAGTTCGCAGTTTTTGCAGTGGTTCGGCTTGTTCCCAGAGTCTGTGTGGTGCTGCACAACTAGGTCTCAGCCCAACCAGTGGCGTCATAGTGGGCTGTGGGATGGAGCTGCACATTTCAGTCTCAGTGCGCTGGGCGGATGTTTGTTTTTTTCTATGCTCTTTCTAGGGGCAGGCAAAAAGAGCAATGCTGGTGGTATTACAATACCAGACTTCAAACTCTACTATAGAGCCATAGTAACAAAAACTGCTTGGTACTGGCATAAAAACAGACCAGAAGATCAGTGGAACAGAATAGAAGACCCCCAAATAGAACCTCATACCTATAGGCAACTTGTATTTGACAAAGGAGCCAAAGATATACAATGGAACAAACACAGCCTATTCAATTGTTGGTGCTGGCAAAACTGGGCAGCCACATGCAGAAAACTAAAAATTGACCCTAGCCTTTCGCCATGCACAAGGATTAACTCATAGTGGATCAAAGACCTCAACCTCAGACCGGAAACAGTGAAACTGCTACATGATAAAGTAGGAGAGACACTGGAACTCATAGGCACAGGCAAAAGATTCCTGAACAGAATCCCAGGGTCACAACAGATTGGAGAGAGACTCGATAAATGGGACTGCCTAAAAACAAAAAGTTTCTGTACAGATAAAAACATAGTCGCAAAATAGAGAGACAGCCAACCAAACGGGAAAAGATATTCACCAACAATACATCTGACAAATGCTTAATATCAAGTATCTACAGGGAGCTCAAGAAACTAATCCCCCCAAACCCAATAAACCATTCACTAAATGGGCAAGGGAACTAAACAGAGACTTATGAGAAGTAGAGATTAAAATGGCAGAAAAGCATATGAGAAAATGTTCATCATCTATGGTCATAAAGGAAATGCAAATAAAAACAACCCTAAGATACCACCTTACCCCAACAAGAATGGCCAAGATTTTGAACTCAGAAAACGACAGTTGCTGGTGGGGTTGTGGAAAAAGGAACCCTACTGCACGGTGGGTGGGAATGTAGACTAGTTCAGCCACTCTGGAAAGCAGTGTGGACGTTTCTTAAAGAACTGGAAATAGACCTTCCTTATGATCCCGCCATACCACTTCTGGGCATCTATCCTGAACATCATGACCTAAGATATGATAAGGACACCTGCTCAGCTATGTTCATCTCTGCACTATTCACAATAGCCAGGCGATGGAAACCATCCAGATGCCCTACTGCAGATGAATGGACAGAGAAAATGTAGTATATATACACAATGGAATTCTACATAGCCAACAGACAAGATAAAATAATGGCATTTGCAGGGAAGTGGATGAATCTAGAGCGAATCATGTTGAGTGAGACAAGTCAAGACCTAAGGATCAAAAGGCTCATGGTATCCTTAATATGTGGCTATTAAATCCAAAGAGTACAAGAGTGAGGACTCAATAACTGCATACCCAAAGCTATGGACATGGTAATGGAAATATAAACATAACTATATAGACATAAAAACCTATGACTTTATAGACACAATGTTTTATTTCATAGATTGATATGTTTCTATGACATACAAACCCTTAGCCTAATTTTGATTAAGTTCTAAATACTAAGACCCAGTGATTGTATATAGATATTCCCTTCTTGAACACTTGTTTGCTAAACTTGTCATTTGAAATATGATGTAAAAATCAATGTTAATAAATTCTTTATTAAAAAATGGAGAGATATGATCTGAGCTGGAGATGCATGCTGGACACAAGGTATTTAAATGCTGTTCCTGTGTTTTAGACGTTAAGAAGTATATATTTCTGGTATAGTATTTAATGTTTGATTAAATACCTGCAACAGCAAGTGAAGAAATAACATTGAAAGGAGAGAAGTTGCAGATTAGTAACTCAAAGAGTCCCATAGAGATAGTATGAGTTTACATTTTCCTTGCTTATTTATATGTCGGTAAAGTTTGTCTTGCAAAAGCCAAGAAAACCTAGAGACTTCTCATTTCAGTGATAATATTAAAATATATTCATAGGTAGATAATTTACGCTCCAACTAGTCATTCATGCACATTTGTAGCTGGAATTATCTCTCTAAAATCAACCAGTCAGTATTCATGCTAATGTTCTGGATCACAGAGCTTGATTCTGAAAATCATTGCTTAATTTCCTTAATATAAAATATATGAAGGAGAATGTAAATTTAGAAAGCAAATTTCTTTCAAATGTACTAAGTGAAAAAATTATAATGGAACGCTTTCAAAATATAATTTGTAGTAAGTCACAAACAAAATACAATTAAAAAATTGCAGCTTTTTTGATGGTAAAAGTTACAAATGGAGGATACTTCAAGAAATTAAACCTATTTCTTCCTGTAATCATAGCTGACCAAGGGTATGATATCTAAAGAGCCTCAATGAAGACAAGCTGGAGCAGAAAATTCCATGACACACTTATATGCAGTTAACTAATGATAATCTAGAAGTGAAGAGGTGGCTCAAGTGATGTGAAAGAGAAAAAAGGATGTGTGACATGGCCATAAATACAATCAAAGTACATGGCATCTAAGGTAGAACAATGTGAATCAGTTAGGTGGCAAAAGTGACCTATTGTATAACACTTGAGAAAAAAATTTGGAGCATCAAGGGATGTAGAGTTGAGTCAAATCTCTGACTTTCCAATTTCTAGTTGTAGCAATACACTTATCCATATGAATAACTAAATGAATAAATATTCATGTCTGTAATCAATACCAAGCATAAAATTTTACCTAACCTAGACCATACTTTTCTTCATATCTGCAGATAGCTAAGAAACATCAATCTGCTGAAAATATAATGCTTAATATGTTTATCTTAGCACATTAACAAAAAGACTGACATATATTTTGGGAAATTCAAGAGAAGGAAAATTAGAAAAACATAGTCAGATAGTGGTGAAGAAACAAAATAAGCTAAGGCAAAGATGTGTCATGTTTGTAGTCTTAACTACTCAGAAATCTCAGATTTGAGGACCATGTTTGAACCCATCCTCAGTAGGTGTGTCTAAGAGACTCAATCTCCATTTAACAACCAAAATGTGCCAGATGTGGAGCTGTGGCTCAAGTGGTAGAGCACTGGCCTTCATCCAAAAAGCTCAGGTAGAGTGCGCAGGTGCTGGGATTCCAGGGCCAGCACAAAAGAAATAAAGATAAAGACATATATATTCTTTTATTATTATTATTTTTTATTGTAATTAGTAAAAGGGTTACATGATATTTGCCAGACAGAAGGTGCATTAATTCACATACATTGATACCCTTTCACATGTCTTGGTACCCATTACCCTCCCCCCCCACTCCCCACCCGTCTTGGTTTTCCCCCCTTCCCTATCAAATTTCAAATAACCAAATACAAATAAATTCAATATATCAGATAACAAAGTGAGATACTATAACAATATGAGATAACCAAGGGACAGCAAAGGAGATGAGAGACAACGCAGTACATTAAAGGACAACAATCATTCGTTATATGGCTTTTGTTTCAATATCCTGGAGGTCCTTTCAATTAGCTTCATACTATATGGCCTTATGTATCAAAATTTTGCTCTATTGCAGATCTCTGCTAGTAGAGCCCAAGGTTTCTACTGATTATGACAAATGAGGGAAACCATTGAGCCTAAGTTCCTTTGAGTCTGGCTTACTTCACTTAATAAGATTTTTTCTAAGTCTTTCCATTTCCTAACAAATGGGGCGATGTCATTCTTTCTGACAGCAGCATAGAATTCCATTGTGTACAAATACCACAACTTGTTGATCCACTCATCAACTGAGGGACATCTAGGTTGGTTTCATATCTTTGCTATGGTGAATAGTGCTGCAATGAACATTGTTGTGCTAGTGGATTTAGTATGTCCTTGTTTCTGGATGGTTGGGTAAATGCCAAGTAATGGAATTGCTGGGTCATAGGGGAGTTCTATGTTTAGCCTTTTGAGGCACTGCCACACTGATTTCCATAGTGGTTGAACCAGTTTGCACTCCCACCAGCAGTGCAGTAGTGATCCCTCCTGGACACATCCCCTCCAGCATCTGTTATTATTCGTTTTCCTGATCCTAGCCATTCTAACTGGAGTGAGGTGGAATCTTAGAGTTGTTTTGATTTGCATTTCTTTATGACCAGAGATGTTGAGCATTTCTTCATGTGTCTATAGGCCATTTTTGTTTCTTCTTCAGAGAAGACTCTAAATCTTTGGCCCATTTTTTAATGGGATGGTTGTTGCTTTGGAGATTAGTTTTGGAGTGATTCAATTTTTTGAGTTGTTGATATATTTTAGATAGAGGCCTTTGTCTGTTGTTTGGTTGGTGAAGATCTTCTCCCACTCTGTAGGCTTCCTGATTAGTTTACTAGCTATGTCCTTTGCCATACAAAAGCTCTGCAGTTTAATGCAGTCCCACTTATCCAGCCTTTCTCTGATTTGTTGTGATTCTTGGTCCTTATTAAGAAAGTTTCGACCTGTGCCAAGGAGGCCTAGTGTATCTCCTATTCCTTCCTGTAGAGTTTTCAGTGTGTCAGCTTTTACCTCCAGGTCTTTGATCCATTTGGAGTTAATTCTAGTGCAAGGTGACAAAGAAGGATCCAACTTTAGTTTTCTGCAGGTGCTTAACCAGTTCTGCCAGCACAACTTGTTGAAACGGCTGTCTTTCTTCCATTCTATTTTTTTGGCTCCCTTGTCAAAGATTAGGTGGCCATAGGTCTGTGGTTTAATATCTGGGTCCTCAGTTCTATTCCATTGGTCTTCAGGCCTGTTCTTGTGCCAGTACCAAGCTGTCTTGAGAATTATAGCTCTGTAATAGAGTCTAAAGTTTGGAATTGAAATTCCTCCAGCACTGTTCTTTCTGCTAAGAAATGTTTTTGCTATACGGGGTCTTTTATTATTCCATATGAAATTTTGAATTGCCTCTTCTATTTCTTTAAAGAATGCCATTGGGATATTGATGGGTATTGCGTTGAATTTGTAGGTGGCCCTTGGCAAGATTGTCATTTTCACAATGTTGATTCTTCCAATCCAGGAGCATGGGAGATTTTTCCATTTCCTTAGTTCTGCTTTAATTTCCTTTTTTAGGGTTTTAAAGTTTTCATCAAAAAGGTCCTTTACATTCTTAGTTAAGCTAATTCCTAGGTACTTTATGTTCTTTGAGGCTATTGTGAAAGGAGTTTCTTTCCTGATTATTGCCTCGTTCCTCTCACTGTTGGTGTAAAGGAAGGAAGTTGATTTTTGTGGGTTGATTTTATAGCCTGCTACTTTTCCAAAGTTTTGAATCAGCTCAAGGAGTTTGGGAGTAGAGTCTATAGGATTCTTTAAATACAGAATCATGTCATCTGCAAAGAGGGATAGTTTTATTTCCTCTTTCCCTACTTGGATCCACTTTATGCTTGCTTCTTGCCTTATTGCACTGGCTAGGAATTCTAGTACTATGTTAAAGAGTAGTTGTGAGATCGGGCATCCTTGTCTCATTCCTGATTTTAGAGGAAATGGCTTTAGATTTTCACCATTAAGTGTAATACTAGCAGTGGGTTTCTCATACACAGCCTTTATTACATTGAGGAATGTTCCATGGATTCCTAGTTTCTCCAGAGCTTTTAACATAAAGGGGTGTTGGATCTTGTCAAATGCCTTTTCTGCGTCTATTGAGACAATCATGTGATTTTTGTCCTTGCTCCTGTTGATGTGTTGAATTATATTAATTGATTTGCATATGTTGAACCAGCTTTGCCTCCCTGTGATGAATCCAGTTTGATCATAGTGTATATTTTTTTTGATGAGTTGTTGTAGATGGTTGGCTAGTATTTTGTTGAGAAGTTTTGCATCGATGTTCCTCAAAGAAATAGTTCTATAGTTCTCTTTCTTTGATGAATCTCTGTCTGGTTTGGGGATGAGGGTTATATTGGCTTCATAGAAAGAGTTTGGTAAGGAACCTTCATTTTCGATTTCGTTGAAGAGCTTGAGGAGTATTGGTGTGAGCTCTGCTTTGAAGACCTTACAGAATTCAGCTGTGAATCCATCTGGCCCTGGGCTTTTCTTAGGTGGAAGTTCTCTAATTGCCATTTCTATTTCAGAGCTTGAAATAGGCCTGTTGAGTTGGCTTAGTTCTTCTTGGTTCAGTGTGGGTATGTTAATATTGGCTAGGAATTCATCCATTTCATCTAGATTCTCAAATTTGTTGGCGTAAAGGTTTGAGAAGTATTCCCTCATGATATTCTGGATCTTGGTAATTTCTGTCGTGATATTACCATTTTCATCTGTGATTTTGTTTATTTCGATATGCTCTCTTCTTTTTTTGGTAAGATTTGCTAAGGGCTTGTCAATTTTGTTAATTCTTTCAAAGAACCAACTCCTTGTTTTGTTGATTCTTTCTATAGATTTTTTGGATTCCAAATCATTTAATTCTGCTTTGATTTTAATAATTTGCTTTCTTCTACTGGGATTAGGGTTTGTTTGTTGCTCTTTTTCCATGTTGAGTTTTTGCCTTGTTGATCTGTGCATAGGTGAGAGTGGTGTGTTAAAGTGACCTACAATCACTGTATTTTGATCTATGTATGGTTTCAGTGTAAGTAAAGTTTGCTTGATGAAGTTTGGAGCTCCGGGATTAGGCGTGTAAATATTTAGGATCGTTATGTCTTCCTGGAGGAAAGATCCCTTTAGTAGTATGTAGTAACCTTCTTTATCTTTTCTTACTAATTTTAGTTTGAAGTCTATTTTATCTGATAAGACATATATATTCTATAGCAGGTTTATCCCTGCCATTTTAGCTCCCAAATGTGGGCAACTACCTAGTGACCCACTTGTCACCCAAGCACTTGAAAAATAATGAAAATGATAGAGGTAGTGACATTTTTTCTTACAATACATATGGAATAGGCTGTTAGAGTTCCATATAGCCATTTTCATTTGCCTCCCCCCTCCCATCCCATCCCCTCCACTCCCTTTCCGTTCCCTTTCATTTTCTTTGAATAGTCTTTTATCACTGAGACCCTCTGTTCCATGATAAGAGCCAAGGATATATATGTTCAAGAGTAAACCAAAACTTACTGAGGGCAGATAAAAGTCTATCATAAGGGATATTTTATAATGCCCGGTCATGCCTAGATTGTGAAACATATCTGACATGAAATAATGTTAGTTTGAAAATGTAACTATTTGTCTGCAGAAAGAGAGAGAGAGAGAGAGAGAGAGAGAGAGAGAGAGAGAGAGAGAGAGAGAGAGAGAGAGAGAGAGAGAGAGAGTCAGTCTTAGGGCATGAAATCACAGGCTAGATACTGTCTTTGAGCTTATTTTCTCAAGGCTAGAACTCTGCCACCTGACCCACAGCTCTCCTTCCAGATTTTGGTGGTTAATTGGAGATAAAAGTCTCACGGATTTTTATGTTGGTGCTTGCTTCAGACCTTGGTCCTCAAATACCAGCCTCCAGCATAGTGAAGAATAGACAGTCATGAGCCACCAGCCTACAGTAAGTTTTTTTTTATTAATGTTGTCACAATACAAGTTACCAAAGAGATCTCTTCTCAGACCACTTGTCTGTGAGGAAGGAAATGTTTCTGAAGCCTTTTAGTATAGAACTCATGCCACTGACTCTGGTTGGTAGTAATAACATCATTTAATCCCCTGCAATGAAAGATTGGATGGAATGGATAAGGTAATGCTGGAAGTGAGGAGCTTACAGACATGGAAGGGAAGGAAACCAGAGTGCTCTCCTACTAGCAGGCAGAATATTACCACAAATAGATTCAATATAAAACAATGAAAATAAACTGTTTCCAGTGCATAGGGAGTAGGATGTCATAGTAGTACAGATGGATAATGTCATCTGTGTACCTAGACTTCCCTCATCTGCTTCCCATCTTGAGAACAAAATGGTAAATGGAAATAAAATATTGAGTTACTTATGGCTTGTATGTTCAGCCCTGGTAGCATCACTGTTACTGCCATCTGTTTCCCGAGTGTAAAGAAGGAAAAACCCAGAAATCATCACATTTCCATCCACGTATGCTCAATGTTTCATTGTAGAAAAGCAGCTAGTTCCAGCCAAGGACCTGACAGGAAGGGGAAGCTGGAGAAGACTGAGTGTAAAAATCAAAGGACACATCTCTGAAATATCTGTCCAGCTGAAATTCTGGCTATAAGTTGCCCACAGTGTAAGGTATATATGCTCATATATCTTTGTATAGGTGCAGTTTTGTCTTTGTATTGACACTGTAGCCCAGCTTCCACCAAATTCTTTGGTGAAGCCACAATCTCTTTTATTGAGTTTCTACAGCTGTGGCTATGCATCCTGGACAATAAGACGACTTGGAAAACATGTTTGCAGATTCTCCTTGTTCATCTCAGGTGACATGGATTTCCTCCAAAATCACAGTAACGCCCCAGGAAGGAATTTACCTTTGACAAATTTGGTTCAACATCTGTGCCAAGGAACTATCTGCATGAAAGCCATTTAGGATGATGCAACTGGATTGCATCAGAGGATGCTATATCTGATGCAAATTGAAATGACGGGAAAAAATTCTTTCCCAGTGCATGTCAATCAAAGTTATTAGGGCACCATACCCAGATGGCCAATTTGCACATCAATTGCCATAAGAGCCACAGATTGCTATGTGATTCCAGCTATTGTACAGAGGCCGCCACAAAAGAAGCCATATGCTATTGCCTAATTCAGCAATGATGTTAGTGAAAGCAGCAATTTCATGTCAATAAATTCATTGTCATAAATGTGTTATATGTTTGTATTTTAAAATTTCATCTTCAAAATGTGCTGGAGGCAGCTGGCAGCAAGGCAGGATTCCTGATTCAGGGGGTGAAGATGAGAAGAAAAACAAAGAAACAGATGGGGTTGGTAGGTCTACAGCTTAAGACTGCAGCCTAAAGAGACTGCAGATTTATACTGTAGCACCATTTATTTTTGGTTGTACTAATATATACTATCTTAGAAACAGGAAACATCCAGAGGTTACTTTCCTTTCTTTCATATATTTCTTATTTGGATTAATAGAGGGGTTACAATATATTCTCCAGAAAGAAGGTGCATTAATTCACATACATTGATACCCTTTTACATGTCTTGGTCCCCATAACCCTCCCCCCACATCCCCAATCTTGTTTTTCCCCCTTCCCTATCCAATTTCAAATAACTAAATACAAATATATCCAATATATCAGATGACAAAGTGAGATACTGTAACAACATGAGATAACCAAGGGACAGCAAAGAGATGAGAGATGACATAGTACCTTAAGGACAAGAATCATTCATTATATGGCTTTTGTTTCTATATCCTAGAGGTCCTTTCAATTAGCGTCATACTATATGGCCTTACATATCTAGGTTTTGCTCTATTGCACATCTCTGCTAGTAGAGCCCAAGGTTTCTACTGATTAAGACAAATGAGGGAAACCATTGAGCCTATGTTCTTTGAGTCTGCCTTACTTCACTTAATATGATTTTTTCTAAGTCTTTCCATTTCCTAACAAATGGGGCAATGTCATTCTTTCTGACAACTGTACAGAATTCCATTGTGCACAAATACCACACCTTACTGATCCACTCATCACCTGAGGGACATCTGGGTTGGTTCCATATCTTTGCTATGGTAAATAGTGCTGCAATGAACATCGTTGTGCTAGTGGATTAGTATGTCCTTGTTTCTGGACAATTGGGTAAATGCCTACTAGTGGAATTGCTGGGATATTAGGGAGCTCTATGTTTAGACTTTTGAGGCAATGCCATACTGCTTTCCATCGTGGTTGAATGAGTTTGCACTCCCACCAACAGTGTAGTAGTGATCCCTCCTGGCCACACCCCCTCCAGCATCTGTTGTTATTAGGTTTCTTGATCCTGGCCATTCTAATTGGAGTGAGGTGGAATCTTAGAGTTGTTTTGATTTGCATTTCTTTATGACCAGAGATGTTGAGCATTACTTCATGTGTCTATGGGCCATGTTTATTTCTTCTTCAGAGAAGACTGTCTTTAAGTCTTTGGCCCATCTTTTAATGGGATGGTTGTTTTTTGTAGATTAGTTTTGGAGTGGTTCAATTTTTTGAGCTCTTGATGTATTTTAGATATGAGGCCGTTGTCCGCTGTATGGTTGGTGAAGATCTTCTCCCATTCTGTAGGCTTCCTAATTAATTTACTAGCTATATCCTTTGCCATACAAAAGCCCTGCAGTTTAATGCAGTCCCACTTATCCACCCTTTCTCTGCTTGGTTGTGATTCTTGGTCCTTATTAAGAAAATTTCGACCTGTGCCAAGGAAGTCTAGTGTATCTCGTATTCCTTCTTGTAAAGTTTACTCTGTGTCGGCTTTTACCTCGAGGTCTTTGATCCATTTGAAGTTAATTCTAGTGCAGGGTGACAAAGAAAGGTCCAACTTTAGTTTTCTGCAGGTGTTTCACCAGTTCTGCCAGCACCACTTGTTGAAGATACTGGTTTTCTTCCATTCTATTTTTTTGGCTCCCTTGTCAAAGATTAGGTGGCCATAGGTCTGTGGTTTAATATCTAGGTCCTCAGTTCTATTCCATTGGTCTTCAGGCCTGTTCCTGTGCCAGTACCAAGCTGTTTTTATAATTATAGCTCTGTAATAGCGTGTAAAGTTTGGTATTGAAATTCCTCCTGTGCTGTTCTTTCTGCTAAGAAGTGTTTTTGCTATACGGGGTCTTTTATTATTCCATATGAAAGTTTGGATTGCCTCTTCTATTTCTTTAAAGAATGACATTGGGATATTGATGGGTATTGCGTTGAATTTGTAGATAGCCCTTGGCAAGACTGTCATTTTCACGATGTTGATTCTTCCAATCCAGGAGCATGGGAGGTTTTTCTATTTCCTCAGTTCTGCTTAAATTTCCTTATTCAGGATTTTAAAGTTTTCATCAAAAAGGTCCTTTACATTCTTAGTTAAGGTAATTTCTAGGTACTTTATTTTCTTTGAGGGTATTGCAAAAGGAGCTCCTTTCCTGATTGTTGCCTCATTCCTCTCACTGTTGCTATAGAGGAATTCAGTTGATATTGGGGGGTTAATTTTATACCCTGCTACCTTTCCAAAATTTTGAATCAGCTGAAGGAGCTTGGGAGTGGTGTCTATTGGATTCTTTAAATACAGAATCATGTCATCTGCAGAAAGGGAGCATTTTACTTCGTCTTTCTGTATTTGGATCCCCTTTATGCTTGCTTCTCGCCTTATTACTCTGGCTAGGAATTCTAATACTATGTTAAAGAGGAGTAGAGAGAGTGGGCATCCTTGTCTCATTCCTGATTTTCAGGGAATGGCTTTAGATTTTCGCCATTAAGTATAATACTAGCTGTGGGTTTGTGATACATAGCCTTCATTATACCGAGGATTGTTCCATGGATTCCTAATTTCTCCAGAGCTTTTAACATAAACGGTGTTGGATCACGTCAAATGCCTTTTGTGCATGTCTTTTGACAATCATGTGATTTCTGTCCTTGCTCCCGTTGATGTGTTGAATTATATTATTTGATTTGTGTACGTTAAGCCAACTTTGCCTCCCTGTGATGAATCCTGTTTGATCTTAGTGTATAATTGTTTTTGATGAGTTGTTGCAGAGGGTTGGCCAGTATTTTGTTGAAAAGATTTGCATCAACATCAAAGAAATAGGTCTATAGTTCTCTTTCTTTGATGAATCTCTGTCTGGTTTGGGGATGAGGGTTATACTGGATTCATAGAATGAGTTTGGTAAAGTGCCTTCATTTTCAATTTCGTTGAAGAGATTGAGGAGTATTGGTGTGAGCTCTGCCTTGAAGACCTTATAGAATTCAGCTGTGAATCCATGTGGCCATGGGCTTTTCTTAGGTGGAAGTTCTGTTATTGCCTTTTCTATTTCAGTGCTTGAAATAGGCCTGTTTAATTGGGTTAGTTCTTCTTGGTTCAGTGTGAGTATGTTAATATTGGCTAGGAATTCTTCCATTTCTTCTAGATTCTCCAATTTGTTGGCATAAATGTTTGGGAAGTATTCCATCATGATACTCTGGATGTTTGTAATTTCTGTCATGATATTACCATTTTCATCTGTGTTTATGTTTATTTCGCTATGCTCCCTTCTTTTATTGGTAAGCTTTGCTAAGGGTTTGTCAATTTTGTTATTCTTTCAATGAACTAACTCCTTGTTTTTTTATTCTTTCTATAGTTTTTTTTGGATTCCAATTCATTTAATTGGGGTTTGATTTTAATAATTTGCTTCCTTCTATTGGGATTAGGAATGGTTTGTTGCTCTTTTTCCAGGAGCTTAAGGTGATACAGTAAATTGTCAGTTTGTGATTTTTCCAATTTGTTATTGTAGGCACTCAGAGTTATAAATTTTCCTCTGAGTACTGCCTTTGCTGTGCCCCAAAGAGCTGGTATTTTGTGTGCTCCTTTTTGTTAAATTTCATAAACTCTTCTATTTCTGTTCTGATCTCCTCGATGACCCATTGTCGATTCATTAATGTGTTGTTCACTCTCCATGAGTTACAGTGTTTTCGTTGGTGGAGATGGGTATTCAGTTCCCATTTGATGTCCTTTTGTTCTGAGAGTGCAGGGAATAATTTCAGTGTTTCTGAATATGGCCAGGTTTTTTTTATTTTTTATTGTAATTAATAAAAGGGTTACATGATATTTGCCAGATAGAAGGTGCATTAATTCACATACATTGATACCCCTTCACATGTCTTGGTACCCATGCCAGGTTTGTTTTATTGCCTAAAATGCGGTCTATTTAGGAAAATGTTCCATGTGCTGCTGAAAAAAATGTATATTGTATTGTTGCTGGGTGGAATAATCTGCCGATATCTGTTAGATCTAGTTGTTCTATACAGTTGTTCAAATCTAAGGTTTCTCTGTTGAGTTTTTGCCTTGTTGATCTGTCCATAGGTGAGAGTGGTGTGTTAAAGTCACCAACAATCACTGTTTTTCGATCTGTATTGTTTCAGTGAAAGTAAAGTTTGCTTGATGAAGTTCGAAGCTCTGGGATTAGGTGTGTAGGTATTTTGGTTGGTTATGTCCTCCTGGAGGCTAGATCCCTTTAGTAGTATGTAGTAACTTTCTTTGTCTTTTCTCACTAATTTTAGTTTAATGTCTATTTTATTTGATATGAGGATGGCACCTCCAGCCTGTTTACCGGGGCCGTTATCTTGATAAACTTTCTTCCACCTTCTCACCTTCAAATAATGTTTGTTCTTTTTGGGTAAGAAGTGTCTCTTGAAGACAGCACAATGATGGGTTTGCTTTCTGATCCAGCTAGATAATCTATGTTGTTTAATTGGAGAGTTATGTCCACTGATATTGAAAGTCAGGATTGAGAAATATTTGTTAGTTCCTGCCATTTTAAAAAGCTTTCATTAGGGCCTGTGTCTTGACAGTTCGTGTGGTACTTAGATGTTATGAGTTTTAGGTGCCATTTCTTTCTCTGTATTACATTTGTGTTGATTTTCTATGTGTAGACCATCTTTGAGAATTTTCTGTAATGTTGGTTTGGTTGCTACATAATATTGCGGCTTTTCCCTGGAATGGAATGTTTTTATTGTTCCCTCAGTTATGAATGAGAGCTTAGCTGGGTACAGCATTCTTGGTTGGTGGTTATTTGACTTCAGGTCATGACATATATCCTCCCAACCTCTTCTTGCTTGCATGGTCTCTGCTGAGAAATATGGGGTTATTCTGATTGGTTTGCCTTTATAGACGATTGTTCTCTTCTCCCTGGCTGTTTTTAGTATCCTTTCTTTGGTTTCTATTGATCCAGTTTGGATTATAATGTGGTGGTGGGATGTCCTTTTCTGGTCAGGTCTGTTTGGGGTTCTAAAAGCTTCTTGTATCTGGATGGGCCTGCCCTTCTAGATATTTGGGAAGTTCTCTGAGATGATTCCGTGAAGTATATTTCCAGTACCCTTCACCTCTTTCTCCAGACCCTCCTCAATACCAATTAGCCTTAAATTAGTCTTCCTGAAGCGTTTTCTCATATTTCCTCTATTTGAATTGACTCATTTTCTTTTCTTTCTCTATAACAACTAAATTATCTTAACCCTGGAAATTCTCTCTTCTGCATTGTCTAACCTGCTATCAAAGCATTCTACTTTATTCTTCAACATCCTTACTTCTAATTGCTCATTTTTGATGCCTTGCATCTCTTGTTTTAGATCATGTATGGATTTCTTTAACTTCATGATTTCCATTTGAGCGGTTAGCTCTGCCGCTTTATTCTTTCTGGACATTTGTTGGAGTTCGGTCCACTTTTTGTTTGTGGATTCTATGAATTCGTCCATTTTCTTTGAAAAACCTTTATTATGGCCTCCTTTATGGCTTCCCCTTTTTCACATATCACATTGTTTATGGTTTCCTCTTGTTTGGCTATGGGTTCCTCCATTATCGCTTTCTTTATGTTTTCACAGTTTTCATAAATGATGTTTACCAATGGCATTTGTATATCACATGGAAGACTCTCCTCTAGATTTACCCCTGACTGCTCCATTGCCTTTTTATGTTGGGTGGGAGATGCTATTCCTTGATTTGATATTTTTTTTGAGTTTCTTGTTCTGCCCATTTGAAAATGGGAGCAAGATTAATACTAAACAAGATTATAATTTTTCAGATATAACGAACCTATACGAACCTATTTTAGTTGGCTGACAATAGATGTTTACACTTGTAGATTGGTAATATCACTCTCTCTCTTTTTGTGCACTTACATACAAGTCTAATACAACCACAGATTACCAATTTATGATGAAAACAATAAGCTCCTCATTCCAATGTCTATTGTATTAAAGTCCCTCTGGACCTAGATTATAACTGAACACCTGGATACACAGCATTGCTCAATAACCATCAAATGTAAATCCTTGAATTTGAAGATAGAAAAGATAGATAGAAGATAGAAAATGTAGATCCTTGCATTAGAGATAGAAAAATAATATGAAAGACAACAGGGGAGGTAGGAAAGAATAATGCAGGAGTATAAGATTATTATAGTAAGGAAGAAAGGGTATAGTGTAAGGGTAATTGTCCTAAGGTGATAAACAGGTAGAATATTTGAGTAGAAAGTTTAGAAGAACTTAGATAAAACTTATGAAAATAAGAAGAGTAATAAGAAGAATATATAGAGGAAAGAGGGAGGTAAATATGGGAGATTTCAATGATATAAAATTTAAAAACAAAAAAGAAACAAAACACACCAAAAAAAGTGGGGTAGATTCCTCAGTGAGTTCTTACCCAAGAGATACTAGGGTTGAGATTAAAAAGCAGGTGACTGTATCAATATAGATATCATTTTTATTCAGCTTCTGTGAAGCTGGCAGGTCCATGGACGGCCGGGTGTTGGCTCTGGGCTAGCACAGGCTCTGTGTGGCTCTGTCTGTAGCTGGCAGGTCTGCTCCACCGTGAAGCACTGTCTGCCCCGTGGCTGGCAGGGCTCCATGCTGTCTTCTCGCTCTGGTATTTTGCCTTTTTCCTCTCTGACTGAGATCTCTGTGGTGCTAAACCTTACTTAGGATCAATTTTTGGTAAAGAACCGTCCTCTACACTGCCAGAACTTATATCTTGGCGAGAGCTCAAAACGATTCACACTGAACCACCGCCATCTTCCCAAATGAGTTTTAGGGGTTACTTTCATACAAAAGAACAAGCAAGTTTAAGACATAGCAAGAAGCGACAAAGCCAGAAAGTTCACAATACTGTTGATGCAGCTCAAAGTTGGTAAGCATGGCGTCATTCATTATGATACAAGTTGCTTTTCATGACAGCTCATCTCCTTGTGTGCTTTGCTCTAAGCAGTACTGCAGGTACAAGGTCAGTCTGACTCCACACTCACCCCCAACAAAACTGTAACTTTTACTGAACTTTCTACATACACAAAACAGTTTATTTTCATAATGTACTTGTCTGAGAACATGTGATAATAGAAGAAAATGTTCTCTATTACTCTATGCTTTCTACTTGTCAAAATATATTAGACACATTTTCATTGCAGACACCGTAATGGCCTTGAAAACAGATTTACTTCAGGATTGTATTTCAATTCTGTACTTCTTTCTAATGAGAATTCCATTCCATTGTAATAGCCTGTTCATTATATTTTATAGGATCTTTTTTATAGAGTCACAAATTTTTATGTCTATGTAGTTATGTTTATATTTCCAATACTTGTCCATAGCATTGGGTATGGAAAGACTGAGTCATTGCTCTTGTACTATTTGGATCTAATTGCCACATCATGTGCGTTTTGTTCCTTTGGTCTTGACTTATCTCACTCAACATGAGTCCCTCTAGATTCATCCATTTCCTTGTGAATGCCATTATTTCATCTTGTCTGTTGGTTATGTAGAATTCCATTATATATATATATATATACATACATATATCACATTTTTTAATCCATTCATCTACAGAAGGGCATCTGGATTGTTTCCATCGCTTGGCTATTGTGAATACTGCAGAGATGAACATAGCTGAGTGGGTGTCCTTATCATATCCTGGGTTATGATGTTCAGGATAGAAAAGAGAGACTTATCAAAAGAAGAGGTTAAAATGGCAGAAAGCATATGAGAAAATTCTCATCATCCATGGTCATAAAGGAAATTCTAATAAAAACAACCCTAAAATTCCACCTTACCACAACAAGAATGGCCTAGATTTGGAACTCAGACAGTAACAGATGCTAGCAGGTTTGTGGAGATAGAGCAACCTTACTGCACTGTTGTGGGATTGTAAGCTAATTCAGCCACTCTGGAAAGCAGTGTGGAGATTTCTTATAGGATCTTTTTATCACTTAAAATTTTAAATTCTCATTATTGTAAGTTAACCATACAAAGAGCTTATATAGAAAAATATACATATATACGTGCAATGGACCTCATTCCCACAAGTTAGTGGCCATGCTTAATATCATAAAGCTCTTTATACTTCCTTGTGCAACCTACTTGAGTCATGTGTAATTGTTCCTTTGCACTTAATCTCAGCAGCATTTGTTAGTAGACTTCCTGAAAGACATCATGATCAGAGCAAGAAACAATTAGATGTCAAGTAGGAGAAGATGATGGAAAGAGAGCAGGGAAGAAATTATGTCTCCAATCAGCAACTAATATCTCTCCATAGAAGAATTTTAGTTTCCCCATATGCTTTCCAGTCTATGGAGTCACATCAAAGAAGCTATTCCAAAGAATAGGTGAGCCAAGTCAGAGGTGACAACAGTAGCAGAGTCAGCCCAGCTGGTGGGCTTTGCATGAATTTAAATGGGTGGAATATGAGCCCAACGCTCAGTCAGCCACAGTCCGAGATAGAAACAGTTCAACTGTCCTGTGAGGACTAGTTCTACAGATCATGGAAGTCTCAATGTTTGGCACGTAGTGGATCATGGGTATTCACCTGATCAGATGTTTTATCTTCCAAGTCTGCTCTCCTACTATTCTACACCCACTTCTGAAATCTATCTAGGTCCCGTGAGAACCTGAAAAAGGCCAGGTTGGACTGCATGCTCTTCCTTGAACAGTTCGGGACCCTCCCTAAAATTCAACATTGTTGCTGGCCCGCTGCCAGCCTTGTTCTCACTTCCTCACCACCTCGGGGTCATTGGCCACCTGTTGGGGTTAGGGAGGGGAGCCAGGCCAGCCAAGGGGCGAGCAACCAACTGTAGGGATGAGCTTTGGTCTCCCTTTCTTTCTGGTTATATTCATACTGAAGGTACAATGTTGTCATGGTTACTTTCCCTGACTCAGCTCACCTATTCTTTGGTTTATATCTGGAGAATTAAATCTTACTTGGTGTGAGTTCCTAGATGTGTAATTCCTGAGGGGAAACTAAAACTGCTTCTGTGGAGAGAGTTTTCCTTTTCCGTATTCTCTTTCGGCCATCATCTCCTACTCAACACTGAAATTTGTTTTGCTTGTCCTGCAGCTCCAACTCATGGCACTATCCTTGAGGTTTTTCAAAGTTAGAATTTCACTGTTGTATCTGTGGGTCTGATTTACTGATCATAATAAATTTTTACCAGTCTTTCCATTTAATTAAAAAAGTTGCGAAGTCTTTCTATCTGGTAGAAACATAGAGATCTATTGTGTATATATAATATACATAGCCACAGCACTACTTCCAGATTTATCTCTTTCTGTTGAAATGTCCAGATTGAAGTATCCTCAAAGAACACCAGGAGACCACCACGGATACAAAAAGCAAAAGGGTCTTTATTGCAGGGCAAGAAAGCTCCAGCCTGGACTCACACCAGCACATACTAAAGTAGCAGGGCCAGCTGAGAGTGAGTCCTAAATGACATGGGGAAGTGGTTTTTATTCACACGGGTAGGATGTTTAGGGGAGGTCCCATTACAGTATATCCTGGATGGATAGAATTTGAACAGAGATCATTTGTGTTTTGATTGGTTCTGAAGTTTTCCCTGAACCATTGTTTTATGCCCATATTCTCTGCCTTCCTGTGGTTGTTGTTAGGGAACCTAATATTATGGGATGGCAGAGGACTTTCAGGAAACTGAAACTCATTGGCAGGAAAGCAAAACTTAGGCTTAGGTCTAGTTCTTTGCTCTTTGTCTGAAAATTTACAGCCTTTCATGGCAACACTTTTAGCAGCTATGTTGCTTTACAGGAAAGCTAGATGAATTAAAATAGTTCATCCTGGTCCCTCATTGAAGCACCAAGGACTCAAATACAAGGCTTTGTGCATACTAGGTAATTACTCTACCACTCGGTCACACTCCCAGCCCTCAACACTGACATTTTTTTATTAAAGAATTTATTAACGTTGATTTTTACATCATATTTTAAATGACAAGTCTAACAAACAAGTGTTCAAGAAGGGAATATCTATTTACAATCACTGGGTCTTAGTATTTAGAACTTAATCAAAATTAGGCTAAGGGTTTGTATGTCATAGAAACATATCAATCTATGAAATAAAACATTGTGTCTATAAAGTCATAGGTTTTTATGTCTATATAGTTATGTTTATATTTCCATTACCATGTCCATAGCTTTGGGTATGCAGTTATTGAGTCCTCACTCTTGTACTCTTTGGATTTAATAGCCACATATTAAGGATACCATGAGCCTTTTGATCCTTAGGTCTTGACTTGTCTCACTCAACATGATTCGCTCTAGATTCATCCACTTCCCTGCGAATGCCATTATTTTATCTTGTCTGTTGGCTATGTAGAATTCCATTGTGTATATATACTACATTTTCTCTGTCCATTCATCTGCAGTAGGGCATCTGGATGGTTTCCATCGCCTGGCTATTGTGAATAGTGCAGAGATGAACATAGCTGAGCAGGTGTCCTTATCATATCTTAGGTCATGATGTTCAGGATAGATGCCCAGAAGTGGTATGGCGGGATCATAAGGAAGGTCTATTTTCAGTTCTTTAAGAAACGTCCACACTGCTTTCCAGAGTAGCTGAACTAGTCTACATTCCCACCCACAGTGCAGTAGGGTTCCTTTTTCTCCACAACCCCGCCAGCAACTGTCATTGTCTGAGTTCAAAATCTTGGCCATTCTTGTTGGGGTAAGGTGGTATCTTAGGGTTGTTTTTATTTGCATTTCCTTTATGACCATAGATGATGAACATTTTCTCATATGCTTTTCTGCCATTTTAATCTCTACTTCTCATAAGTCTCTGTTTAGTTCCCTTGCCCATTTAGTGAATGGTTTATTGGGATTAGTTTCTTGAGCTCCCTGTAGATATTTGATATTAAGCATTTGTCAGATGTATTGTTGGTGAATATCTTTTCCCGTTTGGTTGGCTGTCTCTCTACTTTTGCGACTATGTTTTTATCTGTACAGAAACTTTTTGTTTTTAGGCAGTCCCATTTATCGAGTCTCTCTCCAATCTGTTGTGACCCTGGGATTCTGTTCAGGAATCTTTTGCCTGTGCCTATGAGTTCCAGTGTCTCTCCCTTCTACTTTATTATGTAGCAGTTTCATGGTTTCTGGTCTGACGTTGAGGTCTTTGATCCACTATGAGTTAATGCTTGTGCATGGCGAAAGGCTAGGGTCAATTTTTAGTTTTCTGCATGTGGCTGTCCAGTTTTGCCAGCACCAACAATTGAATAGACTGTGTTTGTTCCACGGTATATCTTTGGCTCCTTTGTCAAATACAAGTTGCTTATAGGTATGTGGTTCTATTTCTGGGTCTTCTACTCTGTTCCACTAATCTTCTGGTCTGTTTTTATGCCAATACCAAGCAGTTTTTGTTATTATGGCTCTATAGTAGAGTTTGAAGTCTGATATTGTAATACCACCAGCATTGCTCTTTTTGCCTAGAATTGTTTTGGCTATTCTAGGTCATTTCTTGTTCCATATGAATCTGTGGATTATATCTTCTATTTCCGTAAAGAATGCCTCTGGGATTTTGATGGGGATTGCATTGAATTTGTATATCAATTTTGGCAGTATAGCCATTTTCACTATGTTGGTTCTCCCTAGCCATGAGCATGGGATGTCTTTCCATTTCCTAGTGTCCTCTAATTTCTTTCATTAGGCTTTTATAGTTTTCATTGAATAATTCCTTTACATCTTTGGTTATGTATATTCCTAAGTATTTTATTCTTTTGGTGGCTATTGCGAATGGGATCATTTTCTTGATTTGGCCTTCTGTTTGAGTATTGTTGGTGTACAAGAAGGCTACTGACTTCTGAAGGTTAATTTTGTATCCTGCCACTTTGTGAAAGTAGTTTATTAATTCTAAGAGTTTGGGAGTGGGGTTTGTTGGGTCACTCAAGTAGAAGATTGTTGGGAGCCAGAGTGGAATCAAACTGTACCTTGATTTGCATCAGACAATGGCTTTATTGTCTTATTGTTTTCTGGCCTTATTCTGTTTAAATGACCTGAGATTTACCATATGAATGTAACACCTGGAAGTTCCTTGGGTCTCGAGAAGGGAAGAAAAGGAGTAGAAAATAAACGGGGCAGTCTTTACCTGGACTGCGGAGATCCCGGACCCGGTGTGTCTGTCTCTCTTCTATTTCTTCCTAGTCCTTGCCCCCTATTTCAGGAACCCCAATCTGCGAACCCTGGTTTGCTGTCGGTTGGCCCCGGCAGAAGATCATGTCATCCGCGAATAGGGATAGTTTAATTTCTTCTTTCCCTGTGTGGATCCCTTTGATGTCCTTTTCTTGCCTTATTGCTCTGGCTAAGGGTTCCAGCACTATATTGAAGAGAAGTGGAGATAGTGGGCATCACTCTCTAGTTCCTGATTGTAAGGTGAATGTTTCCAGTCTTTCACCATTTAGTATAATACTGGCTGTAGGTTTCACTATTTGGTGGAAGGCTCTGTGTATATCTGTTAAGCCCAGCTGGGCTATGGTGTCATTTAAGTCTATGGTTTGTTTGTTTTACTTTTGTTGAGTTGACCTGTCATTTGTTGAGATTGGTGTATTGAGGTCTCCCACTATGTTTGTGTTTGAGTCTATCTTGTTCTGTATTTCTAAGAGTTTGTTTGACGAATTTGGGTGCTCCCGTGTTGCGGGAGTAAATGTTTATAACTTTAATATGGGCATGGATTGTACCCTTTACTAATATATACTGGCCGTCTCTATCTTTATGTACTGATTTTACTGAGAAGTTAACTTTCTCGGAGATTAAGATTGCTACTCCTGCTTTTTTGCATGGTGCATTGGAGTGAAAAGTTCATTTCCATCCTTTCACTTGGAAGTTGTTTCTGTCTTTGGCTGTGAGGTGGGTCTCTTGGAGGCAACATATGGATGGGTGGTATTTCTTAATCCAGTCTGCTGCTCTGTGTCTTTTGATTGGATTGTTCATCCCGTTCACACTTAGGGAGATTATGGAGAAGTGGTCAATGTCCAATGTCATTATTTTTTCTTCTAAGTTTCTTTCTCTCTCCTTTTCCCCCTTCTGTGTTTAGTGAATTACAGATATTTGCTTCTTGATGGGGGTTCTTGATGCTTTACAATTTGTTCTCGATTAATTAGTATTTTTTGTAATGTTGGTTTAGTGTGCACGTATTCATAAAGGTTTTCTTTGGAGTGAAATATTCTTGTTTCTCCCTCAAATGTAAATGCTTGTTTTGCTGGATATATCAATCTGGGTTGGCACTTGTTGGTCTTAGGGCATCAATGATGTTTTTTCAAGCTTTTCTTGCATGTAGGTTTTTTGTGGGGAGATCTGCTATAATTCGAATTTTTTCCCATTGTAGTATAGCTCTTTCTTTGTTTTTGCAGCATTTAAGAGCAATTCCTTGGTATTCGGGTCTAGTGTCTTTACTATGATATGTCTAGATGAGTTCCTTCTAGGATCTTGCCTGTTTGGAGTCCTGAAACCTTCCATAATGTCAGTATTTTCCTTTTTGAGGTTGGGGACGTTCTCTGCTATGATTTTGGTGAATAAGGGTTGCATTCCTTTGTCCTGAAATTCGGTGCCCTCATCAATCCCTATTATGCAAAGATTAGATTTCTTTTTTTTTTTTCAGGTTTATGGAAATTACTTTATTTTTTTCTTTTTTATTGTAATTAGTAAAAGGGTTACATGATATTTGTCAGATAGAAGGTGTGTTAATTCACATACATTGATACAATTTCACATGTCTTGGTACCCGTTTCCCTCCCCCCCCACACCCCCCACCCGTCTTGGTTTTCTCCCCTTCCCTATAAAATTTCAAATATCCAAATACAAATAAATTCAATATATTAGATAACAAAGTGAGATACTATACCAATATGAGATAACAAGGGACAGCGAAGGAGATGAGAGACAACATAGTACATTAAGGACAACAATCATTCATTATATGGCTTTTGTTTCACTATCCTGGAGGTCCTTTTAATTAGCTTCACATTATATGTCCTTATGTATCAAGATTTTGCTCTATTGCAAATCTCTGCTAGTAGAGCCCAAGGTTTCTACTGATTATGACTAATGAGGGAAACCATTGAGCCTAAGTTCCTTTGAGTCTGGCTTACTTCACTTAATATGATTTTTTCTAAGTCTTTCCATTTCCTAACAAATGGGGCGATGTCATTCTTTCTGACAGTAGCATAGAATTCCATTGTGTACAAATACCACAACTTGTTGATCCACTCATCAACTGAGGGACATCTAGGTTGGTTCCATATCTTTGCTATGGTGAATAGTGCTGCAATGAACATTGTTGTGCTAGTGGGTTTAGTATGTCCTTGTTTCTGGGTGGTTGGGTAAATGCCAAGTAGTGGAATTGCTGGGTCATAGGGGAGTTCTATGTTTAGCCTTTTGAGGCACTGCCACACTGCTTTCCATAGTGGTTGGACGAGTTTGCACTCCCACCAACAGTGTAGTAGTGATCCCTCCTGGCCACATCCCCTCCAGCATCTGTTGTCATTCGTTTTCCTGATCCTGGCCATTCTAGCTGGAGTGAGGTGGAATCTTAGAGTTGTTTTGATTTGCATTTCTTTTATGACCAGAGATGTTGAGCATTTCTTCATGTGTCTATAGGCCATTTTTGTTTCTTCTTCAGAGAAGACTCTCTTTAAGTCTTTGGCCCATTTTTTAATGGGATGGTTGTTACTTTGGAGGTTAGTTTTGGAGTGATTCAATTTTTTGAGTTGTTGATATATTTTAGGTATGAGGCCTTTGTCCGTTGTTTGGTTGGTGAAGATCTTCTCCCACTCTGTAGGCTTCCTGATTAGTTTACTTGCTATGTCCTTTGCCATACAAAAGCTCTGCAGTTTAATGCAGTCCCACTTATCCAGCCTTTCTCTGATTTGTTGTGATTCTTGGTCCTTATTAAGAAAGTTTCGACCTGTGCCAAGGAGGCCTAGTTTATCTCCTATTCCTTCCTGTAGAGTTTTCAGTGTGTCAGCTTTTACCTCCAGGTCTTTGATCCATTTGGAGTTAATTCTAGTGCAAGGTGACAAAGAAGGATCCAGCTTTAGTTTTCTGCAGGTGCTTAACCAGTTCTGCCAGCACAACTTGTTGAAGAGGCTGTCTTTCTTCCATTCTATTTTTTTGGCTCCCTTGTCAAAGATTAGGTGGCCATAGGTCTGTGGTTTAATATCTGGGTCCTCAGTTCTATTCCATTGGTCTTCAGGCCTGTTCCAGTGCCAGTACCAAGTACCAAGCTGTTTTGAGGATTATAGCTCTGTAATAGAGTCTAAAGTTTGGAATTGAAATTCCTCCAGCGCTGTTCTTTCTGCTAAGAAGTGTTTTTGCTATACGGGGTCTTTTATTATTCCATATGAAATTTTGGATTGCCTCTTCTATTTCTTTAAAGAATGACATTGGGATGTTGATGGGTATTGCATTGAATTTGTAGATAGCTCTTGGCAAGATTGTCATTTTCACAATGTTGATTCTTCCAATCCAGGAGCATGGGAGGTTTTTCCATTTCCTTAGTTCTGCTTTAATTTCCTTTTTTAGGGTTTTGAAGTTTTCGTCAAAAAGGTCCTTTACATTCTTATTTAAGCTAATTCCTAGGTAGTTTATTTTCTTTGAGACTATTGTGAAAGGAGTTTCTTTCCTGATTATTGCCTCGTTCCTCTCACTGTTGGCATAAAGGAAGGCAGTTGATTTTTGAGGGTTGATTTTATAGCCTGCTACTCTTCCAAAGCTTTGGATCAGCTCAAGGAGCTTGGGAGTAGAGTCTATAGGATTCTTTAAATATAGAATCATGTCATCTGCAAAGAGGGATAGTTTTATTTCCTCTTTCCCTACTTGGATCCCCTTTATGCTTGCTTCTTGCCTTATTGCACTGGCTAGGAATTCTAGTACTATGTTAAAGAGTAGTGGAGAGAGTGGGCATCCTTGTCTCGTTCCTGATTTTAGAGGGAATGGCTTTAGATTTTCACCATTAAGTGTAATACTAGCAGTAGGTTTCTCATACACAGCCTTTATTACATTGAAGAATGTTCCATGGATTCCTAGTTTCTCCAGAGCTTTTAACATGAAGGGGTGTTGGATCTTGTGAAATGCCTTTTCCGCGTCTATTGAGACAATCATGTGATTTTTGTCTTTGCTCCTGTTGATGTGTTGAATTATATTAATTGATTTGCGTATGTTGAACCAGCTTTGCCTCCCTGTGATGAATCCAGTTTGATCATAGTGTATATTTTTTTTGATGAGTTGTTGTAGACGGTTGGCCAGTATTTTGTTGAGAAGTTTTGCATCGATGTTCATCAAAGATATAGGTCTATAGTTCTCTTTCTTTGATGAATCTCTGTCTGGTTTGGGGATGAGGGTCATACTGGCTTCATAGAATGAGTTTGGTAAGGAACCTTCATTTTCAATTTCTTTGAAGAACTTGAGGAGTATTGGTGTGAGCTCTGCTTTGAAGACCTTATAGAATTCAGCTGTGAATCCATCTGGCCCTGGGCTTTTCTTAGGTGGAAGTTCTCTAATTGCCATTTCTATTTCAGAGCTTGAAATAGGCCTGTTGAGTTGGCTTAGTTCTTCTTGGTTCAGTGTGGGTATGTTAATATTGGCTAGGAATTCATCCATTTCATCTAGATTCTCAAATTTGTTGGCATAAAGGTTTGAGAAGTATTCCCTCATGATATTCTGGATCTTGGTAATTTCTATCGTGATATTACCATTTTCATCTGCGATTTTGTTTATTTCGATATGCTCTCTTCTTTTTTTGGTAAGATTTGCTAAGGGCTTGTCAATTTTGTTAATTCTTTCAAAGAACCAACTCCTTCTTTTGTTGATTCTTTCTATAGTTTTTTTGGATTCCAAATCATTTAATTCTGCTTTGATTTTAATTATTTGCTTTCTTCTACTTGGATTAGGGTTGGTTTGTTGCTCTTTTTCCAGGAGCTTAGGGTGGGACATTAACTTGTTGGTTTGCAATTTTTCCAACTTGTTGTTGTAGGCACTCAGCGCTATAAATTTTCCTCTGAGAACTGCCTTTGCTGTATCCCAAAGGAGTTGGTATTTTGTGTGCTCCTTACTGTTAAATTTCATAAACTGTTGGATTTCTGTTCTAATCTCTTCAATGACCCATTGGTGGTTCAACAATGTGTTGTTCAATCTCCATGAGTTACAGGGTTTTCGTTGGTGGAGGTGTGTGTTCAATTCCAGTTTGATGCCTTTGTGGTCTGAGAGTGTGCATGGAATAATTTCTGTGTTTCTAAATCTGTCCAGGTTTGTTTTACGGTCTAAGATGTGATCTATTTTGGAAAATGTTCCATGTGCTGCTGAGAAAAACGTATATTGTGTTGTTGCTGGGTGGAATATTCTGCAGATGTCTGTTAGATCTAGTTGGTCTATATAGCTGTTCAGTTCTAAGTTTTCTCTGTTGAGTTTTTGCCTTGTTGATCTGTCCATAGGTGAAAGTGGTGTGTTAAAGTCACCGACAATCACTGTATTTAGATCTATGTATGGTTTCAGTGTAAGTAAAGTTTGCTTGATGAAGTTCGGAGGTCTGGGATTGGGTGTGTAAATATTTAGGATCGTTATGTCTTCCTGGAGGAAAGATCCCTTTTGTTGTATGTAGTAACCTTCTTTGTCTTTTCTTACTAATTTTGGTTTGAAGTCTATTTTATCTGATATGAGGATGGCAACTCCAGCCTGTTTATGGGGGCCGTTAGCTTGATAGAGTTTATTCCAGCCTCTCACTTTCAAGAGATGATTGTTTTTTTGGGTAAGATGTGTCTCTTGAAGACAGCAGAACGATGGCTCTTGCTTTTTGATCCAACTAGACAGCCTATGCCGTTTAATTGGAGAGTTGAGTCCATTGATATTGAGAGTTAGGATTGAGAGATATTTATTAGGTCCTACCATTTTTAAAAGCTTTTATTTGGGCCTGTGTCTTGACAGTTCTTGTGGTCCTTAGGTGGTATGCTGTTTAGGTGCCATTTCTTTCCCTATATTGCCTTTATTTTGGTTTTCTTTGTATAGAACATCTTGCAGAATTCTCTGTAGTGTTGGTTTTGTTGCGAAATATTGTTGCAGCTTTTCCCTGGAATGGAATGTTTTTATTGTTCCCTCAGTTATGAATGAGAGCTTAGCTGGGTACAGTATTCTTGGTTGGTAGTTGTTTGACATAAGGGCATGACATATATGCTTCCAGTCACTTCTTGCTTGCATGGTCTCTGCTGAGTAATCTGGGGTGATTCTGATTGGTTTTCCTTTATAGGTTACTGAACCCTTTTCCCTGGCTGCCTTTAGGATCCTTTTTTTGGTTTCTACTGATCCAGTTCAGATTACGATGTGGCGGTGAGATGTTCTTTTCTGGTCAGGTCTGTTTGGGGTTTTAAAACCTTCTTGTATCTGGATGGGTCTGCCCTTCTGGATATTTGGGAAATTCTCTGAGATGATTCCCTGTAGTATGTTTCCAATACCATTGACCTCTTTCTCCAGACCCTCCTCAATACCAATTAGCCTTAAATTAGGCTTCCTAATTGTATCTTGGACCTCCTGAAGCACTCTCTCACTTTTCCTAGATTTGGATTGACTCATTTTCTGTTCTTTCTCTATAATAACTAAATTATCTTCATCCCCGGAAATTCTCTCCTCTGCATTGTCTAACCTGCTATCAAAGCTATCTACTTTATTTTTCATCTCCCTTGCTACTAATTGCTCATTTTTGATGCCTTGCATCTCTTCTTTTAGATCATGTATGGATTTCTTGAGCTCCTTGATTTCCATTTGAGTGGTTAGCTCAGTAGCTTTATTTTCTTTGAACATTTGCTGGAGTTCGGTCACCTTTTTATTTGTGGATTCTATGAATTCATCCATCTTTCTTTGAACAGCCTTTATTATGGCTTCCTTTATGGCTCCTTCTTTTTCACTTATCACCTTGTTTATGGTTTCCTCTTGTTCAGCTATGGCTTCCTCCCTTATCTCTTTGTTTATATTTTCACATTTTTCATTAATGATGTTTATCAATTGCATTTGTACAGCACTTGGAAGACTCTCCTCTAGGCTTGCCAGTGACTGTTCCATTGGCTGTTTACATTGGGTGGGGGAGGTGGGAGGTGTTGTTTCTTGATTTGACATTTTTCTTGAGTTTCTTGTTCTGCCCATTTGAAAATGGGAGCAAGATTCATACTAAACACGATTATAGTTTTTCAGATATGTCCAACCTAGACCTCTGTAGCTGGCAGACTCTAGATGTTCACGAGTTTTGATTGGTGTTATCACTCTTTCTTTTTGTGCAGTTACCGACTAGTCTAATTTTGCACTGATAAGCAATTTATATTCAAAACAATAAGCCTCTCAATCCAATCTCTATTGTCTTTAAGTCCCTCTGAGCCTAGAGGATAATTAAACACCTAGATATACAATGTTGCTCAACAGCCATCAAGTGTAGATCCATGCAGTATAAGGGTTGAAAGAGGAGTAGAGGTCCAGAGATAGAAAAATAGAATGAGAGAGGTCAGGGGGTAAGTAGGTAGAGTATTTGGAAAGTGTTAGAATAAAACTTATGTGTTGCTGCGCGACTAGCTCTTAGCCCAACCAATGGCCTCACTGTGGACCATGGGATGGATCTGCGAGCTTCTGTCTGAGCGCGGTTGGCGGACGTTTTCCTGTGCTGCTTCCAGGGGCGGCCCCAAGCCAAGGGTCTGGGGATTGAGAGTTTCAGGACCTCTCAGCAGGACCAGCAGGAGGCCCCTCTGTTCCCAGGGGCGGGGCCCAGCTGGGGGCGTGGGCTCCAACTGCGGAGCTGTGCCTTTTTGGTTCTCAGAAGGGGAGCTTGGCTGCTGGTTGGCCCTTCAGATCCCTGCTGTGTTTCCACTGCTTTGTCAGAGTCTGTGACTGTGGGGGCGGCCCTCGGTGGTGTCTTGCTCAGGGTTTCCAGCTGGAGGATGCCCCGCTGGAGAATTGAGGGGGGGCAGATGCTGGCTCCTATTTACTGGCACCCCCTACCCACTTTTGTAAGGCAGGGTCTCAAAGCCCTCCACTCTCCAGATCCAGTGGCCTGGGTGAGGAGACTGGTGGGTGGGTGGGAGCTGGGACAGCTCCGCCTCCCCTGGTGGGGTGCTGAATCTTAGGGTCAGCCTGCTTGTCAGTCTCCAGTCAGAGGGCTGGGGGTTGAGCCCGTTGGGCGGGTGTGAGTTGGGACAGCCCAGCTTCCCTTGATGGGGTGCTGGGTCTTATGGGTAGCCCGCCTGTCAATCTCCAGTCAATGGCCTGAGGGAGGGGGCTGTTGAGGGGAGGGACAGGATTCTAAATTCCTTGCCCCCCTGCTCCCGCCAGTCTTTCTAGGGGCGGGGTGTTGGGGTCTGAGTTAAGTTCTATTGCTTGGCACCCGCTCCACTTTCCCGATGTGTTTGGGGACGCGCTGTATTACTCACGCCTCTGCATCCGTCTGCGCGTGTTCCACGGTGGTAGGGAGTCTTTCACTCCCCTCGGGTCTCCGCTGCTGCCTGTGTTCTGGGTCTGGGTTCCGCTGCTTGCTGTCTGGTTCCGCGTCTGGGTCCCGCTGCTTGCTGTCTGGTTCCGCGTCTGGGTTCCGCCGCTTCCGCCGTTCGCTGGCCTGGTTCTGTGCTGGTTTCTGCAGCCATTGGGTTCCCAGCCTGGTGCCCTCCACTGCCGCTGCTTTTCATGGATTAGAGCCCGTGCCCGCCCCCGCTTTCCCCGCGTGGAGCCGGTGCCAGCTCAAGCCGCTTTTCGTAGCTTGGTCTGGTGCGGCTTTCCGCGGCTTTGGGCGAGAGGTGGGGGAGATTAGATTTCTTGACTGCATCTGTCTGGTCCTGGAGTTCTTTCTAGTGGATTCTGACTAATCTTTTCCAAGGTGGTGATTCTCTGTTCTAGCTCTTGTTTTTTATCTTTCGTTCCTGATGTTCTATTCTCAGTCTCAGTCAATCTGCTGCTTAATGCCTCCATTTTTGCTTGAAGTGTGGACACTGAGCTGATCATGTCTGCTGAGAGGGTATTGAACTTTTCTTCCACTTGTGTTTTGAATTTTAAGAGTTCCTTGTAAATTTCTTGCTTTTGTTTTTGGAATTCAGCCTTAATATCATTAGTCATTTCCAAAATCATCTCCTTAATTTGAGTCATATTTTGTGTCTCTTCAGGTGTCATTTCTTGGGATGGTGACATCTCTCTCGTCCCTTCACTCTTGTTACCTTTTGGGCTTTGTGTGGAACTTTGATTATTTATGTATGTCTTAATTCATCTTTGCACTCTCCTAGGCATTGAGAACTGTTGTTGTAGTTCGCTCTGTGGTCAGTAGGTAGCATTCTTTACTTGGATGGGGACCAGTGGTTCTGGATATCTCTGTATACCTGTGGTTCTCAGCCAAATTGATTCCTCTGCTGACTAGGTCAGAGTTTGCAATTCTTGCAGATTTTCAGCGTGTTCAGAGTCTGTGTGCTGCTGCCTGACTAGCTCTCAGCCCATCCAGTGGCCTCACAGTGGGCCATGGGATGGGTCTGTGCGCCTCAGTCTAAGTGTGCTGGGCGGATGGTTGGGGTGGGACCTGGGCCAAGGGTCTGGAGTTTGGGAGTTTCCAGGGACTATCAGGTAGTCCAGCTAGTGTCTGCTCTGTTCCCAGGGGGTGGGGCCCAGTTGAGGACATGGTCTCCAAGGGTGGAGCCGTGCCTTTCTGATTCTCAGAGGGCGAGCTTGGCTACTGGTCTTCCCTTCAGTTCCCTGCTGTGTTTCCACCGCTTTGGCCAAGAGTCTGTGACTTTGGGGGGCCCCTGGTGCTGTCTTTTTGGGGATTCCCAGTTGGAAGGTGCCTGGCTCAAGATTTGAGTGGGATAGATGCAGGTTCCCAGACTCTTGCACACCCCACCAGCTGTTGGACGGCAGAGTCTCAGCGCCCACCACCCTTCATGTCCAGTGGCCTGGGAGAGGAACCTGTTAGGTGTGTGAGCTGGGACACCTCTGCCCCCTTTGGTGGGGTGCTGAGGCTTAGCGCCCACCCACCTGTCAGTCTCAGGTCAAAGGCCTGGGAGAGGAACCTGTTGGGTGGGTGGGCAAGGACACCTCCACCTCACTTGGTGGGGTGCTGGGTCTTAGCGCCTGCCCACCTGTCAGTCTCCAGTCAGAAGCCTGGGAGAGGAACCTGTTGGACAGGTGGGAGCAGGGACAGCCCCGTCTGTCTTGGTGGGGTGCTGGGTCTTAGCGCCGCCCGCCTGTCAGTCTCCAGTCAATGGCCTGCGGGAGGGGGCTGTTGAGAGAAGGGACAGGATTCTAAATTCCTTGCCCCCTTAGCCTTGGGTGGGGTGGAGGGGTCTGAGTTAAGTTCTATAGCTCGCCACCAGCTCTGCTTTCCTGATGGGTTTAGGGACCGCCTGGGCAACCCACTGTGCTACTCACTCCTCTGCGTTTGTCTGTGGGTGCTCCACGGTGTTGGAGAATCATTCACTCCCCTTGGATCTCCACTGCTGCTTGCTGTTGTGGTCTGCGCTTGTTCCTGCATCTGGCTTCTGCAACTTGCTGGCCCGGTCCTATGCTGGTTCCTGCAGTGGTCGGGGCTGCTGGGCCCGGGGCCCTCCTCCACTGCTTTTCCCAGCTTGGAGCCGGCAGCGAAGGGTGGGGGAGGGGTCCTAACATTTGGATTCTTTGAGAAAGTTGGATGTAAGCTTTATCTGGATTTATTTTCCAGCTTGAGTCCTTCTCAGTTGCTTCTTGAATTTGTAGTTGTGGATTTCTTAAGGTAGTTGGCTTGTGGGATTCCCTCGTTCTCTCTTTTTGTGGGACAGAGGTAGGCAGCATCCCTATTGTCTCAGCGCCATTTTCCTGAGCAACACTGACATTTTTTAAACCTGTAAAACCTTTATTTTACTTTAAAACATAATATAGTACATTTCCCTTTCCTAATGGAATGTAGCAATCATGATCTCCAAGACTTGGTAGAAGATGACAAGAGTTGCCAGCTCAGTTTGTAGATACTTCCAGGATCACAGAGAATTAATTTGAGGAGTTTGTTATCCCATGTTAGCAAACACGCAGCACCACTTATAAAATAAGTTCTGACTAGTTTCTCTAGTAAACATCTATGACATTTTTTTCTTAAGCTTCTCCTAATCTGGGTACATCATAGATTTTCACACAAATGGGACATACTAAGAAATTTTCACCTCACATTTTTCTAAACATCCTTTCAAACATTACTGTCTCACTTCTTTTGTTAAAGCATACAGTTTAATGATAAGTGCAATCACCTCACTGTGAAGCATATTTTCAGAACTCCTGATATGAATGCTTTCACATTCTAATTTTTGTAAACAATCTGACATTTTATTAAAGATGACAGGTCCCCAGCAGTGGAATTTTTGAACAAAATGGCCTGCATTTGTAAAAGATCTTGTTACATAAGCCTAGTTGCTTTCTAGAAAGCCTGTATTGATTTCACACTTTCTCCTCTGTTCTTTGAGAGGCTTTTTTTAAAAAAAAGAATTTATTAACATTGATTTTTACATCATATTTCAAATGACGTGTTTAACAAACAAGTGTTCAAGAAGGGAATCACTATATACAATCACAGTCACTTAGTTTTTTAGAACATAATCAAAATTAGGCTAAGGGTTTGTATATCATAGATACATATTAATCAATGTAATAAAATATTATGTCTATAGAGTCATATGTTTTTATATCTATGTAGTTGTGATTGTATTTCCCGTACCATGTCCATATCATTGGATATGCAAATTTGAGTCCTTGCTGTTGCACTATTTGGATCTAATAGCCACATATTAAGGATACCATGTGCCTTTTGTTACTTTGGTCTTGACTTTTCTCACTCAACAGGATTAACTCTAGATTCATCCACTACCCGGCAAATGCCATTATTTTATCTTATCTGTTGGCTATGTAGAATTCCATTGTGTTGGTGTGTATATATACCACATTTTCTATATCCATTCATCTGCAGTAGGGCATCTGGATTGTTTCCATTACCTGGTTATTGTCAACGCTGACTTTTTTCTCACTCCAGTGACAATCTCTATCAAGAAGACTAAGAATATATGCTGCCAAAAATAAAGGTAAAGGGTAAACCAACACATGATTAATGCAAGTTAATGCATGTGCTAAGAAAATTGGTATGTATTTTTTTTATAAGAAACTATGTTACTTTTGTAGTCTGAGTTCCCATTGCATGCACACACACACGCACATGTCTTAATAAGCCCTCTGTACAGATAACATATGATAAGAATTTTAGAATTAAGTGATACAAATTCTATAAAATGAAATGAATGCATTATTATAGTAGGTCTGTTCTCAAGGGCCATGGACATGATTTCATGGAATTTGGTTCTATTTTGTCAAGTAGAAAACAGAGTTTGTTTATAATATATTGTGATGGATAAGTGTTCCATGTACTCATATTTTCAGACACATACATCATGAAAATATCTTCAAATATATATGTAAAGTTTAGTAAACATTATCTGTTTAAAAATGAAAATTAATAATGTGTGTGCACAACACAACTTTGGCATTAACTTATTGATATGAAATTACTAATTTCATTGCTATCATTGCCTCCTAAAACAAAATACTAAATGGATGCATTCATGGAGGCGCTGTATGTGGAATTTTTATTGAAACCTGCTTGATTCCAACTAGCAATGTTCTGTGGCTGTTAGGGCAATTGGATGTGTGACTTGATCATATGGGTGTGGGAAACTAATGAATTTGGTTGACATGTCACTGGCTAAGACTTTTTCTGACCATTTCACTCTGCATCTGACATGACATCCTCTGATGCAATCCAGTTGCACCATTTGCTTTCATGCAAATAGTTTCTTGACACAGATGTTGGACCAAAGATGACTTCATCCCTTGGGTACCATTATCTGCAGTCTTTGTGGAAATCCATAGCACTAGGGCTGAAAAAGGAGAGTTTGCAATCATATTTTTCAACTCATGTTTTTTCTCCTGGTTCCAAGGCAGCAGATGCAGAGCATCAGGAAGAGTTTTGCCAGTTCTTCCTAAGAAGTCACAAGAGGTTTCAATGAAAGGTACGCTACAGTGTACATCTCTGTCAGTAAAAAGACACATGTGCATATATACAAAAATATATTGATATACATATCTGACATTATGAGCCTCACTTCTAGCCAGAATTTCAGCTGTGTAGATGCTTCAGAGATGTGCCTTTTGATTTTCACACTCATTATTCTCCAGCTTTCACTTCCTATCAGGTCCTTGGCTGGCACTAGCTGCTTTTCTACAATGAAACACCGAGCACACATGAATGGAGATGTGATGATTTCTGGGTTTTTCCCTTTGGGAACAGATGGCAGTAACAGTGATGCTTCTAGTCATGAAGAGAACAAGCCATAAGTAACTCAACATTATCTTTTCATGTTCTGTTTTGTTTTCAGGATGAGCTATGGCTGTGGCAACTCCGGGTGCACACATGAATGTTCTCTGGGTTCCCTCCCAGGAACTTCCATCCCTATGCACAAGTAGATTACTTTCATTGTTTTATCTTGTATCTACTGTGGAGTAATTTTCTACCTGGTGTTAGGAGGGGACTTGGGGTTTGCTATATTTCCAGGGCTGTAACCTCTATATTTTATTCCAGATTCCCTGTATATCCTCCGTACCAGCTGTCACTGTAGAAGATGAAGTAATGCTATTACAAACAAATTGAATCAGTGGCATAAGTTCTGTACTACAAACAAATTTCCTTCCATGATGATAATTGATCTGAAATTTATTTGCTAATACATTGTAAGGGTAGTTATAAAAATTATTATTGTAGGGTGGTGTCTTATGACTGGGATCCTAACTCCTACGGAGGCTTCTGTCTGATAATTGAGGTTTGTAGCCAGCCTGGGCATAAAAATCTGTGAGACTTTTATCTCCAATTAACCACCCAAATATGGAAGGAGACCTGTAACTGAAGTGCCAGAGTTCTAGCCTTGAGAACATAAACATAAGGAGAACATTTTGCCAATGATTTCATGCTCTAGAAGACACACACACACACACACACACACACACACACACACACACACTTTATTGTTGGCAAGCAATCACTGTTTCCAACTAAGCATTCTATCATTATTTCATGTCAGATATGCTTAACAACCTAGACCTAAAAAGTAATAAATATCTCTCACTAACAAATGGCTGTATCAAACAAAACAACTTCAAGAAAAGAACAGAATTTCAAGATAAACTGGAAACATAGTCCTTGCCTGTTGCAGGATAAGATGTCATTGCATTCTTCTCAGTTGTTTGAGAAGTGTATCCTGAGATTGCCTCCCATAGTTTGAAGATAAGGTGGCAGGGCTAAAATTATTCTCTTCCCTGACATAGAAAATATATAGCTTTATATGGTGTTGGTATGTTTGCTTATCTTTATTCCTTTCTGTTGCTATTGGGAACTTTGCTGAACTTATTGGCTCAAGGATGTTGCTCTACCACTTGAGCCACAGGTCCATATCTGGCACTTTTGGTTGTTAACTTTAAGTTAAGAATCTCCCAGACACCCAGCCTAAGATGAGTTCAACACATAATCCTCAGATGTCAGCTTCAAAAGAAATTAGAAATGCAGGAATGAAGCATCTGTACCCAGCTTAGCATATTTTACTTACTCTCCTCTACCTACCCATGTTTTGCTGATTTTCCTTCTCTTAATTTCCCAGAAAATGTCTGAGTATTTTTATTAGCATTCTAAGAAACATTAAATGTTATACTTTCAGCTGGTGGGTGTTTTTTAGATATCAATAGATATGAAGAGAAGTGTAGTTTGGATTAAGTACAATTTTATGCGTGGTATTGAGCACAGATAACAATATTTACTCATCAAAGTCTTTCGTGTAGATAAGTGGACGACTGCCAGTAGATATTAGTAGGTTAGATATGGGACACAATTCTACACCCACTGATGTTCCAAAAACATTGTTATATTATTATAAATTATGGTACTCTGCCAACTGTGTAGCTCCTATTATATTTCTATTATTATGGCACTTGTATTGATTGCAGTCACCTCCTCTATTGGTGACTATTTTACACCTTCTCCAACATCCCTTTTCTCTCTCTCATATCTCTAATTTTTACCATTCATTTTTTGCTTTGTTATATTGGTAATATTACAGGTATGAACCACTAATGCTTACTTTGCTTTTGCTCTCTTGATTGGCTTTTTCTCTCAAGGATGATGCTCTACCACTTGTGACACATCTCCATTCTGCTTATGTTGGTTAACTGTATATAAGAATGTCAATTGGCTTTTCTACCCTAGAGGTCTTTTACTAAAGGTCCTTAAATATCAGGTTCCTGGTAAGTTAGAATGACAGATACAGCTATTTTTTAATTATTTGAGGTTATCTCCAGTTTTCAGTTTTTATATACCATCATCAAAACTGTAGGTCTTTTTGATTTTCAAATTTGTTATTTTGTTTATTATTTAGTATGAATTATATTTTGAAGAGAGTTCATTGTGACATTTATATACATGCACACAGTTCTTTTGGAACAAATTTACTTCTATCTTCATGCATTGTCTACTAGAAACTGAAGCAATGTTTTTCAGAATCTACGTCTGTGTTCCGGAACAATCACATCAAAACTGGCTGGTTGGTTTCATACAGAGGTAGATACAGGCATAAATGTGTATGAATGACTAATAGGACCAGAAGTTAATATGTATCAATGTATTTTAAAAGTCATCATTGAAATGAGAAACTTATAGTTCTCATGGGATTTATGTACAGAACTTTATGAAAACAGAAAATAAGCAATGAAAATGTGAACTTGTTCTATCTCCACAGGATCCTTCATAGTAATAATCTGCAGGTACTTTCCTTAAGATATTTTTCAAATAAATCGTATATTTTCAGTATACAATTAACAAATTAATTAATATATCCAAAGTGTCTACTTCCTAACAACTACCACAAGGGAATAGCATTTTCATGCCATATTTCTAGCATCAAACTCCAGCTTAGACTGCTTCTCTTGAGTTTTTATATGCTTGATATCATTACAATATAAATTGAGTGACTCAAGACTTAAGATTTTTTTTACAGTGGAGCTACCTACTCCAAGATAAAGGCCATGGAATTTTGGGGGGGGGTCTCATGAAAGCATAATCCATATTTGATGGTAATCCATATTTGATGGATTAAGGTTTTTGCTATGGTGCCTGAAGTAATGGAGAATGAACACGGTCTCTCTTAGCTTAAGTTTGTGGATTTCATGCCTGTCATTATCTAATCCTATAGAAAGCAAAAGATAGGACTGGGAGTTTGGCCTAGTGGTAGTGTGCTTCCCTAGCATGTACAAAGTCCCAGGTTTGATTCCCCAGTACCACATGCATAGAGAAAGACAGATAATCGTGCTTTGGCTCAAGTGATAGATTTCTGGCTTTGAGAAAGCCCAAGGACAGTGCCCAGGCACCGAGTTTAGTACATTCCTATTACACCCCAATCGATGGTAATGATAATATACTCATTTGAAGAGAAGCAAGCTTTCAATCCCTCAAAGTTGTACATTTTACAGTATGCCTCCCAAATTTCAATACATTTACAGTATGCCTTCCAAATGAACTGCCAGTTCATTTTGGCCTTGGCTTTTGCTATCAAAGAGATCAACAAAAACCCTGCACTTTTATATAACTTGACTCTGGGGTTCGATATCTGTAATGTTCAAATTGAAGCTTGGAATGCCTTTAAAAATCTCTTCATTAGCCTCTTTGGTTATTACAGCATCCCAAACTACTCTTGTATGAGATACAGCAAGACTATAGCAGTACTTACAGGACCATCAGCATTAACATCTGCCCAAATTGGGACAATTCTGGATCTCTACAGGTTTCCACAGGTAAGGGTGGGAAGAATTGAGTGATATTTGGTGTCATTTCACATATAAGAAAGAAATGATATGAAGAGACTGGATTCATGATTCTATCAAATTTTATTATATGAAAGAGTAGGATTTCAAGGTAATGGGATTATACTCCCATTGTTCAGCATAGATTTTGGAAAAATGTGGAGTACACAAATGGATTATTTGAAATTTTAAGTCTTATCAACTATTTTCTTTAAAAAAACCAGAAAATGTTAAAAGATTTTTAAAGTGGAAAGTTAGGTTGAGCTGGGTACTAGTGATTCACAACTTTAACCCTCATTACATAGAAGAGTTAACACCAGTTCACCAGCAAGAAGCAGAAAATAAAATGTGGTTCAAGTTGTAGAGTGCTAGCCTTGAGAGAATAAGCCAAGGAAATGCGTGAGGCCCTGAGTCTGTCCTGGTACTATTACCCCCAGGCCTCTGACACAGCTGCATGTATGATATTATGTTGAATGAAGTAAATTATCCTCAGAAAGAGAAAGGGGGCATGTATCCTCTCATATCTGCAAGTTAAGTCTAAAATATGAACAGGAATTATAAAATAAATACTGACCACCATATTCATTTGCATTTATAAAGAATTCAACAGTAAAACCTCTCTGATAAACTAAATATCTAAAAATGAACACTAGGAAAATGAAGTATATCTTGTCTGAGTGGTGTAGGTATTAAGAGAATATTCAAAGGGGAAGTAAAATTAGGAGTATGTTGTTGCAATTTACAACAATATTCAGTGTGCATATGTGAAGATGAAATTATGAGCATCAAGGGGTGAATAGAGTTGGTATAGATGGGAAAAGTTGATGGAAATATTGACAAATAAAGTTAAACAGCGCTGCAGTAATTAAGGGATGTGTTGTAAACTAATAAAATCATTAAATACTAAAAGAAAATCCTGCTTTTCACCTATCAACTGTTAAAATGCAGTATACAGTGTGATTGGGGCTGTGATAGAAATCTCATTCAGGAACATCCGATTTTCATTTCCTTTAGCTTAACTTTGGGCCTTTTGATCATGCTCTAAGTGACCAAAAAAGTTCCCTACACTCTATCAGATGGCATTAAAGGATACATGGATAGCCAATGCCATGGTCTCCTTACTTCTTCACTTTAGCTGGAACTGGGTGGGACTGTTAATCTCACAAGATGACAGTGGTTTGTGGATTCTTCCTGAACTGAAAGAAGAGATGGCCAAAAAAAGCATTTGTGCTGCATTTGAACTAACAATCCCAACCTATGCCCTATCATTAAAATTCATGGCACGTTAGGTCCAGATTAATAAATCTTCAGCAAGTGTCATCATTATATATGGTGATAATGAATCCCTGCTAGATTTCATGAGGTTTGTTGAGCAATATTTCATAAAAGGAAAAGTGTGTATAATAAATTCACAGTGGGATTTAACAATGAAAAAGAGATATTTCATGCTAGGTTCAGTCCATGTACCTCTCATTTTTTCACACCATCACCCAGATGTTTCAGGATCTCACAGATTTTGTTAAGGCAGTTGATCCTTCCAAATACCCAGAAGACTTCTTCCTTGCTTGGCTATGTCTTCTCTCTTTTAATTGCTCAAATTCTGAATCTGACTGTGTTAAATGGGAGAACTGTCCTCAAGAAGTCTCCTTGGATTGGCTACCTTGGCACATTTTTGACATGACTATGTGTGGAGACAGTTGCAATATATACAATGCTGTGTATGCTGTGGCCCAAGATATGCATGAGATGCATCTTTATCAAACAGAAGTGCAAACAATGGGAAATATAAAAGGGACAGGGCCTTGTCCTGCACAGGTAAAGCCTTCTGTTCAATGGCACATATAATGAGGAATGTCACTTCTTAGATATTTTTCTTACTATATGAAGTTAAATATTTCAGGTATCCTTCCAAAACTCAAAAAACTATACTTGTGTAAATGTCTTTGAGTCACTCTAGACACATGTTTATGTGCTTTTCAGAAAAGCAGTCCAGAAACAAGGAGGAAACTAATATTATGTTCTATAAATTCATTCACTTACGAACAACTTCCACATACCAGAATTGATGTTTTGTAAAGTAGAAATTCACCTTTTCTCTGTAAGTTTCTTATGTAATAGTGAAGGATGATATGGTGAATAGAATTAAACCTAGTTTTCATAACTAGCATAGTTTCCTTCTACTTTTGGCATTAAAAATGTAGGAAGCACAAACTAGAGACATCCATAAAATTAGTGCTTGTGGCAAACGGTAGCTAGGCAACTGAGAATTGTCTCATGCACGACTGTGGAACTGGTTTCTCTTGAAAAGAGACCTTCTACTCTTATGGATTCAGAAAGATTGTGTTTACTCATCCATAGATTTTCTTCTGGTTTACGTCATCATGGTTCTCTGCTATTTTTGAATTCCAAATAAAAATTAAAGGCATTCAGGAGTGTTTCTTAGTTTAGGTTTTCTGTCTTAACCATAACATGTTGGATCCCTTCAGCTGTACCATTTTCTGAAGAATATCCAATTTCACAATCGTGCAGGAGATCAAGTGATTTAGGGTGAGAAAAAGAAGTTAGAGACAGATTACAATAGTGTAAATATTTGGAGTTTTTCAGAAGGTCTTGAACTTAAAGTGAAGTTAGGAAAATTTTCTCCAGATCCTCTACATGGTCATCAGTTTTCTTTACCTGAAGATGTGGTACAGTGGGCCATAGGAACAACAGAGGTGTGTTTGACTTAATTATAACTATTTCAATGGTGCATAATTAAGTAAAATTCTCCCTTGAAATGTATATCTGGTTGAATAACAGCAATTTACTCCTGAAATAATACTACTCAGGTGACTGAGATCAGTCCAAGCAAGAACATGTGGTAGACTCTTATCTTCATTTAACCACCAAAAAATAAGAAAATTTGGGTGCTTGTAGCTCATTCCCATAATCCTATGTACTTAAAAGACTTCCATCCTCAGTGTTAAGATAATAAGTCAGTTTAAAGCTGGATTTGTCAGAAAAAATCTCAAATGGACACCAAAAAGTTTATATTATGCTGTGCATCAAGAGGTAGAATGCTCACCTTAAGCACAAAAGAAACAATAAAAAGCCAAAGTTCACAGACATCAACTGAAGCCCCAGGATAAACACAACAGTAAAAAAATAAATTAGTAGTTCCTAATGTTGATTTTAATTGTTTCATAAAATATAAATAAAATATTTTAGCATGTTTATAACACTGTGACAAAGTACCTGAGGAATTCCCATATGTGAATGAATGCTTTCTTTTGCTCCATTATGTGGTGGTTTCATTCAATAGTTAGTTGCCTTACTATTTAGACATCTTTGGTTATATCATTAAATTACTGAAAGGGGCTATGTGAAAAGATTCTCACTTCATGGACATTAGAAAAGTAAGAAAAATACAGCAAGTATAGAGTTCACAAAATCCTTTAAAAGGGAGGCATGAGCATCTTTTAAAGCTTCAAAGATGAGTATTCCTATTTGCTCTTTACAATTTCATAGCTGAGTAGGAGACAACATATAATGGCCTGAATTCAAGGGAGCTCCACTGGGCTGACCAATAGCATTTACTTTCTTTTTAAATTTTTATTATATTTTATTGCAATTAATAGAAGGGCTTTTAATAGTCACCAGATAGAAGGTGCATTAATTAATGATCATTTACTTTCTACTAACAAGTAGTTCACCAGGCTAGAGACTAATGTTATAACACATAAGACTTTTGTGATCATGTGATATTCTTATGATCCAAGAATTCAATTTACTGACTGGATTCCATGCATAATATATGATGCTTAATCATCCAGTTTCTTTAAAACTATGGATTTGGTATGTTAGGTAAAATTCTATAAAGTTACAGGTATAGCATATTTCCATCAGCATCCTAACTCTGTCTGCAGTCAAAGTTGTAGTCCTGGATTCAGGAAATCCCTTCAAGAGGAAAAGGCTGCCTTTGTGTTGATTGCACACATTGCTCAGAAGATGATATTGCTAATGAGACAGGAAAATTCATGACTGAGGGAGAAATTTATACTCTCTCCTAGACTCCCCTAATACATAGAGTTCAATGGAAGATATTGTGTATTAGTATATCAAATCAAATTTTTCCTTCCATCAGTTAGCAATCTACTTGCAATGAAGATGATAAAGCTTCTTGAAGAATGAAACAAATCATAGGCTCTGAATTTACAAATGGGTTTAATTTTTCTATTCTCCTGTATGCATCTGAGGATTACAGATCAAAGCCAGCCCAGGCACCAAAGTCCTTGAGACTCTTGAGATTCTCATCTCCAATTAACATCCAGAAAACCAGAAATGGCACTGTGACTCAAGGAGTAGAGCAATAGCTTTGAGCTGAAGAGATCAGGAACAGTGCCTAGGCCCAGGGTACAAGCCCCATGACTGATCCCACACCATATATAATGTGAACACACACACACACACACACACACACACAAACATACACACATACTTTCACTTCCTTATTTCCTTGTATCCAGAACTGTTCTTGCAACAGAGCAAGTGCTGTAAGTTGGCTTTGGGTTAAGAAGAAACAAGTTTGTACATAGCATAATTTTACCAGTTCAAACCGTGATTTTATTCTCTGTTCTCCACCACCTAACAGAGGCATAGGAGAGGAAAATCTAAAACTTCAAGGAAAGGTCACTATACTTGCATTTCAAAGAGACAGAGCGGGAAGTGCAAGCTTTACTATCCAAGATTTTGAATGAGGTATTTGAGTTATACATCCAGGAATATTATTGCGGCATGAATAGGTACTGAAAACAATTGTGAAGAAATGACAAAATGACAACAAAGAGTGTGTGATAGTCACTGCAAGTAAAAAATGTTTCAATCAGAATGGAAGTAAGAGAATGTGGGCAGGGCTGAGGGAACATGATGAAGACATAAAAATAACATGTACTACATGTTTGGTAGTACTTGGTGATATTTACTTCATGCCAGTAAGTATGACATTTTGAAATTATCTCTATATAGAGAGATCCTTATTTCCTTTTACATCCTGGGAAGTGACTAATGCTTAATTTTTCACCAGATATGGAGCACTGTGTGAAGTGCCCAGATCATCAGCATGCCAACACTGAGAGAAACTAATGCCTTCCCAGAGCTGAAAGTTTCTTGGATTTTAGAGAACCACTTGGGATGGTCTTGGCCTGCATGGCTCTTGGTTTATTTACACTCACAGTGGTTGTTCTTGGGGTCTTTCTGAAATATCAGAATACCCCCATTGTCAAGGCTAATAACCAGATTCTCAGCTACATCCTGCTCATCTCCCTCATCTTCTGTTTTCTCTGTTCCTTGCTTTTTATTGGCCGTCCCAACACAGTCACCTGCATTCTACAGCAAGTCACATTTGGACTTCTGTTCACTGTAGCTGTTTCCTCGGTCTTGGCCCAAACTGTAAGTGTGGTTCTGGCATTCAAGGTCACTTCTACAGGGAGATGTATGAGGCGGCTGCTAGCATCTGGAGCTCCTAACTTCATCATTCCCATCTGCACCCTGATCCAGATGACTCTCTGTGAAATTTGGCTGGGAACCTCTCCTCCATTCATTGATATAGATGCACACTCTGAACATGGTCACGTCATCATCCTGTGTAACAGAGGCTCCCTCACTCTTTTCTATTCTGTCCTGACATACCTGGGCTTCCTGGCCCTGATCAGTTTTATTGTGGCTTTCCTGCCCAGGAACCTCCCTGACACCTTCTATGAAGCCAAATTCCTGACATTCAGCAAGTTAGTGTTCTGCAGTGTCTGGCTCAATTTTCTGCCTGTTTATAACAGTACCAAAGGGAAGTTAATGGTTGCTACCGAGGTATTCTCAATATGTCTAATGCAGGGCTACTGGGCTGCATCTTTGCCCCCAAGTGCTATATCATCTTGTTAAGTTCAGATAGAAATTTTCTGCCTGGCTTCCGGGACAAAACACCAACTGGAAGAAATAAGCCCTCTTAAGATGAAACTTAAATGTTTGATCCACAAGCCCACTTCCAGCCTTTTCTACATATGTGGTGTCAAGGAATCAAACCCAGGGCTTTTTCTATGTATGTGGCATCAAGTAATTGAATCCAGGGCACTCTACCACTAGGCCATGTTCCTGGCCTTAAGCAAATATTTCTAAGTCATTATTATTTTTATCAGTTCCTATGAAAGTTCATATTTTACCTTCTTGATTTTAATAATTTCATTAATATGATTGGATTAATATTACTGAAAAAAAAACACTGATTACCATTGAGCATCAATCAATTAACATTCATCACAACGCATGCATTTCCCAGTATACACTATGCAGATGTGCAATTGCTTATTGCTAGCAGAGTTAGCCAAACCCTGGAATTTCATATTGAATTTTAACATGAATTTAAAGATGAGAGATAAGAGCCCATAGCAAAGTCAGCAACTCTGAGACACAGAGACAACATCTCAGACAGTCTGAAAAATTAATGTCATGTTTCCCAACAATAGACATATTCATTTGCTTTTAGAGAACAGCATTCTTGTAATTTCACTTCAAAATATTTTTCCTTTATTTTTGGTCCTTTTATCCTCTTCTGTTTTTTAAGTCCATTAGTCCCTGTATATATGTCTATGAATTAGACTGTATTTGTATTCACTTTGGCTCTAATTGGTTGATCCTGTTATAATTTTGGTTGAGATTGATTTATCTCTTACAACAGACTAGTTCTCTGGCTACTACTAAATATAATGCCCTTTCCTGAAACACAGTTCCCAAACCCAAATGAAACTTAAGGATTATTTAGATAGGGGATATCTGACTATGATTTTAAACATCTGATTTAAAGTCTGTAGATTGGTTGTTACTTTAAATTATATAAAAAATCATTGAAAGATCTAGATGATACTGATAAAAACTTTGGCTGAAAAATAAGTTAAATGAAAATATAGAAAGCCCACAAATGGCTATGTGTGACTCTGATGTTTTCAAAGAATTCAATAGAAAACTGAATGAATTCCAAGAGGCGAGCCAAATGAATCAATAGTCTCTTAGCTAAACGATAGAAGAAATGGAAAATCAAATCAAAGAGGTCCCAGAAGTTCCATAAAGAGTATAAAGCCATCAAAAATAATGTCTGGGAAATAAAAAACAACACAATAGGAATTCTTGATTAGAATAGAATATAGAGTAGAACACAAGAGTCTATGGAATCAAAGGCTATTTATTATTCAGGAAGAACAAGAAATTCAGAAAAAATATAGGAAACAAGAAATATTTACATGAGTGGAGGACTCAATCACACGATCTAATTGTAGACTAGCACATATTGAATAAGGTCCAAAGAAGGAAGAGTAAGGGAGAAATACAACTGAATTCTAGCAGAAATCTCCAAATATCTAAAATGATAGGCCTAGTCAGAATAAAGAAGCCCGTAAAAGACAAATAATGTTCACAAAAAGTTTGCTTAGCATATAAACATACTATATGCCAAGGAAGAAATGTTCTTGTGAAATATTCCAGAGTCTAGTAATACATAGGGGCACAGTTCAAGGTGATGAAGGACTTTATTGGCTGGAGGTGATCTGTCCTGAACTCCCAAGGAAATCTCAGAAAAAAGGGAAACTCTGTTCCCTAGGACAGCAGGATTTATAAAGGCAATAACCACACACAGGTGGCAAGGCAGTTTTGTAAGCAAGCAATCTAATTCTCAGAAGTGAAATTTGCAGTTAGTCTTATCATAACACAATTTCATAGACAATTTTCATGAAATATTTTCCTAATCGATTTCATGAAGTCACCTGCTGGAGCCATGATGGGTAGGGGACACTTCTGCAGCTGTCACTGGATATCAGAGATAATACAAAGCCTGTGGGATCAACAATTGTGATAAGAACTAGATGACAGCCATTGCATTTATGCCACTGGAGGCTGAAACTTCAGTACCAGGGGTGAGTTCTAACACAGGCTATATCATCTGATTTGGGGAAAAGGCCAAGTATCCAAGATTTTTTAAACTATGTTTTTACATGACCATACTGGAATTTCTCCATTCCAGTGGGACTTTTGTTGTGCTCATCATACTTAGAGTATTCAATGCTACCTAGGTTGTCAGTGAAAATAGACTTCTACTGAACATGAGAATAAGAGAGCAACCTGCTTCCTCTTTATTGGTTGATGGAAACAGACATATTCTACTGGCTCAGCCAGACTGTGAAAAAAGGCAAGTCAAATCCATTCTTCCAGCCACTAAAATATAATCATCTTCACAAAGCCACAGCAATGTCTTACAAAAGAAAAGGAAATGGACCTCAGCAATCATTTGAGATACTAATAGCGAAAGACAGAAATTTGGGCACAGTAAATTGTGCAGAGTTATATACAGCTTGTTAAGTTGTGAGAACAGAAAAGTTGCCGAGCTCAGCACTGAGGGCAAAAGTGCCCTACTATAGAGCATCTGCATCCTTCACCTTGATGTTGAGCAATTCCTTTTGCAGGCTCCTAGGTACCATATCACCGTGTACTTGAAAGGTCCTGGGTGCAGACACTGCAGAATTCCAGTGTCATTCATTACCTCGGAGATGTTCAAGGTCATCACCATGACCTTGAACAGTTATGTTTGTGGGTCTCTGGACTCTCATCATGATCCATATGTCTTGAAAATAGAAACCATGTGCTCACTGGAATTCAAAGTATACACGAGTGAATGACTAGTCAGAGGGGTTAAAGATTTCCTTGAGATTTCGTGCAGGGTACATGGTGTCTTATTGGATCTGGGAACTGCTATGGTCTAAATGCTGTGAAATGATTTTCAGATTTCTGTAAATTTCTCCTACAGGCAACAAATTATGCTCTAAGCAATATACTCCTGGAAATAAATGGTTTTAGGATTCTTACTGTGTGGTAGGAGCTCTACGCAGAATTTTTCTTTATAAACTTTTGCCATTTTACTTATCCCTCTGTGTTTGTGAACTCATTCTTTGAGATTGTAAGAAAAAGGACCAAGTTTTGTATTTAATTTTTTTTATTTTTATTTTTTTTAAATTTTATTTTTTTATTGTAATTAGTAAAAGGGTTACATGATATTTGCCAGATAGAAGGTGCATTAATTCACATACATTGATACCCTTTCACATGTCTTGGTACCCGTTTCCCTCCCCCCCCACACCCCCTACCCGTCTTGGTTTTCCCCCCTTCCCTATCAAATTTCAAATATCCAAATACAAATAAGTTCAATATATCAGATAACAAAGTGAGATACTATAACAATATGAGATAACCAAGGGACAGCAAAGGAGATGAGAGACAACATAGTACATTAAGGACAACAATCATTCATTATATGGCTTTTGTTTCACTATCCTGGAGGTCCTTTTAATTAGCTTCACATTATATGTCCTTATGTATCAAGATTTTGTTCTATTGCAAATCTCTGCTAGTAGAGCCCAAGGTTTCTACTGATTATGACGAATGAGGGAAACCATTGAGCCTAAGTTCCTTTGAGTCTGGCTTACTTCACTTAATATGATTTTTTCTAAGTCTTTCCATTTCCTAACAAATGGGACGATGTCATTCTTTCTGACAGCAGCATAGAATTCCATTGTGTACAAATACCACAACTTGTTGATCCACTCATCAACTGAGGGACATCTAGGTTGGTTCCATATCTTTGCTATGGTGAATAGTGCTGCAAAGAACATTGTTGTGCTAGTGGGTTTAGTATGTCCTTGTTTCTGGGTGGTTGGGTAAATGCCAAGTAGTGGAATTGCTGGGTCATAGGGGAGTTCTATGTTTAGCCTTTTGAGGCACTGCCACACTGCTTTCCATAGTGGTTGAACGAGTTTGCACTCCCACGAACAGTGTAGTAGTGATCCCCCCTGGCCACATCCCCTCCAGCATCTGTTGTCATTCGTTTTCCTGATCTTGGCCATTCTAGCTGGAGTGAGGTGGAATCTTAGAGTTGTTTTGATTTGCATTTCTTTTATGACCAGAGATGTTGAGCATTTCTTCATGTGTCTATAGGCCATTTTTGTTTCTTCTTCAGAGAAGACTCTCTTTAAGTCTTTGGCCCTTTTTTAATGGGATGGTTGTTACTTTGGAGGTTAGTTTTGGAGTGATTCAATTTTTTGAGTTGTTGATATATTTTAGATATGAGGCCTTTGTCCGTTGTTTGGTTGGTGAAGATCTTCTCCCACTCTGTAGGCTTCCTGATTAGTTTACTAGCTATGTCCTTTGCCATACAAAAGCTCTGCAGTTTAATGCAGTCCCACCTATCCAGCCTTTCTCTGATTTGTTGTGATTCTTGGTCTTTATTAAGAAAGTTTCGACCTGTGCCAAGGAGGCCTAGTGTATCTCCTATTCCTTCCTGTAGAGTTTTCAGTGTGTCAGCTTTTACCTCCAGGTCTTTGATCCATTTGGAGTTAATTCTAGTGCAAGGTGACAAAGAAGGATCCAGCTTTAGTTTTCTGCAGGTGCTTAACCAGTTCTGCCAGCACAACTTGTTGAAGAGGCTGTCTTTCTTCCATTCTATTTTTTTGGCTCCCTTGTCAAAGATTAGGTGGCCATAGGTCTGTGGTTTAATATCTGGGTCCTCAGTTCTATTCCATTGGTCTTCAGGCCTGTTCCTGTGCCAGTACCAAGCTGTTTTGAGAATTATAGCTCTGTAATAGAGTCTAAAGTTTGGAATTGAAATTCCTCCAGCGCTGTTCTTTCTGCTAAGAAGTGTTTTTGCTATACGGGGTCTTTTATTATTCCATATGAAAGTTTGGATTGCCTCTTCTATTTCTTTAAAGAATGACATTGGGATGTTGATGGGTATTGCATTGAATTTGTAGATAGCTCTTGGCAAGATTGTCATATTCACAATGTTGATTCTTCCAATCCAGGAGCATGGGAGGTTTTTCCATTTCCTTAGTTCTGCTTTAATTTCCTTTTTTAGGGTTTTAAAGTTTTCATCAAAAAGGTCCTTTACATTCTTAGTTAAGGTAATTCCTAGGTACTTTATTTTCTTTGAGGCTATTGTGAAAGGAGTTTCTTTCCTGATTATTGCCTCGTTCCTCTCACTGTTGGCATAAAGGAAGTCAGTTAATTTTTGAGGGTTGATTTTATAGCCTGCTACTCTTCCAAAGCTTTGAATCAGCTCAAGGAGCTTGGTAGTAGAGTCTATAGGATTCTTTAAATACAGAATCATGTCATCTGCAAAGAGGGATAGTTTTATTTCCTCTTTCCCTACTTGGATCCCCTTTATGCTTGCTTCTTGCCTTATTGCACTGGCTAGGAATTCTAGTACTATGTTAAAGAGTAGTGGAGAGAGTGGGCATCCTTGTCTCGTTCCTGATTTTAGAGAGAATGGCTTTAGATTTTCACCATTAAGTGTAATACTAGCAGTAGGTTTCTCATACACAGCCTTTATTACATTGAGGAATGTTCCATGGATTTCTAGTTTCTCCAGAGCTTTTAACATAAAGGGGTGTTGGATCTTGTCAAATGCCTTTTCCGTGTCTATTGAGACAATCATGTGATTTTTGTCCTTGCTTCTGTTGATGTGTTGAATTATATTAATTGATTTGCGTATGTTGAAGCAGCTTTGCCTCCCTGTGATGAATCCAGTTTGATCATAGTGTATAATTTTTTTGATGAGTTGTTGTAGACGGTTGGCCAGTATTTTGTTGAGAAGTTTTGCATCGATGTTCATCAAAGATATAGGTCTATAGTTCTCTTTCTTTGATGAATCTCTGTCTGGTTTGGGGATGAGGGTTATACTGGCTTCATAGAATGAGTTTGGTAAGGAACCTTCATTTTCAATTTCGTTGAAGAGCTTGAGGAGTATTGGTGTGAGCTCTGCTTTGAAGACCTTATAGAATTCAGCTGTGAATCAATCTGGCCCTGGGCTTTTCTTAGGTGGAAGTTCTCTAATTGCCATTTCTATTTCAGAGCTTGAAATAGGCCTGTTGAGTTGGCTTAGTTCTTCTTGGTTCAGTGTGGGTATGTTAATATTGGCTAGGAATTCATCCATTTCATCTAGATTCTCAAATTTGTTGGCATAAAGGTTTGAGAAGTATTCCCTCATGATATTCTGGATCTTGGTAATTTCTGTCGTGATATTACCATTTTCAACTGCGATTTTGTTTATTTCTATATGCTCTCTTCTTTTTTTGGTAAGATTTGCTAAGGGCTTGTCAATTTTGTTAATTCTTTCAAAGAACCAACTCCATCTTTTGTTGATTCTTTCTATAGTTTTTTTGGATTCCAAATCATTTAATTCTGCTTTGATTTTAATTATTTGCTTTCTTCTACTGGGATTAGGGTTGGTTTGTTGCTCTTTTTCCAGGAGCTTAAGGTGAGACATTAACTTGTTTGTTTGCAATTTTTCCAACTTGTTGTTGTAGGCACTCAGCGCTATAAATTTTCCTCTGAGTACTGCCTTTGCTGTGTCCCAAAGGAGTTGGTAGTTTGTGTGTTCCTTACTGTTAAATTTCATAAACTGTTGGATTTCTCTTCTGATCTCTTCGATGACCCATTGGTGATTCAACAATGTGTTGTTCAGTCTCCATGAGTTACAGGGTTTTCGTTGGTGGAGATGTGTGTTCAGTTCCAGTTTGATGCCTTTGTGGTCTGAGAGTGTGCATGGAATAATTTCTGTGTTTCTGAATCTGTCCAGGTTTGTTTTATGGCCTAACATGTGATCTATTTTGGAAAATGTTCCATGTGCTGCTGAGAAAAACGTATATTGTGTTGTTGCTGGGTGCAATATTCTGCAGATGTCTGTTAGATCTAGTTGGTCTATATAGTTGTTCAGTTCTAAGGTTTCTCTGTTGAGTTTTTGCCTTGTTGATCTGTCCATAGGTGAAAGTGGTGTGTTAAAGTCACCGACAATCACTGTATTTCAATCTATGTATGGTTTCAGTGTAAGTAAAGTTTGCTTGATGAAGTTTGGAGCTCCGGGATTGGGTGTGTAAATATTTAGGATCGTTATGTCTTCCTGGAGGAAAGATCCCTTTAGTTGTATGTAGTAACCTTCTTTGTCTTTTCTTACTAATTTTGGTTTGAAGTCTATTTTATCTGATATGAGGATGGCAACTCCAGCCTGTTTATGGGGGCCGTTAGCTTGATAGAGTTTATTCCAACCTCTCACTTTCAAAAGATGCTTGTTTTTTTGGGTAAGATGTGTCTCTTGAAGACAGCAGAACGATGGCTCTTGCTTTTTGATCCAACTAGACAGCCTATGCCGTTTAATTGGAGAGTTGAGTCCATTGATATTGAGAGTTAGGATTGAGAGATATTTATTAGGTCCTACCATTTTTAAAAGCTTTTACTTGGGCCTGTGTCTTGACAGTTCTTGTGGTCCTTAGGTGGTATGCTGTTTAGGTGCCATTTCTTTTCCTATATTGCATTTATTTTGGTTTTCTATGTATAGAACATCTTTCAGAATTCTCTGTAGTGTTGGTTTTGTTGCGACATATTGTTGCAGCTTTTCCCTGGAATGGAATGTTTTTATTGTTCCCTCAGTTATGAATGAGAGCTTAGCTGGGTACAGGATTCTTGGTTGGTGGTTGTTTGACTTAAGGGCATGACATATATGCTTCCAGTCACTTCTTGCTTGCATGGTCTCTGCTGAGTAATCTGGGGTTATTCTGATTGGTTTTCCTTTATAGGTTACTGAACCCTTTTCCCTGGCTGCCTTTAGGATCCCTTTTTTGGTTTCTACTGATCCAGTTCGGATTACGATGTGGCGGTGAGATGTTCTTTTCTGGTCAGGTCTGTTTGAGGTTCTAAAAGCTTCTTGTATCTGGATGGGCCTGCCCTTCTGGATATTTGGGAAATTGTCTGAGATGATTCCCTGAAGTATATTTCCAATACCATTGACCTCTTTCTCCAGACCCTCCTCAATACCAATTAGCCTTAAATTAGGCTTCCTAATTGTATCTTGGACCTCCTGAAGCGCTCTCTCATTTTTCCTAGATTTGGTTTGACTCATTTTCTGTTCTTTCTCTATAATAAGTAAATTATCTTCAGCCCCGGAAATTCTCTCCTCTGCATTGTCTAACCTGCTATCAAAGCTATCTACTTTATTTTTCATCTCCCTTGCTACTAATTGCTCATTTTTGATGCCTTGCATCTCTTCTTTTAGATCATGTATGGATTCTTTAGCTCCTTGATTTCCATTTGAGTGGTTAGCTCAGTAGCTTTATTTTCTTTGAACATTTGCTGGAGTTCGGTCACCTTTTTATTTGTGGATTCTATGAATTCATCCATCTTTTTTTGAACAGCCTTTATTATGGCCTCCTTTATGGCTTCTTCTTTTTTACTTATCACCTTGTTTATGGTTTCCTCTTGTTCAGCTATGGCTTCCTCCCTTATCTCTTTGTTTATATTTTCACATTTTTCATTAATGATGTTTATCAACTGCATTTGTACAGCACTTGGACGACTCTCCTCTAGGTTTGCCAGTGACTGTTCCATTGGCTGTTTACATTGGGTGGGGGAGGTGGGAGATGTTGTTTCTTGATTTGACATTTTTCTTGAGTTTCTTGTTCTGCCCATTTGAAAATGGGAGCAAGATTCATACTAAACACGATTATAGTTTTTCAGATATGTCCAACCTAGACCTCTGTAGCTGGCAGACTCTAGATGTTCACGAGTTTTGATTGGTGTTATCACTCTTTCTTTTTGTGGAGTTACGGACTAGTCTAATTATTCACTGATAAGCAATTTATATCCAAAACAATAAGCCTCTCAATCCAATCTCTATTGTCTTTAAGTCCCTCTGAGCCTAGAGAATGATTAACCACCTAGATATACAATGCTGCCCAACAGCCATCAAATGTAGATCCATGCAGTATAAGGGTTGAAAGAGGAGCAGAGGTCCAGAGATAGAGAAATAGAATGAGAGAGGTGAGGGGGTAAGTAGGTAGAGTATTTGAGTACAAAGTTTGGAAAGTATTAGAATAAAACTTATGTGTTGCTGCACGACTAGCTCTTAGCCCAACCGGTGGCCTCACAGTGGACCATGGGATGGATCTGCGAGCTTCTGTCTGAGCGTGGTTGGTGGACGTTTTCCTGTGCTGCTTCCAGTGGTGGCCCCAAGCCAAGGGTGTGGGGATTGAGAGTTTCAGGAGCTCTCAGCAGGACCAGCAGGAGGCCCCTCTGTTCCCAGGGGTGGGGCCCAGCTGGGGATGTGGGCTCCAAGGGCGGAGCCGCGCCTTTTTGGTTCTCAGAAGGGGAGCTTGGCTGCTGGTAGGCCCTTCAGATCCCTGCTGTGTTTCCACTGCTTTGTCAGAGTCTGTGACTGTGGGGGGGGGCCCTCGGTGGTGTCTTGCTCAGGATTCCCAGCTGGAGGATGCCCCGCTCGAGAATTGAGGGGGGGCAGATGCTGGCTCCTATTTACCCGCACCCCCTACCCACTGTTGTAAGGCAGGGTCCCAAAGCGCTCCACTCTCCAGATCCAGTGGCCTGGGTGAGGAGCCTGGTGGGCGGGTGGGAGCTGGGACAGCTCCGCCTCCCCTGGTGGGGTGCTGAGTCTTAGGGTCCGCCTGCTTGTCAGTTTCCAGTCAGAGGGCTGGGGGTGGGAGTTGGGGCAGCCCCGCCTCCCTTGGTGGGGTGCTGGGTCTTATGGGTAGCCCGCCTGTCAATCTCCAGTCAATGGCCTGAGGGAGGGGGCTGTTGAGGGGAGGGACAGGATTCTAAATTCCTTGCCCCCCTGCTCCAGCCAGTCTTTCTCTGGCGGGGTGTTGGGGTCTGAGTTAAGTTCTATTGCTTGGCACCCGCCCCGATTTCCTGATGTGTTTGGGGACGTGCTGTATTACTCACGCCTCTGGGTCAGTCTGGGGGAGCTCCATGGTGGTGGGGATTCTTTCACTCCCCTCGGGTCACCGCCACTGCCTGTGTTCTGCGTCTGGGTTCCGCTGTTTGCTGTTCTTGTTCTGCATCTGGGTTCTGCTGCCACCGCCTTTCACTGGCCCGGTTCTGTGCTGGTTTCTGCAGCCGTTGGGCTCCCAGCCTGGTGCCCTCCACTGCTGCCGCTGTTCGTGGGTTAGAGCCGGTGCCCGACCCCGCTTTCCCAGCGTGGAGCCTGCGCCAGCTCAAGCTGCTTTTGGCAGCTTGGTCTGGCGCGGCTTTCTGGGGCTTTGGGCGAGAGGTGGGGGAGGGGTCCTCGCGTTCCGAGTTCTTTGAGAAAGTTGCATGTGAGCTTTATCTGGATTTCTTTTCCACTTTGAGTCCTTCTCCGTTGCTTTTTGAGTTTGTTGTTGTGGATTTCTTTAGATAGTTGGCTTGTGGGACTCCCTGGTTCTCTCTTTTTGTCAGAGAAAGCTAGGTAGCGTCCCTACTGTCTCGGCGCCATCTTCCTTCCCCCTTGTATTTAATTTTTTTAATCACTTGCAAGGATTGTGTACGAACTCTTCATGCTGAATTATAGATTCTTCCAGGGAACAGAATATCATTGTATTAAGAAAATAGAGTGTAATTAGTAAACACTTGGTTTACACTCTACATTTCCAAGTATGAACTAGTGAGTGTTTATTCGGTCATTCCGAAGGGCCACAGGAGACAAGTCACCTAATACCTGATTTCTCCTGTTCATGTCAGTAATTACTATTACTGTGGCTGTTAATATTATCACTATTTTAAAAAAAATTATTAACAATGATTTTTACATCATATTTCAAATGATGTGTTTAACAAACAAATATTCAAGAAGGGAATCTCTATATACAATCACTGACAGTGAGATTTTAGAAATAATTAAAATTAGGCTGAGGTTTTGTATGTCATAGATACCTATGCAATAAAACATTATGTATATAGAGTCATAAATTTTTATGTCTATGTAGTTGTGTTTATATTTCTAATACCATGTCCACATTATCACTATTTTGATACCTGGTTTTGATCTTAGGATCTCGGGCATTCTTAGCTTGCTTGTTCACCTAACACACTCTTACTTGAGTTAAGAATTTATTTTGGCCTTGGCTTTTGCTATTGAAGAGATCAATGATTGTCCTGCTCTTTTATATAACTTGACTCTGGGATTTGATATGTGGAATATTCTATTTGAAGCTCTTGGAGAGCATTCAAAATCCCTTCATTAGCCCCTTTGGAAAGCATGACATTCCAAACTACTCTTGTATAAGAGATAGCAAATCTGTAGCAATACTTACAAAACCATCCGGATTAACATCTGCCCAGAAAGGGACATTGCTGGAACTCTCCAGTTTTCCACAGGTGATGGTGAGAAGAGTGGGGGATATTATAAAATGTCAAATTTGATGCCATTTCAGGTGTTTGAAGAGATTGCTAGGAAGAGATAGGATTTATGTATCTATCAAAATTTGTCATATCAAACAGTAAGAATTCAAGTTAATGGGATATCTAGAGTTACAGTGCTTATCATAGATAATGGAAAATTTAAAGCAGACAATGGGATTTTTAGAATTTTAAGCCTTATCAATAATTTCCTTAGAAAAATCAAGAAAGAGAAAATTGGTGAAGGGTAAAGATATGTTGAGGTGTAAGCAGATGACTCACACCTATCATCCTAGCTGCACAGGATTATTTATCTACAGTCAAGCAGGAAAAGGCATGAAATACTGTGAAATAGAGTGGTAGAGTGCTAGTCCTTACTGCTATCTAGAGTACCTATTACCATAAGTTCATACCCCTGATCTGGCATGTGTGTGTGCATGCATGTGTGCAAACACACACACACACACACACACACACACACACACACACACACACACACACGAACAGAATTATCCAGATACAAGAAGATTTCAGAACTCAAAATAGATGAGACCAAAACAGGACATCATACAGCCTCATTACAATCAATAAAGACCAAGGACAGGATTCTTAAATTTGCCAGGGAGAATATTAAAATCATCTATGAAGGTAAGTCAATAAGAATAACAACTAATTTCTCAGAAGTGACAATGCCAGCAAGAAGAGCCAGGATTGATGTATGTCATGGCCTAAAGACAAATAAGTACCAGCCAAGAATACTGGAAAAATTTAAACCCTCCAGGACAAGGAAAAAGTGAAACAATATACTGAACAAATCAGAATTACAGAAAATACTCAAAGATACTCTACACATTGAAAACCAACATGAAAAAAAACCAAAAAAAGGAAGAAAACCAACATGAACATGATATTGATACAGAAATGGCACCAAAAAAGAGGTCCAGCTAATTACAGTAAGAATTGCCAAGACACATTTACCCAACCATCCAGAAACAAGGACATACTAAACCCACTAGCACAACAATGTTCATTGCAGCACTATTCACCATAGCAAAGATATGGAACCAACCTAGATGTCCCTCAGTTGATGAGTGGATCAACAAGTTGTGGTATTTGTACACAATGGAATTCTATGCTGCTGTCAGAAAGAATGACATCGCCCCATTTGTTAGGAAATGGAAAGACTTAGAAAAAATCATATTAAGTGAAGTAAGCCAGACTCAAAGGAACTTAGGCTCAATGGTTTCCCTCATTCGTCATAATCAGTAGAAACCTTGGGCTCTACTAGCAGAGATCTGCAATAGAGCAAAATCTTGATACATAAGGCCATATAATGTGAATCTAATTGAAAGGACCTCCAGGATATTGAAACAAAAGCCATATAATGAATGATTGTTGTCCTTAATGTACTATGTTGTCTCTCATCTCCTTTGCTGTCCCTTGTTATCTCATATTGGTATAGTATCTCACTTTGTTATCTGATATATTGAATTTATTTGTATTTGGATATTTGAAATTTGATAGGGAAGGGGGGAAAACCAAGACGGGTGGGGATGTGGGGGGGGAGGGAAATGGGTACCAAGACATGTGAAAGGGTATCAATGTATGTGAATTAATGCACCTTCTATCTGGCAAATATCATGTAACCCTTTTACTAATTACAATAAAAAAATTAAAAAAAAAGAAATGCCAAGACACAGTCCCCTAAACAAAATGGATAAAAAGCGAAGAACTAATAAATCACTCAATCCTAACCCTCAATACTAATGGTATTATTAACTCTCCAAGTAAATGCAACTGACTGAGTAGTTGGATCAAAAACAAAGCTCCATTTTCTACAGTCTTCAAAGGACACATTTTGTCCAGGGAAACAATACTCTGAAAGTGAGAGGCTGGAATAAAATCTGTCAACCAGATAGCCCCATAAAGAGACTGGAGTTGCCATCCTCATATCAGTTAAAACAGACTGAAAAAACTAGTGAGAAAAGACGAAGAAGTTTATTACATATTAATAAAAGATCTTCAGGAGGATACAAGCATTCTAAATATCTAAACACCACTTACAATGACACTCAACTTCATCTAACAAACATTCTTAACTAAAACACATGTATATCCAAACACAGTGAACATTGGAGAGTTTAACATACAACTTTGTCTCTGGATAGATCAACGAGGCAAAATCTCAGCTGAGGATCCTCAGAACCTAACAATTGCATAGACCAAATCCACCTAAAAGACATCTGGAGAATACTCTACCTACCAACACCAGAATATGCATTCTTTTCAGCAGAACATGGAGCATTTTCCAAAATAGATTACATATTAGAGCACAAAGTAAATCTGTGCTGAGAAATAGAGAAATCATTGCCTGCATTCTTTCAGACCACATGGCAAAATACTGGAACTCAAAACCAAGCAGCAATGTAGAAAACCTTTAACTTGTGGAGATTGATCAGCATATTGTTTTTCTATGCTTATGTATTCATATGTTTTTATTGTAATTAATAGAAGGGTTACATTATATTCACCAGATAGAAGGTGCATTACTTCACATATATTGAAACCCCTTGTCATGTCTTGGTCTCCATTTCCCTCCTCCTACCCCCACCTTTCGTCTTGATTTCTTTCCTTCCTATCCCATTTCAAATAATCAAATATGCATATATAATATATATCAGATAACCAGGAGAGATACTGTAACAATATGAGATAACCAAGGGACAGCAAAAGAGATGAGAGATATAGTATATTAAAGACAACAATCACTCATTATATGGCTTTTGTTTCTATATCTTAGAGGTCCTTTCATTTAGCAACAATCCATATGGCCTTATGTATCTAGGTTTTGCTCTATTTTAAGTCTCTGCTAGGAGAGCCCAGGTTTCTACTGATTATGACAAATGAAGGAAACCATTGTGCCTATGTTTCTTTGAGTCTTGCTTACTTCACTTAATATAATTTTTTCTAAGTCTTTCCATTTCCTTACAAATGGAGCCATATCATTCTTTCTGACAGCAGCATAGTATTCCATTGTGTATAAATACCACATCTTGTTGATCCACTCCTCAACTGAGGGACATCTGGATTGGTTACGTATCTTTGCTATAGCAAATAGTGCTGCAATGAACATCATTATGTTAGTGGATTTAGTATGTCCTTGTTTCTGGATGACTGGATAAATGCCACATAATGGATTTGCTGGGTTATAGGGGAGGTCTATGTTTAGTTCTTTGAGGAACTGCCACACTGTTTTCCATAGTAGTTGAATGATTTTGCACTCCCAACAGCAGTGTAGTAGTGATCCCTCCTGGCCACATCCCCTCCAGCAGCTGTTGTTATTAGATTTCATGATCTTGGCCATTCTAACTGGAATGAAGTGGAATCTTAGAGTTTTTTTTGATTTGCATTTCTTTTATGGCCAGAAATGTCGAGCATTTTTTCATTTATATATAGGCCATTCTTATTTCTTGTTCAGAGAAGACTCTTTAAGTCTTTGGCCCACCTTTTAATGGGGTGATTGTTTTTTGGAGATTAGTTTTGGATTGATTCAATTTTTTGAGCTGTTGATATATTTTAGATATGAAGCCTTTGTCTGTTGTATGGTTAGTGAAGAACTTCTTCCACTCTACAGGCTTTCTAGTTAATTTGCTAGCTATGTCCTTTGCCATACAGAAGCTCTGAACTTTAATGCAGTCCCACTTATCCAGCCTTTCTCTGATTTGTTGTGTTTCTTGGTCCTTATTGGGAAAGTTTCGACCTTTGCCTAGGAGACCTAGTGTATCTCTTATTTCTTCTTGTAAAGTTTTCAGTGTATCTTCTTTTACCTCGAGGTCTTTGATCAATTTAGATTTAATCCCATTTCAGGGTGACAAAGAAGGATCCAACTTTAGTTTTCTGCAGGTGCTTAACCAGTTCTACCAGCACCACTTGTTGAAGAGGCTGTCTTTCTTCCATTCTATTTTTTGGCTTCCTTATCAAAGTTTATGTGGCCTTAAGTCTGTGGGTTAATATGTGGGTCCTCAGTTCTATTCCATTGGTTTCAGGCCAGTTTTCTGCCAGTATCAAGCTGTTTTGGTTACTATAGCTTTGTAGTAGAGTCTAAAGTTGGTACTGGGGTTCGTCCTGTGCTGATCTTTCTGCTAAGAAGTGTTTTTGCTATTCAGGATTTAATCAACATATTGTTGTATCTCCAGTGGGTCACTGAAGAGATCAGAAAAGAAATTCATGAGTTTAAAGTGTTTAAGTAAAAGGAGCATTCAAAATACCACCTCCTTTGAGACACAGAAAAGTCATTACTCAGAGAAAAATTTATGGCTCTGAGTGCTTACATTAACAAATTGGAGAAATCTCAAACCAACAATTTAATAATGGTCCTTATCTCATGGAAATGCAGCAACAAACCAAACCCCAAACCAGTAGAAGGAACAAATTATTAAAATTAAAGCAGAATTAAATATATTAGAGTCCAAAAAACCAGAGAAAGAATAAACAAAACAAAAAGGTAGTTATTGGAAAAAGTTAACTAAATTGACAGACACTTACCAAAAAAAAATTAGAGAGCACACTCAAGCAATATTATAGATTAGAATGTAAACATAATTACAGAAGATTCAGAAAGTCAGAAGGGAATTTTTTCCAAAACTTTTTGCCAACACATTTGAGATGGAATTTCTTGCAAACATTAATATGCCCAATCTAATCCATGAAGATGTAGACCAAGTATACAGTTTCATTTCAAGTAATAGCAATAAGAAATGACAATAAGAGATGGGAGCATCCAAGAAAAGCCCACCAACCGGTGGATTCACAGCTGAATTCTCTAAAGCATTCAAACAGAATTCACACCAATACTCCTCAAAATCTTCAAAGAAATTGAAAGTGTAAGTTCACTACCCAAAACATTCTATGAAGACAGTGTTACACTCATCTCCAAACCAGACAGTGACTCATCAAAGAAAACAATAGAAATTTTCTCTGATGAACATCGATGCAGACATAATGTTTTTTTTAATTTTTTTATTTTATTTTTTATTGTAATTAGTAAAAGGGTTACATGATATTTGCCAGATAGAAGGTGCGTTAATTCACATACATTGATACCCTTTCACATGTCTTGGTACCCATTTCCCTCCCCCACCCCACCCCCCACCTGTCTTGGTTTTCCCCCCTTCCCTATAAAATTTCAAATATCCAAATACAAATAAATTCAATATATTAGATAACAAAGTGAGATACTATACCAATATGAGATAACAAGGGACAGCAAAGGAGATGAGAGACAACATAGTACATTAAGGACAACAATCATTCATTATATGGCTTTTGTTTCACTATCCTGGAGGTCCTTTTAATTAGCTTCACATTATATGGCCTTATGTATCAAGATTTTGCTCTATTGCAAATCTCTGCTAGTAGGGCCCAAGGTTTCTACTGATTATGACGAATGAGGGAAACCATTGAGCCTAAGTTCCTTTGAGTCTGGCTTACTTCACTTAATATGATTTTTTCTAAGTCTTTCCATTTCCTAACAAATGGGACGATGTCATTCTTTCTGACAGCAGCATAGAATTCCATTGTGTACAAATACCACAACTTGTTGATCCACTCATCAACTGAGGGACATCTAGGTTGGTTCCATATCTTTGCTATGGTGAATAGTGCTGCAATGAACATTGTTGTGCTAGTGGGTTTAGTATGTCCTTGTTTCTGGGTGGTTGGGTAAATGCCAAGTAGTGGAATTGCTGGGTCATAGGGGAGTTCTATGTTTAGCCTTCTGAGGCACTGCCGCACTGCTTTCCATAGTGGTTGGACGAGTTTGCACTCCCACCAACAGTGTAGTAGTGATCCCTCCTGGCCACATCCCCTCCAGCATCTGTTTTTTTTTTATTTTTTAATTTTTTTAATTTTTTTTAATTTTTTATTTTTTATTGTAATTAGTAAAAGGGTTACATGATATTTGCCAGATAGAAGGTGCGTTAATTCACATACATTGATACCCTTTCACATGTCTTGGTACCCATTTCCCTCCCCCCCCACACCCCCCACCCGTCTTGGTTTTCCCCCTTCCCTATCAAATTTCAAATATCCAAATACAAATAAATTCAATATATTAGATAACAAAGTGAGATACTATACCAATATGAGATAACAAGGGACAGCAAAGGAGATGAGAGACAACATAGTACATTAAGGACAACAATCATTCATTATATGGCTTTTGTTTCACTATCCTGGAGGTCCTTTTAATTAGCTTCACATTATATGTCCTTATGTATCAAGATTTTGCTCTATTGCAAATCTCTGCTAGTAGAGCCCAAGGTTTCTACTGATTATGACAAATGAGGGAAACCATTGAGCCTAAGTTCCTTTGAGTCTGGCTTACTTCACTTAATATGACTTTTTCTAAGTCTTTCCAGTTCCTAACAAATGGGGCGATGTCATTCTTTCTGACAGCAGCATAGAATTCCATTGTGTACAAATACCACAACTTGTTGATCCACTCATCAACTGAGGGACATCTAGGTTGGTTCCATGTCTTTGCTATGGTGAATAGTGCTGCAATGAACATTGTTGTGCTAGTGGGTTTAGTATGTCCTTGTTTCTGGATGGTTGGGTAAATGCCAAGTAGTGGAATTTCTGGGTCATAGGGGAGTTCTAAGACATAATGTTTTATTACATAGATTGATATGTATCTGTAACAAACTGCCTAATTTTAATTATGTTCTAAAATCTAAGTGCCAGTGCCATGTATAACAAACAACTTGAGCCAGAAGAGTAACAAAGGCTATGGACAAATTTCCTTCCCCACAGATCAATGGTCTGAGAACTTTTCTTCTGTAATATATTTTGAAGACATGGATAATAATTCTAATTTTATTCTGATGGCTCACGAATGCAATCCTAACTTATCAGAAGGCTGATATCTGAGTATTGAGTTTTGAAGTTAGCCTAACAAAAAAATATGTGTTACTTTTATTTCCAGTTAACCAGGTAACTGGAAGTGGAGATGTGGATCATATATGAGAGTGCTAGTCTTAAGCAAAAAGCTCAAGAACAGTCTCTAGGTCTCTCTCTCTCTCTCTCTCTCTCTCTCTCTCTCTCTCTCTCTCTCTCTCTCTCCCTCCCTCCCTCCCTCCCTCCCTCCCTCCCTCTCTCTCTCTCTCTCTCTCTCTCTCTCTCTCTCTCTCTCTCTCTCTCTCTCTCTCTCTCTCTCTCTCTGTGTGTGTGTGTGTGTGTGTGTCTTCCTCTCCTTCTCCCTCTCCCTCGCCCTCTCTCTCTCTCATTGTAGACATATGTAGACAAGCGAAACCTGAGTTAACTGCTCACTGTAGGGAGTCAAGATGCCTGGGATGGGAATTACTCTCTTCCTTACTATAGAGGACATATGTTCTTACTTTTTTTTTTGCCAGTCTTGGGCCTAAGCTCAGGATCTGAGCACTGTCCTTGGGCTTTCTCAAGGCTAGAGCTTTACCACTTGAGCCTCAGCACCACTTCTGGCTTTTTTCTATGTATGTGGTACCGAGGAATCGAACCCAGGTCTTCGTGCATGCTAGGCAAGCACTCTATCACTAGGCCAAACTCCCGGCCCATGTTCTTACTTTTTATGTCACAGGTATGTTTATTATCTGGCTTTCATTTTCAGTAGTCCTTTGAAATCAAGGCTTGGACACAATCCCTGAGATTTTTGCTCAAGGATAGAGCTCTATCATTTAAGTCATAGCTCAATCTCTTGTACTTTTGGTTTTCAGTGATGATAAGATATTCAGAGACATCTTTGCCCAAGGTGGCTTAAATCATGATCATCAGATTTCAGCCTTTTGAGTAGATAAGACTACAAGCATGAAGCCCCAATGCCTGCCTCAACTTGTTTTTCTTATACCCAGTTAGCTTATTTTCATTTACCCAGTTTAGCTTATTTCCTTCTCTTAGTTACACAAACTATGATTGAATAGATTTATTAGTGCATTAAGATAGACACATTAATTGCTGCATTTTCAGCCTGTGAAATTTTGCCAGCTTCCTACAGAGAGGAAAAGCAGTATGGACTAGTTTAGCAAAAACTTTGACTTGAGATAGCAATATTTTCTTTTTCTTTTTGAGGTTAGCATCTTTTTTCTTTTTCCATATATTTTTTATTGTATTAATAGAAGGGTTACATTATAGTCACCAGATAGAGGGTGCATTACTTCATATACACTGATACCCTTTCTCATATCTTGGTCCCCATTTCTCTCCCCCACCCCCACCCCCAACTTGTTTTCCCCCTTCCCTATCCGATTTCAAATAACCAAATATGCATATATCCAATATATCAGATAACATGATGAAATATTGTAACAATATGAGATAGCCAAGGGACAGCAAAATTGATGAGAGATAACATAGTACATTAAGGACAACAATCATTCATTATATGGCTTTTGTTTCAATATCCTGGAGATCCTTTCTATTGCTTCTCACTATGTGGCCTGGGTCTTTAACTTAGGGCCCGGGCACAGTCCTTGGGTTTTTCTTCAAGGCTAGTGCTATATCACATGACACATGACCCGCAGCACCACTTCTGGCTTTTTCTGTGTATATGACACTGGGGAATCCAAACTTGGGCTTTGTGCATGCTAGACATGCACTCTACCATGAGGCCATGCTCCTGGCCCCTTTATGAATTTTTCTACTGAACACATTCTAGTAAAAATAATGAAGTATCTCTACTGGCTACTGTTTTTTCTTTTTGTTTTTTTGTCTATTGGTAATTTTCAATTTTGGTTTGGCTGAATTAAATTAAGAAGCTTATTTATTTTTCTTCTTTTATTTTTTACTTTTTTATTGTTGGGGTACAGTTACAGGCACATTACTTCTCACACATTGATATCCCTCCTCATGTTTTTGTCCCCATATCCCCCCTCCCAATCATCTTGGTTTCCCCCTTTCCCTTTCCTATTTCAAATAATCAAATAAATGTATATACAATATACAAAGTCAGATACAGTAACAATATGGGATGCACATCCTGATATTTCCTGTTTGGTTTTAAACTTGGGAGAATAGGAGAATTACACTGGCATTCCAATTAATGAGTCCCGACTTAACAAATTCAAAGAATCTCAGACTACTTTGTTTTGCTTTTAAAAACAAACCTAATTGAAAAGTAGTATTTCATTTTAAAGTTCCATTTTTAGCACTGAGTATTGTACATGCTAAATTATACTGAATCCAAATAATATTACACAAAGAGATTAACATTTTTTGCCTTTTGAACTCTCCTATAAAGGATTTTCTAATTTTTAATACCTCTCAAGTGGAGATTCTAAGAATGCCAGTTACATTACCCACATTGTTACTAGGTATTAGTGACCATTTCTAATATTATGAAAGAAGGAAACAGAAACATTTCCCAGAAATGGATTTAGATACCCATCTAACTAATTGGATTGTGTCATTGATGCTGGTCTGTAAGGCTCGATGTACTGCAACTTTTCTGCCAACTCATCCTCACCCTTGATTTTTTAAATTATTTTTATTGTGATTAATAGAAGGGTTACATTATATTCACCAGATAGAAGGTGCATAACTTCACAAACATTGATACCCTTTCTCATGACATGGTCCCCATTTCCCTCCCACCCTCTCCCAGTTATCTTGATTTCCCCCGTTCCCTATCCAATTTCAAATAACCAATTAAGCCCATATAAAATATATCAGATAACAAGGTGAAAAATTATAACAATATGAGATACTCAAAGGATGGCAAAAGAGATGAGTACATAGTACATTAAGGACAACAATCACTCATTATATGGCTTTTGTTTCCTTATCCTGGAGGTCCTTACATTTAATGTTGTACTGTTTGGCTTAATGTCTCTAGATTTTGTTCTATTGTAAATCTCTGCTAGGAGAGCCCAAGGTTTTTACTGATTATGACCAATGAGGGAGATATTTGGCCTATGTTCCTTTGAGTCTGGCTTACTTCACTTAATATGATTTTTTCCTAAGCCTTTCCATTTCCTTACAAATGGGGAAATGTGGTTCTTTCTGACAGCAGCATAGAATTCCATTGTGTATAAATACCACATCTTGTTGATCTACTCATCCACTGAGGGACATCTGGGTTGGTTCCATATCTTTGCTATCTCACCCTTGATTTTGTATCTTGGGTGTCATTTTTGGAAATCAAAGACTGTTGATGGGCTCCTGTCTCAAAGTCCTGGAGCAAAAAATGCTTTTAACCGTAAGCTTACAAAAGAAAAACCACATGGTGGGATGGTTAACAAAACTAATAAAAGTTGTTATATTTAAGCTAGACAAACCTATCTAGGAGAATAATCAAGAAGGAGAACTTTGCTGAGGCTAACCAACAGGGCACATCGGCAATTCATAGAATGACTTATTCCTCACTTCTAGCTTTAGGCATAGGAAAAAACCTCCAAGCAAACACACACTGAAATTCTGAAGAACAATGTGCGCATTATCAAATTTTCTACTAATTTCAAATTATCCAAAGTAGTCAAACAATCAAGTTTTTCAAAATTCCATTAGGTAATTTTTATGATGCAATTGATTTTCAAGCAACACAAATAACATAATCATTTTTGTCACTTTTACAAAAGAAAAATTTAAAGACATGTATGAAGAGAAATGACTAAGAAAACAGTCTGAAAAAGTCTTGGACCTTCACCATATGTGCAAGAGTTGGTGGTAGGTAAGCTATCAAATAAATATTTTCTACATGATAATATGAAAATAATAATTTAGAATGTAACATAGGTAAAACCATGAGAAATGGTAAAGCTGTAAGAAATATCACATCTGCCAATAAACATAAAACTTCTCCACGAACCAGCAATCCCACTTCTTGGCTTCTGTCCAATTGACCACAAACCAGGCTACATTGAAGGCCATGTTAACTGAAGCATTGTTTAATTGTTAATTTTTTATTCTTCATTTCATTTGTTTCCTTTTTTCTAATTGTATTTCATTTCTTTGTTTCTTTCTCCATCACTGCTGTTCTTTCAAATTCTAGATGCAAAGCAAGGTGACTACTACTATTTTTCTATTGTCAACCATGATTAATATATGTAACTTTAACTTCTCTATATATCACACTGATAATAAATAAAAATTAAAAAATGGAATGTCTAACCCTAGGAATATACATTTTTAAATAAAATTCCAAGATTGCATCATGAATTCACAATGGGATTTGCAGTGAGAATGTAAAATTTTATGAAAGGCTCAATCCATGAACCTTTCATTTTTCATACCACCATTCAGAGGGTTGTAGATCCACAGTTTTTGCCATGGAAGTTAATCCTTCCAAATTAAAAAAAAAGACTCTCTCCTTGGTAAACTTGGGTTACTTTTGTTTCTGAGCTTAACTGCATAATGGTTGCTTGACCAAATATTTTTTGAAATGACCATTTCTGAAAAATTAGAAAGTATATAATGCTGTGAGTATTGTGGCCTAGGCCAACTATGAAATGTTTTTTCATCACACAGCAGAGCCAGCAATGAGAAATAGGGTCAGAATGGTGACTTCTCCTGCACAGTTAATACTTTCCATGCTGAATGGAATACAGCATGAAGAAAGATTTTTCTTAAGGAGTTTTACAGGAAATTAGGCTAAGTATTTTCAAAATTTTTTTACAAGAGTCTATGAGAAAGTATAGGTATTTAAATAATTAGTAGACATACCATGGCTCTGAGATGTAAATCTCAGTCTTCCAGCGAAAAGTCTGAACTCCGCTCTCTTTTCCCATATGATAAATTATCCCATGGGACTTTAGGAACTACTGTGTTGCAGTCCAAAAATGGCCCAGTGAGCTAAGTGTGTGAAAGATTTGAAAATATATGAAAAAGTTCTAGAAGGCTACAAGTTGTTTCAGGTGTGAAGTAGCATGCCAGCACATCCCTGAGAAGATTGAGAATATGATGCTGAAAGGCCTAAACACATATAGACCAAATCCCCATTTAATCTTATTTCTGTGTTTGGGCCCCCTGAGCCTTTAATTTTTACATTTTTTTTAGGTACAGACCTTTCCATCTGGCAATGATGGGCCCTGAGGGAATGTGAGGCTGGACAAAGGTCCCAGTGTGTGAGTTCCCATCAAAGCCACAGAGTCCATCATGAGTCAAGCTACACCCAGCCAGGTAAGTCATGCAGGCTGACCAGCACTCTGAGGACAGGACAATAGGTGGTTGGGCCTGCTGAGGGCCCCGGGAAACTCCCACACCCCAGACCCTTGGCTGGGGGGCCTGCCCCTAGAAGCAGCACAGGAAAACCAACCATCTGCCCAGCACGCTGGGACTGAAGTTCGCAGATGCATCCCACGGCCCACTGTGGGGCCACTGGTTTGGCTGAGAGCTAGTCATGCAGCAGCACACAGCCTCTGGGAAGAAGCTGAACACCTGCAAAAACTGCAAACTCTGACCTAGTCAGCAGAGGAATCAATTTGGCCGAGAACCACAGGTATTCACATATTCCCAGAACCACCAGTCCCAATCCAAGTAAAGACCGCTACCTACTGACCACAGAGTGAACTACAACAACAGTTCTCAATGCCAAGGAGAGCGCAAAGAAGAATTACGACATACATAAATAATCAAAGTCCCACGCAAAGCCCAAAAGGTAACAAGAGCAAAGGGATGAGAGAGATGTCACCATTCCACGAAATGACACCTGAAGAGACACGAAACATGACCCTATTCAAGGAGATGATTGTGAAGAGACTAAAGAGATTAAATCAGAGCTCCAAAAACAATTCCAGGAACATAGGCAGGAAATCACCAAAGAGCTCCTCAAATTCAAAAGAGAAATGGAAGAAAAGATTAATACCCTCAGAGCAGACATGATCAGCTCAGTGTCCACACTTCAAGCAAAAATGGAGGCATTAAACAGCAGATTGACAGAGATGGAGAACAGAACATTAGATGGAAGATAAAACACAAGAGCTGGAACAGAAAATCGCTACCTTGGAAAAATCAGTTAGAATCTACCAGAGAGAGCTCCAGGAACTGGCAGATGCAGCAAAGAAGTGTAATCTTCGTATAATAGGGATTGAAGAGGGGGCAGAACTCCAGGACAAATGTATGCAACCTTTATTCACCAAAATCATAGCAGAGAACTTCCCGAACTTCAAAAGGGAAAATATTCACATTATTGAAGGTTTCAGGACCCCAAAGAGGCAAGATCCTAGAAGGAACTCATCTAGACATACCATAGTAAAGACACTAGACCCGAATACCAAGGAATTGCTCTTAAATTCTGTAAAAACAAAGAAGGAGCTATACTATAATGGGAAGAAAATTTGAATTACAGCAGATCTCTCCATGCAAACCCTAAATGCAAGAAAAGCTTGGAAAAACATCCTTGACGTCCTGATGACCAACAAATGCCAACCCAGACTGATATATCCAGCAAAACTAGCATTTACATTTGAGGGCGAAACAAGAATATTTCACTACAAAGAGAAGCTTTATGAATACGTGCACACTAAACCAGTGTTACAAAGAATACTAATTAATCGAGAACAAATTGTAGAACATCAAGAACCCCCATCAAGAAGCAAACATCTATAATTCACTAAACACAAAAGGAGAAAAAAGAGAGAAAGAAACTTACAGGTAAAAATAAATCACGACAATGGACACTGACCACTTCTCCATAAACTCCCTAATTGTGAACAGGCTGAACAATCCAATCAAAAGTCAGAGAGCAGCAGAGTGGATTAAGAAAAGCCACCCATCCATATGTTGCCTCCAAGAGACCCACCTCACTGCCAAAGACGGAAACAAATTCCAAGTGAAAGGATGGAAATGAATTTTCCACTCCAATGCACCATGCAAAAAAGCAAGAGCAGCAATCTTAATCTCTGACAAAATTAACTTCTCAGTAAAATCAGTACATAAAGACTGAGGCGGCCATTACATATTTGTAAAGGGTACAATCCATACCCATAATATTACAGTTATAAACATTTACTCCCCCAACACGGGAGCACCCAAATTCGTCAAACAAACTTTTAGAATTACAGAACAAATAGACTCAAACACAGTCATAGTGGGAGACCTCAATACAACACTCTCAACAAATGAGAGGTCAACTCAACAAAAGTTAAGCAAAGACACCATCGACTTAAATGACACCATAGCCCAGTTGGGCTTAACAGATATACACAGAGTCTTCCACCCAATGGCAAAACTTTTTACATTTTTCTCAGTAGCATATGGAGCCCACTCCAAAATAGATCATATAATAGTTCATACTTAAGCAGATACAAGAGGACTGATATAATCCCATGCATTCTATCAGACCACAGTGGAGTCAGACTAATTCTGAACAATGCAAAGTCAAAAAACATTCAATTACATGGAAACTGAACAACACACTTCTGAATAACCCCTGGGTAACAGATCAGATCAGAAATGAAATTAAAAACTTCCTTGAATGTAATGACAATCAATAAACATCACAAAGGAACTTATGGGACACATCAAAGGCAGTTCTAAGAGGCAAATTTATCGCACTGGGAGCGCATATTAAAAAGACAGAAGAAGAGCACGTAAATTACCTTAAAAAAACTGAAACACCTAGAGGAACAAGAAAAAGTTAATTCTAAAACAGCTAGAAGGACAGAAATAACAAAAATAAAATCAGAAATTTCAGAGATTGAAATAAGATCTACTATATACAAAATTGATAAATCAAAAAGTTGGTTCTTTGAAAGAGTCAACAAAATAGACAGACCCTTGGCAAGATTAATCAAAAAAAGGAAAGGGGAGACTCAAATAAACAAGATTAGTGACCCCATGGGAACAATTACTACTGATTCCCAAGAAATCCAGTCCATAATGAATAAGGACTACCAGGGCTTATATTCAAAGAAACAAGAAAATCTAGTAGAAATGGATGATTTTTAAATAAATATAGGCTACCCACACTGAACAACGATGAGGTAAACAAATTGAACAGACCAATTTCTTACAACGAAATTGTGGAAGCAACCAAAAAAAGCCCAGGTCTAGATGGATTCACTGCGGAATTCTACAAGACATTTAAAGATGATATAACACCTATACTCTTGAAACTTTTCCGAGAAATAGAAACAGAAGGAGCAATGCCAAACTCATTTTATGATGCTAATATTACTCTCATCCCCAAACCAGGGAAAGACCCAACAAAAAAAGAAAACTACAGACCTATCTCTCTAATGAACACAGATGCAAAACTCCTCAATAAAATATTAGCCAACAGAATCCAGAAACAAATTTAAAAAATCATACACTATGATCAAGTGGGCTTCATCCCACAAATGCAAGGCTGGTTTAACATTTGCAAGTCAATAAATGTAATACATCATATCAATAGAGTTAAGGATAAGAATCATATGATAATTTCTCTGGATGCGGAGAAGGCATTTGACAAAATACAACATCCATTCATGTTGAAAGCACTAGAAAAAATAGGAATAAGAGGTACATTCCTCAAAATAGTGAAAGCCATATATGAAAAACCTACATTCACCTTAAAATCAGGAACTAGACAGGGATGCCCACTCTCTCCACTTCTCTTCAATATAGTGCCCTTAGCCAGAACAATAAGGCAAGAAAAGGACATCAAAGGGATCCACATAAGGAAAGAAGAAATTAAAGTTTCCTTATTCACAGATGACATGATCCTCTACTTGAGTGACCCAAAAAACTCCACTCCCAAACTTCTAGAATTAATAAGCCACTTTAGCAAAGTGGCAGGATACAAAATCAACCTTCAGAAGTCAGTAGCCTTCATACACCAAAAAACAGAAGGCCAAATCAAGAAAATGATCCCATTCGCAATAGCCCCCAAAAGAATAAAATATTTAGGAATATACTTAACCAAAGATGTAAAAGAATTATTCAATGAAAATTATAAAAGCCTAATGAAAGAAATTAAAGAGGACACTAGGAAATGGAAAGACATCCCATGCTCATGGCTAGGGACAACCACCATAGTGAAAATGCCTACACTGCCAAAATTGATATAAAATTCAATCAAAATCCCAAAGACATTCTTTACAGAAATTGAAGATACAATCCAAAGATTCATATGGAACAAGAAAAGACCTAGAATAGCCAAAACAATTCTAGGGAAAAAGAGCAATGCTGGTGGTATTACAATATCAGACTTCAAACTCTACTATAGAGCCATAATAACAAAAACTGCTTGGTATTGCCACAAAAACAGACCAGATCATCAGTGGAACAGAATAGAAGAGCCAGAAATAGAACCATATACCTATAGGCAACTTGTATTTGACAAAGGAGCCAAAGATATACAGTGGAACAAACACAGTCTGTTCAATTATTGGTGCTGGCAAAACTGGGCAGCCACATGCAGAAAACTAAAAATTGACCCTAGCCTTTCGCCATGCACAAGCATTAACTCAAAGTGGATCAAAGACCTCAACGTCCAACCGAAAACTGTGTAACTGCTACATGATAAAGTAGGAGAGACACTGGAACTCATAGGCAGAGGCAAAAGATTCCTGAACAGAATCCCAGGGTCACAACAGATTGGAGAGAGACTCGATAAATGGGACTACTGTGGGGAGCCAGAGTGGAATCAAACTGTACCTTGACTTGCATCAGACGATGGCTTTATTGTCTTATTGCTTTCTGGCCCTATTCTATGTAAATGACCTGAGAATTACCATATGAATGTAACATCTGGAGGTTCCCTGGGTGAGGAGGAGGGAAGAAGGGGGAGTGGAAAATAAACGCGGCAGTCTCGGCAGTCTTTGCCTGGACTGCGGACATCCCGGACCCGGTGTGTCTGTCTCTCTTCTTTTTCTTCCTAGTCCTTGTCCCCTATTTCAGGAACCCCAACCTGCGAACCCTGGTTTGCTGCCGGTTGGCCCTGGCAGACTACCTAAAAATAAAAATTTCTGTACATATAAAAACATAGTTGCAAAAGTAGAGAGACAGCAAACCAACTGGGAAAAAATATTCACCAACAATCCATCTGACAAATGCTTAATATCTATTGTTTACAAGGAACTCAAGAAACTAATCCCCTCCCAAACCCAATAAACCATTCACTAAATGGGCAAGGGAACTAAAGCGAGACATATCAGAAGAAGAGATTAAAATGGCAGAAAAGCATATGAGAAAATATTCATCATCTATGGTCATAAAGGAAATGCAAATAAAAACAACCCTAAGATACCACCTTACCCCAACAAGAATGGCCAAAATTTTGAACTCAGACAATGACAGTAGCTTCCGAGGTTGTGGAGAAAAAGGAACCCTACTACACTGCTGATGGGAATGCAGACTAGTGCATCCACTCTGGAAAGCAGTGTGGACGTTTCTTAAAGAACTGAAAATAAACCTTCCTTATGATCCTACCATACCACTTCTGGGCATCTATTCTGAACATCATGACCCAGGATATTATAAAGACACCTGCTCAGCTATGTTCATCTCTGCACTATTCACAATAGCCAGGCGATGGAAACAATACAGATGCCCTACTGCAGATGAATGGATACAGAAAATGTGGTATATATACACAATGGAATTCTACATAGCCAACAGACAAGATAAAATAATGGCATTCTCAGGGAAGTGGATGAATCTAGAGCGAATCATGTTGAGTGAGACAAGTCAAAACCTAAGGAACAAAAGGCGTATGGTATCCTTGATATGTGGCTATTAAATCCAAAGAGTATAAGAGTGAGGACTCAATAACTGCATACCCAACGCTATGGACATGGTTAATGGAAATATAAATATAACTATATAGACAAAATCCTATGACTCTATAGACATAATGTTTTATTTTATAAATTAATATGTTTCTATGACACATAAACCCTTAGCCTAATTTTGATTAAGTTCTAAATACTAAGTCCCAGTGATTGTAAATAGAGATTCCCAACTTGAACACTTGTTTGTTAAACTTGTCATTTAAAATATGATGTAAAAAACAATGTTAATAAATTCTCTAATAAAAAAAAGCAGAAGGCAAAAAAATAGAAGAACTCCTCAGCAGTAGGGCATATTGATGTTTTCCTTGACTGTTTATGGCAGAATGTGTTGGTGAGGGCATTGACTGACAACCATATAGTTACATCACATATGTCCATAGGAAAAGCAGTGGCCACCATTTTCATGCACACAGACAAATCCAGACTTTTCAATTTCATCCATTCAAAGCACAGACACTGATTTATGAATTATATTATAACTCAGTAGCACTGTATGACTTCCAAAGTCCAGAATAATTCCTGCAAATGTGGCAATTCATTGTGCAGATGAGGAATCACTTGGAATCACCTTTCACCTTTGCATTTTTTAGATAGCATGGGAGATGGATTTGTATTTATATGTGATGACACTTCAAACAAGACAGCTTTTATACTTAAAGCACACAATAATGAAATTTCTAATGTTGACCTGAATAGTTAAATCAAAGGACTATCTTGTGACTGCTTCAGCAGACAAATACATGAAGATCACAGACCTCTTAGGAGGTCAAGTCTTATGCATTCCAGGAGCATGTAATGAAGGTCATAGAATTTTCTTACCTTGAAGCTATCCTAACAATGTCTCATCTGTACCTAGAGCTGAACTGAGGACCAGAAATAAAATTCATTTTCTACTGCCTGGTGTGTATTTGTGGGGGAACATACTGATAATACAGAGCTTGTCTTTGTTGCTGCCATTACCTGGGTAGTATCTAGAGTACTTGTTGGATTTCCTGTCCAAAAAAGAACAGTCTCATCACATAGTAACTGAGAAGCATAAAGAAAGATATAAAGGGCCTAGGGTTCATATATCACTATAAAAGTGATATCTGTGATTTAGAGCATGCTTTGAAAGCATCAATTAGGGTTCTTCCTCATAGCCCTTCAACATTTGAGCAAGACACAACATATGATGACATGAATTCAAGGAAGTTTCATAGTGTTGGCCAGAAAGACTTACTCTTTCACCATTATCCATTATCTTTAAAAGCTCCACTTTCCTCAATAGTTCAATAGGTTGAATGTCTAGGCTATAGTATAGGAGTTATGTGGAAATTTTATTTTGGAATCTATAGCAGAATTTAATGCACTGATTAGATCTAGGTATGAAGTATTATTCTTGACAGTTGAATTATTTCACATCAATGAAGATTTGGGATTTCTAGATAAAAATCTAAGTAGCTACTGATATCTTTCTTCCTTTCTTTTTCTCAGATACCTCATTCAGTTTGCAGTGAGAGTTGTGAATCTGGATTCAGGAAATCGCCTCAGGAGGGAAAGGCTGCCTATTGTTTTGATTGCATCCCTTGCCCAGAGAATGAAATTGCTAATGTGACAGGTAAGCAACTGTCCTATGTAGTCATTCTCCATCTCTCCACACTTTTCTTAATTCATCTATCTTGATATAACAGTTCCAAATTACAATGGTAGGAAAAAATATTTCTTTCCTTATGATATTTCTTCTTCGTGTGTGTGTGTGTGTGTGTGTGTGTGTGTGTGTGTGTGTGTGTGTGTGTATGTTGACAGTGTGTGTCTTGTGCCTGGGCACTGTCCCTAATCTTTTTTACGCAAGGTTAATATTCTAACACTTGAGGCACAATTCTACTTATAGCCCTTTTGGTAGTTAATTGGAAATAATTCTCACAGAATTTCTTGTCCCACTGAATTCAAACTGATATCTTGATAACAGCTCCCTAAGTTTCCATGATGAGGCATAAGCCACTGGCACTTGGGAAAACTGCTTTTTATAATAACACAAACTGTGGGGTTTGAATACATAGGTGTTTATTTTGAGAAATTCTCTCCTCTCTAGTCAGCAAGGTGAGTTGAGCCTCTATGAAAAATAATGTGAAGTATTATTTAGGATAGTATCACCATGTTTTTCTAAATTAGGTTTCAACTACAGTAAAACCAATAAAATTTTATTTGCACTGCTTACAACTGCTGTTTCAACAGAGCAAGTGATCAGAAAGCTGAGTTTACTTAACAAAGTACATACAAGTGTTATGCATACCTATCATGACTACAGAGCTTTAAAGAGTTCTTTGATTCTTGTTCTCCAGTACTTGAGGTAAAAAATATAAGGTGCTAAGTTCAAGGGAGGGCTAAAAAGCTTCTATTAATATTAGCCAAAAACATAGGAAAGTATAAGTTTTATTGTCCATAATTTTGAATGGTGTTCACTGAATTGTGTATACAGTAAAGAGCATTAATATTGTAGCATCATAAATTGTAATAATTATTGTTAACATATTAGAAATTACAAAACTATCACAATATCACTATGTATGATAATAACTAAAGGTAAAAAGCAGTTGCATTCAGAATGTAAATATAGAGCATGTTATCTCTCTCCCTTTGACAGCACCCAAACTGTGACAGAGTGTTTCCCTGCCTTTCTGCTTGTCCATGTGCTTGTCTGCTTGCTTTCTTGCTTATTTATTCACTTAATAAAGATCCAGGGAAAGGTTTCTTAACACTGAAAAATAGAACACAGGAATGAAGGTGAATTATAGTGGTAGAGAGACATAGAAATAGAATAGTAGATATTTCTTGAAGTATCTGAGAATTCTTGCTTTTATCATCATAAATACTGCCATGTTAAATTTACCTCTAAATGGTGATTGCCAAATTTCCTTTGAAGAAAGGAAAATACGGAACACAGACAAATGATAATACATGCTCCTCACTGGATATGGAGCATTGAGTGAGGTGTCCAGATAATCAATATGCCAACCCAGAGAGAAACCATTGCCTCCTAAAATTTGTAAGTTTCCTGGCTAATGGAGAAACCTTGGGGATGGCCCTGGGCTGTATGGCTGGTTGCTTCTCTATTCTCACTTCTATTGTTCTAAGTGTTTTACTGAAACACCACAAAATTCCAATCATTAAGGCCAATAACCGGGCTCTCAGCTACATCCTGCTTATCTCCCTTATCTTCTGTTTCCTCTGCTCCCCGCTGTTTATTGGCTGTCCCAACCCACTCACCTGCATCCTGCAGCAGATCACATTTGGAATTGTGTTCAACTTAGCAATTTCCACAGTGCTGGCAAAAACTATGATTGTGGTCCTAGCATTCAAGGTCACTTCTCCAGGAAAAAGAATAAAGTGGCTGTTGTTATCAGGGGCTCTAAATTTCATTATTTCCCTCTGCATCCTTATCCAGGTGACAATCTGTGGATTCTGAGTCACAACCTCTCCTCCCTGCATTGACACAGATGCACACTATGAATATGGCCACATCCTCATCGTGTGCAATGAAGGTTCCTTCACTGTTTTCTATTGTGTTCTGGGGTACGTTGGCTCCCTGGCCCTGGCCAACTTCAATGTGGCTTTCCTTGCCAGGAACTTACCTGATGATTTTAAGGAAGCCAACTTCCTAACATTCAGCTTGCTGGTGTTCTGCAATGTCTGGGCTACTTTTCTGCCAGGATATCATAGCACCAGGGGAAAATCATGGTAGCTGTGAAGATATTCTCTATCTTGGCTTCCAGTGCAGGGCTCCTAGGCTGCATCTTTGCCCCCAAGTGTTACACATCATGTTAAGACCAGAAAGAAACTCTGTCCATGGCTTCAGATATAAAACACATACTAGCGGAACAAAGCCTTCCCTACATGACTAATGTGAATGGTCATATTATAGAAGATCTGAACTTAATCCTCATTTCTTTCCTAGTATTATATTAGTTTATACTGTGGAAATTACTTCAATGAATATTTATGTATAACTCATTTATATGATTTTTTATTCCTCTATTACTTCTATAGGGAAACTACAGTAATAGCTGGCTGTATTTGATTATAAATTTGAATATTTTTGATTCTTATCATCTCAACTTAATGCTATTATCTGCATGTTTTACATCTTTTTACTGTTGCCTTGTTTTCTATCTTTGGTTTCGCTTTCACTTTATAAATTGTTATATATGAACTTCCTTTCTGTATATCTTCTTTTCTTCTTAATGATGTTTTATATTTAATTTTGCTCATCTAGTAAGTTTTATTCAATAGCTGCATGTTTCTAGTCACACTTCTGGCTTTTGCAATATTCATGAATTTGTTTTGCTACATCTCTCTCTTCCATTCTCTGTCCCTCATCATATCCTCTCACCCTCATTCATATTCCTTCTTCCTGCTCTGCTTCCCCCATAGAGAATACAGCAGTAGAGATCAGGTGTTTGATATTTGGTCACCAGTCACCTTTCTGCAGGGACTTGAACCCTGTTACCTCATTAACATCAGTACAGATCTTTTCTGCAAAAAAAATGCTCTAGTTCCCAGGAAAGACCAAAACATAACACAAAATCAAGCATTTGGAAATCACATTACACACCAGAAGGCAGAACTTCAAATGTGTCCTTGTCTCAGACTGTGCAATCACAGACATTCTCAAGTGGAACGAATTACAATTGGATCAACTCTCAGAAAGCAAAATAAAATAGCTGATGGTTCAACATATGCAAGTCAATTAATATAATTCAACACATCCATACGAGCAAAAACAATCATCACATGATTTTCTCAAAAGATGCAGAAAAGGCACTTGACAAGATCCAACACCCCTTTATGCTAAAAGCTCTAGAGTCATGGAACATTTCTCAGTATAATAAAGGCTATGTATGACAAACCCACAGCATTATACTTAATGGCAAGAAGCTAAAGCCATTCCCTTAAAATCAGGAAGGAGACAAGGATGCCCACTCTCTTCACTCTTCTTTAACATAGTATTAGGATTCCTAGCCAGAACAAAAAGGCGAGAAGCAAGCATAAAGTGGATCCAAATAGGGAAAGTAGAAGTGGAACTTTCCCTCTTTTCAGATAACATGATTCTGTATTTAAAGAACCTAACAGACTCGACCCCCAAGCTGCATGAGATGATTCCAAACTTTGGCAAGGTAGCAGGGTATAAAATTCACCCTCAAAAATCAACTGCCTTCGACTATGCCAACAGTGAAAGGAACAAGGCAACAATCAGGAAAGCAACTCCTTTTGCAGTAGCCTCAAAGAAAATAAAGTACCTAGGAATTAACTTAACTAAGAATGTAAATGGCCTTTTTGATGAAAACGTTAAAACCCTGAAAATGGAAATTAAACAAAACCGGGAAAATGGAAATATCTCCCATGCTCCTGGATTGGAAGAATTAACATCGGAAAAATGGCAATCTTTCCCAGGACTATCTACCAATTCAACACAATGCCCATCAATATCGCTATGTCATTCTTTAATGAAATACAAGACGCAATCCAAAATTTCATATGGAATAATAAAAGACCTGTACAGCAAAAACACTTCTTAGTAGAGAGAATAGTGCAGGAGGAATTTCAATACCAAACTTTAGACTCTATTACAGAGCTATAGTGAACAAAACACTTGATACTGGCACAAGAACAGGCCTGAAGACCAATGGAATAGAACTGAGGACCCAGATATTAAACCACAGTCCTATGGCCATCTAATCTTTAATAAGCGAGGCAGAAAATAGAATGGAAGTAAGAAAGCCTCTTCAACAAGTGGTGCTGGCAGAACTGGTTAAGCACCTGCAGAAAACTTAAGTTGGATCCTTCTTTGTCAACCAGCAACAGGATTAACTCCAAATGGATTAAAGACCTCAAGGTAAATGCAAATACACTGAAAACTTTACAAGAAGGAGTAGGAGGTACACTAGGTTTTCTTGGAAAAGGTTGAAACTTTCTTAATAAGGACAAAGAAACACAACAAATCAGAGAAAGTTTGCTGTATTAAACTGCAGAGCTTCTGTATGGCAAACGACATAGCTAGCACATTATCTAGAAAGCCTACCAAGTGGGAAAAGATCTTCACGAACCATACAACCAACAAAGGCCTCATATCTAAAATGTAACAACCCCAAAACTAATCTCCAAAGAAACAACCATCCCATTAAAAGATGGGCCAAAGACTTAAATAGAGACTTCGCTGAAGACAAAATAACAATGTCCTATAGACACATGAAGAAGTGCTAACATGTCTGGTCATAAAAGAAATGCAAATCAAAACAACTCTAAGATTCCACCTCACTCCAATTAGAATGGCCGGGATCAAGAAAACTAATAACAACAGATGCTGGAGGGGATGTGGCCAGGAAGGATCACTACTACACTGCTGGTGGGAGTGCAAACTCGTTCAACCACTATGGCAAGCAGTATGGCAGTTCCTCAAAAGACTAAACCTAGAACTCCCTTATGACCCAGCAATTCCACTACTTCGCATTAACACAATGGTGCAGAAACAAGGACACTAAATCCACTAGCACAATGATTTTCATTATAGCACTATTACCATAGCAAAGATATGGAACCAACCCAGATGTCCCTCAGTTGATGAGTGGATCAACAAGACGTGGTATTTGTACACAATGTAATTCTATGCTGCTGTCAGAAAGAACGACATCGCCCTATTTGTAAGAAAATGGAAAGACTTATACAATTTCATATTAAGTGAAGTAAGCCATATTCAAAGAAAAATAGGCTCAATGGTTTCCCTCATTTGTCATAATCAGTAGAAACCTTGGGCTCTCTTAGGAGAGATTTACAGTAGAACAAAAGGCCATATAGTATGATGCTAAATGAAAAGACCTCCAGGATATAGAAACAAAAGTCATATAATGAGTGATTGTAGTCCTTAATGTACTCTGTTATCTCTCATCTCTTTGCTGTCCCTTGGTTATCTCATATTGTTACAGTATTTCTCCTGGTTATCTGATATATTGTATATATGCGTATTTGGATATTTGAAGTTGGATAGGGAAGGGAGGAAAACAAGATGAGGGGCTGGGGTTGGGGGAGGAAAATGGGTACCAAGACATGAGAAAGTGTATCAAGATATGTGAAGTAATGAACTCCATATCTGGTGAATATAATGTAACCCTTGTATAAAATATAATAAAAATATATGAAAAAAAGAAATGCTACCAAGAATGAAGGGTAAGAAACATTTATGATTCATGGGAATTTAATTTCATGGATACATTTATGTTCCACAGAAACTATAAATAGGTTCATAATATTAACCACTGCCAATATTGTGTAAGACTGATGCATGCATACGTGTACATGTCTAAATAAGACCTCTGTACATCTAATATATGCCAGAAAGAATGTAATAAAATGTGATAAAATTATGTTGTGAATATACAGGCATAATACAAAGTATCAATCTCACTAGAGAGGTTTTCATCTCCTGCATTTTAAAAATTCAAACACTCTTAAATCTTCGTTTACCCTTTGATAAGTATTTTCTGATACCTAGGGAATTATCATAGGCAAGTGTAGCATAATGTACATCCAATATTTCAGCCATGTTCAGAGTATGTTCACTGCCTTGAAGTTACTCTTTTATCCAGTGCCATTGATGTGTCTGCAGGCAAATAGAATCTTACATATTTTGACAAGCTGAAATCATAGAATTTATTTTGAAATCAATTAAGGATTATGATAAAGAATTTCATTGATTACTGCATGTACTCAAAGAAATGCATCCTGAAAATAACTAGGTTTTGTTGGAAAGTTTAATAAAAATTATCTAATAGAAGATAAAATTTCATAATGGAAATGTGCAACTTAATTTTGCAATTGACTTTAAATTCAGCAGTATAATTTCTGATTTTAGTAGCTTCATTAGTTCTGTAGGTAATAGTAACTGGGTGCATTTGTGGAGGACTCTGCACATTAAATTTTTATTGAAAGCTGCTTGTATCACCCAGTAATATTTGTTGGATGGTCTGTTACACTGGGGATCTGAGTTGACTTTCTGGGAATGGTGCACTAATGACTTTAGTTGACATTTCACTAGCATAGATTACTTTCTAGCAATTTCAACATGCATACTGTGATGCAATTGAGTTGAATCATCTCAAATAGCTTTCATGCAAATAGTTTCTTGATGTAGATGTTGAACCAAATATATCAAAGATAATTTCATCCCTTGGGCCTCATGAACTGTGGTCTTGGGAGAAAATGCATAACATTTCAGGTGGAGAAACATGTTTTCTGACTAAATATTTTTCCTGGATTCAAGGGCTCAGATGCAGAGCCACAGGCAAGATTTTCACACATGCTCCTGGAGAGTCACAAGAGGCTTCAAAGAAAGATGAGTTACAGTGTACATCTCTGCCAATAAAAGACACACATTCATATATACAAAGGTATATCAATATACCTGACTTTGTGGCCCTTTACTGCCAGCCAAAATTTCATCTTGGCAGATGCTTCAGGGATGTGTCATTTGATTTTCACACTTGTTCTTCTCCAGTTTCCTCTCCTTGTTAGGTCTTTGGATGGCACTAGTTGCTTTTCTACAATGAAGCAACGAGCACACATGGATGGAGATGTGATGATTGCTGGGTTTTTCCCTCTGTACACTTTAGGAACATATCCCAGTAACAGTGATGCTTCCATACAGGAAGAGAACAAGCTGTAAGTAACACATAAATTTATTTCCATTTTTTGTTTGTTCTCAGGATGAGAAATATCTGAGGGAACTCTAGGTGCAGACATGAATGTTCTGTCTTCTCTACTCTGACTTCCCGTACCTATCGTACCAAAAACAAGGGTCATGAGAGAAAGCACTTGGTGTAAATGCAAGAGGGGGTAACATTGTTCAAAAGAAAATATATCTGTTACATAGCTTATGTGACTATAAACTCTGCAAATCACCTTTGCAATTAAAAACGTGTCACAGACTTTTTTTTTGCCCCAGCTGGCTTTGATTCAGGATCCTTAGATCTCAGCCTCCTGATAAGACAGAATTAGTGACATAAGCTTCCAGCACATGTTAATTTCTTGAAATGTATACAATCTATAATTTTTATATATCATCACCAAAAGGGCATTGGTTTGGATTCTTAAATTTTTTATTTTATATTTAACTTACTACAAATTACATTATGGAGTTCATTCTGATAGTTCAATACATGTGCACACTACACTTGAACTAAATTTTCCTCCTCTTACATAGATTTTCTACTAAAGAAATCTAACAGTGATTTTGAGTATCTACCTCTGTATTCCAGAACATTTGCATGAAAACTGGCTGTTTTGTGATAGGGAAGGGGGGAAAACCAAGACGGGTGGGGGGTGTGGGGGGGGAGGGAAATGGGTACCAAGACATGTGAAAGGGTATCAATGTATATGAATTAATGCACTTACTATCTGGCAAATATCATGTAACCCTTTTACTAATTACAATAAAAAAATAAAAAAAGTAGACTCAGCACAAATGTGAATGGATTACAAATAAGAATGTTTGTTATCCAGGCTGGCACTTAGTCCCGACACCCAGCAGCATGTATTCTTGGGGGAATATTTTTCTGCCAGTCATAGGGACTGAACTCAGGGCCTGAGCACTGTCCTTGGGCTTTCTCAAGGCTAGAACTCTACCACTTGAGCCACAGCACCACTACAGGCTTTTTTCTATATATGTGGTGATTTCTGAATAGGGAGTTTTCATTTCAATATTATAGATGTTCTGGTAATTAGGGGTCTTAAAAAGAGTACAGAAAGTTATTTTTGAATAATTATAATAATCTGAGATAGTAATGGGTTTGAGAGAAAAAGAGAAAACAATCACACAAGCAATCAATCAAATTTCAGAGTAAATGAACAGAGATGTTACTGTGAAATCTTTTTCATTTAAGATATTAAGATGAAATATTAAAGGCAAATAAAATTTGTAATGACATTATAGACTCATCATTTGTAATATTGGACATGTAATTTTATGCTGTTCCATAAACATTTCCAAATATAATTATATTAATACTTATCCCTTGAAAAAAATTGTGTATGATTTGCTAGCGTATTTACAATGTTAGAGTATTCAGAGCTCTCTTGTATACACACTCTTGCTAGTAATTTAGATACATTCTTTTCTTTTTCTTGTTCAGAAATGGTTCTGCCATTGGACAGAATACTTTCATATATCTTGTACAGGTCTGGTGAAATATATTCTCTTAACTTTTCTTGTCCGGGAATATCATTATCCATTTAAACTTCATACTGAAATGATATTTCTGCTAGGTACAGGGATCTTGGTGAATAGTTTGTAATTGTACCTTACAGTTTTGCCTTATAGTTTTTTAAATTTTTATCTGAATACATATTTTACAATGCTCTTCTGCTTCTGTGGTTTCTAGTGAAGAACCAGCTGTTACAGACATAGGTGTATGTAATTGTTATCGCTCTCTCTTTACTCTTCTAATCTAGAGAAGCTTCCATAAATATGTATACATATAAGGCACCTTGCTGTAGATGTGTAGATGTCTTGGTCAAATACTTGATGACCTTTCAGCTTTAGATAGCTTATATATGCGTCCTTCTCTACATTTCAAATTTTATCATTAATTATAATAAAAATCATTTAAATTTTTGCTTTCAGAACCATTTACTGAATCTCCAGAATACAAATGTTTGCTTTTTGAAATAATGTTGTCAACTTTTGGTGCACTCATTTCTTTATATCATCATTCTTGCTTTCAGGTTGCTGCTCCACATGTGTATGTTCAATTAGTTTTCCTTCAGGCTTACTATTTTCTTCTTATTGGAAGACATCATGAGTATGATAATCATTCATTTTGAAATGTGACATATACATACACTTTGTTTAGAGCAAATTCATCCTCTCTATTGCATTTCTATCTTGCCACCATTTTTTTCCTCTTTAAAAAATGTGTTTTGATTTCATATTAATTTCTTCATAATGTGTGTGTATTCACACACACCCTTGTACAGACGAAGGAAAGAAAAATGAAACTTACATCATCTTTACTTCTCTATTATTTTCTTTTCAGTTTCTCAATTGATAAATTTATTAGGAAGAAAGTAGTTATCATTTCATTTTACAATGGTGACCAAGGCACTGGGATTTCAATGTAAAGCTTACTTACAATTCTCTCTTTTTCCCTCATGATGGAGTCTCCTTTCTTCATAAGGAAATACTCAAAGTTGGATAAAAGTGTTTTGTTTCATTAGATAAATAAAAATAAAATTAACTGACCTGATATTTCAGTTCTTTTTCTGGTTGCTCTGGCAGAAAGAGCTGTTTAGTAATTTGGGTCTGCTAGCACAGCTTTCTATAGACTCTTGCTTAAAGATACTTTATTTTTGAAAGATGCTCTAAAAGTGAAGATTTGTTAATTAGCCTGGCCTGCCGTATAACCACATAATATAAAGTTTGATTCAAAACATAAGAGTTTTCACACACTTGAGTTACTTATTACAAGGGAAAGACAAAAGACCTAATGGAGTGGTTGACAAAGGCTTAGTAGGTATGTTCAGTTGATCATATAAAAGAACATTTTATGAAATTATCTCCAAAAAATGAGACAACGGATATTTCAGGTGCCACTGTTGCTGCTTCTTGCTTTCATTTCCTTTAATCTTGTTTATTGTACATAATCTTGTTTGTTCTACATAAGTGGTAGAACAAAGGTGAAAAGTAAAAGTGTGTTACTCACTAGACATTGTGTGGGAAATGAAGTATATATCTTGTGGGTGGAGACAGGAAGGAAAACCAGGAGAGAGCAACAAAAGAGGAGACATGGTTCAAAAAGAATTATATTTGCTATTCAGTTTCTGATTCATGTAACTGTAATCCCACCGAATATCAACTCGACAATAACAATAAAAGGTAAAACTATTAAATAAATAAAAATGTATTGTCTGCAGGGAAAAATTGCTGTTCATGAAAGACTATTTTATGTCTAATACACAACAGGTTTTATTGTGATACATAAGGTAGCAGGGACTAAGCAAGCTGTCTTTCTTGACTTAAGTTTTTTTCTGAATCCCGTTCATAACAAATTCTCTTCATGTCCTTATCTAATCATATATACAAGGATAAGATGCAGCATTCCCATTTGATCTCAATTGGGAGTAATGTTTTATTATTCCTTTGCAGAAAAGCAAGGATTCAATTCATCAAAATAATAAGTTGTGAAATGATTTTCCTAAATTTCTATACTAATCGCACAGGTTAATCTTCAAGAACTACCAGTTTGTTTTGGCCTTGACATTTGCTATTGAAGAGATCAACCACAATCCTGTTCTATTACATAATTTGACTCTGGGATTTGATATCTGCAATGTTCAATTTGGATTTTCAATGGCATTTAAAAATCCCTTCATTTGCCTCTTTGGGAAGTACAATAGTCCAAACTACTCCTGTATGAGCAACAGCAAGTCTATAGCAGTACTTACAGGACCATCAGGATTAACATCTGCACAGATAGGAACACTGCTGGATCTCTACATGTTTCCTCAGGTGAGGGTGAGAAGAGTGGGACAATATTTAAAGGTGTCTAATTTGGTGCCATTTCAGGTGTTAGAAGAGAATTAGAATTACAAATCTAGCAAATTTTGAGATACCTAAGAGTGAGTATTCAAGGCAATTGGCTGAGTATAGTCCCATTCTTTGGAAAGGGATTGGAAGTTTAGATCAGACAAAGGGATTATTTGGAGTCTTATGTCTTATCAATAATTTTCTTTGAAAAGCAGCAAATGGAAAATGGCTTGAAAGTATAAAGATGTGCTGGTTTCTTACACTTGTAATCGTAGCTACTAAGGAATTATCTAATTAACCAACAAAAATCAGGAAATAAAGTGTGGTATAGTCTTGTAATGTGTGTGCTAGCCTTGAGGGAAAAAGGAAGGAAACTGCATGAGGTTCTGAGGGTCAATGCCTCTGTGCTAGCAAAGACAAACACACATGTGTGCACACAGAAACACAGAAACACACAGACAAACACAGAGGAACATGCACAAGTTATTATGTTGAATGAAGTAAGTCAGGCTCCTCTTATGTAAATATTAAATAACAAACATGGGCATGAAACAGGATATACTTGTAGAAGAGAGCCAGAGGGTTGCCTAGTGGTAGAGTGCTTGCCTACCATGCAGGAAACCCTGGGTTCATTTCTATAATATCACATAAACAGAAAATAGACAGAACTGATACTGTTGTTCAAATGGTAGAGTGCTAGCCTTGAGAAAGCTCACAGACAGTGCCCAGGCCTAGAGTTCAAGCCCCAGGACTAGAAAAAATCCAGAACAAACATACAATTTGCATTAATGGGTATACACAAACACACATGTATGTATAGGATTAGTGAGGAAAGTATGTTATACATGGGGTTAAATTCCGGGCATAATCTCTCCAATCAAATAACAATATAAAAACAAACCAAACACCATATATATGAGTCATATCTTATCTGAGGGGAGTTGGGGCTCATGGGTTGTGCATGTGGGCAGAAGAATAGGAAATATATATGTTGGAGAATACAACATAATATTCAATGTACCTATGTGACAATGGAACTAGGAAAGACAGGGAATGGATTGGGTTGATATAGAAGGAAGGAGTAGACAGAATCAGTGACAAAGTTCAAGAGACAATTTACATACATACAAAGTAATATGTTGTAGACCTAAAACACTTTTTCATGTTTTTTGAAATCTAAAAGAAAAACCCAACTTTTGCTTACTTTAACTGATTACTTAACATGCATCTTCACTGAGATTTTGTTGTATAGAAATCTTCTCATTTATGTACATTCAATTTTCATTCCCTTTAGCTTACCTTTGGGCCTTTTGATCATGCCCTGAGTGACCATCAAAAGTTTCCTGCTCTCTATCAGATGGCCTCAAAGGATACATGGATAGCCACTGCCATGGTCTCCTTACTGCTTCACTTCAGCTGGAACTGGGTGGGATTGTTAACTTTACAAGATGAGAATGGTTTGCGGATTGTTCCTGAGTTGAAAGAACAGATGGCCAACAACAGACTTTGTGTAGCCTTTGAGCTAACAATCCCAAACTATACCCTATCATTTAAAGTTATGGCACTTTATAACCAGATTAATAATTCTTCAGCAAATGTCCTCATCATATATGGTGATAATGAATCGCTACTAAATTTAATGATGTGTATTGAACAGTATTTAATAAAAGGCAAAGTTTGTATCATGAACTCACAGTGGGATTTAACCACAAGGAGAACATATTTCATGCGAGGTTCATTTCATGTGCCATTCATTTTTTCACACCATTACCCAGAGGTTTCTGGATTCACAGATTTTGTCAAGGCAGTTAGCCCTTCCAAATACCCAGAAGACTTTTTCCTTGCTAGAATGTGGTTTCTCTCTTTTAATTGTTCACATTCTGAATCTGACTGTGTAACTTGGGAAAATTGTCCACACGAAGCTTCCTTGGATTGGTTGCCTAGGCACATTTTTGACATGACTATGTCTGAACACAGTTACAATATATACAACGCTGTATATGCTGTGGCCCAGGCTCTTCATGAAATCCTTCTTCATCAAACAGAAGTACAAACAATGGGAAATAGGAAAGGGACAGTATCTTCTTCTGTACAGGTAAGGTCTTCTCTTTTGGATGGCTCAAACTATGAGCTAAGTCACTTCCTAGAGGTATTTCTTACCATATCACATTAAATATTTCAGATATTTTTCCAAAACTGAAGAAATTATACTTCTGTAAATGTTTGTTAGGCAATCTAAACACGTGTTCATGTGCTCTTAAGGAAGAACAGGCCAATAACAAGAATGAAATGAATTCCATGTTTTACAAATTCTTTAAGTTACAAATAGCCTTAATATATTTGTAGCTAATGTTTTGAAAAAGAGCAAATGTATCAATTTCCCTATGAGTTTCTAAGGATAATCTGCTGAACAAAAGTAACTATATATATTTTTGTAAGTGATCTAGTTGCATTATACTGTAGGTATTACAATTTTCATGAACTCAAACTGTAGACACTGGTAGAGTTTATGGTTGTGGCAAACTGGAACTAGCTATCTGAGAAATGTCTCATTTATGAATATTAGATGAAATAAGTTTCTCTTGAAAAAAAGCCTTCTACTCCTTTGCCAAGTGATCAAGATTCAAAGATTTTCTTCCGCAGTACTTTATTAGATGTTTCTGCTATCCTTGAATTCTAGATCAGAGATTAAAGACAATCAGGAACTTTTCTCAGTTCAGGTTTTCTATCTGAACCCTGGAATATACTTCAACATAAGATAATTTATCTCTTTCAGATACACTATTTTCTGAAAAACACCATATTTTACAATCCTGGTGGAGATCAGGTGACTTTAGATGACAACAGAAAATTGGTGGCAGAATATGACATTGAGAATATTTGGAGTTTTCCAGAAGGTCTTGATCTTGAGGTGAAAATAGGAAAATTTTCTCCAAATGTTCTACATGGTCATCAATTGTCTTTATCTGAAGATATGATAGAGTGGGCCATAGAATCGACAGAGGTGTGTTGTTTTTAACGGTAATATTTTAAGGATATATAAGTAAACTTTACCCTAAAAATGTATAGGTGATTGGATGGAACCAATTGACTCCTGTCACCTGTTATTCAGGTCTCAATAACATGGGTTTGAAGTCAATCCAAGCAGGAATACCTGGAAAACTCTTACCTTAATTTAACCACCACAAAATCACTTCTGTGTGTTGGTGACTGATACCTGTAATCCTATCTAATCAGGAGGCTGCCTTGCTCAGATATAAAACGACAGGCGAATGTTAAGCCTAAGGGGATAGCAAAGTCTGTGAGACTCTGTCAATATATAACCAATAAAATAAGCTTGAGTTCTGGGTCAAATGGTACAGTGCTAAATTTGAGTAAGAAAAGGTCAATTATAGTGTCTGGACCTTGAATTCAAGATCCAGAATCAGCAGCCTCCTAAGAAAATGTAAGTTTGTTTCTAAATATTTGTTTAGAATATTATCAAAAATACAATTTGTATATTTCCTAGCATGTTCTAACATTGTTACAAATTGTGTGAGGAATCACTTTATGTGCTTGAATGCTTTATTTTGCTCTCTTCTGTGGAAGTTCATTTAATGGTAGGTTGGTCTGCTACATAGATATTTTTAAGAAAGGAATAATTGAATGAAATCAATAAATTTGTGAGAAAAAGATTCTCACAGCACAGATAGTGGAAAAATAAGAAGGTAATATGTGTATGTGGTTCACATGATCCTAAATTGGGAGCTCTGTGCATATTTTAATTCTAAAGAGGATTCTTCCTCCTTGCTATTTACAATTTCACAGATGAGTAGGAGACATGAAATGGCATGAATTCAATGATGCTCCACAAAGATTTACATTCTCAACATTAATTTCTGAATTTTTAAAAGTTCATGTTTATCAGTAATTCAACAGGCTAGAGAACAACCCGATATCACAAAAGCCTTTTTTGGTCACATGATGTGCAAACCATAACACCATTTAATTAATGTACTGGATTTATATGTATAGAAATACTATGCTTCATAATCCAATTATTTCAAATAATAAAACTTTGGGAGAGTTAGGAAAAAGTATAAACAGTTACTGACACACATCTGATTTTCTCAGCCTACTCACTCTGTGTGTAGTGAGAGTTGTGCTCCTGGATTCAGGAAATCCCCTCAGGAGGAAAAGGCTGCCTGTTGCTTTGACTGTACTCCTTGCTCAGAGAATGAGATTGCTAATGAGACAGGTATGTTCTCTGCTTTGGGAGAAATTTATACTCTTGCCTAATGCCCCCCTGCAAATCCATGCATATGTGTGAAAATTTTGTGCATTAAGAATCAGGCTTCCTTCTTTTACTTAGTAATTTAATTGTAAAAATGAGTAATGCTGCTTTGAAAAAAAACACAGTGGGTTCTGAATTACATATAGGATTACCTTTTCTGGAGTCTGTTGTATTCATGCTTATTCAACTACTCCGTAATTTAAATTTGATTTCTGTCATATTATATGAAAAATACTTTTAATGACAAGGTCTTAGTTCTCTCCAAATTATTTTTATATTATAAAGAAAACCCAAATCTTCCACAGCTTTGTTTCTTGTGGGCAGACATGTTCTTAAAACAAAGCCAGTGTTGGGTCAGGTTTGATGTAAGAAGAAGCTACAAATGTTGTACATATCATGAGTTTATACCTTCAATGAATGAATTGGTCTGGGTTCCTTACTGCATTACAGGTGAGTAGCAGAGCAAAATATAACTGCAAGAAAGGGCGACAGGGCAAGTTTATATATTGAACATAGACATACAAGATAGTACAAGCTTTCCTATCCACTTCGTTGAGTACATTGAGTTGTACATGAAAGTCTGAGAATTATTATAGAAGCATGAAGAAATATAGAAAATTATTGTTAGTTTATTAGATATGGTAAGAAACAATATCCATGTTAGTCATCTCAAGTAAATAATTTCAACGAGGTTTGTGGGAATCAATAGGAGAACATAATAGATATAAAAATTGTAAGGAGTATACCTTACAATACTTAGTAAAAATGATAATTTTGCTAGTAATTATTGACATGTCAAAAATATCTCTACATAGGGATTTATTAATTTCCTTTTAAATTCTTTAAGAGAGACTGATTGTTATTTGACTTCTGCACCAGATACAGAGCAATGTGTGAGGTGCCCAGATCATCAGTATGCCAACAGAGAGAGAAACAAGTGCTTCCAAAGAGCAACAAGTTTCCTAGGTTATGGAGAGCCTTTAGGGATGGCTTTAGCATGTATATCTCTTGGTTTATCTACAATTACAGCAGTTATTCTTGGAGTGTTTGTGAAACATCAGAACACCCCTATTGTCAAGGCTAATAACCATGCTCTCAGCTACATCCTGCTCATCTCCCTCATCTTCTGTTTTCTCTGTCCTTTGCTCTTTATTGGCCGTCCTAACACAGTCACCTGCATTCTACAACAAACCACATTTGGAGTTGCATTCACTGTAGCTGTTTCTGCAGTCTTGGCTAAAACTCTAACTGTAGTTCTGGCTTTCAATGCCACTTCTCCTGGGAGAAGGATGAGGTGGCTGCTGGTATCAGGGGCACCTAACTTCATTATTCCCATCTGCACTCTAATCCAAGTGACTCTTTGTGGAATCTGGCTGGGAACCTCTCCTCCATTCATTGACACAGATATACACTCTGAACGTGGCCACATCATTATCTTGTGTAACAAAGGCTCCCTCACTGTTTTCTACTGTGTTCTGGGATACCTGGGCTCCCTGGCCATGGCCAGTTTCACTGTGGCTTTCATGGCCAGGAACCTGCCTGACACCTTCAATGAAGCCAAGTTCCTGACCTTCAGCATGCTGGTGTTTTGCAGTGTCTGGCTCACTTTCCTGCCTGTCTACCACAGTGCCAAGGGGAAGCTTATGGTGGCTGTAGAGGTCTTCTCCATCTTGGTCTCTAGTGCAGGGCTCCTGGGCTGCATCTTTGCCCCCAAATGCTATATCATCTTGTTAAGACCAGATAGAAATTGTCTGCATGGATTCCAGGAGAAAACACGGACTGGGAGTAACAAACTCTCTTAATATGAAACCAACATGATTAATCAAATGTATTGAAGATTTAGAATAAATCTACTCTGATTATTTCTATCATATATTACTTCATAAGGTTGTAATCACTTCATTTTCCAAGTGACTCTTACGCCTTTCTCTAGTAATGTTGCACTTAATAGTTCTAGCCACAAGAGCAAAATTTAAATTTCAATATCTGTGTATTTTTGATGCTTTTTAATTAGTCTGGTCTTATCTCAGTCTCCACTACTATATTTTTACTGTTGCCTCTTCTTTTACTTTTTCTTTCATAATCATTTGCCTAAAATTTGTGTTTTGGTTACCTGTCCTGGAGCTTGAACTTAAATCCTAACTAGCATCCCTGGGTGTTTGATTAAAGCTGGGGCTTTACCAGTTCAACCACCAACATCACTTTTGGCTATTTGCTGGGTAATTAGAGATAAGACTTGTTCTCCAGGTTGTATTCAAACTGTGATCACCAATCAACAGCTTCCGGAGTGGCTAGGATTATAGATATTACTCTTTATTTTAAATTACACTAACTTCCTGCCTATACTTCACTATGCTGTTTAATCCTTACATATATTTTGTTAGCATTTTCCATTTAAGAATGTTCCTATATGGCCTTATGTGTCTAAGATATAGAAACAAAAGCCATATAATGAGTGATTCTTGTCCTTAATGTAATATGTTATCTCTCATCTCTTTTGCTGTCCCTTGGTTATCTCATATTGTTACAGTATTTTACCTTGTTATCTGATATATTGCATATAGGCTTATTTGGTTATTTGAAATAAGATAGGGAAGGGGGAAAACAAGATGAGGGGCAGGGGTGGAGGGAGGGAAATGGGGACCAAGACATGAGAAAAGGTATCAATGTTTGTGAAGTAATGCACCTTCCATCTGGTGAAATTAATGTAACCCTTCTATTTATTGCAATAAAAATATAGGGGAAAAAGGATGTTCCATATTTTTGTATGCTCAGAATGTGTTTGTTTAATTGTTATATAGTTCTGCATTACATAACTGCGTTTTGCAGTATTTTCCTCTTTTTTTGATCAGTCTCCTTCCATCCTCTCCATTTCACTTCCTTCTCTCTTTTTCTTTCATCTTCTTTTTTTCTTCCTTCCTCTCATCTTTCTCCATATAGCTTTTGAATTTCAACAATGGGTTGTATCTGCTACAATAATACACTTCTACTTTATATCAGAATGTATTACATTTATGGATTAATAGCTGAGAAATGAATAGACACACAATAGCTTGCTTAAACATGGCTGACTACATTTTTCAAATTATTTTAATCACTTTAAATTTATATATCTAAAATTATATATATTAGATATACATACTTTTTCTTTTTATGTTAACAATTAGTATTGTTACAGTTTATACCAAGAAGACATTATATTTCCAGTACTTTAACATGCATTATTTTAAACAGATTGAATTACTGGGTGCTACTTATGTAATGAAACATATGACCCTTTAACACATATGATTACATAATGGCAGTCTTTCACATTCATTCACATATTGCACTATACATTTATTCACATTGAACTTTTCTTCTCGCCTTTGTGTTTATAATAGACATTTATTACATTAGTTTTATACTGGAAACATAATTTCTTTGTCAAAAAATAATTGTGTTTATGTTTGTTTTAAATGGCACACTACTGAGCAAATATTTCTAAATTGTTAGCATTTTCATTAAATATATAGTGACAATATTTCCATTTCTATTGAAGTTCATAATTTATTTTCTGATTTATTTTAATAATTTATTAAATGTAGTTGGATTATTATTCACGAGTAAAACATTGATGTCCCATTTAGTAGCAATCAATTTATTTTTATTTTTATTTTTTTTGCCAGTCCTGGGCTTGAGCTCAGGGCCTGAGCACTGTCCTTGGACTTTCTCAAGGCTAGAGCTCTACCACTTGAGCCTCAGCACCACTTCCGGCTTTTTTCTATGTATGTGGTACCGAGGAATCGATCTCGGGTCTTCATGCATGCTAGGCAAGCACCTTTAACCACTAGGCCAAACTCCCGGCCAGTAGAAATCAATTAATACTAGTCAGAACACATGAATTCCCCAATACCCACTATGCATATGTCAGTATGCATGTTGGCCATAAGAAAGGAAATAAGTTCATCAAGTCTAATTAAGATGATGACATGAGAGATTGTGCTTTAGACATCCTGTCAATGTTATGCAAATGTTATAGTCATTAGAGAGGTGAAGTTCTGATGTTGACATTGGAGATAATAAAACATCAAAAAATGACAGAATATTCAAAGGTTTACTGATCACTAAAATGAGGGCTCACCGGCCACTCAATCTTGTAACATATATCCCAGGCTTTGGCTCATCTTATATTCATAAGAGGCACAAAAACACAGCAAAACTCTGGTACTTTTAGGGCTAAATGATGTCACACAATTTTACTTTATATGGCCTCTTGTGAGCATACAGAAAGCCATATGTTCATGCACACAAGAAAAACAAATGAAATAAAAGTCCACAACTCTTTTAGACAGAGTGTTAAGCTCAAATGAAATCCCTAGAATCAAGTTTGATGGAAAATACTAGAATCAGCGGAGCACTGTGGCTCACAATACTAATCCTAGCTATTCAGGGGGCTGAGATCTGAGGTTCAAATATAGCCCTGGCTGTATTTCAATCTTCAATTAACCACAGGAGAACCAGATGTAGAGCTGTGGCTCAAAGTGGTAGGATACAAGCCTTGAGCCAAAAACCATTCAGGTAAAGGGTGTCTATTCCCTGAGGACAAGCCTCAACCCAGAGAAAAGACTCAGAGAAGCAGAATGTTTCTTAAGATAAAATTCCTGAAAACAAACAAGTCAATGAAATGCTGGAGGCAGAGAGAAACAAATTTCAAAACACTCCAGGAAGACTGCGGGTACTTCCAATAGACTATGCAAACTAAAATTCCACTGTAGAGATTAGCCTGGCTATTGAGATTTGGGCTGCAGAAATTACGATATTTTTGCGTGTAAATCATGATTCTATTTGCTTGTTATGAAGCCAATGTCAAAGAAAAACCCTGGAATGACCATCATGTAGCTTCAGCTCTCTAAGCAAATGTGTGCTATAGCATTGGCAGCTTTTCATCCAGTTCTTCAAAACAAAACAAGTCAAAATATTTTTATCACATCTGTAACAACAATCACAGACTTCAGAAAAGGAATTCCAGAAAGTTTAAGTGGGACACACACAGTTTTTAAGTAAAAAAATACAACGTACATATTTGATAGAGGATGGTTGGTGGAAGTGAATGGAAACATGACGCTCATTCTTCATTTATTATTCAAGAAAAGCCATCCACCAACACCTATATTGCAGTTGTTGTGCCAGCAAATTTTGATGAAAGTGAAAGCATAACAGAATGTCTACTGACAGAAAAACAATACAATAAAGACATGGTAAAAATGAATTCATACCATAACAGCTACCTCACGAGGACTGAAATAAAGTGGTAATTCATGTAGATAGATTCTCTTTCTTGTAGATTGATACTAGTTCCTGGAATAAATCACCAATGCACTACAATAGGACAACCCATCAGGTTTGTGGCTTTTCAGGAGGCTGAGTTCTGAAGATCATGTTTCAAAGCCAGTGTAGGCAAGAAAGTCTGCAATTAACCATCACATTCCTCCCCAAGATGCCAGAAGTGAGCTATGGTTCAAGAGGCAGAATGCTAACCTTAAGCAAAAAAAGATCAAGGAGAGCACCTATGCTCTGGATCTGGTTTTAGGACACACACACACACACACACACACACACACACACACACACACGTTCATGTGCACATACATGTGAAGCCCATTCCAGGCATCAGATAGGGAATGCCAGTCTTTCACTGATTCTTCTTCATTTCCATTCATGTAGCAAGCCTTGGATACACTGATCTCCCCATTCCTACACCTGTTATTGTTAGATATTCTTCATTCTTCTCTGCATTAAAAAAATGACAAGTAGGGTTGGGGGCATGGCCTAGTAATAGAGTGCTTGCCTACCATACATGAAGCCCTGGGTTTGATTCCTCATTATCAAATACACAGAAAGAGCCAGAAATAATGCCATGGCTCAAGTGGTAGAGCTCCAGCCTTGAGAAAGCTCACGGAAATGCCCAGCCCCTGAAATCAAGACCCAGGACTGGCAGAAAATGACACAAGGTTTTTTTTCTGGTTAAAACCAAACAAAACTCTTAAAAAAGTATTCAAGTAAAAGTAATTTACTCAGTATATGGTATTCTGGAATTAAATAGTACATTCTGACATAATTCTATGTGAGTACCATGGCACACACTCTTGATGTTTTGCAAGCAATCTGCTAGTGTGTAGCGACTACTAAAGCTAGTTTTACCTCTTTTGTTTCCATTGTTCTCCCTTTAGGTTGAAGGAAAAAAGTAGAGTGTATTTTCCCTACTTACTCCCAAGTGATAGCCTACCCCACTAAAATACAACTAGAACACTGACATCTTAGAAGAGAAGCATGAAAAGTCTTATTAAAGTACAAAAAACAGTTATAATTCAGTATTAAGCAGAGACTCTCAAATATAGTGCATTACTACTCTTACAGATTTTAGCTATTGTTAAATTCTGATGAAGTTTTTACTGAGACAATTATGTTCAACCCTATTGATTCCTTTGAATGAAATGAAGACTTTCATATCATTTACAGTAGAAGCACTGCATATATGACCAAAGATTGGATGCTTAGTTTGCACTGAATTTCAAACACAAGAAGTTTAAATCTTACGTTTTCTGAAATGTTGCAATACAGAGATTTAAACATACGTGTTTATAAATAATAGCTTTATACAGAGAAAAAGTCCTTTATCACGTTTCACATCAGCTAGTGACAAAATTCCTTGAGTACTCCTGACACAAGAAAGAAGACAGCAATAATTCCCAACTGAAACTTTGGTGTTTTGTCTAAATTCCTCCAAGCAAACCTATTTCCCACATGCCTAAGCATCCCCTAAATGTCTACATCCAAAGATTCCTATAGTAGAACAAAGTGTATCTCATGTCTGAATGTATGCCAATTTACTATTACTATGTGCACTCCCCAATGACAATGAAGAAATAAAATAAGAAAATAAGATGTTGAAATTTTACTATCCAATGGATGTATTGAGGTTGTAAGGTAAGGTTAGGGTGGGGAGGGTTGTTTTTTTGAGAAAGAAATAAGAATGGCCAAAAGACACATAAAGAAGTGTTCAACATCTCTATCCATAAAAGAACTGCAAACTAAAACATCACTGATATTCCACCTCATTTCAATTAGAATGGCCCTTATCAGGAAACATAACAACAAATGCTGTTGGGGATATGGCTTCTATGAAACTCTACTGGACTATTGGTGAGAATAACCCTAACACTAACCTGAAACCCAAACCTAACACTAACCTAAACACTAACCCTAACCCTAACCAGAACCCTAACACTAACACAAATCCAAACCTGAATCCTAACCCTGATCTGAATCCTAACCCTATCCTGAACCCTAACCGTAACCCTAACAGGAACTCAAATCCTAAGCCTACTCCAACATGAACCCGAATCCTAACACTAAACCGAACTAGAACTGGAACCCCAATCCTAAAAATAACCCAAACCATAACCATAACCTGAAAACTAAACCTAACCCTAACCCTAACCCTTATCCTAAACTGAACCTAAACTGAATCCTAATCCTGAATCTGAACTCGAAACCGAGGCAGAACGCTATCCCTAACCCTAACCGTAATCTGAAACCTAATCTGAATCCTAACCCTAAACATAACCATAAACAAAAACCTACATTGAATACTAAGCTTAACCCAAACTTGAACCCGAACCCTAATTCTATCCCTAAACCTAACTCTGACCGTAACCAGAACCCTAATCCTAATTCTAAACCTAACCCTGTGAGAACCCCAACTCCAAATCTAAACCTAACGTTAAACCTAACCGAAACCAACCCTAAGCAGAAACCTAAGCCTAAAACTAACCCTAATTGTAACCCTTACCTGAACCAAAAAGCCTAACCTGAATCCTAACGTTCAAATGAAACCTACACCAAATCCTGACCCTAACCCTAAATTGAGCATGAACCCGAACCCTAACCTTTATCCTAACCCTAACTCAAAAACGGACCCTAACATTAACCCTAATCCAAACCCTAACCCTAACTTGAACAACCCAATCCCTAAACGTAACCTTAACCATAACCTGAAACTGTAACCTTAACCTAACCTGAAACCTAACCCTAAATCTAACCCAAGCTCTAACCCAAAACCTAATCCTTGGCCTAACCCTAACCATAACCCGAATCCGGAACCCTAACCCTAACCTGAAACCTAACCCTAAATCTAACCTGACCCTAACCCAAAACCTAACCCTAAACCTAACACTAACACTAACCTAAACCTGAACAGAAACCCTAAGCAGAACCCTAAGGCTAACCCTAACCAATTGATTCCTAACCCTAACACGAAACTTATCCCTAACATGAAAAACAACCCTAAGCCTAACCCAAACCCTAGCCACAATCCTAACTATACCAGAACACAAACCAGAACCCTAACCCTAACCTGAAACCAAACCCTAACCCTAACCTGAACACTAACCCTAACATGAACTCTAACCATACCCCTAAATCGAACCCAAAAGCTAACCCTAAAATGAATGTAAATTGAACAGGAGCCGAACCCTAACACTAACACTAATCCTAACAGTAACGTGCAAACTAATTCTAACCCTAAACAGAACCCTAACCCTATCCCTAACCAGAACCCGAACCTGACCCTGAAACTGAAACCTAACCCTAATCTGACACCTAATCCAAATCCTAACCCTACCCTCAACCCAAAGCATAACCCTAACCCAGACCCTAATCCAGACGCTAACCCTAATCCTAAAACAAACCTGAACCCAAAACTGAACCCTAATCTGAATACTAAGCCTAACCTTAACCCAGACTCTAAACCTAACCGGACCCCAAATGCTCACCCTAACCCTAACCAGAACCCTAACCCTATCCTGATTCTGAACCCTAACTCTAACCCTAAAACAAACTCTAACCTGTATCCTAATCCAAATACAATGCCTAACCCTAACCCTAAACAGAAAACTACTCCGAGTCCTAACCCGATCCAAACTTGAACACAATTCCTAATCCTATCACTAAACCTAATTCTAAGCATAAACCTAATCCAAAGGCGAAACCTAACCATAATCAAACCCAAACATGAACCCTAACTCCAACCCAAAACCAAACTTAAACCAAAACCAAAACCTAACTCTAACCTAAGACGAAAGTAAAAATTAACCCCAACCATAAGTCAAACTCTAATCCTAACACTAACCTTAACCCTTACCTGAACCCTAAACCTAGCACTAACCCTAACCTGGACACTAACACTAACCCTAAAATAAACCCAGTAAAAAACCCTAATGCTAACTGGAACGTGAACCCAAACCCAACCCTAACCCTAACCCTAACCGTAATCCTAATTCTAACCCTAACCAGAACCTGAACCTTACCTGAATCCTAACCCAAACCCTAAAATGAACACTAACCCAAACCTTAAACCTAACCCTAATCCTAAGCACTCCCCTACCCCTAGCCCGAACCTGAAACTGAACCCGACCCTATCCATAACCATAACCTCACCCTGACCGTAACCCTACCCTACCAATAATCCTAACCTTAACCCTAACCTAAGCGTAACCCTAACCAGAGTCCTAACCCTAACCCCAACAAGAACTCGAATATAAAACCTAACCCTAACCCTAACTGTAATCCTAAACTGCATCCTAACACAGCATCCTGACTCTCACCCAAACCCTAACCTGGCCAGAAACCAAAACCAAATCCTAACTTGGAACCTAACCCTAACCTGAACTCTAACTGGAAACTTAATGCTAACACAAAATCTAACCCTAACCTGAACACTAACCCTAACCTTAACCTTAACCCAAGCCTTAACCTAAACCCTAATCATCAGTGGAAACCTAACTCTAAACCTAACCCAAACTTGAACCCTAACTCTAAACAGAACCCTAAACCAAACCCTAAACCTAAAGCAAACCATAACACAAACTGTAACCCTAACCCTACCCATAACTATAAACCAAACCCTAACCCTAACTCTAACCCGAACCCTAAACATAACCCCCTTCCCAAACTCTAACCTGAATCCAAACCCTGACCCTAACACTAAACCCAAGTCTAACCCAAATCCTAACACTAAACCAAACTCTAAACCAAACCCTAACCCTTACCGAAACCTAATCTTAACTTGAAACGTATCCTGAAACAGAACCATAACCCTAACCCGAACGACAAACCTAAACCTAACCTAAATCCTTCCCCTAAACAGAACCCAAACCCTAACTCTAACCCAAATCCTAAATCGAAACCTAACCCTAACCTGAAACCTAACCCTAACCATAATCCTAACCCAAACCCAACCCTAACCCGAAGGCTAACTGAATTCAAACCGTAACTGTAACATGAACTTAACCCTAAACCTAAATCCAAAGCCTAACCCTAAGCTGAACCAGAAATATAAGCCAAACCAGATCCCTCACACTAACCCTAACCCTATCCTGAACCCTAACCCAAACCCTAACAATAACCCAAAGCCGAACTGTAAACCTTCCTCTCACCCTAACCCAAAAAGTAATCCTAAACTTAAACCTAACCCTAGTCCAAACACTTACCCTAAGCAGAATCTGAACCCTAACTCAAACTCTAACCCTAACACTACCCCGAACACTAACCCTAAACTAAACCCTAATCCTAAACATAACTCTAACCCTAAACCTAACCCAAACCCTAACTCTACACCTAATTCTAAACCTAACCATAACCATAACTCGAACCCAAACCGAACCCTAACATGAACACTATCCCTAACGTATCATGAAACCTAACCTTAATCTGAACCAAAACCTAACCCAAACCCTAAACCTACCTCTAAACCCTAAACCTAACCCTACCCTAAACCAAAACCAACACCGAATCCTAACCATAACCCAAACGTGAACCCGAACTCTAATCCTATCCCTAAGCCTATGGCTAACCCTAATCTAACCTGAACCCAAAATCTAACCGTAACCATAACACTGACCGAAACCAAATCCTTACCCTAATCCTAGCCATAACCTAACCGTAAACTGTACCTTAACCCTATCCTGAACCCTAACCCGAACCAGAATCCTAAACCTAATCATAACCCTAACCTGAGTCCTAACCCTAACCCTAAACTGAAACCTAAGCCAAATCCTAATCCTAGCCCCTAACTTATTCAGACCTGAACCTGAACCCAAACTTAACCAGAACAGCAACCCTAATTGTAATCCTAAACCTAACCAAAACTCTAACGCTAACCAAAACTGTAATCTTACCCTAACATGAACCCTTCACCACACACTAAAGTGAACCCTAAACCTGACCCCAACCCTAACCCTAACATTAACCCTAACACTTACTGTAATATGAACCTGAGCCTGAACCCTAACCTTAACTCTACCTGAAGCCGAACCCTAAAGCAAACCGTAACATGAAAACTGTCCATAACCCTAACCTGAACATGAACCCTAACCCTTACCTGAAGCCTAACCCTATCCCAAATGCTAACTCTAACCTGAACATGAATCCAAACGTGAAAACCAATCCTAACCTGAACGCTAATCCTAACCCTAAGGATATACCTAACCCAAAACCTAACATGAAAACTATCAGTAACAGTAACCCTAACACAAACCCTAACCCAATCATGAACCCAAACCCCAAACCCAACCTTAACCTGAACCCTAATACTAGCCCTAACCCTAACCTGAAACTGAAACCTAAACCCAAACCTAAACCTAACCATAACCCTAACACGAACCCAAAATCTAACCCTATTCAGAAACAAACCCTAACCCTAACCCTAAACCAAACTCTAATCCTAACCCAAACCAGAACTCAAACTTCAACCCTATCAGTAACCTGAACCCTAAACCTAAACCACCCCTGAACCCTAACCCTAAACAGAACCCTAACCCTAACTCTAACGAAAATCTGAAGCCAAAGCCTGAAACCTACCTATAACCCCAACATAACCATAATCTGAAACCTAAACTTATCCCTAAACTTAACCCTAAACAAAGCCCTAACCCTAACCTGAACACTAAACCTAAACCACCGAATCTGAACCCGAAATCTAATGGTAACACTAACCCTAACCTGAAACCTAATTTAAAACCTAACCATAACTCTAAACTATAACCTATATCACATACTAACCATAACCATAACCCTGACGGGAACCTGAACCTAACAACCCAAACCCGAATTAAAACCCAAAAGTGAATCCTAACCCTAACGGAACCCTAACCCTAACCTGAACCCAAACGGTAAACCTAACCCTAACACTAACCCTTACCCCAAACCGAACTTATCCTAAGACTAAACCGAATCTCAAACTTAACCCTAACCCTAAACCAAACCCTAATCCTAACAATATCCAGAACCTAAATATGAAACCTTAACTTAACCAGAATCTGAAGCATACCCCTAATCTGAACGATAACACTAATCCTAACCCAAAACCTAAACCTTGTCTGAACCCAATCCTGAACCCCTATAGTAACTCTAACCCTAAATCTAAACCTAATCCTACCCCAAACTCTAGCCATAATCAAAACAAACCTGAACCCTAAACATAACCCTAACATGAACTTTAACCCAAAAACTAACATGAACCCAAACCCGAATGCTAAACCGAACACTAACAAACCCTAAACTTAAACCTAACCCTAAATCTAACCGAAATTGTAACCCTAACCCCAATATTAATCCTTACCCAAACCCTAACCCAAAATCTATCCCTAAGTATAACCCAAACCCCAAACATAACCTGAAAGCTAACCCGAACGTGAACTATAATCCTAACCCTAAACATATCCTGAAACCTAACCCTAACCCTAAGACTTAACCAAAACCTACACTGAATCCTAACCCTATCCCTAACTTGAATACAAACCCTAATCCTATCCCTACACCTAACTGTAAATTTAACCCTAAATCTAATATTAATCCTTACCTAATACCTATCCCAAACCCAAACCCTAACCCTAACAGTAAACTCAACCCAAAACTTAACCAGAACCTAACCCAAAACTTAAACCCAACCTTAATATTAAGGAAAAGTGAACACTAATGAAAACCTATACCTAACCATAACACCGATTCAACCAGTACTCCAATCCTGAACCCTAATCTTAACGCTACCCTAAACCTAACTCAAACACTAACCCTAACCTTAATCTGAATCCAAACCTAACCCAAATACGAACCCTTACCCAATACCTACAATAACCTGAAAACTCAGACCTGAAAACTCAGACTAACACTAAACCTAACGTGAATACTAACCAGAAATCTCAGTCTAACCCAGACCCGAACACTGTCCCTAACCTTAACCAAACAGGAAGCTGAAACCACAATTTCTACATCAATCAGAAGAGCCTGGTGGCCCTTGCCAGAAAATCCTGCCTCTGGCGATTCCGGAGCTCGGAGGACCACAAGTGTGGCCCACACAAGGAGACAAGGCATATCTTCTGCCAGGTCGACAAGGACCTGCTCTGTGAACAGTGCTCCGGCTCTCAGGAGCACGAGTCTCACAGCCAACATTCCGTGTAAAGGGCTGCTGAAGAGCAGCAGGATGCCATTTGCCAGCTGATGCCAACCATCTAGAAGAAGATACAAGAGAACCAGAGGAACATCCACAAGAATAGGAGACTCATAATCCAGTGGGTTCGTTATGTGAACTTGTACCACCAAGGAGGTTTTTGCAATGCTAGATCGGGAATGCCATAAGGAGGAAAAGCAGCATTCAGAGAGACTACTCAGCCAAGGAAGACAGGGTTTAGGGCAACTCAGCCAAATGGAGACCCAGATGATTCAGAAGAGGCGCCAGCTCAGAGAAACTTATCAGGAGCTGATCCAGACATACCAAAGGGAGACCTGGTACTTCTCTAGGCTGTCGACTTGACACTGGAGAGGTGTAAGGGAGTGCTGGCCTTCGTGCCTGGCCCTCTGAGGCCACAGCTCAGTGCTCTTCCAGTCTCTGGAATACTGGAGAGACTCAACCAGTACAGAGTGGGCATTTCCTTGCAAGAGATTGCCCACAATCAAGATGAGCTGCACGCTCCTCCGCAAGAGGTTGGAAGCCGCCCATGGAGACGTGCTTGGGAATCCTGCTGAACACTCCATCGACTCAACCGCCTTCAGGGCCCAGGTCTTCAGCTCTGGGAAACATTACTGGGAGCTCAGTGCCAATGGTTCTTCCACCTGTCATGTAGGAGTCTGTAGGGACTCTGCAGTGGGGAGAAAACTCCCCAAGGATTATGTCAGAACCACTTTCTTCTATTAACGATGAAATCCAACAACTATGACAGTCTTTTCACCACTTCTCCACCTGTGTCAAACTACATGAAGATTGCATGTATGGCAGTAGCTATGAGGTGAAGATTTCAGGGACAGTGCAAAGCGTTCAAGCCCCATGACCCACAAAGCAAGCAAGGAAACAAACAAACCAGAGAAGAAAAATGACAGAAAGGGAAGAAAAGAAACCTTTTGGCCATTGCGTCAAACCTCACTTTCACTGAAAATTCCCCTGAAATGGACAGGGTAGAAAGAAGTTGTCAGAAACATTTGCATGAAGAAGGAATTGAAAGGTGTTGCTGCTGCTGCAATGGAAATTCCAGCACCTACTGATATGTCAAGCAAGTTACCTGGCACAGGTGCATCCTTGCAAGCCCTTCCGGGGGCCCCGCCCCTCTCAGCATAAATAAGAGTGCTGGTCAGCCTCTCAGGCCTCTCGGAGAAAGGGCCAGCCCATCGAGACCATCTGCGTTGGGAGCTTGGTTAGCACTGCTTAGTGTGCGATCAGTAGGATCTTCTCTTTTCATTCTTGTTGAACTCTGGTTTGGTCTTTTATCTGATCACTTGGTGGATTGGTTCATTCATTTGTTCAGTCGTTCTGTCGGTCGGTCTCAGTCGATTGTGGGGCTAGCTCCCGGGCCTGAGGGCTATCCCTGAGGTCCTCTGGGCTCTGGGCTAGTGCTGTGCCACAGCGCTACGGCTGATTACCCAGTGGTTGATAGAAGGGAGGACAGAAGGGGGTCAGCCGCTCTTTCCTGTGCGGGCAGGCCGGTAAGCCGGCCCTTAGGATCTCAGCCCCCCGACTACATGAAATCAGCGGTGATAGCGGGCGACGCCTGGCTATCTGGTTTCAACGATGGATGGCGAATCTCTACAAGCTCCAGAAGGAGCTGAGCTGCGCCGTCTGAAGAAATACCTTCCTAGACCCAGTCACCATAGACTGCAGCCACAGTTTCTGTCGACATTGTCTCTACCTGTCCTGGGAAGAAAGGCAGACCCTCCCAGGAATGTGCCCTGCCTGCCGTGAACCCACCCAGCAGGGATACCTCAAGTATGACGTCCTTCTGAAGAGCCCTGAGGCCCTTGCCAGAAAAGCCAGCCTCTGGCGATTCCTGAGCTCAGAGGAATACAAGTGTGGCCCACACAAGGAGACAAGGTACATCTGCCAGGTGGACAAGTATCTCCTCTGTCTGCACTACTGCCACTTTCAGGAGCACGAGTCTCACAGCCACCATCCCATGCAAAGGGCTGTTGAAGTGCAGGGAGAGGCCATTTGCAAGCTGATGCCAACCATCTGGAACAAGATAAAAGAAATCCAGAGGAATATCCACAAGAACAGGAGACTCATCATAGCTGGGAACCCTACAGCTGTTGCTATGACATCCAGAAACTATAAGTTTCTTTAACTTGAACTTAGTAACTGTAAGACTCTGTTACTGAAAGAATTGCTTATTGTTTCTACTACCCCTTCCTTGACCACCCACTGCAATATTCTGTAAGCTAAAAAACTTGATTTATGAATCCTGTTGGGCAAACACTTTGACCACCTTCTGACTCCCTCCCCACGTTTGGTTCAGTTACATGTTTTATAGAGATGGTTACTCAGCAATATCCCTAGGCAACTTGCTTGCCTCAATCACCTTTCTGCTAAACCTATATATTCTGCTGTGCAAAAATAAAGATTGAGACCTTGATCAGAATACTGTCTTGGTCTCCTTTCTCATGTCTGGTTTGTCTCTCATTCTGGTCCACTCCTCCTTGAGCTTTAGTTGACTAGCCTGGAGGCCGGGGCAAGTGGCTCCCAAAATGGAGCTTGAGGCACGGAAAACTGAGGTGAACATCTCTAGAAAGCTGGTTGTTTTCTTTAGGTCGCCCTCTTGTGTAAGAGAGGACCTGCATAATGGCCACCACAGAGGGACTCATCGGCGATACCGGCCCAGGAAGGTAAGAGAAGACCCGTATGAGGACCACTAGAGAAACTGTCCGTGACACAGACCCAGGAATAAGGACCACCACAGAGAGATCCATGTGTGGCACAGACCCAAGTAAGGTAGGGAGAGCAACGATTATGGGACAAAGAGTAAGCATGAGCTGTTTATTCAAGGGCTTAAAACCTCATTCAAGGCCTGAGGAAAAAGAGTTAAGAAAAAAGATTTGGTAGATTTCTTTATGTTTCTGGAGGATCTTTGTCCTTGGTTCCCACAAGAGGGAACTATAGATGAAAACAGATGGCAGTGTGTAGGTGATTGTCTTAAAGACTTTTACCTCAATTTTGGCCCTGAAAAAGGTGCCTGTTCAAGCCTTCTCCTAGTGGAACCTCCTAAATGAGATCCTGCAGTTCCATCACTATCAAGCAGATGTCTCTGAGGTAGTAAAAAATGGTGAAACTTTCCTAAAGGATAAATGTAAGGGAAGCCAGTATTCTCTTCAAAAAGAATCTTCCAAAACTTCCAATCCCCCTCCTGCCACTTCTCCTTGTCCCTGCATCTCCAACCCTATGCCCACAAATAATAGTGGTGCTCAGCCCGATAAGCCAAAATGCATTTATCCTGTTCTTTCGGGTATAGACTTTGGTGATATTGGTGATGAGGTCCTCTCCCCAGAAGAGGAGGCCTCACTAGAGGAAGAGGCAGCCAAATATCATAACTCTGATCAGCCTCCAACAGCCTCCCTTTCAACAAAGCCCCCATCCTATAAAATGGCCCCTCCTTTCTGTGCTCCAGCCCTTGCCTCTGCGCCCATAAATGATTTGACAGAAGTTACCCGACAAGCCATTGTAAGAGTTGCTAGAGAAGCCCAGTTCTTAAAAACTCAGATTCAAATTAAAAAGGAAAATTCTGCCTTGCTTAAACAGCCTTGAAAACTAGATATAGAAATAAGTTCCTCATCCAATACCTCACTGAAAGTTAAGACAAAGGATAGACGAACTCTTCATGCCTTTCCCATGAATAGATCTCAGGTAAAGTCAGCCAAGAGCCACCCTAATAAAACAGAAAACCAAGGAGACAGTGAAGGGAAGAAAAGGAGGAAGGGATGGGGAGGAAAGGGAGCCAGGTAGTAAAGAATCAGAAACCTCTGGAGAAGAGGAGGAAAATAACCCCCTAATTATTAAAGCCCCAAAATATCGTCCCTTAAAATTCAAATATATTAAGGAACTTAAAAACTCTGTCTCCATGTATGGCCCAGGTGCCCCTTTAATCGCTCTCTTTTAGAATCCATGAGTGAAAACCGGCTTACAGTAAATGACTTGGGAATGCTAGCTAAAGCTGCACTTAGCAGAGGCCAATATCTTTCATGGAAGGCTGATTATGCTGAAAGATGTCAGGACATTGCACATTGCAATATGATTACTACAGGTCTGTCTAAGACATGGGCCCTAACTAAATTACTAGGACAAAGCCTCTATGATAACAATGAAAAACAAGGCAAATTTCCCCCAGGGCTACTTGTTCAAATTCAGCATGCAGCCCTTCAAGCTTGGAAGAGCCTCCCTCCTCAAGGGTCGTCTGTTTCTTACATACGAAAAAATTCATTAGGGATCCCAGGAGCCATTCAGTGAATTTGTGGGGTGCCTTACTGAGGCTGTGGAGCGATTTATAGGGCACAAAGAGACAGATAATGAACTCATTAGACATCTTGCCTTTGAGAATGCCAATTCTGCAATACCTCCTCTTCGCCATGGCAAAACTCTTTCTGATTATATCAGACTTTGTGCTGATGTTGACCCAGCCTCACACAATATTGGATTGGCTATTGGAGCCGCCTTCAAAAATATTACCCAGGGACCCAAGGCTAAGACATGCTTTAACTGCAAATAGCCTGGTCATTTTTTGAAAGAATGCCCAGCCCCTAAGGCAGAGCGGCCTCCCTCTTCACCAATTTGTTCCCGAGGCAAATGAGGAAAACATTGGGCCTTGGAGTGTAAGTCCAGAACTGATAAGCAGGGAAAACCATTGCCCCCGAAGCAGGGAAACTTGATGAGGGGACCACCCCAGGGCCCCAAGCCAACACTGAGATTGAACCCTGGGGCTGTCAGGTTCATCCCCCAATCTCCAGCTCATCTAATGTCATCTCGCTCATGTGAGCAATGCCAGGTAGTGCAGGACTGGACCTCTGTGCCACCTCCCACTCAATATTGACTCCTGATTCTGGGACTCAGATCCTTTCCACTGGAATTTTTGGCCCTTTGCCAAAAACACATTTGGCTTAATTTGGGACACGGAAGCTCCACCATCAAGGGTCTTAATATTTCAGCAAGCATTATTGATAATGATTATACTGGGGAAATCAAAATAGTGACAACTGCTTCTCAAGGACCTATAACTATTTTCCTTGGCCAGAGGAATGCTCTATTGGTATTGCTTCCTCTCATTACTAATAACCCCAGTCCCGAATGCCAGAGAGGCACTCATAATTTTGGTTCCTCAGATACCTATTGGGTACAGAAAATAACACATAAGAAACTTTTATTCAAGTTAAAATTAGGATTCCCAGCTGGAGGATGCCCCGCTGAAGAATTGAGGGGGGGCAGATGCTGGCTCCTAATTTCCTGCACACCCTACCCGCTGTTGTAAGGCAGGGTCCCAGTGCCCTCCACTCTCCAGATCCAGTGGCCTGGGAGAGGAGCTTGGTGGGCGGGTGGGAGCTGGGACAGCTCCGCCTCCCCTGCTGGGGTGCTGAGTCTTAGGGTCCGCCTGCTTGTCAGTCTCCAGTCACAGGGCTGGGGGTTGAGCACGTTGGGGTGGTAGGAGTTGGGACAGCACCGCCCCCCTTGGTGGGGTGCTGGGTCTTAGGTATCCCACCTGTCAATCTCCAGTCAACGACCTGAGGGAGAGAGCTGTTGAGGGAAGGGTCAGGATTCCTAATTCCTTGCCCCCCTGCTCCTGCCAGTCTTTCTCGGGTGGGGTGGAGGGGGCTGAGTTAAGTTCTATTGCTTGGCACGAGCTCTGCTTTCCCGATATGTTTGGGGACACGCTATATTACTCAGACCTCTGCGTTCCGTTTGTGGGTGTTCCATGGTGGTGGGGAGTCTTTCACTCCCCTCGGGTCTCCACCGCTGCCTGTGTTCTGTGTCTGGGTTCCGCTGCTTGCTGTTCTGGTTTTGCGTCTGGGTTCTGCTGCTTCCTCCATTCACTGGCCTGGTTGTGTGCTGGTTTCTGCAGCAGTCAGGCACCTGTCCTGGCACCCCCCGCCCGCTGCCGCTGTTCGTGGCTTGGAGCCAGCGGAGAGAGGTGGGGGAGGGGTCCTCGCATTCCGAATTCTTTGAGAAAGTTGGATGTGAGCTTTATCTGGATTTCTTTTCTAGTTTGAGTCCTTCTCCCTTGCTTTTTGAGTTTGTTGTTGTGGATTTCTTAAGATAATTGGCTTGCCCTTGGAGCCCACGTCCTCAGCTGGGCCCCGACCCTGGGAGCAGAGGGGTCTCCTGCTGGTCCTGCTGAGAGCCCCTGGAAAATCTCAATCCCCAGAGCCTTGGCTTGGGGCCACCCCTAGAAGCAGCACAGGAAAACCTCTGCCCAGTGCGCTCAGATTGAAGCTCGCAGATCCATCCCATGGTCCACTGTGAGGCCACTGGTTGGGCTAAGAGCTAGTCGTGCAGCAACACATAAGTTTTATTCTAATACTTTCCAAACTTTGTACTCAAATGCTACCTACTAACCAACTTAGGTCAGTTATCCTTATGCTATACCTTTTCTTCATTACTACAATATTCTTACACTCCTACGTTAATCCTCTTGTACCTCCCCTGACCTCTCTCATTCTATTTTTCTATCTCTGGACCTCTGTTCGTCTTTGAACTCTTATACTGCATGGATCTACACTTGATGGCTGTTGAGCAATACTGTATATCTAGGTGTTTAATTATTCTCTAGGCTCAGAGGGACTTAAAGACAATAGAGATTGGATTGAGAGGCTTATTGTTTTGGGTATAAATCACTTATCAGTGGTTGTATTAGACTGGTGTGTAAGTGCAAAAAAGAAAGAGTGATAACACCAATCAAAACTTGTGAACATCTAATGTCTGCCAGCTAGAGAGGTCTAGGTTGGTTATATCTGAAAAACTATGATCGTGTTTAATATTAATCTTGCTCCCATTTTCAAATGGGCAGAACAAGAAACTCAAGAAAAATGTCAAATCAAGAATCAACATCCCCCACCCAATGCAACCAGACAAAGGTACAGTCACTGGCAAACCTAGAGGAGAGTCTTCCAAGTGGTATACAAATGCAATTGATAAAGCCATAGCTAAAGAAGAAGAAACCATAAACCAGGTGATATGTGGAAAAGAAGAAGCCATAAAGAGGACATAATAAAAGTTTTTCAAAGAAAGATGGATGAATTCATAGAATCCACAAATAAAAGAGTGACTGAACTCCAGCAAATGTCCAAAGAAAATAAAGCTAATGAGCTAACCACTCAAATGGAAATCAAGGAGCTAAAGAAATCCATACATGATCTAAAAGAAGAGATCCAAGGCATCAAAAATGAGCAACTAGAAGCAAGGGAGATGAAAAATAAAGTAGATAGCTTTGATAGCAGGTTAGACAATGCAGAGGAGAGAATTTCCGGGGCTGAAGATAATTTAGTTATTATAGAGAAAGAACAGAAAATGAGTCAATCCAAATCTAGGAAAAATGAGAGAGCGCTTCAGGAGGTCCAAGATACAATTAGGAAGCCAAATTTAAGGCTAATTGGTATTGAGGAGGGCGTGGAGAAAGAGGTCAATGGTATTGAAAATATACTTCAGGGAATCATCTCAGACAATTTCCCAAATATCCAGAAGGGCAGGCCCATCCAGATACAAGAAGCTTTTAGAACCCCAAACAGACCTGACCAGAAAAGAACATCTTACCGCCACATCGTAATCCAAACTGGATCAATAGAAAACAAAGAAAGGGTCCTAAAGGCAGCCAGGGAAAAGGGTTCAGTAACCTATAAAGGAAAACCAATCAGAATAACCCCAGATTTCTCAGCAGAGACCATGCAAGCAAGAAGTGACTGGAAGCATGTATATCATGCCCTGAAGTCAAAACCTACCAACCAAGAATACTGTACCCAGCTAAGCTCTCATTCATAACGGAGGGAACAAAAAAAACATTCCATTCCAGGGAAAAGCTGCAACAATATGTCGCAACAAAACCAACACTACAGAGAATTCTGAAAGATGTTCTATACATAGAAAACCAAAATAAATGCAATATAGGGAAAGAAATGCACCTAAACAGGGTACCATCTAAGGACCACGAGAACTGTCAAGACACAGCCTTAATAGAAGCTTTTAAAAATGGTAGGACCTAATAAATATCTCTCAATCATAACTCTCAATATCAATGGACTTGACTCTCCAATTAAACGGCATAGGCTGTCTAGTTGGATCAAAAAGAAAAAGCCAACATTCTGCTGTCTTCAAGAGACACATCTTGGAAGTTGGAATAAACTCTATCAAGCTAACGGCCCCCATAAACAGGCTGGAGTTGCCATCCTCATATCAGATAAAATAAACTTCAAATCAAAATTAGTAAGAAAAGACAAAGACGGTTACTATATACTACTAAAGGGATCTTTCCTCCAGGAAGACATAACGATCCTAAATATTTACACACCCAATCCCGGAGCACCGAACTTCATAAAGCAAACTTTACTTACACTGAAACCATACATAGATCGAAATACAGTGATTGTCAGTGACTTTAACACACCACTCTCACCTATGGACAGATCAACAAGGCAAAAACTCAACAGAGAAACCTTAGAACTGAACAACTATATAGACCAACTAGATCTAACAGACATCTGCAGAATATTCCACCCAGCAACAACCCAATATACGTTTTTCTCAGCAGCACATGGAACATTTTCCAAAATAGACCACATTTAGGCCATAAAACAAACTTGGTCAGATTCAGAAACACTGAAATTATTGCATGCACACTCTCAGACCACAAAGGCATCAAATTGGAACTGAACACACATCTCCACCAACGGAAACCCTGTAACTCATGGAGACTGAACAACACATTGTTGAATCACCAATGGGTCATCGAAGAGATCAGAACAGAAATCCAACAGTTTATGAAATTTAACAGTATGGAGCACACAAAATACCAACTCCTTTGGGACACAGCAAAGGCAGTACTCAGAGGAAAATTTATAGCGCTGAGTGCCTACAACAACAAGTTGGAAAAATCACAAACCAACAAGTTAATGTCTCACCTTAAGCTCCTGGAAAAAGAGCAACAAACCAACCCTAATCCCAGTAGAAGAAAGCAAATTATTAAAATCAAAGCAGAATTAAATGATTTGGAATCCAAAAAAATTATAGAAAGAATCAACAAAACAAGGAGTTGGTTCTTTGAAAGAATTAACAAAATTGACAAACCCTTAGCAAATCTTACCAAAAAAAGAAGAGAGCATATCAAAATAAACAAAATCACAGATGAAAATAGTAATATCACGACAGAAATTACCAAGATCCAGAATATCATGAGCGAATACTTCTCAAATCTTTACGCCAACAAATTTGATTATCTAGAAGAAATGGATGAATTACTACTAATATTAGCATACCCACACTGAACCAAGAAGAACTAAGCCAACTCAACAGGCCTATTTCAATCTCTGAAATAGAAATGGCAATTAGAGAACTTCCACCTAAGAAAAGCCCAGGGCCAGATGGATTCACAGCTGAATTCTATAAGGTCTTCAAAGCAGAGCTCACACCAATACTCCTCAAGCTCTTCAATGAAATTGAAAATGAAGGTTCTTTACCAAACTCATTCTATGAATCAGTATAACCCTCATCCCCAAACCAGACAGAGATTCATCAAAGAAAGAGAACTATAGACCTATTTCTTTGACGAACATTGATGCAAAACTTCTCAACAAAATACTGGCCAACCACCTACAACAACTCACCAAAAAAATTATACACCATGATCAAACTGGATTCATCACAGGGAGGCAAAGCTGGTTGAACATATGCAAATCAATTAATATAACTCAACACATGAACAGAAGCAAGGACAAAAATCACATGATTGTCTCAATAGATGCGGAAAAGTCATTTGACAAGATCCAACACCCCTTTATGTTAAAAGGTCTGGAGAAACTAGGAATCCATGGAACATTCCTCAATATAATAAAGGCTGTGTATGAGAAACCTCTGCTAGTATTACACTTAATGGTGAAAATCTAAAGCCATTCCCTCTAAAATCAGGAATGAGACAAGGATGCCCACTCTCTCCACTCCTCTTTAACATAGTACTAGAATTCCTAGCCAGTGCAATAAGGCCAGAAGCAAGCATAAAGGGGATCCAAGTAGGGAGAGAGGAAGTAAAACTATCCCTCTTTGCAGATGACATGATTCTGTATTTAAAGAATCCTGTAGACTCTACTCCCAAGCTCCTTGAGCTGATTCAAAACTTTTGAAGAGTAGCAGGCTATAAAATCAACCCTCAAAAATCAACTGCCTTCCTTTACACCAACAGTGAGAGGAACGAGGCAATAATCAGGAAAGCAATTCCTTTCACAATAGCGTCGAAGAAAATAGAGTATCGAGGAATTAGATTAGCTAAGAATGTAAAGGACCTTTTGGTGAAAAGTTTAAAATCCTAAAAAAGGAATTTAAAGCAGAACTAAAGAAATGGAAAAACCTCCCATTGTCCTGGATTGGAAGAATGAACATTGTGAAAATGACAATCTTGCCAAGGGCTACCTACAAAATCATCGCAATACCCATCAATATTCCAATGGCATTCTTTAACGAAATAGAAGAGGCAATTCAAAATTTCATATGGAATAATAAAAGGCCCCGTATAGCAAAAACACTTCTTAGCAGAAAGAACAGCCCTGGAGGAAATTCAATTGCAAACTTTAGACTCTATTACAGAGCTATAATTCTCAAAACAGCTTGGTACTGGCACAGGAGCAGGCCTGAAGCCCAATGGAATAGAACTGAAGACCCAGATATTAAACCACAGACCTATGGCCATCTTATCGTTGACAAGGAAGCCAAAAAAATAGAATGGAAGAAAGACAGCCTCTTCACCAAGTTTGCTGGAAGAACTGGTTAAGCACCTGCAGAAAACTAAAGCTGGATCCTTCTTTGTCACCCTGCAGTAGAATTAACTCCAAATGGATCAAAGATCTGGAGGTAAAAGCTGACACACTGAAAACTTTACAGGAAGGAATAGGAGATACACTAGGCCTCCTTGGCACAGTTCAAAACTTTCTTAATAAGGACCAAGAATCACAACAAATCAGAGAAAGGCTGGATAAGTGGGACTGCATTAAACTGCAGAGCTTTTGTATGGCAAAGGACATAGCTAGTAAATTAATTAGGAAGCCTACAGAGTGGGAGAAGATCTTCACTAACCAAACAACGGACAAAGGCCTCATATCTAAAATATATCAACTGCATAAAAAATTGAATCACTCCAAAACTAATCTCCAAAGTAACAACCATCCCATTAAAAATGGGCCAAACCTTAAAGAGAGCCTTCTCTAAAGAAGAAACAAAAATGGCCTATAGACACATGAAGAAATGCTCATCATCTCCTGTCATAAATGAAATGCAAATCAAAACAACTCTAAGATTCACCTCACTCCAGTTAGAATGGCTAGGATCAGGAAAACGAATAATAACAGATGCTGGAGGGGATGTGGCCAGGTGGGATCACTACTACACTGTTGGTGGGACTGGAAACTCGTTCAACCACTATGGAAAGCAGTGTGGCAGTGCCTCAAAAGGCTAAACATAGGACTCCCCTAAGACCCAGCAATTCCACTACTTGGCATTTACCCAACCGTCCAGAAACAAGGGCATACTAAATCCACTAGCACAACAATGTTCTTTGCAGCACTATTCACCATAGCAAAGATATGGAACCAACCTAGATATCCCTCAATTGATGAGTGGATCAACAAGTTGTGGTATTTGTACACAATGGAATTCCATACTGCTGTCAGAAAGAATGACATCACCCCATTTGTTAGGAAATGGAAAGACTTAGAAAAAATCATATTAAGTGAAGTAAGCCAGACTCAAAGGAACTTAGTCTCAGTGGTTTCCCTCATTTGTCATAATCAGTAGAAACCTTGGGCTCTATTAGCAGAGATGTGTAATAGAGCAAAATCTTGATACATAAGGCCATGTAGTATGAAGCTAATTGAAAGGACCTCCAGGATATTGAAAAAAAAGCCATATAACGAATGATTGTTGTCCTTAATGTACTATGTTGTATCTCATCTCCTTTGCTGTCATTTGGGTATCTCATATCATTACAGTATCTCACTTTGTTATCTGATATATTGAATTTATTTGTATTGGGTTATTTGAAATTTGATAGGGAAGGGGGGGAAAACCAAGACAAGTGGGAGGGCTGGATGAGAAGCTAATGGGTACCAAGACATGTGAAAGGGTATCAATGTATGTGACTTAATGTACCTTCTATCTTGCAAATATCATATAACCCTTTTATTAATTACAATAAAAATATTTAAAAAATAAAAACATAAAGTTAAAATTAGATTGAAGGATTTTTGAGGGCATAGTTGATACAGAAGCAGATGCTACTATCATCTCCAATAGGGATTGGCCTTCAGCCTGGCCCCTTAACCCTGCTATGACTCACTTAAAAGAAATAGGACAGACTTCTAACCCTCTTCAAAGTTCTAAAATTATTTTGTAGGAAGACGGGGAACGAAACAAAGGCACAGTGCAGCCTTATGTGGTCACCGGCCTCGCAGTTAACTTATGGGGCAGAGATATTCTTTCTCAGAAGGGACTCATTATGTGCAGCCACAATGAGTTAATTACTCAACAGATACTTAATCAAGGATATCTCCCAGGTCAAGGGCTGGGAAAGAATTCTCATGGTCTTACGGTGCCCATCCAGATGGATAATAAGGCTGATCGCGGTGGCATAGGCTATAAAAATTTTCCATAGTGACCATTGACATGCCTGTACTCCATGCACACAAAATTTCTTGGAAAAGGACATAGCCTGTGTGGGTTGATCAGTGGCCTCTAACAATTGAAAAGTTGGCTGCAGCCAAAGTGTTAGTACAGGAACAGCTTGCTGCAGGCCACATTGAATCTACTACTTCCCCTTAGAACACACCCATTTTTGTAATAAAAAAGAAATTAGGAAAGTGGAGACTTCTTCAAGATCTGAGGGAAATTAATAAGGCCATGATTCCCATGGGTGCCCTTCAACCTGGCCTTCCTACTCTGGTTGCCATTCCCAAGGGATATTATACAATTGTTATTGATTTAAAGGATTGCTTTTTCACCATCCCTCTCCATATAGAGGATCGCCAATACTTTGCATTCAGTCTACCAGTAGTGAATTTTAAAGGCCCTATGCCTAGGTTTCAGTGGAAAGTTTTGCCCCAGGGGATGGCCAATAGCCCTACATTATGTCAAAAATTTGTTGCTCAGATTATAGATCCATTCAGATTTAAGGATCCCTCTCTCCATGTAATTCATTATACGGATGATACTCTTCTTGCTGGGCCAGATGCTGTTTGCCTTCTCCATTTTTCTCAGCAGCTATCATATGCTCTTACCAGTGCAGGTCTTCAATTTGCACCAGATAAGATTCAGTTAAAACCTCCATATCTATTTTTAGGCTTTGAGCTTTTTTCTAATAAAGTATTATCCCAAAAATTCAACTTAGGATTAATCATCTTAAAACCTTAAATGATTTCCAAAATCTCTTATGTGACATCAACTGGCTCCACCCCTATCTTAAACTGACTACGGGTGAGCTTAAACCCATGTTTGATAGTCTTAGAGGAGATTCCGACCCCTTTCTAAAGGCTCATTGGATGCTCCTGCTCAAGAAGCTCTCTCCAGAGTAGAGGCAGCCATTTCTAACCAGCAAATTACTTTTGTTAATTATGACCTACCCTTACAGTTTGTCATTTGTGCATCTAGTTTCACACCCACTGGAGTCTTTTGGCAGAAAGAACCCCTTTCTTGGTTACACCTGCCTGCTGCACCACTAAGGTCCTTACACCCTACACTAAGTCGGTGTTTGAGCTAATTAACATAGGAAGGGAACAAAGCAGAAAAAATTTTGGCAAAGACCCAGATAAAATAATTTTACCATATACTCCCTTCCAGATTCAATGGTTAATTCAAAATGATGATGATTGGGCTGTATCATGCATTTCCTTTGTAGGCACTTTTGATAATCATTATCCTGTTGATAAACTTCTTCAGTTTTTGCGATATCAACCCATTACCTTCCCTGTACAGACATTCCAAAAGCCCCTTCCTAATGCCTCCCTTGTGTTCACAGATGGCTACTCCAATGGGCAGGCTGCCTTTTCTATTAATGGCAAAATTACTTCCTTAAAGTCCCCCTATCGTTCTGCCCAGTTGATTGAGTTGTTTGCAGTCTTGCAAGTTTTTGCTCAGTTACTTACTTCTTTTGATCTGTACACTGATAGTGCCTATATTGCTCATTCTATACCATTGGTTGAAACAGTGCCTTTTATTAAGCCAACTACAAATGCTGCTCCTCTATTTTTCTTAATTCAACGATATATTCAAATTAGAAGTTGCCCCTTCTTTAGAGGCGACATCCGTGCCCACTCTGGCCTCCATGGACCTTTGACAAAGGGCAATGAAACAATAGACCAAGCTACCCAATTGGTACTTTTAGCTAAAAAAGACCTGATATCCCACGCCAGAGAAGCTCATTCACTACATCACCTTAATGCCCAAACCCTTCGTCTTCTTTTTAAAATCACCAGAGAGCAGGCACGGCAAATTGTTAAACAGTGCCAGAATTGTATTACCCTTTTGCCCATATCCCTTTTGGGTGTTAATCCCTGAGGATTGGTTCCTAATGAATTGTGGCAAATGGATGTTACTCAGGTTCCATTTTTTTTGGTACTCTTAAATATCTTCATGTTACTCTAGATACCTTTAGTGGATTTATTTTTGCCACACCACATTCTGGTGAAGCCTCCAAAAATGTTATCACCCATGTACTTCACTGCATGGCAGTTATGGGAAAGCCTAAGGTTATTAAGACTGATAATGGCCCCAGATATACTGGCATAAATTTTCAACATTCCTGTGGCCAGATGCAAATAAAACACATCACTGGTATTCCCTATAATCGTCAAGGTCAAGGAATTTTTGAATGAGCTCATCAAACCCTTAAAAATACTTTTCAAAAGTTATGAACACAAAAGTTTTCTCCCACAAAAGGAACTCCAAAAATATTCTTCATCATGCTCTAGTTGTGATTAATTTTTTAACACTGGATATTAATGAAAAATCTGCAGCTGATCTCCTTTGGCACCCCCAAACTATTCATAATTATGCAACTGTTATGTGGAAGGATCCTCTGACTTCCCAATGGAAGGGCCCTGACCCAGTGCTGATCTGGGGAAGAGGATCAGCCTGTATATTTGATAATAAAGAAGGCGCCGCTCGTTGGCTCCCAGAACACCTCGAAAAACCTATTGATAACTCACCTTCCAGGGAAGGCTAGCTCCCTGAGAACAAAAACCCTTTCTTCTATTCTAGAAAATTGTCAAAACTGCTGTGGACCCTACAAATGTCAGTCTTGCTGTTGCTGCGGTCATCTACAGAGGACACAGACCTCTACTAGATAAAGGAATCCTCCTACTTTCCCTTTTTGGCAACCCCTTTGATGGCCATGGGGGCACACCAATCTCAATTGCCATTCCAAGCAATAATTCCCTTAGCCCTATTAATTCTGCCTATTAATTCTTTGTGCTTTTTTATCCAATCTCAGAATAATACCTTTGATATACATGTAGGAGTAATTTCTTTTAGCAATTGTTTAGCAGTAATTAATTACTCTTCTCCTATTATTTCCCTTTGCCCTCCTGTAGGAAAAGTACTTGTCTGTGGAGGCAACTTGGCCATTACCCAACTCCCTGTAAAATGGACTGGAGTTTGTGTACTTGTTTCTCTGCTCCCCGATATAGACATTATTCCTAGAAGTGAAGTTCTGCCAATTCCCAGCCTAGAAATGGTAGGAGGAAGACATAAGCGGGCTGCTTTTATTCCCCTCCTGGCAGGATTGGGAATCACTGCATCCTGAGATGCAGGAATAGCAGGACTGGTAGTGTCATTACAGTGTTATGGCAAATTGTCCAATCAGTTAATAGAGGATGTTCAGGCATTGTCCAGCACTATTAGTGACCTTCAGGATCAGATGGACTCCCTGGCTGAGGTAGTACTTCATAATAGAAGAGGACTAGATCTACTCAACGCAAAACAGGGAGGAATTTGTTTGGCTTTACAGGAGTGGTGCTGCTTTTATGCAAACAAGTCCGGTATTGTGCGAGACAAGATTAAGAACCTCCAGGAGGTCTTGATGAAACATCACTGAGAATTGTTTGATAACCCCTTTTGGACTGGATTAAATAGAATGTTGCCTTACCTCCTTTCCCTCCTAGTTCCTTTGTTTGGTATTTTGATTATTGTATCCAGAGGACCATGCATAGTCAATAGAATCATGAGCTTTGTAAAACAGCCAATTGACTCCCTAGCATCTAAACCCCTTCAAATTCATTATCATAGGCTAGATTTGGCCACTCAAATGGCAGGTGAAGGCACAGAAGCCACCATCTCCTACTACCCAAGCAGATCAACAAAGAACAGCAGTTCTAAAGGCAGCCAGAACCCAAATTGGCTAGATGTAGGCCATCAGCAGCTATGGAAGTGTAGAACCGAGTGGTATCTACTGTCTTGGGATCAATGCGAAAGTGCCGGTAGGGATTGTAGAAGCAATCCCATCTGCATAGGGTTTGGATCCGGATAAAAAATCCCCTCCCTTCGAAAAGTATCCTGTAAAGCTTTCCAGGGGGATGTGTTAATGCCAATCTTGCTTAAAATTTTGATTTTTCTAAGATATGGTTTTCCTTATACCTGCTTCACCTGTAGTATAACAATCTTTGGCCTTTTAATAAATTAAATAAAGAGGGAGGAGAGGCTGGGGACCAAAGAGCTCTTGCTATGACATGCAGAAACCATAAGATTCTGTAAGCTGAAAGAATTAAGTAATAAACTAAAAGAACTAATTAACTGTAAGATTCTGTAACTTGAAAGAATTGTTAATTGTTTCTACTACCCCTTCCATGACAACCCAACTGCAATATTCTGAACGCAAAAAGAACTTGATTTATGTATCCTGCTAGGCAAACAGGAAAATCACAGTCCAGAAGAGACCATGCCAAAATACAAGAGCCTCTTCCAAAAACAAAAGCCAAAACAAAGCAACAAAAAAGCAACAACACGCCCCACCCCAAATGAGCCCTCTGGGCTCTGGGCTAGTGCTGTACCACTGGAGCTGCAGCGCCACGCCCGATTACTGGGTGGTTGATCGGAGGGAGGAGAGAAGGGGGTCAGGCGTGCTTTCCTGCGCGGGCAGGCCGGGAAGCCGGACCTTCAGATCCCAGCCCCCTGAGTAGCTAAGATCAGCGGTGCGAGCCGGCGACGCCCGGCTCCCTGGGTTCAAACATGGACAGCGAAGCTCTGCAAGTCTTCCAGAAGGAGCTCAGCTGTGCCATCTGCAGAAATACCTTCCTAGACACTGTCACCATAGACTGCGACCACAGTTTCTGTCAACCTTGTCTCTGCCTGTCCTGGGAAGAAAGGCAGACCCTCCCGGGAATGTGCCCTGCCTGCCAAGAGGCCACGCAGCAGGGAGACCTCAAGTCTGAAGTCCTTCTGAAGAGCCTGGCGGCCCTTGCCAGAAAAGCCAGCCTCTGGCGATTTCTGAGCTCAGAGAAACAAAAGTGTGGCCCACACAAGGAGACAAGGTAAATCTTCTGCCAGGTCGACAAGGACCTGCTCTGTGAACAGTGCTCCGGCTCTCAGGAGCACGAGTCTCACAGCTACCAGCCCATGGAAACGGCTGCTGAAGAACAGCGGGAGGCCATTTGCAAGCTGATGTCCACCATCTGGAACAAGGTACAAGAAAACCAGAGGAACATCCACAAGAACAGGAGACTCATCGTCCAGTGGGTTCGCTATGTGAACCGGTACCGAGGGACCACCTAGGAGGTTTTTGCAATGCAGGGTCGGGAATGCCATGAGGAGGAAAAGCAGCATTCAGAGAGACTTCTCAGCCAAGGAAGACAGGTTTTAGGGCAACTCAGCCAAATAGAGATCCAGATGATTCAGAAGAGGCTCCAGCTTAGAGAAATCTACCAGGAGCTGATCCAGACATACCAGAAACCAGACCTGGAACTTCTCCGGGCTGTTGACTTGACACTGGGAAGTTGTAAGGGAGTGCTGGCCTTCATGCCTGGCCCTGTGAGGCCACAGCTCCGTGCTCTTCCAGTCCCTGGAGTACTGCAGACACTCAACAGGTACCCAGTGGGCATTTCCTTGTGAGAGGCTGCCCACAATCAAGATGAGCCGCCCGCTCCTCTGCAAGAGATTGGAGCCTCCAGTGGAGACGCGCTTGGGAATCCTGCTGAACACTCCATCAACTCGACCGCCTTTGGGGCCCAGGTCTTCAGCTCAGGGAAACATTACTGGGAGCTCAGTGCCAATGGTTCTTCCACCTGGGCTGTAGGAGACTGCAGGGACTCGGCAGTGGGGAGAGACCTCCCCATTGATGAATCTCAGGACCTATTTCTTCTCTTAACTATGAAATCCAACACCTATGACAGTCTGTTCACCATTTCTCCACTTGTGTCTCACTACTTGAAGATCCCTCTGGACCTGGTTGGGGTCTTACTTGACCTGGACAGTGGGAGTGTGAGCTTTTGGAATGTTGCCAAGAGTTTCCTTATCTGGAGATACCCCAATGGCACTATGCAATTTCTGGTCAGGCCCGTTTTTCACAGGGGCCATCTACTGCAGTGAGTGGAGAGCCTTTCCAGGTGTTGGGAACTCCGCACCCGAGAACCCGGCTCACAAGTTGTCACCATCCCAACTCAACCAACCGGTAAGCCAGGGGCTCTCTGGCCTGTGGTCTCAGCTATGGGGAAAGGGTGAACAGGAAGATCACAGTCCAGAAGAGACCATGCCAAAACACAAGAGCCTCTTCCAAAAACAAAAGCCAAAACAAAGCAACAACAAAGCAACAACACACCCCACCCCAAATGAAACCAAAAACCAAAAAGTGAACGACTCCTCCCCCAAAACCCTAAACAGAAAAAACAGAAACACCAAAGGAAAACCAAATAAAACCGTAACCACAACCAAAAGAAACCAACAAATACGCAAGGAAAGACAGGCTCTGGTAGTTTGGCCCTGTGCAATGGAGTGCTTGTCCAGCTGGATCCCATTCCTTGAGACCACAATCCTAGACAAATCTGACTGAGATCCTCCTGTTCAAGCTTGCCCCATAGCTGAGATGACCCTAGTGCACTGAGGGCCCTAGTGCTCCTGGCTTCCCTGTCTGTGGAGTTGGGATGGTGAGAACTTGTGAGAGGAGGGCAGGGCTCAAGGGGTGAAGACCCTGCCCAACAGAGGTTGCTAAGGAGTTCCAAAAATAAACTGTAGGAGGGTGCCCCAATACCATGCCATACACTCCCTCAGATATCTTTAGGAAACACAAGGTAGGATGGATGTTTCCAGTGAGCTTGCCCACCTTGTGTGGTTAAGTCATAAAGTACGAGATGGAGAGAAATGAGTTGGGGGAGGAGGGAGGAGAAAAGTCGGTTTGGGGAGGGGTGTCTCAAGTCTGAACATCCTAGCTACTCAGGAGCCTGAGATCTGAGCACTGCAGTTCAAAGCCCGCCTGGCAACTACAGGACCTGAGACTCTCACCTCCAAGGAATCATTAGACAACTGGAGAATTGGGCTGTGGCTCCAGGGGTAGGGAAGTAGCCATGAACTGAAGAGTTCAGGGACGGGGCCCAGAGTTCAAGCCCCATAACCCACAAAGCAAGCAAGGAAGCAAAGGAACCTGACAAGAAAAAGGCCAAAATAGGGAAGAAAAGAAAGAGCCTTTTGGCCATGGGGTCAAACCTCACTTTCAGTGCAAATTCCCCTGAAATGGCCAGTGTAGGAAGAAGTGGTCAGAAGCATTTGCCTGAAAAAGGAATTGAAAGGTGTGGCTGCTGCTGCTGCTGCAATGTAAATTCCAGCACCTATTGATAGGTAAATCAAGTTGCTGACACAGTTGCATCATTGCAAGCTCTTCCAGGGGCTCCGCCTCTCTCAGCATAAATAAGAGCGCTGGTTGGCCTCTCAGGCCTCTCGGAGGAAGGGCCACCCCAGAGAGACCATCTGCATTGGGAGCTTGGATAGCGCCTCTGAGTGTGAAAGCGGTAGGATCTGCTCACAAGTTGTTGCCATTCCAACTCAACCAACCGGTAAGCCAGGGGCTCTCTGGCCTGTCGTCTCATTATGGGAAAGGGTGATGACTGTTCTAGACAAACCTGAGGTCAAGCTGCCTGGGGCAAGTTGCCTTATGGATAAAGGATTTTAGGAGTTTCATTAAAAGTAACTGGGCAAAGAAAATGTTAGTGTCGAAGCTTGGTATAATGCAAGTGCTAACAAAAACTTAGCTATTGTCATATTTTAGAAGAATTTCCTTCACATACAATGAGGCTTATTGATGCCCAAATTTCTATATGTCATTTCACTGGATATTTTGAAACAATACGAAGAAGACTTCATTTTTACTATGATTTCATGATCTGACATAAGTGTCATATAGATAGGAATTATTTTCTCTAAAGGCAAGATAAAAGAATGCATGTCTTTTCTACCTGTTCCCACCTCACCTTGTGTGTTAGTCCTGGAACTTGAACTCAGGACCTGGGCATTGTCCCTGAGCTTTTTGTCCCTCAAGGCTTGCACTCTATATATCACTTCAGCCACGGTCCCACTTTCAGATTTTTTCATATATTTTTATTGTAATTAATAGAAGGGTTACATGATACTTGCCAGACAGAAGGTGCATTAATTCACATACATTGCTACCCTTTCTCATGTCTTGGTCCCCATGTCCCTCCCATACCACTCCCACCCCTTAACTTGTTCCCCCCCTTCCCTATCCAATTTCAAATATCAAATACAAATATATCCAATTACAAAGTGAGATACTGTAATAATATGAGATAACCAAGGGACAGCAAAACAGATGAGAGATAACATAGCACATTAAGGACAACAATCACTCATTATATGGCTATTGTTTCTATATCCTGGAGGTCCTTTCATTTAGCGTCATACTATAAGGCCTTATGTATCTAGGTTTTGCTCTATCACAAATCTCTGCTAGGAAAGCCCAAGGTTTCTACTGGTTATGACAAATGAGGAGACCATTGAGCCTATGTTCATTTGAGTCTGGCTTACTGCACTTAATGTGATTTTTTGTAAGTCTTTCCATTTCCTAACAAATGGGGCAATGCCATTCTTTCTGACAGCAGCATAGAATACAATTGTATACAAAACCCCCAAATTGTTGATCCACTCATCAACTGAAGGACATCTGGGTTATGTCCATATATTTGCTATGGTAAATAGTGCTGCAATGAACATCATTGTGCTAGTAGATTTAGCATGTCCTTGTTTCTGGAAAATTGGTTAGTGCCTTGTTGTGGAATTGCTGAGTCCTACGGGAGCTCTATGTTTACTCTTTTAAAAAAAATGCCATACTGCTTTCCTTAGTGGTTGAACAAGTTTCCACTCCCACGAACAGTGTAGTAGTGATCCTTCCTGGCCACATCCCCTCCAGCATCTGTTGTTATTAGTTTTCTTCATCCTGGCCATTCTAACGGTTGGTGAGGTGGAATCTTAAAGTTGTTTTCATTTGCATTTCTTTTATGACCAGAGATGTTGAACATTTTTTCATATGTGTACAGGCCATTTTTATTTCTTCTTCAGAGAAGACTCTTTTTATGTTTTGGCCCATTGTTTAATGGCATGGTTGTTACTTTGGAGATTAGTTTTGGAGTGATTCAATTTTTTGAGCTGTTGATGTATTTTAGATATGACTCCTTTGTCCGTTGTATAGTTGACGAAGATCTTCTCCCACTCTGTAGGCTTCCTAATTAATTTACTAGCTATGTCCTTGGCAAGACCAAAGCTCTGCAATTTAATGTAGTCCTACTTATCCCGCATTTTTCTGATTTGTTGTGATTCTTGATACTTATTAAGGAAGTTTCGACCTGTCCAAAGAGGCCTAGTGTATCTCCTATTCCTTCTTGGAAAGTTTTCAGTGTGTCGGCTTTCAATTCGAGGACTTTGTTCCATTTAGAATTAATTCTAGTGCAGGGTGACAAAGAAGGATCCAACTTTAGTTTTCTGCAGGGGTTTAACCAGTTCTCGCAGAACCAGTTGTTGATGAGGCTGTCTTTATACCATTCTATTATTTTTTTGGCTTCCTTGTCAAAGATAAGGTGGCCATAGGTCTGTGGTTTAATATCTGGGTCTTCAGTTCTATTCCATTGGTCTTCAGGCCTGTTCTTGTGCCAGTACCAAGCTCTTTTGATAATTATAGCTCTGTAATAGATTCTAAAATTTGGTATTGAAATTCCTCCTGCACTGTTCTTTCTGCTAAGAAGTGTCTTTGGTATACTGGGTCTTTATTATTTCATATGAAATTTTGAATTGCCTCTTCTATTTCTTTAAAGAATGACATTAGGATATTGATGGGAATTATGTTGAATTTGTAGATAGCCCTTGGCAAATCTGCCATTTTCATGATTCTTCCAATCCAGGAGCATGGGAGATTTTTCCGTTTCCTCAGTTCTCTTTAATTTCCTTTTTCAGGATTTTAAAGTTTTCATCAAAAATGTCCTTTACATTCCTAGGTACTTAATTTTCTTTGAGGCTATTGCAAAAGTAGTTTCTTTCCTGATTGTTTCCTCATTCCTCTCACTGTTGGCGTAGAGGAAGGCAGTTGATTTTTGAGGGTTAATTTTATAGCCTGCTACCCTTCCAAAGTTTTAAATCAGCTGAAGGAGCTTGGGAGTGGTGTCTATAGGATTCTTTAAATACAGAATTATGTCATCTGCAAAGAGGGATAGTTTTACTTCCTCTTTCCCTATTTGGATCCCCTTTGGATCCCTTGCTTCTTGCCTTATTGCACTGGATAGGAATTCTAATACTATGTTAAAGAAGAGTGGAGAGAGTGGGCATCCTTTTTTCATTCCTCATTTTAATGGGAATGGCTTTACCTTTCTGCCATTAAGTATAATACTAGCTGTGGTTTTGTCATACACAGCCTTTGTTATACTGATGAATGTTCCATGGATTCCTAATTTCTCTAGAGCTTTTAAAATAAATGACTGTTGGATCTTGTCAAATGCCTTTTCTGCATCTATTGAGACAATCATGTGATTTTTGTCCTTGCTCCTGTTGATGTGTTGAATTATATTAATTGATTTTCCTAGGTTGAACCAGCTTTGCCTCACTGTGATTAATCTTGTGTGATCATAGTGTTTAATTTGATTGATGAGTTGTTTTAGACAGTTGGCCAGTATTTTGTTGAGAAGTTTTGCATTGATGTTCACCAAGGAAATAAGTCTATAGTTCTCTTTCTTTGATGAATCTCTGTCTGGTTTGGGGTTGAGGGTTATACTGGCTTCATAGAATGAGTTTGTAAAGAGCCTTCATTTTCACTACCCTTGAAGAACTTAAGTAGTACTGGTGTGAGCTCTGCTTTGAAGACCTTATAGAATTCAGCGGTGACTCCATCTGGCCCTGGGCTTTTCTTCGGTGGAAGGTCTTTTATTGCCATTTCAATTTCAGTGCTTAAAATAGGCCTGTTTAGTTGGGTTAGTTCTTCTTGATTCAGTGTGGGTATGTTAATATTGGCTAGAAATTCATCCATTTGTTCTAGATTTTCAAATTTATTGGGGTAAAGGTTTGAGAAGTATTCCCTCATGATGCTCTGGATCTTGGTAAATTCTGTCATGATATTACCATTTTTGTTTGTGATTTTGTTTATTTCGGTATGCTCCCTTCTTTTTATGGTAAGGTTTGCCAAGGTTCTGTCAATTTTGTTAATTCTTTCAAAGAACCAACTCCTTGTTTTGTTGATTCTTTCTATAGTTTTTATTGGACTCCAATTCATTTAATTCTGCTTTGATTTTAATAATTTGCTTCATTCTACTGGAATTAGGGTTGGTTTGTTGCTCTTTTTCCAGGAGCTTAAGGTGACACATTAAATTGTTGGTTTGTGATATTTCCTCTTTGTTATTGTAGGCACACAGATACATAAATATTCCTCTGAGTAATGCCTTTGCCGTCTCCCAAAGAGCTGATATTTTGTGTGCTCCTTTTTGTTAAATTTCATAAACTGTTGGATTTCTGTTCTGATCTCTTTGATGACCCACCCATTGGTGATTCAACAATGTGTTGTTCAGTCTCCATGATTTACAGGGTTTTCATTGGTGGAGTTGGGTGTTCAGTTCTAATTTGATGCCCTTGTGGTCTGAGAGAGTGGAGAGAATGATTTCAGCGTTTCTGAATCTACCCAGGTTTCTTTTATGGCCTAAAATGTGGTCTCCTTTGGAAAATATCCCATGTGCTGTTGAAAAAAACTGTATTGTGTTGTTGCTGGGTGGAATAATCTGCAGATGTATGTTAGATCTAGTTGGTCTATACAGTTGTTCAATTCTAAGGTTTCTCTGTTGAGTTTTGCCTTACTGATCTGTCCATAGGTGAGAGTGGTGTGTTGAAGTCACCAATAATCACTGTGTTTCGATCTATGTATGCTTTCAGTGAAAGTAAAGTTTGCTTGATGAAGTTCGGAGCTCTGGGATTAGGTGTGTAGATATTTAGGGTGATTATTTCCTCCTGGAGGAAAGATCCCTTTAGTAGTATGTAGTAACCTTCTTTGTCTTTTGTCACTGACTTTAGTTTGAAGTCTATTTTATCTGATATGAGAATGGCAACTCCAGCCTCTTTATGGGGGCCGTTAGCCTGATAAAGTTTATTCCAACCACTCACTTTCAAAAATGTTTGTTTTTTGGGGGGTAAGATGTGTCTCTTGAAGACAGCAGAACGATGGATTTTGCTTTTTATCCAACTAGATATTCTCTGTCCTTTAATTGGAGAGTTAAGTTTATTGCTATTGAGAGTCAGGACTGAGAAATATTTATTAGTTCCTGCCATTTTTACAAGCATTCATTAGTTCTTGTGGTACTTAGATGTTAGGAGTTTTAGGTGCCATTTCTTTGTCTGTATTATGTTTGTGTTGGTTTTCTATGTGTAGAACATCTTTGAGAATTTTCTGTAATATTGGTGGTTGCTACATAATGTTGCAGCTTTTCCCTGGAATGGAATGTTATTGTTGCCTCAGTTATGAATGAGAGCTTAGCTGGGTACAGTATTCTTGGTTGGTATTTATTTGACTTCAGGGCATGACGTATATCCTTCCAATCTCTTCTTGCTTGCATGGTCTCTGCTGAGAATTTTGGGGTTATTCTCATTGGTTTGCCTTTATAGGTGATTGTTCTCTTCTCCCTGGCTGCTTTTAGTATCCTGTCTTTGGTTTCTATTGGTCCTGTATGGATTACAATATGGTGATTGGATGTCCTTTTCTGATCTCATCTATTTGGGCTTCTAAAATCTTCTTGTATCTGGATAGTCCTGCCCTTCTTGATACTTGGGAAGTTCTCTGAGATATTTCACTGACATATATTTCCAATACCATTGACCTCTTTCTCCAGACCATCCTCAATATCAATTAGCCTTAAATTAGGCTTCCTAATTGTATCTTGGACCTCTGTAGTGTTGTCTCATATTTTCTCGATTTGAATTGAGTCATTTTCTGTTCTTTCTTTATAACAACTAAATTATCTTCAACCCCAGAAATTCTCTCTTCTGCATTGTCTAACCTCCTATCAAAGCTATCTACTTTATTCTTCATCTCCCTTGCTTCTAATTGCTCATTTTTGATGCCTTTCATGTCTTGTGTTAGCTTATGTAGTAGCTCCTTGATTTCCATTTGAGTGGTTAGCTCAGCAGCTTTATACTCTTTGGACATTTGTTGGAGTTCAGTCACTGTTTTGTTTGTTGATTCTATGAATTCATCCATTTTTCTTTGCAAAACCTTAATTATGACCTCCTTTATGGCTTCCCCTTTTTCACATATCACCTTGTTTATGGTTTCCTCTTGTTTAGCTATGGCTTCCTCCCTCATCACTTTCCTTAAGTTTTCACATATTTCATTAATGAAGTTTATCAATTGCATTTGTATAGCACTTGGAAGACTCTTCTAGATTTGCCACTGACTGGTCCATTGCTTGTTTTTGTTGAGGGAGATGCTGTTCCTTGATTTGAACATTTTCTTGAGTTTCTTTTTCTGCCCATTTGAAAATGGGAGCAAGATTAATACTAAACAAAAGTATACTTTTTCAGATATAACCAACCTAGACCTTTTTAGTTGGCTGACAATATATGTTCGCTCTTTTAGATTGGTAATATCACTCTCTCTTTCTTTTTGTGTACTTACATACAAATCCAATACAACCACAGATTACCAATTTATCACCAAAATAATAAGTCCCTCAATACAAACTTTATTGTATTTAAGTCCCTTTGGACCTAGAGTATAATTGAACACCTAGGGACACAGCATTGCTCAACAACCATCAAATGTAGTTCCATGCATTATAAGAGTAAAAGGATGAACGGAGGACCAGAGAGGAAAAAAAATGAAATTCGACAATGGAGGTAGGAAAAGAATACTGCAGGACCGTAAGGTTATTATAGTAATGAAGAAAAATATTGTGTAAGGTTAAGTGTCCTAAGGTGACAGACAGGTAGAATATTTGAGTAGAAATTTAGATGAACTTAAATAAAACTTACAAAAATAAGAAGAGTAAAAGGAAAAATATATAGAGAAAAGAGGGAGGTAGATATAGGAGATTTCAATGGTACAAATTTTAAAAAGAAAATATAAGCAAAACAACGATAAAATAAAAGCAATCAGAATATAAATAGACAAAAAAACCCAAAAAACAAAAATAAAAACCAAGAAAACAAACCAAAAACAAAACTCACTATTGTGAGTTGTTAACCATAAGATACTAAGGTTGAGAACCAGGAGTTATAAAGCAGGTGGGTGTACCAATATGGATATCATTTTAATTCAGATTGTACCCAGAGCTGTCACTGAGTTTCTAGGAACTACCACAGTGACAGAAAGGATGCAGGAAAAGAGAGGAGAAAAAAAAGGAATGAATGATAACATTAGACAAAAAGGTTTAGGTATAATGGCATAGAGAAATTAACAACACCTAAAAATGCAAATGAAAAGGTTTAGAAGAACAAAAAAAAAAGAAATATGGTATTCTTCCGTTTTTTCGGTGGGGGCAGGATAGGAGACTTGTGTCTCCACTAAATTTGGGATACAAAAACTTCACAAAGTCTTTTTCTCTTGTGATTGGGCTTTGCGGGTTTTCACATCAGATTGCTTCATTGGTAAAACAAACCTGAAAGATCCGAGGGCGCCTTTTTTTTTTACCAGGTCTGTGGCTGGCACAGGGAACAGACTTCGGCATCGCTGGGGCCGGATTTTTGGCTAAAGGATCTCTGGGAAATCCTTTGCCAGTAAGAATGATGGCGCTGTCAGCAACACCCCTCAGGCTCCAATTGCTTAGGCCTGGTCTTTGCCAGGAGTCAATATGGCGCTGCTCTCGCTGGAGGGTGAGGGACTCCCTCACAATGCATTCCGTGAGCAGAAGTGCAAACTTCCCTCGCAGGTACTCACAAATTGCTGGATTCTCCAGTTCTGTGAAGCTGGCAGGGCCGTGCACGGTGGGGTGTCAGCTCTGGCTCATGCAGGCTCTGTGTGGCTCTATCTGCAGGCCCCCGGTCTGTGCCACCATGAAGCGCTGTCTGCCCCGTGGTGGCTGGGCTTCACGCTGTCTTCTCGCGCCGGTATTCTCCCTTTTTCTGCCGGGCTGAGATCTCTGTGGTGCTAAAGCTTACTTAAGATCAATTTCTGGTAAAGACCTGTCCCCTACACTGCCAGAACTTGAATCTTGGCGGGAGCTCAGTACATCTCACACTGAACCACCGCCACCTTCTGCCCCGCACGCACTTCCAGATTTTTACTAGTTAACTAGATATAGGGATTCTCTGATTTGTCTGCCTAGGTTAAAAGTGTGAGCCCCACATTTCAGCCTTCTGAGTAGCTAGGATCACAAGCAAGACCCAGTAGTACCCAACAAATATAGTCTTTAAACCACTAATTAATTATAAAGAACAAATCATAAAATTATCTCTAGTGTGGCTGTGATGGTTCCCTTCTCTTTCCCTTACCCTCCCCTCCCTTCTTTTCTTTTCTCCTTCCCTTCCTTTTTCTCCCTCTCCTTCTTCACATTCTCTTCCTTTTCCTGCCCTTCTATGCCCCTCATCCTCCTTTCATACCTCCCTCCTTTCTCCTCTGATCATCACAGTAAAACAACAGTGAAACAACATCGCCACCCAGTGTCTATTCATATAAATACAATAAAAAATACAAACATATTTTCCTTTTTTGCCAGTCCTACTCTTGAATTTAGGATGTGAGCACTGTCCTCAGACTTTCTCAAGGCTAGTGCTCTGCCACTTGAGCAACATCATCACTTCTGGCTTTTTCTGTGCATGTGGTACTGAGTAACCCAACCTGGATTTTCTTGCATGCTAGGCAAGGAATCTACCTCTAGGCCCAACTCCGGCCCCTAAACAACATATTTACAGAGAATTGACAAACTTCATCATTTTAAAGATTTCTTTTAGCCAAGCACCAATGGCTTAATCCTATAATCTTAGCTGCTCAACAGGCTGCAATATGGGGAATATATTTCAAAGCCAGTCTTAGTGAGAAAGTCCAGGAGGTTCTATCTCCAATGAAACACCAAAAATGGTGAATGTAGAAGTGTAGCTCAAATGATAGAGTGCATGCCTTGAGTACAAAACTAAAAACATGAGGCCCTGAGTTCAAACTGCAGTACTGGAACAAAAGAATCTTTAGAAGATCTTCTCCCACTCTGTAGGCTTCCTAATTAATTTACTAGCTATGACCTTTTCCATACAAAAGCTCTGAAGTTTAATGCAGTATCACTTATCCAGCCTTTCTCTGATTTGTTGTGATTCTTGGTCCTTATTAAGAAAATTTCGACCTGTGCCAAAAAGGCCTAGTGTATCTCCTATTCCTTCTTGTAAAGTTTTCAGTGTGTCGGCTTTTACCTCCAGGTCTTTGATCCATTTGGAGTTAATTCTAGTGCACGGTGACAAAGAAGGATCCAGCTTTAGTTTTCTGCAGATGCTTAACCAGTTCTGCCAGCACCAGTTGTTGAAGAGGGTATCTTTTTTTCAATTCTATATTTTTGGCTCCTTTGTCAAAGATAAGGTGGCCATAGGTCTGTGGTTTAATATCTGGGTCTTCAGTTCTATTCCATTGGTCTTCAGGCCTGTTCTTCTGCCAGTACCAAGCTCGATAATTATAGCTCTGTAATAGATTCCAAAGTTTGGTATTGAAATTCCTCCTGCACTGTTCTTTCTGCTAAGAAGTTTTTTTTTTTTGCTATACTGGGTCTTTTATTATTCCATGTGAAATTTTGGATTGCATCTTCTATTTCTTTAAAGAATGACATTGGGATATTGATGGGTATTGTTTTGAATTTGAAGATGGCCGTTGGCAAGATCGTCATTTTCATGATATTGATTCTTCCAATCCAGGAGCATAGGAGTTTTTTCCATTTCCTAAGTTCTGCTTTAATTTCCTTTTTCAGGAGTTTAAAGTTTTCATCAAAAATGTCCCTTACATTCTTAGTTAAGGCAATTCCTAGGTATTTTATTTTCTTTGAGGCTATTGCAAAAGTAGTTGCTTTCCTGATTGTTGCCTCATTCCTCTCTCTGTTGGCGAAGAGGAGGGCAGTTGATTTTTGAGGGTTAATTTTATACCCTGCTACCCTTTCAAAGTTTTGAATCAGCTCAAGGAGCTTGGGAGTAGAGTCTATAGGATTCTTTAAATACCGGATCATGTCATCTGCAAGGAGGGATAGTTTTACTTCCTCTTTCCATATTTGGATCCCTTTATGCTTGCTTCTTGCCTTATTTCCCTGACTAGGTATTCTAATACTATTTTAAAGAGGAGTGGAGAGAATGGGCATCCTTGTCTCGTTCCTTATTTTAATGGGAATGGCTTTAGCTTTGCACGATTAATTACAATACTAGCTGTGAGTTGGTTTCACACAGCCTTTATTATACTGATGAATGTTCACCAACCATACAATGGACAAAAGTCCTTCTCTGAAGAAGAAACAAAAATGGCCTATAGACACATGAACAAATGCTCAACATCTCTGTTCATAAAAGAAATGCAAATCAAAACAACTCTAAGATCCGACCTCAATCCAGTTAGAATGGCCAGGATCAAAAAAACTAATAACAACAGATGCTGGAGGGAGTGTGGCCAGGAGGGATCACTACTACACTGGTGGTGGGAGTGGAAACTCATTCAACCCCTATGGAAAGCAGTATGGAATTTCCTCAAAAGACTAAACATACAGCTCCCCTATGACACAGCATTTGCAGTACTTGGCATTAGCCAATCATCCAGAAACAAGGACATACTAAATCCACCAGAACAAGAATGTTCATTGCAGCACTATTTACCATAGCTAAGATAGGGAACCAACCTAGATGTCCCTCAGCTGATGAGTGGATCAACAAGATGTGGTATTTGTACACAATGGAATTTTATGATGCTCTCAGAAATACGACATTGCCCAATTTGTTAGGAAATGGAAAGACTTAGAAAAAAATCATATTAAGTGAAGTAAGCCAGACTCAAAAGAATTTAGGCTGAATGGTTTTCCTCATTTGTCATAATTAGTAGAAACCTTGGGCTCTCCTAGCAGAGATTTGCAATAGAGCAAAACCTTAACACAAAAGGCCATATAGTATGACGCTAAATGAAAGGACCTTCGGGATATCGAAACAAAAGCCATATAACCAATGACTGTTGTCCATAAGGTAGTATGTTATCTCTCATCTGTTTTGCTGTCCCTTGGTTATCTCATATTGTTACAGTATCTCACTTTGTTACCTGATATATCGGATATATTGGTATTTGGTTATTTGAAATTGGATAGTGAAGGGGGGAAAAAGTTGAGGGGGGGTGTGAGTGGAGAGAAATGGGCACCAAGACATGTGAAAGGGTATCAATGTATGTGAATTAATGCACCTTCTATCTGGCAAATATCATGTGACCCTTCTATTAATTATAATAAAAATATATGTAAACAGTATCTTTTGTTTAGAACTGATTGTATATATATAATGCATAATACATATTTTAAAAGATTTATATTTAATGTATTTTATAATATATATTATGTATTACATATCATAGACTCGGTATGAGATATATAGTATATTATATATAAAATATTTTTATGGAATGCTTTTCTATAATGAGTATCCATTTTTGTTATTTAAAGTTACAGTGTTTCCAAAAAATCATGTGCTACTTAACTATAGGCATATAATAATAACAACACAATATAATCTTGTAATAAAAACTAGGTGAGGTGAGAATCTAGAGCCAGTGGAATGTTTTTGGGAATGGAAGTTGAAGCATCATTGTGTTCTAGGATCATGGTTCTCACTGTTGACAAAAGCTGAATGTATGTCTACCCTGACATAACAAGGACAAATTCATGTAAGATAGTCACTAAAAGTATATGCATAGATCACCATCCAGAATAGGTAGGAATTAAAAACTACCAAAATATCAATGACATTACAATGGATGAGTAGAATCTTCGAACAATTATGTAATTGAGCAGTACACAGTGATGAGACAACATAAATCACCAAACACACAACAGTATAGGTGATACAACTAAGAAAAATGAGGGCTTTTAATATACTTCTGTTTATAAAGGACTAAAAAACTGACCAAGTGCTTTTATCAGTGCTTTTATTCTGTCTATGATCCTAGTTACTCAGGAGGCTGAGGTCTGAGGATTGTGGTTTGAAGCCAGCCTAGGAAGAGTCCATGAAATTTTGCTCATAAATGGGTATGGGAATGATCACAATATTTCTTTCATCCAGAAAAATCTCACCTGATTCAGCACATTTGTTATGCAAGTCTCATAAGCCTTTTTGTTTGGTCTGAAATCCAGAATGTCTGGGGCCTATTCCCTTCATATACCATCAGTGGTTCTTTTCTCTGTATTTATTAGAGAACTAGCTCTCAAATGTCAAGAAATATTGTCTACAACTCTGGTTTGCCAACTAAGCTGAAAGGTCATGAATTTTATTTTCTCAGTGTTACCAAAGGCAGAAAAACTGTCATAATGGCTTAGTGTGTGCACCTTGACTGAGATTTTCTGTAAGTAGATTAAATAGGATTGTGGCCAGAAAAATTACAACAGACTTAGCATTTACTGTAATAAGGTGCTTGATGTGAGGCAATTCACTGTTTGAAAATGTTTCTCAGTAGCACATATAACATGGTGATAAATGAATAAACAATAAGGAGCAGAATTTTCTTATGAGACTCCACTATAGCTAGGCACTAGTGGCTCATACCTGTAAATCCTGGCTACTCAAGAGGCTCTTTTTTCTTTCTAATTAATTGGGGTTTTATACACTTTACTGCCTGCCTGGCTTTGGGCTGAAATTCTTCTCAAGAGAATGAGAACTGAGGATAAAAATTCAAAGCCAACTCAGGCAGGAATGTCTATTACAAACTTTACCTCCAATTAGGCACCAAAAATCCAGAAGTGTGGCGCAATTTGTAGAGCACTATCATTGAGCAAAAGTGCTCAGGGACAGTGCCCAGGATCTATGTTCAAACCCTCAGACTGGTAGACATATACAAGCAAAAAACCTGAAACCCCAAACAGAATGACATTGCAGACTTATCAACCATCAATTGTCTAATAACACAGAAAACCAGTATTGGAGTTACTGCCTACCTCTAATCATGCCTTTACCTTATATTTGTTACAAATTTGTTGTGGTTTCAAATATTGCAAAGTGTATTACTTAGTGACTTAGGATTGTGGATTGTGGTATCTGATCTGTTGACCTCCTTATCATTATGAAATGATTCTCTTTTATTAAAAAAATCTTTCTAGTCCCCACTCCCAAGTTGCTTGAGCTGATTTCAAACTTTGGCAAAGTTGCAGGCTTGTTACAGTACGTTACACTGTTATCTGATATATTGTATATATGCATATTTGGTTATTTGAAATCTGATAGAGAAGGGGGAACACAGATAAGGGGTGGAGTTGGGGGAGGGAAATGGGGATGAAGACATGAGAAAGTGTATTAATGTTCATGAAGTAATGCAACTTCTATCTGCTGAATATAATGTAATCGTTCTATTATTTACAATAAAGTATATAAAATCCTCAAAAATGAGCTTCTTTCCTATGTGCCAACAATGAGAGGAGCAAGGCAGAAATCAGGAAAGCAACTCCTTTTGTAATAACCTCAAAGAAAATAAAGTAGTTAGGAATTAAATTAACTAAGAATGTAATAGACAGTTACGATGAAAATTTTAAAAATCTGAAAAAAGAAATTAAAGCAGAACTGAGGAAGTGAAAAACCTCCCATGCTCCCGGATTGGAAGAATTAACATGGTGAAAATGGCAATCTTGCCAAGGGCTATGGGCAAATTCATTGCAATGCTCATCAGTATCCCAATGTCATTCTTTAAGGAAATAAAAGAGGTAATCCAAAATTTCATATGGAATAATAAAAGACCCTGTATAGTAAAAAAAATCTTAGCTGAAAAAAGATTGCTGTAGGAATATCAATACCAAACTTTTAACTCTATTATAGAGCTAAAGTAACCCAAACAGCTTGGTTCTGGCATAAGAATAGACCTGAGTACCAATGGAATAAAACTGAAGACCCAGAAGACAACTGTAGGCCTATGGCCACCCAATCTTTGATAAGGGAAGCAAAAAATAATTGAATGGAAGAAAGACAGTCCTCTGAACAAGAGCTGCTGGCAGAACTGGTTAAGTACCTGCAGAAAAGTAAAGTTGGATCATTCTATGTCACCCTCCTTCTGTGTTAATTCCAAAAGGATCAAAGACCTTGAAATTAAAAAGCAAATATCCTGAAAACTTTGCAGGAAAGAATAGGAAATACAGTAGACTCTTTGGCACAAGTTGAAACTTTCTTAATAAAGGCCCAGAAATACAACAAATTAAGAAATTTTGGACAAATGGGACTGCATTGAACTGCAGAGCTTCTGTATGGCAAAGGGCATAGCTAGCCATACAAGAGACTAAGGAATCATATCTAAAATACATCTATAGCTAAAAAAATTGAATCTCTCCTAAAGTCCAAAAATCTTCAAAGAAACAACCATCCCATTAAAAGATGGGCCAAAGACTTAAAAAGAGACTTCACTGAATAAGGAATAAGAATAGTGTATAGACACATGAAGAAATGCTCAGCGTCTCTGGCCAAAAAGAGATGCAAATCAAAACAACTCTAAGATTCCACCTTACTGCAGGTAGAATTGCCAGGATCAAGAAAACTAATAACAGATGTTGGAGGGGATATTGGACAGGAGGGATCACTACTACACTGTTGGTGGGAGTGCAAACTCGTTCAACCACTATGGAAAGCAGTATGGCAGTTCCTCAAAAGACTTAAACATAGAGATCCCTTATGACCCAGCAATTCCACTACTTGTCATTTACCCAACCGTCCAGAAACAAGGGCATACTAAATCCACTAGCACAATGATGCTCATTGCAGAACTATTTCCCATAGGAAAGTTATGGAACCAACTCAGATGTCCCTCCCTGGATGAGTGCATCAACAAGATATGGTATTTATACACAATGGAATTCTATGCTTCAGTCAGAAATATCGACATCAGCCCACTTGTAAGGAAATGAAAAGACTTAGAAAAAATCATATTAAGTGAAGTAAGCCAGACTCAAAGGAACATAGGCCCAATAGTCTCCCTCATTTGTGCATTATCTTTTTACTCCAAGTCTGGTACTCCACTTCTTGAGCCACTGTTCCACTTCTGACTCTTTGCTTGTTAATTGGAGATCAGAGTCTCGTGGACTTTTCTAATTGTGCTGGCAATGCTCTGTGAAAACTCAGAATTCATCTTCCTAAGCAGCTAGGATTACACCTTAAGTCACTGGTCCTTGGCTTAACCTACTATTTGGCACTGATTTTCTATTTATATTAAGTTCTTTTCTTCATGATTTTCCTAATTAATATTTTTTATTGAGTAGTTTTACCTATTAGTTCTACCTAGTTTTTGTACTCTTTTTGTGTGCGTGTGTGTGTGTGTGTGTGTGTTTACTTTCTTGGGCATTTCATTGTGCATCTTTAACTTATTACAGTCTAGCATTGAATCCAATTTTATTACAATTATAAGGTAATATAAGATATTCTGTTATAGAATCAACAAGAGCTGGCTTAGCTCTTATATCTTGTGTGATACAACACAGCCCTGCCCTCTCAAATTAGTGGGGTCAAAACATCACCATCATCATCATCAAAACAACCACAGACGCCATAAGGTTAGGGACACGGCTCCTGTGATACAGGACTTGTCTAGCCTGAATAAAGCTCTTTAACTGCAGCATTTTCAAAACAGCTGTCACCATGAAATGAATGAATTAGGGCCAGAGTTTTTACATTGCATACACCGGAACAACCTTGTTTTCATCACCAGTAGAAAAAACAAAATCTATGAACTCCTGGATTTGTGCACTTTTTTTCCCTTTGTGGATAGGTAATAAACATTACAATGATTCTGAATCTTTTAGTTCCATCTACTAACCTTCCAAGGCTTTTAAATAATAAAGAACATTCTTTATTATCTACCAAAATTATTAGCATTTTTGGTTTCAGTTATTTTATTCTACTTCTAGGATTTCTGTTCACATATTTTGAAGTATGAAGTCTGGGTTTTGGTTACTACTATCCCCACCCGTGTTTTGTGTCTGTCCAGGTGATTGAACTCAGGATCTGGGCATTATCCTTGATCTTCTTTTGCCAAGGCTAGTGCTCTACCCTTGGCCTACATTGTCATTTCCAGCTTTCTCTGTGGTTAACTGAAGGTAAAATCACACAGAGTTTTCTGTTTGGGCTGGCTTTTAATCATGATCCTCAGATGTCAGCTTCCTGAGTAGAAAGGACTACAGATGGATGCCAATTCTTACTCTTTTTATGTTCCTGGGAAAACATGTTATTCATCTTTTAATTCTGAGAGGTATTTTCTACCAGGTAACAACTTCTAGGCCCAGAGATTTTTTTTTTTAAATTCTGGTTTGTTGTTCTTTCTAGACTTCAACATTTTGCTAGAAAATATGTTGCTCTTTGCATCCCTTTTATATGTAATGTTTCTAATCCCCAAAGACGTTTTAGACATTTTATTAAGTGAAATAAGCTAGACCCAAAGAAACATTCATGATTTCCCTCAATAGTAATGTTTAGTACACATCTAGGACTCTCCTAGCAGAGGATCACAAAATCTTGGGAATTGTTGTTGTTAGTATACAATGTGAAGTTTTTTCTGTTCTCTTTTTTTCCCTTATGGTTTACATCATGTTGTTACTGTATATGACTTTGTTACCTAGCATTTTGTAAATGCATTTATTTGAAAGAAGAAAGGGAAAGGAGAAAAACAAGATGATTGGGAGAGGTTGGGGGAAGCGAAAATGGGAAAAAAACCTGGGAAGGGGTAACAATGTTCAAGAAGTAATTTACCTGTTGGGGACTGACTGTGGGGTCAGTGACCGTGACTGTGGGGTCAGTGACCTTGGACCCGCACAATTGAGTACACAAGGAAGTAAGCTCTTATCATGATTTTGGGCTGTGTCAATAGCTTCTCATTTAACCTGTTTGGGACTTGATAGCTTCTCATTCAACCTATTTCAGACCTGATACTGTTTGTAGGAATGTAGCCCCTGGCAGTTCCCTAGTTTAAAGAAGTGTATTTAAGATTGAGAACTGGAAATAAACTGGGCTACGGTCTTGGGCTACAGGCTTCTTAAGCTGTGGCTCCTGATTTGGGCTGTAGCCCTCCTGAACCCCATCTGTTTGTCTCTCTTCTATTTTTTCCTAGTCCTTGCCCCCTATTTCAGGAATCCCAATCTGCAAACCCTGGTTTGCTGCTGGTTGGCCCCGGCATTTACCCACCATCCACGAATGTAACTGTTACCCCTGTATATATCACCATGGCAATAAAATACAGTAACAAAAAAAGGAATATTCAACAGCAACAGGAATATAAAAGACATTTTTTTAAAAATTTCAATTGCAGTAGTATGGTAACTTTGGCCTTAGACATCTTTTCATTAATTATGGTAGGAGAATATTCTGTTTAAATCTCAGCATTTGTAAGTTAAAAATGAATCAAATTTGGGAAAAGTTTGGCCAGAATTTCTTCACATCGGTTCCATCATTTCTTCTGTGCTCTGTTTGAGACTCAGTTCATTACTTAACCAGTTTTTCATATGATGAACCTCATAGGATTATGTTCTTCTTTTGTGGCCATGGGGCTTGAACTCAGGGCCTGAGTATTGTCATTGAGAATATTTTGCTCAAGGCTATCACTTACTTCTTGGTCCAGAGATCCACTTCTGGCTTTTTGGTGCTTAATTAGTATTTAAATACTTCAAAGCCTCATGTACTTTTCCTGCTTGGGTTGGATTTGAACTGTGATTCACAGATCTTTGCCTCCTGAGTAGCTAGGGTTACAGATGTGAGCCACCAGTTCCAGCCAGCTAATGTTCTGTTCATATTTGGGTTTATTTTAAATAATTTCAATATCTATGTCTTTAAGATAATCAAGATTTATTTTGATATATTTCATCCTTTCTCAAATTAATCCAGTATATTTTGATCTGAATATAGATTTCATCTTTGATAGTTGAATTCATTTCTCTTACTTTTTCTTTTGGCCTGATCTAGGCCTTGAATTTAGAACTTGGGCACTGTCCTTGGAATTTCTCAAGGCTATCGCTCTACCACTTGAGTGTCACAGCCCACTTCTGGTTATTTCTGTGTATGTGTTACTGAGGAATCAACCCCAGAGTTCTTGCATACTAGGTTAGGCAAGCACTCTACCACTAGGCCATGCTCTCAGCCCCATTCTTTTTATGTATTTTCTAGGTTTCTGTTTAATATGCTCAAGCCTGGCTTTGCCTTGCCTTTCTTGCCTTTCCTTTCTTTTTGTGCTGGTACCAGGACTTGAACTTAGGGAATCACACTCTTTCTTGGCTGTTGGCTCAGGGTTCTACTACTTCAACCATACCTCCACTTCCAGCTTTTTACTGTTCAGGCTGGCTTCAAACTTTCATGAGATCTCAGTCTCTTGAGTAGCTTAATTACAAGTGTGAGCAGCCTTCACCTGGCTTTGAAATTTTTGCTTTGTTTGTTTTTAATTGTTGTATTTTAAGTCAGATCCTAGATGTTTTTCATTTTGAAGGGGCTGCTGGATAGTTTGAGAAAAATTTATCCATGTTTATGTTTGATATTTGTTCTGGGATATGTTGAAGATATTTGGGAAGTTGATTCTTTTGGGTGATGATTTAAATTTTATAAACAAGGACCAAAGAAATGTTTAATCTAGAGTTAATTATTTACATATGACTGAGGCCAAACCCTTGTTAGTATTCCATAAACTATGAAGTTTTCCATTTGGGGGATTTGGTTAAACACACCTCTTGGCATTTTTTGAGCTATAGACCTTGCTCTCCTAATAATTTCTGTTGAATTTTTCCAAAGCCATCGGTAATTTCCTTCTCTACGTGGTTAATTAATAATCAAATGAAAAGTTGTAGGCATCCTTCTGGAGTTTCCGACAGTTGTGTGTTTGTACATCTCTCTCCTCTCCTGTGCTGTAATAAACATGGAAATATTTCCCAGATTCTCAGCTCGTCTTTCCTCTGAGTGACTGGCAGACCCCAAGGCCAAGGTGTGTCAAGACTTCCAATGAAGTCAAACAAATGCTCTCTAAGTAATCAGGAGTCTATAGCGGTTTGAGGATTTTATATTTTTCTCTTCGTGTGTGTGTGTGTGTGTGTGTGTGTGTGTGTGTGTGTGACAGAGAGAGAGACAGAGAAAGAAACAGAGACAGAGAGATAGTACAGATAGACAGACAGAGAGAAAATCCTTCACTTCCTGAAGCTGTTTCATATGTATTTTGTTTATTTTCAGATTTATTGATTAGGAGGTAAAATAAATCTATACTCTGGGTTTTTCCTGTTGTTGCTGTTTTGTTTTTCCTTTGTGATAGTCCTGGGACTTGAACTCAGGGCTTGGGCAGTGTCCATGAGTTAGTGCTCTACCACCTGAACTATATAAACACATCCAACTTTTCAGTGATTAATTAGAGATAAGTGTCTCGTGGAGTTTATTGCCCTGGCTGGCTTTAAACTCTAATCCCCAGATCTCAGACTCCTAAGTAGCTAGGATTACAGACATGAGCCACTGGTGTCTTGCCAAAAATTCATATTATTTTACTCTATTTTTATCTACCATGGAAATAAAAATTAAGTATAATGAGAAAGTGATGACATGTAAATTGTCAAATGAAGAGCAGAAACTAACATTTATTGACTGTGCCTGTCTTGGGCTATACTCAGGCACCATTAGCTCAGCCACCATATGAGAGTAATACAATGAACTTAATTTATAGTTAAAGCAGAACCCAGAGTGTTTTATATAGCCATTCATTCTCTAAATGGCAGAGCTAAGAATTAAACCTTAGTCTGATGGCAGAGTGCAGTCTGGTTTCTTGTAAAAGAACATCCTCATACTAGACATTTCTTAAAGACTCACACTAATGAATTCACCTCCTTGAAAGTGCATTGAAAGCTAGGCATTGGAGGCTTGCATTTGTCGTTGTAGTTGCTCAGGAGACTGGGATCTGAGTACAAAGCCAGCCCAGGTGAAAAAGATCATGAGGCACTTATTTACAACTAAACATCAAAAGCCTGAAATGGAACTATGGCTCAAGAATGAAGCACCAGCCTTGAGTGAAAAAAGCTAAGAGACAGAACTTTGTCTCTGAGTTCAAGCACCAATACTGGCGCGCACACACACACACACACACACACACACACACTTGCACACACAGATATTTGAGCAGTCTATCCTAAGCTTGCTTCATGGAAGCTCGAGTAAGAGCTGGTTTTCTCATTCATAGTCAATACCTCACATAATTTTACAAAGAGAATAAAAGAGAAATTGTTATGGATCTAAAACTAACTAAAATATAATGTATGTATGTATGTATGTATGTATGTCTCTATCTTCTTTTTTAATTTAGTTTCATTTTTCTTTGCCAGTTCTGGGCCTTGAACTCAGGGCCTGGGCAATATTCTTGGACACTTTTTGCTCAAGACTTGCACTCTGCCACATGAACTATAGCACCAATTTCAGGTTTTTCTGTGTATGTGGTACTCAGGAATTGACCCCAAGTGGTTGTGCATGCTAGGCTAGTACTATAGCATTAGGCTATGCTCCCAGCACCCCCTGACTATCTTCTACTTATCTCTCATCTATCATCAATCTTTCTGCTATCTATGTATCTATCTATATATCTATCTATGTTTATATCATCCACCCAACCATTTATCATCAGTAGTTTGGTATCTATCTTCCATAAATCCAACTATCATCCATTTATGTACCTTTCTATGTATGTACATATGTACACATGTATATATGTATGTATGTATGTATGTATGTATGTATGTATGTATGTATCTAATCTATCTATCTATCTATCTATCTATCTATCTATCTATCTATCTATCTATCTATCATCAATCTATCTACGTATCTATCGATCGATCTGTCGGTCTATCCATGTGTCTCTATTTCCATTTTCTCTTTTTGCTATTCATCTGAAATTCTCATGTTTGTACGTTAGATAATTTTTACTGATTAGCCAATGGCTATATTTCTTTCTCAATTTTAGAATATGATGTGATACATGTTTTTCACATGATTTATTTGAAGAACATACCTGAATTATTTCTGTTCATAGCCAATTCAGAGATTAAATAATTGCATGGTTCAATGCTACTTGATTTATAATAATCTAGTGATAGTGTTTTAAAAATCTATTTCCTTTTAAAATTTTATTTTATCATTTTTCCAGTCCAGGGGCTTAAACTCAGGGCCTAAGCACTGTTCTTGGGTTTTCTAAAGTCTAGAGCATTACCACTTGAGCCACAGCAGCATCTCTGACTTTTTCTATGTTTGTGCCACTAAGGATTGAAGCCAGGTTTTCGTGCATGCTAGGCAAGCACTCTATCACTAGGCCAAACTTCCAGCCCCTCTCTTTCCATTTATGTGATAATTTTGTCCTGACACAGGGAAGACACAGACTTTGACCTTTTCAAATGACCAAGGAGTAGCTGATATTGGAATTCATTCAGCTTCATTTTAGTTGTGTGTGTGTGTGTGTGTGTGTGTGTGTGTGTGTGTGTGTGTGTGTATGTGATCTTTGTCTCCCTAGAAACAGATAATTCTCTATCTACTATGGTGCTCTCTACTGATCCTCTGCTTCAGCTTTCAAAAAATGAGGCAAAAATCCTAGAACTTACTTTCTTTTACTAAGTTTTTTTTAACATAATTTCTATTGTAATTAATAGAAGGGCTGCATTGTATTCACCAGTGAAAAGGTGCATTACTTCACAAACATTGATACCCTTTCTCATGTCATGGTCTCCATGTCCTTTCCCAAGCTCCACCCCACATCTTGTTTTCTCCATTTCCATATCCTATTTCAAATAAACAAATAGGCATATATACAGTATATCAGATAACAGAAAAATACAGTACCAATATGAGATAACCAATGGACAGCAAAAGAGATGAGAGATAACACAGTACATTAAGGACAACAATCACTCATTATATGGCTTTTAATACTACATCCTGGAGGTCCTTTCATTAGGCTCATACTGTAAGTCCTTATGTATCTAGTTTTTGCTCTATTGTATATCTCTGCTAGGAGAGCCCAAGGTTTCTACTGATTATGAAAAATAAGGGAAACCTTTGAACCTATGTTCCTTTGAGTCTGGCTTACTTCTCTTAATATGATTTTTTCTAAGTCTTTCCATTTCCTTAAAAATGGGGTGATTTCTTTATTTCTAACAGCAGCATAGAATTCCATTGTGTATAAATACCACATCTTGTTGATCCACTCATCTACTGAGGGGCATCTGGTTTGGTTCCCTATGTTTGCTATGGTAAATAATGCTACAGTGAACATTGTTGTACTAGTGGATTTAGTATGCACTTATTTCTGTATGACTGGGTATATTCCAAGAAGTGGAATTGCTGGTTCATAGGGGAGCTCTGTGTGTAGTCATTTCAGGAACTGCCATACTGCTTTCCATACTGGTTGAATGAGTTTGTACTCACACCAGCAGTGTAGTAGTGATCCCTCCTGTCCATATCCCCATCAGCAACTGTTGTTACTAGATTTCTTAATCCTTGCCATTCTAACTGGAGTGAGGTGGAATCTTAGATTTGTTTTGATTTGCATTTCTTTTATGGCCAGATATGTTGAGCATTTCTTCATGTGTCTATAGGCCATTATTATTTCTTTTTCAGAGAAGACTCTCTTTATGTCTTTGGCCCATGTTTTAATGGGATGTTTGTTACTTTGGAGATTAGTTTTGGAGTCATTCAATTTTTTGAGCTCTTGATATAGTTTAGATATGAGGTGTTTCTCAGTTGTATGGTGAGTGAAGATCTTCGCCCATTTTTAGGCTTTCCATTTAACTTGCTAGCTATGTCCTTTGCCCTTCAGAAGCTCTGCAGTTTAATGTAGTCCCATTTATCCAGACATTCTCTGATTCGTTGTGTTTCTGGGTCAAAATTCAGAAAGTTTTGGCCTATGCCATGGAGACCTACTGTACCTCCTATTACTTCTTTTTTTTAATTGTAATTAGTAAAAGGGTTACATGATATTTGCCAGATAGAAGGTGCATTAATTCACATACATTGATACCCTTTTACATGTCTTGGTACCCGTTTCCCTCCCCCCCACACCCCCCACCCATCTTGGTTTTCCCCCGTTCCATATCAAATTTCAAATATCCAAATACAAATAAGTTCAATATATCAGATAACAAAGTGAGATACTATGCCAATATGAGATAACCAAGGGACAGCAAAGGAGATGAGAGACAACATAGTACATTAAGGACAACATTCATTCATTATATGTCTTTTGTTTCACTATCCTGGAGGTCCTTTCAATTAGCTTCACATTATATGTCCTTATGTATCAAGAGTTTGCTCTATTGCAAATCTCTGCTAGTAGAGCCCAAGGTTTCTACTGATTATGACGAATGAGGAAAACCATTGAGCCTAAGTTCCTTTGAGTCTGGCTTACTTCACTTAATATGATTTTTTCTAAGTCTTTCCATTTCCTAACAAATGGGGCAATGTCATTCTTTCTGACAGCAGCATAGAATTCCATTGTGTACAAATACCACAACTTGTTGATCCACTCATCAACTGAGGGACATCTAGGTTGGTTCCATATCTTTGCTATGGTGAATAGTGCTGCAATGAACATTGTTGTGCTAGTGGGTTTAGTATGTCCTTGTTTCTGGGTGGTTGGGTAAATGCCAAGTAGTGGAATTGCTGGGTCATAGGGGAGTTCTATGTTTAGCCTTTTGAGGCACTGCCACACTGCTTTCCATAGTGGTTGAACGAGTTTGCACTCCCACCAACAGTGTAGTCGTGATCCCTCCTGGCCACATCCCCTCCAGCATCTGTTGTCATTCGTTTCCTGATCTTGGACATTCTAGCTGGAGTGAGGTGGAATCTTAGAGTTGTTTTGATTTGCATTTCTTTTATGACCAGAGATGTTGAGCATTTCTTCATGTGTCTATAGGCCATTTTTGTTTCTTCTTCAGAGAAGACTCTCTTTAACTCTTTGGCCCATTTTTTAATGAGATGGTTGTTACTTTGGAGGTTAGTTTTGGAGTGATTCAATTTTGTGAGTTGTTGATATATTTTAGATATGAGGCCTTTGTCCGTTGTTCCGTTGGTGAAGATCTTCTCCCACTCTGTAGGCTTCCTGATTAGTTTATAAGCTATGTCCTTTGCCATACAAAAGCTCTGCAGTTTAATGCAGTCCAACTTATCCAGCCTTTCTCTGATTTGTTGTGATTCTTGGTCTTTATTAAGAAAGTGTCGCCCTGTGCCAAGGAGGCCTAGTGTATCTCCTATACCTTCCTGTAGAGTTTTCAGTGTGTCAGCTTTTACCTCCAGGTCTTTGATCCATTTGGAGTTAATTCTGGTGCAAGGTGACAAAGAAGGATCCAGGTTTAGTTTTCTGCAGGTGCTTAACCAGTTCTGCCAGCACAACTTGTTGAAGAGGCTGTCTTTCCTCCATTCTATTTTTTTGGCTCCCTTGTCGAAGATTAGGTGGCCATAGGTCTGTGGTTTAATATCTCGGTCCTCAGTTCTATTCCATTGGTCTTCAGGCTTGTTCCTGTGCCAGTACCAAGCTGTTTTGAGAATTATAGCTCTGTAATAGAGTCTAAAGTTTGCAATTGAAATTCCTCCAGGGCTGTTCGTTGTGCTAAGAAGTGTTTTTGCTATACGGGGTCTTTTATTATTCCATATGAAATTTTGGATTGCCTCTTCTATTTCTTTAAAGAATGACATTGGGATGCTGATGGGTATTGCATTGAATTTGTAGATAGCTCTTGGCAAGATTGTCATTTTCACAATGTTCATTCTTGGGAGTAGAGTCTATAGGATTCTTTAAATACAGAATCATGTCATCTGCAAAGAGGGATAGTTTTATTTCCTCTTTCCCTACTTGGATCCCCTTTATGCTTGCTTCTTGCCTTATTGCACGGGCTAGGAATTCTAGTACTATGTTAAAGAGTAGTGGAGAGAGTGGGCATCCTTGTCTCTTTCCAGATTTTAGAGGGAATGGCTTTAGATTTTCACCATTAAGTGTAATACTAGCAGTAGGTTTCTCATACACAGCCTTTATTCCATTGACGAATGTTCCATGGATACCTAGTTTCTCCAGAGCTTTTAACATAAAGGGGTGTTGATCTTGTCAAATGCCTTTTCCGCGTCTATTGAGACAATCATGTGATTTTTGTCCTTGCTCCTGTTGATGTGTTGAATTATATTAATTGATTTGCATATGTTGAACCAGCTTTGCCTCCCTGTGAAGAATCCAGTTTGATCATAGTGTATAATTTTTTTGATGAGTTGTTGTAGATGGTTGGCCAGTATTTTGTTGAGAAGTTTTGCATCGATGTTCATCAAAGATATAGGTCTATAGTTCTCTTTCTTTGATGAATCTCTGTCTGGTTTGGGGATGAGGGTTATACTGGCTTCATAGAATGAGTTTGATAAGGAACCTTCATTTTCAATTTCGTTGAAGAGCTTGAGGAGTATTGGTGTGAGCTCTGCTTTGAAGACCTTATAGAATTCAGCTGTGAATCAATCTGGCCTTGGGCTTTTCTTAGGTGGAAGTTCTCTAATTGCCATTTCTGTTTCAGAGCTTGAAATAGGCCTGTTGAGTTGGTGTAGTTCTTCTTGGTTCAGTGTGGGTATGTTAATATTGGCTAGGAATTCATCCATTTCATCTAGATTCTCAAATTTGTTGGCATAAAGGTTTGAGAAGTATTCCCTCATGATATTCTGGATCTTGGTAATTTCTGTCGTGACATTGCCATTTTCATCTGCGATTTTGTTTATTTCGATATGCTCTCTTCTTTTTTTGGTAAGATTTTCTAAGGGCTTGTCAATTTTGTTAATTCTTTCAAAGAACCAACTCCATCTTTTGTTGATTCTTTCTATAGTTTTTTTGGATTCCAAATCATTTAATTCTGCTTTGATTTTAATTATTTGCTTTCTTCTACTGGGATTAGGGTTGGTTTGTTGCTCTTTTTCCAGGAGCTTAGGGTGGGACATTAACTTGTTGGTTTGCAATTTTTCCAACTTGTTGTTGTAGGCACTTAGCGCTATAAATTTTCCTCTGAGTACTGCTTTTGCTGTGTCCCAAAGGAGTTGGTATTTTGTGTGCTCCTTACTGTTAAATTTCATAAACTGTTGGATTTCTGTTCTGATCTCTTCGATGACCCATTGGTGATTCAACAATGTGTTGTTCAGTCTCCATGAGTTACAGGGTTTCCGTTGGTGGAGATGTGTGTTCAGTTCCAGTTTGATGCCTTTGTGGTCTGAGAGTGTGCATGGAATAATTTCAGTGTTTCTGAATCTGTCCAGGTTTGTTTTATGGCCTAAGATGTGATCTATTTTGGAAAATGTTCCATGTGCTGCTGAGAAAAACGTATATTGTGTTGTTGCTGGGTGGAATATTCTGCAGATGTCTGTTAGATCTAGTTGGTCTATATAGTTGTTCAGTTCTAAGGTTTCTCTGTTGAGTTTTTGCCTTGTTGATCTGTCCATAGGTGAAAGTGGTGTGTTAAAGTCACCGACAATCACTGTATTTCGATCTATGTATGGTTTCAGTGTAAGTAAAGTTTGCTTGATGAAGTTCGGAGCTCCGGGATTGGGTGTGTAAATATTTAGGATCATTATGTCTTCCTGGAGGATAGATCCCTTTAGTAGTATGTAGTAACCTTCTTTGTCTTTTCTTACTAATTTTGGTTTGAAGTCTATTTTATCTGATATGAGGATGGCAACTCCAGCCTGTTTATGGGGGCCGTTAGCTTGATAGAGTTTATTCCAACCTCTCACTTTCAAAAGATGCTTGTTTTTTGGGGTAAGATGTGTCTCTTGAAGACAGCAGAATGATGGCTCTTGCTTTTTGATCCAACTAGACAGCCTATGCCGTTTAATTGGAGAGTTGAGTCCATTGATATTGAGAGTTAGGATTGAGAGATATTTATTAGGTCCTACCATTTTTAAAAGCTTTTATTTGGGCCTGTGTCTTGACAGTTCTTGTGGTCCTTCCATGGTATGCTGTTTAGGTGCCATTTCTTTGGCTATATTGCCTTTATGTTGGTTTTCTATGTATAGAACATCTTTCAGAATTCTCTGTAGTGTTGGTTTTGTTGCGACATATTGTTGCAGCTTTTCCCTGGAATGGAATGTTTTTATTGTTCCCTCAGTTATGAATGAGAGCTTAGCTGGGTACAGTATTCTTGGTTGGTAGTTATTTGACTTAAGGGCATGACATATATGCTTCCAGTCACTTCTTGCTTGCATGGTCTCTGCTGAGGAATCTGGGGTTATTCTGATTGGTTTTCCTTTCTAGGTTACTGAACCCTTTTCCCTGGCTGCCTTTAGGATCCTTTTTTTGGTTTCTACTGATCCAGTTCGGATTACGATGTGGCGGTGGGATGTTCTTTTCTGGTCAGGTCTGTTTGGGGTTCTAAAAGCTTCTTGTATCTGGATGGGTCTGCCCTTCTGGATATTTGGGAAATTCTCTGAGATGATTCCTTGAAGTATATTTCCAATACCATTGACCTGTTTCTCCAGACCTTCCTCAATACCAATTAGCCTTAAATTAGGCTTCCTAAGTGTATCTTTGACCTCCTGAAGCGCTCTCTCATTTTTCCTAGATTTGGATTGACTCATTTTCTGTTCTTTCTCTATAATAACTAAATTATCTTCATCCCCGGAAATTCTCTCCTCTGCATTGTCTAACCTGCTATCAAAGCTATCTACTTTATTTTTCATCTCCCTTGCTACTAATTGCTCATTTTTGATGCCTTGCATCTCTTCTTTTAGATCATGTATGGATTTCTTTAGCTCCTTGATCTCCATTTGAGTGGTTAGCTCAGTAGCTTTATTTTCTTTGAACATTTGCTGGAGTTCGGTCACCTTTTTATTTGTGGACTCTATGAATTCATCCATCATTCTTTGAACAGCCTTTATTATGGCCTCCTTTATGGCTTCTTCTTTTTTACTTATCACCTTGTTTATGGTTTCCTCTTGTTCAGCTATGGTTTCCTCCCTTATCTTTTTCTTTATATTTTCACATTTTTCATTAATCATGTTTATCAATTGCATTTGTACAGCACTTGGAAGACTGTCCTCTAGGTTTGCCAGTGACTGTTCCATTGGCTGTTTACATTGGGTGGGGGAGGTGGGAGGTGTTGTTTCTTGATTTGACATTTTTCTTGAGTTTCTTGTTCTGCCCATTTGAAAATGGGAACAAGATTAATACTAAACACAATTATAGTTTTTCAGATATGTCCAACCTAGACCTCTGTAGCTGGCAGACTCTAGATGTTCACAAGTTTTGATTGGTGTTATCACTCTTTCCTTTTGTGCAGTTACCGACTAGTCTAATAATTCACTGATAAGCGATTTATATCCAAAACAATCAGCCTCTCAATCCAATCTCTATTGTCTTTAAGTCCCTCTGAGCCTAGAGAATGATTAAACACCTAGATACACAATGTTGCTCAACAGCCATCAAGTGTAGATCCATGCAGTATAAGGGTTGAAAAAGGAGCAGAGGTCCAGCGATAGAGAAATAGAATGAGAGAGGTCAGGGGGTAAGTAGGTAGAATATTTGAGTACAATGTTTGGAAAGTATTAGAATAAAACTTATGTGTTGCTGCACGACTAGCTCTTAGCCCAACCAGTGGCCTCACAGTGGACCATGAGATGGATCTGCGAGCTTCAGTCTGAGCGTGGTTGGCGGACATTTTCCTGTGCTGATTCCATGGTAGGCCCCAAGCCAAGGGTGTGGGGATTGAGAGTTTCAGGAGCTCTCAGTAGGACCAGCAGGAGGCCCCTCTGTTCCCAGGGGTGGGGCCCAGCTGGGGACGTGGGCTCCAAGGGCGGAGCTGTGCCTTTTTGGTTCTCAGGAGGGGAGCTTGGCTGCTGGTCGGCCCTTCAGATCCCTGCTGTGTTTCCACTGCTTTGTCAGAGTCTGTGACTGTGGGGGGGGCCCTCGGTGGTGTCTTGCTCAGGATTCCCAGCTGGAGGATGCCCCGCTCAAGAATTGAGGGGGGGCAGATGCTGGCTCCTATTTACCCGCACCCCCTACCCACTGTTGTAAGGCAGGGTCCCAAAGCGCTCCACTCTCCAGATCCAGTGGCCTGGGTGAGGAGCCTGGTGGGCGGGTGGGAGCTGGGACAGTTCCGCCTCCCCTGGTGGGGTGGTGATTCTTCTGGTCTGCCTGCTTGTCAGTCTCCAGTCAGAGGGCTGGGGGTTGAGCCCGTTGGGTGGGTGGGAGTTGGGGCAGCCCCGCCTCCCTTGGTGGGGTGCTGGGTCTTATGGGTAGCCCGCCTGTCAATCTCCAGTCAATGGCCTGAGGGAGGGGGCTGTTGAGGAGAGGGACAGGATTCTAAATTCCTTGCCCCCCTGCTCCCGCCAGTCTTTCTCGGGCAGGGTGTTGGGGTCTGAGTTAAGTTCTATTGCTTGGCACCCGCTCTTCTTTCCCGATGTGTTTGGGGATGCGCTGTATTACTCACGCCTCTGCGTCCCTCTGTGGGAGCTCCTCGGTGGTGGGGAGTCTTTCACTCCCCTCGGGTCTCCGCTGCCGCCTGTGTTCTGCGTCAGGGTTCCGCTGCTTGCTGTTCTGGTTCCGTGTCTGGGTTCTGCTGCTTCCGCCGTTCACTGGCCCGGTTCTGTGCTGGTTTTTGCAGCCGTTGGGCTCCCAGCCTGGTGCCCTCCACTTCCGCCACTTTTCGTGGGTTAGAGACGGTGCCCGCCCCCGCTTTCCCCGCGTGGAGCCGGTGCCTGCGCAAGCTGCTGTTCGCGGCTTGGTCAGGTGCCAGCAGCCGCTTTCTGCAGATTTCCGTGGCCGTGGCTTTGGGCAAGAGGTGGGGGAGGGGTCCTCGCGTTCCGAATTCTTTGAGAAAGTTGGATGTGAGCGTTATCTGGATTTCTTTTCCGGTTTGAGTCCTTCTCCATTGCTTTTTGAGTTTGTTGTTGTGGATTTCTTTAGATAGTTGGCTCATGGGACTCCCTGGTTCTCTCTTTTTGTCAGAGAAAGCTAGGTAATGTCCCTATTGTCTCGGCGCCATCTTCCTTTACCTCCTATTACTTCTTGTCAAGTTTTCAGTGTATCTGCTTTTACCTCAAGGTCTTTGATCCTTTTTAAATTAATCCTGGTGCAAGGTGACAAAGAACAATCCAACTTTAGTTTTCTACAGGTTCATAACCAGTTCTGGCAGCACCACTTGTTGAAGAGGCTATCATTCTTTCATTCTATATTTTTGGCACGCTTATCAAAGATTAGGTGGCCATAGGTCTGTGGCATGATATCAAAGTCCAAGTTCTATTCCATTGGTGCAGCTCTTGTGCCAGTATCAAGCTGTTTCGGTTACTATAGGTCTGTAATACGGTCTAAAGTTTGGTACTGATATACTTCCAGTGCTGTTGTTTCTACTAAGAATTGTTTTGGCTATATGGGTCTTTTATTATTCCATATGAAATTTTGGATTGCCACTTCTATTTCCTTAAAGAATGACATTGGGGTATTCATGAGTATGCATTGAATTTGTAGATAGCCCTTGGCGAGATTGTCATTTTCATGATGTTAGTTCTTCCAATCCAGGAGCATGGGAGGTTTTTCAATTTCCTCAGCTCTGCGTTAATTTCCTATTTCAGGGTTTTAAATTTTTCATCAAAAGGTCCTTTACATACTTAGGTAAGTTAATTCCTAGGTACGTAATTTTCTTTGAGGCTATTGCCAAAGTAGTTGCTTTTCTGATTGTTGCCTCATTCCTCTCATTGTTGGCATGGAGGAAGGCAGTTGATTTTTGAGAGTTAATTTTATGCCCTGCTACCTTGCCAAAGTTTTGAATCACCTCAAACAGCTTGGGAATGCTGTATATATGGTTCTTTAAATACAGAATCATTTCATCTGCAAAGAGGGAATATTTCACTTTCTCTTTCCTATTTGGATCCCTTTTATGCTTGCTTCTTGCCTTATTGAATTGGATAAGAATTCTAATACTATGTTTAAGAGAAGTTGAGAGACTGGCCATCCTTGCCTTTTTCCTGATTTTAGAGGAAATGTATTTAGCTTTGCCCCATTAAGTATTATGGTAGCTGTGGGTTTGTGGTACCCTGTCTGTATTATGCTGAGCAATGTTCCATGGATTCCTAGTTTCTCCAGAAATTTTAGTATAAAGGGGTATTGGATCTTGTCTCAAACCAACAGTTTTATATTATACCTTAACAACTTGGATAAAGAGCAACAAACCGATCCAAATATCAGTAGAAGGAACCAAATTATTAAAAATCATTGCAAAATTAAAGGAATTACAGACAAAACACATAGAAAGAATAAACAAGGGGGGAAGGAAGATGGTGCCGAGACAATAGGGACGCTGCCTAGCTTTCTCTGACAAAAAGAGAGAACCAGGGAGTCCCATGAGCCAACTACCTAAAGAAATCCACAACAACAAACTCAAAAGGCAACGGAGAAGGACTCAAACTGGAAAAGAAATCCAGATAAAGGTCACATCCAACTTTCTCAAAGAATTCGGAATGCAAGGAACCCTCCCCCACCTCTCGCCCAAGCCGCCGAAAGCCGTGACAAGCGGCAGCTGGTGTCTGACCAAGCCACGAAAAGCGGCTTGAGCGGACACGGGGTCCACGCGGGGAAAGCGGGGGCGGGCACTGGCTCTAATCCACGAAAAGTGGCGGCAGTGGAGGGCACCAGGCTGGGATCCCAAGGGCTGCAGAAATCAGCACAGATCCGGGCCAGCGAACGGCGGAAGCAGCGGAACCCAGACTCGGAACCAGAACAGCAAGCAGCAGAACCCAGAAGCAGAACACAGGTGATGCAAAACTTCTCAACAAAATACTGGCCAACCGTCTACAACAACTCATCAAAAAAATTATACACTATGATCAAACTGGATTCATCACAGGGAGGCAAAGCTGGTTCAACATACGCAAATCAATTAATATAAGTCAACACATCAACAGGAGCAAGGACAAAAATCACATGATTGTCTCAATAGACACGGAAAAGGCATTTGACAAGATCAACACCCCTTTATGTTAAAAGCTCTGGAGAAACTAGGAATCCATGGAACATTCCTCAATATAATAAAGGCTGTGTATGAGAAACCTACTACTAGTATCACACTTAATGGTGAAAATCTAAAGCCATTCCCTCTAAAATCAGGAACGAGACAAGGATGCCCACTCTCTCCACTACTCTTTAACATAGTACTAGAATTCCTAGCCCGTGCAATAAGGCAAGAAGCAAGCATAAAGGGGATCCAAGTAGGGAAAGAGGAAATAAAACTATCCCTCTTTGCAGATGACATGATTCTGTATTTAAAGAATCCTATAGACTCTACTCCCAAGCTCCTTGAGCTGATTCAAAGCTTTGGAAGAGTAGCAGGCTATAAAATCAACCCTCAAAAATCAACTGCCTTCCTTTATGCCAACAGTGAGAGGAACGAGGCAATAATCAGGAAAGAAACTCCTTTCACAATAGCCTCCAAGAAAATAAAGTACCTAGGAATTAGCTTAACTAAGAATGTAAAGGACCTTTTTGACGAAAACTTTAAAACCCTAAAAAAGGAAATTAAAGCAGAACTAAGGAAATGGAAAAACCTCCCATGCTCCTGGATTGGAAGAATCAACATTGTGAAAATTCCAATCTTGCCAAGAGCTATCTACAAATTCAATGCAATACCCATCAACATCCCAATGTCATTCTTTAAAGAAATAGAAGAGGCAATCCAAAATTTCATATGGAATAATAAAAGACCCCGTATAGCAAAAACACTTCTTAGCAGAAAGAACAGCGATGGAGGAATTTCAATTGCAAACTTTAGACTCTATTACAGAGCTATAATTCTCAAAACAGCTTGGTACTGGCACAGGAACAGGCCTGAAGACCAATGGAAGAGAATTGAGGACCCAGATATTAAACCACAGACCTATGGCCACCTAATCTTTGACAAGGGAGCCAAAAAAATAGAATGGAAGAAAGAGAGCCTCTTCAACAAGTTGTGCTGGCAGAACTGGTTAAGCACCTGCAGAAAACTAAAGCTGGATCCTTCTTTGTCACCTTGCACTAGAATTAACTCCAAATGGATCAAAGACCTGGAGGTAAAAGCTGACACACTGAAAACTCTACAGGAAGGAATAGGAGATACACTAGGCCTCCTTGGCACAGGTCGAAACTTTCTTAATAAGGACCAAGAATCACAACAAATCAGAGAAAGGCTGGATAAGTGGGACTGCATTAAACTGCAGAGCTTTTGTATGGCAAAGGACATAGCTAGTAAACTAATCAGGAAGCCTACAGAGTGGGAGAAGTTCTTCTCCAACCAAACAACGGACAAAGGCCTCATATCTAAAATATATCAACAACTCACAAAATTGAATCACTCCAAAACTAACCTCCAAAGTAACAACCATCTCATTAAAAAATGGGCCAAAGAGTTAAAGAGAGTCTTCTCTGAAGAAGAAACAAAAATGGCCTATAGACACATGAAGAAATGCTCAACATCTCTGGTCATAAAAGAAATGCAAATCAAAACAACTCTAAGATTCCACCTCACTCCAGTTAGAATGGCCAGGATCAGGAAAACGAATGACAACAGATGCTGGAGGGGATGTGGCCAGGAGGGATCACGACTACACTGTTGGTGGGAGTGCAAACTCGTTCAACCACTATGGAAAGCAGTGTGGCAGTGCCTCAAAAGGCTAAACATAGAACTCCCCTATGACCCAGCAATTCCACTACTTGGCATTTACCCAACCACCCAGAAACAAGGACATACTAAACCCACTAGCACAACAATGTTCATTGCAGCACTATTCACCATAGCAAAGATATGGAACCAACCTAGATGTCCCTCAGTTGATGAGTGGATCAACAAGTTGTGGTATTTGTACACAATGGAATTCTATGCTGCTGTCAGAAAGAATGACATCGCCCCATTTGTTAGGAAATGGAAAGACTTAGAAAAAATCATATTAAGTGAAGTAAGCCAGACTCAAAGGAACTTAGGCTCAATGGTTTCCCTCATTCGTCATAATCAGTAGAAACCTTGGGCTCTACTAGCAGAGATTTGCGATAGAGCAAAATCTTGATACATAAGGACATATAATGTGAAGCTAATTGAAAGGACCTCCAGGATAGTGAAACAAAAGCCATATAATGAATGAATGTTGTCCTTAATGTACTATGTTGTCTCTCATCTCCTTTGCTGCCTCTTGGTTATCTCATATTGGTATAGTATCTCACTTTGTTATCTGATATATTGAACTTATTTGTATTTGGATATTTGAAATTTGATATGGAACGGGGGAAAACCAAGATGGGTGGGGGGTGTGGGGGGAGGGAAACGGCTACCAAGACATGTGAAAGAGTGTCAATGTATGTGAATTAATGCACCTTGTATCTGGCAAATATCATGTAGCCCTTTTACTAATTAAAATAAATAAATAAAGCAAAAAAAAAGAATAAACAAAAGAAGGAATTGTTTCTTTGAAATGTGAACAAAATTGACAGACCATAAGGAAATACCTCCCCCCACCCAATTTGGCAGCATACCAAAATAAACAGAATGATGGAAAAAGAATGGAAAATCATAAAGAAATAACCAAGATACATACCCTCATATGGGAATATTTTCCACACCTTTATGCCAACAAATTTAAGCATCTAGAACAAATGGATGAATTTTTATGCAATATTGACATACCCCAACTCAACCAAGAAGTCCTAAACCAACTATACAGACATACTTAGAGTGTTGAAATAGAAATGGCAATAGGAGACCTCCCATCCAAGAAAAGACCAGGCCCTATGGATTCATAGCTGAATTCTATAAGGCCTTCAAATTCGAGCTCACACCAATATTCCTCAAGCTGTTCAATGAAATTGAAAGAGAAAACTTTTTACCAAACTCCTTTTATGAAGCCAGCATAACCCTCATCCCAAAACCAAACAGGGACTCGTCAAAGAAAGACAACTATAGACCTATGTCTTTGATGAATGTTGATGCAGAACTTCTCAACAAAATACTGGCCAACTATCTTCAACAACTAATCAAAAAATTATGCACTATGATCAAACAGGATTCATCAGAATAGTGCAAAACTGGTTCCATACACAAGAGTCAGTAAATATAATTCACATCATCAGGAGCAAGTAAAAGAATCACCTGATTATCTACATAGATTCAGAAAAGCTATTTAATAAGATACAACATGCCTTCATGCTAAAAACTCTGGAGAAACTGGGAATCCATGGAGCATTCTTCAGTATAATAATGGATGTGTATGACATACACACAGCTAGCATTATACTTAATGGCAAAAAAACTAAAGCCCATTCTCTCCATTCATCTTTAATGTACTATTAGAATTCCTAGCTAGAGCAATAAGGCAAGATGCAAATATAAAGTGAATCCAAATAGTAAAAGAGGAAGTGAAACTTTCTTCTTTGCAGATGACATGATTCTATATTTAAAGAATCCTGTACATTTCACTCACAAGTTGCTTGAGCTGATTTGAAACTTGAGCAGGTAGCAGTGTATAAAATTAACCCTCAAAAATCAACTGCTTTCTTATTTGCCAACAATGAGAGAGAGGCAGAAAATCAGAAAAGCAGCTCCGTTTGCAATAACCCCAAAGAAAATAAAGCACTTAGAAATTAATGTAATTAAGAATTTAAAGGACTTTATGATGAACACTTTAAAACAACTGAAAAAGGAAATTAAAGCAGAATTGAAGAAGTGGGAAAACCTGCAATGTTCTGGGATTGGAAGAATTAACATCATGAAAATGGCAATCCTGCCAAGGACTATCTACAAAGTCAATGCAATACCCATCAGTATTCCAATGTCATTCTTTACAGAAATAGAAGAGGCAATTCAAAATTTCATATGGACTATTAAATTACCCTGTATATACTGTTATAATATTTCACCTTGTTATCTGATATATTTTATATATGCTTAATTGGTTATTTGAAATTGGATAGGGAAGGGGGAAAATCAAGACGAGTGGGGGGGATGGACATGGTGACCATGACATGAGAAAGGGTATCAACATTTATGAAGAAATTCTCCTTCTATCTGGTGAAAATAATGTAACCCTTCTATTAATTACCATAAAAATATATGGAAAAAAGACCCTGTATAGCACAAACAATCCTTAGCAGAAAGAACAGCCATGGAGGAATATGAATATCAATCTTTAGACTCTATTATTAAGCTATAGTAAGCAAAACAGATTGGTATTGGGATATGAATAGGACTGAGGACTAATTTTATAGAACTGAAGACCCAGAAGGCAACCCCACCTAATCTTTGTTAAAGGAGCCAAAAAATAGAATGCAAAAAAGACAGCCTCTTCAACAAGGGGTGCTGGCAGAATTGGTTAAGCACACACAGAAAATTAATGTTGGATCATTCTATGTCACCCTGTGTCCGGATTAATCCCAGATGGATAAAAGTCCTTGAGGTAAATCAGATCCTCTGAAAACTTTACAAGAAGTAATAGGAGAGACAATAGGTCTCCTTGACACAGGTCAAACTTTCTTTATAATGACCTAGAAGTACAACAATCTAGCATCCTAACATCAGGTCACTTTCCTATGTGCTGGTTCTCTTTATAATTTAATAGGTTTTAATTTTTGTCAGCAGAAATTCAAACATATATGGAATACTTTACATTTGGAGATCTGCTACATGAAATGTTTATCCTCCAGAATCTTCATGGAAACACCGTTAAGTGATTTAACTTAATTTTGTTTCCTCTTAAAAATGTACTTAATGTTTAACTATATTCTGAAATGGAGTTGAATCATGTTGACCAAAGTGATGTAAATATTCATCTTCAGTGTCCTGTTTCACACATTTTAATGTGTCCAATTAAAACAAAGGAACACGGTTAACTATTTTGTTTTGGTAGATATGATCCCTTCCTTAGTTATTTAATAAATACCATTAGATAGTTGGATCAATGATAAATAGATATGGATATGTAATAATATGTAAAGATTTTATGTATACATTCCAATTAAAAATCTTCTAATTATGGAAAACAGAATTCCCTCCTTAGATCTTATAGTGTGACTATCTGGAGTTCAGTATAATGTCCAAGTGTATATTTATTTTCTTTTACCATCTACTGTGTTTACTTATAGATTTATATACATATTTTAGATAGCAAAAAATGAAGGAAACAATGCAACCAATATATCTGTGGGTCTGGCTTACTTCATATAATATTTTTCCACATCTTTCCATTTCCTTCTGAATGGTGCAGAATCTTATGGAAGTAGAGAATTTCAATATCTCCTTTCTTGATCCTTTAGTCCTTTGTGGGACTTTATTCTGAGTCCTGGAAGCAATGCTAGCTGCTGAGAAATTCTTAGCCACCATGTTGACTTCAGCTCTATATGCCCCCCATCTGTGCACACCAAAACTAAAAAATGTGCTGATTATTTCCTCACAGACCTTTTTTTCTCTATGAACACACTTCACACCTGGGAACCTGTAACCAGGCATCCCAGGATACCATAAGTTTTGAATGATCCTTGTTTTTCTAGTACCCATATATTAAAGAGCTAAAACTTAAAGCATTACAATGTGGATAACAAAAAAAAGAAAACTTTTGTTTAGGCAGTAACTTCCTGATTAAAACTTCAAAGAGCTCACAAAATAAAAGCAAGAATTGAAAAATGGATTACATCAGACTCTTCAGCATAAGTAAACAATATGTGGTATCAGGAACATCATTGTTTCCTTAGGCAATAGTAAATGGATGCATGTGTGGAGGCATCTGTATGTCGACTTCTTATTGAAACCTGCTTGAATCAACTACCAACGTTCTGTAGCTGTTTTGGGCAATGTGTGTGCGAATTGACCATCTGGGTATGATGCACTAATATCTTTGGTTGACATCTCACTAGCGTACAATTTTTTCTACCCATTTCACTGCATACCTAAAATGGCATACTCTGATGCAATCCAGCTGAATCATCCAAAATGGCTTTCATGCAAATAGTTTCTGGACACAGACATTAACGAAACATATCAAAGATACCCTCCTCCATGGGAGTCAGTCTCTGGTGTCTTGGAGGAAATCATAGCACCTGGGATAGTGAAGGAGAATGTGCAAACATGTTTTCCAACTCGTGTTTTTCTCCTGCATTCAAGTCCACAAATGCAGAGCCCCAGGGAAGTTGATTACTCATTCTTTCTGGGAATTCACTGTAGGCTTACACATCTACTTCTACAGCATACATCTCTGTCAATAAAAAGACACATATGTACATATACAGAGATTTATGAATACACATACCTGACCCAGTGGACCCCACTTCCAGGCAGAATTTCAGCTGGGCAGATGCTTTAGAGATGTACCATTTGATTCCCATACTCATTCTTCTTCAGCTTCCTCTCTCTGTCAGTTTCTTGGCTGGCACTAGCTGCTTTTCTACAATGAAGCAGCAAACACACATGGATGGAGATGAGATGATTGATGGGTTTTTTGCTCTCTACGCTTTGGGAACAGATCACAGAAACAGTGATTATTCTGGAGATGAACAGTACAATCCATAAGTAACTCAACATTTCATTTCCATTTGCGGATTAGTTTTGAGGATGGGCATGGCTGATGGACTTCTATGTTCACACATGAATGCTCTCTGTATCCTCTACCATTACCTCCAATCCCTATGCAAGAGAAACACCTTCGTTTCATTATTTTATCTTGAATCTACCTTTAAGTGATTTTCTGCCTGTTTGTAGAAGAGGACTCTCAGTTTCCTTTTGTGTATCATCTTTCCAGGACAGTAAGCACTTCATAATTTTTACTTGTTTTATCTCCTTTTTGTTTTTGTAGAAACTCCTCTTTTTTTCTTTTTTCTTGATACTGCATTTTCAAACCATCTCCTTTACTGTTTTAATTTAGATTTTATTATAAAGTTGAAATATAGAGAGGTTAAATTTATGTAAGTCAAGTAATGAGTGCCTTTTTTGGAAGTGTCACTCTTCTCTCATTTTCTCCCACTCTTTGACCTCCTAACTCCACTCCACTCCCCACATCAAACTGTAAAGTTCACTTCGAATACAGTGTCTCATATCACTGAGTTGGCTCATCCTTTGACCTACTCTTTCTGCTTGATTATTTCATTCCTTTTACTAACTTGAAGATTGTTATTTCTAGTTCTTTGAGATTCTGTGTAAATTCTTCAGTTCAGTGTCTGTTCCCTTACTTTGTTTTATTTTTACTTTAAGTTTTTAAAATTTTATTGTACATGATGAACAGAGTATTTGCATAATTCAGATTATGAGTATATTTCTTGTTGATCAGTGTAAATCCTTCCTTTATTTTCTGTTTTAAACATTCAGACTTGTCTCCATGCCAAGTTGTACAGTATGTTTCCACCATACTATGTAATGTCTGCTGAATTGGTTCACGCTTTGTCCTGCCCTTTCTGTGTTTCACATTCTCTTCCCCAAATCAGACCATCTTATATGCAAGATAAAGTAGAGAATAAAAACGATGATGAAATTGAATAAACCAAAGAAAAAAGATAGAAAAAAACAGAAAAAAAGAGGAAAAAAGAACAGCAAATAGTACTATAAAAATTCTCTAGTTCCTTGAGATCTAGTGCAGATTCGTTAGCCCAGTATCTGTCTGCTTGATTTAATAAAAGGTTACAGTTTCCTGTTATTCTTCCCACCCCCTTTTATATACATATGATTTTCAATTTCATTTTTTCCGATGATAAATTTACTTGATGAAATTTGTCTTGAAAAACAATTCACTATCATAAATTATTTATTTAATTAAGTTGAACAGTTTTCGTATTATTATTTTACTATTTAATTATGGTTCACAGTGATTAAGTTAACTTTCATATTATGTGAGTCTTTCCTCATTAATTTCTGGCTTTCTTACCGTATGTCTGCATGTGTGCTCAATACACTTTCAGTGTTACTTTTTAAAATCTGGCTGACTTTGTGTCCCATACGATAATTTCTCCTAGTGAATGCTCAGTATGTTGATGAGCCAAGTTTTATCCAGATGTTGAACAAAATATTCTGTAAGTCTGTATGAGGCTATCCTGATCAAGTGTGAAATTAAACTCTGATTCTTCCCTGTTAATTTTGTCTGGATGATCCCTCCATAAAAATCTTCAGCTAGTATTGTATTGAGGACTATTTCAAAGTCTGATTAACATAGTTCAGTGGTTGGATAGTGTGTAAGTAAATACACATTTCCCAACTGCAATTTCATCTTGTACATTTAATCCTTTCATTACATTACAATTGTGTCACTTTTTTCACTTTAATTCAAGTCTATTGAATGTGAAATGTTAAGATACGGCAGCTTTCTTTTAGATTTCATTTGCATGGACTACCCTTTCTTATACTCACTGAGGGGTGTTGACATCAAGGTATCCTTTGACCTTGTGTTTTGCTACATTTAGCCATTTTAACTCTTTTTTGGCCATCAGGGCTTGAATTCTGGGTCTGGACATTGACACTGAGTTCTTCAACTCATGGCAACCACCCTACCCTTGAGCAACACTGCCCCTTCCAATTTTCTAGCAGTTAATTAGAGATGAGTCTCACAGACTTTTAGTTCCTGGGCTGGCTTTGAACTTTGATCCTTAGATCTCAGGCCCAGGACAGTTAGGATGACAGGTGTGAGCCACGGCAACCATCCTACCCTTGAGCAACACTGCCCCTTCCAGTTTTCTAGCAGTTAATTAGAGATGAGTCTCACAGACTTTTTAGTTCCTGGGCTGGCTTTGAACTTTGATCCTTAGATCTCAGGCCCAGGACAGTTAGGATGACAGGTGTGAGCCACCACACCTGGCAATTCTAATTTTTATTGGTTGAATTTCTGGCATTTCCATTCACAGTCGAGGTTGACAGATCACATCGCAACACAGCTAATATGTTACTTGTTCTCTGCATTAACTGAAGCTTCTTCCACATTATTTAAAAATTTTTAATTAATAGAAGGGTTACATTATATTCGTCAGATAGAAGGTGCATTACTTCACAAAAATTGATACCCTTCTAATGCTTTTGTCCCCCTTTCCCTCCAGCCTCACCCTCCCCTCAACTTTTTTCTCCCTTCCCCATCCTATTTCAAATAAACAAATGCAATATACCGGATAACAAGGTAAGATACAGTAACAATATTTGATAACCAAGGGACAACAAAAGAGATGAGAAATAACTTAGGACATTGAGAACAACTGTATCACGTCATATGGTTCTTTTTTCTATGTCCTGAATATCTTTCATTTAGCCTCATCCTTTGTGGCCTTATGTATGTAGGTTTTGCCCTATGGTAAACCTCTGCTAAGAGTTCAAGGTTTATATTAATTATGAAAAATGATGGAAACCATTGACCCTATGCTCTTCTCACTCTGAATTACTTCACTTAATATTACTTTTCCTAAGTCTTTCTGTTTCCTTTATATCATTTTTCTCATGGCAGCATAGAATTCCACTGTTAATAAATACCACATCTTGATGACCCAATAATCTACTGAGGGGCATTTAGTTTTGTTCCATAGATTTGCTGTGGAAAATAGTCTTGCAATGAGCATCATTGTGCTAGTGCATTTAGTATATCCTTGTTTCCGGACCATTTGGTAATGCCAAGTAGTGGAATCGCTGGGTCATAGCGGAGCTCTATGTGAAGTCTTTTGAGAAACCACCATACTGCTTTCCATAGTGTTTGAATGAATTTGCACTGCCAACATTAGTATAGTAGTGATCCTTCCTGGCCACATTCCCACCAGCATTGGTTATTATATTTCTTGATCCTGGCCATTCTAACTGGAGTGAGATGGAATCTTAGAGTTGTTTTGATTTGCAATTCTTTTATGGCCAGAAACATTGAGCATTTCTTCATGTGTCTATAGGCCACTCTTATTTCTTCTTCAGAGAATACTCTAAATCTTTGGCCCATCTTTTTTTATTTCTTTTGTTTTTCTTTGCCAGTCCTGGGCTTGAGCTCAGGGCCTGAGCACTGTCCTTGGACTTTGTCATGGCTATTGATCTACCACGTGAGCCTTAGCACGACTTCCAGATTTTTTCTATGTATGTGGTACCAAGGAATCGAACCCGGGACTTCATCCATGCTAGGCAAGCACTTTAACCACTAGGCCAAACTCCCGGCCCCATCTTTTAATAGGATGGTTGTTTGGAGATTAGTTTTGGAGTGATTCAATTTGTTGAGCTTTTGATATATTTTAGATATTAGGCCTTTGTTTTTTGAAGATCTCCTATTCTGTAGGCTTTCACCCTTAAAATTTATAGCTGGTTGGATACAAGCAATATACTGCTGCAATAACTTCTACTTAGGTAGGTGAGCTACAAATACTATAATTGGAAGGCAGTCCAACAAAGACCTTTTGTGAGACTTAAATTCATTTAATCAGCAGGAACGAAGGGTTGGGGCTAGTGACTCATGCCTATCTACTGATGAAGCCGACGTCCTCACATCTAAGATTATGGTTCTGTTTGAAGTTTAACCTGTCAGAAAATTGTTTGAGATTCTCATCTCAATTGGCCACCAAAATCTTCAGTAGAACTGTGGGTCAAGTGGTAGAGTGCTACCCTTATGGGAAAAAAAAGTCCGGGACCGGGAATTTGTCATAGTGGTAGATTTGCTTGCCTAGCATGTATGAACACCTGGGTTCAATTCCTCGGTACCACATACACACAAAAATCTTGAAGTGATGCTTTGGTCCAAAGAAAGTGCCTAGGCCCTTAGTTCATGCCTCAGGACTGGAACCTGAGATCAAACCCCAGGACCAGTATGAAAAAAGTAGACATTAACACTGATTGTTTAGAATAGCAATGATATAGAATAGCACCATAAAATATAATTCCCATATTTCTTAGCAAGTTTTTAACACTTTTTCAAAGTAACACAGGAATCACTTCATGTGGTTGAAGTGTTTACTTTGCTACATTGTGTGGAGGCTTCATTCAGTGGTTAGTTGGTCTACTATTTTAAGCATCTTCAAGGAATCCTTGAATGAGAAGATTCTCACTTCATGGCCACTAGAAAGTAAGATGAAATTATGCCTTGGCCTAGTGGTAGAGTGCTAGTGGTAGCTCACGTGCTAGAACACTAGCATTGAGAAAGTTCAACGAAAGTGCCCAGACCCTGAATTCAAGTCCCATGACCGGCAATAAAAAAGAAATAATATGCTTAATGGAACATTATGTTAAAATAATATATTTTTGAGTATTATGTAAAATTTTGAGCAGTTACTGACACATATCTGATTTTCTTCAGCCTACTCACTCTGTCTGCAGTGACAGCTGTGGTCCTGGATTCAGAAAATCTCCTCAGTAGGGAAAGGCTGCCTGTTGCTTTGATGGCACACCTTGCCCAGACAATGAGATTGCTAATGGAACAGGTAAGCTCATGTCTTAGGGGGAAATTCATACTGTCTCCTATTATCCTCATCCATGCAAGTCAATACAAATGCAGAATTGCAGACTGAAATTATTCCTCCTTCACTTAGTAATTTAATTGTGACAGTGATTGCTACTTCTCTTCAGGGGAAAAAAAGACATGAGCTGTGATTTACATGTAGGATTTTTTCTGGTCTGTTGTATGTATGTTTACTCAACTACTCAGTAAGTAACGTTAACTTCCATCACATTACATGCAAAGAATTTTTAAGAACAAGATCTATATCTTCAATATTACCTTTGAACAAAGAAAACACAGATTTTGCACATCATTACATCCTATTACTTAGAAATCTTGGGGCAGGAGAGCAAGTATTCTGGGTTGGGTTGATTTAAGGATCAGGCACGGCGTTGGAAGTTTAGCCTAATGGTAGAGTTCTTGCCTAGCATGCACAAAGACCCAGGTTCAATTCCTTGGTACCACATACATAGAAATGCCTGAACTGGTGCTGTGGCTCAAATGGTAGAGCGCCAGCCTTGAGGAAAGCCCAAAGACAGTGCTCAGGCCCTGAGTTCAGACCCCAGGACTGAAAAAAAATAACAAAAAGAATCAGAATCAGGCACAAGTATTGTGCATAGCATGACTTTATATCTTCAAAGACTGATTTGATTATCTGTTCCTGTACAGATGAATAGAAGAGACAAACATAACAACTGAAAAGAAAAACCAGAGTGTGCTACAGAGACATACAGGAACATTCAAGGTTTACTCCACAAATGTTTCTTTTTTGCCAGTACTGGCCTTTGAACTCACGGACTGGGTAGTGTCCTTGATTTTCACAAGGCTAGCTTTCTAACACGTAGCCACAGCACCACTTCTATCTTTTTCCGTGTATGTGGCCCTAAGGAATCAAACCCAGAGCTTCATGCATATTTGGCAGGCACTATACCACTAGCAACATTCCTGGCCCCAATATATAAAATTTTGAATGAGGTTTGGACTTGTGTACATAAGTCTGAGAGTTATGTCAGTATGAAGAAGAAATGAAATAATTTGTTGGGTATTAAAAATGGCAATAAATAATATGAACAATCATCATTGGCCGTAAAGAGTTTCACTGAGACTAAAATATGAGGATGTAAGAATTCCTGTAAGAACATGAAGAATGCATAAAAGTAATACTGAGAATATCTGGTAATATTTATTTTATATTACTAAATTTTCACATGTCATAATGTTTGCTTTTTAAGTACTGAAAAGGGAGTAATGGGAATTTGATTTTCTTATGAGATTTGGAACAGTGTGTGAAATGCCAACACAGTATGCCAACACAGAGAGCAATCAGTGCTTCCTAAGAGCTGCAAGTTTCCTGGCTTATGGAGAACCCTTGGGGGTGGCCTTGGCTTGCATGGCTCTTTATCTGCACTCACAGCAGTTGTTCTTGGGGTGTTTCTGAAATATAAGACACTGCCATTGTCAAGGCTAATAACCAGGCTCTCAGCTACAACCTGCTCAGCTCCCTCATCTTCTGCTTTCTCTGATCCTTGCTCTTTATTGGCCATCCCAACACAGTCACCTGCATTCTATGGGAAACCACATTTGGAATTGTGTTCACTGTAGCTGTTTCTGCTGTCTTGGCCAAAACTGTAAGTGTAGTTCTGGTCTTCAAGTCACTCTTCCATCAAGAAGGATGAGGTGGCTATTGGTATCAGGGGCTCCTAACTTCATCATTCCCATCTGCACTCTGATCCAGGTGACTCTCTATGGAATTTGGCTGGGAACCTCTCCTCCCCTCATTGACACAGATGCATACTCTGAACAATGTCACCTCATCGTGTTATGTAGCAAGGGCTCCCTCACTTCTTTCTTTTGTGTCTTGGGATACCTGGGCTCCCTGGCCTTGGCCAGCTTCACTGGGGCTTTCTTTGCCAGGAACCTGCCTAACACCTTCAATGAAGCCAAGTTCCTGACCTTCAGAAAGCTGTTGTTGTGCAGTGTCTGGCTCACTTTCCTGCCTATTTACCACAGTGCCACAGGGAAAGTCATGGTGGCTGTAGAGGTCTTCTCTATCTTGGCCTCCAGTACTGGGCTTCTGGGCTGAATCTTTGTCCCCAAGTGCACATCATTTTGTTAAGGCCAGATAGATATTCTCTGCATGGCTTCTGGGATAGAAGACATCCTCAAACAAATAGGCACTCTTAAGCTGAAATTTAAATATTTGACCAAATATACTCATTTGTGTTCTTGGAATCACTTCAACATATGAGTGACATTCATTTCTCTAGTAATGGTACAGTCACAAGTAGTAGCCAGAACCAGGTAAATTTGAGTTTAATTCTGAATTTTTTGGTTCTTTCTATTTGCTCTTTATTTAACCTTCCATCTCCTTTCATCTTCACTATTATATTTTGTGTGTGTGTGTGTGTTTGTGTATATGTGTGTGTATGTGTGCGTATGTGTGTTTATGTGTGTGTGTGTGTGTGCATGTATGTGTATGTCTGTGTGTACATATATAATAGGGCTTGAACTCGGCCTGGCCACTGTCCCCGAACTCTACAGCTCTAGGATACCACATTCCCCTTAAGACAAGTCCCACTTCCCATTTTCTAGAGGTTAATTGGAGGTAAGAGTCTCAGGTCCTTTTGTTCCCGGGCTTCTCTGAAGCTTGATCCTCAGATCTCAGCCTCCTGAGTAGCTAGGATTATAGGCCTAAGCCACCATAACCAGCTTCACTATTATATTTTCACTTCTGACTTGTTTTCTTATATTGCTTTATTAATAACTTGTCTAAAATTTCTTATTTTGTGTCAGTTCTGGCGCTTCAACTTAAAGTTTGGGTACTGTCACTGAGTGTATTTGTTCAAAGCTAAGTGCTTTACCTCTTAAGCCACAGCCTCACTGTTGGATCTTTGGTGGTTAACTCAAGATAAAATTCTCATGAGCTTTCTTGTCCAGGTTGGTTTCCAACTGTGTTAATCAGATCCCAGCTCTTTGAGTACCTAGGAACTAAATTTTAAAGTACATTAACTTCTTGCATGCATATCATTATGCTGCTTAGTCCTCAAATATATTTAATAATATTTTCCTATTAACATGTTCCATGATTTCATATACTCATTACTGCATTTTATTTAATAGTTTCTATTCCCACATCTGTTTTGCAGTATTTATAAATCTGTTTCTTTGAATCAATCTACCTTGCCCCATCTTCTGTAGTTCCCTTCCATCTCTCTTTTCTTTTTCCCTCTTTTTCCTCCTCCTCCTTCTTCTCTATGGTTTTCTATAAGGCTTCTTTTTCTATATGGTTTTTAGAATGTCAGTATTGCTTATATATCCTACAAAAATATACTTCTAATGTATATTACAATGTATTAGATTTATGAAGGAATAGCTGAAGAAAAATGTGGATTCCTAAGTTTGCTTATACATTGCTGGATATGCTTTTCAACATATCCTTGTTTAATTATTTTTTCATATATTTTTATTATAATTAACATAAGGGTTACATTACATTCGCCAGACAGAAGGTGCAGAGTGCATTAATTCACATACATTGATACCCTTTCTCCTGCCTTGGTCCCCATTTCCCCCCCCCCCACCACAACCCCTCATCTTATTTTCCCCCCTTCCCTATCCAACTTCAAATAACCAAATACAAATATATCCAATATATCAGATAACAAAGTGAGATAGTGAAACAATATGAGATAACCAAGGGACAGCAAAAGAGATGAGAGATAACATAGTACATTAACGACAACAATCACTCATTACATGGATTTTGTTTCTATATCCTAGAGGTCCTTTCATTTAGCGTCATACTATAGGGCCTTATGTATCTAGGTTTTGCTCTATTACAAATCTCTGTTTAATTATTTTTAAATTATGGAACATACATATATTAGATATGTACTTGGTTATCTGATGATTATAACAATGTTACATTTCTCTTACCTTCTTTTTATGTAATGCATTATTCATTATTTTAAACAGACTGAATTATTGGGCTGTATACATGTTTAATGAAACATCACTATTTAAGACATAGTGTCACATAATGGCCATCCTTCCTGTTCATTTTTATTTTACCTTTTTATATTTATGTTTCTAATAAGTAAGTGATTACATACTGACAATCACTTACTGACAGTGGACTTCTATTACTTTAGTTTGAAATTGGAAGTATAACAATGTATTGGCCAAAAATAACACTGTGCTTGTTTTCCTTTTAAAAAGGGATAGCACTGAGCAAATATTTCTAAATTGTTAATATTTTATAAGAGATGGTGAAACTCTTTGTTTCTAATGAAGCCCATTTTTTAAAATTTTTTCTTAATTTTATCAACAGGGTTGGTTTGTTATTGTTGAGTTAAACACTGCTTACCCATTCAGTAGCAATCCAATAATCAATTATCACAATATACAAACTCCCCAGTATCAACTGTGCAGAAGTCAGAGTGTATGTTGACCATCAGGAAGGGAGCAGGTTATCAAGTCTGAGTAAGGAAAAAGAGACAAATGATGGTCCTTAAGACATCCCATCCGTGTTGTGCAAATGTTATACCCATTGTAGATAGAAGCTCTGGTGTTCACAATAGTGATAATAAGCATAAAAATCAAGGAGACAGGCCGGAAGTTTGGCCTAGTGTTAAAGTGCTTGACTAGCATAGGCGAATACCTGGGTGTGATTCCTCGGTACCACATACACAAAATATGACAGAAATGGTGCCGTGGCACAAGTGCTAGAGTTCTAGCCTTGAGAAAGACCAAGGACAGCGCTCAGGACCTGAGTTCAGGCCTCAAGACTGGCAAAAATTCAAGAGGGCATGTAAAGGCTTTCTACTCCCTGAAATGATAGTTCATGAGATGAGAAGGCCACTCAAAGTGGTAGCAAGTATTTCAGGGAAGTACATCTTAAATACAAATAGTATTTTATGTATTTATAGATTCACTGAAAAGGGCAGATGTATGACTGGATTGAGTCCCCTTTCATTAGGATGACGTCCCCAGGCTTCTGATCACTTTATTTTCACAAAATCAGAGTGAAACTCCCTTACCATCATGGTTGAACGATGTCACATATTTTAACATTATAATTCCTGCTGAAAGGATATAGAAAATATCTTCTTAAGCACACAAGAAAAAGTAAAGAAAAAAAGGAACCACTCTTTTAGATGCAGAAAAACAAGATGAAATACAATTCATAGCAAATATACTGGTGATGAAAACAAGATTCATCTATTATCCTATCTACTGAGTAGGCTGAGATCTGAGGATCATAGAGCCAGTTTAGGCAGGAAAGTCCATGAGACCCTCAAGTACAATTCACCATCACCACTCCCCAAACTAGAAGTGGAGCTGTGGCACAAGTGGCAGAATGCTAACCTCTGAGTGCAAATGCTCAGAGACAGCACCCAGGCCCAATGACCTTTACACACATCTACACACACACACACACACACACACACACACACACACGCACACACGCACGCACACACGCACACACACACGGACAGGAACATGTGAAGCAGACTTTCAGACATCATCTGGGGTGGTTCAAATCTTTCACTTAGTCTTCCACATTTGAGTATATTTGACAATCCTTGGATCCTATTGGCCTTCACATTCCTAGTCTTCTCCTGATTAAAAGAAAAAAAATGACAAGCAAGGATGTTTTTCAGATAAAGATCAAACAAAATTCTTTGAAATAGGAAATTTAAGCAGCCAAGTAAAAGAAAATTAGCAATTACATTTATAATCTGGAAATAAATACTACATTCTAACATACTTCTATCAGAATCGTACAACATATACTCTTGGTCTTTCATAAGCTGCAAAATCTAGTCTCATTTCTTTTGCCTCAGTTCTTCTCCCTGTAGTTTGAAATGAACATGTGGCCTGTATTTTCTCTCCTTACCCCAATGTGGTAGCAGAGCTATCCTGACATCCTAGAAGAGAGACATGAAAAGGCTCTTTAAAATACAAGGAACTTTGGTAGGAAATTGGTCATAATGCAGTAGTAAGGACGGTAATGCAAATATATTGCACCAGTCTCACACATTCTAGTTATGGTAAAATTGCATTGACCACTTTACTGAGAACATTTTATTCAAAGTTCCTGATTCCTTAGAATAAAAAATATTTTCACATTTCAGGTATAAAAAATACTGTGTTTATGGACTAAAGTTTGATACTTAGTTTACATCGAATTTCAAAAAAAAAGGGACTTAAAATCTTACGTTTTCTTAAAGATTGCAACATATATACTTTAACAGCCCTTTGGTTAAAGGAAAATTAGCCTTCTTTTCTTTGGGTTTTTGTTTTGTCTTTTAGTCGTGCGGCTTGAACTCTGGGCCTGATCTTCAGCTCAAGGCTATTGCTCTACCACTTTGAGCCACAGCAACACTTTCGTTTTCTGGTAGCTAATTGGAGATAGGAGTCTCATGGACTTTTGTACCTGGGCTGGCTTTAAACCACAGTTCGCAGGTCTCAGACTGCTGAGTAATTAGGATTACATGAACCACCAGCACCTGGTTTGAAAAATGAATTATACTGAAAACTGAACATGAACAAAAATCTATGCCATGTCACCCTGACAAACAGTTCAAATTCCCTGACTTCTTCTGAGATTGGGGAGAAAAGGGTAAAGTACTCAGGTGGAAATATTGGTTTTTTTGTTTTGTTTTGGTATGTTTTGTTTTTTCCATTCCTGGGGCTTGAACATAGGGCCTGAGCACTCTCCTTGGGTTTTCTTAAAGCTAGATATGGATATCTTAAAAATAATCATGAAGAGACATAGACATAAAGGCATAACAAATATATTTATGTGAAACTGGTCAAATCATATCTCAGGAAAAGGATGACTAAAGGAATAATGGGACTAATTAAGATTACAGTGTTTTCCTAGAAATGTACTGATCTTTAATATGTTTTGTGATAAAAGGTATGCTAAAGAGAGCATCAAATCACAGGAGAAAGAGAAAACCAAAATCAAGATCCATAACTCTATGTGGTGATTTTGAGGCATCTAGATCAGTTATACATTAAAAAGTCTAGAATGTCAGAAACGACATTGCTGCAGTTCATAGCATATTCCATCTATTGGACTCATTTAACATGACAGAACATTTCATGACAACAACTGCAATGTACATAATCTATCAAATAACATAGTGCATTCACCACCAGATGATGCCGTATTCTACAAAATACATTATAGATTTTAATGTTCATAAATACTGCATTATATCCTCTTTATCTATAAAGCTATACTGAAATAATACTAGAAAGCAGCAGGTTTAAATCCTCTGGAGAAACAAACAAGTAATCCACAAATTTTAAGCTGCACACAGAAGGGGAAGCCTTCAGGAAACTTAAAGGTTCCCAGGATACAGAGACAAGAATGTAGGTTACTAGCAGTGAGCTCACTTAGTACCCAGTATGCTTGAGGAAATAGGGTCCACCTAGAACACCATACAAAAGTGTCCAAGTATATGATAACATATTTTAAGAAGATAAGTATCTTTGTCCACATAGGACATTAGTGTCTGTATAGTAACATGTGCAAACATTCCTGGAACTAATGGATTGTATCAGTATCATATCATGCAAAACCAGAATAATACACAACAAGGCATAATTTGTTTACATTTAGTATAAATTATTCTGTTAATTATATTAACTCAATTATCTTAGTTATATTATTACACTATATTGTATTAACTGTGTGGATTAATAATTATGCTAGATTTATATTGAAATAAATTCAGATAACATACTATATAGTATATATAATATAATTTGTAGACACTATACAATTATATAGTATATAATGTCTATTACATAATGAATAATATGTATTACTATATAGTATGTCACATATAATTGTATATACACTATAGAATGTGTATAGTATAGTATATACAATTACATAGCATAGAATATGAATATTATGTGATATATATCATATAATTTTACACATAATATTATTATGCATATGTATGCATTATTACATATTGAATTATATATAATATTAAAATAATAGTATATTAATTATATGTATTGTTATATTATCATTCCATATACACTATATAATTTACCTATTATTTATAGATGTAAGTATAGATATATACTTCTCGGTGCTGGTCATAGGCCCTGAACTCAGTGCCTGGGTGCTAAGCCTGAGCTTTATTGCTCAAGGTATTTGTCAACCAATTGAGCCACAGCTCCATTTATGATATGTTAGGTTTGGTTTGGTTTCATTTTGAGGTGTGTGTGTGTGTGTGTGTGTGTGTGTGTGTGTGTGTTTGGTAGGTAATCAGGGATTAGAGTCTCATGGCCTTTCCTACCCAGGCTGGCTTTGAATTCTGATGCTTGGATCTTAGCCCCCTGAGTAGTTAGGATTATAAGTATGAACCACAAGTGGTCGGCTATAATGAATTTTCTAACACAAAGTAATTACTGTATAAAAATATAAACTCCTTCCTAAAATTAAAAGACAGTAATAATTCAATTTCCTCTTCTCTTCTTTAAGTCAGTAGATTGTAAGAAACTTAGGCTCAATGGTTTCCCTCATTCGTCATAATCAGTAGAAACCTTGGGCTCTACTAGCAGAGATTTGCAATAGAGCAAAATCTTGATACATAAGGACATATAATGTGAAGCTAATTGAAAGGACCTCCAGGATATTGAAACAAAAGCCATATAATGAATGATTCTTGTCCTTAATGTACTATGTATTCTCTCATCTCCTTTGCTGTCCCTTGGTTATCTCGTATTGGTATAGTATCTCACTTTGTTATCTGATAGATTGAATTTATTTGTATTTGGATATTTGAAATTTGATAGGGAAGGGGGGCAAACCAAGATGGGAGGGGGGTGTGGGGGGAGGGAAACGGGTACCAAGACATGTGAAAGGGTATCAATGTATGTGAATTAATGCACCTTCTATCTGGCAAATATCATGTAACCCTTTTACTAATTACAATACAAAAAAAGAAAAGGACAGTGAAAAAAAAGAAAAAAAAAGAAAAGGATAGTGTTCTCTTCAAATCAGAAAGAGATACATTCAAATGTATATTTGAGTCAAACGATATCATTTTTACTTAATTTATAGAAATGTAGAATAACTCATTGTCCTTGTCTGCATAGCTCTAGGGCATGAGGTATAGAAAATTTCATGAGAATATTTTTGCTTCATTGGAAGGATCTAAATATAATTCTGACTCATATGGCCAGGTCATTGACATGCATGCAGATGTACCCATTTGAAGAGTATAATTCCAATGCTTACCAAAAGCCACCCCCTCAAAGATAAATAGATCTGCCAGTAGTGCTCTTTTACAAATATCTGGATTCAGAAATGTGCAAATATCTATATATCTATATTTAAGAGTAGTGAAGGACCTGATGGAAGATTGTGGTAGAAAATGCATTTATCCTCATCATTTGTTCAGCAAAATAATGTGAGGCTTGGAGAAGTGTGTGCGTGTGTGTGTGTGTGTGTGTGTGTGTGTGTGTGTTTGTGTGTATGTATGTTACCTGTGTCAGTATGTGTATCAGTGTTGCGGCTTGAACTCAAGGCCTGGGAACTCTTCCTGTAACAATTTGCTCAAGTGCTCTAACACTTGAGCCATTGGTCCACTTCCAAATTTTCGTGGGTTATTTGGAGAAAAAGTGTCTCACAGACTTTTCTGCTTGGCTGGTTTTGGCCTCGATTCTCATATCTCAGACTCCTGAGTAGTTAGAATTACAATCATGAGCCACTGGCACCCAATTAGGAGAATGGAGAAGCTCTGTGCTCAAAATCGAAGAGCTGAGGAATGGTCCAACCAAATGTAACTTGTGCCTTCGTATGCCCAGGAAAGCACCAACATTCTGTTTTAACATCCAACATTCTGATTCTGTTCCAGCAGATCTCACATTTCCCCATTTTAAGTAGAACAACTTGTTCTCCTTGTACTTAATGGGGAAGAAATAGAAGTGTTTAGAAAATACACTACGAATCTAGGACAAACAGCTTAGAAAGTGTGCATTTTACCAGGCTTGGATCAAGGGTAGAGTGGTAGCCTTGAACCAAAGTGCTCAGAGACAGCGCCCAGGTCCAGGGTTCAAGTCGCACGACTCTCAAAAATAAATTGTGCATTTCATATTATGGATATCATATAGCCCCAGAGATTTCAATCATGTAAATGAACAAGGAAGGAGAATTCTGGGAGAGATGAGAATTAGGCTCAGTCTAACCACAGCCATTGCCTTTTTGTGTCGTTTGATCCCCAAGAGCACAGAACAACTAGGTCAAGCAAACATAAGTAATGGGCAAAGATGTCCATCTGCTGGCTTTCTCCAGACACGGTAGCCAACATCAGAGGCAGCTTTCAAGTTCAAAAGAATTCACAAAGATAACCTGAGGGTCTTTGACCCTAGAAAGCAAACTGTTTCCTTGGCAACAAGGATTCATATTGGAAGAAAAGAGAGAGAAGTTATTGAAAACAAAAACTAAGACTTTTTTTCTGATATTCATAGACTCCATCAACATATGATAAACTCTAAGAAAACGAAGATTGTGTGAGAATAATATGTTCAATGGGGCAGCTAAGACAGAAGTGAATCAACAAACAAAATAACTGTTGTTTAACTTTTCCAAACATAGCGTACTAATGGACAGGATCAAGCTGTACTTGATACAATTTCAGCAAATATTTATTCACTATTTTCTATTATTTAACTCTCTTGTGTGTGTGTGTGTGTGTGTGTGTGTGTGTGTGTGTGTGTGTGTGTCTGTGTCTGTGTCTGTGTCTGTGTCTTTGTACTCACGCGCCTGTTGGTTCTGGGGGTTGAACTTAGTGCTCTTTGAGCTTTTGTGCTCAAGGCTAGTGATTTATCACTTAAGCCAACCACTCCATTTTTTAACATTTTTAATGCTTCTTTGGAGATAAGATTTTCACAGGCTTTCTTCCAATCCTGAGATCTCAGCCTCCTGTGTAGCTAAGTGTGTGACCATCTGGTTTCCACCTAAATACAATTGTGTTCCCCAAAGCTCTGTTCTAAAGGTTTTTGCCCTAAGATTGATAAATGCTATTTTAACTTTGAGAAGCATTGCCTAGTTAAAAGTTACTTGAAAGTTACTGAAATTATATCCTCAAGATAGATTATAAAATTCCCTCTCTCTCTCTCTCTCTCTCTCTCTCTCTCTCTCTCTCTCTCTCTCTCTCTCTCTCTCTCTCTCTCTCTCTCTCTCTCTCTCCCTTTCCTTCAATCCCTCACTCCCTCTCTTCTTCCTGGCTCAAAATGTAAATACTCAAATATATATTCCCTCCTTATATGAAACCTTCATGATAGACCCAAATCTTGGAACTGTGATTCAAAATAAGCCTTTCAGGTATTTTATTGTAGCAGTGTGAAACTAATATAGCACTTTATATAAAGCTCTGTACTAGGGATGGGGGAAGGGAAATGGGGACCAAGACATGAGAAAGGGTATCTATGTTTGTGAAGCAATGCACCTTCTATCTGGTCAATATAATGTAACCCTCTATTAATTACAATAAATATATATATGGATGAAAAAAGCACTTTACTACTTAATTTCACATAAATTTCCCCCTATTCATTCGAAGGAATATTAAACATAGAGACAGCATTAAGAGAGTCATTTTATTTTAGGAGAAGTTTTTTTTTTATCAATGTCATTTTATGCTTTTCATTAAAGTACAATTCTTTAAATGAGTCTAACTAGTTTCTTTTTTATTTAGTCTCATAACTCGTTATTCTTAAGGAATTACTGCTACTGAACTACTCAGATATCTGGGATCTGAGGATCTCTATTCAAAGCCAGTGACGGCAGGAAAGTCCATAAGATTGACCTTCACTACCTGACAAATGTAACTGTAACCCCTCTATATATTACCCCTACAATAATATACAAAAATAGAAAAAATAGACTTACCTTCAATTACCTAGCCAAAACCTGGGAGTGAAGGTATGTCTGAAGTGGTTGAGTACAATCATTGAGCAAAAGAGCTAAAGGACACTTCCCAGGCTGCAGTACTGACAGGACAGAAAAACGATTTCAAAAATACCATTGGAGGTATTAGCTCTCCAAGTATTTATCTTGTACTTTGTAGATTGTTCAGGTCAGGAAACTTTTTCAGAGAAATTTTGATTATAGATCCTTCATAATTTGCTCGCTGACTTTAGATTCTAACGCCCTAAAGAGAATATGACTCTTCTCTATAAGTGCAAAACAGATCAGATTATAAATCTCTGATAAGAATGAGAAGGCAAGAAAACAAACCCAACAAAGTGAAGATGTCTTGCTGGAAAAAAGGAAAGCATTTTATTTGAACCACTCATAGATGTCTGAAGGGTTTGTCATTTTAATAAATGAAACTTATGGTCTCAATGCATCTCTGGAGGCTGGTACAAAAACTTCTCTGAACTCACTTGGGCTGGAAACTTTATTTTTATTTTTTGTGCCAGTCTTTGCTTGAACTCAAGCATGGGCACTGTCCATATACTTCTTTTTGCCCAAGGCTAGAACTCTACCATTTGAGCCATAGTTCCACTTCTGGCTTTTTGGTGGATCTTTGCAGATACGAGTATCACGTATTTTCCTGACTGTGCTGGTTTCAAATCATGATCCTTGGATCTTAGGATCCTTGGATCTTAGGACCCTTGAGAAGGATTTTGACCATTAGCCACTGGCAACCCATTGGAAATTTTTATTCATATATAATGCACCTATGTCATTTATATTATGTTGCATTTACTGTAAAAATCTGGAATATTTCTGAAAGACAATTGTCTTCTAACCAAATAATTTTCAAGTCTTCACTTTAAATGTAACACATTTCCCATTATCCCTGACCTAAATTCTGTGATCAACAGCTTTCTTCCTCAGATATTTCAAGTACCATATATTGATTCATTTAGGTAGAAGAGAATGTATAATGTCAGCATATAGTCAAAGAAACACAGCCAAGACAGATTTTGCTCATCTAGGAAGAAACTGCCAGGGCTTCCCTGACTGGAACATGAACTATAAACAACACATCTCAATACATCTCACTTTCAATGGCATGTTGGTAAGAACAATTTTAGAAATGAATCTGTCATTGTAACAGTAAGAGAAAGTGAGTTCCAGGATTTTACATCATTTTTGGAATGCTGGAGCAGTGGACCAGGAGGGACCATTAGGGAGCACAGGTAATTTTTCCATAGTATGATAATAGAGAATAATGTTTCTAGTGACACAAAGATCACACACACACACACACACACACACACACACACACACACAGACAAACACACACAAACACAATGCTAATATGAAGCAGACAGAATCCCAATACCAGCTACTCATGGGACATTTGAAAAGACTAAACTGTGTGTCTGGACAAAATTATCATAAAAAAGGTAAGAGAGGGGCTGGCAGTTTGGCCTCATGGTAGAGTACTTGCCTAGCATGAATGAAAACCTGGGTTCAATTCCTTGGTGACACAAACATAGAAAAAGCCACAGGTGGTGCTGTGGCTCAAGTGGTAAAGATCCAGGCTTGAGAAAGCCCAAGAACAGTGCTTAGGCCCTGAGTTCAATTCCCAGGACTAAAAAAATAAAATAAAATAAACTTTATAAAGCAAAGAGATTTATAAAACACCATCCCTAGGTGATTATAAATCAAGAAGAATTGAACCAGGGAATTATTTAATATCTGAATTGTTTGAGAACAGTAATAATTCAGGTATGTTCTTCTAATATATAATATCAAAAATATGTACCATATCACTTTTTAAAATTCATAAAGAAATAAAGCCTTTGGGTAATCAGTAAAAATTATCTAGCATACCAACCTGAGAGTTTCAACTGAATAGCAAAAACAGATGATAGAAAATAAAGATACACAGATAGACAGATCGATCAAATGATAGATAGATTACATACATGAATACATACTTTCATACATACATAAACACATAAACACATAAACACATACATACATACATACATACATACATACATACATATGTACATACGTATGCACATACAAACGTACATACATAGACAGGTACATAGATGGATGATAGGTAGATTGATTAAAGATAGATACCCAAAAGACTAATGATAAATGGTTGGGTGGATGATTGATAGATAGCAATAAGTAGAAGATAGTCTGATGTGGGAGGGGTGGTAGACCAAAAATTTAATGTGTCACTTTAAGCTCCTGGGAAAAGAGGAGAAGGAAGCAAATTATTAAAATCAAAGCAGAATTAAATGAATTGGAGTCCAAAAAAAGCTATAGAAAGAATCAACAAACCAAGGAGTTAGTTCTGTGAAAGAATTAACAAAATTGACAAACCCTTAGCAAATCTTACCAAAAAAGAAGAGAGCATACCGAAATAAACAAAATCGCAGACGAAAATGGTAATATCATGACAGAAATTACCACAATCCACATTATCACGAGGGAATACTTCTAAACCTTTACGCCAACTGAAGAACTAGATATTAAACCACAGGCCTATGGCCACCTAATATTTGACACGGGAGTCAAAAAAATAGAGTGGAAGAAAGATAGCCTCTTCAACAACTGGTGCTGGCAGAACTGGTTAAGCACCTGCAGAAAACTAAAGTTGGACCCTTCTTTGTCACCCTGCATTAGCTATCTCCAAATGGATCAAAGACCTGGAGGTAAAAGCTGAACACTGAAAATTACAAGAAGGAATAGGAGATATATTAGGCCTCCTTGGCACAGGTGGAAACTTTCTTAATAAGGACCAAGAATCACAACAAATCAGAGAAAGGCTAGATTAGTGAGAGTGCATTAAACTGCAGAAGTTTTGTATGGGAAAGGACATAGCTAGTAAATTAGGAAGCCTACAGAGTATTAGAAGATCTTCACCAACCATACAATGGACAAAGGCCTAATATCTAAAATATATCAACAGCTCAAAACATTGAATCAATCCAAAACTAATCTACAAAGTAACAACCATCCCATTAAAAAAAAGGACCAAAGACTGAAGAAGAAACAAAAATGGCCTATAGACACATGAAGAAATGTTCAATATCTCTGGTCATAAAAGAAATGCAAATCCAAACAACTCTACGATTCCACCTCACCCCAGTTAGAATGGCCAGGATCAAGAAAACTAATAACAACAGATGTTAGAGGGGATGTGGCCAGGAGGGATCAGTACTACACTGTTGGCAGTACTACAAACTCGTTCAATCACTATGGAAAGCAGTGTGGCAGTTTCTCAAAAGACTAAACATAGAGCTCCCCTATGACACAGCAATTCTACTACTTGGCATTTACCAATCATCCAGAATAAGGACATAAAAAATCCACCAGCACAACAATGTTCACTGCAGCACTATTTCCCATAGCAAAGATATGGAAACAACCTAGATGTCCCTCAGGTGATGAATGGATCAACAAGATGTGGTATTTGTACACAATGGAATTTTATGCTGCTGTCAGAAAGAGCGACATCACCCCATTTGTTAGGAAACTGACTTAGAAAAAAATCATATTAAGTGAAGTAAGCCAAACTCAAAGGAACTTAGACTCAAAGTTTTCCCTCATTTGTCATAATCAGTAGAAACCTTGGGCTCTCCTAGCAGAGGTTTGCAATAGAGCAAAAGCTTGACACCAAAGGCCATACAGTATGATGTTAAATGAAAGGATCTTTAGGATGTAGAAACATAAGCCATATAATGAATGATTGTTGTCCTTAAGGTACTATGTTATCTCTTATCTCTTTTGTTGTCCCTTGGTTATCTCATATTGTTACAGTATCTCGCTTTGTTACCTGCTATATGGGACATATTTGTATTTGGTTATTTGAAATTGAATAGGGAAGGCAGAAACAAGATAAGGGGTGGGGGTGGTGGGGAGGGAAATGGGGACCAAGTCAGGTGGAAGGGAATCAATGTATGTGAATTAATGCACATTCTATCTGGCAAATAACATGTAACCCTTCTATTAATTACAATAAAAATATATAAAAAAGAATCCTTCCTTGAATACTTGTTTATTAAACATGAAAAAAGCAACCCACTTATTACTTGACTTCTATAACTAACCTCTCTGTATATCACCTTCACAATAAAAATATTTGTAGCATGAAAAAAGTTTTAAAAAAGAAGGATTCATACAAACATCATATTCTTAGTTTAGATCCATAACACACGTCTGTTGTGCAAGTGTGTGTGTGTGTATGTGTGTGTGTGTGTGTGTGTGTGTGTGTGTATGTGTCTATGTCTATGTGTGTCTGTGTGTGCCAGTAATGGAGCTTAAATTCAGAGCCTAAGTTCTGTCTCTTAGCTTTTTCACTCAAGGATGGTACTTCCCTCTTGAGCCATAGCTCCACTTTAGGCTTTTTGATAGTTAGTTGTAAATAAGAGCCTTATGATCCTCTCTACCTGGGCTGGCTTTGTACTCAGATCCCAGTCTCCTGAATAACTACGATTACAAATATAAACCTCCAATGCCTAGCATTCAATGTACTTTCAAGAAAGTGAATTCATTAGTATTATGTCTTTAAGAAATGTCTAGTATGAGGATTTCTTTTAAAAGTAACCACACTAAGGGATAGCAAAAGTGATGAGAGATAACATAGTACATTAAGGACAACAATCACACATCATATGGCTTTTGTTTCTATATCCTGGATATCTTTCATTTAGCGTCATACTATATGTATGTACCTAGGTTTTGTTCTATAGTAAATATCTGATAGGAGAGTCCAAGTTTCTACTGATTATGACAAATGAGGGAAACCATTGAGCCTATGTTCCTTTGAGTCTGGCTTACTTCACTTAATGTAATTTTTTATAAGCCTTTCCATTTCCTTACAAATGGTGGGATGTCATTCTTTCTGATAACAGCACAGAATTCCATTGTGAATAAATAACAAAGGTAGCATTGTACCATTTGCACCACACATTCCTCCTTTCTTTTTGCTAGTGAATTAGGAATATATCTCCTGAGTAGCTAATATTCCACTTGTGAGCCAAAAGCACCAGCTCAACATGCCTTTATATTCTATTTTCATTTCCTGGTAGTTTAAAGAAAATAATTGATAAAGCTAAAGCTTCAGAAAACTCCATTTGCATGCTCCACATTTCCTTCATCATTGCCAATAAATTGGACAATATTCCCATTATCTTGAATTCTTATTTTTTAATATTTCCAATTTTATGTGCTCATAAATCCAGTCTCTTTATATAATTTTCTAATACCAAACTTGACATTTAAACAATATCACTCCACTCCTCCCACCCTTACTTTTGGAAAATGGTAGAGGTCCAAAAGTGTCCCAACTTGAGCATTTGTTAATCTTGATAGTCCTGTAAGTGCTGCTAGAGATTTGATCTCTCTCTCTCTCTCTCATATAGGAGTAGTTGGGAATGTTTTTAAATGCTTTTCAAGACTCACATTGAACATTACATACATCAAACCCCAGACTCAAGTTATGTAAAGATAAGGGTTTTCATTGATCTCTTCATAGCAAAAGTCAAGGCCAAAGAAAATTGGTAGTACTTAAAGATAAATCTGGACTAAGGAAGATGGCGCCGAGACAATAGGGACGCTGCCTAGTTTTCTCTGACAAAAAGAGAGAACCAGGGAGTCCCACGAGCCAACTACCTAAAGAAATCCACAACAACAAACTCAAAAAGCAACAGAGAAGGACTCAAACCGGAAAAGAAATCCAGATAAAGCTCACATCCAACTTTCTCAAAGAATTCGGAACGCGAGGACCCCTCCCCCACCTCTCTCCCAAAGCCGTGGAAAGCCACAAAAAGCAGCAGCTGGCGCTGGACCAAGCCTCGAAAAGCAGCTTCAGCGGGTGCCGGCTCCACGCCAGGAAAGCGGGGGCGGGCACCGGCTCTAATCCACGAAAAGCAGCGGCAGTGGAGGGCACCAGGCTGGGAGCCCAAAGGCTGCAGAAACCAGCACAGAACAGGGCCATCGAACGGCGGAAGCAGTGGAAACCAGACGCGGAACCAGAACAGCAAGCAGCGGAACCCAGAGGCAGAACACAGGCGGTGGCGGAGACCCGAGGGGAGTGAAAGGCTCCCCACCACCGTGGAGCACCCGCAGAGGGACGCAGAGGCGTGAGTAATACAGCGCTTCCCCAAACACATCAGGAAAGCAGAGCGGGTGCCAAGCAATAGAACTTAACCCAGACTCCAACACCCCGCCCGAGAAAGACTGGCGGGAGCAGGGGGGCAAGGAATTTAGAATCCCGTCCCCTCCCTCAACAGCCCCCTCCCTCAGGCCATTGACTAGAGATTGACAGGCGGGCTACCCATAAGACCCAGCACCCCACCAAGGGAGGCGGGGCTGTCCCAACTCCCAACCGCCCAACGGGCTCAACCCCCAGCCCTCTGACTGCAGACTGACAAGCGGGTGGACCCTAAGACTCAGCACCCCACCAGGGGAGGCGGAGCTGTCCCAGCTCCCACCCGCCCACCAGGCTCCTCTCCCAGGCCACTGGATCTGGAGAGTGGAGGGCATTGGGACCCTGCCTTACAACAGTGGGTAGGGGGTGCGGGTAAATAGGAGCGTGCATCTGCCCCCCCTCAATTCTTGAGTGGGGCATCCTCCAGCTGGGAATAATGAGCAAGACACCACCGAGGGCCCCCCCCCACAGTCACAGACTCTGACAAAGCAGTGGAAACACAGCAGGGATCTGAAGGGCCGACCAGCAGCCAAGCTTCCCTTCTGAGAACCAAAAAGGCGCGGCTCCGCCCTTGGAGCCCACGTCCCCAGCTGGGCCACGCCCCTGGGAACAGAGGGGTCTCCTGCTGGTCCTGCTGAGAGCCCCTGAAACTCTCAATCCCCAGACCCTTGGCTTGGGGCCGCCCCTGGAAGCAGCACAGGAAAACGTCCGCCAACCGTGCTCAGACGGAAGCTCGCAGATCCATCCCATGGTCCACTGTGAGGCCACTGGTTGGGCTAAGAGCTAGTCATGCAGCAACACATAAGTTTTATTCTAATACTTTCCAAACTTTGTACTCAAATATGCTACATACTTACCCCCTGACCTCTCTCAGTCTATTTTTCTCTCTCTGGACATCTGCTCCGCTTTCAACCCTTATACTACATGGATCTACACTTGATGGCTGTTGAGCAACATTGTATATCTAGGTGTTTAATTATTCTCTAGGCTCAGAGGGACTTAAAGACAATAGAGATTGGATTGAGAGGCTGATTGTTTTGGATATAAATCGCTTATCAGTGAATTATTAGACTAGTCGGTAACTGCACAAAAAGAAAGAGTGATAACACCAATCAAAACTTGTGAACATCTAGAGTCTGCCAGCTACAGAGGTCTAGGTTGGTTGTATCTGAAAAACTATAATCGTGTTTAGTATTAATCTTGCTCCCATTTTCAAATGGGCAGAACAAGAAACTCAAGAAAAATGTGAAATCAAGAAACAACATCCCCCACCCTCCCACCCAATGTAAACAGCCAATGGAACAGTCACTGGTAAACCTAGAGGAGAGTCTTCCAAGTGCTGTCCAAATGCAATTGATAAACATCATTAATGAAAAATGTGAAAATATAAAGAAACAGATATGGGAGGAAGTCATAGCTGTACAAGAGGAAACCATAAACAAGGTGATAAGTGAAAAAGAAGCCATAAAGGAGGCCATAATAAAGGTTTTTCAAAGAAAGATGGATGAATTCATAGAATCCACAAATAAAAAGGTGACTGAACTCCAGCAAATGTTCAAAGAAAATAAAGCTACTGAGCTAACCACTCAAATGGAAATCAAGGAGCTAAAGAAATCCATACATGATCTAAAAGAAGAGATGCAAGGCATCAAAAATGAGCAATTAGAAGCAAGGGAGATGAAAAATAAAGTAGATAGCTTTGATAGCAGGTTAGACAATGCAGAGGAGAGAATTTCCGGGGCTGAAGATAATTTAGTTATTATAGAGAAAGAACAGAAAATGAGTCAATCCAAATCTAGGAAAAATGAGAGAGCACTTCAGGAGGTCCAAGATACAATTAGGAAGCCTAATTTAAGGCTAATTGGTATTGAGGAGGGTCTGGAGAAAGAGGTCAATGGTATTGGAAATATACTTCAGGGAATCATCTCAGACAATTTCCCAAATATCCAGAAGGGCAGGCCCATCCAGATACAAGAAGCTTTTAGAACCCCAAACAGACCTGACCAGAAAAGAACATCTCACCGCCACATCGTAATCCGAACTGGATCAGTAGAAACCAAAAAAGGGATCCTAAAGGCAGCCAGGGAAAAGGGTTCAGTAACCTATAAAGGAAAACCAATCAGAATAACCCCAGATTACTCAGCAGAGACCATGCAAGCAAGAAGTGACTGGAAGCATATATGTCATGCCCTTAAGTCAAATAACCACCAACCAAGAATCCTGTACCCAGCCAAGCTCTCATTCATAACTGAGGGAACAATAAAAACATTCCATTCCAGGGAAAAGCTGCAACAATATGTCGCAACAAAACCAACACTACAGAGAATTCTGAAAGATGTTCTATACATAGAAAACCAAAATAAATGCAATATAGGAAAAGAAATGGCACCTAAACAGCATACCACGTAAGGACCACAAGAACTGTCAAGACACAGGCCCAAATAAAAGCTTTTAAAAATGGTAGGAACTAATAAATATCTCTCAATCCTAACTCTCAATATCAATGGACTCAACTCTCCAATTAAACGGCATAGGCTGTCTAGTTGGATCAAAAAGCAAGAGCCATCGTTCTGCTGTCTTCAAGAGACACATCTTACCCAAAAAAACAAGCATCTTTTGAAAGTGAGAGGTTGGAATAAACTCTATCAAGCTAACGGCCCCCATAAACAGGCTGGAGTTGCCATCCTCATATCAGATAAAATAGACTTCAAACCAAAATTAGTAAGAAAAGACAAAGAAGGTTACTACATACAACTAAAGGGATCCTTCCTCCAGGAAGACATAACGATCCTAAATATTTACACACCCAATCCCGGAGCTCCAAACTTAATCAAGCAAACTTTACTTACACTGAAACCATACATAGATTGAAATACAGTGATTGTCGGTGACTTTAACACACCACTTTCACCTATGGACAGATCAACAAGGCAAAAACTCAACAGAGAAAACTTAGAACTGAACAACTATATAGAACAACTAGATCTAACAGATATCTGCAGAATATTGCACCCAGCAACAACACAATATACATTTTTCTCAGCAGCACATGGAACATTTTCCAAAATAGATCACATCTTAGGCCATAAAATAAACCTGGACAGATTCAGAAACACTGAAATTATTCCATGCACACTCTCAGACCACAAAGGCATCAAACTGGAACTGAACACACATCTCCACCAACGAAAACCCTGTAACTCCTGGAGACTGAACAACACATTGTTGAATCACCAATGGGTCATCGAAGAGATCAGAACAGAAATCCAACAGTTTATGAAATTTAACAGTAAGGAGCACACAAAATACCAACTCCTTGGGACACAGCAAAGGCAGTACTCAGAGGAAAATTTATAGCACTGAGTGCCTACAACAACAAGTTGAAACATTGCAAACCAACAAGTTAATATGTCACCTTAAGCTCCTGGAAAAAGAGCAACAAACCATCCCTAATCCCAGTAGAAGAAAGCAAATTAATAAAATCAAAGGAGAATTAAATGATTTAGAATCCAAAAAAACAATAGAAAGAATCAACAAAACAAGGAGTTGGTTCTTTGAAAGAATTAACAAAATTGACAAGCCCTTAGCAAATCTTACCAAAAAAAGAAGAGAGCATATCAAAATAAACAAAATCGCAGATGAAAATGGTAATATCACGACAGAAATTACCAAGATCCAGAATATCATGAGGGAATACTTCTCAAACCTTACGCCAACAAATTTGAGAATCTAGATGAAATGGATGAATTCCTAACCAATATTAAAATACCCACACTGAACCAAGAAGAACTAAGCCAACTCAACAGGCCTATTTCAAGCTCTGAAATAGAAATGGCAATTAGAGAACTTCCACCTAAGAAAAGCCCAGGGCCAGATGGATTCATAGCTGAATTCTACAAGGTCTTCAAAGCAGAGCTCACACCAATACTCCTCAAGCTCTTCAACGAAATTGAAAATGAAGCTTCCTTACCAAACTCATTTTATGAAGCCAGTATAACCCCCATCCCCAAACTAGACAGAGATTCTTCAAAGAAAGAGAACTATAGACCTATTTCCTTGATGAACATCGATGCAAAACTTCTCAACAAAATCCTGGCCAACCGTCTACAACAACTGATCAAAAAAATTATACACTATGATGAAACTGGATTCTTCACAGGGAGGCAAAGCTGGTTCAACATAAGAAAATCAATTAATATAATTCAACACATCAACAGGAGCAAGGACAAAAATCACATGATGTCTCAATAGACACGGAAAAGGCATTTGAGAAGATTCAACACCCCTTAATGTTAAAAGCTCTGGAGAAACTAGGAATCCATTGAACATTTCTCAATGTAATAAAGGCTGTGTATGAGAAACCTACTGCTAGTATTACACTTAATGGTGAAAATCTAAAGCCATTCCCTCTAAAATCAGGAACGAGACAAGGATGCCCACTCTCTCCACTACTCTTTAATATAGTACTAGAATTCCTAGCCAGTGCAATAAGGCAAGAAGCAAGCATAAAGGGGATCCAAGTAGGGAAAGAGGAAATAAAACTATCCCTCTTTGCAGATGACATGATTCTGTATTTAAAGAATCCTATAGACTCTAATCCCAAGCTCCTTGAGCTGATTCAAAACTTTGGAAGAGTAGCAGGCTATAAAATCAACCCTCAAAAATCAACTGCCTTCCTTTATGCCAACAGTGAGAGGAATGAGGCAATAATCAGGAAAGAAACTCCTTTCACAATAGCCTCAAAGAAAATAAAGTACCTAGGAATTAGCTTAACTAAGAATGTAAAGGACCTTTTTGACGAAAACTTTAAAACCCTGAAAAAGGAAATTAAAGCAGAACTAAGGAAATGGAAAAACCTCCCATGCTCCTGGATTGGAAGAATCAACATTGTGAAAATGACAATCTTGCCAAGAGCTATCTACAAATTCAATGCAATAGCCATCAACATCCCAATGTCATTCTTTAAAGAAATAGAAGAGGCAATCCAAAATTTCATATGGAATAATAAAAGACCCCGTACAGCAAAAACACTTCTTAGCAGAAAGAACAGCGCTGGAGGAATTTCAGTTCCAAACTTTAGACTCTATTACACAGTATAATTCTCAAAACAGCTTGGTACTGGCACAGGAGCAGGCCTGAAGCCCAATGGAATAGAACTGAAGACCCAGATATTAAACCACAGACCTATGGCCACTAATCTTTGACAAGGGAGCCAGAAAAATAGAATGGAAGAAAGACAGCCTCTTCAACAAGTTGTGCTGGCAGAACTGGTTAAGCACCTGCAGAAAACTAAAGCTGGATCCTTCTTTGTCACCTTGCACTAGAATTAACTTCAAATGGATCAAAGACCTTCAGGTAAAAGCTGACACACTGAAAACTTTACATGAAGGAATAGGAGATACACTAGGACTCCTTGGCACAGGTCGAAACTTTCTTAATAAGGACCAAGAATCACAACAAATCAGAGAAAGGCTGGATAAGTGGGACTGCATTAAACTGCAGAGCTTTTGTATGGCAAAGGACATAGCTAGTAAACTAGTCAGGAAGCCTACAGGGTGGGAGAAGATCTTCACCAACCAAACAACGGACAAAGGCCTCATATCTAAAATATATCAACAACTCACAAAATTGAATCACTCCAAAACTTACCTCCAAAGTAACAACCATCCCATTAAAAAATGGGCCAAAGACTTAAAGAGAGTCTTCTCTGAAGAAGAAACAAAAATGGCCTATAGACACATGAAGAAATGCTCAACATCTCTGGTCATAAAAGAAATGCAAATCAAAACAACTCTAAGATTCCACCTCCCTCCAGTTAGAATGGCCAGGATCAGGAAAACGAATGACAACAGATGCTGGAGGGGATGTGGCCAGGAGGGATCACTACTACACTGTTCGTGGGAGTGCAAACTCGTTCAACCACTATGGAAAGCAGTGTGGCACTGCCTCATAAGGCTAAACATAGAACTCCCCTATCACCCAGCAATTCCACTACTTGGCATTTACCCAACCATCCAGAAACAAGGACATACTAAACCCACTAGCACAACAATGTTCATTGCAGCACTATTCACCATAGCAAAGATATGGAACCAACCTAGATGTCCCTCAGTTGATGAGTGGATCAACAAGTTGTGGTATTTGTACACAATGGAATTTATGCTGCTGTCAGAAAGAATGACATCGCCCCATTTGTTAGGAAATGGAAAGACTTAGAAAAAATCATATTAAGTGAAGTAAGCCAGACTCAAAGGAACTTAGGCTCAATGGTTTCCCTCATTCATCATAATCAGTAGAAACCTTGGGCTCTACTAGCAGAGATCTGCAATAGAGCAAAATCTTGATACATAAGGACATATAATGTGAAGCTAATTGAAAGGACCTCCAGGATAGTGAAACAAAAGCCATATAATGAATGATTGTTGTCCTTAATGTACTATGTTGTCTCTCATCTCCTTTGCTGTCCCTTGGTTATCTCATATTGGTATAGTATCTCACTTTGTTATCTGATATATTGAATTTATTTGTATTTGGATATTTGAAAGTTGATAGGGAAGGGGGGAAAACCAAGATGGGTGGGGGGTGTGGGGGGGAGGGAAATGGGTACCAAGCCATGTGAAAGGCTATCAATGTATGTGAAGTAATGTACCTTCTATCTGGCAAATATCATGTAACCCTTTTACTAATTACAATAAAAAATAAAAAAATTAAAAAAAAGAAGGTTTCGACCTGTGCCAAGGAGGCCTGGTGTATCTCCTATTCCTTCTTATAAAGTTGTCAGTGTGTCAGCTCTTATCTCGAGGTCTTCGATCCATTTACAGTTAATTCTAGTTCAGGGTGACAAAGAAGGATCCAGGTTTAGTTTTCTGCAGGTGCTTAACCAGTTCTGCCAGCACAACTTGTTGAAGAGGCTCTCTTCTTCCATTGTATATTTTTGGCTCCCTGTCAAAGATTAGGTGGCCATAGGCCTGTGGTATAATATCTGGGTCTTCAGTTCTATTCCATTGGTCTTCAGGCCTGTTCTTGTGTCAGTACCAAGCTCTTTTGATAATTATAGCTCTGTAATAGAGTCTAAAGTTTGAAAGTGAAATTCCTCCAGCGCTATTCTTTCTGCTAAGAAGTGTTTTTGCTATACGGGGTCTTTTATTATTCCATATGAAATTTTGGATAAGCCTCTTCTATTCTTTAAAGAATTACATTTGTATATTAATGGGTATTGCGTTGAATTTCTAGATAGCACTTGTCAAGATTGTCATATTCACAATGTTGATTATTCCAATCCAGAAGCATGGGAGGTTTTTCCATTTCCCCAGTTGTGCTTTAATTTCCTTTTTCAGGATTTTAAAGTTTTCATCAAAATTGTCCTTTACATTCTTAGTTAAGGTAATTTCTAGGTACTTTATTTTCTTTGTGGCTGTTGCAAAGGGAGTTGATTTCCTGATTGTTGCCTCGTTCCTCTCACTGTTGGCGGAAAGGAAGGCAGATGATTTTTTGAGGTTTAATTTTGTAGCCTGCTACCCTTCAAAGTTTTGAATCAGGTCAAGGAGCTTGGAAGTAGAGTCTATAGAATTCTTTAATTACAGAATAATGTCATCTGCAAAGAGGGATAGTTTTACTTCCTCTTTCCCTCTTTGGATCCCCTTTATGCTTGCATCTTTCCTTATTGCACTGGATAGGAATTCTAATACTATGTTAAAGAGAAGTGGAGAGAGTGGACATCCTTGTCTCATTGCTGATTTTAGAGAGAATGGCCTTAGATTTTTGCCATTAAGTATAATACTAGCTGTGGGTATGGCATACACAACCTTTATTATATTGCAGAATGTTCCATGGATTTCTACTTTCTCCAGTGCTTTAAACATAAAGGGTTGTTGTATCTTGTCAAATGCCTTTTCTACATCTGTTGAGACAATCATGTGATTTCTGTCCTTGCTCCCTTGATGTGTTGAATTATATTAATAGAGTTGTGCATTTTGAACTAGCTTTGTCTCTCTGTGATGAATTCTGCTTTATCATAGTGTAAATTTTTTTGATTAGTTGTTGTAGACAGTTGGCCAGTGTTTTGTTGAGAAGTTTTGCATCGATTTTCATCAAAGAAAAAGGTTTATAGTTCTCTTTCTTTCATGAATCTGTCTGGTTTTGGAATGAGGGTTATACTGGCGTCATAGAATGAGTTTGGTAAAGAACCTTCATTTTCAATTTCGCTGAAAAGCTTGAGGTGTATTGGTGTGAGCTCTGCTTTGAAGACCTCATAGAATTCAGCTGTGTATCCATCTGGCCCTGGGATTTTCTTAGGTGGAAGGTCTCTTGTTGCCATTTCTATTTCAGTGCTTCAAACAGGCCTGTTTAGTTGGGTTAGTTCTTCTTGGTTCAGTGTGGGTATGTTAATATTGGCTAGGAATTCATCCATTTCTTCTAGATTCTCAAATTTGTTGGCGTAAAGTTTTGAGAAATAGTCCCTCGTGATACTGTGAATCATGGTATTTTCTGTCATGACATTACCATTTTTGTCTGTGATTTTGTTTATTTCGGTATGCTCTCTTCTTTTTTTGGTAAGATTTGCTAAGGGCTTGTCAATTTTGTTAATTCTTTCAAAGAACCAACTCCTTGTTTTGTTGATTTTTTCTATGTTTGTTTTTTTGGACTCCAATTCATTTAATTCTTCCTTGATTTTAATAATTTGCTTCCTTCTACTGGGATTAGCGTTGGTTTGTTGGTCTTTTTCCAGGAGCTTAAGGTTACACATTAACTTGTTGGTTTGTAATTTTTCCAACTTGTTGTTGTAGACACTCAGAGCTATAAATTTTCCTCTGAGTACTGCCTTTACCGTGCCCGAAAGGAGCTGGTATTTCGTGTGCTCCTTATTGTTAAATTTCATAAACTTTGGATTTCTGTTTTGATTTCTTCGATGACCCATTGATCATTCAACAATGTGTTGTTCAATCTCAATGAGTTACATGTTTTTCGTTGGTGGAGATGTGTGTTCAGTTCCAATTTGATGCCCTTGTGGTCTGAGAGCGTGCATGGAATAATTTCAGTGTTTCTGAATCTGTCCAGGTTTGTTTTATGGCCTAAGATGTGGTTTATTTTGGAAAATGTTCCATATGCTGCTGAAAAAAACGTATATTGTGTTGTTGCTGGGTGGAATATTCTGCAGATGTCGGTTAGATCTAGTTGGTGTATATGGTTGTGTAATTCTAAGATTTTTCTGTTGAATTTTTTCCTTGTTGATCTGTCCATAGGTGAGTGTGGAGTGTTAAAGTCACCAACAAACACTGTGTGTCGATCTATGTATGGTTTCAGTGAACGTAAAGTTTGCTTGATGATGTTTGGAGCTTTGGGATTAGGTGTGTACATATTTTGGAACCTTATGTCTTCCTGGAGGAAAGATCCCTTTAGTAGTATGTAGTCACCTTGTTTGTCTTTTCTTACTAATTTTAGTTTGAAGTCTATTTTATCTGTTATGAGGATGGCAACTCCAGCCTGTTTATGGGGGCCATTAGCTTGATAGAGTTTATTCCAACCTCTCACTTTAAAAATATTTGGGTTTTGGGGTAAGATGTGTCTCTTGAAGACAGCAGAACGATTGATCTTGGTTTTTGACCCAACTAGTCGGTCTATGCCATTTAATTGGAGAGTTAAGTCCATTGACATTGAGAGTTAGGATTGAGAGTTATTCATTTGTTCCTACTATTTTTAAAAGGTTTTATTAGGGCCCGTGTCTTGTCAGTTCTTGTGGTACTTAGATGGTATGATGTTTTGGTGTCATTTCTTTCTCTGTATTGCATTTATGTTGGTTTTCTATGTGTATAACATCTTTGAGAATATTTTGTAATGTTGATTTGGGTGCTACATAATGTTTCAGCTTTTCCCTGGAATGGAATGTTTTTATTGTTCCCTCCGTTATGAATGAGAGCTTAGCTGGTTACATTATTCTTGGTTGGTATTTATTTGATTCAAGGGCATGACATATATGCTTCCAATCTCTTCTTTTTTTTATCTTTTCTGGCAATTTTTATTTATTTTTTTATTGTAATTAGTAAAAGGGTTACATGATATTTGCCAGATAGAAGGTGCATTAATTCACATGCATTGATACCCTTTCACGTGTCTTGGTACCCGTTTTTCCAATCTCTTCTTGCTTGCATGGTCTCTGCTGAGAAATCTGGGGTTATTCTGATTGGTTTGTATTTATAGGTTAATGACCCGGAAGATGGCGGTGGTTCAGTGTGAGTCTTTCTGAGCTCTCGCCAAGATACCATTTTTGGCAGCGTATGGGACAGTACATACCTCAAATCAATCCTAAATAAGCTCTAGAGAGATACATAGACCTCAGTCACAGAGGAAAAAGGTAGAAATCCGGCACAAAGAAGACAGCTGGGACCGGTTCCAGTCGCTCTGAGCAGCCACAGAGACAATGCGGCTCTTCTGAATCTGAGCAAAAGCTCTGCTCAGTGTCGCAGACCAACCGGCTTCAGACATAACCACACAGAGCCTGCGTGAGCCCAAAGCCGAAACCCGGCCGTGAAGGGACCTGCCAGCTTCATGGAACTGGAAATCCAGCAATTTGTGAGTACCTCCGAGGACAAGTTTCCACTTCTGCTCAAGGACTGGCATTGGGAGGGAGCCCCTCCCCAACAAGCTGAGAGCAGCGCCATCTTGACTACTGGCAAGGACCTGGCCAAAACATTGATAACCTGGGATGTGTTGCTGACAGCACCAACTTTCTTACTGTAAAAGGATTTCCCAGTGATCCCTTTGCCAGAAATCCAGCCCCAGTGCTGCTGAAGTCCATCCCCGGTGCCAGCCACAAGGCTGGTGCACAAAACCCACCCACGAATCTTTCAGCTTGTTTTCACAAACAAACAATCAGAACTGAAAAACCTCATAGCCAAATCACAACAGAAAAAGACTTTCTGAAGTATTTGGATCCCGAATTTAGTGAAGAGAAAAGTTTTCTATCCTGCCCTGACCACTCCCCCTAAAAAAAAATCCTGAAGAATACCCTTTTATATTTTTTTTTAATTTTTGTTCTTTTTCTTTGTTTTGGGGATTTTTTCTTTTTTTTCTCCCATCCCTTTTTTATTTGCATTTTTAGGTGTTCTTATTTTTTCTTAACTATCCTACCTGCACCTTTTTTTTTCTCTTTCCTCTCCCGCATCCCTCTGTCATTGTGGTTGTTCCTGAAACAGTGACAGTTCTGGGTACAGTCTGAATACAAATGATATCTATATTGATAGAGTCACCTGCTTTTTAATCTGATAGTCTCATCCCTAGTATTTCTTAAGTAAGAGCTCACAGTATTGAGGAATCTCCCCCCACCTTTTTCTTTTTCTTTTCTTTTTTTGATTTTGTTTTCTTTTTCTTGTTGGTGTTGTTGTTGTTGATTTTGCTTGTTGGTTTTTGTTTTTGTTTCTGTGTTTTTTGTTCTGTGTTTTTTTGTTTTTTGTGCTTGTTGTTGTTTTTGTCTTACTTTGTTTTTTTCTTTCTTTTCAAAATTTTTCATCATTGTAATCTCCTATATCTACCTCCCTTTTTTCTCGATATATTCTTCTTATTACCCTTCTTACTTTCATAATTTTTATCTAATCCTTTCCAAACTTTGTACTCAAATATGCTATCTGCTTATCAACTTAGGTCAGTTATCCTTACACTATACCTTTTCTTCATTACTATAATAATCTTACACTCCTACGTTATTCCCCTTGTACCTCCCCTGTTCTCTCTCATACTATTTTTCTATCTCTGGTCCTCTGTTCATCTTTCAACCCTTATAATGCATGGAACTACTCTTGATGGTTGTTGAGCAATACTGTATATCTAGATGTTCAATTATACTCTAGATCCAGAGGGACCTAAATATAATAGAGATTTGATTGAGAGGCTTATTGTTTTGGTCATAAATCAGTTATCAGTGGTTGTATTAGACTGGTCTGTAAGTACACAAAAAGAAAGAGCGATAACACCGATCAAAAATTGTGAACATCTAGTGTCTCCCAGCTAAAGAGGTCTAGGTTCGTTATATCTGAAAATTTATAATCTTGTTTAGTATTAGTCTTGCTCCCATTTTCAAATGGGCAGAATAAGAAACTCAAGAAAAATGTCAAATCAAGGAATAACATCCCCCACTCAATATAAACAGACAATGGAACACTCATTGGCAAACCTAGAGGAGAGTCTTCCAAGTGCTGTGTAAATGCAATTGATAAATATCCTTAATGAAAAATGTGAAAATATAAAGAAAGATATAAGGGAGGAAGCCATAAACAAGAGGAAACCATAAATAAGGTGATATGTTAAAAATGAAAAGCCATAAAGGGGGCCATAATAAAGATTTTTCAAAGAAAAATGGATGAATTCATAGTATCCACAAACACAAAGGTGACCAAACTCCAGCAAATGTCCAAAGAATATAAAGCTACTGAGCTAACCACTTAAATGGAAATCAAGGAGCTAAAGAAATCCATACATGATCTAAAAGAAGAGATGCAAGGCATCAAAAATGAGCAATTAGAAGCAAGGGAGATGAAGAATAAAGTAGATAGCTTTGATAGCAGGTTATACAATGGAGAAGAGAGAATTTTTGGGGTTGAAGATAATTTAGTTTTTATAGAGAAAGAACAGAAAATGAGTCAATTAAAATCTAGGAAATATGAGAAAACGCTATAGGAGGTCCAAGATACAATTAGGAAGCCTAATTTAAGGCTAATTGGTATTGATTAGGGTCTGGAGAAAGAGGTCAATGGTATTGAAAATATACTTCAGGGAAGCATTCAGCCATGTTTAAGGAAACTATTGTTTGTCTATTCTTTCCTCAGCTATTAATCCATAAATGTAATACATTCTGAGCATATGAAAATATGGAACATCTTTTTTAACATATATTTTTGTTGTAATTAATAGAAGGGTTACATTATATACACCAGATGGAAGGTGCATTACTTCACAAACATTGATACCCTTTCACATGTCTTGGTCCCCATTTCCCTCCCTCTAGCCCTGTCCCTCATCTTGTTTACCCCCTTCCCTATCCTATCTCAAATAACCAAATAAGCGTATGTACAATATATCATATAACAAGGTAAATTACTGTAACAGTATGATATATACAATGGAGAGCAAAAGAGAAGAAAGATAACATATGACATTAAGGACAACAATCACTCATTATATGGCTTTTGTTTCTATATCTTAGACACATAAGTCCATATAGGAGTATTCTTAAGGGGAAAATGCTATCAAAATGTATGTAAGGATTAAACAGCATAGTGAAGTATAGGCAGAAAGATAGTGTAATTTAAAATATAGAATAATATCTATAATTCTAGACACTCAGGAAGCTGTTGATTGGTGATCACGGTTTGAATACAACCTGAAGAAAAATTCTTATCTCTAATTACTCAGCAAATAGCAAATGTGATGCTGGTGGTTGAAGTGGTAAAGCCCCAGCTTAAATCGAACACCCAGGGATGATATCCAGGTTTTAAGTTCAAGCTCCAGGACAAGTAAGCAAAACACAAATTTTAGCAAAGAATTATGAAAGAAAAAGTAAAAGAAGAGGCAACAGTAAAAATATAGTAGTGGAAATGATGAGATAAGTCCAGACTAATTAAAAAGCATCAAAAATACACAGATTGAAATTTAAATTTTGCTGGTTATTGCTAGAACTATTGAGTGTAGTATTACTAGACAAAGGCATAAGAGTCACTTAGTAAATGAAGTGATTCCTACCATATGAAGTGATATTTGATAGAAAAAATCAGAGTAGATTTATTCTACATCTTCTTTACATTTGAATAATCATGTTGGTTTCATATTAAGAGGGTTTGTTACTCCCAGTCCATGTTTTCCCCTGGAATCCATGCAGACAATTTCTATCTGGTCTTCACAAGCTGATGTAGCATTTGGGGACAAAGATGCAGCCCAGGAGCCGTGCACTAGAGATCAAGATGGAGAAGACCTCTACAGCCACCATAACCTTCCCCTTGGCACTGTGGTAGACAGGCAGGAAAGTGAGCCAGACACTGCAAAATACCAGCATGCTGAAGGTCAGGAACTTGGCTTCACTGAAGGTATCAAGCAGGTTCCTGGCCATGAAAGCCACAGTGAAGCTGGCCATGGCCAGGGAGTTCAGGTATTCCAGAACACAGTAGAAAACAGTGAGGGAGTCTTTATTACACAAGATAATGAAGTGGCCACATTCAGAGTGTATATCTGTGTCAATGATTGGAGGAGAGGTTCCCAGCGAGATTCCACAAAGAGTCACTTGGATCAGGGTACAGATGGGAAAAATGAAGTTAGGTTCCCCTGATACCAGCAGCCACCTCATCCTTCTCCCAGAAGAAGTGGCATTGAAAGCCAGAACTACAGTTAGAATTTTAGCCAAGACTGCAGAAACAGTTACAGTGAATGCAACTCCAAATGCGGTTTGTTGTAGAATGCAGGTGACTGTGTTGGGACAGCGAATAAAGAGCAAAGGACAGAGAAATCAGAAGAAGAGGGAGATGAGCAGGATGTAGTTGAGAGCCTGGTTATTACCCTTCACAATAGGAGTGTCTTGATGTTTCAGAAACACCCAATAACAACTGATGTGAGTGTAGAAAAAACAAGAGATATACATGTTAAGACATCCCTAAAGGCTCTGCATAACCCAGGATACTGTGGCTCTTTGGAAGCACTTGTTCTCTCTCTTGGCATACTGATGATCTGGGCAACTCACACATTGCTCCACATATGGTGCAGAACGCAGGCCCATTTAAAGAATTTAAAAGGAAATTAATAAATCCTTATGTAGATATATTTTTGACATATCAGTAATTACTACCAAAAACAATAATTTTACTAAATATTATAAGGTATGCTCATTGTATCCAATATGTTCTCATATTGATTGCCACAATTCAAGTTGAAGTTGTTTACTTGAGATGACTAGCATGCATGTTGTGTCTTGCATATCTAATAACTTAACAATAATTCTCTATATTTCTTCATGCTTCCATCATAATTCTCATCCTTTCATGCACAACTCAATGTACTCAACAAGGTGAGTAGGAAAGCTTATACTCTCCTGTATGTCTATGTGCAACATGAATACTTGCCCTGTGGCCCTTCCTTGCAGTTATATTTATCTCTGCTACTCACCTGTCATGCAGTAAGGAACCCAGAACCAAATCATTTATTGAAGGTATAAATTCATGACATGTATGACATTTGTAGCTTCTTCTTACATCAAACCTGACCCAACACTTGCTCTGTTTTAAGAACATATCTGCCCAGAAGAAATAAAGCTGTGGAAGATCTGTGTCTCCTTTATAATATAAAAATAATTTGGAGAGAAGTGAGACCTTGTAATTAAAAGGGTTTTTCACATAATATGACAGAGATCAAATTTAAATTATGGAGTAGTTGCATAAACATGAATACAATAGACTCCAGAAAAAGTAATTGTATATGTAATTCAGAACCCACTGTATTTTTTTCAAAAAGCAGTATTAGGGTCCAGGAGTTTGGCCTAGTGCTAGAGTGCTTGCCTAGCATGAACGAAGACCTGGGTTCGATTCCTTGGTACCCCACATACATAGCAAAAAGCCAGAAGTGGTGCTGAGGCTCAAGAGCACTACCCTTGGAAAACCCAAGGACAGTGCTCAGGCCCTGAGCTCAAGCCCAGGACTGGCAAAAAAAGCAGTGTCATCCATTGTCACAATTAAATTACTAAGTAAAAGAAGGAAGACTGATTCTTAATGCACAACATTCTAATACATTTCCATGGATTTGGGGGGGCACTAGGCAAGAGTATAAATTTCTCCCAAAGCCGACAACATACCTGTCTCCTTCTCTGAGCAAGGATTACAGTCAAAGGAACAGGCAGCCTTTTCCTTCTGAGAGGATTTCCTGAATCCAGGAGCACAACTCTCATTGCAGGCAGAGTGAGTAGGATAAAAAAAATCAAATGAGTGCCAGTATCTGTTTAGCCTTTTTCCTAATTCTCCCGAAGTTCTATTATTTGAAATAATTGGATTATGAAACACAGTATTTCTACACATATAAATCCAGTCCGTTAGTTAAATGGTGTTATGGTTTGCACATCATGTGACCAAAAAGGCTTATGTGCTATCAGGTTGTTTTGTAGTCTCTTGAACTACTGATAAACATGAACTTTTAAAATTCAGAGATTAATATTGAGAATGTAAATCTTTGTGGAGTATCCTTGAATTCATGTCATTTCATGTCTCCTACTCATCTGTGAAATGGTAAAGAGCAAGGAGGAAGAATTAAAAATTATGCTATAAGGTAAAGCGCAGAGCTCCCTATTTAGGATCATGTGAACCACATATACATAGTATATGTGTCTGTACTGGGAGAATTTTTTCTCACAAATTCCATGATTTCATTCAATGATTCCTTTCTTAAAAATATCTGTGTAGCAGACCAACCTACAATTAAATGAACTTCCACAGAGTAGATCAAAATTAACCATTCAAACACATAAAGTGATCCCTCAGATAACTTATAACAAGGTTAGAACATGCTAACAAATATGCAAATTGTATTTTTGTTAAATAAATATTTAGAAACAAATTTACACTTTCTTAGGGGAATGCTGATTTTGGAGCTTGAATTCAGGGTCCAGACAGTATAATTGACCTTTTTCTTACTCAAATTTAGCACTGTACCATTTGACCAAGAGCTCAAGCTTATTTTATTGGTTATATATTGACAGAGTCTCACAGACCTTGCTATCCTATTAGGCTTAAAATTCGTCTGTAGTTTTATATCTGAGCAAGGCAGTGTCCTGATTAGATAGGATTACAGGCATCAGTCACAAGCACACAGACCTGATATGGGGTGGATAAATTAAGATAACAGTTGTCCAGGTATTCCTGCTTGAATTGACTTCAAATCTGTGATAGTCAGACCTGAATAGCTACCATTATAGGAATCACTTGTTCCCATCCAATCAGCTATACATTTTTAGGGAAAGTTAACTTCTATATCCTTAAAACATTACCGTTAAATGCAAGCCACCTCTGTTGATTCTATGGCCCACTCTATCATATCTTCAGATAAAGACAGTTGATGACCATGTAGAACATTTGGAGAAATTTTTACTATTTTCACATCAAGATCAAGACCTTCTGGAAAACTCCAAATGTTCACAATGTCATATTCTGCCACCAATTTTCTGTTGTCATCTAAAATCACCTGATCTCCACCAGGATTGTAAAATAATGATGTTTTTCAGAAAATAGTGTATCAGAAAGAGATACATTATCTTATGGTGAAGTATATTCCAAGGTTCAGTTAGAAAACCTGAACTAAAAATAGTTCCTGATTGATTTTAATCTCTGATTCAGAATTCAAGGATAGAAGAAACATCTAATGAAGTACTCCAGAGGAAAATCTTTGAAGGAGTAAAAATAATCTTTCTGAATCTTGATCAATTGGCAAAGGAGTAGAAAGCATTTTTCAAGAGACTCTTATTTCACATAAATAATCATAAATGAGACATTTCTCATATAGCTATTTCCAGTTTGCCACAAACATAAACTCTATCAGAGTCTATACTTTGAGTTCCTGAATATTGTAATACCTTCAGTAGACTGCACCTAGGTCACTTACAAATATATATGCATACACACACACATATATATAGTATGTATATATGTATATATGTATATAGTTACTTTCGTTCAACAGACCGTAGAAACTAACAGGGAAGTCTATACATTTGCTCTTTTTCAAAAACATTAGTTACAAATATATTGAGTCTATTTGTAACTTAAAGAATTTGTAAAACATGGGATTCATTTGGTCCTTGTTATTGGCATGTTCTTCCTTAAGAGCACATGAACACATGTTTAGATTGCCTAACAAACATGTACAGAACTATAATTTCTTCAGTTTGGAAAAACTATCTGAAATATTTAATGTGATATGATAAGAAATTCCTCTGGGAAGTGACTTGGCTCATAATTTGAGTCATCCAAAAGAGAAGGCCTTACCTGTACAGAGGAAGATACTATCCCTTTCCTATTTCCCATTGTTTATAGTTACGTTTGATGAAGAAGGAGTTCATGCAGAGCCTGGGCCACAGCATACATAGCATTGTATATATTGTTACTGTGTTCAGACATAGTCATGTCAAAAATGTGCCTAGGCAACCAACCCACGAAAGCTTAGTGAGGACAGTTTTTCCGTGTTACAAAGTCAGACTCAGAATGTGAACAATTAAAAGAGAGATCACAGCCTAGCAAGGAACAAGTCTTTTGGGTATTTGGAAGGGCTAACTGCCTTGACAAAATCTGTGAATCCAGAAAGCTCTGGGGAATGGTGTGAAAAAATGTATGGCACATGAAATGTACCTTGCATGAAATATGTTCTCCTTGTGCTTAAATCCAACTGTGAGTTCATGATACAAACTTTGCCTTTTATTAAATACTGCTCAATACACATCATTAAATTTAGTAGCGATTCATTATCAGCACATATGATGAGGACATTTGCTGAAGAATTATTAATCTGGTATAAAGTGCCATAACTTTAACTGACAGGGTATAGTTTGGGATTGTTATCTCCAAGGCTACACAAACTCTGTTGTTGGCCATCTGTTCTTTCAACTCAGGAACAATGTGCAAACCATTCTCATCTTGTAAAGTTAACAATCCAACCCAGTTCCAGGAGAAGTGAAGTATAATGAGACCACAGCCGTAGCTATCCATGTATCCTTTGAGGCCATCTGATAGAGAGCAGGAAACTTTTGATGGTCATTCAGGGCATGATCAAAAGACCCAACGGTAAGTTAAAGGGAATGAAAATTGGATTGTAAATGAATGAGAAAATTTCTATACAACACAATCTCAGTGAAGATACATGTTTAGTAATCAATTAAAGTAAGAAAAAGTTGGGTTTTGCTTTCAGGTTTCAAAAAACATGAAAAAGTGTTTTAGTTCTACAACATATTACTTTGCATGTAAATTGTCTCTTGAACTTTGTCACTGATTCTGTCAATTCCTTCCTTTTATATCAACCCAATCCATTCCCTGATTTTCCTAGTTCCATTGTCACATATGTACGTTGAATATTATGTTGTATTTTCCAACATATATATTCCCTATTCTTCTGACCCCATGCACAACCCATGAGCCCCAACCCACCTCAGAAAGGATATGACTCATTTATATGGTGTTTGGCTTGTTTTTATATCGTTTGTAATTTGATTGGAGAGATTATTCCCAGGAATTTCACCCCATATGTAACATACTTTCCACATTACTCGTATACATACATTTGTGTTTGTGTATACCTATAAATGTAAATTTTATGTTTCTCAGAATTTTTTCTAGTCCTGGGGCTTGAACTCTGGGCCTGGGCACTGTCCTTGACCTTTCTCAAGGCTAGCACTCTACCATTTGAAAAACAGCACCACTCTGTCTATTTTCAGTGTATATGATACTGAAGAAGTGAACCCAGGTGTTCATGCATGCTAGGCAAGCATTCTACTACTAGGCCACCCTTTGGTCCTGTTCTTCATATATATCCTATTTTATGCTCATGGTTTTTATTTAATATTTACATACTAGGAGCCTGACTTACTTCATTCAACATAATAACTTGTACATGTGCCTCTGTGCCTGTGTTTGTTTCTGTGTGCATGTGTGTACACATGTGTGTTTGTGTTTGCTAATACAGCTCCACTGACCCTCAGAACCTCATGCAGTTTCTTTGCTTTTTCACTTAAGGTTAGAACACATTACAAGGGTATACCAAACTTTATTACCTGCTTTTTGTTAGTTAATTAGATAATTCCTTTGTAGCTATGATTACAGGTTTAAGAAACCAGCATATCTTTATAATTTCAAGCCATTTCCTTTTAAAGTAAATAATTGATAAGACATAAGATTCCAAATAATCTCTTTGTCTGATCTAAATTTCCAATCCCTTTCCAAAGAATGGGACCATACTCAGCCCATTTCCTTGAATACTCACTGTTCGGTATCATAAAATTTGCTAGATTTGTAAATCTGGTCCCTTGTTTTAATTCTCTTCTAACACCTGAAATGGCACCAAATTAGACACCTTTAAATATTGCCCCATGTCAAACATTAGGTGGCCATAGCTCTGTGGTTTAATATTTGCATCCTCAATTCTATTCCATTGGTCTTCAGGCCCGTTCTTGTGCCAGTACCAAGAAGTTTTGATAATTATAGCCCTGTAATAGAGTCTAAAGTTTGGAATTGAAATTCCTCCAGCGCTTTTCTTTCTGCTAAGAAGTGTTTTTGCTATATGGGTTCTTTTATTATTCTGTATGAAATTTTGAATTGCCTGTTCTATTTCTTTAAAGAATGCCATTTTGATATTGATGGGTATTGCGATGATTTTGTAGATAGCCCTTGGCAAGATTGTCATTTTCACAATGTTGATTCTTCCAATCCAGCAGCATGGGAGGTTTTTCCATTTCCTTAGTTCTGTGTTAATTTCCTTTTTTAAAGTTTTAAAATTTTCATCAGAAAGTTCCTTTACCTTCTTAGTTAAGCTAATTCCTAGGTACTTTATTTTCTTTGAGGCTATTGTGAAAGGAGTTTCTTTCCTGATTATTGCCTCGTTCCTCTCTCTGTTGGCGTAAAGGAAGGCAGTTGATTTTTGAGGGTTGATTTTATATCCTGCTACCCTTCCGAAGTTTTGAATCAGCTCAAGGAGCTTGGGAGTAGAGTCTATAGGATTCTTTAAATGCAGAATCATATTATCTGCAAAGAGGGATAGTTTTACTTCCTCTTTCCCTACTTGGATCCCCTTTATGCTTGCTTCTTGCCTTATTGCACTGGCTAGGAATTCTAATACTATGTTAAAGAGGAGTGGAGAGACTGGGCATCCTTGTCTCATTCCTGATTTTAGAGGGAATGGCTTTAGCTTTGCATCATTAAGTGTAATACTAGCAGTGGGTTTCTCATACACAGCCTTTATTATATTAAGGAATGTTCCAAGGATTCCTAGTTTCTCCAGAGCTTTTAACATAAAGGGGTGTTGGATCTTGTCAAATGCCTTATCCGCATCTATTGAGACAATCATGTGATTTTTGTCCTTGCTCCTGTTGATGTGTTGAATTGTATTAATTGATTTGCGTATGTTGAACCAGCTTTGCCTCCCTGTGATGAATCCAGTTTGATCATAGTGTGTAATTTTTTTGATGAGTTGTTGTAGACGGTTGGCCAGGATTTTGTTGAGAAGTTTTGCATCGATGTTCATGAAAGAAATAGGTCTATAGTCCTCGTTCTTTCATGGATCTCTGTCTGGTTTGTGGATGAGGGTTATATTGGCTTCATAGAATGAGTTTGGTAACGAACCTTCATTTTTAATTTCGTTGAAGAGCTTGAGGAGTATTGGTGTGAGCTCTGCTTTGAAGACCTTTTAGAATTCAGCTGTGAATCCATCTGGCCCTGGGCTTTTCTTAGGTGGAAGTTCCTCTAATTGTCATTTCTATTTCAGAGTTTGAAATAAGCCTGTTGAGTTCGGTTAGTTCTTCTTGGTTTCAGTGTGGGTATGTTAATATTGGCTAGGAATTCATCCACTTCTTCTAGATTCTCAAATTTGTTGCCATAAAGGTTTGAGAAGTATTCCCTGATGATATTCTGGATTTTGGTAATATTTGTCGTGATATTACCATTTTCATCTGCGATTATCTTTATTTCAGTATGCTCTCTTCTTTTTTTGGTAAGATTTGCTAAGGGTTTGTCAATTTTGTTATTCTTTTAAAGAACCAACTCCTTGTCAAGACCAAATCAAACTTGTAGTTTTTGAAGATTAAGCTGTGTGATTAGTATAGAAATTTAGGAAAATTATTTCACATCTTATTATTTTGATGAATAGAATCCTTGCTTCTCTGCCAAGGAATATTAAAACATTACTCCCAATTAAGATCAAATGGGAATGTCGTGTTTTATCCTTGTATATATGATTAGATAAGGACATGAAGAGAATTTGTTCTGAACGGGATTCAGAAAAAAACTTGAGTCAAGAAGGACAGCATGTTTAGTCCCTGCTACCTTACATTTCACAATAAATCTGCTGTGTATTAAACATAAAATAGTCTTATATAAACAGCAATATTGTCCTGCATATAATACATTTTTATTTATTTAATGATTCTTACCTTTTATTGTTATTGTGGGGTTGATATGTGGTGGGATTAGTTACATGAATCAAGGAGTGAATAGCAGGTAGAATTCTTTTTGAACCATCTCTCCCCTTTTGTTGCTCTCTCCTGGTTTTCCTTCCTGTCTCCACCCAGAAGATATAGACTACACTTCTCACATAATGTCTAGTGAGTAACACAGTTTACTTTTCAACTTTGTTCTACCATTTATGTAGAACAAACACGGTTATGTAGAATAAACAAGGTTAAAGGAAATGAAAACAAAAAATAGCAACAATGGCAATTGAAATATTGTTGTCTCATTTTTTGGAGTTAATTTCATAAAATATTATTGTATATGATCAATTGAACATATCTCCTAAGGCTTTTTCAACCACTCCATTAGGTATGATCCTTTAGCCTCTGTGTGTGAATGTTTAGAATACTATATAACTCACCAGAGACACCAAATATAATTTTGTCTTTCCCTTGTAATAAGTAACTCAAGTCTGTGAAAGCTCTTGTATTTTGAATCAAAGTTTATGTTATGTGGTTATATGGCAGGCCAGGCTATTTAACAAATCTTCGTTTTTAGAGCTGCTTTCAAAAGTAAAGTATCACTTAAGCAAGATTCTATAGAAAGCTGTACTAGCAGACCCAAATTATTGAACAGCTCTACCTGCCAGATCAACCAGAAAAAGTATTTATACATCAGGCCAGTGAATTTTATTTTTATTTATCTAATGAAACAAAACACTTTCATCCAACTTTGAGTATTTCCTTATAGAGAAAAGAGCCTCCAACATGTGGGAAGTAAGCTTTACATTGAAATCCCAGTGCCATGGTCACCATTGTAAAATGTAATGAAAACTACTGTCTTCCTAATATATTTATCAATTTAGAAACTGGAATGAAAATAATAGATGAGTAAAGATGATGTAAATATCATTTTTCTTTCCGTCGTCTGTGCAAGGGTTTGTGTGAATACACACACATTATGAAGAAATTAATTTTAAATCAAAACACATTTTTAAAGAGGAAACAATGGAGGCAAGATAGAAATGCAAGAGAGAGGATGGATTTGCTCTAAAAATGGGTATATATATGTCACATTTCAAAATGAGTGGTTATCATTCTCATGATATATTCCAAGAAGAAGAAAATAGTGAGTGTGAAGAAAAACTAATTGAACATACACATGTGGAACAGCAACCTGACAACATTATTTCAAAAAGCAAACATTTCTATTTTGGAGATTCAGTGAAGGGTTATGAAAGCAAAAGTTGAAATGATTTTATTATAAGTAATGACAAAATTTGAAATTCCAAATGTAGAGAAGGATGCTTATATAACCTCTCTAAAGCTGAAAGGTCATCAAGTATTTAACCAAGACATGAACACATCTACAGCAAGGTGCCTTATATGTATACATGTTAATGGAAGCTTCTCTAGATTAGAAAAGTAAAGAGAGCGATAACAATTACATGCACCTATGTCTGTAACAGCTGGTTCTTCACTAGAAACCACAGAAGCAGAAGAATACTGTATTAAGATAAAAAAACTATAAGGCAAACCTCTAAGGTAAAATTACAAACTATTCACCAAGATCCCTGTACCTAGCAGAAATATCATTTCAATATGAAGGTTAAATGGATAATGATATTCCCAGACAAGACAAGTTAAGAGAATATATTTCACCAGACCTGTACAAGATATATGAAATTATCCTGTCCAATTGCAGAACCATTTATGAACAAGAAGAATATACAAGAATGTATCAAACTTACTAGTAAGAGTTTGTATACAAGAGAGCTGAGAATACTTTAACATTGTAAATATGCTAGAAAATCATACACAATTTTTTTGCAAGGGGTATATATTAATATAACTATATTTCGACATTTTTATAGAACAGCATAAAATTAGATGTCCAATATTACAAATGATGGGAGGATTATAATGCCATTGCAGATTTGTTTGCCTTAAATATTTCATCTTAATATCTTAAATGAAAAATTTTCACTGTAACAACTCTGTTATTTACTTATGTATTTTTATTGCTTTTGTGATTGTTTTCTCTTTTTCTCTCATCCCCATTACTATCTCAGATTATTATAATTATTCAAAAATAATTTTCTGTACTCTTTTTAAGACTCCTAATTACCAGAACATCTATCATGTAGAAATTAAAACTCCCAATTCAGAAATCACCACATACATAGAAAAAAAACCAGTAGTGGTGTTATGGCTCATGTGGTGGGACTCTAGCCTTGAGAAAGGCAAGGACAGTGCTCATGCCCTGAGTTAAGTCCCTACGAGTGGCAAAGAATATATTCCCCCAAGAATACACACTGCTGGGTGTTGGGACTGAGTGCCAGCCTGGATAACAAACGTTCTTATTTGTAATCCATTCACATTTGTGCTGAATCTACATCTGTATAAAACCAAACAGCCAGTTTTCTTGCAAAAGTTCTGTAAAACAGAGGTAGACACTCAAAAATCACAACTAGATTTCTTTAGTAGAAAATCTATGAAAGAGGGGCAAATTTAGTTCAAATGTAGTGTGTACATGTATAGAACTATCAGAACGAACTACTTCATAATGTTATTTGTAGTAAGATAAAATTTTTAAGAATCCTCTATTTCATGGATCCACAAGATGTGGTATTTGTACACAATGGAATTCTATGCTGCTGTCAGAAAAAACGACATTGCCCCATTTGTTAGGAAATGGAAAGACTTAGAAAAAATCATATTAAGTGAAGTAAGCCAGACTCAAAGGAACTTAGGCTCAATGGTTTCCCTCATTCATCATAACCTGTAGAAACCTTGGGCTCTACTAGCAGAGATTCGCAATACAGCAAAAACTTGATACATAAGGCCATATAGTATGAAGCTAATTGAATGGACCTCTAGGATATTGAAACAAAAGCCATATAATGAATGATTGCTGTCCTTAATGTGCTATGTTATATCATCTCTTTTGCTGCTCCTTTGTTATCTCATATTGACACAATATCTGACTTTGTTATCTGATATATTGGATACAATTGTATTTGGTTACTTGAAATTGGACAGGGAAGGGGGAGAAAACCAAGAGGGGGTTGTGGGGGAGGGTAATGGGACCAAGACATGTGGAAGGGTATCAATGTATGTGAATGAATGCACCTTCTCTCTGGCAAATATCATGTTACCCTTTTATTAAATACAATAAAAAAATAAGAAATAAAAAAAAGAATCCTCTATTTCAATAAAGAATGTCTTTGGGATTTTCATAGGGATTGCATTGAAATTTTATATTAATTTTGGCAATATAGCCATTTCTACTATGTTGGTTCTCCCTAGCCATGAGCATGGGATGTTTTTCCATTTCCCAGTGTCCTCTCTAATTTTTAGGTAGGCTTTTATAGTTTCATTGAATAATTCCTTTACATCTTTGGTTAAGTTTATTCCTAAGTATTTTATTATTTTGGGGGCTATTGTGAATGGGTTCATTTTCTTGATTTGTCCTTCTGTTTGTGAATTATTGGTGTACAAAAAGCCTATTGACTCCTGAAGTTTAATTTTGTATCCTGCCACTTTGCTAAAGTAGTTTATTAATTCTAGGAGTTTGGGAGTGGAGTATGTTGGGTGACTCAAGTAGAAGATCAATGTATCTGCGAATAGGGATGGTTTAATTTCTTCTTTCCCTTTGTGGATACGTTGATGTCCTTTTTTTGGCATTATTTCTCTGGCTAAGGGTTCCAACACAATATTGAAGAGAAGTGGAGAGAGTGGGCATCCCTGTCTAGTTCCTGATTTAAAGGTAAATATTTCCAGTCTTTCACCATTTAGTATAATACTAGCTGTACGTTTTTCATATATGGCTTTAACTATTTTGAGGAATGTACCTCTTATTGCTATTTTTTCTAGTGCTTTCAACATGAATGGATGTTGTATTTGGTTTTCCTTCCTTCCCTAGCCAATTTCAAACATCCAAATGTGTACATACACAATATATCAGATAACCAGGAGAAACCAAGGGAGAGCAAAAGAGATGTGAGGTAACATAGGACATTAACGACAACAATCATTCATTAGAAGGCTTTTGTTTCTACATCCCGAGGCCCTTGCATTTAGCATCATACTATATGGCCTTATGTATCTAGGTTTTGTTCTATTGTAAATCTCTGCTAAGAGAGCCCAAAGTTTCTACTGATTATGACCCATTGAGCATATGTTCCTTTGAGTCTGACTTACTTCACTTAATATGATTTTTTTCTAAGTCTTTCCATTTCCTAAAAATGAGGTGATATCATTCTTTCTGATAGCAGCATAGAATTCCATTGTGTACAAATACCACAATTTGTTGATACACTCATCAACTGAGGGACATCTGGGTTGGTTCCATAGCTTTGCTATGATAAATAGTGCTGCAATGAACATCGTGCTCGTGGATTTAGTATGTCCTTGTTTCTGGACAATTGCATAAATGCCTAGTAATGGAATTGCTGGGTTGTAGGCGAGCGCTATGTTTAATCTTTTGAGGAACTGCCATACCTCTTTCCAAAGTGATTGAAATACTTTGCACTCCCACCAACAGTGTAGTAGTGATCCCTCCTGTCCACATCCCCTCCAGCATCTGTTGTTATTAGTTTTCTTGTTCCTGGCCATTCTAACTGGAGGGAGGTGGAATCTTAGAGTTGTTTTGATTTGCATTTCTTTTATGACCAGAGCTGTTGAGCATTTCTTCATGTTTCTATATTCCCTTTTTATTTATTCTTCAGAGAAGACTCTCTTTAAGTCTTTGGCCCATCTTTTAATGGGATGGTTGATTCTTTGGAGACAATCATGTGATTTTTGTCCTTGCTCCTGTTGATGTGTTGAATTATATTAATTGATTTGCATATGTTGATGCAGCATTGCCTCCCTGTGATGAATCCTCTTTCACCAGAGTGTAAATTTTTTTTTATTTCTTATTTTTTTATTATATTTAATAAAAGGGTAACATGATATTTGCCAGATAGAAGGTGCATTCATTCACATACATTGATACCCTTCCACATGTCTTGGTCCCATTACCCTCCCCCACAACCCCCTCTTGGTTTCCCCCCCCTTCCCTGTCCAATTTCAAGTAACCAAATACAATTGTATCCAATATATCAGATAACGAAGTCAGATATTGTGTCAATATGAGATAACAAAGGAACAGCAAAAGAGATGAGATAACATAGCACATTAAGGACAGCAATCATTCATTATATGGCTTTTGTTTCAATATCCTAGAGGTCCATTCAATTAGCTTCATACTATATGGCCTTATGTATCAAGTTTTTGCTGTATTGCGAATCTCTGCTAGTAGAGCCCAAGGTTTCTACAGGTTATGATGAATGAGGGAAACCATTGAGCCTAAGTTCCTTTGAGTCTGGCTTATTTCACTTAAAGACTCTATTACAGAGCAATAAATTTCAAAACAGCTTGGTACTGGCACAAGAACAGACCTGAAGACTGTTGGTGGGTGTGCTAACTCGTTCAACCACTATGGAAAGCAGTATGGCAGTGCCTCAAAAGGCTAAATATAGAGCTTCCCTATGACCCAACAATTCCACTACTTGGCATTTACCCAACCATCCAGAAACTAGGGCATACTCAATTCACTAGCACGTCAGTGTTCATTGCAGCATTATTCACCATAGCAAAGATATGGAACCAACATAGATGTCCCTCAGTTGATGAATGGATCCACAAGATGTGGTATTTGTACACAATGGAATTCTATGCTGCTGTCAGAAAAAAGGACATCACCCCATTTGTTAGGAAATGGAAAGACTTAGAAAAAATCATATTAAGTGTATAATTTTTTTGATGATTTGTTGTAGACTTTTGGCAAGTATTTTGTTGAGAAGTACTGCATCATTGTCCTGTCTTTGATGAATGTCTGTCTGGTTTGGGGATGAGGGTTATACTGGGTTTGAAGCGTTAAAAAGTTTTAAAAGAGTCTCAAGAACTGAAAAATATGGGCTGGCTAGAGGTAAAAACTGCCAGCCACACCCTATAGTTATTAACTTTGTGTGAATAAGTTTCAAGAATTAGTTTGTGAAAAATGTCAGCAAGACCCACAAAACTGAAAAAAAGGAAGGTTAGGTTAAAGTTCCACACACTGAAAAACAGGCATGACTGATTATCGATTGTGAAACTTGCAGCTGCAGGAAAACAAAGATAAGGACTCAGGGTTCCAGGAAATGGTTATTTTTGCAGATGTATACGTGCAGATAATACTCCAGCCCCTGAACTCTGCATGAACGAAAAACTTTAAGGGTGTAAAATATCATCTGGCCCAGTCAAAAAGTGTAACTACCACCTGCAACTTATAACTGCAAGTGGCCAGATAAGATAAAAGGGGATGTATCCTGTGCCCCATGAAGTTGCATGCCTAAGCAAGATTTATCACTCCAGCCGCTGAACTCTGCATGGACTTCTTTGTTTGTTAAGCCCTATGCAAATTTTACAGGATTTAGGATCGGCGCTCTGTGTTCCTGCATGTTCAGTGAGCCCCATGCATGTGTGGTGAATAAATCCCCTTGCTTTTTGCATGAGAGAACGTCTCCTGGAGTCTTCATTTGTGCGGCGAGCTTCTCGACCCTTACAGCTTCATAGAATGAGCTTGGTAAAGAGCCTTCATTTTTAATTTCATTGAAGTTCTTGAAGAGTATTGGTGTGAGCTCTGCTTTGAAGGCCTTATAGAATTCAGCTGTGAATCCATCTGGCCCTGGGCTTTTCTTAGGTGGAAGGTCTCTTATTGCCATTTCTATTTCAGTGCTTGAAATACGCCTGTTTAGTTGGGTTAGTTCTTTTTGGTTCAGTGTGGGTATGTTAATATTGGATAGGAATTCATCCATTTCTTCTAGATTCTCAAATTTGTTGGCAAAAAGGTTTGAGAAGTATTCCCTCATGATGCTCTGGATCTTGGTAATTTCTGTCGTGATATTACCATTTTCATCTGTGATTTTGTTTATTTCGATATGCTCTCTTCTTTTTTGGTAAGATTTGCTAAGGGTCTGTTTATTTGTTAATTTTTTCAAAGAACCAATTCCTTGTTTGTTGATTCTTTCTATAGCTTTTTTGGGACTCCAATTCATTTAATTCTGCTTTGATTTAATAATTTGCTTCCTTTTACTGGGATTAGGGTTGGTTTGTTCTGCTTTTCCCAGGGGCTTAAAGTGACACATTAAATTGTTGGTTTGCGATATATTCAATTTGTTATTGTAGGCACTCAGATTTATATATTTTCCTTTGAGTACTACCTTTGCTGAGTCCCAAAGGAGCTGGTATTTTCTGTGCTCCTTTTTGTTAAATCTCATAAACTGTTGGATTTCTGTTCTGATATCCTCGATGACTCATTGGTGATTCAACAATGTGTTGTTCGGTCTCCATGATTTACAGGGTTTTCATTGGTGGAGATAGGGTTTTAGTTCCAATTTGATGCCCTTGTGGTCTGAGAGAGTGGAGGGAATAATTTCAGTGCTTGTGATTCAGCCCAGGTTTGTTTTATGCCCTAAAATGTGATCTATTTTGGAAAATGTTCTGTATGCTGCTGAAAAAACATATATTGTGTTGTTTCTGGGTGGAATAATCCGCAGATGTCTGTTAGATATAGTTCGTCTATACAGTTGTTCAAATCTAAGGTTTCTCTGTTGAGTTTTTGCCTGGTTGATGTGTCCATAGGTGAGAGTGGTGTGTTAAGTCACCAACAATCTATGTATTTTGATCTAGGTATGTTTTCAGTGAAAGTAAAGCTTGCCAGATGAAGTTCGGTGTTCCGTGATTAGGTGTGTAGATATTTAGGATGGTTATGTCCTCCAGGAGGAAAGACCCCTTTAGTAGCATGTAGTAACCATCTTTGTCTTTTCTCACTAATTTAAGTTTGAAGTCCATTTTATCTGATATGAGGATGGCAACTCCAGCCTGTTTATGGGGTCCATTAGCCTGATAAAATTTCTTCCAACCTCTCACTTTCAAAAATGTTTGTTTTTTGGGTAAGATGTGTCTCTTGAAGACAGCAGAATGATGGACCTCGCTATTTGGTCCAACTAGATAATCTATGTTGTGTAATTGGGGAGTTAAGTCCATTGATATTGAGAGTCAGGATTGAGAACGATTTATTAGTTCCTGCCATTTTAGAAAGCTTTCATTAGGCCCTGTGTCTTGACAGTTCTTGTAGTACTAAGATGGTATCAGTTTTAGGTACCATTTCTTTGCCTGTATTACATTTGTGTTGGTTTTTTATGTGTAGAACATCTTTAAGAATTTTCTGTAATGTTGATTTGGTTGCTGTGCAATGTTGAAGCTTTTCCCTGAAATGGAATGATTTTATTATTCCCTCAATTATGAATGAGAGCTTAGCTGGGTACAGTATTCTTGGTTGGTAGTTATTTGACTTCAGGGCATGACATATATCCTTCCAATCTCTTCTTGTTTGCATGGTCTCTGCTGAGAAATCTGTGGTTATTCTGACTGGTTTGCCTTTGTAGGTGATTGATCCCTTCTCCCTGGCTGCCTTTAGGATCCTTTTCTTGGTTTCTATTGATCCAGTTTGGATAATACTGTGGCGATGGGATGTTCTTTGCTGGTCAGGTCTGTTTGGGGTTCTAAAAGCTTCTTGTATCTGGATGGGCCTGCCCTTCTGGATATTTGGAAGTTCTCTGAAATGATTCCCTGAGGTATCTAGACTCTCCTCAATACCAATTAGCCGTAAATTTAGCCTTACTAATTGTATTTTGGACCTCTTAAGGCATTTTCTCATATTTCGTAGATTTGAATTGACTTATTTGTTGTTCTTTCTATATAAAAACTAAATTAGCTTCAACCCCAAAAATTCTCTCTTCGCCATTGTATAACCTGCTTTGTACTTTATTCTTCATCTCCTTTGCTTCTAATTGCTCATTTTTGATGCCTTACATCTCTTGTTTTAGATCATGTATGGATTTCTTTGCTCCTTGATTTTTCTTTGAGTCATTATCTCAGCAGCTTTATTCTCTTTGGACATTTGTTGGATTTTGGTCACTTTTTGTTTTGGATTCTATGAATTCATCCATTTTTCTTTGAAAAACTTTATTATGGCCTTCTTTATGGCTTCCCCTTTTTTACATATCACCTTGTTTATGGTTTCCTCTTGTTTGGCTATGGCTTCCTCCCTTATCACTTTCTTTATGTTTTCACACTTTTCATTAATGATATTTATCAATTGCATTTGTATAGCACGTGGAATACTGTCCTCTAGATTTGTCACTGATGTTTCCATTGCCTGTTTATATTGCGTGGGAGATGCTATTCCATGATTTGACTATTTTCTTGAGTTTCTTCTTCTGTCCATTTGAAAATGGGAGCAAGATTAATACTAAACAAGGTTATAATTTTTTAGATGTTCACAGTTTTAGATTGGTAATATCACTCTCTCTTTCTTTTTGTGCACTTACATAAAAATCTAATACTCCCACAAATTACCAATTTATGACCAAAACAGTAAGCCCCTCAATCCAATCTCTATTATATTTAAGTCCCTTTTAAACTAGAATATAATTAAATATCTAGTTACACTGCATTGCTCAACAACCATCAAATGTAGATCCATGGATTATTAGAGTTGAAGGATAAGGAGAAGGAAGATGACGCCGAGACAATAGGGATGCTGCCTAGCTCTCACAAAAAGAGAGAACCAGGGAGTTCCACGAGCAAACTAACTAAAGAAATCCACAACAACAAACTCAAAAAGCAACGGAGAAGGACTCAAACCAGAAAAGAAATCCAGATAAAGCTTACATCCAACTTTCTCAAAGAATTCGGAATGTGAGGACCCCTCCCCCACCTCTTGCTTCCGGATCCAAGCCGCGAAAGCTGCGGAAAGCCGCCAAAAGGGACAGCTGACGCCGGCTCCAAGCCATGAAAAGCAGCTGCAGTGGAGGGCGCCAGGCCTGGAGCCCAACTGCTGCAGAAACCAGCACACAACCGGGCCACCGAACGGCGGAAGCAGCGGAACCCAGACGGGGAACCAGAACAGCAAGCAGTGGAACCCAGATGCAGAACACAGGCGGCAGAGACCCCAGGGGAGTGACAGACTCCCCACCACTGTGGAACACCCGCAGACAGACGCAGAGGCGTGAGTAATACAGCGCGTCCCCAAACACATCGGGAGATCAGAGCTCCTGCCAAGCAATAGAACTTAACTCAGCCCCCTCCACCCAGCCCGAGAAAGACTGGCGGGAGCAGGGGGGCAAGGAATTTAGAATCCTGTCCCTTCCCTCAACAGCCCCCTCCCTCAGGCCATTGACTGGAGATTGACAGGCAGGCTACCTAAGAACCAGCACCCCACCAAGGGAGGCGGGCTGTCCCAACTCCCACCCGCCCAACGGGCTCAACCCCCAGCCCTCTCACTGGAGACTGACAAGCGGGCAGACCCTAAGACTCAGCACCCCACCAGGGGAGGCGGAGCTGTCCCAGCTCCCACCCGCCCACCAGGCTCCTCCCCCAGGCCACTGGATCTGGAGAGTGGAGGGCACTGGGAACCTGCCTTACAACAGCAGGTAGGGGGTGCAGGAAAATAGGAGCCAGCATCTGCCCCCCTCAATTCTTGAGCGGGGGATCCTCCAGTTGGGAATCCTGAGCAAGATAGCACCGAGGGGACCCCCACAGTCACAGACTCTGACAAAGGACTGGAAACACAGCAGGGATCTGAAGGGCCGACCAGCAGCCAAGCTCCCCTTCTGAGAAGCAAAAAGGCGTGGCTCCGCCCTTGGAGCCCAAGTCCCCAGCTGGGCCTTGCCCCTGGGAAAGGAGGGGTCTCCTGCTGGTCCTGCCGAGAGTCCCTGAAACTCTCAATCCCCAGGCCCTTGGATTGGGGCCACCCCTGGAAGCAGCAGAGGAAAACGTCTGTCAACCGCGCTCAGACGGAAGCTCGCAGATCCATCCCATGGTCCACTGTGAGGCCACTGGTTGGGCTAAGAGCTAGTCATGCAGCAACATATAAGCTTTATTCTAATACTCTCCAAACTTTGTATTCAAATACGTTACCCACTTACCAACTTAGGTCAGTTATCCTTATGCTATACCTTTTCTTCATTACTACAATATTCTTACACTCCTACGTTAATCCTCTTGTACCTCCCCTGACCTCTCTCATTCTATTTTTCTATCTCTGGACTTCTGTTCATCTTTCAACCCTGATACTGCATGGATCTACACTTGATGGCTTTTGAGCAATACTGTATATCTAGGTGTTTAATTATTCTCTAGGCTCAGAGGGACTTAAAGACAATAGAGATTGGATTGAGAGGCTTACTGTTTTGGGTATAAATCGGTTATCAGTGGATGTATTACACGGTCACTAACTGCACAAAAAGAAGAGTGATAACATCAATCAAAACTTGTGAACATCTAGAGTCTGCCAGCTACAGAGGTCTAAGTTGGTTATATCTCAAAAACTATCATCGTGTTTAGTATTAATCTGGCTCCCATTTTCAAATGGGCAGAACAAGAAACTCAAGAAAAATGTCAAATCAAGAAACAGCATCCCCCACCCAATGAAAAGAGACAATGGAACAGTCACTGACAAACCTAGGGGAGAGTCTTCCAAGTGCTGTACAAATGCAATTGATAAACATCATTAATGAAAAATGTGAAAATATAAAGAAAGAGATAAGGGAGGAAGCCATAGCTGAACAAGAGGAAACCATAAACAAGGTGATAAGTGAAAAAGAAGCCATAAAGGAGGCCATAATAAAGGTTTTTCAAAGAAAGATGGATGAATTCATAGAATCCACAAATAAAAAGGTGACCGAACTCCAGCAAATGTTCAAAGAAAATAAAGCTACTGAGATAACCAATTAAATGGAAATCAAGGAGATAAAGAAATCCATACATGATCTAAAAGAAGAGATGCAAGGCATCAAAAATGAGCAATTAGAAGCAAGGGAGATGAAAAATAAAGTAGATAGCTTTGATAGCAGGTTAGACAATGCAGAGGAGAGAATTTCCGGGGCTGAAGATAATTTAGTTATAGAGAAACAACAGAAATTGAGTCAATCCAAATCTAGGAAAAATGAGAGAGCACTTCAGGAGGTCCAAGATACAATTAGGAAACCTAATTTAAGGCTAATTGGTATTGAGGAGGGCGTGGAGAAAGAGGTCAATGGTATTGGAAATATACTTCAGGCAATCATCTCAGAGAATTTCCCAAATATCCAGAAGGACAGGCCCATACAGATACAAGAAGCTTTTAGAACCCCAAACAGACCTGACCAGAAAAGAACATCCCACCGCCACATCGTAACCCGAACTGGATCAATAGAAACCAAAAAAAGGATCCTAAAGGTAGCCAGGGAAAAGGGTTCAGTAACCTAGAAAGGCAAACCAATCAGAATAACCCCAGATTTCTCAGCAGAGACCATGCAAGCAAGAAGTGACTGGAAGCATATATGTCATGCCCTTAAGTCAAATAACTACCAACCAAGAATACTGTACCCAGCTAAGCTCTCATTCATAACTCAGGGAACAATAAAACATTCCATTCCAGGGAAAAGCTGCAACAATATGTCGCAACAAAACCAACACTACAGAGAATTATCAAAGATTTTCTATACATAGAAAACCAAAATAAATGAAATATAGGGAAAGAAATGGAACCTAAAAAGGATGGCATCTAAGGACCACAAGAACTGTCAAGACACAGGTCCTAATAAAAGCTGTTAAAAATGGTAGGAACTAATAAATATCTCTCAATCCTAACTCTCAATATCAATGGACTTAACTCTCCAATTAAACGGCATAGGCTGTCTAGTTGGATCAAAAAGCAAGAGCCATCGTTCTGCTGTCTTCAAGAGACACATCTTACCCAAAAAAACAAGCATCTTTTGAAAGTGAGAGGTTGGAATAAACTCTATCAAGCTAACGGCCCCCATAAACAGGCTGGAGTTGCCATCCTCATATCAGATAAAATAGACTTCAAACCAAAATTAGTAAGAAAAGACAAAGAAGGGTACTACATACTACTAAAGGGATCTTTCCTCCAGGAAGACATAACGATCCTAAATATTTACACACCCAATCCCGGAGCTCCAAACTTCATCAAGCAAACTTTACTTACACTGAAACCATACATAGATCGAAATACAGTGATTGTCGGTGACTTTAACACACCACTTTCACCTATGGACAGATCAACAAGGCAAAAACTCAACAGAGAAACCTTAGAACTGAACAGCTATATAGACCAACTAGATCTAACAGACATCTGCAGAATATTCTACCCAGCAACAACACAATATACGTTTTTCTCAGCAGCACATGGAACATTTTCCAAAATAGATCACATCTTAGGCCATAAAACAAACCTGGACAGATTCAGAAACACAGAAATTATTCCATGCACACTCTCAGACCACAAAGGCATCAAACTTGAACTGAACACACACCTCCACCAACGAAAACCCTGTAACTCATGGAGACTGAACAACACATTGTTGAACCACCAATGGGTCATTGAAGAGATCAGAACAGAAATCCAACAGTTTATGAAATTTAACAGTAAGGAGCACACAAAATACCAACTCCTTTGGGACACAGCAAAGGCAGTACTCAGAGGAAAATTTATAGCGCTGAGTGCCTACAACAACAAGTTGGAAAAATTGCAAACCAACAAGTTAATGTCCCACCTTAAGCTCCTGGAAAAAGAGCAACAAACCAACCCTAATCCCAGTAGAAGAAAGCAAATAATTAAAATCAAAGCAGAATGAAATAACTTGGAATCCAAAAAAACTATAGAAAGAATCAACAAAAGAAGGAGTTGGTTCTTTGAAAGAATTAACAAAATTGACAAGCCCTTAGCAAATCTTACCAAAAAAAGAAGAGAGCATATCGAAATAAACAAAATCGCAGATGAAAATGGTAATATCACGACAGAAATTACCAAGATCCAGAATATCATGAGGGAATACTTCTCAAACCTTTATGCCAACAAATTTGAGAACCTAGATGAAATGGATGAATTCCTAGACAATATTAACATACCCACACTGAACCAAGAAGAACTAAGCCAACTCAACAGGCCTATTTCAAGCTCTGAAATAGAAATAGCAATTAGAGAACTTCCACCTAAGAAAAGCCCAGGGCCAGATGGATTCACAGCTGAATTCTATAAGGTCTTCAAAGCAGAGCTCACACCAATACTCCTCAAGCTCTTCAACGAAATTGAAAATGAAGGTTCCTTACCAAAGATATATATTTTCTATACCAGGGAAGAGAATAATTTTTAGCACTGCCACCTTGACTTCAAACTATGGGAGGCAATCTCAGGATACACTTGTCAAACAAGCAATTGAGAAGAATGAAAATATGGAGGCAATGAAATCTTATCCTGCAACAGGCAAGGAATATGTTTCCAGATTATCTTGAAATTATTTTCTTTTCTTGAAGTTCTTTACTTTTATACAGCCATTTATTAGTGAGTGATATTTATTACAGTTTGTGTCTAGATTGTGAAGCATATCTGATATACAATAATGATGCAATGCTTAGTTGGAAACAGTGATGACTGGCCTACAATAAAGTGTGTGTGTGTGTGTGTGTGTGTGTGTGTGTGTGTGTGTGTGAGAGAGAGAGAGAGAGAGAGAGAGAGAGAGAGAGAGAGAGAGAGAGAGAGTATAATTGTGTATGTGTGTTTGTTCTAGAGCATGAAATGAGTGGCAAAATATTCTTTGTGAGTTTATTTTCTCAAGGCTAGGATTTTGACACTTCAGTTACAGGTCTCATTCCATATTTGAGTGTTTAATTGGAGATAAAAGTCTCATAGGCTGGCTATAAACCTCAATCATCAGACAGAAACCTTCTTATTACTTAGGATCACAGTCATAAGCCACCAACCTACAGTAATAATTTTATAACTACCCTCACAATGTAAACATTAGCAAATAAATCTCACACCACTGGTCATCATGGAAGGAAATGTGTCTGCAGCCTTTTAGTTCAAACTCATGCCACTGATTTAGTTTGTTTGTAATAGCTTTACTTCGTATTCTACATTGACAGCTGATGTGGAGGAGATTCAGGGAACCTGGAATAAAGTGTAGAGGTTACAGCCCTGAAAAGACAGCAAACCCCAAATCCTCTCCTAACACCAGATAGAAAATTACTCCACAGTAGATACAAGATAATACAATGAAAGTAATCTACTTCTTGTGCATAGGGATGGGAGTTCAAGGTAGTGAACACAGGACATTCATATGTGCACTTGAAGTCCTCACAGCTATAGCTCATACTGAAAACAAAACAGTACATGAAACGGCAATGTTGAGGTACTTACAGCTTGCTCTCTTCATGACTAGAAGCATCACTGGTATTGCCTGCTCTTCCCAAAATGTAGAGCGGGAAAAACCCAGAAATCATCACATCTCCATCCATGTGTGCTCGGTGTTTCATTGTAGAAAAGTAGCTAGTGCCAGCCAAGGACCAGACAGAGAGTGAAAGGTGGAGAATAATGAGGGTGAATATCAAAAGGCACATCCCCGAAGCATCTACACTGCTAAAGTCTGGCTAGAAGTGTGTCCCATAATGTCAGATATGTATATCAATATACATTTAATTCTAAAATTCTCAACATATGTTATTTACACATGTGCATGTGTGTGTACATGCAATGGGAACTCAGACTCCAAAAAATATAGTTTCTTGAAGAAACAAAAATGGCCTATAGACACATGAAGAAATGCTCAACATCTCTGGTCATAAAAGAAATGCAAATCAAAACAACGCTAAGATTCCACCTCACTCCAGTTAGAATTGCCAGGATCAGGAAAACTAATAACAATAGATGCTGGAGGGGATGTGGCCAGGAGGGATCACAACTACACTGTTGGTAGGAGTGCAAACTCGTTCAACCACTATAGAAAGCAGTATGGCAGTGCTTCAAAAGGCTAAACATAGAGCTTCCCTATGACCCAGCAATTCCACTACTTGGCATGTACCCAACCATCCAGAAACTAGGGGATGCTCAATCCACTAGCACATCAATGTTCATTGCAGCATTATTCACCATAGCAAAGATATGGAACCAACCTAGATGTCCCTCAGTTGATGAATGGATCCACAAGATGTGGTATTTGTACACAATGGAATTCTATGCTGCTGTCAGAAAAAAAGGACATCACCCCATTTGTTAGGAAATGGAAAGACTTAGAAAAAATCATATTAAGTGAAGTAAGCCAGACTCAAAGGAACTTAGGCTCAATGGTTTCCCTCATTCAACATAACCTGTAGAAACCTTGGGCTCTACTAGCAGAGATTTGAAATAGAGCAAAAACTTGATACATAAGGCCATATAGTATGAAGCTAATTGAATGGACCTCTAGGATATTGAAACAAAAGCCATATAATGAATGATTGCTGTCCTTAATGTGCTATGTTATCTCATCTCTTTTGCTGTTCCTTTGTTATCTCATATTGACACAATATCTGACTTTGTTATCTGATATATTGGATACAATTGTATTTGGTTACTTGAAATTGGACAGGGAAGGGGGGAAAACCAAGAGGGGGTGGGGGGGAGGGTAATGGGATGTGGAAGGGTATCAATGTATGTGAATTAATGCACCTCCTATCTGGCAAATATCATGTTACCCTTTTATTAAATACAATAAGAAATAAATAAAATAAAATAAAAAATACATACCAATTTCCTAAGCACATGCATTAACTTGCATTAATCATGTGCTGGTTTCCCCTTTACCTTTATTTTTGGCAGCAAATATTCTTAGTCTTCTTCATAGAGATTGTCACTGGAGTGAGATAAAAGACAGTGTTAAGGGTTGGGAGGGTGACCTTGTGGTAGAGTGCTTACCTAGTATGCAAAAAGCCCTGGATTTGAGTCCTTGGTGCCACAGTGAGCGATCAGGATGAACTAGTTTAATTCATCTAGCTTTCCTGTAAAGCCACATAGCTGCTAAAAGTGTTGCCATGACACACTGTAAATTTGCAAAGAATAAAGAACTAGGCAAAAGCCTAAGTTTTGCTTCCCTGCCAATGAGTTGCAGTTTCCTTAAAGTCCTCTGCCATACCATAATATTAGGTACCCCAGCAACAACCACAGGAAGGCAGAGAATATGGGCATGCAACAACAGTTTGGGGAAGACTTCAGAACCAATCAAAACACAAATGATCTTTTTGTTCAAATTCTATCCATCCAGGGTATGCTGTGATGGAATCTCGTCTAACCTCCTACCATCGCGAATAAAAACCACTTCCCCATGCCTTTTGAGATTCACTCCCAGCTGGCCCTGCTACTTTAGGATGTGCTGGTGTGAGTCCAGCCTGGAGCTTGCCCTGCAATAAAGATCCTTTTGCTTTTTGCACCTGTGGTGGTTTCCTGGTGTTCTTTGAGGATACCTCAATCTGGACATTTCAACGGAAACAAAAATCTGGAAGTAGTGCTTTGGCTATGTATATTATTTATTCACAATAGATTTCTATGTTTCTATCAGAAAGAAAGACTTTGCAAAATTTGTAATTAAATGGAAAGACTGGGAACTTTTTTTAATTATGATCAGTAAATCAGTCACAGAGATGACAATAGTGCCTTTCTAGCTTTGGAAAACATCAAGGATAGTGCTCTGAGTTCAAGCTGCAAGACTAGCAAAACAAATTTCAATGTTGAGTAGGAGATGATGGCCAAAAGAGAATAGGGAAAAGTAAAACTCTCTCCACAGAAGCAGAGTTTTAGTTTCCCCTCAGGATTTATACATCTAGGAACTCACACCAAGTAAGATTTAATTCTCCACATATAAACCAAAGAATAGGTGAGCTGAGTCAGGGAAAGTAACCATGACGACATTGGCCTAGCCTGTGGGCTTCAGCTGTTCCTTCAGTTTGAATTTAACTAGAAAAAAGGGAGACCAAAGCTCATCCATACAGTTGGTTGCTCACCCCCAGCTGGCCTGGCTCCCTTCCCCGACCCCAACAGGTGGCCAATGTCCCCGTGGTGGTGGGGAGGGGAGAGCAAGGCTGGCAGTAGGCCAGCAACAATGCTGAATTTTTGGGAGGGCTCCCAACTGTTCAAGGAAGAGCCTCCACTCCGACCTGCCTTTTTTCAGGATCTCACAGGACCTCCACAGATGTCAGAAGTGGGTGGAGAAGTGTAGGAGAGCAGACTTGGAAGATAAAACACTTCATCACGGAAATACACATGATACACACTGAGACCTCCATGATCTGTAGAACTAGTCCTCACAGGACAGTTGAACGGTTTCTATGCTGGACTGTGGATGACTGAGCAGTGGGCTCCTATTCCACCCATTTAAATTCATGCAAAGCCCGTCAGCTGGGCTGACTCTGCTACTGTTGCCACCACTGACTTGGCTCACCGTTTCTTTGGAGAAGACCTCTGTATCATTATAGCGTCCTTGATGTGACTCCATAGACTAGAAAGCCTAATGCCCACCTAAAACTCTTCTATGGAGAGATACTAGTTGCTCATTGGAGACATAATTTCTTCCCTGCTCTTTCCATCATCTTCTCCTACTTGACATCAAATTTTTTCTCACTCTGATCACGATGTCTTTCAGGAACTTTAATAACAAATGCTCCCGAAATTAAGGGCAAAGGAACAATTACACATGATTCAAGTAGGTTACACAAGGAAGTATAAAGAGCTTTATGATATTAAGCATGGCAACTAAGTTGTGGGAATGAGGCCCATAGCAAGTATGTATTTATTTTTTCTATATAAGGTCTTTGTATGGTTAACTTACAATAATGAAATTTAAACTTTTAAGTGATAAAAAGATCCTATAAGAAAACTCCACACTGCTTTCCAGAGTGGCCGAATTAGCTTACAATCCCATCATCAGTGCAGTAGGGTTCCTTTATCTCCACAACCCCCCAAGCATCTGTCATTGTCTGAGTTCAAAATCTTGGCCATTCTTGTTGGGGTAAGATGGTATCTTAGGGTTGTTTTTCTTGGCATTTCCTTTATGAACGTGGATGATGAGAATTTTCTCATATGTTTTCTGCTATTTCAACCTCTTCTTTTGATAAGTCTCTCTTTTCTATCCTAAACATCATAACCCAGGATATGATAAGGAAACCTGCACTATTCACAATAGCCAAGGAATGGAAACAATCCAGATGCCGTACTGCAGATGAATGGATAAAAATTGTGATATATATATATATATATATAAATGGAATACTGCATAACCAACAGAGAAGACAAAATAATGACATTTGCAAGTATGTGGATGAATCTAGAGCGAATCATGTTGAGTGAAATAAGTCAAGACGAAAGGAACAAAAGGCGTATGCTGTCCTTATTATTGGGCTATTTGATCCAAACAGTACAAGAGCAGTGACTCCATATTTCCGGACTCAATGCTATGGACAAGGTATTAGAAATATAAACACAATTATATAGATATAAAAATTTGTGACTCTAAAATATGATCATACAAAATGTAATGAATAGCCTATTACAATAGAATGGAATTCTCATTAGAAAGTACAGAATGGGATTACAATCCTGAAGCAAATCTGTTTTCAAGGGCCACTGAGATGTCTTCATTGAAAATGTGTCTAATATATTTTGACAAGTAGAAATCATAGTTAGCTATAATATTAAGGCTTATAATAGAGAACTTTTTCTTCTATTATCACATGTTTTCAGACAAGTACATCATGAAAAAAACTGATTTGTGTGTGTAGAAAGTTCAGTAAAATTTACCAGTTTTGTTGGGGGCTCAGTGTGGAGTCAGACTGAGCTTGCACCTGCAGTACTGCTTGGAGCTAAGCACACAGGAGATGAGCTGCCATGAAAAACAACTTGTATCATAATGAATGATGCCATGATTACCAACTTTGAGCTGTGTCAACAGTATTGTGAAATTTCTGGCTTTATCGCTTCTTGCGGGGGTGCTATGTCTGAAACTTGCTTGTTGTTTTGTATGAAAGTAACCCCTGGATGTTTCCTGTTTCTAAGATAGTATATAAGACTAGAACCAAAAATAAATTGTGCTACAGTATAAATCTGCAGTCTCTTTAGGCTCCAGTCTTAAGCTGTAGACTTCCCGACCCCATCTGTGTTTTGTGTTTTTCTTCTCATCCTCACCCCCTAAATCAGGAATCCTGCCTTGATACCAGCTGGCTCTGGCACAGTTTGAAGGAGCAATTTCAGAATACAAATATGCAACACATTTATGTCAATGACTTTATTGACATGAAATTGCTGGTTTCACCAACCTCATTGCTGAATTAGGCAATAGCATATGGCTGCTTTTGTGGAAGCCTCTGTACAATACCTTGAATCAAATAGTAATGTGTGGATCTTATGGCAATTTGGTGTGCAAATTGACCATCTGTGTATGATGGCCTAATAACTTTGGTTGACATGTCACTGGGAAAGAATTTTTTCTAGCCATTTCTTTTTTATTGTAATTAGTAAAAGGGTTACATGATATTTGCCAGATAGAAGGTGCATTAATTCACATACATTGAATTTCTAGCCATTTCTATGTGCATCTGATGTAGCATCCTCTGATGCAATCCAGTTGCATCATCCTAAATGGCTTTCGTGAAAGTAGTTCCTTGGCACAGATGTTGAACCAAATTTATAAAAATTAACTTCCTTCCTGCGGCAACACTGTGATCTTGGAGGAAATCCATATCACCTGAGATGAACAAGGAGAATCTGAAAACATGTTTTCCAAGTCGTGGTATTCTCCAGGATGCATAGCCACAGCTGAAGAGCTGCAATAAAAGAGGTTTACATATTCTGCCTATGGCTTCACCAAAGGTTTTGGTGGAAGATGAGCTACAGTGTCAATACAAAGACAAAACTGCACCTATACAAAGATATATAAGCATATATACCTGACACTGTGGGCAACTTCTAGCCAGAAGTTCACGTGGACAGATCTTTCAGAGATGTGTCCTTTGATTTTTACCCTCAGTCTTCTCCAGCTTCCCCTTTCTGTCAGGTCCTTGGTTGGAACTAGCTGCTTTTCTACAATGAAATATTGAGCATATGTGGATGGAAATGTGATGATTTCTGGGTTTTTCTTTCTTTACACTCGGGAAACAGATGGCATTAACAGTGATGCTACCAGGGCTGAACATACAAGCCATAAGTAACTCAATATTTTATTTTCATATACCATTTTGTTCTCAAGATGGGAAGCAGGTGAGGGAAATCTAGGTACACAGACGATGTTATCCATCTGTACTACTATGACATCCTACTCCCTATGCACTGGAAACAGATTAATTTCATTGTTTTATTTTTGAAGCTATTTGTGGTAATATTCTGCCCGCTAGTAGGAGAGCACTCTGATTTCCTTCCCTTCCATATCTGTAAGCTCCTCACTTCCAGCATTACTTCATCCACTCCATCCAAGTTGTCATTGCCGGGGATTACTTGATGTTATTCCTAACAACCACAGTCAGTGGCATGAGTTCCATACTAAAAGGCGTCAGAAACATTTCCTTCCTCACAGACAAGTGGTCTGAGAATATGTCTTTGGTAACTTGTATTGTGAGGACATGAATAAAAATATTTATTGTAGGCTGGTGGCTCGTGACTGTCCATTCTTCACTATGCTGGAGGCTGGTATTTGAGGACTAAGATCTGAAGCAAGCACCAACATAAAAATCCGTGAGACTTTTATCTCCAATTTACAATCCAAATCTGCAAGGAGAGCTGTGGGTCAGGTGGCAGAGTTCTAGCCTTGAGAAAATAAGCTCAAAGACCGTATCGGGCCTCTGATTTCATGCCCTAAGACATACACACACACACACACACACACACACACACACACACACACACACACACACATTATCTTTTACTGCAGACAAATAGTTACTTTTATAAACTAACCACTGTAACACTATTTCATGTCAGTTATGCTTCACGATCAAGGCATGACCAGGCATTGTAAAAGATCTTTTATGATAGACTTTTGTCTGCCCTCAGTAAGTTTTGGTTTACTCATGTACATATATATCCTTGGCTCTTGTCCTGGAACAGGGCCTCAGTAATAAATGCCTATACAAAGAAAATGGAAGGCAAGAGAAGGGGAGGGGAGGAGAGGGGAGAGGCATAAGAAAATGGCTATTTGGAATTCTAAGAAACTCTAACAGCCTACTCCACATTTATTGCAAGAAAAAATGTCACTGCCTCTATAATTTTCATTATTTTTCAACTGCTTGGGTAACAAGTGTATCATTGGGTATGTTCCCACATTTGGGAGCTAAAATGGCAGTGATAAACCTGATATATTACATATAGTCTTTATCTTATATGTCACTGATGCTTCCTTATCGTTATTTCTTTTGTGCTGGCCCTGGGATCCCAGCACCTGCACACTCACCATGAGCTTTTTGGATGAAGGCCAGTGCTCTACCACTTGAGCCACAGCTCCACATCTGGCATATTTTGGATGTTAAGTAGAGATTGAGTCTCTTAAACACACCTACTGAGGATGGGTTCAAACATGGTCCTCAAATCTTAGATTTCTGAGTAGTTAAGTCTACAGATATAACACATCTTTGCCTTACCTAATTTTGTTTCTTCACCACTATCTGCCTATGCTTTTTTTAAATTTTCCTTCTCTTAAATTTCCCCAAATGTATTTCAGTCCTTTTGCACATTAGTGCTAAGATAGACATATTAAGCAGTATAGTTTCAACAGATTGATGTTTCTTATCTATCTGCAGAAATGAAGAAAAGTATGGTCTGGGTTAGGTAAAATTTTATATTTGGTATTGATTACAGACATGAGTATTTATTCATGAAGTTATTCATATAGATAAGTGTATTGCTGCAACTAGAAATTGGTAAGTTAGAGATTTGACTCAACTCTATATCCACTGATGCTCCAAACTTTTTCTCAGTTGTTATACAATAGGGTACTTTTGCCACCTAACTGATTCATATTGTTCTACCTTAGATGCCATGTACTTTGATTACATTTATGGCTATATTTATACCTTGTGACACCTCCTATTTTCTCTCTCATATCACTTCAGCCACCCATCTATTTCTGGCTTACCATTGGTTAACTGCATATATGAGTGTCTTGGAGAGATTTGCAATAGAGCAAAACCTAGGGGCCGGGAGTTTGGCCTAGTGGTTAAAGTGCTTGCCTAGCATGCATGAAGACCCAGGTTCGATTCCTCGGTACCACATATAGAAAAGAGCCGGAAGTGGTGCTGAGGCTCAAGTGGTAGAGCTCTAGCCTTGAGAAAGTCCAAGGACAGGGCTCAGGCCCTGAGCTCAAGCCCAGGACTGGCAAAAAAAATAGAGCAAAACCTAGATACATAAGACCATACGGTAGGATGCTAATTTTTAATTTGTCTGTGACTTAGTACAAATTATATTTTGAAAGGGTTCCATTGTGTTTTTTTTTCCACAGAAGTGCTAGTACATTTGGAAGAAATTTGCTTTCTAAATTTACCTTCAGGTTCATATATTTTATATTAAGGAAATTAAGCAATGATTTTCAGAATCAAGCTCTGTGATCCAGAACATTAGCATGAACACTGACTGTTTCATTTTAGGGAGATAATTCCAGATACAAATGTGCATGAATGACTAGTTGCACTGTAATTATCTACCTATGAATATATTTTTAATGTTATCAATGAAATGAGAAGCCTCTAGTTTTCATGGCATTTGCATGACAAACTTTATCGACATGTAAATAAGCAATGAAAATGTAAACTCATACTATCTCTATGGGACTCTTTGAGGTACTAATCTGCAAGTTCTCTCCTTACAATGTTATTTCTTCACTTGAGGTTGCAGGTATTTAATTAGAAATTAAATACTATACCAGAAATATATGCACCTTAATGTCCAAAACACAGGAACAGCACTTAAATACCTAGTGTCTAGCATGCAACTCCAGCTCAGATCAAATCTCTTCATTTTTATAGGATTCATGTCATCATAACATAAACTGAACTGTCTCAAAATAAGATTTTTCACACAGGTAGAGCTAGTGACTCCAAGATAATGGTAATAGAATATATGATATCTGCTGAAATCCCACTCTATTGTTAATGGATGACAGGTTTTGTGGGTGTGCATCTGTTAATAGAGCACTTTCTCTGCTGAAATAAGTTTCTGAATCTCATTCATGAAAAATTCTCTTCAAGTCCTTACATAATCTTATATACACGGCATTAATGTTCCATTCCCATTGTGATTTATGTTTATACATAATCATTGGCAAAGGAGCAAGCATTCAATCCATGAAAATCATGAGCTTTGAGGTACTCCTAAATTTCTATACTCTGTTCACAGATGTATCTTTATTGAAGTACTTCTAAATTTCAGTACTCTGTTCACAGATTTATCTTTTTTTTATTTTTTTTTATTTTTTCATATATTTTTTATTGTAATTAATAGAAGGGTTACATTACATTTCTTGCTTGCCAGTCCCTGGGGCTTGAACTTAGGGTTTGTACTCTGTCCTTCAGCCTTTCTGAGTTCAAGGGTAGCACTCTATCACTGGAGCCACAGCACCACTTCCAGCTTTTTGTTTCTGTGATATTGAGGACTTGAACCCAGGGCTTCATCCATTCTTTGCATTCTACCACCAAGCCACATTCACAGCTTCATATGTATGTTTTTTTAAAAAAATTCTTCTTCACTTATTTGAATGTACTTATTTATAATGACTTCTTCACTTATATGAATATATTTACATACTTATTCCAGTATAAAAATTTGCATTGGAAAAGCACAGGAAATACAATATGAAAACTTACTCATGTCAATCTTATCACTCCAAGTTCAATAGGTATTCATACAATTGCGATCCATTTTTTGGAAATAAAATGTTCTTACACTATACAAAATTTACAATATTTGTAATTAGATCCAGTATTCTATGTAACCTTTAACTCCTCAATTTTTCCCTGTGTTCCATAACACTAATGTATCATTTGTAATGAGGACTTAGTAAGAAGACAAATTCAATGAAAATTTACTAGAAAAATGTAATAGAAGACGATGATGGTATTTGGAGGTCTATAGTAAGTGATGCACAGTAATTATGCTACAAATGAAAATAAATGATCTTAGCATACTTCCAATGTACTTGCCATAAGAGAAGCTTAGTCATTTGTAGAGAACAATCTAGTTCAGTAATCAATCAAAGCTGTGTTATACATGCTACTGAAAAACAAAAGCTGTGAACTAAATAGCACAAACATATTTATATCCTATTTCCTATAGCTCTTCTAAGATAATACAGCTGATTAGGTTTTCTTAAGAATAATTATTATTCCATTTAGCCATTTTTTGTTTTGCCAGTCCTGGGCTGGAGCTCAGGGCCTGAGCACTGTCCTTGGATTTTCTCAAGGCTAGAGCTCTATCACTTGAGCATCAGCACTACTTCCGACTTTTTATGTATGTAGTACTGAGGAATCAGACCCGGGTCTTTGTGCATGTTAGGCAAGCACTCTACCTCTAGGCCAAACTCCTGGCCCCTGTTTAGCCAATTTTTTGATAAGTAATTTGTATTTATGTACAATTGATTTGATGACATTGAGGTAATAGTGGAATCTATCTATGCATAGTATACTGAAGATAATTTTCTGTTGTTTGTTATACAGAATAGCATTTATGAAAGTCTATGGTCTGCCTTACTTTTTTTTTAAATTTTTTATTGTAATTAGTAAAAGGGTTCCATGATATTTTCCAGATAGAAGGTGCATTAATTCACATACATTGATACACTTTCACATGTCTTGGTACCCGATTCCCTCCCCCTCCCAAACCCCCCACCCGTCTTGGTTTTCCCCTTCCATATCAAATTTCAAATACTCAAATACAAATAAATTCAATATATCAGATAACAAAGTGAGATACTATACCAATATGAGATAACCAAGGGACAGCAAAGGAGATGAGAGACAACATAGTACATTAAGGACAACAATCATTCATTATATGGCTTTTGTTTCACTATCCTGGAGGTCCTTTCAATTAGCTTCACATTATATGTCCTATGTATCAAGATTTTGCTCTATTGCAAATCTCTGCTAGTAGAGCCCAAGGTTTCTACTGATTATGACGAATGAGGGAAACCATTGAGCCTAAGTTCCTTTGAGTCTGGCTTACTTCACTTAATATGATTTTTTCTAAGTCTTTCCATTTCCTAACAAATGGGGCGATGTCATTCTTTCTGACAGCAGCATAGAATTCCATTGTGTACAAATACCACAACTTGTTGATCCACTCATCAACTGAGGGACATCTAGGTTGGTTCCATATCTTTGCTATGGTGAATAGTGCTTCAATGAACATGGTTGTGCTAGTGGGTTTAGTATGTCCTTGTTTCTGGGTGGTTGGGTAAATGCCAAGTAGTGGAATTGCTGGGTCATAGGGGAGTTCTATGTTTAGCCTTTTGAGGCACTGCCACACTGCTTTCCATAGTGGTTGAACGAGTTTGCACTCCCACCAACAGTGTAGTAGTGATCCCTGCTGGCCACATCCCCTCCAGCATCTGTTGTCATTCGTTTTCCTGATCCTGGCCATTCTAGCTGGAGTGAGGTGGAATCTTAGAGTTGTTTTGATTTCCATTTCTTTTATGACCAGAGATGTTGAGCATTTCTTCATATGTCTATAGGCCATTCTTGTTTCTTCTTCAGAGAGACTCTCTTTAAGTCTTTGGCCCATTTTTAATGGGATGGTTGTTACTTTGGAGGTTAGTTTTGGAGTGATTCAATTTTTTGAGGTGTTGATATATTTTAGATATGAGGCCTTTGTCCGTTGTATGGTTGGTGAAGATCTTCTCCCACTCTGTAGGTTTCCTGATTAGTTTACTAGCTATGTCCTTTGCCATACAAAAGCTCTGCAGTTTAATGCAGTCCCACTTATCCAGCCTTTCTCTGATTTGTTGTGATTCTTGGTCCTTATTAAGAAAGTTTCGACCTGTGCCAAAGAGGCCTAGTGTATCTCCTATTCCTTCCTGTAGAGTTTTCAGTGTGTCAGCTTTTACCTCCAGGTCTTTGATCCATTTGGAGTTAATTCTAGTGCAAGGTGATAAAGAGGGATCCAGCTTTAGTTTTCTGCAGGTGCTTAACCAGTTCTGCCAGCACAACTTGTTGAAGAGGCTGTCTTTCTTCCATTCTATTTTTTTGGCTCCCTTTTCAAAGATTAGGTGGCCATAGGTCTGTGGTTTAATATCTGGGTCCTCAGTTCTATTCCATTGGTCTTCAGGCCTATTCCTGTGCCAGTACCAAGCTGTTTTGAGAATTATAGCTCTGTAATAGAGTCTAAAGTTTGGAATTGAAATTCCTCCAGTGCTATTCTTTCTGCTAAGAAGTGTTTTGCTATACGGAGTCTTTTATTATTCCATTTGAAAGTTTGGATTGCCTCTTCTATTTCTTTAAAGAATGACATTGGGATGTTGATGAGTATTGCATTGAATTTATAGATAGCTCTTGGCAAGATTGTCATTTTCACAATGTTGATTCTTCCAATCCAGGAGCATGGGAGGTTTTTCCATTTCCTTAGTTCTGCTTTAATTTCCTTTTTTAGGGTTTTAAAGTTTTCGTGAAAAAGGTCCTTTACATTCTTAGTTAAGCTAATTCCTAGGTACTTTATTTTCTTTGAGGCTATTGTGAAAGGAGTTTCTTTCCTGATTATTGCCTCGTTCCTCTCTCTGTTGGCATAAAGGAAGACAGTTGATTTTTAAGGGTTGATTTTATAGCCTGCTACTCTTCCAAAGCTTTGAATCAGCTCAAGGAGCTTGAGAGTAGAGTCTATAGGATTCTTTAAATACAGAATCATGTCATCTGCAAAGAGGGATAGTTTTATTTCCTCTTTCCCTACTTGGATCCCCTTTATGCTTGCTTCTTGCCTTATTGCACTGGCTAGGAATTCTAGTACTATGTTAAAGAGTAGTGGAGACAGTGGGCATCCTTGTCTTGTTCCTGATTTTAGAGGGAATGGCTTTAGATTTTCACCATTAAGTGTAATACTAGCAGTAGGTTTCTCATACACAGCCTTTATTACATTGAGGAATGTTCCATGGATTCCTAGTTTCTCCAGAGCTTTTAACATGAAGGGGTGTTGGATCTTGTCAAATGCCTTTTCCGCGTCTATTGAGACAATCATGTGATTTTTGTCCTTGCTCCTGTTGATGTGTTGACTTATATTAATTGATTTGCGTATGTTGAACCAGCTTTGCCTCCCTGTGATGAATCCTGTTTGGTCATAGTGTATAATTTTTTGATGAGTTGTTGTAGACGGTTGGCCGGTATTTTGTTGAGAAGTTTTGCAGCGATGTTCTTCAAAGATATAGGTCTATAGTTCTCCTTCTTTGATGAATCTCTGTCTGGTTTGGGGACGAGGGTTATACAGGCTTCATAGAATGAGGTTGGTAAGGAACCTTCATTTTCAATTTCGTTGAAGAGCTTGAGGAGTATTGGTGTGCGCTCTGCTTTGAAGACCTTATAGAATTCAGCTGTGAATCCATCTGGCCCTGGGATTTTCTTAAGTGGAAGTTCTCTAATTGCCATTTCTATTTCAGAGCTTGAAATAGGCTTGTTGAGTTGGCTTAGTTCTTCTTGGTTCAGTGTGGGTATGTTAATATTGGCTAGGAATTCATCCATTTCATCTAGATTCTCAAATTTCTTGGCATAAAGGTTTGAGAAGTATTCCCTCATGATATTCTGGATCTTGGTAATTTCTGTCGTGATATTACCATTTTCATCTGCGATTTTGTTTATTTCGATATGCTCTCTTCTTTTTTTAGTAAGATTTGCTAAACGCTTGTCAATGTTGTTAATTCTTTCAAAGAACCAACTCCTTGTTTTGTTGATTCTTTCTATAGTTTTTTTTTGATTCCAAATCATTTAATTCTCCTTTGATTTTAATTATTCGCTTTCTTCTACTGGGATTATGGTTGGTTAGTTGCTCTTTTTCCAGGAGCTTAAGGTGAGACATTAACTTGTTGGTTTGCAATTTTTCCAACTTGTTGTTGTTGGCACTCAGCGCTATAAATTTTCCTCTGAGTACTGCCTTTGCTGTGTCCCAAAGGAGTTGGTATTTTGTGTGCTCTTTACTGTTAAATTTCATAAACTGTTGGATTTCTGTTCTGATCTCTTCGATGACCCATTGGTGATTCAACAATGTGTTGTTCAGCCTCCATGAGTTACAGGGTTTTCGTTGGTGGAGATGTGTGTTCAGTTCCAGTTTGTGGTCTGAGACTGTACATGGAATAATTTCAGTGTTTCTGTGCGGCGAGCTCCTCGACCAGCGAGGAAGAACGACCACCACTCGAGGATTCTTCTCAAATCATACTTTATTGGAGAGCCTTTTGATTGAAGGGGGAGCAGGAAGCGAAAAAGGCCGAGGCATCAAAAGCAGCAGCTTATATAGGGAACAGGAACACGGGTCGCTCCACCATTGGCTGCCGCCCTACTGCCACAACGAGGTGCCGTGGGATTGGCCAGGGATCATCATGTGATTCACGCATGCGCATAACTTAGGACACGTAGTCGAGCACCGCATTGCCTTATGTGGAGTCGTTTACCTCTAAGGAGTCAGGAAACGGGCGCCATCTAATGGCGTTTGTCCCGGCTCCCTACATTTCTGAATCTGACCAGGTTTGTTTTATGGCCTAAGATGTGATCTATTTTGGAAAATGTTCCATGTGCTGCTGAGAAAAACGTATATTGTGTTGTTGCTACTTCTCTTCGAGGGAAAAAAAAGACTTGGGCTCTGATTTACATGCAGGATTTTTTCTGGTCTGTTGTATGTATGTTTACTCAAATACTCAGTAATGTAACTTTAACTTTTATCACATTACATGCAAAGAATTTTTAAGAACAAGATCTGTATCTTCAATTTTACCTTTGAACTGCAAAGAAAACACAGATTCTGCACATCTTTACTTCCTATTACTTAGAAATCTTGGGGCAGCAGAGCAAGTGCTCTGGTTGGGTTGATTTAAGGATCGGGCACAGGCTTGGAAGTTTGGCCAAGTGGTAGCGTGCTTGCCTAGCATGCACAAAGACCCAGATTCAATTCCTTGGTACCACATACATAGAAAGGCCAGAACTCGTGCTGTGGCTCAAATGGTAGAGCTCCCGGCTTGAAGAAAGCCCAAGGACACTGCTCAGGCCCTGAGTTCAGACCCCAGGACTGAAAAAAAATAACGAAAAGAATCAGAATCAGGCACAAATATTGTGCATAGCATGACTTTATATCTTCAAAGAGTGATTTGATTATCTGTTCCCATACAGATAAATAGAAGAGACAAAAATAACAACTGAAAGGAAGGAGCACAGTGTGCTACAGAGACATACAGGAACATGCAAGGTTTACTCCACAAATGTTTCTTTTTTGCCAGTGCTGGCCCTTGAACTCATGGACTGGGCAGTGTCCTTGAGTTTCACAAGGCTAGCTTTCTACCACGTTAGCCACAGCACCACTTCCATCTTTTTCCGTGTATGTGGTCCTAAGGAATTAAACCCAGAGCTTCATGCATATTAGGCAGGCACTATACTACTAGGCAACACTCCTGGCCCCAATATATAAAATTATGAATGATGGATGGACTTGTGGCTATAAGTCTGAGAGTTATGTCAGCACGAAGAGGAAATGAAATTATTTGTAGGGTATTAAAAATGGCAATAAATAATATGAACAATCATCATTGGCAGTAAAGAGTTTCACTCAGACTAAAATATGAGAATTGAAGAATTACTGTAGGAACATGAAGAATGCATAAAAGTAATACTGATCATATCTGGTAATATTTACTTCATGTTACTAAATTTTCACATGTCAGAATGTTTGATTTTTAAGTACTGAAAAGGGACTGAGTATTTGATTTTCTTATGAGATTTGGAGCCGTGTGTGAAATGCCAACACAGTATGCCAACACAGTATGCCAACACAGAGAGGAATCAGTGCTTCCTAAGAGCTGCAAGTTTCCTGCCTTATGGAGAACCCTTGGGGCAGACCTTGGCTTGCATGGCTCTTTACCCTCACAGCAGGTGTTCTTGGGGTGTTTGTGAAATATAAGAACACTGCCATTGTCAAGGCTAATAACCAGTCTCTCAGCTACAACCTGCTCAGCTCCCTCATCTTCTGCTTTCTCTGTTCCTTGCTCTTTATTGGCCATCCCAACACAGTCACCTGCATTCTACAGCAAACCACTTTTGGAATTGTGTTCACTGTAGCTGTTTCTGCTGTCTTGGCCAAAACTGTAACTGTCGTTCTGGCCTTCAAGATCACTCTTCCAGCAAGAAGAATGAGGTGGCTACTGGTATCAGGGGCTCCTAACTTCATCATTCCCATCTGCACCCTGATCCAGGTGACTATGGAATTTGACTGGGAACCTCTCCTCCCTTCATTGACACAGATGCATTCTCTGAATATGGTCACCTCATCATCTTATGTAGCAAGGGCTCCCTCACTGCCTTGGCCAGGGTCACTGTGGCTTTCTTTGCCTTGACCCTGCCAACACCTTCAATGAAGTCGAGTTCCTGACCTTCAGCAAGCTGTTGTTCTGTAGTGTCTGGCTCACTTTCCTGCCTATTTACCACAGTGCCAAAGGGAAAGTCATGGTGGCTGTAGAGGTCTTCTCTATCTTGGCCTCCAGTGCTGGGCTTCTGGGCTGAATCTTTGCCCCCAAGTTCACATCATTTTTTTAAGGCCAGATAGAAATTCTCTGCATGGCTTCTGGGACAGGAGACATCTTCAAACAAATAGGCCCTCTTAAGCTGAAATTTAAATATTTGACCAAATATACTAATTTGTGTTCTTGGAATCACTTCAACATATGAGTGACATTCATTTCTCTAGTAATGGTACAGTCACAAGTAGTACCCAGAACCAGGTAAATTTGAATTTAATTTTGTATTTTTTGGTTCTTTCTATTTGCTCTTTATTTAACCTTCCATCTCCTTTCATCTTCACTGTTATATTTTGTGTGTGTGTGTGTGTGTGTGTGTGTGTGTACGTGTGTGTTTGTGTGTGTGTGTGTGTGTGTGTGTGTGTGTGTGTGCGTGTGTGTGTATGAATAATAGGGCTTGAACTCGGCCTGGCCACTGTCCCTGTGCTCTACAGCTCTGGGATACCACATTCCCCTTGAGCCAAGTCCCACTTCCCATTTTCTAGAGATTAATTGGAGATAAGCCTCTGAGGTCCCTTTGTTCCCGGGCATAAGCCACCACAACCAGCTTCACTACTATATTTTCACTTCTGACTTATTTTCTTATATTGCTTTATTAATAACTTGTCTAAAATTTCTTATTTTGTGTCAGTTCTGGGGCTTCAACTTAAAGTCTGGGTACTGTCACTGAGTATTTTTGTTCAAAGCTAAGTGATTTACCTCTTAAGCCACAGCCTCACAGTTCGATCTTTGCTGGTTAACTGAAGATAACATTCTCATGAGCTTTCTGGTCCAGGTTGGTTTCCAACTGCGTTAATCAGATCCCAGCTCTTTGAGTACCTAGGAACTAAATTTTAAAGTATATTAACTTCTTGCATTCATATTATTATGCTGCTTAGTCCTCAAATACATTTCAATAATATTTTCCTATTAACATGTTCCATGATTTCATACACTCATTACTGCATTTTATTTGTTTCTATTCCCATATCTGTTTTTGCAGTATTTAAAAATCTGTTTGTTTGAATCAATCTGCCTTGCCCCATCCTCTCTAGTTCCCTTCCATCTCTCTTTTCTTTTTCCCTCTTCTTCCCCTCCTACTTCTTCTATATGGTTTTATATAAGGCTTCTTTTTCTATATGGTTTTAGAATTTCAGTATTGCTTATATATCCTACAAAATTATACTTCTAATGTATATCACAATGTATTAGATTTATGAAGCAGTAGCTGAAGAAAAATGTAGATTCCTAAGTTTGCTTATACATTGCTGGATATGCTTTTCAACATATCCTTGTTTAATTATTTTTTCATATATTTTTATTATAATTAATAGAAGGGTTACATTACATTCACCAGATAGAAGGTGCAGAGTGAATTAATTCACACATATTAATACACTTTCTCCTCTCTTGGTCCCCATTTCCCTCCCCCTCAACACAATCCCTCATCTTGTTTCCCCCCCTTCCCTATCTAATTTCAAATAACCAAATACAAATATATCCAATATATCAGATAACAAAGTGAGATAGTGTAACAATATGAGATAACCAAGGGACAGCAAAAGAGATGAGAGATAACATAGTACATTAAGGAAAACAATCACTCATTTTATGGCTTTTGTTTCTATATTCTAGAGGTCCTTTCATTTAGCGTCATACTATAGGGCCTTATGTATCTAGGTTTTGGTCTATTACAAATCTCTGTTTAATTATTTTTCAATTATGGAACATACATATATTAGATATGTACTCGGTTATCTGATGATTATAACAATGTTACATTTGTATTACCTTCTTTTTATGAAATGCATTATTCATTATTTTAAATTGACTGAATTATTGGGCTGTATACATGTTTAATGAAACATAACTATTTAAGACATAGTGTCACATAATTACTGTGCTTATGTTCCTTTCAAAAGGGACAGTACTGAGCAAATATTTCTAAATTGTTAATATTTTATAAGAGATGGTGAAATTCTTTGTTTCTAATGAAGCTCATTTTTTATTTCTTTTTAATTTTATCAACAGGGTTGGTTTGTTATTGTTGAGTTAAACACTGCTTACACATTCAGTAGCAATCTTATTAACAATTATGACAATATACAAACTCCCCAGTATCAAGTGTGCAGAAGTCAGAGTGTAGGTTGACCATTAGGAAGGAGAGCAAGTTATCAAGTATGAGTAATGAAAAAGTGACAAGGGATGGTCCTTAAGACATCCCATCCATGTTATGCAAATGTTATACCCATTGTGGATAGAAGCTCTGGTGTCCACAATAGCGATAATAATCATAAAAATCAAGCGGACAAGCCAGAAGTTTGGCCTAGTGTTAAAATGCTTGCCTAGCATACACGAAGACTTGGGTGTGATTTCTCAGTACCACATACACAAAATATGCCAGAAATGTGCTGTGGCACAAGTGGTAGTGTGCTAGCCTTGAGAAAGCCCAAGGATAGCGCTCAGCACCTGAGTTCAGGCCTCAAGACTGTCAAAAAAATCAAGAGGTCATGTAAAGGCTTTCTACTCCCTGAAATGATAGTTCATGAGATGAGAAGGCCACTCAAAGTGGTAGCAAGTATTTCTGGGAAGTACATCTCAAATACACATAGTATTTTATGTATTTATAGATTCACTGAAAAGGGCATATGTATGACTGGGTTGAGTCCCCTTTCATTAGGATGATGTCCCCAGCTTCTGATCACCTTATTTCCACAAAATCAGAGTGAAACTAACTCCCTTACTATCATGGTTGAATAATGTCACATACTTTAATATTATAATTCTTGCTGAAAGGATATAGAAAATATCTTCTAAAACACACAAGACAAAGTAAAGTAAAGAAACAAAGGAACAACTCTTTTAGATGCAGAAAACCAAGATCAAATACAATTCATAGCAAATATACTGGTGACAAAAACAAGATTCATCTATTATCCTATATACTGAGGAGTCTGAGATCTGAGGATCATAGAGCCAGATTAGGCAAGAAAGTCCATGAGACCCTCAGGTACAATTCACCATCACCACTCCCTAAAGTAGAAGTGGAGCTGTGGTACAAGTGGCAGAATGTTAACCTCTGAGTGCAAATGCTCAGAGACAGTACCCAGGCCCAGTGTCCTATACACACATCTACACACACACACACACACACGCACGCACACACACACACACACACACACACACACACAGAGGGACAAGAACACGAGAAGTGGGCTTTCAGGAATCATCGGGTGTGGGGAAAATCTTTCACTTAGTCTTCCACATTTGAGTATATGTTGAGTATATGTGACAATCCTTGGATCCTATTGGCCTTCACATTCCTAGTCTTCTCTTGATTAAAAGAAAAAAAATGACAAGCAAGGATATTTTTCGGATAAGGATCAAACAAAATTCTTTGAAACAGGAAATTTAAGTAGCCAAGTAAAAGGAAATTAGCAATCACAGTTATAATCTGGAAATAAATACTACACTCTAACATACTTCTATCAGAATCGTACAACACATACTCTTGGTCTTTCATAAGCTCCAAAATGTAGTCTCATTTCTTTTGCCTCAGGTCTTCTCCCTGTAGTTTGAAATGAAAGTGTGGCTTGTATTTTCTCTCTTTACCCCAATGTGATAGCAGAGCTGAAACACTCACTTCCTAGAAGAGAGATATAAAAAGGCTCTTCAAAATACAAGGAACTTTGGTAGGAAATTGGTCATAATGCAGTAGTAAGGACAGTAATGCAAATATATTGCACTAGTCTCACACATTCTAGTTATGGTAAAATTGCATTGACCACTTTACTGAGAACATTTTATTCAAAGCTCTTGATTCCTTAGAATTAAAAATATTTTCACATTTCAGGTATAAAAAATACTGTGTTTATGGACTAAGGTTTGATGCTTAGTTTATATTGAATTTTAAAAAAGGGACTTAAAGTCTTAGGTTTTCTTAAAGATTGCAACATATATACTTTCACAGCCCTTTGGTTAAAGGAAAAATAGCCTTTTTTTGTTTGGGTTTTTGTTTTGTCTTTTAGTCGTGGGGCTTGAACTCTGGGCCTGATCTTCAGCTCAAGGCTATTGCTCTACCACTTTGAGCCACAGCACCACTTCTAGTTTTCTGGTAGCTAATTGGAGATAGGAGTGTCATGGACTTTTTGTACCTGGGCTGGCTTTAAGCCACAGTTCACAGATCTCAGACTTCTGAGTAGCTAGGATTACATGAGCCACCAGCACCTGGTTTGAAATATGAATTATACTGAAAACTGAACATGAACAAAAATTCTGTGCCATGTCACCCTGACAAACAGTTTAAATTGCTGACTTCTTCTGAGATTGGGGAGAAAAGGATAAAGTATCCAGATGGAAATATTGGAGTTTTTGTTTTGTTTGGTATGTTTTATTTTTTCCATTCCTGGGGCTTGAACGTATGGCGTGAACACTGTCCTTGGGTTTTCTTAAGGCTAGTGCTCTATCACTGGAGTCACCGAACCACTTGCTGCTTTTTTTCTATGTATGTGGTACCAAGAATTGAACTAGTGTTAGAGAGCAAACACTCAACCACTTAGGCCATAGTATTGACTTGAAAAATTGGGGCTTTGTCAATGTTCTGCCATAAAACGTATTTCCCAAATTCCTGACCACTTCAGAACTGTACAAAACTAAAGATTCCTACACTGAAAAAAAGTGAATCTGAGATCTGAACTTATACCATTCTCCTCTTCACATATCCACTCTTCAATGACAATGAAAAAATAACAAATCAATGTAAATAATGTAACCATGAACAATGAAACAAGGAAATAATTTCTCAATGGAAATGAAACAATTTTCAACAAATCTCAGACACAAAATTTATAAGACAACACACTAGAAATTGAGGAGCGTAATGAACGTGTTCACAGGCATGACAATGAAAAAAAGCCTCAGAAACAAAGGAAAATTATGCTTGTATAAGAAATATCAAGGAATAATTAGATATCATCAGAAAGAATACAGAGAAATTATGCATGTATAAAGTCACTTTAAGGAAGCCATTACTACATTTGCTCAGTGGGGCATTAGGAGAAGAGGACAAAAAAAAATTCATGGGGCCAGGCGTTCGGCCTAGTGGTAGAGTGCTTGCCTAGCATGCACGAAGACCCATGTTCGATTGCTCAGTACCACATACATATAAGACAACTGGATGGAAGTGCTGCTGAGGCTCAAGTGGTAGAGCTCTAGCCTTGAAAAAGACCAAGGACAGTACTCAGGGCCTGAGCTCAAGTCCAGGACTGGAAAAAAAACAAAAAAAACCATTCATGAAGGTAAAAAATTAATGTATTCATACAGTATGAAGAACAGTAAACTGAATGGACTATATCATCAGCTTCTGCACTGTAGGTACTGTTTAAAGGAATTGTCTACAGTGGAAAATGTATGTTATCTCTGAGTACAAAAAAAAATTCAGGGCCGGGAGTTCGGCATAATGGTAGAGTACTTGCCTAGTATGAAGGAAGATCAGGGTTTGACTTCTCTGTACCACATTCATAGAAAAAAGCTGGATGTGGTGCTGCGGCTTAAGTGGAAGAGATGTAGCCTAACCATGAGGTAGTTCAAGGACAGTGCTCAGGCCCTCAGATCAAGCCCAAGTCTAGCAAAAAGAATTGCAGTATAAAATATAATTACAGGAATGTGCAGCAAAATATCAGTTGAATTGTGATGAGTGCACAAAAATCATGAGAAGTTTATACATATTCTCTAAGGAAAAAACAAATAGAAAACATACGAACATGCATAGTTATCTCCGTAGATCAATGATCATTAATATTTGAATTATCTACAAAAATAATTACAATATAAAGACAGTAAACTAGAAGAGAAGGACTAATTCCTGTTGCTACACAAGAAAAACCATCTTTAAATATAAAGATACACGTTATGGAGTGGTCCTGGATGTACACTTTGGTGGAATCAAAATTTCAGCTATTCATAAGAAAATAATCTGACAGAGCTATAGTAAACAATGATGATCACATTTAAGAATATCTGGGAAATCTCCAAGGAATTCAGTTTTAAGTAACTTCACCTCAAGAGAATGGTAAGTAGGAGCTCATATTTATATCAATATTTATATCAATTTCCTCAACTGGACACTTCCACAATGTAGACATGAGCAATGTATTACATTTTAACTTGTAAATAGACACGTATATTTAAAAAACAAATAAACATGAAGAGACATAGACATAAAGGCATAACAAATATATTTATGTGAAACTGTTCAAATCATATCTCAGGAAAAGGATGACTAAAGGAATAAAGGGACTAATTAAGATTACAGTGTTTTCCTAGAAATGTATTGATCTTTAATAGGTTTTGTGATAAAAGGTATGCTAAAGAGAACATCAAATCACAAGATAAAGAAAAAACTAAAATCCAAATCCATGACTCTATGTGGTGATTTTGAGGCATCTAGATCAGTTACAGATTAAAAAGTCTAGAATGTCAGAAACGACATTGCTGCAGTTCATAAAATATTCCATCTATTGGACTCATTTAACATGACAGAACATTTCATGACAGCAACTGCAATGTACACAATCTATCAAATAACATAGTGCATTCACCACCAGATGATGCCATATTCTACAAAACACATTATAGATTTTAACGTTCATAAATATTGTATTATATGCTCTGTATCTATAAAGCTATACTGAAATAAAACTAGAAAGCAGCATGTTTAAATCCTCTGGAGAAGCAAACAAGTAATCGCAAATTTTAAACTGCACACACAAAGGGAAGCCTTCAGGAAACTTAAAGGTTCCCAGGATACAGAGACAAGAATGTAGGTTACTAGCAGTGAGCTCACTTAGTACCCAGTATGCTTGAGGAAATAGGGTCCACCTAGAACACCATACAAAAGTGTCCAAGTATATGATAATATATTTTAAGAAGAAAAGCATCTTTGTCCACATAGGACATTAGTGTCTATATAGTAACATGTGCAAACATTCCTGGAACTAATGGATTGTTCAGTATCATATCACACAAAACCAGAATAATACACAACAATGCAAAATTTGTTTACATTTATTATAATTTCTTCTGTTAATTATATTAACTCAATTATCTTAGTTATATTATTACATTATATTGTATTAACATTTTATTAACTGTGTGGATTAATAATTATGCTAGATTTATATTGAAATAAATTCAGATAACATACTATATAGTATATATAATATGTATATGTATGCATTATTACATATTATATTATATATTAAAATAATAGTATATTAATTATATGTATTGTCATATTACCATTCCATATACACTATATAATTTACGTATTATATATAGATGTAAGTAGAGATATATACTTCTCGGTGCTGGACCCAGGCATTGAACTCAGTGCCTGGGTACTAAGCCTGAGCTTTATTGCTCAAGGTATTTCTCAACCAATTGAACCACAGCTCCAATTCTGAGATATTAGGTTTGGTTTGGTTTCATTTTGAGGTGTGTGTGTGTGTGTGTGTGTGTGTGTGTGTGTGTGTGTGTGCATGCGTGCGTATGTGTGTTTGGTAGGTAATTAGAGATTAGAGTCTCAAGGCCTTTCCTACCCAGGGTGGCTTTGAATTCTGATCCTTGGATCTTAGCCCCCTGGGTAGTTAGGATTATAAGCATAAACCACAAGTGGTTGGCTATAATGAATTTTCTAACACAAAGTAATTACTATATAAAAATATGAACTCTTTCCTAAAATTAAAAGACAGTAATGATTCAATTTCCTCTTCTCTTCTTTAAGTCAATAGATTGTAAGAAAAGGACAGTGTTCACTTCAAATAAGAAAGAGATACATTCAAATGAAGATTTGAGTCAAATGGTATCATTTTGACTTAATTTATAGAAATGTACAATAACTCATTGTCCTTGTCTTCATAGCTCTAGGGCATGAGGTATAGAAAATTTCATGACAATATTTTTCCTTCATTGGAAGGATCTAAATATAATTTTGACTCATGTGGCCAGGTCATTGTCATGCATGCAGATGTACCCATTTGAAGTGTATAATTCCAATGCTTACCAAAAGCCACCCCCTCAAAGATAAATAGATCTATCAGTAGTGCTCTTTTACAAATATCTGGATTCATAAATGTGCAAATATCTATATATCTATATTTAAGAGTAGTGAAGGACCTGATGGAAGATTGTGGTAGAAAATGCATTTATCCTCATCATTTGTTCAGCAAAATAATGTGATGCTTGGAGAAGTGTGTATGTGTGTGTGTGTGTGTGTGTGTGTGTGTGTGTGTATGTTACCTGTGTCAATATGTGTATCAGTGTTGCGGCTTGAACTCAAGGCCTGGGAACTGTTCCTGTAACAATTTGCTCAAGGCTAGTGCTCTAACACTTGAGCCATCGGTCCATTTCCAAATTTTTGTGGGTTATTTCTAGAAAAAGGGTCTCACAGATATTTCTGCTTGGCTGGTTTTGACCTTGATTCTCATATCTCAGCCTCCTGAGTAGTTAGGAGTACAATCATGAGCCACTGGCACTCAATTACGAGTATGGAGAAGCACTGTGCTCAAAATTGCAGAGCTGAGGAATGGCCCAACCAAATGTAACTTCTGCCTTCTTATGCCCAGGGCAAGCACCAACATTCTGTTTTAACATCCAACATTCTGATTCTGTTCCAGCAGATCTCAGATTTCCCCATTTTAAGTAGAACAACTTGTTCTCCTTGTTCTTAATTGGGAAGAAATAGAAGTGTTTAGAAAATACACTACGAATCTAGAACAAAACAGCTTAGAAAGTGTGCATTTTACCAGGCATGGTGGCTAACGCCACCTAGGTGATTATAAATCAAGAAACATTGAACCATGGAATTATTTAATATCTGAATTGTTTGAGAACAGCAATAATTCAGGAATGTTCTTCTAACAAATAATATCAAAAAGATGTACCATATTACTTTTTAAAATTCATAAAGAAATATACCCTTTGACTAATCAGTAAAAATTATCTACTATACCAACCTGAGAGTTTCAACTGAATAGCAAAAACAGATGATGGAAAATAAAGATAGATAGACAGAGTGATCAAACGATAGACAGATAGATGACATACATGCATACATACATAAATACATACATACGTACGTACAGTACATATGTACATACAAACATACATACATAGACAGGTACATAGATGGATGATAGGTAGATTGATTGAAGATAGATACCCAAAAGACTAATGATATATCGTTGGGTGGATGATTTATAGATAGCAATAAGTACAAGATAGTGAGATGGGGGGGTGGTAGACCAACAATTTAATGTGTCACTTCAAGCTCCTGGGAAAAGAGGAACAAACCAACAGTAATCCCAGTAGAAGGAAGCAGAATTAAATGAATTGGAGTCCAAAAAAGCTATAGAGAGAATCAACAAAACAAGGGTTTTGCTCTTTGAAAAAATTAACAAATTGATAAACCCTTAGAAAATCTTACCAAAAAAAGAGTGGAACATACGGAAATAAACAAAATCACAGAAAAAAATGATAATATCACGATAGAAATCACCAAGATCCAGAGCATCATGAGGGAATCGTTCTCAAACCATTACACCAACAAATCTGAGAATCTAGAAGAAATGGATGAATTTCTAGCCAATACCCACACTGAACCAAGAAGAACTAACCCAAACAGGCCTATTTCAAGCACTGAAATAGAAATGGCAACAAGAGACTTTCCACCTAAGAAAAGCCCAGGGCCAGATGGAGTCACAGCTGAATTCTACAAGGTCTTCAAAGCAGAGCTCACACCAGTACTCCTGAAGCTCTTCAACGAAATTGAAAATGAAGGTTCTTTACGAAATTCATTCTATGAAGCCAGTATAACACTCATCTTCAAACCAGACAGAGATTCATCAAAGAAAGAGAACTATAAACCTATTTCTTTGATGAACATTGATGCAAAACTTCTCAACAAAATACTGGGCAACCATCTACAACAACTCATCAAAAAATTATACAGTATGATCAAACAGGATTCATCACAGGGAGGCAAAGCTGGTTCAACATATGCAAATCAATTAATATAATTCAACACATCAACAGGAGCAAGGACAAAAATCACATGACTGTCTCAATAGATGCAGAAAAGGCATTTGACAAGATCCAACACCCCTTTATGTTAAAAGCTCTGGAGAAACTAGGAATCCATGGAACATTCTTCAATATAATAAAGGCTGTGTATGACAAACCCACTGCTAGTATTACACTTAATGGTGAAAATCTAAAGCCATTTCCTGTAAAATCAAGGATGCCCACTCTCTCCACTCCTCTTTAACATAGTATTAGAATTCTTATCCAGTGCAATAAGGCAAGAAGCAAGCATAAAGGGGATCCAAGTAGGGAAAGAGGAAATAAAACTATCCCTCTTTGCAGATGGTATGATTCTGTATTTAAAGAATCCTAAAGACTCTACTCCCAAGCTCCATTTGCTGATTCAAATCTTTGGAAGGGTAGCAGGCTATAAAATTGACCCTCAAAAATCAACTGCGTTCCCCTATGCCAACAGTGAGATGAATGAGGCAATAATCGGACAGCAACTCCTTTCGCAATAGCCACAAAGAAAATAAAGTACTTAGGAATGAGCTTAACTAAGAATGTAAAGGACATTTCTGATGAAAACTTTAAAATCCTGAAAAAGGAAATGAAAGCAGAACTGAGGAAATGGAAAACCTCCCATGCTCCTGGATTGGAAGAATCAATATTGTGAAAATGACTATCTTTCCCAGGGCTATCTACAAATTCAACACAATGCCCATCAATATCCCAATGCCTTTCTTTGAAGAAATAGAAGAGGCAATCCAAAATTTCATATGGAATAATAAAAGACCTTGTATAGCAAAAACTTTTCTTAGCAGAAAGAACAGCACAGTAGGAATTTCAATACCAAACTTTAGACTCTATTACAGAGCTATAATTATCAAAAGAGCTTGGTACAGGCACAAAAGCAGGCCTGAAAAACAATGGAATAGAACTGAAGACCCAGATATTAAACCACAGACCTATGGCCACCTAATTTTTGACAAGGGACCCAAAAAAATAGAGTGGAAGAAAGCCTCTTTAAGAACTGGTGATGGCAGAACTCGTTAAGCACCTGCAGAAAACTAAAATTGGATCCTTCTTTGTCACCCTGCACTAGAATTATCTCCAAATGGATCCAAGACCTGGAGGTAAAAGCCGACACATTGAAAACTTTACAAGAAGGAATAGGAGATACACTAGGCCGAAACTTTCTTAATAAGGACCGAAATCACAATAAATGAGAAAGGTGGATAAGTGGGACTGCATTAAACTTCAGAGCTTTAGTACATTAATTAGGAAGCCTACAGAGTGGGAGAAGATCTTCACCAACCATACAACGGATAAAGGCCTCATATCTAAAATATATCAACAGCTCAAAAAATTGAATCAATCCAAAATTAATCTCCGAAGTAACGAACATCCCATTAAAAGATGGAACGAAGATTAAAGAGAGTCTTCTCTGAAGAAGAAACAAAACTGGCCTGTAGACATATGAAGAAATGCTCAACATCTCTGGACATAAAAGAAATGCAAATCAAAACAACTCTAAGATTCCACCTCACCGCAGTTAGAATAGCCAGGATCAAGAAAACTAATAACAACAGATGCTGGAGGGGATGTGGCCAGGAGGAATCACTACTACACTGTTGGTGGGAGTGCAAACTCGTTCAACCACTAAGGAAAGCAGTATGGCAGTGCCTCTAAAGACTAAACATAGAGCTACCCTATGACCCAGCAATTCCACTACTTGGCATTTACCCAATCATTCAGAAAAAGAGACATACTAAGTTCACCAGCACCACAATGTTCATTGCAGCACTATTTACCATAACAAAGATATGGAACCAACCTAGATGTCCCTCAGTTGATGAAAGAATCAACAAGATGTGGTATTTGTACACAGAGGAATTTTAGGCTGCTGTCAGAAAGAAGGACATCGCCCCATTTGTTAGGAAATGGAAAGACTAAAAAAATCATATTAAGTGAAGTAAGCAAGACTCAAAGGACCTTAGGCTCAATGGTTTCCCTCATTTGCCATAATCAGTAGAAAACTTGGGCTCTTCTAGCAGAGATTTGCAATAGAGCAAAACCTTGATACCAAAGGCCATATAGTATGATACTAAATTAAATGTTCTCTAGGATATAGAAACATAAGCCATATAATGAATGATTGTTGTCCATAAAGTACTATGCTATCTCTCATCTCCTTTGTTGTCCCTTGGTTATCTCATTTTGTTAGAGTATCTCGCTTTGTTACCTGATATATCGGATATATTTGTATTTGTTTATTTGAAATTGGATAGTGTAATGGGGAAAAGAAGATAAGGGATGGAGATGGGGGGAGGGAAAATGGGACAAGACAGTTGGAAGGGAGTCAAAGTATGTGATTTAATGCACCTTCTATCTGGCAAATATCATGCAACCCTTCTATTAATTACAATAAAAATATATGAAAAAAATCCCTCCTTGAATACTTGTTTATTAAACATGAAAAAAGGAACCCACTTATTACTTGACTTCTTTTTTTTCTTTTTTTATTGTAATTAGTAAAAGGGTTACATGATATTTGCCAGATAGAAGGTGCATTAATTCACATACATTGATACCCTTTCACATGTCTTGGTACCCGTATCCCTCCCCCCCACACCCCCCACCCGTCTTGATTTTCCCCCCTTCCCTATCAAATTTCAAATATCCAACTACAAATAAATTCAATAAATCAGATAACAAAGTGAGATACTATACCAATATGAGATAACCAAGGGACAGCAAAGGAGATGAGAGACAACATAGTACATTAAGGACAACAATCATTCATTATATGGCTTTTGTTTCACTATCCTGGAGGTCCTTTCAATTAGCTTCACATCATATGTCCTTATGTATCAAGATTTTGCTCTATTGGAAATCTCTGCTAGTAGAGCCCAAGGTTTCTACTGATTATGATGAATGAGGGAAACCATTGAGCCTAAGTTCCTTTGAGTCTGGCTTACTTCACTTAATATGATTTTTTCTAAGTCTTTCCATTTCCTAACAAATGGGACGATGTCATTCTTTCTGACAGCAGCATAGAATTCCATTGTGTACAAATACCACAACTTGTTGATCCACTCATCAACTGAGGGACATCTAGGTTGGTTCCATATCTTTGCTATGGTGAATAGTGCTGCAATGAACATGGTTGTGCTAGTGGGTTTAGTATGTCCTTGTTTCTGGGTGGTTGGGTAAATGCCAAGTAGTGGAATTGCTGGGTCATAGGGGAGTTCTATGTTTAGCCTTTTGAGGCACTGCCACACTGCTTTCCATAGTGGTTGAATGAGTTTGCACTCCCACCAACAGTGTAGTAGTGATCCCTCCTGGCCACATCCCCTCTAGCATCTGTTGTCATTCGTTTTCCTGATCCTGGCCATTCTAGCTGGAGTGAGGTGGAATCTTAGAGTTGTTTTGATTTGCATTTCTTTTATGACCAGAGATGTTGAGCATTTCTTCATGTGTCTATAGGCCATTTTTTTTTCTTTTTCAGAGAAGACCCTCTTTAAGCCTTTGGCCCATTTTTTAAAGGGATGGTTGTTACTTTGGAGGTTAGTTTTGGAGTGATTCAATTTTTTGAGTTGTTGATATATTTTAGATATGAGGCCTTTGTCCGTTGTTTGGTTGGTAAAGATCTTCTCCCACTCTGTAGGCTTCCTGATTAGTTTACTAGCTATGTCTTTTGCCATACAAAAGCTCTGCAGTTTAATGCAGTCCCACTTATCCAGCCTTTCTCTGATTTGTTGTGATTCTTGGTCCTTATTAAGAAAGTTTCGCCCTGTGACATGGAGGCCTAGTGTATCTCCTATACCTTCCTGTAGAGTTTTCACTGTGTCAGCTTTTACCTCCAGGTCTTTGATCCATTTGGAGTTAATTCTAGTGCAAGGTGACAAAGAAGGATCCAACTTTAGTTTTCTGCAGGTGCTTAACCAGTTCTGCCAGCACAACTTGTTGAAGAGGCTGTCTTTCTACCATTCTATTTTTTGGCTCTCTTGTCAAAGATTAGGTGGCCATAGGTCTGTGGTTTAATATCTGGGTCCTCAGTTCTATTCCATTGGTCTTCAGGTCTGTTCCTGTGCCACTACCAAGCTGTTTTGAGAATTATAGCTCTGTAATAGAGTCTAAAGTTTGGAATTGAAATTCCTCCAGCGCTGTTCTTTCTGCTAAGAAGTGTTTTTGCTATACGGGGTCTTTTATTATTCCATTTGAAAGTTTGGATTGCCTCTTCTATTTCTTTAAAGAATGACATTGGGATGTTGATGGGTATTGCATTGAATTTGTAGATAGCTCTTGCCAAGATTGTCATTTTCACAATGTTGTTTCTTCCAATCCAGGAGCATGCGAGGTTTTCCATTTTCTTGGTTCTGCTTTAATTTCCTTTTTTAGGGTTTTAAAGTTTTCGTCAAAAAGGTCCTTTACATTCTTAGTTAAGGTAATACCTAGGTACTTTATTTTCTTTGAGGCTATTGTGAAAGGAGTTTCTTTCCTGATTATTGCCTCGTTCCTCTCACTGTTGGCATAAAGGAAGGCAGTTGATTTTTGAGGGTTGATTTTATAGCCTGCTACTCTTCCAAAGCTTTGAATCAGCTCAAGAAGCTTGGGAGTAGAGTCTATAGGATTCTTTAAATACAGAATCATGTCATCTGCAAAGAGGGATAGTTTTATTTCCTCTTTCCCTACTTGGATCCCCTTTATGCTTGCTTCTTGCCTCATTGCACTGGCTAGGAATTCTAGCACTATGTTAAAGAGTAGTGGAGATAGTGGGCATCCTTGTCTCCTTCCTGATTTTAGAGGGAATGGCTTTAGATTTTCACCATTAAGTGTAATACTAGCAGTAGGTTTCTCATACACAACCTTTATTACATTGAGGAATGTTCCATGGATTCCTAGTTTCTCCAGAGCTTTTAACATAAAGGGGTGTTGGATCTTGTCAAATGCCTTTTCCACATCTATTGAGACAATCATGTGATTTTTGTCCTTGCTCCTGTTGATGTGTTGAATTATATTAATTGATTTGCGTATGTTGAACCAGCTTTGCCTCCCTGTGATGAATCCAGTTTGGTCATAGTGTATAATTTTTTTGATGAGTTGTTGTAGACGGTTGGCCAGTATTTTGTTGAGAAGTTTTGCATCGATGTTCATCAAAGATATAGGTCTATAGTTCTCTTTCTTTGATGAATCTCTGTCTGGTTTGGGGATGAGGGTTATACTGGCTTCATAGAATGAGTTTGGTAAGGAACCTTCATTTTCAATTTCGTTGAAGAGCTTGAGGAGTATTGGTGTGCACTCTGCGTTGAAGACCTTATAGAATTCAGCTGTGAATCCATCTGGCCCTGGGCTTTTCTTAGGTGGAACTTCTCTAATTGCCATTTCTATTTCAGAGCTTGAAATAGGCCTGTTGATTTGGCTTAGTTCTTCTTGGTTCAGTGTGGGTATGTTAATATTGGCTAGGAATTCATCCATTTCATCTAGATTCTCAAATTTGTTGGCATAAAGGTTTGAGAAGTATTCCCTTATGATATTCTGGATCTTGGTAATTTCTGTCGTGATATTACCATTTTCATCTGCGATTTTGTTTATTTCGATATGCTCTCTTCTTTTTTGGTAAGATTTGCTAAGGGCTTGTCAATTTTGTTAATTCTTTCAAAGAACCAACTTCTTGTATTGTTGATGCTTTCTATAGTTTTTTTGGATTCCAAATCATTTAATTCTGCTTTGATTTTAATTATTTGCTTTCTTCTACTGGGATTAGGGTTGGTTTGTTGCTCTTTTTCCAGGAGCTTAAGGTGAGACATTAACTTGTTGGTTTGCAATTTTTCCAACTTGTTGTTGTAGGCACTCAGTGCTATAAATTTTCCTCTGAGTACTGCCTTTGCTGTGTCCCAAAGGAGTTGGTAGTTTGTGTGCTCCTTACTGTTAAATTTCATAAACTGTTGGATTTCTGTTCTGATCTCTTCGATGACCCATTGGTGATTCAACAATGTGTTGTTCAGTCTCCATGAGTTACAGGGTTTTCGTTGGTGGAGATGTGTGTTCAGTTCCAGTTTGATGCCTTTGTGGTCTGAGAGTGTGCATGGAATAATTTCAGTGTTTCTGAATCTGTCCAGGTTTGTTTTATGGCCTAAGATGTGATCTATTTTGGAAAATGTTCCATGTGCTGCTGAGAAAATCGTATATTGTTTTGTTTCTGGGTGGAATATTCTGCAGATGTCTGTTAGATCTAGTTGGTCTATATAGTTGTTCAGTTCTAAGGTTTCTCTGTTGAGTTTTTGCCTTGTTGATCTGTCCATAGGTGAAAGTGGTGTGTTAAAGTCACTGACAATCACTGTATTTCGATCTATGTATGGTTTCAGTGTAAGTAAAGTTTGCTTGATGAAGTTTGGAGCTCCGGGATTGGGTGTGTAAATATTTAGGATCGTTATGTCTTCCTGGAGGAAAGATCCCTTTAGTAGTATGTAGTACCCTTCTTTGTCTTTTCTTACTAATTTTGGTTTGAAGTCTATTTTATCTGATATGAGGATGGCAACTCCAGCCTGTTTATGGGGGCCGTTAGCTTGATAGAGTTTATTCCAACCTCTCACTTTCAAAAGATGCTTGTTTTTTGGGGTAAGATGTGTCTCTTGAAGACAGCAGAATGATGGGTCTTGCTTTTTGATCCAACTAGACAGCCTATGCCGTTTAATTGGAGAGTTGAGTCCATTGATATTGAGAGTTAGGATTGAGAGATATTTATTAGGTCCTACCATTTTTAAAAGCTTTTATTTGGGCCTGTGTCTTGACAGTTCTTGTGGTCCTTAGGTGGTATGCTGTTTAGGTGCCATTTCTTTGGCTATATTGACTTTATGTTGGTTTTCTATGTATAGAACATCTTTCAGAATTTTCTGTAGTGTTGGTTTTGTTGCGACATATTGTTGCAGCTTTTCCCTGGAATGGAATGTTTTTATTGTTCCCTCAGTTATGAATGAGAGCTTAGCTGGGTACAGTATTCTTGGTTGGTAGTTATTTGACTTAAGGGCATGAAATATATGCTTCCAGTCACTTCTTGCTTGCATGGTCTCTGCTGAGGAATCTGGGGTTATTCTGATTGGTTTTCCTTTATAGGTTACTGAACCCTTTTCCCTGGCTGCCTTTAGGATCCTTTTTTTGGTTTCTACTGATCCAGTTCGAATTACGATGTGGCGGTGAGATGTTCTTTTCTGGTCAGGTCTGTTTGGGGTTCTAAAAGCTTCTTGTATCTGGATGGGTCTGCCCTTCTGGATATTTGGGAAATTCTCTGAGATGATTCCCTGAAGTATATTTCCAATACCATTGACCTCTTTTCCAGACCCTCCTCAATACCAATTAGCCTTAAATTAGGCTTCCTAATTGTATCTTGGACCTCCTGAAGCGCTCTCTCATTTTTCCTAGATTTGGATTGACTCATTTTCTGTTCTTTCTCTATATTAACTAAATTATCTTCAGCCCCGGAAATTCTCTCATCTGCATTGTCTAACCTACTGTCAAAGCTATCTACTTTATTTTTCATCTCCCTTGCTACTAATTGCTCATTTTTGATGCCTTGCATCTCTTCTTTTAGATCATGTATTGATTTCTTAGGTCCTTGATTTCCATTTGAGTGGTTAGCTCAGTAGCTTTATTTTCTTTGAACATTTGTTGGAGTTCGGTCACCTTTTTATTTGTGGATTCTATGAATTCATCCATCTTTCTTTGAACAGCCTTTATTATGGCCTCCTTTATGACTTCTTCTTTTTCACTTATCACCTTGTTTATGGTTTCCTCTTGTTCAGCTATGGCTTCCTCCCTTATCTCTTTCTTCATCTTTTCACATTTTTCATTAATGATGTTTATTAATTGCATTTGTACAGCACTTGGAAGACTCTCCTCTAGGTTTGCCAATGACTGTTCCATTGGCTGTTTACATTGGGTGAGGGAGGTGGGAGATGTTGTTTCTTGATTTGACATTTTTCTTGAGTTTCTTGTTCTGCCCATTTGAAAGTGGGAGCAAGATTAATACTAAACACGATTATAGTTTTTCAGATATAACCAACCTAGACCTCTGTAGCTGGCAGACTCTAGATGTTCACAAGTTTTGATTGGTGTTATCACTCTTTGTTTTTGTGCAGTTACTGACTAGTCTAATTATTCACTGATAAGTGATTTATATCCAAAACAATAAGCCTCTCAATCCAATCTCTATTGTCTTTAAGTCCCTCTGAGCCTAGAGAATAATTAAACACCTAGATATACAATGTTGCTCAACAGCCATCAAGTGTAGATCCATGCAGTATAAGGGTTGAAAGACAAGCAGAGGTCTAGAGACAGAAAAATAGAATGAGAGAGGTCAGGGGTAAGTAGGTAGAGTATTTGAGTACAAAGTTTGGAAAGTGTTAGAATAAAACTTATGTGTTGCTGCACGACTAGCTCTTAGCCCAGCCAGTGTCCTCACAGTGGACCATGGGATGGATCTGCGAGCTTCCGTCTGAGCGCGGTTGGCCGAGGTTTTCCTGTGCTGCTTCCAGGGGCGGCCCCAAGCCAAGGGTCTGGGGATTGAGAGTTTCAGGAGCTCTCAGCAAGACCAGCAGGAGGCCCCTCTGTTCCCAGGGGCGGGGCCCAGCTGGGGACGTGGGCTCCAAGGGCGGGCCACGCCTTTTTGGTTCTCAGAAGGGGAGCTTGGCTGCTGGTCAGCCCTTCAGATCCCTGCTGTGTTTCCACCGCTTTGTCAGAGTCTGTGACTGTGGGGCGGGCCCTCGGTGGTGTCTTGCTCAGGATTCCCAGCTGGAGGATGCCCCGCTGGAGAATTGAGGGGGGGCAGATGCTGGCTCCTATTTACTGGCACCCCCTACCCACTTTTGTAAGGCAGGGTCCCAAAGTCCTCCACTCTCCAGATCCAGTGTCCTGGGTGAGGAGCCTGGTGGGTGGGTGGGAGCTGGGACAGCTCTGCCTCCCCTGGTGGGGTGCTGAGTCTTAGGGTCCGCCCGCTTGTCAGTCTCCAGTCAGAGGGCTGGGGGTTGAGCCCGTTGGGCGGGTGGGAGTTGGGGCAGCCCTGCCTCCCTTGGTGGGGTGCTGGGTCTTATGGGTATCCCTCCTGTCAATCTCCAGTCAATGGCCTGAGGGAGGGGGCTGTTGAGGGGAGGGACAGGATTCTAAATTCCTTGCCCCCCTGCTCCCGCCAGTCTTTCTCGGGGCGGGGTGTTCGGGTCTGAGTTAAGTTCTATTGCTTGGCACCCTCTCTGCTTTCCCGATGTGTTTGGGGATGCCCTGTATTACTCAGGCCTCTGTGTCCGTCTGCGGGTGCTCCATGGTGGTGGGGAGTGTTTCACTCCCTTCTGGTCTCCGCCACCGCCTGTGTTCTGCGTCTGGGTTCCGCTGCTTGCTGTTCTGGTTCCGCGTCTGGGTTCCGCTGCTTCCGCCGTTCACTGGCCAGGTTCTGTGCTGGTTTCTGCAGCCATTGGGCTCCCAGCCTGGTGCCCTCCACTGCCGCCGCTTTTCGTGGATTAGAGCCGGTGCCCGCCCCCGTTTTCCCCGCTTGGAGCAGGTGCCAGCTCAAGCCGCTTTTCGCACCTTGGTCTGGCGTGGCTTTCTGCGGCTTTGGGCGAGAGGTGGGGGAGGGGTCCTCGCGTTCCGAATTCTTTGAGAAAGTTGGATGTGAGCTTTATCTGGATTTCTTTTCCGGTTTGAGTCCTTCTCCGTTGCTTTTTGAGTTTGTTGTTGTGGATTTCTTTAGATAGTTGGCTCGTGGAACTCCCTGGTTCTCTCTTTTTGTCAGAGAAAGCTAGGCAGCGTCCCTATTGTCTCGGCGCCATCTTATTACTTGACTTCTATAACTAACCTCCCTGTATATCACTTTACAATAAAAAAATATTTGTAGCATTTATAAATTTAAAAAAAGGATTCATACATACAACATATTCTTAATTTTAGATCTATAACACACATCTATGTGTGCAAGTGTGTGTGTGTGTGTGTGCATTTGTGTGTTTGTGTGTGTGTGTGTGTGTGTGTGTGTCTGTCTGTCTGTGTGTGCCAGTACTGGAGCTTGAATTCAGAGCCAAAGTTCTGTCTCTTAACTTTTTCACTCAAGGATGGTACTTCACTCTTGAGCCATAGTTCCACTTTAGTCTTTTTGATAATCATAAATAAGAGCCTCATGATCATCTCTCCCTGGGCTGGCTTCGTACACAGATCCCAGTCTCCTGAATAACTATGATTACAAATATGAACCTCCAATGCCTAGCATTCAATATACTTTCAAGAAAGTGAATTCATTAGTATAATGTCTTTAAGAAATGTCTATTATGAGGATGTCTTTTAAAAGAAACCACACTAAGGGATAGCAAAATTGATGAGTGATAACATATTACATTAAGGACAACAATCACACTTCATATGGCTTTAGTTTCTATATCCTGGAAGTCTTTCATTTAGCATTATATTGCATGGCCTTATGAACCTAGGTTTTGTTCTATGGTAAATATCTAATAGGAGAGTCCAAAGTTTCTACTGATTATGACAAATGAGGGAAACCATTGAGCCTATGTTCCTTTGAGTCTGGCTTACTTCACTTAATATGATTTTTTCTAAGCCTTTCCATTTCCTTATATATGGGGGGATGTCATTCTTTCTGATAGCACCATAGAATTCCATTGTGAATAAATAACACAGGTAGCATTGTACCACTTGAACCACATATTCCTCCTTTCTTTTTGTTAGTGAATTAGTAATATATCTCCTGAGTAGCTAAGATTCCACTTGTGAGCCAAAAGCACCAGCTCAACATGCCTTTATATTCTATTTTAATTTTTCATTTCCTGGTAGTTTAAAGAAAGTATTTGATAAAGCTAAAAACTTCAAAAAACTCCATTTGTATGCTCCACTTTTCCTTCATTTTTGCCAAGAAATTGGACAATATTTCCCATTATCTTGAATTCTCATGTTTTAGTATTACCAATTTGATATACTCATAAATCCAGTCTCTTTATATAATTTTCTAATACCAAACTTGACATTTAAACAATATCACTCCACTCCTCCCACCCTTACTTGTGGAAAACGGTTGAGGTCCAAAAGTGTCCCAACTTGAGAAGTTGTTAATGTCGATGGTCCTGTAAGTGCTGCTAGAGATTTGATCTCTCTCTCTCATATAGGAGTAGTTTGAAATGTTATAGTTCCCCAAGAGTCTGTTGAAGGGATTTTTAAATGCTTTCCAAGCTGCACATTGAACATTACATACATCAAACCGCAGACTCAATTTATGTAAAGATCAGGGTTTTCATTGATCTCTTCATAGCAAAAGTCAATGCCAAAGCAAATTGGTAGTTCTTAAAGATAAATCTGTGAACAGAGCACTGAAATTTAGAAGTACTTCAATAAAGATACATCTGTGAACAGAGTATACAAATTTAGGAGTACTTCAAAGCTCATGATTTTGATGGATTGAATGCTTGCTCCTTTGCCAATGAGTATGTATAAATATGAACCACAATGGGAATGGAACATTAATGCAGTGTATATAGGATTATGTAAGGACTTGAAGAGGATTTTTCATGAATGAGATTCAGAAACTTATTTATTAACAGATGCACACCAACAAAACCTGTCATCCATTAAAAATAGAGTGTGCTTTCGGCAGATACCATACATTCTGTTACCATTATCTCAGAGTCACTAGCTCTACCTGTGTGAAAAATCTTGTTTTGAGACACTCCAGTTTATGTTATGATGACATGAAGCCGATAAAAATGAAGAGATATGATCTGAGCTGGAGTTGCATGCTAGACACAAGGTATTTATGTGTTGTTCCTCTGTTTTAGACATTAAGGTATATATATTCTGGTATAGTATTTAATTTTTAATTAAATACCTGCAACCTCAAGTGAAGAAATAACATTGTAAGGAGAGAACTTGCAGATTAGTACCTCAAAGAGTCCCATAGAGATAGTATGAGTTTACATTTTCATTGCTTATTTACATGTCGGTAAAGTTTGTCATGCAAATGCCATGAAAACTAGAGGCTTCTCATTTCATTGATAACATTAAAAATATATTCATAGGTAGATAATTTACAGTCCAACTAGTCATTCATGCACATTTGTATCCGGAATTATCTCCATAAAATGAAACAGTGTTCATGCTAATGTCCTGGATCACAGAGCTTGATTCTGAAAATCATTGCTTAATTTCCTTAATATAAAATAGGTAAATTTAGAAAGTAATTTTCTTCCAAATGTACTAGGCACTTCTGTGGAAAAAATCACAATGGAACCCTTTCAAAGTATAATTTGTACTAAGTCACAGACAAAACAAAAAATTATGAAAAAAGAATTGCAGCTTTTTTTGATGGTAAAAATTACAAATTTGGGATATCTCAAGAAAATAAAACTATTTGTTCCTGTAATCATAGCTGACCAAGAGGATGATATCCAAAGAGCCTCAATGAAGACAAGCTGGAGCAGAAAATTCCATAATACTCTTTTTAAAATTTTTTAAATTTTTTTTTCATATATTTTTATTGTAATTAATAGAAGGGATAAATTATATTTGGCAGACAGAAGGTGCATTAATTCACATACATTGATACCCTTTCTCCTGTCTTAGTCCCCATTTCCCTCCCCCCACCTGTACCCCTCATCTTGTTTTTCTCCCTTCCCTAATCAATTTCAAATAACCAAATACAAATATGTCTAATATATCAGATAACAAAGTGAGATAGTGTAATAATACGAGATATACAAGGGACAGAAAAAGAGATGAGAGATAACGTTGTACATTAAGGACAACAATCACTCATTATATGGCTTTTGTTTCTATGTCCTAGAGGTCCTCTCATTTAGCATCATACTGTATGGTCTTATGTATCTAGGTTTTGCTCTATTGCAAATCTCTCCAAGACACTCATATATGCAGTTAACCAATGGTAAGCCAGAAGTAGATGGGTGGCTCAAGTGATATGAGAGAGAAAAAAGGAGGTGTGACAAGGTATAAATATGGCCATAAGGGGCCGGGAGTTTGGCCTAGTGGTTAAAGTGCTTGCCTAGCATGCATGAAGACCCGGGTTCGATTCCTCGGTACCACATACATAGATAAAAGCCGGAAGTGGTGCTGAGGCTCAAGTGGTAAAGCTCTAGCCTTGAGAAAGTCCAAGGACAGTGCTCAGGCCCTGAGCTCAAGCCCAGGACTGGCAAAAATAAATAAATATGGCCATAAATACAATCAAATACATGGCATCTAAGGTACAACAATATGAATCAGTTAGGTGGCAAAAGTACCCTGTTGTATAGCAATTTAGAAATTATTTGGAGCATCAATGGATGTAGAGTTGAGTCAAATCTCTAACTTACCAATTTCTAGTTGCAGCAATACACTTATCTATTTGAATAACTTCATGAATAAATACTCATGTGTGTAATCAATACCAAACAGAAAATTTTACCTACCCCAGACCATACTTTTCTTCATTCTGCAGATAGATAAGAAGCATCAATCTGGTGAAAATATACTGCTTAAGTGTGGCAGTGCCTCAAAAGGCTAAACATAGAACTCCCCTATGACCCAGCAATTCCACTACTTGGCATTTACCCAACCATCCAGAAACAAGGACATACTAAATCCACTAGCACAACAATGTTCATTGAAGCACTATTCACCATAGGAAAGATATGGAACCAACCTAGATGTCCCTCAGTTGATGAGTGGATCAGCAAGTTGTGGTATTTGTACACAATGGAATTCTATGCTGCTGTTAGAAAGAATGACATCGCCCCATTTGTTAGGAAATGGAAAGACTTAGAAAAAATCATATTAAGTGAAGTAAGCCAGACTCAAAGGAACTTAGGCTCAATGGTTTCCCTCATTCATCATAATCAGTAGAAACCTTGGGCTCTACTAGCAGAGATCTGCAATAGAGCAAAATCTTGATACATAAGGCCATATAATGTGAAGTTAATTGAAAGGACCTCCAGGATATTGAAACAAAAGCCATATAATGAAGGATTGTTGTCCTTAATGTACTATGTTGTCTCTCATCTCCTTTGCTGTCCCTTGGTTATCTCATATTGGTATAGTATCTCACTTGGTTATCTTATATATTGAATTCATTTGTATTTGGATATTTGGAATTTGATAGGGAAGGGGGGAAAACCAAGACGGGTGGGGAGTGTGGGGGGGGGAGGGAAATGGGTACCAAGACATGTGAAAGGGTATCAATGTATGTGAATTAATGCACCTTCTATCTGGCAAATATCATGTAACCCTTTTACTAATTACAATAAAAAATGTAAAAAAAATAAATAAATATCAAGAATTACAAAAAAAGAAAATATACTGCTTAGTATGTCTATCTTAGCACTAATGTGCAAAAGAACTGAAATACGTGTGGGCAAATTTAAGAGAAAGAAAATTAGAAAAACATAGGCAGATAGTGGTGAAGAAACAAAATAAGCTAAGGGAAAGATGTATTATGTCTGAAAACTTAACTACTCAGAAATCTGAGATTTGAGGACCATGTGTGAAACCATTCTCAGTAGGTGTGTCTAAGAGACTCAGTCTCTATTTAGGATCCAAAATATGTCAGATGTGGAGCCGTGACTCAAGTGGTAGAGCACTGGCCTTCATCCAAAAACCTCAGGAAGAGTGTGTAGGTGCTGGGATCCCAGGGCCAGCACAAAAGAAATAAAGATAAGGAAACATCAGTGACATATAGGATACAGACATATATGCAATATATCAGATTTATCACTGCCATTTTAGCTCCCAAATGTGGGCAAATACCCAATGACCCACTTGTCACCCAGGCAGTTGAAAAATAATGAAAATGATAGAGGCAGTGACATTTTTTCTTACAATATATGTGGAGTAGGCTGTTAGAGTTTCTTAGAGCTCCAAATAGCCATTTTCTTATGCCTCCTCCCTCCCATCCCATCCCCACCCCTCCCCTTCTCTTGCCTTCCATTTTCTTCATATAGGCATTTTTTACTGAGGCCCTCTATTCCAGGACAAGAGCAAAGGGTATATACGTACATGAGTAAACCAAAACTTACTGAGGGCAGACAAAAGTATATCACAAAAAATCTTTTACAATGCCTGGTCATGCATGGATCGTGAAGCATATCTGTCATGAAAGAGTGTTCCCAGTACATAGGAAGTAGGATGTCAGAGTAGTACAGATGGATACAATCATCTGTGTACCTAGACTTCCCTCACGTGCTTCCCATCTTGAGAACAAAATGGTATATAGAAATAATATATTGAGTTACTTATGGCTTGTATGTTCAGCCCCGGTAGCATCACTGTTACTGCCATCTATTTCCCGAGTGTAAAGAAGAAAAAAGACAGAAATCATCACATTTCCATCCACGTATACTCAATATTTCATTGCAGAAAAGCAGCTAGTTCCAGCCAAGGACCTGACAGGAAGAGGAAGCTGGAGAAGACTGAGTGTAAAATCAAAGGACACATCTCTGAAATATCTGTCCAGCTGAAATTCCGGCGAGTTTTCCACAGTGTCAGGTATATACGCTCATATATCTTTGTATAGGTGCAGTTTTGTCTTTGTATTGACACTTTAGCTCATCTTCCACCAAATCCATTGGTGAAGCCACAGGCAGAATATGTAAAACTCTTTTATTGCGGCTCTGCAGCTGTGGCTATGCATCCTGGAGAATACCACGACTTGGAAAACATGTTTTCAGATTTTCCTTGTTCATCTCAGGTGACATGGATTTCCTCCAAAATCACAGTGAGGCCCCAGGAAAGAAGTTAACTTCGATAAATTTGGTTCAACATCTGTGCCAAGGAACTACTTTCACGAAAGCCATTTAGGATGATGCAACTGGATTGCATCAGAGGATGCTACATCAGATGCACATAGAAATGGCTAGAAAAAATTCTTTCCCAGTGACATGTCAACCAAAGTTATTAGGGCATTATACACAGATGGTCAATTTGCACACCAAATTGCCATAAGATCCACAGATTACTATTTGATTCAAAGTATTGTACAGAGGCCTCCACAAAAGCAGCCATATGCTATTGCCTAATTCACTAATGACGTTGGTGAAACCAGCAATTTCATGTCAATAAAGTCATTGTCATAAATGTGTTGCATGTTTGTATTCTGAAATTGCTCCTTCAAACTGTACCAGAGCCGGCCAGTATCAAGGCAGGATTCCTGATTTAGGGGGTGAGGATGAGTAGAAAAACACAAGAAACAGATGGGGTCGGTAGGTCTACAGCTTAAGACGGGAGCCTAAAGAGACAGCAGATTTATATTGTAGCATCATTTATTTTGGTTCTAGTCTTATATACTATCTTAGAAGCAGGAGACATCCATGTATGTACTTTCATACAAAACAACAAGCAAGTTTCAGACATAGCACCCGGCAAGAAGCGATAAAGCCAGAAAGTTCACAATACAGTTGACACAGCTCAAAGTTCGAAAGGATGGCATCATTCATTATGATACAAGTTGTTTTTCATAGCAGGCCATCTCCTGTGTGCTTAGCTCTAAGCAGTACTGCTGCTGCAAGCTCAGTCTGACTCCACACTCTGCCCCCAACAAAACCGGTAACTTTTAATGAACTTTCTACACACACAAATCAGGGTTTTTTTCATGATGTACTTGTCTGAGAACATGTGATAATAGAGAAAAAGTTCTCTATTACAAGCCTTAATATTATAGCTAACTATGATTTCTACTTGTCAAAATATATTAGACACATTTTCTTTTTTTTAAATTATTTTTATTGTAGGGGTGATGCATAGAGGGATTACAGATACATTTACCAGGTAGTAGATGGATTACTTCTCACACACTGATACCCCTTTTCATGTTTTGTACCCACTTCCCCCCCAAACTCCTCCCAATCATCTTGTTTTCCCTCCTCCCCTTTCCTATTTCAAATAAACAAATAGCATATACAATATACCAGGTAACAAAGTCAGATACAGTAACAACATGAGGTTAACCAAAGGGCAACAAAAGAGAAGAGAAATAACATAGTATATTATTAACAACATTCTCATAACAGAAAGTTCTTGTTTCCATTTCCTAGAGTTCCTTTCATTTAGTCTCATCCTATATGAGCTTATGTACATAGGTTCTGAGCTATTGTAATCCTCTGATAGAAGAGTCCTAGATTTGTACTAATTATTACAAACGAGGGAAACCATTGCGCCTATGTTCCTTTTGGTCTTACTCCACTTAATATGATTTTTTTATTCTTTTTTCATATATTTTTATTGTAATTAATATTTGCCAGATAGAAGGTACATTAATTCACATAAATTGATTCCCCCCCACCTGTCTTGGTCCGAATTTCCCTCCCTCCCCCCCTCATTTTGTTTTTTTTAATATTTTTTATTGTAATTACTAAAAGGGTTACATGATATTTGTCAGATAGAAGGTGTACTAATTCACACATATTGATACTCTTTCACATGTCTTGGTCCCCATTACGATCCCCTCCACCCCTCGCCCGTCTTGGTTTTCCCCCCTTCCCTATCCAATTTCAAATAACCAAATACAAATAAATCCAATATATCAGATAACAAAGTGAGATACTGTAACAATATGAGATAACCAAGGGACAGCAAAAGAGATGAGAGATACCATACTACATTAAAGACAACAATCATTCATTATATGGCTTTTGTTTCAATATCCTGGAGGTCTTTTCAATTAGCTCCATACTCTATGGCCTTATGTATCAAAGTTTTGCTATAATACCGATCTCTGCGATTAGAGCCCAAGGTTTCTACTGATTATGACAAATGAGGGAAACCATTGAGCCAAAGTTCCTTTGAGTCTGGCTAACTTCACTTAATATGATGTTTTCTAAGACTTTCCATTTCCTAACAAATGGGGCGAAGTCGTTTTTCTGACAGCAGCATAGAATTCCATTGTGTACAAATACCACAATTGTTGATCCACTCATCAACTGAGGGGCATCTAGGTTGGTTCCATATGTTTGCTATGGTGAATAATGCTTCAATGAACATTGCTGTGGTAGTGGATTTAGTATGCCTTAGTTTCTGGATGGTTGGGTAAATGCCAAGTAGTGGAATTGCTGGGTCATAGGGGAGCTCTATGTTTAGCCTTTTGAGGCAGTGCCATACTGCTTTCCATAGTGGTTGAACGACTTGGCACTCCCACCAACAGTGTAGTAGTGATCCCTCCTAGACAAGGCCTAAAATATATCAACAGCTCAAAAAATTGAATCACTCCAAAACTAATCTCCAAAGCAACAACCATCCCATTAAAAAATGGGCCAAAGAGTTAAAGAGAGTCTTCTCTGAAGAAGAAAAGAAAATGGTCTATAGATACATGAAGAAATGCTCAGCATCACTGGTCATAAAAGAAATGCAAATCAAAAAAACTCCACCTCACTCCAGTTAGAATGGCCAGGATCAGGAAAACGAATAACAACAGATGCTAGAGGGGATGTGGCCAGGAGCGATCACCACTAGACACATTTTCAATGAAGACATCTCAATGGCCCTTTGAAACAGACTACTTCAGGATTGTAATCCCATTCTGTACTTTCTAATGAGAATTCCATTCTGTTGTAATAGCCTATTCATTACAGTTTTTATGATCATATTTTAGAGTCACAAGTTTTTATGTCTATATTTTTGTGTTTGTATTTGTAATACCTTGTCCATAGCATTGGGTACGGAAATATAAAGTCACTGCTCTTGTACTGTTTGGATCAAATAGTCCAATAGTAAGGACAGCATGTGCCTTTTGTTCCTTTGGTCTTGACTTATATCACTCAACATGATTCACTCTAGATTCAGCCACATACCTGCAAATGCCATTATTTTATCTTGTCTGTTGGTTATGTAGTATTCCATTATATATATATATATATATATATATATGTCACATGTTTTATCCATTCCTCTGCAGTAGGGGATCTGGATTGTTTCCATCCCTTGGCTATTGGGAATAGTGCAGAGATGAACATAGCTGAGCAGGTGTCCTTATCATATCCTGGGTTATGATGTTCAGGATAGAAAAGACTTATCAAAAGAAGAGGTTGAAATGGCAGAAAGCATATGAGAAAATTCTCATCATCCATGTTCATAAAGGAAATGCCAAGAAAAACAACCCTAAGATACCATCTTACCCCAACAAGAATGGCCAAGATTTTGAACTCAGACAATGACAGATGCTTGCAGGCTTGTGGAGATAAAGGAACCCTACTGCACTGCTGGTGGGATTGTAAGCTAATTCAGCCACTCTGGAAAGCAGTGTGGAGGTTTCTTATAGGATCTTTTTATCACTTAAAAGTTTAAATTTTCATTATTGAAAGTTAACCATACAAAAAGCTTATATAGAATATATATATATATATATATATATATATATATATATATATATATATATATATATATGTGTGTGTGCAATGGGCCTCATTCCCACAAGTTAGTTACCATGCTTAATATCATAAAGCTCTTTATACTTCCTTGTGTAACCTACTTGAATCATGTATGATTGTTCCTTTGCCCTTAATTTCGGGAGCATTTGTTATTAGACTTCCTGAAAGACATCATGATCAGAGTGGGAAAAAATTCGATGTCAACTAGGAGAAGATGATGGAAAGAGCAGGGAAGAAATTATGTCTCCAATGAGCAACTAGCATCTCTCCATAGAAGAGTTTTAGGTGAGCATTAGCATTTCCAGACTATGGAGTCACATCAAGGAAGCTATAATGATACAGAGGTCTTCTCCACAGAAATTGTGAGCCAAGTCAGAGGTAGCTACAGTAGCAGAGTCAGCCCAGGTGGTGGGCTTTGCATGAATTTAAATGGGTGGAATAGGAGCCCACTGCTCAGTCATCCACAGTCCAACATAGAAACCGTTCAACTGTCCTGGGAGGACTAGTTCTACAGATCATGGAGGTCTCAGTGTGAATCATGTGTATTTCCCTGATCAAGTGTTTTATCTTCCAAGTCTGCTCTCCTACAATTCTCCACCCACTTCTGACACCTATCCAGGTCCTGTGGGATCCTGAAAAAAGCCATGTGGGAGTGCAGGCTCTTCCTTGAACAGTTGGGAGCCCTCCCAATTCAGCATTGTTGCTGGCCTACTGCCAGCCTTGTTCTCCCCCCCCACCACGGCGGGGTCATTGGCCACTTGTTGGAGTCGGGGAGGGGAGCCAGGCCAGCTGGGCGATGAGCAACCAACTGTATGGATGAGCTGTGGTCTCCCTTTTTTCTGCTTAAATTCAAACTGAAGGAACAGCTGAAGCCCACATGCTAGGCCAATGTTGTCATGGTTAATTTCCCTGACTCAGCTCACCTCTTCTTTGGTTTATATCTGGAAAAATAATCTTACTTGGTGTGAGTTCCGAGATGTATAAATCCTGAGGGGAAACTAAAACTTTTCCCTATTCTCTTTTGGCCATCATCTCCTTCTCAACATTGAAATTTGTTTTGCTAGTCTTGCGGCTTGAACTCGGAGCACTCTCCTTGATGTTTTCCAAAGCTAGAAAGGCACTATTGTCATCTCTGTGACTGATTTACTGATCATAATAAAAAAGTTCCCTGTCTTTACATTTAATTACAAAATTTGCAAAGTCTTTCTTTCAGATAGAAACAGAAATCTATTGTGTATAAATAATATACATAGCCAAAGCACTACTTCCAGATTTTTCTGTTTCCGTTGAAACGTCCAGATTGAGGTATCCTCAAAGAACATCAGGAGACCAGCACAGGTGCAAAAAGCAATAGGGTCTTTATTGCTGGGCACGCTCCAGTCTGGAGTCACACCAGCACATCCTAAAATAGCAGCGCCAGCTGGGAGTGAATCTCAAAAGGCGTGGGGAAGTGGTTTTTATTTGCGATGGTAGGAGGTTAGGGGAGATCCCATCACAGTATACTCTGGTTGGATAGAATTTGAACAAAAAGATCATTTGTGTTTTGATTGGTTCTGAAGTCTTCCCCAAACCATTGTTTTATGCCCATATTCTCTGCCTTCCTGTGGTTGTTGCTGGGGGACCTAATATTATGGTATGGCAGAGGACTTTAAGGAAACTGCAACTCATTGGCAGGGAAGCAAAACTTAGGCTTGGGCCTAGTTCTTTGTTCTTTGCAAATTTACAGTGTGTCATGGCAACACTTTTTGCAGCTATGTTGCTTTACAGGAAAGCTAGATGAATTGAAATAGTTCATCCTGATCCCTCACTATGGCACCAAGGACTCAAATCCAGGGCTTTGTGCATACTAGGTAAGCACTCTGCAACTAGGCCCCCTCCCAACCCTCAACAATGTCTTTTATCTCACTCCAGTGGCAATCTCTATGAAGAAGACTAAGAATATATGCTGCCAAAAATAAAGGTAAAGTGGAAACCAGCACATGATTAATGCAACTTAATGCATGTGCTAAGGAAATTGGTATGTATTTTTTACAAGAAACTATATTTTTTATAGTTTGAGTTCCCATTGCATGCACACACACATGCACATGTCTTAGTAACATATGTTGAGAATTTTAGAATTAAGTGTATATTGATATACATATCTGACATTATGGGCCTCACTTCTAGTCAGAATTTCAGCTGTGTAGATGCTTTGGGGATGTGCCTTTTGATTTTCACCCTCATTATTCTCCAGCTTTCATGCTCTTTCAGGTCCTTGGCTGGCACTAGCTGCTTTTCTACAATGAAACCCCGAGCACACATGGATGGAAATGTGATGATTTCTGGGTTTTTCCCTCTCTACATTTTGGGAAGAGAAGGCAGTATCAGTGATGCTTTGAGTCATGAAGAGAACAAGCTATAAGTAAGTCAACGTTGCCTTTTCATGTACTGTTTTGTTTTTAGTATGAGCTATAGCTGTGAGAACTCCAAGTGCACATAAGAATGTTCTGTGTTCTCTACCCTGAACTCCCATCCTTATGCACAAGAAGTAGATTACTTTCATTGTATTATCTTGTATCTACTGTGGAGTAATTTTCTATCCGGTGTTAGGAGAGGATTTGGGGTTTGCTATCTTTCCAGGGCTGTAACCTCTATACTTTATTTCAGGTTCCCTGTGTCTCTTCCATACCAGCTGTCAATGTTGAATACGAAGTAATGCTATTACAAATAAACTGAATCAGTGGCATGAGTTCTGTACTAAAAGTCTGCAGACAAATTTCCTTCCATGATGACCAGTGGTGTGAGATTTATTTGCTAATACTTACATTGTGAGGGTAGTTATAAAATTATTACTTTAGGGTGGTGGCTTATGACTGTGATCCTAAGTACTGAGAAGGCTTCTGTCTGATGATTGAGGCTTGTAGCCAGCTTATGAGACTTTTATCTCCAATTAAACACTCACGTATAGAAGGAGACCTGTAACTGAAGTGCCAAAATCCTAGCCTTGAGAAAATAACTCACAAAGAATATTTTGCCACTCATTTCATGCTCTAGAACACACACACATGAACAATTACACTCTCTCTCTCTCTCTCTCTCTCTCTCTCTCTCTCTCTCTCTCTCTTTCTCTGTCTCTCTTACACACACACAAACACACTTTATTGTAGGCCAGTAATCACTGTTTCCAACTAAGCATTCTATCAATATTTTATGTCAAATATGCTTCACAATCTAGACATAAACTGTAATAAATATCTCTCACTAATAAATGGCTGTATAAAAGTAAAGAACTTCAAGAAAAGAACATAATTTCAAGATAATCTGGAAACATATTCCTTGCCTGTTGCAGGATAAGATGTCATTGCCTCTATATTTTCATTCTTCTCAATTGCTTGTTTGACAAGTGTATCCTGAGATTGCCTCCCATAGTTTAAAGTCAAGGTGGCAGTGCTAGAAAGTATTCTCTTCCCTGGTATAGAAAATATATATCTTTATATGGTGCTGGTGTGTTTGCTTATCTTTATTTCTGTTCTGCTGCTTTGGGGAACTGTTCTTGAACTTATTGGCTCAAGGATATTGCTCTACCACTTGAGCCACAGGTTAATATCTGACACTTTTGGTTGTTAACTTTAAATTAAGAGTCTCCCAGACACCGAGCCTAAGATGAGTTCAACGCATAATCCTCAGATGTCAGCTTCAAGAGAAATTAGAAATACAGGCATGAAGCATCAGTACCCAGCTTAGCATATTTTTCTTACTCAACTGTATCTACCCATGTTTTGCTGATTTTCCTTCTCTTAATTGCCCAGAATATGTCTGACTATTTTTATTAGTATTCTAAGAAACATTAAATGTTATACTTTCAGCCGATGGGTGTTTCTTAGATATCAATAGATATGAAGAGGAGTGTAGTTTGGATTAAATACAATTTTATGTGTGGTATTGAGCACAGATGGCAATATTTTCTCAGGAAATTCTTTCCTGTAGATAAGTGGACTACTGTAATTATATATTATTAGACTAGATATGGGACTCAATTCTACACCAACTAATGTTCCAAAAATATTGTTATATTATTATAAATTATGGTACTCTGCCAACTGCTTTGAAGACCTTATAAAATTCAGCTGGGAATCCATCTGGCCCTGGGCTTTTCTTAGGTAGAAGTCTCTTTTCACATTTCTATTTCAGTGCTTGAAATAGGCCTGTTGAGTTGGGTTAGGTCTTCTTGGTTCAGTGTGGGTATGTTAATATTGGCTAGAAATTCATCCATTTCTTCTAGATTCTCAAATTTGTTGGCATAAAGGTTTGAGAAGTATTCCCTCATGATGCTCTGGATCCTGGTAAATTCTGTCGTGATATTACCATTTTCATCTGTGATTATATTTTGGTATGCTCCCTTCTTTTTTTGGTAAGATTCGCTAAGGGTCTGTCAATTTTGTTAATTTTTTCAAAGAACCAACTCCCTGTTTTGTTGATTCTTTCTATGCAGTTCAAAGCCAGCCTGGCAACAACATGACCTGAGACTCTCACCTCCGAGGAATTGTTAGAAAAATGGGAAGTTGGGCTGTGGCTCCAGGGGCAGAGCAGTAGCCATGAGCTGAAGAGTTCAGGAATGGGGCCCAGAGTTCAAGCCCCATAACCCACAAAGCAAGCAATGAAGCAAAGAAAACAGATAAGAAAAAGGCCAAAAAAGGGAAGAAAAGAAAGAGCCTTTTGGCCATGGGGTCAAACCTCACTTTCAGTGAAAATTCCCCTGAAATGGGCAGTGTAGAGAGAAGTGGTCAGAAGCATTTGCCTGAAAAAGGAATTGAAAGGTGCTGATGCTGCTGCTGCAATGAAAATTCCAGTCCGTATTGATATGTAAATCAAGCTGCCTGGCACAGGTGCAACCTTGCAAGCCCTTCCATGGGCCCCGCCCCTCTCAGCATAAATAAGAGCACTGGTCTGCCTCTCAGGCCTCTCGGAGGAAGGGCCACCCCAGCGAGACTGTCTGCGCTGGGAGCTTGGATAGCAAGTCTTCGTGGCTTGTGGGGCTAGCGCTGGGGCATGGGGGCGACCCCTGAGGCCCTCTGGGCTCTGGGCTAGCGCTGTACCACTGGAGCCCCAGCGCCTCGCCTGATTACCTTGTGGTTGATCAGAGGGAGGAAAGAAGGGGGTCAGGAGCGCTTTCCTGCTTGGGCAGGCCTGGAAGCAGGACCTTCAGATCCCAGCCCCCTCAAGTGGCTAAGATCAGTGGTGTGAGCCGGCGACGCCCAGGTCCCCGGTTTCAATGATGGACTGTGAAGCTCTGCAAGCCTTCCAGAAGGAGCTTAGGTGCACTATCTGCAGAAATACCTTCCTAGACCCAGTCACCATAGAATGCCGCCACAGTTTCTGTCGACTCTGTCTCTGCCTGTCCTGGGAAGAAAGGCAGGCCCCCCCCCTCAGAAACCTGCCCAGCCTGCCGCGAACCCACCCAGCAGGGAGACCTCAAGTCTGTCTTCCTTCTGAAGAGCATGGCGGCCCTTGCCAGAAAAGCCAGCTTCTGGTGATTCCTGAGCTCGGAAGAACACAAGTGTGGCCCACACAAGGACACAAGGCATATCTTCTGCCAGGTCGGCAAGGGCCTGCTCTGTGCACAGTGCTCCCACTCTCAGGAGCACGAGTCTCACAGCCATCAACCCGGGGAAAGGGCTGCTGTAGAGCAGCGGAAGGCCATTTGCAAGCTGATGTCCACCATCTGGAACATGGTACAAGAAAACCAGAGGAACATCCACAGAACAGGAGACTGATCGTCCAGTGATTTCGCTATGTGACCTGTACCGAGTGACCACCAAGGAGGTTTTTGCAATGCTGCATCAGGAACACCATGAGGAGGAAAAGCAGCATTCAGAGAGACTTCTCAGCCAAGGAAGACAGGTTTTAGGGCAACTCAGCCAAATGGAGACCCAGATGATTCAGAAGAGGCGCCAGCTCAGAGAAACCTACCAGGAGCTGATCCAGACATACCACAAGATACACCTGGAACTTCTCCGGGCTGTCGACTTGACACTGGAGAGTTGTAAGGAAGTACTGACCTTCATGCCTGGCTCTCTGAGGCCACAGCTCCATGCTCTTCCAGTCCCCGGAGTACTGGAGAGGCTCAACAAGTACCGAGTGAGCATTTCCATGCCAGAGGCTGCCCGCAATCAAGATGAGTCACCCACTCCTTCGCAAGAGGTTGGATCTGCTCTTGGAGAGGCTCTTGCGAATCCTGCTGAACACTCCATCGACTCGACCACCTTCAGGGCCCAGGTCTTCAGCTCGGGGAAACATTACTGGGAGCTCAGTGCCAATGGTCCTTCCACCTGGGCTGTAGGAGTGTGCAGGGACTCGGTGATGGGGAGAGACCTCCCTATGGATGGATGAATCTCAGGACCTCTTTCTTCTCCTAACTATGAAATCCAACACCTACGACAGTCTGTTCACCACTTCTCCACTTGTGTCTCATTACATGGAGATGCCTCTGGACCTGGTTGGGGTCTTCCTTGACCTGGACAGTGGGACTGTGAGCTTTTGGAATGTCGCCAAGAGTTCCCTTATCTGGAGATACCCCAATATCACTCTGCAATTTCCAGTCAGGCCCGCTTTTCACAGGGGTAACCCATTGCAGTGAGTGGAAAGCCTTTCCAGGTGTTGGGAACTCCGCACCCGAGAACCCAGCTCACAAGTTGTTGCCATCCCAACTCAACCAACCGGTATGCCAGGGGCTCTCTGGCCTTTCGTCTCAGCTATGGGGAAAGGGTAAACAGGAAGATCACAGTCCAGAAGAGACCATGCCAAAACAGAAGAGCCTCTTCCAAAAACAAAAGCCAAAACAAAGCAACAACACACCCAACCCCAAATGAGACCAAAAACTAAAAAGTGAACTATTCCTCCCCCCAAAAACCCTAAACAGAAAAACAGGAACACTAAAGTAAAAACAAACAAAACTGTAACCAACAAATACGCAAGGAAAGACAGGCTCCGGTCGTTTGGCCCAGTGCAATGGATTGCTTGCCTTGCTGGGTCCCATTTCTTGGGACCACATTCCTAGACAAAGCTGACTGAGATCCTCCTGTTCATGCTTTCCCCATAGCTGAGATGACCCTAGGGCTGTGAGGGCCCTAGTGCTCCTGGATTCCCTCTGTGTTGAGTTGGGATGGTGATAACTTGTGAGATGAGGGCAGGGCTCAAGGGGTGAAGACCCTGCCCAACAGAGGTTCCTAAGGAGTTCCAAAAATAAACTGTAGGAGGATGCCCCAATACCATGCCATACACTCCCTCAACTATCTTTAGGAAACACAAGGTAGGATGGATGTTTCCAGCGAGCTTGCCCACCTTGTGTGGTTAAGTCATAAAGCATGAGATGGAGAGAAATGAGTTGTGGGAGGAGGGAGGAAAAAAGTCGGTTTGGGGAGGGGTGTCTCAAGTCTGAACATCCTAGCTACTCAGGAGACAGATCTGAGGAATGCAGTTCAAAGCCCGCCTGGCAACTACAGGATCTGAGACTCTCACCTCCAAGGAATCATTAGAAAAATGGGAAATTGGGCTTTGGCTCCAGGGGTAGGGCAGTAGCCATGAGCTGAAGAGTTCAGGGACGGGGCCCAGAGTTCAAGCCCCATAACCCAAAAAGCAAGCAAGGGAGGAAAGAAAACAGACAAGAAAAAGGCCAAAAAAGGGAAGAAAAGAAAGAGCCTTTTGGCCATAGGGTGAAACCTCACTTTCACTGAAAATTCCCATGAAATGGCCAGTTTAGAAAGAAGTGGTCAGAAGCAATTTGCCTGAAAAAGGAATTGAAAGGTGTGGCTGCTGCTGCTGCAATATTAATTCCAGCAAGTATTGATAGAAAAGTCCTTTGAGCAATCATATGCATATCCTCATTTTGCAAATAAAGGACTCTAGATACATAATGATTCAAACTGCTTGCTTAAGTTTAAATTTTTTTAAAAAAATATCATAGCAGCGTTGAACTGAATCATTATTTTGTATTGTCATGACCTTAAAACCATCAGTAACTCCATTAGATTAATTTTATTTCAAGAAGCTAGAGAAATGTACAATAACCTGTCCAAGGTTATTTAGATGTTTAAGCATTAGTGCATGCATTTAAACCTGTGTCAGGCTGACTACAAGCCAATTTTCTCCTGCTTTGCTGCTTGATATCAGATGTGAGATCAAGTTCTGTACTACATGTTTGTACCTTGAGTTTATTAGAGTTTGACTTGTACTCATGGGGCCTTTGAAGATGCTTAATCTGTCATCTGAATCCGGGAGGGGAGAAATCCATATAAATCCACACAAGACAGGGAATGATGGTTCACGACGGTAATCCCAGCTACTCAGCAATCTAAGCTCTGAGGCTCATGGTTCAGGTCAGCTCAGTTAAGAATCCCATATGAATTTTTTTTCTGTCTTCCTTTCTTTCTTCCTTCCTTTCTTTCTTTCTTTCTTTCTTTCTTTCTTTCTTTCTTTCTTTCTTTCTTTCTTTCTTTCTTTCTTTCTCTCTCTCTCACTCTCTCTCTCTCTCTTTCTTCCTTCCTTCCTTTCTCCTTTTCTTTCTTTCTTTTTCTCCTTCATTCTTTTCCTTTGCCAGTCCTAGGGCTTGGACTCAAGGCCTGACCAATACCCTTGGGCTTTCTCAAGGCTAGGACTCTACCACTTGAGCCACAGCACCACTTCCAGCCTTTTCTGTGTATGTGATACCTAGGAATTGAACCCAGGCCTTCATACATGCTAGGCAAGCATTTTACCACTAGGCAAAACTCCCAATCCCGGAAGTCCATGAGACTCGTATTTCCAATGAACTACGGCAAAGCTGGAACTGGAGCTATGGTTTAAATAGCAGAGCATCAGCTTTGAGTGAAAAAGCTAGACTGCCCACATCCTGGTATTAAGTTCTTAGTAATGAACTCAAACCAAACCAAACAATCACACTTATCTGCAAGTCAAAATTGTTTGCTTCAGGCACAGCAAATTGTAGTAGGCCATACATAACATACAGTATGAATCTGAGCCCAGACTGTCAGAATGGAAACCCATATACATTATTTAAGAGGAAAGTCAAACTAGATATACCAGTGTTAATAAATAGAAGTATTTAATATTAATTTTTTTAAAAATAATATAATATATATGTTACATTACATATATACTATATAAAATGTAATATTGGAGTATCTAAAGATCACATGCAACTAGAATATTGCCTTTTAGAAACAGGCTTTTAATATATTTACCATTATAGGAATAGCAATCATAATATTATTCATCATCATGGATAGTGATCAGAATAAGTACTATTCTTTACTTTTCTTCTCTCTTCTTTTCTTTTGTTAGTTTTCTACCAGTGTGGGACAGTGCCACTTCTGGCTTTTCCTTAGTATGTGGTACCAAGCACACTTACCACTAGGCTACACCCATGGCCCTAAGTACTATTCTTTAAAAGGGGGCTTACACCTGCAGTCTTAGTTATTCAGGAAACTGAGATCTAAAGACCAAAGTTCAAAGCCAACCTAGATAGTAAGGTCCATGATTATTTTTTTCCTATATTTTTATTGTAATTAATAGAAGGGTTACATTATATTCGTCACATAGAAGGTGCATTAATTCACATACAGTGATACTCTTTCTCATGTCTTAGTCATCATTTCCCTCCCCCCCACCCCCACCCTCATCCTATTCAGGAAGCTGATATCTAAGGGCCAAAGTTCAAAGCCAACCTGGACAGTAAAGTCCATGATTCTTTTTTTTTTGCCATTCCTGTGGCTTGAGTTCAGGGCCTGAGCTCTGTCCTTGGACTTTCTCAAGGCTAGAGCTCTACCACTTGAGCCTCAGCACCACTTCCGGCTTTTTTGTATGTATGTGGTACCAAGGAATCGAACCCGGGTCTTTGTGCATGCTAGGCAAGCACTTTAACCACTAGGCCAAACTCCCAGCCCAGTCCATGATTCTTTTGTCTCCAATGAACCAGCAAAAAAGCCAGAAGTGGAGGTACGGCTCAAGTGGTAGAGCACCAGCCTTGAGGAGAAAAAGAAATCTCAGGGACAGAACACAGGCTCTAGAACTAGCACATTAAAAACAACAACAACAACAAAAATAAACAAACTGAAACAAAGGATGGGGATATAATATAAATAGTTTTATTTATGCATATATATTATACATATACATTATGTTATATCATTATATTTATAATATGTTTTATGTTATATATTTATATTACATTTTATATATTATATATACATGTTACATATTTAATTACATTATATTTTATATATGTATGTATATATATATGAAACTTACCACATTGCTTATGTAATCTGACATTTAACCTTATTTATATTAGATATATAATATATACTTTATATATTATATATAAACAAAGGTTATATAGGGCTGGAAATTTGTCCTGGTGGTACAGTGCTTGCCTAGCACACATGAAGACCTGGGTTCCATTCCTAGGTACCACATAAAAAGATAGCTGGAACTGGTTCTGTAGCTCAGGTGGTGGAGCTCTAGTCTTGAGAAAGCCCAAGGACAGTGCTCAGGCCCTGAGTTCAAACCAGGACTGGCCAAAAAAGAGGGGGGTTATATACATTACTATTAAAAGTATTAAAAGTTCATATATACTATTAAAATAAGGTTGTGTATTATATATACATAAATATACATGTATATATATATACATATATATATATTTAAAGCTGCATGAAGGAGTGCATGCCTATAATCACAGCATTTTGGAGGCAGGAAGTCTCAAAGATCAAAGTAGCCTAGATTGTATCGCAAGATCCTCTCTCTCTCTCTCTCTCTCTCTCTCTCTCTCTCTCTCTCTCTCTCTCTCTCTCTTTCTCTCTCTCTCTCTGCCTCTCTGTCTCTTACACACACACACACACACACACACACACACACACGATGTCTATTTGCTCAGTGGAATAAAAGTCTTATATTTCAAGCCCTGTGTGAAACAATATACTTTCAGGAAAAACAAAAACCAAATCCCAAAACAAACAAGAAAAGATACAATGCTTCCATTTTAGCAATGCTGTGAACCAAAGGGTATAAAACCCTTGACTTAACTTTTTAACCAAATGTTTATTCCAGAGTGGCATTTTAATAAATTTTTTTGGTGTAGGCGAAACAGGTGGCATGACTCATCTTTCTTATCTCCCATATTTCTACTTTATAAATTGCAAAAAATGCTTATTTGCATTGTGAGATTCTTTCTTAAAAAACATTTATCTATAAAAATTTGAGTTTCAGGGCTGGGAGTTCGGACTAGTGGTAGAGGACTTTGTGCAGCCTGCACCAAGACCCGGGTTCAATTCCTTGGTACCACATACATAGAAAAAAAGCCAGAAGTGGTGCTGAGGCTCAAGTGGTAGAGCTCTAGCCTTGAGAAAGTCCAAGGACAGCGCTCAGGCCCTGAGCTCAAGCCCAGGACTGGCAAAAAAATTTGATTGTTCCTAGCTTTGACAGTTGAAAAAAATAGGATTCCCATTTCCTTACAGTTTTTTTTGCCAGTCCTGGGGCTTAAACATGGCCTGGGCACTATCCTTGAGCTTTCTCAAGGCTACTGCTCCACCACTTGAGCCACAGCAACTCTTGTGGCATTTTCTGTGTATGTTCTTCTGAGGAATGAAACCAATGGCTTTGAGCATGGTAGGCAAGCACACCACCTCTAGACCACGCTCCTGGCCCCATCTTTTGTACTTTTGTGTTGTGATTTTGTTTCTGAGAGACACAAGTACAACTTTGGGTCATCTTAATTCCTTTATGACTACAAGAGATTCCTAAATAGTTATAGCTCTTGATGTTCTGGAATTGACTTATGTGTTGATGACATTGATGGATTTCACTCTTTCCTTTCTTCTCCCTGGTCCACTTTCTGTTGGGAAAGTTTGGTAATGACTGTTCTAGACAAACCTGAGGACAAGCTGCCGGGGGCAAGTTGCATTAGGGATTAAGGATTTTAGGAGTTTCATTAAAAGTAACTGGGCAAAGAAAATGTTAGTGTCAATGCTTGGCATAATAAAAGTGTTAACACAAACTTAGCTATTGTCATATTTTAAAATAATTTCCTATACGGGGTCTTTTATTATTCCATATGAAATTTTGGATTGCCTCTTCTATTCCTTTAAAGAATGACATTGGGATGTTCATGGGTATTGCATTGAATTTGTAGATAGCTCTTGGCAAGATTGCCATTTTCACAATGTTGATTCTTCCAATCCAGGAGAATGGGAGGTTTTTCCATTTCCTTAGTTCTGCTTTAATTTCCTTTTTTAGGGTTTTAAAGTTTTCATCAAAAAGGTCCTTTACATTCTTAGTTAAGCTAATTCCTAGGTACTTTATTTTCTTTGAGGCTATTGTGAAAGGAGTTTCTTTCCTGATTATTGCCTCGTTCCTCTCACTGTTGGCATAAAGGAAGGCAGTTGATTTTTGAGGGTTGATTTTATAGCCTGCTACTCTTCCAAAGCTTTGAATCAGCTCAAGGAGCTTGGGAGTAGAGTCTATAGGATTCTTTAAATACAGAATCATGTCATCTGCAAAGAGGGATAGTTTTATTTCCTCTTTCCCTACTTGGATCCCCTTTATGCTTGCTTCTTGCCTTATTGCACTGGCTAGGAATTCTAGTACTATGTTAAAGAGTAGTGGAGAGAGTGAGCATCCTTGTCTTGTTCCTGATTTTAGAGGGAATGGCTTTAGATTTTCACCATTAAGTGTGATACTAGCAGTAGGTTTCTCATACACAGCCTTTATTACATTGAGGAATGTTCCATGGATTCCTAGTTTCTCCAGAGCTTTTAACATAAAGGGGTATTGGATCTTGTCAAATTCCTTTTCCGCGTCTATTGAGACAGAGCTATAATTCTCAAAACAGCTTGGTACTGGCACAGGAACAGACCTGAAGACCAATGGAATAGAACTGAAGACCCAGATATTAAACCACAAACCTATGGCCACCTTTGACAAGGGAGCCAAAAAAATAGAATGGAAGAAAGACAGCCTCTTCAACAGGTTGTGCTGGCAGAACTGGTTAAGCACCTGCAGAAAACTAAAGCTGGATCCTTCTTTGTCACCTTGCACTAGAATTAACTCCAAATGGATCAAAGACCTGGAGGTAAAAGCTGACACAGTGAAAACTCTACAGGAAGGAATAGGAGATACACTAGGCCTCTTGGCACAGGTTGAAACTTTCTTAATAAGGACCAAGAATCACAACAAATCAGAGAAAGGCTGGATAAGTGGGACTGCATTAAACTGCAGAGCTTTTGTATGGCAAAGGACATAGCTAGTAAACTAATCAGGAAGCCTACAGAGTGGGAGAAGATCTTCACCAACCAAACAACGGACAAAGGCCTCATATCTAAAATATATCAACAACTCAAAAAATTGAATCACTCCAAAACTAACCTCCAAAGTAACAACCATCCCATTAAAAAACGGGCCAAATACTTAAAGAGAGTCTTCTCTGAAGAAGAAACAAAAATGGCCTATAGACACATGAAGAAATGTTCAACATCTCTGGACATAAAAGAAATGCAAATCAAAACAACTCTAAGATTCCACCTCACTCCAGTTAGAATGGCCAGGATCAGGAAAACGAATGACAACAGATGCTGGAGGGGATGTGGCCAGCAGGGATCACTACTACACTGTTGGTGGGAGTGCAAACTCATTCAACCACTATGGAAAGCAGTGTGGCAGTACCTCAAAAGGCTAAACATAGAACTCCCCTATGACCCAGCAATTCCACTACTTGGCATTTACCCAACCACCCAGAAACAAGGACATACTAAACCCACTAGCACAACCATGTTCATTGCAGCACTATTCACCATAGCAAAGATATGGAACCAACCTAGGTGTCACTCAGTTGATGAGTGGATCAACAAGTTGTGGTATTTGTACACAATGGAATTCTATGCTGCTGTCAGAAAGAATGACATCGCCCCATTTGTTAGGAAATGGAAAGACTTAGGAAAAATCATATTAAGTGAACTAAGCCATCCTCAAAGGAACTTAGGCTCAATGGTTTCCCTCATTTGTCATAATCAGTAGAAACCTTGGGCTCTACTAGCAGAGATTTGCAATAGAGCAATATCTTGATACATAAGGACATACAATGTGAAGCTAATTGAAAGGACCTCCAGGATACTGAAACAAAAGCCTTATAATGAATGATTGTTGTCCTTAATGTACTATGTTGTCTCTCATCTCCTTTGCTGTCCGTTGGTTATCTCATATTGGTATAGTATCTCACTTTGTTATCAGATATATTGAATTTATTTGTATTTGGATATTTGAAATTTGATAGGGAAAGGGGGAAAACCAAGACTGGTGGGGGGTATGGGGGGGAGGGAAACGGGTACCAAGACATGTGAAAGGGTATCAATGTATGTGAATTAATGCACTTTCTATCTGGCAAATATCATGTAACCCTTTTACTAATTACAATTAAAAAAACAATAAATAATAAAAAAGGAATACACCTTCTGTCTGGTGAATATAATGTAACCTTTCTATTAATTACAATAAAAATATATGAAAAAAATAATATAATTTCCTTCACATACAATGATGCTTATTGTTGTCCAAAGTTCTACGTGTCATTTCACTGGATAGTTTGAAACAATACAAAGAAGACTTCATTTTTTATAGGATTTCATGATCTGATCTAAGTGTCATAAAGATAGGAATTATTTTCGCTAAGGCAAGACTAAGAATGCATGTCTTTTCTACCTCTTCCCACCTCACCTCATCTGTTAGTCCTGTGACTTGAACTCAGGACCTGGGCATGGTCCCTGAGCATTTTGTCCCTCAAGGCTTGAACTCTATATATCACTTAAGCCACGGTTCCACTTCCAGATTTTTTTCACATATTTTATTTTAATTAATAGAAGGGTTGCATGATATTTGCCAGATAGAGGGTGCATTATTTCACATTGATTGATACCCTTTCTCATGTCTTGGTCCCCTTGTCCCTCCCACACCACTCCCACCGCTCAACTTGTTTTCCCCCCTTCCTTATCTGATTTGAAATAACCAAATACAAATATATCCAATATATCAGATTGCAAAGTGAGATACTGTAACAATAAGAGATAACCAAGGGACAGCAAAAGAGATGAGAGAGAACATAGTTCATAAAGGACAACAATCACTCATTATATGGCTTTTGTTTCCATATCCTAGGGGTCCTTTTATTTAGCATCATACTATATGGCCTTATGTATCTAGGTTTTACTCTATCGCAAATCTCTCCTAGGAGAGCCCAAGTTTTCTACTGATTATGACAAATGAGGGAGACCATTGAGCCTATGTTCATTTGAGTCTGGCTTACTTCATTTAATGTGATTTTTTCTAAGTCTTTCCATTTCCTAACAAATGGGGCAATGTCATTCTTTCTGACAGCAGCATAGAATTCAATTGTGTACAAATTGCACAACTTGTTGAACCACTCATCAACTGAGGGACATCTGGGTTAGTTCCACATATGTGCTATGGTAAATAGTGCTACAATGAACATCATTGTGCTAGTGGATTTAGCATGTCCTTGCTTCTGGGAAATTGCGTAGATGCCTAGTAGAGGAATTGCTGGGTCATAGGGGAGCTCTATGTTTGGACTTTTCAGAAAATGCCATACTGCTTTCTGTAGTGGTTGAACGACTTTCCACTCCCACCAACGATGTAGTAGTGATCCCTCCTAGCCACATCCCCTCCAGCATCTGTTGTTATTACTTTTATTGGTCCTGGCCTTTCTAACTGTGGTGAGGTGGAACCTTAGGGTTGTTTTGATTTGCATTTCTTTTATGACCAGCGATGTTGAGCATTTTTTCATGTGTCTACAGGCCATATTTTTTTCTTCTTCAGGGAAGACTCTTTTTATATCTTGGCCCATCTTTCAGTGGCATGGTTGTTACTTTGGAGATTAGTTTTGGAGTGATTCAATTTTGTGAGCTGTTGATATATTTTAGATATGAGGCCTTTGTCGGTTGTATGGTTCTTCTCCCATTCTGTAGGCTTCTTAAGTAATTTACTAGTTATGTCCTTGGCAATACAAAAGCTCTGCAGTTTAATGCAGTCCCACTTACCCGCCTTTCTCTTATTTGTAGTAATTCTTGGTCCTTATTAAGGAAGATTCGACCTGTTACAAAGAGGGCTAGTGTATCTACTACTTCTTCTTGTAAAGTTTTCAGGGTGTTGGCTTTCACTTCGAGGTCTTTGTTCGATTTAGAATTAATTCTAGTGCAGGGTGAAAAAGAAGGATCCAACTTTAGTTTTCTGCAGGGGCTTAACCAGTTCTTCCAGCACAAGTTATTGAGGAGGCTGTCTTTACAACATTCTATTTTTTTGGCTTCCTTGTCAAAGATAAGGTGGTAATAGATCTGTGGTTTAATATCTGGGTCCTCAGTTGTATTCCATTGGTCTTCAGGCCTGTTCTTGTGCCAGTACCAAGCTCTTTTGATAATTATAGCTCTGTAATAGATTCTAAAGTTTGGTATTGAAATTCCTCCTGCACTGTTCTTTCTGCTAAGAAGTGTCTTTGCTATACTGGGTCTTTTATTATTCCATAGGAATTTTGGATTGCCTCTTCTATTTCTTTAAGGAATGACATTGCGATATTAATGGGTTTTATATTGAATTTGTAGATAGCCCTTGGCAAAACTGCCATTTTCACAATGTTGATTCTTGCAATCCAGGAGCATGGGAGCTTTTACCGATTCCTCAGTTCTGTTTAATTTCCTTTTTCAGGATTTTAAAGATTTCATCAACAATGTCCTTTACATTCTCATTTAAGATAATTCTACGTACTTTATTTCCCTTGAGGCTATTTCAAAAAGAGTTGTTTTTATGATTGTTGCCTCATTCCTCTCACTGTTGGCACAGAGGAAGGCAGTTGATTTTTGAGGGTTAATTTTATACCCTGCTACTCTTCCAAAGTTTCGAATCAGCTCAAGGAGCTTGGAAGTGAAGTCTACAGGATTCTTTTTTTTATTGTAATTAATAAAAGGGTTACATGATATTTGCCATATAGAAGGTGCATTAATTCACATACATTGATACCCTTTCACATGTCTTGGTACCCTTTACCCTCCCCCCCACAGCCACCCCCCGTCTTGGATCTCCCCATTTCCTATCTAATTTCAAATAACCAAATACAAATAAATTCAATATATCTGATAACCAACTGAGGTACTGTAACAATATGAGATACCCAAGGGATATCAAAGGAGATGAGAGATAAGATAGTATATTAAGGACAATAATCATTCGTTATATGGCTTTTGTTTCAATATCTTGGAGGTCCTTTCAATTAGCTTCATAGTATAGGGCCTTATGTATCAAGGTTTTGCTGTATTGCAAATCTCTGCTAGTAGAGCCCAAGGTTTCTACTGATTATGACAAATGAGGGAAACCATTGAGCCTAAGTTCCTTTGAGTCTGGCTTACTTCACTTAATATGATTTTATCTAAGTCTTTCCATTTCTTAACTAATGGGGCGATGTCGTTTTCTTCTGACAGCAGCATAGAATTCCATTGTGTACAAATACCACAACTTGTTGATCCACTCATCAACTGAGGGAAATCTAGTTTGGTTTCATATCTTTGCTATGGTGAATCATGCTGCAATGAACATTGTTGTGCTAGTGGATTTAGTATGCCCTAGATTCTGCATGGTTGGGTAAATGCCAAGTAGTGGAATTGCTGGGTCATAGGGGAGTTCTATGTTTAGCCTTTTGAGGCACTGCCACACTGCTTTCCATAGTGGTTGAACGAGTTTGCACTCCCACCAACAGTGTAGTAGTGATCCCTCCTGCCCACATCCCCTCCAGCATCTGTTATTATTCGTTTTCCTGATCCTGGCCATTCTAACTGGAGTGAGGTGGAATCTTAGAGTTGTTTTGATTTGCATTTCTTTTATGACCAGATATGTTGAGCATTTCTTCATGTATCTATAGGCCATTTTTGTTTCTTCTTCAGAGAAGACTCACTTTAAGTCTGGCCCATTTTTTAATGGGATGGTTGTTACTTTAGAGATTAGTTTTGGAGTGATTCAATTTTTTGAGGTGTTGATATATTTTAGATAGGCCTTTGGCCGTTGTTTGGTTGGTGAAGATCTTATCCCACTGTGTAGGCTTTCTAATTAATTTACTAGCTATGTCCTTTGCCATATAAAAGCTCTGCAGTTTAATGCAGTCCCACTTATCCAGCCTTTTTCTGATTTGTTGTGATTCTTGATCCTTATTAAGTTTCGAACTGTTCCAGTTTTGCTTTAATTTCCTTTTTCAGGATTTTAACGTTTTCATCAAAAATGTCCTTTACATTCTTAGTTAAAGTAATTCAATGGAGTGGGATTTTTGGTTAAGGGATTTCTGGGAAATCCTTTGCCAGTAAGTATGATGGCGCTGTCAGCAACACCTCTCAGGCTATAATTGCTTAGGCTGATTCTTTGCCAGCAGTCAGTATGGCGCTGCTCTCGGTGGAGGGTCAGGGAATCCCTCCCAATGCCATTCAAAGAGAAGTGGAAACTTCTCCTCGGAGGTACTCACAAATTGCTGGATTCTCTGGTTCCATGAAACTGGCAGGGCCGTGCACTGCCGGGTGTTGGCTCTGGCTCATGCTGGCTCTGTGTGGCTCTGTCTGCAGCCCGCGGGTCTGCGCCACCGTGAAGCACTGTCTGCCCCAAGGCTGACCAGGCCCCACGCTATCTTCTCGTGCCAGTATTCTGCCTTTTTCCTCTCTGACTGAGATTTCTGTGGTGCTAAAACTTACTTAAGATGAATTTCTGGTAAAGAACTGTCCCCTAAACTGCCAGAACTTGAATCTTGTTGGGAGCTCAGTATGTCTCACACTGAACCACCACCATCTTCTGCCCCGCACGCACTTCCAGATTTTTACTGGTTACCTAGACATGAGGATTCTCTGATTTGTCTGCCTAGGTTAAAACTGTGAGCCCCACATCTCAGCCTCGTGAGTAGCTAGGATTACAAGCAAGACCCAGCAGTACCCAACAAATATAGTCTTTAAACCACTAATTAACTATAAAGAACAAATCATAAGATTATCTCTAGTGTGGCCGTGATGGTTCCCTTCTCTTTCCCTTACCCTCCCCTCCACTCTCTTCTCTTCTCCTTCCCTTCTTTTTTCTCCCTCTCCTTCTTCACATTCTCTTCCTTTTCCTGCCCTCCTTCTCCCCCTCATCCTTCGTTTATCCCTCCCTCCTTTCTCCTCTGATCATCATAGTAAAACAACAATGAAATAACATCGCCTCCCAGTGTCTACTCATATAAATATAATAAATGATACAAATATATTTTCCTTTTTTGCCAGTCCTGGGCTTGAACTCAGGATGTGAGCACTGTCCTTAGGCTTTCTCAAGTCTAGTGCTCTCCCACTTGAGCAACATCACCACTTCTGCCTTTTTCTATGCATGTGGTACTGAGGAACCAAACCTGGATGTTCTTGCATGCTAGGCAAGGAATCTACGTCCTAGCCCAACTCCGACCTCTAAACAACATATTTACAGTGAATCGACAAACTTCATGTTTTTAAAGATTTCTTTTAGCCAAGCACCAATGGCTTAAGCCTGTAATCTTAGCTGCTCAACAGGCTTCAATATGGGGAATATATTTCAAAGCCAGTCTTAGTGAGAAAGTCCAGGAGATTCTATCTCCAATGAAACACCAAAATGTTGCACGTAGAATTGTAGCTCAAATGATAGATTGCATGCCTTGGGTACAAATCTAAAAACATGAAGCCCTGAGTTCAAACTGCAGTATTGGAACAAAAGTATCTTCAGAAGATCTTTTCCAACCCTGCAGGCTTCCTAATTAATTTACTAGGTATGACTTTTGCAAAAAAAAGCTCTGAATTTTAATGCATTCCCACTTATCCAGCCTTTCTTTGATTTATTGTGATTTTTGGTCCTTGTTAAGAAAGTTTCGACCTGTGCCAAGTAGGTCTAGTGTATCTCCTATTCCTTCTTGTAAAGTTTTCAGTGTGCCAGCTTTTACGTCCAGGTCTTTGATCCATCTGGAGTTAATTCTAGTGCAGGGTGACAAAGAAGTATCCAACATTAGGTTTCTGCAGGTGCTTAACCAGTTGTGCCAGCACCAGTTGTTGAACAGTGTATCTTTCTTCCATTTTATATTATTGGCTTCCTTGTCAAAGTTTAGGTGGCCGTAGGTCTGTGGTTTAATATCTGGATCTTCAGTTCTATTCCATTGGTCTTCAGGCCTGTTCTTGTGCCAGTACCAAGCTCTTTTGATAATTATAGCTTTGTAATGGATTCTAAAGTTTGGTATTGAGATTCCTCCTGCGCTGTTCTTTCTGTTAAGAAGTGTTTTTGCTATACGGGGTCTTTTATTATTCCATATGAAATTTTGGATTGCCTCTTGTATTTCTCTAAAGAATGACATTGGGATATGGATGGGTATTGCGTTGTATTTGTAGATAGTCCTTAGCAAGATTGTCATTTTCATGATATTGATTCTTCCAATCCGGGAGCATGAGAGGTTTTTCCATTTCCTCATTTCTGCTTTAATTTCCTTTTTCAGGATTTTAACGTTTTCATCAAAAGTATCCTTTACATTCTTAGTTAAGGTAATTCCTAGGTACTTTATTTTCTTTGAGGCTATTGCTAATGTAGTTGCTGTCCTGATTGTTGCCTCATTCCTCTCACTGTTGATTGTAGTTGATTCTTGAGGTTGATTTTATACTCTGCTACCCTCCAAAGTTTTGAATCAGCTCAAGGAGCTTGGGAGTAGAGTCTATAGGATTCTTTAAATACAGGATCATATCATCTGCAAAGAGGGAAAGTTTTACTTCCTCTTTCCCTATTTGGATCCCCTTTATGCTTGCTTCTTGCCTTACTGCACTGGCTAGAAATTCTAACACTTTGTTAAAGAGGAGTAGAGAGTGGGCATCCTTGTCTCATTCCTTATTTTAATTGGAATCGCTTTAGCTTTCCACCATTAAGTATAATACTAGCTGTGGGTTGGTTGTACACAGCCTTTAATATACTGGTGAATGTTCACCTCCCATACAATGGACAAAGGCCTGCTTCTCTGAAGAAGAAGCCAAAATGGCCTGTATTCATCACAGGGAGGCAAAGCTGGTTCAACATACGCAAATCAATTAATATAATTCAACACATCAAAAGGAGCAAGGAAAAAATCACATGATTGTCTCAATAGTCACGGAAAAGGCATTTGACAAGATCCAACACCCCTTTATGTTCAAAGCTCTGGAGAAAGTAGGAATCCATGGAACATTCCTCAATGTAATAAAGGCTATGTATGAGAAACCCACTGCAAGTATTACACTTAATGGTGAAAATCTAAAGCCATTCCCTCTAAAATCAGGAAGGAGACAAGGATGCCCACTCTGTCCACTCCTCTTTAACATAGTACTAGAATTCCTAGCCAGTGCAATAAGGCAAGAAGCAAGCATAAAGGGGATCAAAGTAGGGAAAGAGGAAATAAAACTATCCGTCCTTGCAGATGACATGATTCTGTATTTAAAGAATCCTATAGACTCTACTCCCAAGCTCCTTGAGCTGATTCAAAACTTTGGAAGTGTAGCAGACTAGAAAATCAACCCTCAAAATCAACTGCTTTCCTTTACGCCAATAGTGAGGGGAACGAGGCAATAATCAGGAAAGAAACTCCTTTCACAATAGCCTCAAAGAAAATAAATTACCTAGGAATTAGCTTAACTAAGAATGTAAAGGACCTTTTTGATGAAAACTTTAAAACCCTAAAAAAGGAAAAGAATAATAACAGATGCTGGAGGGGATGTGGCCAGGAAGGATCACTACTACACTGTTGGTGGGAGTGCAAACTCGCTCAACCACTATGGAAAGCAGTGAGGCAGTGCCTCAAATGGCTAAACATAGAACTCCCCTATGACCCAGCAATTCCACTACTTGGCATTTACCCAACCATCTAGAAACAAGGACATACTAAACCCACTAGCACAACAATGTTCTTTGCAGCACTATTCACCATAGCAAAGATATGGAACCAACCTAGATGTCGCTCAGTTGATGAGTGGATCAACAAGTTGTGGTATTTGTACACAATGGAATTCTATGCTGCTGTCAGAAAAAATGACATCAACCCATTTGTTAGGAAATGGAAAGACTTAGAAAAAATCATATTAAGTGAAGTCAGCCAGACTCAAGGGAACTTAGGCTCAATGGTTTCCCTCATTCGTCATAATCAGTAGAAACCTTGGGCTCTACTAGCAGAGATCTGCAATAGAGCAAAACCTTGATACATAAGGCCATAGAATGTGAAGCTAATTGAAAGGATCTCCAGGATATTGAAACAAAAGCCATATAATGAATGATTGTTGTCCTTAATGTACTATGTTGTCTCTCATCTCCTTTGCTGTCCCTTGGTTATCTCATATTGGTATAGTATCTCACTTTGTTATCTAATATATTGAATTTATTTGTATGTGGATATTTGAAATTTGATAGGGAAGGGGGGAAAACCAATACGGGTGGGGGGTGTGGGGAGGAGGGAAATGGGTACCAAGACATGTGAAAGGGTATCAATGTATGTGAATTAATTCACCTTCTATCTGGCAAATATCATGTAACCGTTTTACTAATTACAATAAAAAAAGAACAAGAAATACAACAAATTAAAGAGATTTTGGACAAATGGGACTGCATTAAACTACAGAGTTTCTGTATGGCAAAGAGCACAGCTAGCCATACAGGAGACTAAGGACTCATATCTAAAATATATCTATAGCTAATTAAAATTGAATCTCTCCAAAGTCCAAAAATCTTCAAAGAAACAACCATCCCATTAAAAGATGGGCTAAATCTGCAAGACAGACTTCTCTGAATAAAGAATAAGAATAGTGCATAGACACATGAAGAAATGCTCAGCGTCTCCGTCCAAAAAGAGATGCAAATCGAACCAACTCTAAAATTCCACCTTACTCCAGTTAGAATGGCCAGGATCAAGAAAACTAATAACAACAGATATTGGAGGGGATTGGACAGGAGGGATCACTACCACACTGTTGGTGGAAGTACAAACTCGTTCAACCACTATGGAAAGCAGTGTGGAAGTTCCTCAAAAGACTAAACATAGAGATCCCTTATAACCCAGCAATTCCACTACTTGTCATTTACCCAAATGTCCAGAAACAAGGGCATACCAAATCCACTATTACAATGATGCTCACTGCAGAACTATTTACCATAGCCAAGTTATGGAACCAACCCAGATGTCCCTCACTTGATGAATGGATCAACAACCACAGACCCCATAGGTTAGGGACATGGCTTGTGTGATAGAGGACTTGTCTAGCCTGAATAAAGCTCCTTAACTGCAGCATTTTCAAAACATTTGTCACCATAAAATGTAGTATTGCCAGAGATTTTACCTTGCATACACCAGAACAACCTTGTTTTCATCCGTAGTAGAGAAAACAAAATTTATGAACTCATGGATTTGTGCACTTGGTTCCCTTTGTGGATAGGTTATAAACATTACAATGCTTCTTAACCTTTTAGTTCAATCTAATAACCTTCCAACAATTTTAAATAATAAAGGACATTCTTTATTATCTACTGAAGTTAATAGCATTTTTGGTTTCAGTTATTTTATTCTGCTTGAAGGATTTCTGTTCACATATTTTGAAGTATGAAGTCTGGGTTTTTTTTTATTAATTTTTTATTGTAATTAGTAAAAGAGTTACATGATATTTGCCAGATAGAATGTGCATTAATTCACATACGTTGATACCCTTTCACATGTCTTGGTACCCATTTCCCTCCCCCCCCACATCCCCCACCCGTCTTGGTTTTCCCCCCTTCCCTATCAAATTTCAAATATCCAAATACAAATAAATTCAATATATCAGATAACAAAGTGAGATACTATACCAATATGAGATAACCAAGGGACAGCAAAGGAGATGAGAGAAAACATAGTACATTAAGGACAATAATCATTCATTATATGGCTTATGTTTCAATATCCTGGAGGTCCTTTCAATTAGCTTCACATTCTATGGCCTTATGTATCAAGATTTTGCTCTATTGCAAATCTCTGCTAGTAGAGCCAAGGTTTCTACTGATTATAAAGAATGAGGGAAATCATTGAGCCTAAGTTCCTTTGAGTCTGGCTTACTTCACTTAATATGATTTTTTCTAAGTCTTTCCATTTCCTAACTAATGGGCCGATGTCATTCTGACAGCAGCATAGAATTCTATTGTGTACAAATACCACAACTTGTTGATCCACTCATCAACTGAGGGACATCTAGGTTGGTTCCATATCTTTGCTATGGTGAATAGTGCTGCAATGAACATTGTTGTGCTAGTGGGTTTAGTCTGTCCTTGTTTCTGGATGGTTGGGTAAATGCCAAGTAGTGGAATTGCTGGGTCATAGGGGAGTTCTATGTTTAGCCTTTTGAGGCACTGCCACACTGCTTTCCACAGTGGTTGGACGAGTTTGCACTCCCACCGTTGTTTGGTTGGTGAAGATCTTCTTCCACTCTGTAGGCTTCCTAATTAATTTACTAGCTATGTCCTTTGCAATACAAAAGCTCTGCAGTTTACTGCAGAACCACTTATCCAGCCTTTCTCTGATTTGTTGTGATTCTTGGTCCTTATTAAGAAAGTTTCGCCCTGTGCCAAGGAGGCCTAGTGTATCTCCTATTCCTTCCTGTAGAGTTTTCAGTGTGTCAGCTTTTACCTCCAGGTCTTTGATCCATTTGGAGTTAATTCTAGTGCAAGGTGACAAAGAAGGATCCAGCTTTAGTTTTCTGCAGGTGCTTAACCAGTTCTGCCAGCACAACTTGTTGAAGAGGCTGTCTTTCTTCCATTCTATTTTTTTTGGCTCCCTTGTCAAAGATTAGGTGGCCGTAGTTCTGTGGTTTAATATCTGGGTTGTCAGTTCTATTCCATTGGTCTTCAGGCCTGTTCCTGTGCCACTACCAAGCTGTTTTGAGAATTATAGCTCTGTAATAGAGTCTAAAGTTTGGAATTGAAATTCCTCCAGCGCTGTTCTTTCTGCTAAGAAGTGTTTTTGCTATACGGGGTCTTTTATTATTCCATATGAAATTTTGGATTGCCTCTTCTATTTCTTTAAAGAATGACATTGGGATGTTGATGGGTATTGCATTGAATTTGTAGATAGCTCTTGGCAAGATTGTCATTTTGACAATGTTGATTCTTCCAATCCAGGAGCATGCGAGGTTTTCCATTTCCTTTGTTCAGCTTTAATTTCCTTTTTTAGGGTTTTAAAGTTTTCGTGAAAAAGGTCCTTTACATTCTTAGTTAAGCTAATTCCTAGGTACTTCATTTTCTTTGAGGCTATTGTGAAAGGAGTTTCTTTCCTGATTATTGCCTCGTTCCTCTCACTGTTGGCGTAAAGGAAGGCAGTTGATTTTTGAGGGTTGATTTTATAGCCTGCTACTCTTCCAAAGCTTTGAATCAGCTCAAGGAGCTTGGGAGTAGAGTCTATAGGATTCTTTAAATACAGAATCATATCATCTGCAAAGAGGGATAGTTTTAATTCCTCTTTCCCTACTTGGATCCCCTTTATGCTTGCTTCTTGCCTTATTGCACTGGCTAGGAATTCTAGTACTATGTTAAAGAGGAGTGGACAGAGTGGGCATCCTTGTCTCGTTCCTGATTTTAGCGGGAATGGCTTTAGATTTTCACCATTAAGTGTAATACTAGCAGTAGGTTTCTCATACACAGCCTTTATCACACTGAGGAATGTTCCATGGATTCCTAGTTTCTCCAGAGCTTTTAACATAAAGGGGTATTGGATCTTGTCAAATGCCTTTTCTGCATGTATTGAGACAATCATGTGATTTTTGTCCTTGCTCCTGTTGATGTGTTGAATTATATTAATTGATTTGCGTATGTTGAACCAGCTTTGCCTCCCTGTGATGAATCCAGTTTGATCATAGTGTATAATTTTTTTGATGAGTTGTTGTAGACGGTTGGCCAGTATTTTGTTGAGAAGTTTTGCATCGATGTTCATCAAAGATATAGGTCTATAGTTCTCTCTCTTTGATGAATCTCTCTCTGGTTTGGGGATGAGGGTTATACTGGCTTCATAGAATGAGTTTGGTAAGGAACCTTCATTTTCAATTTCGTTGAAGAGCTTGAGGGTATTGGTGTGAACTCTGCTTTGAACACCTTGTAGATTTCATGTGTGTATCCATCTGGCCCTGGGCTTTTCTTAGGTGGAAGTTCTCTAATTGCCATTTCTATTTCAGAGCTTGAAATAGGCCTGTTAAGTTGGCCTAGTTCTTCTTGGTTCAGTGTGGGTATGTTAATATTGGCTAGGAATTCATCCATTTCATCTAGATTCTCAAATTTGTTGACATATAGATTTGAGAAGTATTCCCTCATGATATTCTGAATCTTGGTAATTTCTGTCGTGATATTACCATTTTCATCTGCGATTTTGTTTATTTCGATATGCTCTCTTCTTTTTTTGGTAAGATTTGCTAAGGGCTTGTCAATTTTGTTAATTCTTTCAAAGAACCAACTCCTTGTTTTGTTGATTCTTTCTATAGTTTTTTTTGGATTCCAAATCATTTAATTCTGCTTTGATTTTAATTATTTGCTTTCTTCTACTGGGATTAGGGTTGGTTTGTTGCTCTTTTTCCAGGAGCTTAAAGTGAGACATTAACTTGTTGGTTTGCAATTTTTCCAACTTGTTGTTGTAGGCACTCAGCGCTATAAATTTTCCTCTGAGTACTGCCTTTGCTGTGTCCCAAAGGAGTTGGTATTTTGTGTGCTCCTTACTGTTAAATATCATAAACTGTTGGATTTCTGTTCTGATCTCTTCGATGACCCATTGGTGATTCAACAAAGTGTTGTTCAGTCTCCATGAGTTACAGGGTTTTCGTTGGTGGAGATGTGTGTTCAGTTCCAGTTTGATGCCTTTGTGGTCTGAGAGTGTGCATGGAATAATTTCAGTGTTTCTGAATCTGTCCAGGTTTGTTTTATGGCCTAAGATGTGATCTATTTTGGAAAATGTTCCATGTGCTGCTGAGAAAAACATATATTGTGTTGTTTCTGGTTGGAATATTCTGCAGATGTCTGTTAGATCTAGTTGGTCTATATAGTTGTTCAGTTCTAAGGTTTCTCTGTTGAGTTTTTGCCTTGTTGATCTGTCCATAGGTGAGAGTGGTGTGTTAAAGTCACCGACAATCACCGTATTTCGATCTATGTATGGTTTCAGTGTGAGTGAAGTTTGCTTGATGCAGTTTGGAGCTCCGGGATTGGGTGTGTAAATATTTAGGATCGTTATGTCTTCCTGGAGGAAAGATCCCTTTAGCAGTATGTAGTAACCTTCTTTGTCTTTTCTTACTAATTTTGGTTTGAAGTCTATTTTATCTGATATGAGGATGGCAACTCCAGCCTGTTTATGGGGGCCATTAGCTTGATAGAGTTTATTCCAACCTCTCACTTTCAAAAGATGATTGTTTTTTTGGGTAAGATGTGTCTCTTGAAGACAGCAGAACGATGGCTCTTGCTTTGATCTAACTAGACAGCCTATGCCGTTTAATTGGAGAGTTAAGTCCATTGATATTGAGAGTTAGGATTGAGAGGCATTTATTAGGTCCTACCATTTTTAAAAGCTTTTATTTGGGCCTGTGTCTTGACAGTTCTTGTGGTCCTTAAATGATGTGCTGTTTAGGTGCCATTTCTTTCCCTATATTGCATTTATTTTGGTTTTCTATGTATAGAACATCTTTCAGAATTCTCTGTAGTGTTGGTTTTGTTGCGACATATTGTTGCAGCTTTTCCCTGGAATGGAATGTTTTTATCGTTCCCTCAGTTATGAATGAGAGCTTAGCTGGGTACAGTATTCTTGGTTGGTAGTTATTTGACTTAAGGGCATGACATATATGCTTCCAGTTACTTCTTGCTTGCATGGTCTCTGCTGAGGAATCTGGTGTTATTCTGATTGGTTTTCCTTTATAGGTTACTGAACCCTTTTCTCTGGCTGCCTTTAGGATCCTCTTTTTGGTTTCTATTAACGAAGTTCGGATTACGATGTGGCGGTTGGATGTTCTTTTCTGGTCAGGTCTGTTTGGGGTTCTAAAAGCTTCTTGTATCTGGATGGGTCTGCCCTTCTGGATATTTGGGAAATTCTCTGAGATGATTCCCTGAAGTATATTTCCAATACCATTGACCTCTTTCTCCAGACCCTCCTCAATACCAATTAGCCTTAACTTAGGCTTCCTAATTGTATCTTGGACCTCCTGAAGCGCTCTCTCATTTTTCCTAGATTTGGATTGACTCATTTTCTGTTCTTTGTCTATAATAACTAAATTAACTTCAGCCCCGGAAATTCTCTCATCTGCATTGTCTAACCTGCTATCAAAGTTATCTACTTTATTTTTCATCTCCCTTGCTACTAATTGCTCATTTTTGATGCCTTGCATCTCTTCTTTTAGATCATGTATGGATTTCTTTAGCTCCTTGATTTCCATTTGAGTAGTGAGCTCAGTAGCTTTATTTTCTTTGAACATTTGCTGGGGTTTGGTCACCTTTTTATTTGTGGATTCTATGAATTCATCCATCTTTCTTTGAAAAACATTTATTATGTCCTCCTTTATGGCTTCTTCTTTTTCACTTATCACCTTGTTTATGGTTTCCTCTTGTTCAGCTATGGCTTCCTCCCTTATCTCTTTCTTTATATTTTCACATTTTTCATTAATGATCTTTATGAATTGCATTTGTACAGCACTTGGAAGACTCTCCTCTAGGTTTGCCAGTGCCTGTTCCTTTGGTTATTTACATTGGGTGGAGGGGGTGGGGGATGTTGTTTCTTGATTTGACATTTTTCTTGAGTTTCTTGTTCTGCCCATTTGAAAATGGGAGCAAGATTAATACTAAACACGATTATAGTTTTTCAGATATAACCAACCTAGACCTCTGTAGCTGGCAGACTCTAGATGTTCACAAGTTTGGATTGGTGTTATCACTCTTTCTTTTTGTGCAGTTACCGACTAGTCTAATAATTCACTGATAAGCGATTTATATCCAAAACAATAAGCCTCTCAATCCAATCTCTATTGTCTTTAAGTCCCTCTGAGCCTAGAGAATAATTAAACACCTAGATATACAATGTTGCTCAACAGCCATCAAGTGTAGATCCATGCAGTATAAGGGTTGAAAGAGGAGCAGAGGTCCAGAGATTGAAAAATAGAATGAGAGAGGTCCGGGGGTAAGTAGGTAGCATATTTGAGTACAAAGTTTGGAAAGTATTAGAATAAAACTTATGTGTTGCTGCGCGACTAGCTCTTAGCGTCTGGGTTCTGCTGCTTGCTGTTCTGGTTCCGCGTCTGGGTTCTGCTGCTTCCGCTGTTCGATGGCCCGGTTCTGTGCTGGTTTCTGCAGACGTTGGGCTCCCAGCCTGGCACCCTCCACTGCCGCCGCTTTTCGTGGATTAGAGCTGGTCCTCGAGTTCCGAATTCTTTGAGAAATTTGGATGTGAGCTTTATCTGGATTTCTTTTCCGGTTTGAGTCCTTCTCCATTGCTTTTTGAGTTTGTTGTTGTTGATTTCTTTAGGTAGTTGGCTCGTGGGACTCCCTGGTTCTCTCTTTTTCTCAGAGAAAGCTAGGTAGCGTCCCTATTGTCTCGGAGCCCGCTTCCTTCTCTTGAAGTCTGGGTTTTGATTACTACTATCCCCACCCGCGTTTTGTGTCAGTCCAGGTGCTTGAACTCTGGGGCTGGCCATTATCCTTGATCTTCTTTTGATCAAGGCTAGTGCTCTACCCTTGGCCTACATTGTCATTTCCAGCTTTCTCTGTGGTTCACTGAAGGTAAAAGTCACACAGAGTTTTTTGTTTGGGCTGGCTTTGAATTATGATCCTCAGATGTCATCTTCCTGAGTAGAAAGGATTAAAGATGGATGCCAATTCTTGCTCTTTTTATATTCCTGGGAAAACATGTTAGTCATGTTTTAATTCTGAGAGGTATTTTCTACCAGGTAATAACTTCTAGGCCCAAAGAATTTTTTTTAAATTCTGCTTTGTTGTTCCTTCTAGACTTCACCATTTCGCTAGAAAAATATGTGGCTGTTTGCATCCCTTCTATATGTAATGTTTCTAATCCCCAAAGACTTTTTAGACATTTTATTAAGTCAAATAAGCCATACCCAAAGAAACATCCATGATTTCCCTCAATAGTAATTCTTAGTACACATATAGGACTCTCTTAGCAGAGGATCACAAAAGCTTTGTAGATATGGTCATATAGGATGAGGGCAAACGAAATGAACTCCAGAATATGGAAACAAGAGTTTTACCTTGGGAATTGTTGTTGTTAACATACAATGTGAAATTATTTCTGTTCTCTTTTTTCTCTTATGCTTTACATCATGTTGTTACTGTATATGACTTTGTTACCAAGCATTTTGTAAATGCATTTATTTGAAAGAAGAAAGGGAAAGGGGAAAACGAAGATGATTGGGAGAGGGTGGGGAAAGAGAAAATGGAAAATAAAGAAAAACCTGGGAAGGGGTAACAATGTTCAAGAAGTAATTTACCCACTATCTACGAATGTAACTGTTACCCAATTATATATCACCATGGCAATAAAATACAGTAACCAAAAAAAGGAATATTCAACATCAACAAGAATATAAAAGACATTTTTTTATTTCAAGGGTATTATTATGGTAAATTTGTCCTTAGATATCTTTTCATTCATTATGTTAGGAGAATATTCTGTTTAAATCTCAGCATGTGTAAGTCAAAAATGAATCAAATTTGGGAAAATTTTGGCCAGAATTTCTTCACATCGGTTCCATCATTTCTTCTGTGCTCTATTTGAGACTCAGTTCATTACTTAACCAGTTCTTTCATATGATGAACATCATAAGATTATATTCTTCTTTTGTGGTCATGGGGCTTGACCTCAGGGCCTGAGCACTGTGTCTGAGAATATTTTACTCAAGGCTATCACTCTACTTCTTGAACCAGAGATCCACTTCTGACTTTTTGGTGGTAAATTAGTATTTAAATACTTAAAAGCCTCATGGACTTTTTCTGCTTGGGCTGGATTTGAACTGTGATTCACAGATCCTAGCTTCCTGAGGAGCTAGGATTACAGATGTGAGCCACCAGTTCCAGCCAGCTAATGTTCTGTTCATATTTGGGTTTATTTTAAATAATTTAAATATCTATGTCTTTAAGGTACTCAATATTTATTTTGATATATTTCATCCTTTCTCAAATTAATCCAGTATATTTTGATCTGAATATAGATTTCATCTTTAATATTTGAATTCATTTCTTTTTCTTTTTCTTTTGTCCTGATCTGGGACTTGAATTCAGAGGTTGGGCACTGTCCTTGGAAATTTCTCAAGGCTAGTGCTCTACCACTTGAGTGTCACAGCACACTTCTGGTCATTTCCGTGTGTATGTCTTACTGAGGAATCAACCCCAGAGTTCTTGCATGCTAGGTTAGGCAAGCACTCTACCACTAGGCCATGCTCCCAGCCCCATTCTTTTTATGTATTTTCTAGCTTTCTATTTCATATGCTCAAGCCTGGCTTTGCCTTGCCTTTCTTGCCTTTCCTTTCTTTTTGTGCTGGTACCAGAACTTGAACTTAGGGAATCACTCTCTTACCTGTCTGTTTGCTCAGGGCTCTACTACTTCAACCATACCTCCACTTTCTGCTTTTTACTGCTCAGGATGGCTTCAAACATTCATCAGATCTCAGTCTCTTGAGTAGCTTGATTACAGGTGTAAGCATCCTTCACCTGGCTTTGAAATTTTTACTTTGTTTGTTTTTAATTGTTGTTATTTTAAGTCAGATACTAGATGTTTTTCATTTTGAAGTGGCAGCTGGATAATCTGAGAAAAAATTGTCCGTGTTTATGTTTGATATTTGTTCTGGGATATGTTGAAGATATTTGGGAAGTTGATTCTTTTGGTCATGATTTAAATTTTATAAACAAGGACCAAAGAAATGTTTCATCTAGAGTTAATTTTTTACATATGACTGAGGCCAAACCCTTGTTAGTATTCCATAAACTATAAAGTTTTCCATTTTGTGGATTTGGTTAAACACATCTCTTGGCATTTTTTGACCTATAGACATTGCTCTCCTAATAATTTCTGTTGGATTTTTCCAAAGGCTTGAGTAATTTCCTTCTCTACTTGGTTAATTAATAATCAAATGTAAAGTTGTATGCATCCTTCTGGAGTTTTCGACAGTTGTGTGTTTGTGCAGCTCTCTCCTCTCCTGTGCTCTGATAACCATGGAAATATTTCCCAGATTCTCAGATCATCTTTCCTCTGAGTGAAAGACCCCAAGGCCAAGGTGTGTCAAGACTTCCAATGAAGTCAAACAAATGCTCTCTAAGTAAGCAGGAGTCTATAGAAGTTTGAGGACTTTGTATTTTTATCTTCCAGTGTGTGTGTGTGATTGTGTGTGTGTGTGTGTGTGTGTGTGTGTGTGTGTGTGTGTGTGTATGTGATCTTTGTCTCCCTAGAAACAGATAATTCTCTATCACCATACTATGGTGCTCTCTCCTGATCCTCTGCTTCAGCTTTCCAAAAATGAGGTAAAATTCTGGAACTCACTTTCTTTTACTAAGTTTTTTAACGTAGTTTCTATTGTAATTAATAGAAGGGCTACATTGTATTGACCAGTTAAAAGGTACATTAGTTCACAAACTTTAATACCCTTTCTCATGTTATGGTCCCTATGTCCTTTCCCAAGCCCCACCCCTCATCTTGTTTTCTCCATTTCTATGTCCTATTTCAAATAAACAAATAAGCATATATACAGTATATTAGATAACAGAAAAATAATGTACCAATATACGATGACCAATGAACAGCAAAAGAGATGAGAGATAACATAGTACATTAAGGACTACAATCACTCATTATATGGCTTTTAATACTACATCCTGGAGATCCTTTCATTAGGCTCATACTGTAAGTCCTTATGTATCTAGTTTTTGCTCTATTGTATACCTCTGCTAGGAGAGCCCAAGGTTTCTACTGACTATGACAAATGAGGGAAACTTTTGAACCTATGTTCCTTTGAGTCTGGCTTAGTTCCCTTAATATGATTTTTAATAAATCTTTCTATTTCCTAACAAATGGGGTGATGTCTTTATTTCTAACAGCAGGAAAGAATTCCATTGTGCATATATACCACATCTTGTTGATCTACTCATCAACTGAGGGGCATCTGGGTTGGTTCCATATCTTTTCTATGGTAAATAATGCTACAATGAACATTGTTGTGCTAGTGGATTTAGTATGCCCTTGTTTCTGTATGATTGGGTAAATTCCAAGAAGTGGAATTGCTGGTTAATAGGGAAGCTCTGTGTGTAGTCATTTCAGGAACTGCCATACTGCTTTCCATAGTGGTTGAACAACTTTGCACTCACATCAACAGTGTAGTAGTGATCCCTCCTGCCCATATCCCCACCAGCAACTGTTGTTACTAGATTTCTTAATCCTTGCCATTCAAACTGGAGTGAAGTGGAATCTTTTGATTTGCATTTCTTTTATGGCCAGATATGTTGAGCATTTCTTCATGTGTCTATAGGCCTTCATTATTTCTTCTTCAGAGAAGACTCTCTTTATGTCTTTGGCCCATGTTTTAATGGGATGTTTGTTACTTTGGAGATTAGTTTTGGAGTTATTCAAATTTTTGAGCTGTTGATATATTTTACACATGAGGTTTTTGTTGTATTGTGAGTGAAGAACGTCGCACATTCTGAAGGCTTTTGATTTAACTTGCTAGCTATGTCCTTTGCCCTGCAGAAGCTCTGCAGTTTAATGTAGTCCCATTTATCCAGACTTCTCTGATTTGTTGTGTTTCTGGGTCCTTATTCAGAAAGTTTCGTCTTATGCCATGGAAACCTACTGTACCTCCTATTGCTTCTTGTCAAGTGGATCTGATTTTACCTCAAGAGTCTTTGATCCCTTTTGAATTAATCCTGTTGCAGGGTGACAAATAACAATACAACTTTAGTTTTCTACAGGTTCATAACCAGTTCTGGCTGCACCACTTGTTGAAGAGGCTGTCATTTTTTAATTCTATATTTTTGGCAAGCTTATTAAAGATTAGGTGGCCACAGGTCTGTGGGATAATATCCAAGTCCTAAGTTCTATTCCATTGGTGCAGTTCTTGGGCCAGTATCAAGCTGTTTCGTTTACTATAGCTCTGTAATACAGTCTAAGGATTGGTACTGATATACTTCCAGTGCTGTTGTTTCTGCTAAGAATTGTTTTTGCTATATGGGTCTTTTATTATTCCATATGAAATTTTGGATTGCCACTTCTATTTCCTTAAAGAATGACATTGGGGTATTGATGAGTATGCATTGAATGTGTAGATAGCCCTTGGCAAGATTGTCATTTTCATGATGTTAATTTTTCCAATCCAGGAGCATGGGATGTTTTTCCATTTCCTCAGTTCTGCTTTAATTTCCTATTTCAGGGTTTTAAATCTTTCATCAAAAGGTCCTTTACATACTTAGTTAATTCCTAAGTACTTTATTTTCTTTGAGGCTATTGCCAAAGTAGTTGCTTTTCTGATTGTTGCCTCATTCCTCTCATTGTTGGCATAGAGGAAGGCAGTTGATTTTTCAGGGTTAATTTTATGCCCTGCTACCTTGCCAAAGTTTTGAATCACCAAAAAACAGCTTGGAAGTGGAGTCTATATGGTTCTTTAAATACAGAATCATGTCATCTGCTAAGAGGGAATGTTTCACTTCCTGTTTCCTATTTGAATCCCTTGTGTTTGCTTCTTGCCTTATTGCACTGGCTAGGAATTCTAATACTATGTTTAAGAGGAGATGAGAGACTGGCAATCCTTGTCTTGTTCATGATTTTAGCAGGAATGTATTTAGCTTTGCCCCATTAAGTATTATGGTAGCTGTGGGTTTGTCGTACACAGCCTTTATTATACTGAGTAATGTTCCATGAATTCCTAGTTTCTCCAGAACTTTTAGTAAAAAGGGGTATTGGATCTTGTTTCAAACCAACAGTTTTATATTATACCTTAACAGCTTGGATAAAGAGCAACAAACCGATCCCAATATCAGTAGAAGGAACCAAATTATTAAAAATCATTGCAGAATTAAATGAATTACAGTCAAAACACATAGAAAGAATAAACAAAAGAAGGAGTTGGTTCTTTGAAATGTGAACAAAATTGACAGACCATAAGCAAATATCCCCCCCAATTTGGCAGCATACCAAAATAAACAGAATGATGGAAAAGAATGGAAATATCATAAAGAAATAACCGAGATACAGACCCTTATATGGGTCTGTATGCCAACAAATTTAAGCATCTAGAACAAATGGATGAATTTTTATGCAATATTGACAAACCCCAACTCAACCAAGAATTCCTAAACCAAATAAACAAACCTACTTAGAGTACTGAAATAGAAATGGCAATAGGAGACCTCCCATCCAAGAAAAGCCCAAGCCCTATGGATTCATAGCTGAATTCAACAAGGCCTTCAAATTCGAGGTCACACCAATACTCCTCAAGCTCTTCAATGAAATTGAAAGTGAAGACTTTTTTACCAAATTCCTTTTATGAAGCCAGCATAACCCTCATCACAAAACCAAACAGGGAATCATTAAAGAAGACATCTATAGACTATATGTTTGACAAATCTTGATGCCGAACTTCTCAACAAAATACTGCTCAACCATCTTCAACAACTCATCAAAAAATTATGCACTATGATCAAACAGGATTCATCAGAATAATGCAAAACTGGTTCCATACACAAGAGTCAGTAAATATAATTCACATCAACAGGAGCAAGTAAAAGAATCACCTGATTATCTAAATAGATGCAGAAAAGCTATTTAATAAGATACAACATGCCTTCATGCTAAAAGCTCTGGAGAAACAGGGAATCCACGGAGCATTATTAAGTATAATAATGGGTGTGTAAAACATATCCACAGTTAGCATTATACTTAATGGCCAAAAAACTAAACCACACTCTCTCCACTCATCTTTAATGTACTATTAGAATTCCTAGCTGGAGCAATAAGGCAAGATGCACATATAGAGGGGATCTAAATAGTAAAAGAGGAAGTGAAACATTCTTCTTTGCAGATGACATGATTCTATATTTAAAGAATCCTATACATTACACTCACTACTTGCTTGAGCTGATTTGAAACTTGATCAGGTAGCACTGTATAAAATTAACCCTCAAAAATCACCTGCTTTCTTATTTGCCAACAATGAGTGACAAGGCAGAAAATCAGAAAAGCAACTCCGTTTGCAATAACCCCAAAGAAAATAAAGCACTTAGGAATTAATGTAACTAAGAATTTAAAGGACCTTTATGATGAACACTTTAAAAAAAAGAAGAAAAAGGAAATTAAAGCAGAATTGAAGAAGTGGGAAAAACTCCAATGTTCTAGGATTGGAAGAATTAACATCATGAAAATGGCAATCCTGCCAAGAACTATCTACAAATTCAATGCAATGCAATACCCATCTGTATTCCAATGTCATTCTTTACAGAAATAGAAGAGGCAATTCAAAATTTCATATGGACTATTAAATGACCCTGTATATATTGTTACAATATTTCACCTTGTTATCTGATATATTTTATATATACTTAATTGGTTATTTGAAATTCCATAGGGAAGGGGGGAAATCAACATGAGTGGCGGGGATGGACATGAGGACCATGACATGAGAAAGGGTATCAACATTTGTGAAGAAATACACCTTTTATCTGGTGAAAATAATGTAACCCTTCTATTAATTACAATAAAAAGTATATGGAAAAAAGACCCTGTCTAGCACAAATAATCCTTAGTAGAAAGAACAGCCATGGAGGAATATCAGTATCAATCTTTAGACTCTATTACTGAGCTATAGTAAGCAAAACAGCTTAGTATTGGCATATGAATAGGACTGAGGACTAATTTAATAGAACTGAAGACCCATAAGGCAACCCCACCTAATCTTTGTTAAAGGAGCCAAAAAATACAATGCAAAAAAGACAGTGTCTTCAACAAGGGGTGCTGGCAAAATTGGTGAAGCACACGTAGAAAATTAATGTTGGATCATTCTATGTCACCCTGCATCCGGATTAAGCCCAGATGGATAAAAGTCCTTGAGGTAAATCAGTTACTCTGAAAACTTTACAAGAAGGAATAGGAGTGACAATGGGTTTCCTTGACACAGGTCAAACTTTCTTAATAATGACCCAGAAGTACAACAATCTAGCATCCTAACATCAGGTCACTTTCCTATGTGCTGGTTCTCTTTATAATTTAATAGGTTTTAATTTTTTTCAGGAGAAATTCAAACATATGTGGGATACTTTACATTTCGAGATCTGCATCATGAAATGTTTATCCTCCAGAGTCTTCATGGAAACACTGCTAAGTGATTTAAGTTCATTTTCTTTCCTCTTAAAAATGTAATTAATGTGTAACTATATTCTGAAAAGGAGTTGAATTATGCTGACCAAAGTCATGTAAATATTCAACTTCAGTGTCCTGTATCACACATTTTTATGTGTGAATCACAACCAAGGAACATGGATAACTATTTTGTTTCGGTAGATATGATACCTTCCTCAGTTATTTAATAAATACTATTAGATAGTTGAATCAATGATAAATAGATGTGGATATGTAACAATATGTAAAAATTATATGTATACATTCCAATTAAAAAATCTTCTAATTATGGAAAACAGAATTCCCTCCTTAGATCTTATAGTGTGACTATCTGGAGTTCAGTATCATTTATTATGTCCAAGTGTATATTTTTTTCCTTTACACTCTACTGTGTTTACTTATAGATTTATATACATATTTTAGATAGCAAAAAATGAAGGAAACATTGCAACCAATATATCTGTGGGTCTGGCTTACTTCATAGAATATTTTTCCACATCTTTCCATTTCCTTGTGAATGGTGCAGAATCTTATGGAAGTGGAGAATTTCAATATCTCCTTTCTTGATCCTTTTGTCCTTTGTGGGACTTTATTCTGAGTCCTGGAAGCAATGCTAGCTGCTGAGAAATTCTTAGCCACCATGTTGACTTCAGCTCTATATGCCCCCCATCTGTGCACACCAAAACTAAAAAATGTGCTGATTATTTCCTCACAGACCTTTTTTTCTCTATGAACACACTTCACACCTGGGAACCTGTAACCAGGCATCCCAGGATACCATAAGTTGTGAATGATCCTTGTTTTTCTAGTACCCATATATTAAAGAGCTAAAACTTAAAGCATTACAATGTGGATAACAAAAAAAGGAAACATTTTGTTTAGGCAGTAACTTCCTGATTAAAACTTCAAAGAGCTTACAAAATAAAAGCAAGAATTGACAAATGGATTATATCAGACTCTTTAGCACAACAAGTAAACAATATGTGGTATCAGGAACATCATTGTTTCCTTAGGCAATAGTAAATGGATGCATGTGTGGAGGCATCTGTATGTGGAATTCTTACTGAAACCTCCTTGAATCAACTACCAACGTTCTGTAGCTGTTTTGGGCAATGGGTGTGCATATTGACCATCTGAGTATGATGCACTAATATCTTTGGTTGACATCTCACAATCCATAAGTACCTCAACATTTTATTTGCATTTGCGGATTTGTTTTGGGGATGGGCATGGCTGATGGAATTCTATTTTTATACACGTATGCTCTCTGTATCCTCTACCATCACCTCCTATCCCTATGCAAGAGAAACACCTTAGTTTCATTAGTTTGTCTTGAATCTACCTTTAAGTGATTTTCTGCCTGTTTGTAGAAGAGGATCCTTAGTTTTCTTTTGTGTATCATCTTTCCAGGACAGTAAGCTCTTCATACTTTTTACTTGTTTTATCTCCTTTTTGTTTTTGTGGAAACTCCTCTGTTTTTTTTCCTTGATACCACATTTTCAAACCATCTCCTTTACTGTTTTAATTGAGATTTTATTATAAAGGTGAAATATAAAGAGGCTAAATTTATGTAATTCAATTAATGAATGCATTTTTTTGAACAGTGTCACTCTTCCCTCATTTTCTCCCACCATTTGACCTCCTAACTCCACTCCACTCCCCACATCAAACTGTAAAGTTCACTTCAAATACAGTGTCTCATATCACTGAGTTGGCTCATCCTTTGACCTACTCTTTCTGCTTGATTATTTCATTCCTTTTACTAACTTGAAGATTGTTATTTCTAGTTCTTTGAGATTCTGTGTAAATTCTTCAGTGTTTGTTCTTTTACTTTATTTTATTTTTATTTTATTTTAAATTTTTAAATTTTTATTGTACATGATACACAGACTAGTTGCATAATTCAGATAATGAGTATATTTCTTGTTGATCAATGTAAATCCCTTCTTTATTTTCTGTTTTAACCATTCAGACTTGTCTCCATGCCAAGTTGTACAGTATGTTTCCACTATACTATGTAATGTCTGCTGAATTGGTTCACCCTTTGTCCTGCCCTTTATGTGTTTCACATTCTCTTCCCCAAATCAGACCATCTTATATGCAAGATAAAGTAGAGAAATAAAAACGATGATGAAAGGGAATAAACCAAAGAAAAAAGATAGGAAAAAAATCAAAAAAAGAGGAAAAAGAACAGCAAATAGTACTATAAAAAATCTCATGTTCCTTGAGATGTACTGTAGATTCTTTAACTCAGTTTCTGTATGCTTGATTTAACAAAACGTTACAGTTTCCTGTTATTCCTCCCACCCCCTTTTATATACATATGGTTTTCATTTTCATTTGTTCCAAGGATAAGTTTATTTAATGAAATTTGTCTTGAAAAACAATTCACTATCATAAATATTTATTTAATTTAGTTGAACACTTTTCTCATTATTATTTTACTATTTATTTATGGTTCACAAGTGATTCATTTAACTCTCATACTATGTGAATCTTTTCCTCATTAAATTCTGGCCTCCTTACCACATGTCTGCATGTGTGCTCAATATACGTTCAATGTTATTTTTTTAAAATCTGGCTGACTTTGTGTCCCATACGGTAATTTCTCCTGGTGAATGCTCAGTATGTTGAGCAAAGTTTTATCCAGATGTTGAACAAAATATTCTGTGAGTCTGTATAAGGATATCCTGATCTAGTGTGAAATTAAACTCTGATTCTTCCCTCTTAATTTTGTCTGGAGAATCCCTCCATAAAATCTTCAGCTAGTATTGTATTGAGGACTATTTCAAAGTCTGATTAACATAAGTCAGTGGTTGGATAGTGTGTAAGTAAATAAACATTTCAAACTGCAATTTCATCTTGAAAATTTGATCCTTTCATTACATTACAATTGTGTAACTTTTTGTCACTTTGATTCAAGTCTATTGGATGTGATATGTAAAGATACGGCAGCTTTCTTTAAGATTTCATTTGTATGGACTACCCTTTCTTATACTCACTGAGGGGCGTTGATGGTGAAGTGTGTTTCTTGACATCAAGGTATCCTTTGACCTTGAGTTTTGCTACATTTTGCCATTCTAACCCTTTTTTGACCATCGGGGCTTGAATTCTGGGTCTGAGCATTGACACTGAGTTCTTCACCTCAAGGCAACCACCCTACCCTTCAGCCACACGACCACTTCCACTTTTCTAGCAGTTAACTAGAGATGAGACTCACAGAATTTAGTTCCTGGGCTGGCTTTGAACTTTTATCCTTAGATCTCAGCCCCCCGGATACTTAGCATGACAGTTGTGAGCCACTGCACCTGGCCATTCTAATTTTTATTGGTAGAATTTCTGGCATTTCCATTCACAGTCATGGTTAACAGATTTCATTGCAACACAGCTAATAGGTGACTTGTTCTCTGCATTAACTGAAGCTTCTTCCACTTTATTTTAAAAATTGTAATTAATAGAAGGGTTACATTATATTTGTCAGATAGAAGGTGCATTACTTCACAAAAATTGATACCCTTCTCATGCTTTTGTCCCCCTTTCCTTCCCGCCTCACCCTCCCCTCACATTTTCCCCCTTTCCTATCCTATTTCAAATAAACAAATAAATATACATGCAATATACCGGATAACAAGGTAAGATACTGTAACAATATGAGATAACCAAGGGACAACACAAGAGATGAGAAATAACATAGTACATTAAGAACAACAGTAACACCTCATATGGTTCTTGTTTCTATATCCTGAATGTCTGTTCATTTAGCCTCATCCTATGTGGCCTTATGTATGTAGGATTTGCCCTATTGTAAACCTCTGCTAAGAGAGTTCAAGGTTTATATTAATTATGAAAAATGACAGAAACCATTGACCCTATGCTCATCTCAGTCTGAATTACTTCACTTAATATGACTTTTCCTAAGTCTTTCCATTTCCTTTATGTCATTCTCTCTGATGGCAGCATAGAATTCCACTGTTAATAAATACCACAGCTTGATGACCCAATCATCTACTGAGGAGCATTTATGTTTGTTCCATAGATTTGCTGTGGAAAATAGTCTTGCAATGAGCATCATTGTGCTAGTGCGTTTAGTATGCCCTTGGTTCTGGACCATTTGATAATGTCAAGTAGTGGAATTGCTGGATCATAAGGGAGCTCTATGTGTAGTCTTGTGAAAAACCACCATACTGCTTTCCATAGCGGTTGAATGAATGTGTCCTGCCAACAATAGTATAGTAATGATACCTCCTGGCCACTTCCCCACCAGCATCGGTTATTATATTTCTTGATCCTGGCCATTCTACCTGGAGTGAGATGGAATCTTAGAGTTGTTTTGATTTACAATTCTTTTATGGCCAGAAACATCGAGCATTTCTTCATGTGTCTATAGGCCACTCTTATTTCTTCTTCAGAGAATACTCTAAATCTTTGGCCCATATTTTAATAGGATGATTGTTTGAAAATTAGTTTTGGAGTGATTCAATTTTTTGAGCTTTTGATATATTTTAGCTATTAGGCCTTTGTTTGTTGTATGGTTAGTGAAGATCTCCTCCTCTGTAGGCTTTCACCCATAAAATTTATACCTGGTTGGATTCAAGCAATATACTCCTGCAATAACTTCTACTTAGGTAGGTGAGCTACAAATACTATGATTTGAAGGCAGTCCAACTAAGACCTTTTGTGAGACTCTTAAATTCATTTAACCCCCAGGAACGAAGGGCTGGGGCTAGTGACTCATGCCTATCTACTGAGGAAGCCGACGTCCTCACATGTAAGATTACAGTTCTGTTTGAAGTTTAGCCTGTCCATTAATTGTTTGAGATTCTTATCTCAATTGGCCACCAAAATCTTCAGTAGAACTGTGGGTCAAGTGGTAGAGTGCTACCATTATGGGGAAAAAAAAGAACAGGACCGGGAATTTGGCATAGAGGTAGATTTGCTTGCCTAGCATGCATGAACACCTGGGTTCAATTCCTCAGTACCACATACACAGAAAAAGCTGGAAGTGGTGCTTTGGACCAGAGAAAGTGCCTAGGCCGTCATTTCAGGCCTCAGGACTGGGAAAAAAAAGCCCAAGGTCAATGCACTGGTTGTTTAGAATAGCAATGATTTAGAATAGTATCGTAAAATACAAGTCCCATATTTCTTAGCAAGTTTTTAACACTTTTTCAAACTAACACAGGAATCACTTCATGTGGTTGAAATGTTTATTTTGCTACATTCTGTGGAGGTTTCATTCAGTAGTTAGTTGGTCTACTATTTTAAGCATCTTCAAGGAATCCTTGAATGAGCCTGTGTGAGAAGATTCTCACTTCATGGCCACTAGAAAGTAAGACGATATTATGGCTTGGCCTAGTGGTAGAGTGCTTCCCTAGAATGCATGAAGCCCTGGGTTTGATTCCTTAGTTACCACATACACATAAAAAGCCAGAAGTGGTGCTGTGGCTCACGTGTTAGAACACTAGCATTGAGAAAGTTCAAGGATAGTGCCCAGACCCTGAATTCAGGCCCCATGACTGACAATAAAAAAGAAATAATATGCTTAATGGAACATTATGTTAAAATGATATATTTTTGGAGTATTATGTAAAATTCTGAGCAGTTACTGGTTACTGACACATATCTGATTTTCGTCAGCCTATTCACTCTGTCTGCAGTAAGAGTTGTGGTCCTGGATTCAGAAAATCTCCTCAGGAGGGAAAGGCTGCCTGTTGCTTTGATTGCACACCTTGCCCAGACAATGAGATTGCTAATGGAACATGTAAGCTCATGTCTTCGAGGGAAATTCATACTGTCTCCTAGTATCTTCATCCATGCAATCAATACAAATGCAGAATTGCAAATTCAAATTCTTCCTCCTTCACTTAGGAATTTAATTGTGACAGTGGTTGCTACGTCTCTTCAGGGGGAAAAAAAAGACATGGGCTCTGATTTACATGTAAGATTTTTTTCTACTCTGTTGTATGTATGTTTACTCAAATACTCAGTAATATAACTTTAACTTCTATCACATTACGTGCAAAGAATTTTTAAGAACAAGAACTGTATCTTCAATATTACGTTCGAACCTACAAAGAAAACACAGATTTTGCACATCTTTACTTCCTATTACTTAGAAATCATGGTGCAGCAGAGCAAGTAATCTGGGTTAGGGTGATTTAATTATAAGGTACAGGGGCGGGAGTTTGGCCTAGTGGTAGAGTACTTGCCTAGCATGCACAAAGACCCAGGTTCAATTCCTTGGTACCACATACATAGAAAGGCCGGAACTGGTGCTGGAGCTCAAATGGTAGAGCTCCAGCCTGAGGAAAGCCCAAGGACAGTGCTCAGGGCTGGAGTTCATACCCCAGGCCTGAAAACAATAACAAAAAGAGTCAGAATCAGGCACACGTATTGTGCATAGCATGACTTTATATCTTCAAAGAGTGATTTGATTATCTGTTCCTGTACAGATGAATAGAAGATACAAACAACAACTGAAAGGTAGGACCACAGTGTGCTACAGAGTCATACAGGAACAAGCAAGGTTTACTCCACAAATGTTTCTTTTTTGCCAGTGCTGGCCCTTGAACTCATGGACTGGGCAGTGTCCTTGAATTTCACAAGGCTAGTTATCTACCACGTTAGACACAGCACCACTTACATCTTTTTCCGTGTATGTGGTCCTAAGTTATCAAACGCCAGAGCTTCGTGCATATTTGGCAGTCACTATACCACCAGGCAACACTCCTGGCACCAATATATAAAATTTTGAATGAGGGTTGGACTTGTGTACATAAGTCTGTGAGTTATGTCAGCATGAAGAAGAAATGAAATAATCTGTAGGAATAATTTCAGTGTTTTTGAATCTGTCCAGGTTTGTTTTATGGCCTAAGATGTGGTCTATTTTTGAAAATGTTCCATGTGCTGCTGACAAAAACGTATATTGTGTTGTTGCTGGGTGGAATATTCTGCAGATGTCTGTTAGATCTAGTTGGTCTATATAGTTGTTCAGTTCTAAGGTTTCTCTGTTGAGTTTTTGTCTTGTTGATCTGTCCATAGGTGAGAGTGGTGTGTTAAAGTCGCCGACAATCACGGTGTTTCAATCTATGTATGGTTTCAGTGTAAGTAAAGTTTGCTTGATGAAGTTTGGAGCTCCGGGATTGGGTGTGTAAATATTTAGGAGCATTATGTCTTCCTGGAGGAAAGATTCCTTTAGTAGTATGTAGTAACCTTCTTTGTCTTTTCTTACTAATTTTAGTTTGAAGTCTATTTTATCTGATATGAGGTTGGCAACACCAGACTGTTTATGGGGACCGTTAGCTTGATAGAGTTTATTCCAACCTCTCACTTTCAAAAGATGATTCTTTTTTTGGGTAAGATGTGTCTCTTGAAGACAGCAGAACGATGGCTCTCGCTTTTTGATCCAACTAGACAGCCTATGCTGTTTAATTGGAGAGTTAAGTCCATTGATATTGAGAGTTAGGATTGAGAGATATTTATTAGTTTCTACCATTTTAAAAAGTTTTTATTAGGGCCTGTGCCTTGACAGTTCTTGTGGTCCTTAAAGAGAATCTTCTCTGAAGAAGAAACAAAAATGGCCTTTAGACACATGAAGAAATGCTCCACATCTCTGGTCATAAAAGAAATGCAAATCAAAACAAGTCTAAGATTCCACTTCACTCCAGTTAGAATGGCCAGGATAAGGAAAACGAATAATAACAGATGATGGAGGGGATGTGGCCAGGAGGGATCACTACTGCACTGTTGGTGGGAGTGCAAACTCGTTCAACCACTATGGAAAGCAGTGTGGCAGTGCCTCAAAAGGCTAAACATAGAACTCCCCTATTACCCAGCAATTCCACTACTTGGCATTTACCCAACCATCCAGAAACAAGGGCATACTAAATCCACTAGCACAACAATGTTCATTGCAGCACTATTCACCATAGAAAAGATATGCAACCGACCTAGATGTCGCTCAGTTGATGAGTGGATCAACAAGTTGTGGTATTTGTACACAATGGAATTCTATGCTGCTGTCAGAAAGAATGACATCGCTCCATTTGTTAGGAAATGGAAAGACTTAGAAAAAATCATATTAAGTGAAGTAAGCCAGACTCAAAGGAACTTAGGCTCAATGGTTTCCCTCATTCGTCATAATCAGTAGACACCTTGGGCTCTACTAGCAGAGATCTGCAATAGAGCAAAATCTTGATACATAAGGCCATATAGTATGAAGCTAATTGAAAGGACCTCCAGGATATTGAAACATAAGCCATATAATGAATGATTGTTGTCCTTAATGTACTATGTTGTCTCTCATCTTCTTTGCTCTACCTTGGTTATCTCATATTGTTATAGTATCTCACTTTGTTATCTGATATATTGAATTTATTTGTATTTGGTTATTTGAAATTTGATAGGGAAGGGGGGAAAACCAAGACGGGTGGGGGGTGTGGGGGGAGGGAAATGGTACCAAGACATGTGAAAGGTTATCAATGTATGTGAATTAATGCACCTTCTATCTGGCAAATATCATGTAACCCTTTTACTAATTACAATAAAAAATGCGAAAAAAGGAAATTAAAGCAGAACTAAGGAAATGGAAAATCCTCCCATGCTCCTGGATTGGAAGAATCAACATTGAAAATTACAATCTTGCCAAGGGCTATCTACAAATTCAACGCAATACCCATCAATATCCCAATTTCATTCTTTAAAGAAATAGAAGAGGCAATTCAAAATTTCATATGGAATAATAAAAGACCCCTATATCAAAAACACTTCTTAGCAGGAAGAACAGTGCTGGAGGAATTTCAATTCCAAACTTTAGACTCTATTATACAGCTATAATTATCAAAATAGCTTGGTACTGGCACAAGAACCGGCATGAAGACCAATGGAATAGAACTGAGGACCCAGATATTAAACCACCGACCTATGGCCATCTAATCTTTGACAAGGGAGCCAAAAAAGTAGATTGGAAGAAAGATAGCCTCTTCAACAAGTTGTGCTGGCAGAACTGGTTAAGCACCTGCAGAAAACTAAAGTTGGATCCTTCTTTGTCACCCTGCACTAGAATTAACTCCAAATGGATCAAATACCTGGAGGAAAAAGCTGACATACTGAAAACTTTACAGGAAGGAATAGGAGATACACTAGGCCTCCTTGGCACAGGTTGAAACTTTCTTAATAAGGACCCTCATTTGTCATAATCAGTAGAAATCTTGGGCTCTACTAGCAGAGATCCGCAATAGAGCAAAATCTTGATACATAAGGCCATATAGTATGAAGCTAATTGAAAGAATCTCCAGGATATTGAAACAAAAGCCACATAACGACTGATTGTTGTCCTTTATGTACTATGTTATCTCTCATCTCCTTTGCTGTCCCTTGGGTATCTCATATTGTTATAGTATCTCACTTTGTTATCTGATATATTGAATCAATTTGTATTTGGTTATTTGAGATTTGATAGGGAATGGGGGAAAACCAAGACGGGTGGGGTGTGGAGGGGAGGGTAATGGGTACCAAGACATGTGAAAAGGTATCAATGTATGTGAATTAATGCACTTTCTATCTGGCAAATATCATGTAACCTTTTTATTAATTACAATAAAAATATTAAAAAAAGAAATAATTTGTAGGGTATTAAAAATGGCAATAAATAATATGAGCAATCATCATTGGCAGCAAACATTTTCACTCAGAGAAAAATATAAGAATGTAAGAATTACTGTAAGAACATGAAGAATGCATAAAAGTAATACTGAGCATATCTGGTAATATTTACTTTATGCTACTAAATTTTCACATGTCAGAATGTTAGCTTTTTAAGTACTGAAAAGGGACTAATGACAATTTTCTTATCAGATTTGGAGCAGTGTGAGAAATGCCAACACAGTATGCCAACACAGTATGCCAACATTTAGAGGAATCAGGGCTTCCTCAGAGCTGCAAGTTTCCTGCCTTCTGGAGAATCCTTGGGGGTGGCCTTGGCTTGCATGGCTCTTTCTTTATCTACACTCAGAGTAGTTGTTCTTGGGGTGTTTGTGAAATATAAGAACACTGCTGTTGTCAAAGCTAATAACCAGGCTCCCAGCTACATCCTGCTAATCTCCCTCCTCTTCTGCTTTCTCTGTTCCTTGCTCTTTATTGGCCATCCCAACACAGTCACCTGCATTCTCCAGCAAACCACATTTGGAATTGTGTTCACTGTAGCTGTTTCTGCTGTCTTGGCCAAAACTGTAACTGTCGTTCTGGCCTTCAAGGTCAATCTTCCAGCGATAAGAATGAGGTGGCTACTCGTATCAGGGGTTCCTAACTTCTTCATTCCCATCTGCACCCTGATCCAGGTGACTCTCTATGGAATTTGGCTGGGAAACTCTCCTCCCTTCATTGACACAGATGCATACTCTGAACATGGTCACCTCATCATGTTATGTAGCAAGGGATCTCTCACCTCTTTCTTCTGTGTCTTGGGATACCTGGGCTCCCTGGCCTTGGCCAGCTTCACTGTGTCTTTCTTTGCCAGGAACCTGCCTAATACCTTCAATGAAGCCAAGTTCCTGACCTCAGAAAGCTGTTGTTCTGCAGTGTCTGGCTCACTTTCCTGCGTATTTACCACAGTGCCAAAGGGAAAGTCATGGTGGCTGCAGAGGTCTTCTCTATCTTGGCCTCCAGTGCTGGACTTCTGGGCTGAATCTTTGCCCCCAAGTGCACATCATTTTGTTAAGGCCAGATAGAAATTCTCTGTATGGCTTCTGGGAAAGAAGACATCTTCAAACAAATAGGCCCTCTTAACTGAAATTTAAATATTTCACCAAATATACCCATTTATGTTCTTAGAATCACGTCAACATATGAGTGACATTCATTTCTCTAGTAATGGTACAGTCACAAGTAGTAGCCAGAGCCAGGTAATTTTGAATTTTATTCTGTATTTTTTGGTTCTTTCTATTTGCTCTTTATTTAACCTTCCATCTCCTTTCATCTTCACTGTTATATTTTGTGTGTCTATGAGCTTGTGTGTATGTGTGTGTGTGTATCTGTGTGCGTGTGTGTGTGTGTGTGTGTGTGTGTGTGTGTGTGTGTGTGTGCATGTATAATAGGGCTTGAACTCGGCCTGGCCACTGGCCCTGAGCTCTACACCTCTAGGATTCCACATTCCTCTTTAGCCAAGTCCCACTTCCCTTTTTCTAGAGGTTAATTGGAGATAAAAGTCTTAGGTCCTTTTGTTCACAGGCTGCTTTGAAGCTTGATCCTCAGATCTCAGCCTCCTGAGTAGCTAGGATTATAGGCATAAGCCTCCACAACCAACTTCACTATTATATTTTCACTTCTGACTTGTTTTCTTATATTGCTTTATTAATAACTTGTCTAAAATTTCTTATTTTGTGTCAGTTCTGGGGCTTCAACTTAAAGTTTGGGTACTGTCACTGAGTATTTTTGTTCAAAGCTAAGTGCTTTACCTCTTAAACCACAGCCACACTGTTGGATCTTTCGTGGTTAACTGAAGATAACATTCTCATGGGCTTTCTTATCCAGGTTGGTTTCCAACTGTGTTAATCAGAAATCAGCTCTTTGAGTACCTAGGAACTAAATTTTAAAGTACATTAAATTCTTGCATGCATATCATTTTGCTGCTTAGTCCTCAAATACATTTCAATAATATTTTCCTATTAACATGTTCCATGATTTCATATACTCATTACTGCATTTTATTTAATAGTTTCTATTCCCACATCTGCTTTTTGTAGTATTTATAAATCTGTTTGTTTGAATCAATCTACCTTGCCCCATCCTCTCTAGTTCCCTTCCATCTCTCTTTTCTTTTTCCCTCTTTTTCATCCGCCTACTTCTTCTCTATGGTTTTCTATAAGGCTTCTTTTTCTATATGGTTTTTAGAATGTCAGTATTACTTATATATCCTACAAAAATATACTTCTGATGTATATTACAATGTATTAGATTTATGAAGCAATAGCTGAAGAAAAATGTGGATTCCTAAGTTTGCTTATACATTGCTGGATATGCTTTTCAACATATCCTTGTTCAATTATTTTTTCATATATTTTTATTATAATTAACATAAGGGTTATATTACAATCGCCAGATAGAATGTGCAAAGTGCTTTAATTCACATACATTTATAACCTTTCTCCTTTCTTGGTCCCAATTTCCCTGCCCCCCACCCCTACCGCTCATCTTGTTTTCCCCCCTTCCCTATCCAATTTCAAATAACCAAATACAAATATATCCAATATATCAGATAACAAAGTGAGATAGTGTAACAATATGAGATAACCAAGGGCCAGTGAAACAGATGAGAGATAACATAGTACATTAAGGACAACAATCACTCATTATATGGCTTTTGTTTCTATATCTTAGAGGTCCTTTCATTTATCGTCATACTATAGGGCCTTATGTATCTAGGTTTTGCTCTATTACAAATCTCTGTTTAATTATTTTTAAATTGTGGAACATAATTATATTAGACATGTACTTGGTTACCTGATGATTATAACAATGTTACATTTCTATTACCTTATTTTTATGAAATGTATTATTCATTATTTTATATAGACTGAATCATTGGGCTGTATACATGTTTAAAGAAACATAACTATTTAAGACATAGTGTCACATAATGGCCATCCTTCCTGTTCATTTTAATTTTACCTTTATAAATTTATGTTTCTAATAAGTTAGTGATTATATACTGACAATCACTTACTGACCGTGGACTTTTATTACTTTAGTTTGAAATTGGAAGTATAACAATGTATTGGCTAAAAATAACACAGTGCTTATGTTCCTTTTAAAAGGGACAGTACTGAGGAAATATTTCTAAATTGTTAATATTTTATAAGAGATGGTGAAACTCTTTGTTTCTAATGAAGCTCATTTTTTAAATTTCCTCTTAATTTTATCAACAGAGTTGGTTATTGTTGAGTTAAGCACTGCTTACACATTCAGTAAAAATCCAATTAACAATTATCACAATATACAAACTCCGCAGTATCAACTGTGCAGAAGTCAGAGTGCATGTTGACCATCAGGAAAGAGAGCAGGTTATGAAGTCTGAGTAAGGAATAAGAGACATGTGATGGTCCTTAAGACATCCCATCCGTGTTGTGCAAATGTTATACCCATTGTAGATAGAAGCTCTGGTGTTAACAATAGTGATAATAAGCATAAAAATCAAGCGGAATGGCCGGAAGTTTGGCCTAGTGTTAAAATGCTTGCCTAGCATACACGAAGACCTGGCTGTGATTCCTCGGTACCACATACACAAAATATGCCATCAATGGTGCTGTGGCACAAGTGGTAGAGTGCTAGCCTTGAGAAAGCCCAAGGACAGTGCTCAGCACCTGAGTTCAGGCCTCAAGGCTGGCAAAAAAATCAAGAGGGCATGTAAAGGCTTTCTACTCCCTGAAATGATAGTTCATGAGATGAGAAGGCCACTCAAAGTGGTAGCAAGTATTTCTGGGAAGTACAACTTAAATACACATAGTATTTTATGTATTTATAGATTCACTGAAAAGAACATATGTATGACTGGACTGAGTCCCCTTTCATTAAAATGATGTTCCCAGGCTTCTGATCACCTTATTTTCACAAAATCAGAGTGAAACTCCATTACCATCATGGTTGAATGATGTCACATACTTTAACATTATAATTCCTGCTGAAAGGATATAGAAAATATCTTCTTAAGCACACAAGAAAAGTATATAAAAAGGAACAACTCTTTTAGATGCAGAAAACCAAGATCAAACACAATTCATAGCAAATATACTGGTAATAAAAACAAGATACATCTATTACCCTATCTACTGAGGAGGCTGAGATCTGAGGATCATAGAGCCAGTTTAGGCAGAAAAGTCCATGAGACCCTCAAGTACAATTCACCATCACCACTCCCCAAACTAGAAGTGGAGCTGTGGCACAAGTGGCAGAATGCTAACCTCTGAGTGCAAATGCTCAGAGACAGCACCCAGCCCAATGACCTCTACACATATCTACACACACACACACACACACACACACACACACACACACACACACACACGGACAGGAACATGTGAAGTGGACTTTCAGGCACCATCTGGGGTGGGGCAAATCTTTCACTTAGTCTTCCACATTTGAGTATATGTGACAATCCTTGGATCCTATTGGCCTTCACATTCCTAGTCTTCTCTTGATTACAAGAAAAAAGATGACAAGCAAGGATCTTTTTCAGATAAAGATCAAACAAAATTCTTTGAAATAGGAAATTTAAGTAACCATGTAAAAGGAAATTAGCAATCACATTTATAATCTGGAAATAAATACTACATTCTTACATACTTCTATCAGAATCGTACAACACATACTCTTGGTCTTTCATAAGCTGAAAAATCTAGTATCATTATTTTGCCTCAATTCTCCCTGTAGTTTGAAATGAACATGTGGCCTTGATTTTCTCTCCTTACCCCAATGTGATAGCAGAGCTGAAACACTGATTTCCTAGAAGAGAGACATGAAAAGGCTCTTTAAAATGCAAGGAACTTTGGTAGGAAGTTGGTCGTAATGCAGTTGTAAGGACGGTAATGCAAATATATTGTACTAGTCTCACACATTCTAGTTATGGTAAAATTGCATTGACCACTTTATTGAGAACATTTTATTCAAAGTTCCTGATTCCTTAGAATGAAAAAATTTTCACATTTCAAGTAGAAAAAATACTGTGTTTATGGACTAAGGTTTGATACTTAGTTTACATTGAATTTCAAAAAAAGGGAGTTAAAATCTTATGTTTTCGTAAAGATTGCAACATATATGCTTTAACAGCCTTTTGGTTAAAGGAAAGATAGCCTTCTTTTGTTTGAGTTTTTGTTTTTCTTTAGTTGTGGGGCTTGAACTCTGGGCCTAATCTTCATCTCAAGGCTATTGCTCTATCACTTTGAGCCACAGCACCATATCTAGTTTTCGGGTAGCTAATTGGAGATAGGAGTTTCATGGACTTTTGTACCTGGGCTGGCTTTAAACCACAGTTCCCAGATCTCAGATTCCTGATTAGCTAGGATTACATGAGCCACCAGCACCTGCTTTGAAAATGAATTATACTGAAAACTGAAGATGAAAAAAATTCAGTGCCATGTCACCCTGACAAACAGTTAAAATTCCCTTGACTTCTTCTGAGATTGGGGAGAAAAGGGTAAAGTATCCAGATGGAAATATTGGGGGTTTTTTGTTTTGTTTTGGTATGTTTTGTTTTGCCATTTCTGGGGCTTGAATGTAGGGCTTGAAAACTGTCTTTGGTTTTTCTTAAGGCTAGTGCTCTACCACTGGAGTCACAAAACCACTTGCTGCTTTTTTTCTGTGTATGTGGTACCAAATATTGAAGTAGTGTCAGAGGGCAAACACTCAATCACTTAGACCACAATATTGATTTGAAAAATTGGGCCTTTGACAATGTTCTGCCATAAAACAGATTTCCCACATTCCTGACCACTTCAGAACTGTATGAAACCATAGATTCCTACACTAAAAAAAGTGAATCTGAGATCTGAACTTATACCATTCTACTCTTTACATATCCACTCTTCAATGACAATGAAAAAAATAAAATATCAATGTAAATATTGTAGCCATGAACAATGAAGCAAGGAAATAATTTTTCAATGGAAATGAAACAATTTTCAACAAATCTCAGACACAAAACTTAAAAGACAACACACTAGAAATTGAGAAGTGTAACGAAAGTGTTCACATGCATGACAATGAAAAAAAAGCCTCAGAAAAAGGAAAATTATGCTTGTGTAAGATATATAAAGGAATAATTAGATATCATCATAAAGACTAAAGAGAAATTATGCATGTATAAAGTCACTTTAAGGAAGCCATTACTACTTTTGCTTAGTGGGGCACTAGCAGAAGAGGACAAAAAAAAATTCATGGGGCCGGGCGTTTGGCCTAGTGGTAGAGTGCTTGCCTAGCATGCACAAAGATGCAGGTTCGATTCCTTGGTACCACATACACAGAAAATACTGGAAGTGGTGCTGAGGCTCAAGTGGTAGAGCTCTAGCCTTGAGATAGACCAAGGACAGTGCTCAGGGCCTGAGCTCAAGTCCAGGACTGGAAAAAAAACCAAAAACAACAAAAAATCATTCATGAAGGTAAAAAATTAATGTATTCATACAGTATGAAGAACAGTAAACTGAATAGACTATATCATCAGCTTCTGCACTGTAGGAACTGTTTAAAGGAATTTTCTAGAGAAGGAAAATGTATGTTATCTCTGAGTACAAAAAAAATTCAGGGCTGGGAGTTTGGCATAGTGGTAGAGTACTTGCCTAGTATGAAGAAAGATCAGGGTTTGATTTCTCTGTACCACATTCATAGAAAAAGCTGGATGTGGTGCTGCGGCTTAAGTGGAAGAGATGTAGCCTAACCATGAGGTAGTTCAAGGACAGTGCTCAGGCCCTCAGATCAAGTCCAGGTCTAGCAAAAAGAATTGCAGTATAAAATATAATTACATGAATGTGCAGCAAAATATCAGCTGAATTGTGATGAGTGCACAGAAATCATGAGAAGTTTGTGCATATTCTCTAAGGAAAAAACAAATAGAAAACATATGACTATGCATAGTTATCTCTGTGGATCAATGATCACTTCATATTTGAATTATCTACATATAATAATTACAATATAAAGACAGTAAACTAGAAGAGAAGGACTAATTCCTGTTGCTAAACAAAAAAAATCTTTAAATATAAAGATACATGTTATGGGGTGGTCCTGGATGTACACTTTGGTGGAATCAAAATTTCAGCTATACAGAAGAAAATAATCTGACAGATGTATATCAAACAATGATGACCACATTTAAGAATATCTGGGAAATCTCCAAGGAATTCAGTTTTAAGTAATTTCATCACAACAGAATGGTAATTAGGAGCTCATATATCAATATTTATATCAATTTCCTCACCTGAACACTTCCACAATGTAGACATGAGCAATGTATTACATTTTAACTTGTAAATAGATATGGATATCTTAAAAATAATTAAACATGAAGAACATAGACATAAAGGCATAACAAATATATTTATGTGAAACTGTATGACTAAAGGAATAATGGGACTAATTAAGATTACAGTTTTTTCCTAGAAGTATACTGATCTTTAATAGGTTTTTTGATAAAAGGTATGCTAAAGAGAGTATCAAATCACAAGAGAAAGAGAAAACCAAAATCAAGATCCATAACTCTATGTGGTGATTTTGAGGCATCTAGATGAGTAATAGATTAGAAAGTCTAGAATGTCAGAAATGACACTGCTGCACTTCATATCATGTTCCATCTATTGAACTCATTTAACGTGACAGAACATTTCATGACAGCAACTGCAATGTACACAATCTATCAAATAACATAGTGCATTCACCACCAGATGATGCCATATTCTACAAAATACATTATAGATTTTAACTTTCATAAATATTGTATTATATGCTCTGTATCTATAAAGCTACACTGAAAGAAAACTAGAAAGTAGCAGGTTTAAATCCTCCGGAGAAGCAAACAAGTAATCACAAATTTTAAACTGCACACACAAAGGGAAGCCTTCAGGAAACTTAAAGGTTCCCAGAATACAGAGACAACAAGAATGTAGGTTACTAGCAGTGAGCTCACTTAGTACCCAGTATGCCTGAGGAAATAGGGTCAACCTAGAACACCATATACAAAAGTGTCCAAGTATATGATAATATATTTTTTCTTTTTTTATTGTAATTAGTAAAAGGGTTACATGATATTTTCCAGATAGAAGGTGCATTAATTCACATACATTGATACCCTTTCACCTGTCTTGGTACCCATTCCCTCCCCCCTACACCCCCTATCCATCTTGGTTTTCCCCCCTTCCCTATCAAATTTCAAATAACCAAATACATATAAATTCAATATATATGATAAAATATTTAAGAAGAAAAGCATCTTTGTCCACATAGGACATTAGTGTCTATATAGTAACATGTGCAAACATTTCTGGAATTAGTGGATTTTATCAGTATCATATCATACAAAACCAGAATAATACACAATACATAATTTGTTTACATTTATTATAAATTCTTCTGTTAATTATATTAACTCAATTATCTTAGTTATATTATTACATTATATTGTATTAACATTTTATTAACTGTGTGGATTAATAATTATGCTAGATTTATACTGAAATAAATTCAGACAACATACTATATAATACATATAATATACTTTGTACACACTATACAATTATATAATATATAATATCCATTACATAATGAATAATATGTATTACTATATAGAATGTCATATATACTATATAATTGTATATGCACTATAGAATGTGTATAGTATAGTATATACAATTACATAGCATAGAATATGAATATTATATGATGTATGTGTATCATATACTTTTACACATAAAATTATTATGCATATGCATGCATTATTACATATTGTATTATATAATATGTTAAAATAATAGTATATTAATTATATGTATTGTTATATTACCATTCCATATGCACTATATAATTTACGTATTATTTATAGATGTAAGTATAGATATATACTTCTCGGTGCTGGTCCCAGGTCTTGAACTCAGTTCCTGGGTGCTAAGACTGAGCTTTATTTCTCAAAATATTTCTCAACCAATTGAGCCACATCTCCACTTCTGAGATGTTGAGTTTGGTTTGGTTTCATTTCGAGGTCTGTGTGTGTGTGTGTGTGTGTGTGTGTGTGTGTGTGTGTGTTTGGTAGGAATTGGAGATTAGAGTCTCATGGCCTTTCCTATCCAGGCTGGCTTTGAACTCTGATCCTTGGATCTTAGCCCTCTGAGTAGTTAGGATTATAAGCATGAACCACAAGTGGTTGGCTATAATGAATTTTCTAATACAAAGTAATTACTGTATAAAAATATAAACTCTTTCCTAAAATTAAAGACAGTAATAATTCAATTTTCTCTTCTCTTCTTTAAGTTACTAGATTGTAAGAAAAGGACAGTTTTCACTTCAAATCAGAAAGAGATACATTCAAATGTTGATTTGAGTCAAATGATATCATTTTGACTTAATTTATAGAAATGTAGAACAACTCATTGTCCTTGTCTTCATAGCTCTAGGGCCTGAGGTATAGAAAATTTCATGAGAATATTTTTGCTTCATTGGAAGGATCTAAATATAATTCTGACTCACGTGGCCAGGCCATTGACATGCATGCAGATGTACCCATTTGAAGAGTATAATTCCAATGCCTACCAAAAGTCACGCCCTCAAAGCTAAATGGATCTATCAGTAGTGCTCTTTTACAAATATCTGGATTCATAAATGTACAAATATCTATATATCTATATTTAAGAGTAGTTAAGGACCTGATGGCAGATTGTGGTAGAAAATGCATTTATCCTCATCATTTATTCAGCAAAATAATGGGAGGCTTGGAGAAGTGTGTGTGTGTGTGTGTGTGTGTGTGTGTGTGTGTGTGTGTGTGTGTGTGTGTGTATGTATCTATATGTTACCTATGTCAGTATGTGTATCAGTGTTGGGGCTTGAATTCAAAGCCTGAGAACTGTTCCTGTAACAATTTGCTCAAGGCTAGTGCTCTAACACTTGAGCCATTTGTCCACTTCCAAATTTTTTGGGTTATTTGGAGAAAAAGTGTCTCATAGACTTTTCTGCTTGGCTGGTTTTGACCTTTATTCTCAGATCTCAGCCTCCTGAGTAGTTAGGGTTACAATCATGAGCCACTGGCACCCAATTAGGAGTATGGAGAAGCTCTATGCTCAAAATTGCAGAGCTGAGGAATGGCCCAACCAAATGTAACTTCTGCCTTCTTATGGCCTGGGCAAGCACCAACATTCTGTTTTAACATCCAACATTCTGATTCTGTTCCAGCAGATCTCAGATTTCCCCATTTTAAGTAGAACAACTTGTTCTCCTTCTTCTTAATTGGGAAGCAATAGAAGTGTTTAGAAAATACACTACGAATCTAGGACAAAACAGCTTAGAAAATGTGCATTTTACCAGGCATGGTGGCTAACGCCTGCAATCCCAGCTACTTAGGAGTTTGAGATCTGAGGATCAATGTTCCAAACCAGCCTAGGCACTAAAGACCGTGAGATATTCCCTCCAAGTAATCACTAGAAAAGGGGAAGTAGGGCTTGGATCAAGTGTGGAGTGGTAGCCTTAAACCGAAGAGCTCAGGGACAGCGCCCAGGTCCAGGGTTAAAGTTGCATGATCCTCAAAAATAAATTGTTCATTTCATATTATGGATAGCATATAGCCCCAGAGATCTCAATCATGTAAATGAACAAGGAAGGAGGATTCTGGGATAGATGAGAATTAGGCTCATTCTAACCACAGCCATTGCCTTCAATGTATCGTGTGATCCCCAAGAGCACAGAACAACTAGGTCAACCAAACATAAGTAATGGGCAAAGATGTCCATCTGCTGGCTTTCTCTAGACACTGTAGCCAACACCAGAGGCAGCTTTCAAGTCCAAAAGAATTCATAAAGACAACCTGAAGGTCTTTGACCCTAGAAAGGAAACTGTTTCCTTGGCAACAAGGTTTCATATTGCAAGAATAGAGAGAGAAGTTATTGAAAACAAAAACTAAGACTTTTTTCTGATATTCATAGACTCCATCAACATATGATAAACTCTAAGAAAACGAAGATTTTGTGAGAATAACGTGTTCAATGGGGCAGCTAAGACAGAAGTGAATCAACAAACAAAATAACTTTTCCAAACATAGCGTACTCATGGATAGGATCAAGCTGTACTTGATACAAATTCAGCAAATATTTATTCACTATTTTCTATGATGTAACTGTGTGTGTGTATGTGTGTGTGTGTGTGTGTGTGTATGTGTGTGTGTGAGTGTGTGTCTGTGTGTGCTCACGTGCCTGTTGGTTCTTGGGGTTGAACTTAGTGCTCTTTGAGCTTTTGTGCTCAAGGCTAGTGATTTATCATTTAAGCCAACCACTCCATTTTAACATTTTTAATGCTTCATTGGAGATAAGATTTTCACAATCTTTCTTCCAATCCTCAAATCTCAGCCTCCTGAGTAGCTAAGATTGCAGGTGTGACCAAATGGTTTCCACCTAAATACGACTGTGTTCCCCAAAGCTCTCTTCTAAAGGTTTATGTCATAAGATTGATAAATGCTATTTTAACTTTGAGAAGTATTGCCTAGTTGAAAGTTACTGAAATTATATCCTCAAGTTGGATTATAAAATTCTCTCTCTCTCTGTCTCTCTCTCTCTGTCTCTCTCTGTCTCTCTCTGTCTCTCTCTGTCTCTCTCTCTCTGTCTCTCTCTCTGTCTCTCTCTCTGTCTCTCTCTCTCTGTCTCTCTCTCTCTCTGTCTCTCTCTCTCCATCCCTCCCTCCCTCTCTCCCTCCTGGCTCAAAATGTAAATACTCAAATACATATTCCCATCCTTATATGACACCTTCATGATAGACCCAAATCTTGGAACTGTGATTCAAAATAAACCTTTCAGGTATTTTATTGTAGCAGTGTGAAACTAAGATAGCACTTTATATAAAGCTCTGTAATAGGGATGGGGGAGGGAAATGGGGACCAAGACATGAGAAAGGGTATCAATGTTTGTGAAGTAATGCACATTCTATCTGGTCTATATAATGTAACCCTCTATTAATTACAATAAATATATATATGGATGAAAAATGCACTTTACTAGTTAATTTCACATAAATTTCCCTCTATTCATTCAAAGGAATATTAAACATAGAGACAATATTTAAGAGAGTCATTTTATTTTAGGGGAAGTTTTTGTCAATTATCGAAGTCATTTTATGCTTTTCATTAAAGTACAATTCTTTAAATGAGTCTAACCAGTTTCTTTTTCATTTATTCTCATAACTTGTTATTCTTAAGAAATTTCTGCTACTCAACTCAGGTGTCTGGGATGTGAGGATCTCTATTCAAAACCAGCGAGGGCAGGAAAGTCCGTAAGACTTACCTTCACTACCTGACAAATGTAACTGTAACCCCTGTATATACTACCCCTACAATAATATACAATTAGAAAAAAGTCTTACCTTCAATTACCTAGCCAAAACCTGGGAGTGAAAGTATGACTGAAGTGATTGAGTACAATCCTTGAGCAAAATAGCTAAGGGACACTGCCCAGGCTGCAGTACTTACAGGATACAAAAAAGATTTAAAAATACCATTGGAGATTATAGATCTTGAAATATTTATATTGTCCTTTGTAGATTGTTCAGGTCAGAAAACTTATTCAGAGAAACTTTGATTATAGATCCTTCATAATTTGCTGGCTGACTTTAGATTCTAACGCCCTAAGGAGAATGTGACTCTTCTCTGTAAGTGCAAAACAGATCAGATTATAAATCTCTGATCAGAATGAGAAGGTAAGAAAACAAACCCAACAAAGTAAAGATGTCTTGCTGGAAAAAAGAAAAGCATTTTATTTGAACCACTCATAGATGTCTGAAGGGTTTGTCATTTTAATAAATAAAATTTTTGATCTCAATGCACCTCTGAAGGCTGTTACAGCAACTTCCTAGAACTCACTTGGGCTGGAAACTTTATTTTTTATTTCATTTTTATTTTTTGTGCCAGTCTTTGCTTGAACTCAAGCGTGGGCACTGTCCTTATACTTCTTTTTGCCCAAGGCTAGAACTCTACCATTTAAGCCACAGTTCCACTTCTGGCTTTTTGGTGGATCTTTGCAGATATGAGTATCACGTAATTTCCTGCCTGTGCTAGTTTCAAATCAGGATCCTTGGATCTTAGGCCCCTTGAGAAGGATTTTGACCATTAGCCACTGGCAACGCATTGGAAATTTTTATTCACACATAATGCACCTATATCATTTATATTATGTTGCATTTACTGTAAAAGTCTGGAATATTTCTGAAATACAATTGTCTTCAAACCAAATAATTCTCAAGTCTTCACTTTAAATGTACCACATTTCCCATTATCCCTGACCTAAATTCTGTGATCAACAGCTTTCTTCCTCAGATATTTCAAGTACCAGATGTTGATTCATTTAGGTAGAAGAGAATGTATAAAGTCAGCATATAATCAAAGAAACACAGCCAAGACAGATTTTGCTTATCTAGGAAGAAACTGCCAGGGCTTCCCTAACTGGAACATGAATTATAAACAACACATCTCAATACACCTTTCAATGGCATGTCGGTAAGAACAATTTTAGAAATGAATCTGTCATTGTAACAGTAAGAGAAAGTGACTTCCAGGATTTTACCTCATTTTTGGAAGGCTGGAGCAGTGGACCATTAGGGAGCAAAGGTAATTTTTCCATAGTATGATAATAGAGAATAACGTTTCGAGTGACACAAAGATCACACACACACACACACACACACACACACACAACCCCCCCCACAAACACAATGCTAATATGAAGCAGAAAGAATCCCAATACCAGCTACTCATGGGTCATTTGAAAAGGCCAAACTTTGTGTCTGAACAAAATTATCAAAAAAAGGAAAGAGAGGGGCTGGCGGTTTGGCCTCGTGGTAGTGTTTGCCTATCATGAATAAAAACCTGGGTTCAATTCCTTGGTGACAAAAACATAGAAAATGGCACAGGTAGTGCCGTGGCTCAAGTGGTAAAGATCCTAGCTTGAGAAAGCCCAAGAACAGTGCTTAGGCCTTGAGTTCAATCCCCAGGACAAAAAAATATAATAAAATAAATTTTATAAATCAAAGAGATTTATAAAACACCATCCCTAGGTGATTATAAATCAAGAAACATTGAACCATGGAATTATTTAATATCTGAGTTGTTTGAGAACAACAATAATTCAGGTATGTTCTTCTAATAAATAATATCAAAATCATGTACCATATCACTTTTTAAAATTTAAAAAGTAATATAGCCATTGGCAAATCAGTAAAAATTATCTAGCATACAAACCTGAGAGTTTCAACTGAATAGCAAAAACAGATGATAGAAAATAAAGATACACAGGTAGAAAGACAGATCAATCAAACAATAGATAGACAGATTACATACATGCATATATACATACATACATACATACATACATACATACATATATACATACAAATGTACATACATAGGCAGGTACATAGATGGATGATAGATAAATTGATTGAAGATAGATACCCAAAGGATAATGATAAATGGTTGGATGGATGATTGATAGATAGCAATAAGTAGAAGATAGTCAGATGGGGGGGTGGTAGATCAACAATTTAATGGGTCACTTTAAGTTCCTGTGAAAAGAGGAACAAACCAACCCTAATCCCAGTAGAAGGAAGCAAATTATTAAAATCAAAGCAGAATTAAATGAATTGGAGTCCAAAAAAAAGGTATAGAAAGAATCAACAAAACAAGGAGTTTGTTCTTTGAAAAAATTAACAAATTGAAAGACCCTTAGCAAATCTTTCCAAAAAAAGAGCAGAGCATACCGAAATAAACAAAATCACAGACAAAAATGGTAATATCACGACCAAAATTACCAAGAACCAGAGCATCATGAGTGAATACTTCTAAAAACTTTACGCCAACAGATTTGAGAATCTAGAAGAAATGGATAAATTTCTAGCCAATATTAACATACCCACACTGAACCAAGAAGAACAAACCCAAACAGGCCTATTTCAAGCACTGAAATAGAAATGGCAATAAGAGACCTTCCACCTAAGAAACTCCCAAGGCCACATGGATTCAAAGTTGAATTGTAAACGGTCTTCAAAGCAGAGCTCACACCAATACTCCTCAAGCTCTTCAATGAAATTGAAAATGAAGGTTCTTTACAAAATTCGTTCTATGAAGCCAGCATAACCCTCATCCCCAAATCAGACAGAGATTCATAAAAGAAAGAGAACTATAGACCTATTTCTCTGATGCACATCGAGGCAAAACTTCTCAACAAAATACTGACCAACTGTCTACAACAACTCATCAAAAAATTATACAGTATGATCAAACAGGATTCATGACAGGGAGGCAAAGCTTGTTCAACATACGCAAATAAATTAATATAATTCATCACATCAACAGGAGCAGGGACTGTCTCAATATATGCAGTAAAGGAATTTGACAGTATCAATACCCCTTTATGTTAAAAGCTCTGGAGAAATTAGGAATCCAAGGAACATTACTCAATATAATAAAGGCTGTGTATGACAAACCCACAGCTAGTATTATACTTAATGGTGAAAAGCTAAAGCCATTCCCTCTAAGATCAGGAATGAGACAAGGACGCCACTCTCTCCACTACTAGTTAACATAGTATAAGAATTCCTAGCCAGTGCAATAAGGCAAGATACAAGCATATAGGGGATCAAAACAGGGAAAGAGGAAGTAAAACTATCCCGCTTTGCGGGATAGTAAAACTATCCTGTATTTAAAGAATCCTATAGACTCTACTCCCAAGCACCTTGAGCTGATTCAAAACTTTGGAAGAGTAGCAGGCTCTAAAATTAAACCTCAAAAATCAACTGCCTTCCTCTACGCCAACAGTGAGAGGAATGAGGCAACAATCGGGATAGCAACTCCTTCTGAAATAGCCTCAAAGGAAATAAAGTACCTAGGAATTACCTTAACTAAGAATGTAAAGGACATTTTAAAATCATGAAAAAAGAAATTAAAGCACAACTGAGTACACGGAACCCCCCCCCCCATGCTCCTGAATTGGAAGAATCAATATTATGAAACTGACAATCTTGCCAAGGGCTATCTACAAATTCAACACAATACCCATCAATATCCCAATATCATTCTTTAAAGAAACAGAAGAGGAAATCCAAAATTTCATATGAAATAGTAAAAGACCCCGTATAGCAAAAACTCTGCTTCGCAGAAAGACCAGCACAGTAGGAATTTCAATATCAAACTTTAGACTCTATTACAGAGATATAATTATCAAAAGAGCTTGGTACAGGCACAAGAACAGGCCTGAAGAACAATGGAATGGAACTGAAGACCCAGATATTAAACCACAGACCTGTGGCCACCCAATCTTTGACAAAGTACCCAAAATTAGAGTGGAAGAAAGATAGGCTCTTCAACAACTGGTTCTCGCAGAACTGGTTAAGCACCTGCAGAAAATTAAGTTGGATCCTTCTTTGTCACCCTGCACTAGAATTATCTCCAAATGGATCGAAGACCTGGAGGTAAAAGCCGACACATTGAAAACTTTAAAAGAAGGAATAGGAGATACACTAGGCCTCCTTGGCACAGGTCGAAACTTTCTTAATAAGGATCAAAAATCATGACAAATCAGAAAAAGGCTGGATAAGTGGGACTGAATTAAACTTCAGAGCTTTTGTATGGCATGGACATACCTAGTGAACTAATTAGGAAGCCTACAGAGTGGGAGAAGATCTTCACCAACCATACAATGGACAAAGGCCTCATACCTAAAATATAACAACAGATCAAAAAATTGAATCACTCCAAAACTAATCTCCAAAGTAACAACGATCCCATTAAAAGATGGACCAAAGACTTAAAGAGAGTCTTCTCTGAAGAAGAAACAAAAATGGCCTATAGACACATGAAGAAATGCTCAACATCTCTGGTCATAAACGAAATACAAATCAAAACACCTCTAAGATTCACCTCACCCCTGTTAGAATGGCCAATATCAAGAAAACTAATAACAACAGATGTTTGAGGGGATGTGGCTAGGAGGGATCACTACTACACTGTTGGCAGGAGTGCAAATTCATTCAACCACTATGGAAAGCAGTATGGCAGTTCCTCAAAAGACTAACCATAGAGCTCCCCTATGACCCAGCAATTCCGCTAGTTGGCATTTACCCAATCAAACAGAAACAAGGGCATACTAAATCCACTAGCACAACAAAGTTCATTGCAGCACTATTCACCATAGCAAAGATATGGAACCAACCTAGATGCCCCTCAGTTGATGAATGGATCAACAAGGTGTGGTATTTGTACAGAATTGAATTTTATGCTGCTGTCAGAAAGAAGGACATCACCCCATTTGTTAGGAAATGGAAAGACTTAGAAAAAATCATCTTAATTGAAACAAGCCAGACTCAAAGAACTTAGGCTCAATGGTTTCCCTCATTTGCCATAATCAGTAGAAACCTTGGGCTCTTCTAGCACAGATTTGCAATAGAGCAAAACCTTGATACCAAAGGCCTTATGTTATGACACTAAATGAAAGCATATCTAGAATATACAAACATAAGCCATATAATGAATCATTGTTGTCCATAAGGTACTATGTTATCTCTCATCTCTTTTGTTGTCCCTTGGTTATCTCATATTTTTACAGTATCTCACTTTATTACCTAATATATCGGATATATTTGTATTTGGTTATTTGAAATTGGATAGGGAAGGGGGGAAAGCAAGATAAGGGGTGGAGATTTGGGAAGGGATATGGGGACCAAGACAGGTGGAAGGGAGTCAATGTATGTGAATTAATGCACCTTCTATCTGGCAAATATCATGCAACCCTTTTATTAATTACAATAAAAATATACGAAAAAAAGAATCCCTCCTTGAACACTTGTTTATTAAACATGAAAGAAGCAACCCACTATTACTTGACTACAATAACTGTAACCTCTCTGTATATCACCTTTACCATAAAAATATTTGTCGCATGAATAAAATTTAAATAAAGAAGAAGGATTCATACATACATCATATTCTTAGTTTTAGATCCAAAACGCACATCTGTGTGTGCAAGTGTGTGTGTGTGTGTGTGTGTGTGTTGTGTGTTTGTGCGTGTCTGTGTGTCTGTGTGTCTGTGTGTGCCAGTACTGGGGCTTGAATTCAGAGCCTAAGTTCTGCCTCTTAGCTTTTTCACTCAAGGATGGTACTTCACTCTTGAGCCATAGCTCCACTGTAGGCTGTTTTATAGTTGTAAAGAAGAGCCTCATGTTCCTCTCTACCTGGGCTGTCTTTGTACTCAGATCCCAGTCTCCTTAATAACTACAATTACAAATATGAACCCCCAATGCCAAGAATTCAATGTACTTTCAGGGTAATGAATTCATTAGTATTATGTCTTTAAGAAATGACAAGTATGAGGATATCTTTTAAAAGAAACCATACTAAGGGATAGCAAAAGTGATGAGAGATAAAATAGTACATTAAGGACAACAATCACACATCATATGGCTTTTGTTTGTATATCCTGGAAGTCTTTCATTTAGAGTCATACTGTATGGCCTTACATATCTAGGTTTTCTTCTATAGGAAATATCTGATAGGAGAGTCCAAGTTTCTACTGATTATGACAAATGAGGGAAAACATTGAGCCTATGTCTGAGTCTGGCTTACTTCACTTAATATGATTTTTTCTAAGCCTTTCCATTTCCTTACAAATGGGGGGATGTCATTCTTTCTGATAGTAGCATAGAATTCCATTGTGAATAAATAACACAGGTAGCATTGTATCACTTGAACCACATATTCCTCCTGTCTTTTTGCTAGTGAATTAGAAATATATCTCCTGAGTAGCTAAGATTCCACTTGTGAGCCAAAAGCACCAGCTCATTATGCCTTTATATGCTATATTCATTTTTCATTTCCTGGTAGTTTAAAGAAAATAATTGATAAAGCTAAAACCTTCAAAAAACTCCATTTGTATGCTCCACTTTTCCTTCATCTTTGCCAAGAAATTGGACAATATTTCCCATTATCTTGAATACCTATGTTTTAATATTACCAATTTGATATGCTCATAAATCCAGTCTCTTTATATAATTTTCCAGTACCAAACTTCACATTTAAACAATATCACTCCACTCCTCCCACCCTTACTTTTAGAAAAGGGTAGAGGTCCAAAAGTGTCCCAACTTCAGCAGTTGTTAATGTCGATGGTCCTGTAAGTGCTGCTAGAGATTTGGTCTCTCTCTCTCATATAGGAGTAGTTTGGAATGTTATAGTTCCCCCAAGAGGCTGTTGAAGGGAATTTTAAATGCTTTCCAAGCCTCACATTGAACATTACATACATCAAACCCAAGACTCAAGTTATGTAAAGATCAGGGTTTTCATTGATCTCTTCATAGCAAAAGTCAAGGCCAAAGAAAATTGATAGTTCTTAAAGATAAATCTGTGAACAGAACACTGAAATTTAGAAGTACTTCAATAAAGATACATCTGTGAACAGAGTGTAGAAATTTGAGAGTACTTCAAAGCTCATGATTTTGATAGATTGAATGCTTGCTCCTTTGCCAATGAGTATGTATAAACATGAACCACAATGGGAATGGAACATTAATGCAGTGTATATAGGATTATGTAAGGACTTGAAGAGAATTTTTCATGAATGAGATTCAGAAACTTATTTCAGCAGAAAAAGTGCTTTATTAACAGATGCACACCCACAAAACATGTCATCCATGAACAATAGAGTGGGATTTCAGCAGATAGCATATATTCTATTACCATTATCTCAGAGTCACTAGCTCTACCTGTGTGAAAAATCTTGTTTTGAGACACTCCAGTTTATGTTATGATGACATGAAGCCTTTAAAGTGAAGGGCTATGATCTGAGCTGGAGTTGCATGCTAGACACAAGGTATTTAAGTGCTGTTCCTCTCTTGTAGACATGAAGGTGTATATATTTCTGGTATAGCATTTAATTTTTAATTAAATACCTGCAACCTCAAGTGAAGAAATAACATTGTAAGGAGAGAACTTGCAGATTAGTACCTCAAAGAGTCCCATAGAGATAGTATGAGTTTACATTTTCATTGCTTATTTACATGTCGGTAAAGTTTGTCATGCAAATGCCATGAAAACTAGAGGCTTCTCATTTCATTGATAACATTAAAAATATATTTATAGGTAGATAATTTACAGTCCAAGTAGTCATTCATGCACATTTGTATCTGGAATTATGTCCATAAAATGAATCAGTCAGTGTTCATGCTAATGTTCTGGATCACAGAGATTGATTCGGAAAATCATTGCTTAATTTCTTTATTATAAAATATATGAAGGAGAAGGTAAATTTAGAAAGTAAATTTATTCCAAATATACTAGGCACTTTTGTGGAAAAAAATCACAATGGAACCCTTTCAAAATATAATTTGTACTAAGTAACAGACAAAATAAAAATTATAAAAAAGGAACTGCAGTTTTTTTGATGGTAAAAAGTATAAATTGGGGATACCTAAAGAAATTAAAACTATTTGTTCCTATAATCATAGCTGACCAAGAGGATGATATCCAAAGAGCCTCAATGAAGGCAAGCTGGAGCAGAAAGTTCCATGATACCCTTTTTTAAAATTTTTTAAAAAAAATTTTTCATATATTTTTATTGTAATTAATAGAAGGGATACATTATATTTGGCAGATAGAAGGTGCATTAATTCACATACATTGATACCCTTTCTCCTGTCTTGGTCCCCATTTCCCTCCGCCCCACCCCCACCCCTCATCTTGTTTTCCCCCTTCCCTAACCAATTTCAAATAACCAAATAAAAATTTATCCAATATATCACATAACAAAGTGAGATAGTGTAACAATATGAGATAATCAAGGGACAACAAAAGGGATGAGACATAACATAGTACATTAAGGACAAAAATCACTCATTATATGGCTTTTGTTTCTATATCCTAGAGGTCCTTTCATTTAGCATCATACTGTATGGTCTTATGTATCTAGGTTTTGCTCTATTGCAAATCTCTCCAAGACACTCATATATGCAGTTAACCAATGGTAAGCCAGAAGTAGATGGGTGGCTCAAGTGATATGAGAGAGAAAAAAGGATGTGTGACAAGGTATAAATATGACCATAAATACAATCAAAGTACATGGCATCTAAGGTAGAACAATATGAATCAGTTAGGTGGCAAAAGTACCCTATTGTATAACAATTGAGAAAAAATTTGGAGCATCAGTGGATGTAGAATTGAGTCAAATCTCTAACTTACCAATTTCTAGTTGCAGCAATATACTTATCTATATGAATAACTTCATGAATAAATACTCATGTGTGTAATCAATTCCAAACATAAAATTTTACCTAACCCAGACCATACTTTTCTTCATTTCTGCAGATAGATAAGAAACATCAATATGTTGAAACTATACTGCTTAATATGTCTATCTTAGCACTAATGTGCAAAGGGACTAAAATATGTTTGGGGAAATTTAAGAGAAGGAAAATTAGAAAAACATAGGCAAATAGTGGTGAGGAAACAAAATAAGCTAAGGCAAAGGTCTTTTATGTCTGCATACTTAACTACTCAGAAATCTGAGATTTGAGGACCATGTTTGAACCCATCCTCAGTAGGTGTGTCTAAGAGACTCAATCTCTATTTAACATCCAAATTATGGCAGATGTGGAGCTGTGGCTCAAGTGGTAGGGCACTGCCCTCCATCCAAAATGCTCAGGGAGAGTGTGCAGGTGCTGGGATCCCAGGGCCAGCACAAAAGAAATAAAGATAAGGAAACATCAGTGACATATAAGATAAAGACATATATGCAATATATCAGGTTTATCACTGCCATTTTAGCTCCCAAATGTGGGCAATTACCCAATGACCCACTTGTCAACCAAGCAGTTGAAAAATAATGAAAATGATAGAGGCAGTGACATTTTTTCTTACAATACATGTGGAGTAGGCTGTTAGAGTTTCTTAGAGTTCCAAATAGTTATTTTCTTATGCCTCCCCCCTCCCATCCCATCTCCTCCCTTCCCCTTCTCTTCCCTTCCATTTTCTTTGTATAGGCATTTATTACTGAGGCCCTGTTCCAGGACAAGAGCCAAGGATATATATGTACATGAGTAAACCAAAACTTACTGGGGGCAGACAAAAGTCTATCATAAAAGATCTTTTACAATGCCTGGTCATGCCTGAATCGTGAAGCATATCTGACATGAAATAGTGTTACAGTGGTTAGTTTGTAAAAGTAACTATTTGTCTGCAGTAAAAGAGAATGTGTCTGTGTGTGTATTTGTGTGTGTGTGTGTGTGTGTGTGTGTGTGTGTGTGTGTGTGTGTGTCTTAGTGTGTATGTGTCTTAGGGCATGAAATCAGAGGCCAGATACTGTCTTTGAGCTTATTTTCTCAAGGCTAGAACTCTGCCACCTGACCCACAGCTCTCCTTCCAGATTTCATGGGTAATTGGAAATAATAGTCTCACGGATTTTTATGTTGGTGCTTGCTTCAGACCTTAGTCCTCAAATACCAGCCTCCAGCATAGTGAAGAATAGACAGTCATGAGCCACCAGCCTACAATAAGAATTTTTATTGATGTCCCCACTATACAAGTTACCAAACAGATCTTCTCAGACCACTTGTCTGTGAGGATGGAAATGTTTCTGAAGCCTTTTAGTATATCATGCCTCCAGGATACTGAAACAAAAGCCATATAATGAATGATTGTTGTCCTTAATGTACTATGTTGTCTCTCATCTCCTTTGCTGTCCCTTGGTTATCTCATATTGGTATAGTATCTCACTTTGTTATCTGATATATTGAATTTATTTGTATTTGGATATTTGAAATTTGATAGGGAAGGGGGGAAACCAAGACGGGTGGGGGGTGTGGGGGGGGAGGGAAACGGGTACCAAGACATGTGAAAGGGTATCAATGTATGTGAATTAATGCACCTTCTATCTGGCAAATATCATGTAACCCTTTTACTAATTACAATAAAAAAAGAACTATGGGAAAAAAAAGAAATCATGCCACTGACTCTGGATGATAGTAATAACATCATTTAATCCCCTGCAATAACAACTTGGATGGAGTGGATAAAGTAATGCTGGAAGTGAGGAGCTTACAGATATGGAAGAGAAGGAAACCAGAGTGCTCTCATACTAGCAGGCAGAATATTACCACAAACAGAATCAAAATAAAACAATGAAAATAAACTGTTTCAAGTGCATAGGGAGTAGGATGTCATAGTAGTACAGATGGATAACATCATCTGTGTACCTAGACTTCCCTCACCTGCTTCCCATCTTGAGAAGAAAATGGTAAAGGGAAATAAAATATTGAGTTACTTATGGCTTGTATGTTCATCCCTGTTATCATCACTGTTACTGCCATCTGATTCCCGTGTGTAAAGAAGGAAAAACCCAGACATCATCACATTTCCATCCACATATTCTCAATATTTCATTGTAGAAAAGCAGCTAGTTCCAACCAAGGACCTGTCAGAAAGGGAAAGTTGGAGAAGACTGAGGGTAAAAATCAAAGGACACATCTCTGAAATATCTGTCCAGCTGAAATTCTGGCTAAAAGATGCCCACAGTGTCAGGTATACATGATCATATATCTTTGTATAGGTGCAGTTTTGTCTGTAGTGACACTGTAGCTCATCTTCCACCAAATGCTTTGGTGAAGCCACAGGTGGAATATGTAAACCTCTTTTATTGTGGCTCTGCAGCTGTGGCTATGCATCTTGGAAAATACCACGACTTGGAAAACATGTTTTCAGATTCTCCTTGTTCATCTCAGGTAATATGGATTTCCTCCAAAATCAGAGTGAGGCCCCAGGAAGGAAGTTAACTTTGATAAGTTTGGTTCAACATCTGTGCCAAGGAACTACTTTCATGATAGGCATTTAGGATGATGCAACTGGATTGCATCAGAGGATGCTACATCAGATGCACATAGAAATGGCTAGAAAAAACTCTTACCCAGTGACATGTCAACCAAAGTTATTAGGGCATCATACACAGATGGTCAATTTGCACACCAAATTGCCATAAGATCCACACATTACTATTTGATTCAAGCTACTGTACAGTGGCCTCCACAAATGCAGCCATATGCTATTGCCTAATTCAGCAATGACGTTGGTGAAACCAGCAATTTCATGTTAATAAAGTCATTGCCATAAATGTGTTGCATGTTTGTATTCTGACATTGCTCCTTCAAACTGTGCCAGAGCCAGGCAGAATCAAGGCAGGATTCCTGATTTAGGGGGTGAGGATGAGAAGAAAAACACAAGAAACAGATGGGGTCGGTAGGTCTACAGCTTAAGACGGGAGCCTAAGAGAGAGCAGATTTATATTGTAGCACCATTTATTTTTGGTTCTAGTCTTTTATACTATCTTAGAAACAGGAAACATCCAGGGGTTACTTTCATACAAAACAACAAGCAAGTTTCAGACATAGCACCCCAACAAGAAGCGATAAAGCCAGAAAGTTCACAATACTGTTGACATAGCTCAAAGTTGGTAAGCGTGGCATCTTTCATTATGATACAAGTTGTTTTTCATGGCAGCTCATCTCCTGTCTGCCTTGCTCTAAGCAGTACTGCAGGTGCAAGCTCAGTCTGACTCCACACTCAGCCCCCAATAAAACTGGTAACTTATACTGAACTTTCTACACACACAAATCAGTTTTTTTCATGATGTACTTGTCTGAGAACATGTGATAGTAGAAGAAAAAGTTCTCTATTATAAGCCTTAATATTATAGCTAACTATGATTTCTACTTGTCAAAATATATAAGACACATTTTCAATGAAGACATCTCAATGGCCTTGAAAACAGATTTACTTCAGGATTGTAATCCCATTCTGTACTTTCTAATGAGAATTCCATTCTATTGTAATAGCCTATTCATTACATTTTATATGATCATAATTTAGAGTCACAAATTTTTATGTCTATATAGTTGTGTTTACATTCCTAATACCTTGTCCATAGCATTGGGTAAGGAAATATGGAGTCATTTCTCTTGTACTGATTGGATCAAATAGCCCAATATTAAGGACGGCATGCATCTTTTGTTCCTTGGTCTTGACTTCTATCACTCAACATGAATCGCTCTAGATTCATCTACATACCTGCAAATGCCATTATTTTATCTTGTCTGTTGGTTATGTAGTATTCCATTATATATATATATATATATATATATATATATCACATGTTTTATCCATTCATCTGCAGTAGGGCATCTGGATTGTTTCCACCCCTTGGCTATTGGGTATAGTGCAGTAATGAACAGAGCTGAGCAGGTGTCCTTATCATATCCTGGGTTATGATGTTCAGGATAGAAAAGAGAGACTTATCAAAAGAAGAGGTTAAAATGGCAGAAAGCATATGAGAAAATTCTCATCATCCATGTTCATAAATGAAATACTAGTAAAAACAACCCTAAGATACCATCTTACCCCAACAAGAATGGCCAAGATTTTGAACTCAGACAATGACAAATGCTTGCAGGGTTGTGGAGATAAAGGAACCCTATTGCACTGCTGGTGGGATTGCAAGCTAATTCAGCCACTCTGGAAAGCAGTGTGGAGGTTTCTTATAGGATGTTTTCATGACGTAAAATTTTAAATTTTCATTATTGTAAGTTAACCATACAAAGAGATTATATAGAAAGAATACATATATAGGTGCAATGGGCCTCATTCCCACAAGCTAGTTGTTATGCTTAATATCATAAAGCTCTTTATACTTCCTTGTGTAACCTACTTGAATGATGTGTAATTATTCCTTGGCCCTTAATTTCGGCAGCATTTATTATTAGACTTCCTAAAGGACATCGTCATCAGAGTGAGAAAAAATTCGATCTCAAGTAGGAGAAGATGATGTAAATAGCAGGGAAGAAATTATGTCTCCAATGAGCAACTAGTATCTCTCCATAGAAGAGTTTTAGGTGGGCATTAGGCTTTCCAGTCTATGGATTCACATCAAGGAAGCTATAATGATACAGAGGTCTTCTCCAAAGAATCAGTGAGCCAAGTCAGAGGTGGCAACAGTAGCAGAGTCAGCCCAGCTGGTGGGCTTTCCCTGAAATTAAATGGGTGGAATAGGAGCCCACTGCTCAATCAGCCGTCAAACATAGAAACAGATAACTGTCCTGTGAGGACTAGTTCTACAGATCATGGCGGTCTCATTGTGAATCATGTGTATTTCCGTGATGAAGTGTTTTATCTTCCAAGTCTGCTCTTCTACAATTCTCCACCCACTTCTGACACCTATCCAGGTCCTGTGGGATCCTGAAAAAAGGCAGGTCGGAATGGAGGCTCTTCCTTGAACAGTTGTGAGCTCTCCCAAAAATTCAGCATTGTTGCTGGCCTACTGACAGCCTTGATCTCCCCTCCGACTACCGCGGGGTCATTGGCCACCTGTTGGTGTCGGGGAGGGGAGCCAGGCCAGCTGGGGGCTGAGCAACCAACTATATGGATGAGCTTTGGTCTCCCTTTTTTCTGTTTAAATTCAAACTGAAGGAACAGCTGAAGCCCACATGCTAGGCCAATGTTGTCATGGTTACTTTTCCCTGACTCAGCTCACCTATTCTTTGGTTTATATGTGGAGAATTAAATCTTACTTGGTGTCGGTTCCTAAATGCATAAATCCTGAGGGGAAAATAAACTCTGCTTCTGTGGAGAGAGTTTTACTTTTCCCTATTCTCCTTTGGCCATCATCTCCTACTCAACATTGAAATTTGTTTTGCTAGTCTTGCAGCTTGAACTCAGACCACTATCCTTCAGGTTTTCCAAAGGTAGAAAGGCACTATTGTCATCTCTGTGACTGATTTACTGATCATAATAAAAAAAGTTCCCAGTCGTTCCATGTAATTACAAAATTTGCAAGTCTTTCTTTCAGATAGAAACATAGAAATCTATTGTGAATTAATAATATACATAACCAAAGCACTACTTCCAGATTTTTCTGTTTCCGTTGAAATGTACAGATTGAGGTATCCTCAAAGAACATCAGGAGACCACCACAGGTGCAAAAAGCAAAAGGGTCTTTATTGCAGGGCAAGCTCCAGGCTGGACTCACACCAGCACATTCTAAAGTAGCAGGGCCAGCTGGCAGTGAATCTCAAAAGGCGTGGCGAAGTGATTTTTACTTGCAATGGTAGGAGGTTAGGGGAAATCCCATCACAGTATACCCTGGATGGATAGAATTTGAACAAAAAGATCATTTGTGTTTTGATTGGTTCTGAAGTCTTCCCCAAACCGTTGTTTTATGCCCATAGTCTCTGCCTTCCTGTGGTTGTTGCTGGGGGACCTAATATTATGGTATGGCAGAGGACTTTAAGGAAACTGCAACTCATTGGCAGGGAAGCAAAACTTAGGCTTGGGCCTAGTTTTTCTTCTTTGCAAATTTACAGCGTGTCATGGCAACACTTCTAGCAGCTATGTTTCTTTACAGGAAAGCTAGATGAATTAAAATAGTTCATCCTGATCCCTCACTGTGGCACCAAGGACTCAAATCCAGGGCTTTGTGCATACTAGGTAAGCAGTCTACTACTAGGTCACCCTCCCAACCCTCAACACTGTCTTTTATCTCACTCCAGTGACAATGTCTATGAAGAAGACTAAGAATATATGCTGCCAAAAACGAAGGTAAAGGGGAAACAAGCACATGATTAATGCAAGTTAATGCATGTGCTAAGGAAATTGGTATGGATTTTTTTTACAAGAAATTATATTTTTTGTAGTCTGAGTTCCCATTGCATGCATACACACATGCACATGTCTTAATAACATATGATGAGAATTTTAGAATTAAGTGTATATGGATATACTATCTGATATTATGGGCCTCACTTCTAGCCAGAATTTCAGCTGTGTAGTTGCTTTGGGGATGTGCCTTTTGATTTTCACCGTCATTATTCACCAGCTTTCACACTCTCTCAGGTCCTTGGCTGGCACTAGCTGCTTTTCTACAATGAAACCCCGAGCACACATGGATGGAGATGTGATGATTTCTGGGTTTTTCCCTCTCTACCCTTTGGGAAGAGAAGGCAATACCAGTGATGATTCTCGTCATGAAGAGAACAAGCCGTAAGTAACTCAATGTTGCCTTTTCATGTACTGTTTTGTTTTCAGTATGAGCTATAGCTGTGAGAACTCCAAGTACACATAAGAATGTTCTGTGTTCTCTACCCTGAACTTCCATCCCTATGCACAAGAAGTAGATTACTTTCATTGTATTATCTTGTAGCTACTGTGGAGTAATTTTCTATCTGGTGTTAGGAGAGGATTTGTGGTTTGCTATCTTTCCAGGGCTGTAATCTCTACACTTTATTCCAGGTTCCCTGTATCTCCTCCATACCAGCTGGCAATGTAGAATACGAAGTAATGCTATTACAAACAAACTGAATCAGTGGCATGAGTTCTGTACTAAAAGTCTGCAGACCCATTTCCTTCCATGATGACCAGTGGTCTGAGATTTATTGGCTAATACTTACATTGTGAGGGTAGTTACAAAATTATTACTTTAGGGTGGTGGCTTATGACTGTGATCCTAAGTACTAAGAAGGCTTCTGTCTGATGATTGAAGTTTGTAGCCAGCCTATGAGACTTTAATCTCCAATTAAACACTCAAATATGGAAGTAGACCAGTAACTGAAGTGCCAAAATCCTAGCCTTGAGACAATAAACTCACAAAGAACATTTTGCCACTCATTTCATTCTCTAGAACCCACACACATACACAAATACTCCTCTCTCTCTCTCTCTCTCTCTCTCTCTCTCTCTCTCTCTCTCTCTGTCACACACACACACACACACACACATACACACATACACTTTATTATAGGCAAGTAATCACTGTTTCCAACTAAGCATTGCATCATTATTTAATGTCAGATATGCTTCACAATCTAGACACAAACAGTTATAAAAATCTCTCACTAATAAATGGCTGTATAACGTAAAGAACTTCAAGAAAAGAACATAATTTCAAGATAATCTGGAAACATATTCCTTGCCTGTTGCAGGATAAGATGTAATTGCCTCTATATTTTCATTCTTCTCAATTGTTTGTTTGACAAGTGTATCCTGAGATTGCCTCCCATAGCTTGAAGAGAAGGTGGCAGTGTTAAAAATTATTCTCTTCCCTGGTATAGAAAATATATATATATTTGTATATGGTGCTGGTTTGTTTGCATATCTTTATTTCTGTTCTGCTGCTTTTGGGAACTATTCTTGAACTTATTGGCTCAAGGTTATTGCTCTACCATTTGAGCCACAGGTTCATATCTGGCACTTTTGGTTGTTAACTTTAAATTAATTGTTTCCCAGACTCCAAGTCTAAGATGAGATCAACACATAATCCTCAGATGTCAGCTACAAGGGAAATTAGAAATGCAGGCATGAAGCATCAGTACTCAGCTTAGCATATTTTTCTTACTCAACTGTATCTACCCATGTTTTGCTGATTTTCCTTCTCTTAATTGCCCAGAATATATCTGACTATTTTTTATTAGTATTCTAAGAAACATTAAATGTTACACTTTCAGCCGGTGGGTGTTTCTTATATATCAATAGATATGAAGAGAAGTGTAGCTTGGATTAAATACAATTTTATGTGTGGTATTGAGCACAGATGGCAATATTTTCTCAGGAAATTCTTTCCTGTAGAAAACTGGACTACTGCAATTAGATATTAGTAGGCTAGATATGGTTACTCAATTTTACACCCACTGATGTTCCAAAATATTGTTATATTATTATAAATTATGGTACTTTGCCAAATGCTTTGAAGACCTTATAGAATTCAGCTGTGAATCCATCTGGCCCTGGGCTTTTCTTAGGTAGAAGTCTCTTTTGACATTTCTATTTCAGTGCTTGAAATAGCCCTGTTTAGTTGGATTAGGTCTTCTTGGTTCAGTGCGGTTATGTTAGTATTGGCTAGAAATTCATCCATTTCTTCTAGATTCTCAAATTTGTTGACATAAAGGTTTGAGAAGTATGCCCTCATGATGCTCTGGATCTTGGTAAATTCTGTCGTGATATTACCATTTTCATATGTGATTTTATTTTGGTATGCTCCTTTCTTTTTTTTGTAAGATTCGCTAAGGGTCTGTCAATTTTATTAATTTTTTCAAAGAACCAACTTCCTGTTTTTTTTATTCTTTCTATAGTTTTTTTGGTCTCCAATTCATTTAATTCTGCTTTGATTTTAATAATTTGCTTCCTTCTACTGGGATTAGGGTTGGTTTGTTGCTCTTTTTCCAAGAGCTTAAGGAAACACATTAAATTGTTGGTTTGCGATATATTCAATTGGTTATTGTAGGCACTCAGATTTATAAATTTTCCTTTAAGTACTGCCTTTGCTGAGTCCCAAAGGAGGTGGTATTTTGTGTGCTCCTTTTTGTTATATTTCATAAACTGTTGGATTTCTGTTCTGATATCCTCGATGACTCATTGGTGATTCAACAATGTGTTGGTCAGTCTCCATGAGTTACAGGGTTTTCGTTGGTGGAGATGGGTGTTCAGTTCCAATTTGATGCCCCTGTGGTCGGAGCAAGTGCAGGGAATAATTTCAGTGTTTCTGAATCTGCCAAGGTTTGTTTTATGCCCTAAAATGTCTATTTTGGAAAATGTTCCACGTGCTGCTGAAAAAAAAACGTATATTTTGTTGTTGCAGATGTCTGCAGATGTCTGTTAGATCTAGTTGGTCTATACAGTTGTTCAAATTTAAGGTTTCTCTGTTTAGTTTTTGCCTGGTTGATCTGTCCATCACTGTGCATGGTTTCAGTGAAAGTAAGGTTTGCTTGATAAAGTTCAGTGCTATTGAACAATTTTTAATGAGAGGAAAACTTTGTATTATAAACTCACAGCAGAATTTAACCATCAGAAGGAGGTATTTCATGGTAGACTCATTCCAAATACCTCTCATTTTCTCACACCACCATGAAGATATTACCAGATTCACAGATTTTGTCAGGACAGTTAACCCTTCAAAATTCCCAGAGGATTTTTATCTGGCAAGGCTGTGGTTTCTCTCATTTAATTATTCAGTTTCTGAGTGAGACTGTGTTACATGGGAGAATTGTCTTCATCATCCTTCCTTATGGTGGTCGAGGCATATTTTTGACATGGCCATGTCTGAAGAGAGTTACAACATATATAATGCTGTGTATGCTCTGGCCCATGCTGTCCATGAAACCTTTGTTGATCAAACAGAATTGACACTGATGAGTATTGGGAAAAGGATGCTGCCTTCCCCTACACCGGTCATTCCCTTTGTTGGAACAGCAGAGTCACATTTTTTTGTTTATTTCTGGTCTGTTTTTTTTCTGGTAAGTAATTTAGCTTTTAATTTAGCTTTATTTTTATTTTTAAATTTTTATTGTAAAGATCATGTATTAGTACATTTATTTTTAAAAATATTACCCCACCCTCCTTTTCCCCTATTCCCCCATTCCTATTGTCCTCTCCCCAAATTGTAAACTTCATTTCTAACATAGGGTGTAGTGAGTATCGTGTTTGTATTGGTTGAAGCTTTTCCACAACATTCTGTAAGGGGATTTTATAGAGAATTAAATGAAGTACTTTCAGATCATTTTTGTAAAGCTCAAGAGCAGCTTCTTTTCTTTTTATTTTCTTTGTCAGTCTTGGGGCTTGACCTCTGGATACTTTCCCTGAGCTCTTTTTCCTCAAGGCTAGAACACTACCATTTTGAGCCACAGCTTTCACTACCAGTTTTTGAGTAGTTACTTGGAAATAGGAGTCTCAAAGGGTCTTTTTTGACTGGGTTGGCTTCAAATTTCAATTCCCATATTTTAGCTTCTTGAGTAGCTAGGATGATACAAGTGTGAGACACTTGCAACTGACAAAAGATACTTTTATTTGTTTAAATATTTGAAGGTACTCCTAACCTGTGTTCATGTGCACGTAAAGAAATATTTGACATAAAAGAAATGAATGTCATATTCCATTTAATTTTTTGTGATCCAAATGAGTCAGCATGCTCACAGCTATTATATTCTAAATTAGGTATCTGGTTGTAGTCTCTGAGTTTCTGTAATATTATCTGAAATTATAATCTGTAATTATATATATACCTTTAATAAGCCCAACTTTCTGTAGGTCATGGGGCTTGAACTCAGCCTGGATAGTGTCCCTGCGCTCTTCATCTCAAGGCTACCATCCTACAACTGGGCCAGGGCATTTCCCCTGAGCTCTTCAGCTCAAGTCTACCACCCTACACTTCAGCCAAGCCCCACTTCCCATTTTCTGGGTTAATTGGAGATAAGAGTCTCAGGCTGGCTTTGTACCTTAATTCTCAGATCTCGGCCTCCTGAATAGCTAGGATTACAGATGTGATCCACCACACCTATTTTAATAACTGCACCCTTTTTTTAAAAGCGTATCCAGTTTCACAATCCTGCTGGAAACAATTATATTTTGGATGAAGAAAGAAATTAAAGGCAGAGTATAATATTTTCAACATTTGGAATTTTCCAGAGGGTCTTCAAAGTAAAGTGACGCCCCACATGGTCATCAGCTGTACTTATCAAAATATAGGATAGAGTGGGCCTTAGGATTTACCGAGGTGGATTTGATAAAAATCATCATAATTTCAATTACACAGAAGTAAGCAAAAATCTGAAATTTATGCCCCTCTTTCTCATTTATGCCCCACCATTGTACATTTAAGTATATCCAGCTTCAAAAATTTTCTATTCTTGAGTCTTGGGTGGAAAGAATCAGTAAATTTGGGAATGTTGATGTATAATCAAAGATAAAGCCTGCTTTAACAATTTCCATCTTTGTGACAATATTCCTGAGTATAAATTTATAAAGCTGAAAGGTTCATTTGATCGCTTTTGTGGGTAAGTCATTCAGTGGTTAGTTGGCCTGTTAAATGGTTATCTGTGGTGACAGAAATTAATGTAATGGCAAGATGTTGCTTGTCTTTGTACATATCTTCACCTGAATGATATGCAGGGGGCTTGTTGGAATTCTTGAAAACAAATAAAATGAATTCCTCTGTCAAAAATGTAAGAACTCCTCAGCAGAAGGGCATATTGATGTTTTCCTTGACTGTTCATGGCAGAATGTGTTGGTGAGGGCATTGGCTGACAACCACATAGTCCCATCACATATGTCCATAGGGAAAGCAGTGGCCACCATTTTCATGCACACAGACAAAGTCCAGACTTGACAATTTCATCCACTCAAAGCGCAGACACTGATTTCTGAATTAGATTATAAATCAGTGCCAATGTATGACTTCCAAATTCCGGAATAAATCCAGCAAATGTTGCAATTCATTGTGCAGATGATGAGTCACTTAGAATCACCTTTTACCTGTGCATTGTTTTTTATTTTTGCCAGTCCTTTGGCTTGAGCTCAGGGCCTGAGCATTGTCCTTGGAGTTTCTCAAGGCTAGCACTCTACCACTTGAACCACAGCATCACTTCTGACTTTTTCTATGTATGTGGGGTGCTGAGGAATTGAACCCGGGTCTTCGTGCATGCTAGGCAATCACTCTAACCACTAGGCCAAACTCCCAGCTCATACCTGTGCATTTTTTAACTAGCATGGGACATGGATTTGTATTTATATGTGATGCCAATTCAGACAAGACAGTTTATATACTTAAAGCACACAATAATGAAATTTCTAATGTTGATCTGAATAGTCAAATCAAAGCGCTATCTTGTCACTGCTTCAGCAGACAAATACATGAAGATCACCTCTTAGGAGACATGCCAAGTCTTTGCATTCCAGGAGCATGCAAATGGGAGTTCTATTCTTTATGTTGCCATATTCTAATGTGAGGTCAGAAAGCAGGGTTTCACGTGTAAAATGTAACCATTATATCCATAGTATTTGAAACATCTCAATGGCGTGAGAGGCTTAGAAATTCTCAAAACTCATCAATTGGTAGACCTCTGAGGAGCATCAATTCACAGACACTAATGAGATCTTTGTTAATGAAGATCACAGGATTTTCTTATGTTGATGGTGGCCTAACAATGTCTCATCTGTACCTAGAGCTGAGCAGAGGACCAGAAATAAAATTCATTTTTTACTGCCTGATGTGTATTTATGGGGGAAGATACTGATAATACAGAGCTTGATATTTTGTGGCTGCCATTACCTGGGTAGTATCTAGAGTGAACATTTGTGATTTCTAGATAATTTCTAAGTAGCTACTGATATCTTTCTTCCTTTCTTTTTCTCAGATATCTCATTCAGTTTGCAGTGACAATTGTGAATCTGGATTCAGGAAATCCCCCCAGGATGGAAAGGCTGCCTATTGTTTTGATTGCATCCCTTGCCCAGAGAATGAAATTGCTAATGTGACTGGAAAGCATATGTCCTATGTAGTCATTCTCCAACTCTCCACATTTTTCTTAATTCATCTAACTTGATAAAAATAGTTCTAAATTACGATGGTAGGAAAAAAATAGTTCTTTCCTTATGCTATTTCTTCTTTGTGTGTGTGTGTGTGTGTGTGTGTGTGTGTGTGTGTGTGTGTGTGTGTGTGTCTGTGTCTGTGTGTCTGAGTGTGTGTGTTGTGTGTGTGACTTGTGCCTGGGCACTGTCCCTAATCTTTTTTACTCAAGGTTAATATTCTAACACTTGAGGCACAATTATACTTTACAGCCCTTTTGGTGGTTAATTGAGATTAATTCTCACAGAATTTTCTGTCCCATTGAATTCAAACTGAGATCTTGAAAATATCTTTCTAAGTTTCCATAAGGCCTGAGCCACTGGCACTTGGGAAAACTGCTTTTTATAATAACACAACTGTCGGATTTGGATATATAGGTGTTTATTTCAAAAAATTCTCTCCTCTCTCTATTCAGCAAGTTGAGTTGAACCTCTATCAAAAATAATGTGAAGTATTATGTAGAATAGTGTCTTTATGTTTTTTTAATTAGGATTCAACTACAATAAAACCCATAAAAATTTATTCCCACTGCTTACAACTGCTGTTTCCACAGAGCAAGTGATCTGAAAGCTGAGTTTACTTTAACAAAGTAGATACAAGTGTTATGCATACATAACGTGACTACTGAGCTTTAATGAATTCTTTGGTTCTTGTTCTACAGGATGTGAGGTGAGAAATATAACGTGCTAAATTCAAGAGTGTGCTAAAAGGCTTCTATTAATGTTAGCCAAATACATAGGAAAGTATAAGTTTTATTATCGATAATTTTGAATGATGTTCACTGAATTGTGTATACAGTAAAGAACATTAATATTGTACCATCATAAATTTTAATAATTATTGCCAAGATACTAGAAATTACAAAACTATCACAATATCACTATCTATGATAAGAACTAAAGGTAAAAAGGAGTTGCATTCAGAAAGTAAAAAATAGAGCATGGTGTCTCTCTCCCTTTGACAGCATCCAAACTCTGACAGAGTGTTTCCCTGCCTTTCTGCTTATCCGTGTGCTTCTTTGCTTGCCTTCTTCCTTATTTATTCACTTAATAAAGATCCAGAAAGATTTCTTAGCACTAAAAAATAGAACACAGGAATCAAGGTGAATTATGGTGGTAGAGAGAGATAGAAAGAGAATAGCAGATATTTCTTGAAGTATCTGCGAATTCTTGCTTTTACCATCATAAATATTGCCATGTTAAATTTACCTCTAAAGGGTGATTGCCAAATTTCCTATGAAGAAAGGAAACTATGGATCACAGACTAATGATAATTCATATTCCTCCCTAGATATGGAGCAATATGTGAGGTGTCCAGATAATCAATATGCCAACCCAGAGAGAAACCATTGTCTCCTAAAATCTGTAAGTTTTATGGCTCATGGAGAAACCTTAGGAATGGCCCTGGACTTTATGGCTGTTTGCTTCTCTATTCTCACTTCTATTGTTCTAAAAGTTTTAGTGAAACACCACAACACTCCAAACATGAAGGCCAATAACCAGGCTCTCAGCTACATCCTGCTCATCTCCCTTATGTTCGGTTTCCTCTGCTCCCTTTTGTTTATTGGCCATCCCAACCCAATCACCTGCATCCTACAGCAGATCACATTTGGAATTGTGTTCATCTCAGCAATTTCCACAGTGCTCCCAAAAACTGTGACTGTGGTCCAAGCATTCAAGGTCACTTCTCTAGGAAAAAAGAATAAAGTGGCTGTTGTTATCAGGGGCTCTTATTTTCATTATCCCCCTCTGCACCCTTATCAAGGTGGCAATCTCTAGATTCTGGGTCACAGCCTCTCCTCCTTCATTGATACAGATGCACATTATGAATATGGCCACGTCCTCAAGTTTTCTTCACAAGTTTCTATTGTGTTCTGCGATACCTTGGCTCCCCGGCCTTGGCCAGCTTCGCTGTAGCTTTCCTTGATAGGAACCTACCTGATGCTTCCAATGAACCCAAGTTCCTAACATTCAGCATGCTGTTGTTCTGCAGTGTCTGGGCTAATTTTCTGCCAGTATATCATAGCACCAAGGGGAAGAACATGGCAGCTGTGAAGATATTCTCTATCTTGGCTTCCAGTGCAGGGCTCTTAGGCTGCATCTTTGCCCCCAAATGTTACCTCATCATGTTGAGACCAGAAAGAAATTCTGTATATGGCTTCAGATATAAAACACATACTAGAGGAACAAAGCCTACCCTACATGACTAATGTGAATGGTCATGGGATAGAAGATCTGAACTTAATCTGTATTTCTTTCCTGGAATTACATTAGATAATAATATAGATATTTCTTCAATGAGGAGGAGATTGGCGGAAGATGGCGGCGGTTCAATGTGAGTCATTCTGATGTCCCACCAAGATGCAATTTCTGGCTGCCTAGGGGACAGTTCTCTACCAAAAATTGATTAGCGCAGAACTGCTAAATGGAGACAGAGGCACACAGAGCCTGCGGGAGCCAAGAGCCGACACCTGGCCGTGCATGGAGCTGCCAGCTTCACGGAACCAGAGAATCCTGCAATTTGTGAGTATCTCTGAGGAGAAGTTTCCACTTTGGCTCACAGAATGGCATGGGGAGGGTGCCCCCTCAGGCACCAGCTGAGAGCAGCACCATCTTGACTGCTGTCAAAGACCCGGCCAAATCAATTGGAGCCTGCGAGGTGCTGCTGGCAGTGCCACCATTCTAACTGGCAAAGGATTTCCCAGAGATACCTTAGCCAGAAATCCAACCCTGGTGCTTCTGAAGTCTGTCCCCAGCACTGAGCCACAGATCTGGTAAACAAAGCCGTCCGCAAATCTTTCAGCTTTGTTTTCCCAATCAAGCAATCTGATCCAAAAAACCACAAAGCCAAATCAGAAGAGAAAAATACTTTGTGAATTGTTTGGATCCCTAAATCAGTGGAGACAAAAGATTCCTACCCTGCCCACCACCCCGCCCCCCAAAAAACTGAAGAATAACCTTTTTTGTTGTTGTTGTTCTTCTTCTACCCCTATTCATTTGCATCTTCAGGAGTTCCTATTTTCTCTTTGCCATTTTACCTGCACCTTTTATTAAACGTTATGATTCATTCCTTTTTTTTTCTTTTTCTTTTTCTGTTCTCTTCTCCCGCATTCCTTCTGCCACTGTGGTTTTTCCAAGAAACACTGGGACAGCTCTGAGTGTAGTCTAAATAAAAATGATATCTATATTGATACTGTCACCTGGTTTTTAATCTCCTGGTTCTCAACCATAGAATCTCTTGGGTAAGAACTCACAATACTGAGGAATCGCCCCCAAACTTTTTTTTCTTTTTTTGTTGTGTTCTCTTTTGTTTTGTTTTGTTGTTTTTTTGTTTCTTTTTTTTCAATTTGTATCATTGAAATCTCCTATATCTACCTCCCCCTTTTCTCTCTATATTCTTCTTATTACTCTTCTTATTTTCTTAAGTTTTATCTAAGTTCTTCTAAACTGTGAACAAAAATATTACCTGTCTATCATCCTAGGTCAATTATCCTTACACTATAACTTTTATTCATTACTATAATAACTTACATTCCTGCATTATTCTTTTCCTACCTCCCTTATTGTATTTCATATTATTTTTCTATCTCTGGTCCTCTGATCATCCTTCAACTCTTATAATGCATGGATATACATTTGAAGGTTGCTGAGCAATGATGTGTATCTAGGTGTTCAATTACATTCTAGGTTAGGAGGGACTTAAATACAATAGAGATTGGATTGAGGGGCTTATTGTTTTGGTCATAAATCGGTAATCTGTGGTTGTATTAGATTTGTATGTAAGTGCACAAAAAGAAAGAGACAGTGATATTACCAATCTAAAGGTGTGAACATCTATTGTCAGCCAACTAAAAAGGTCTAGGTTGGTTATATATGAAAAATTATAACCTTGTTTAGTATTAATCTTGCTCCCATTTTCAAACAGGTAGAACAAGAAACTCAAGAAAATTGTCAAATCAAGGAATAGCATCTCCCACCCAATACAAACCGGCAATGGAGCCATCAGTGGCAAATCTAGAGGAGAGTCTTCCAAGTGTTATACAAATGCAATTGATAAACATCATTAATGAAAAGTGTGAAAATATAAAGAAAGAGTAAGGGAGGAAACCATAGCTAAACAAGCAGAAACCATAAACAAGGTGATATGTGAAAAAGGGGAAGCCATAAAGGAGGCCATAAAAAAGGTTTTTCAAAGAAAAATGGATGAATTCATAGAATCCACAACAAATAGGTGACAGAAATCCAACATGCTACTAAAGGGGTCTTTCCTCCAGGAGGACATAACCATCCTAAATATCTACAAACCTAATCTCAGAACACTGACCTCATCAAACAAACTCTACTTTCACTGAAAACATACATAGATCGAACTAGACAGATTGTTGGTGACATAACACACCACTCTCACCTATGGACAGATCAACCATGCAAAAACTCCACAGAGAAACCTTAGATTTGAACAACTTTATAGACCAACTAGATCTAACAGACATCTGCAGATTATTCCACCTAGCAACAAGACAATATATGTTTTTTTTCAGCACCACACAGAACATTTTCCAAAACAGACCACATTTTAGGGCATAAAACAAACCTGGGCAGATTCAGAAACACTGAATTTATTCCCTGCACTCTCTCACACCACAAGGCCATGAAATTGGAACTGAACACCCATCTCCACCAACAAAAACCTTGTAACTCATGGAGACTGAACAACATATTGTTGAATCACCAATGAATCATCGAGGATATGGAACAGAAATCCAACAGTTTATGAGATTTAACAAAAAGGAGCACACAAAATACCAGCTCCTTTTGGGTATGGCAAAGGCAGTACTCAGAGGAAAATTTATACCTCTGAGTGCCTACAATAACAAATTGTAAATATCGCAAACCAACAATTTAATGTGTCACGTAAAGCTCCTGGTAAAAGAGGAACAAACCAATCCTAATCCCAGTAGAAGGAAGCAATACATTTTTTCACACCATTCCCCAGAGCTTTCTGGATTCACAGATTTTGTCAAGGCAGTTAGCCCTTCCAAATACCCAAAAGACTTGTTCCTTGCTAGGCTGTGATCTCTCTCTTTTAATTGTTCACATTCTGAGTCTGACTGTATAACATGGAAAAACTGTCCTCACTAAGCTTTCTTGGGTTGGTTGCCTAGGCACATTTTTGACATGACTGTGTCTGAACACAGTAACAATATATACAACACTGTGTATGCTGTGGCCCAGGCTCTGCATGAACTCCTTGTTCATCAAACAGAAGTACAAGCAATGGGAAATAGGAAAGGGATAGTATCTTCCTCTGTACAGGTAAGGCCTTCTCTTTTGGATGACTCAAACTATGAGCCAAGTCACTTCCTAAAGGTATTTCTTACCATATCACATTAAATTTTTCAGATATTTTTCCAAAAAGAAATTATAGTTCTGTACATGTTTGTTAGGCAGTCTAAACATGTGTTCATCTGCTCTTAAGGAAGAACATGCCAATAACAAGGACCAAATGAATTCCATGTTTTACAAATTCTTTAAGTTACAAATAGACTCAATGTATTTGTAACTAATGTTTTGAAAAAGAACAAATGTATACACTTCCCTATTAGTTTCTACGGTCTGCTGAACAATAGTAACTACATATACATATATATGTGTATGTGTGTGTATGTATGGGTGTGTGTGTGTGTGTATGCATATATACTTGTAAGTGACCTACTTGCATTCTACTGTAGGTATTATAATTTTCAGGAACTTAAACTATAGACTCTGATAGAGTTAATGTTTGTGGCAAACTGGAAATAGCTATATGAGAAATGTCTCATTTATGATTATTTATGTGAAATAAGAGTCTCTTGAAAAAAAGCTTTCTACTCCTTTGCCAATTGACCAAGATTCAGAAAGATTATTTTCACTCCTTCAAAGATTTTCCTCTGGAGTACTTCATTAGATGTTTCTTCTACCCTTGAATTCTTAATCAGAAATTAAAAGCAATCAGGAACTTTGCTCAATTCAGGTTTTCTAACTGAACCTTGGAATATACTTCACAATAAGATAATGTATCTCTTTCTGATACACTATTTTCTGAAAAACATCATTATTTTATAATCCTGGTGGAGATCAGGTGATTTTAGATGACAACAGCAAATTTGTGGCAGAATATGACATTGTGAACATTTGGAGTTTTCCAGAAGGTCTTCATCTTGATGTGAAAATAGGAAAATTTTCTCCAAATGTTCTACATGGTCATCAACTGTCTTTATCTGAAGATATGATAGAGTGGGCCATAGAATCAACACAGGTGGCTTGCATTTAACGGTAATATTTTAAGGATATAGAGGTTAACTTTACCCTAAAAATGTATAGCTGATTGGATGGGAACAAGTGATTCCTATAACGGTAGCTATTCAGGTCTGACTATCACGGGTTTGAAGTCAATCCAAGCAGGAATACCTGGACAAGAGTTATCTTAATTTAACCACCACAAAATCAGGTCTGTGTGCTGGTGACTGATGCCTGTAATCCTATCTAATCAGGACGCTGCCTTGCTCAGATATAAAACTACAGACGAATTTTAAGCCTAAGAGTTTGCAAGGTCTGTGAGACTCTGTCAACATATAACCAATAAAATAAGCTTGAGCTCTTGGTCAAATGGTACAGTGCTAAATTTGAGTAAGAAAAGGTCTATTATACTGTCTGGACCCTGAATTCAAGCTCCAAAATCAGCATCCCCCTAAGAAACTGTAAATTTGTTTCTAAATATTTATTTATCAAAAATACAATTTGCATATTTGTTAGCATGTTCCAACCTTGTTATAGGTTATCTGAGGGATCACTTTATGTGTTTGAATGGTTAATTTTGATCACTTCTGTGGAAGTTCATTTAATTGTAGGTTGGTCTGCTACACAGATATTTTTAAGAAAGGAATCTTTGAATAAAATCATTGAATTTGTGAGAAAAAGATTCTCCCAGTACAGACACTGAAAAAGTAAGAACATAATATGTATATGTGGTTCACATGATCCTAAATTGGGAGCTCTGTGCTTTACCTTATAGCATATTTTTTAGTTCTTCCTCCTTGCTCTTTACCATTTCACAGATGGTTAGGAGACATGAAATGACATGAATTCAAGGATGCTCCACAAAGATTTACATTCTCAATATTAATTTCTGAATTTTAAAAGTTCATGTATATCAGTAGTTCAAGAGCCTACAGAACAACCTGATAGTACATAAGCCTTTTTGGTCACATGATGTGCAAACCATAACACCATTTAATTAACGGACTGGATTTATATGTGTAGAAATACTTTGTTTCAAAATCCAATTATTGGAAATAATAGAACGCTGGGAGAATTAGGAAAAAGGCTAAACAGATACTGGCACTCATTTGATTTTTTTAGCCTACTCACTCTGCCTGCTGTGAGAGTTTTGCTCCTGGATTCAGGAAATCCTCTCAGAAGGAAAAGGCTGCCTGTTGCTTTGACTGTAATCCTTGCTCAGAGAATGAGACTGCTAATGGGACAGGTATGTTCTCGGCTTTGGGAGAAATTTATACTCTTGCTAGTGCCCCTGAAACCCATGCAAATGTGTAAGAATATTGTGCGTTAAGAATCAGTCTTCCTTCTTTTACTTAGTAATTTAATTGTGACAATGGATGATACTGCTTTTTGTTTTTTTTGCCAGTCCTGGGCCTGAGCACTCTCCTTGGGTTTTCCAAGGCTAGAGCTCTTGAACCTCAGTACCACTTCCGGCTTTTTGCTATGTGTGTAGTGTATCAAGGAATCGAACCTGGGTCTTTGTGAATGATAGGCAAGCCCTCTACCACTAGGCCAAACTCCTGGCCCCAAATACTGCTTTTTGAGAAAAATACAGTGGGTTCTGAATTACATATACGATTACCTTTTCTGGAGTCTATTGTATTCATGTTTATTCAACTACTCCGTAATTTAAATTTGATCTCTGTTACATTATATGAAAAACCCTTTTAATTACAAGGTCTCAGTTCTCTCCAAATTATTTTTATATTATAAGGGAAACACAGATCTTCCACAGCTTTGCTTCTTGTGGGCAGATATGTTCTTAAAACAGAGCAAGTGTTGGGTCAGGTTTGATGTAAGAAGAAGCTACAAATGTTGTACATATCATGAATTTATACCTTCAATAAATGATTTGGTTCTGGGTTCCTTACTGCATGACAGGTGAGTAGCAGAGACAAATATAACTGCAAGGAAGGGCCACAGGGCAAGTATTCATGTTGCACATAGACATACAGGAGAGTACAAGCTTTCCTATTCACCTTGTTGAGTACATTGAGCTGTACATGAAAGGATGAGAATTATGATGGAAGCATGACGAAATATAGAGAATTATTGTTATGTTATTAGATATGCAGGACACAACATGCATGATAGTCATCTCAAGTAAACAACTTCAACTTGGATTGTGGCAGTCAATATGAGAACATATTAGGTATAAAAATAGTAATGAGCATACCTTATAATATTTAGTGAAAATATTGTTTAGCTAGTAATTATTGACATGTCAAAAATATATCTACATAAGGATTTATTAATTTCCTTTTAAATTCTTTAAGAGGGCCTGATTGTTATTTGAGTTCTGCACCATATGTGAGTTGCCCAGATCATCAGTATGCCAACAGAGAGAAACAAGTGCTTGCAAAGAGCAACAAGTATCCTAGGTTATGGAGAGCCTTTCGGGATGGCTAAACATGTATATGTCTTGTTTTTTCTACACTCACAGCAGTTGTTCTTGGGGTGTTTATGAAACATCAGAACACCCCTATTGTCAAGGGTAATAACCAGGTTCTCAACTACATCCTGCTCATCTCCCTTATCTTCTGATTTCTCTTTCCTTTGCTCTTTATTCGCTGTCCCAACACAGTCACCTGCATTCTACAACAAACCGCATTTGGAGTTACATTCACTGTAACTGTTTCTGCAGTCTTGGCTAAAATTTTAACTGTAGTTCTGGCTTTCAATGCCACTTCTTTTACTTTTTTTCATAATTCTTTGCTAAAATGTGTGTTTTCATTACTTGTCCTGGAGCTTGAACTTAAAACCTGGCTATCATCCCTGGGTGTTTTATTAAAGCTGGGGCTTTAGCACTTCAACTACCCACATCACATTTGGCTATTTGCTGGGTAATTAGAGATAAGAATTTTTCTTCTGGTTGTATTCAAACCGTGATCACCAATCAACAGCTTCCTGAGTGTCTAGAATTATAGATATTATTCTATATTTTATATTATACTAACTTTCACTATGCTGTTTAATCCTTACATACATTCTGTTAGCATTTTCCCCTGAAGAATGCTCCTATATGGACTTATGTATCTAGGTTATAGAAACAAAGCCATATAATGAGTGATTGTTGTCCTTAAGGCAATATGTTATCTCTCTTCTCTTTTGCTCTCCCTTGGTTATCTCATACTGATACAGTATTTTACCTTCTTATCTGATATATTGTACATATGCTTATTTGGTTATTGGAAACAGGATAGGGAAGGGGGTAAACAAGAGGAGGGGCAGGGGTGGAGGAAGGGAAATGGGGACGAAGACATGAGAAAGTGTATCAATGTTTGTGAAGTAATGCACTTACCATCTGGTGTATATAATGTAACCCTTCTATTAATTGCAATAAAAATATATGGTTAAAAATGTTCCATATTTTCATATGCTCATATTGTATTACATTTATGGATTAATAGCCAAGAAGGAATAGACAAAAATAGCTTGCTTAAACATGGCTGAATGCTTCCCTGAAGTATATTTCCAATACCATTGATCTCTTTCTCCAGACCCTCCTCGATACCAATTAGCCTTAAATTAGGCTTCCTAATTGTATCTTGGACCTCCTGTAGCGTTTTCTCATATTTCCAGATTTGAATTGACTCATTTTCTGTTCTTTCTCTATAACAATGCAATTATCTTCAGCCTCAGAAATTCTCTCTTCTGCATTGTCTAACCTGCTATCAAAGCTATTTACTTTATTCTTCATCTATCTTGCTTCTAATTGCTCATGTTTGATGCCTTGCATCTCTTCTTTTAGATCATGTATGGATTTCTGTAGCTTCTTGATTTCCATCTGAGTGGTTAGTGGTAGGTCCGACTGGAAGAAATGACTTCTTCCCTTGGCTCTCTCCCACTGCACCCTGGAAATCCCCGCCCAGCACCTTTAACCCTGGCAACTGGCATCCCTGGGAGTAGTGGGAGGTCCCCACTGAGGCATTTCCCCATCCTCTGAGATCACATCTGTTTCTGCTGTGTCTATATCCCTCCCCCTATATAATCACTCACTTCCCGCCCTAAGCTCTGTTGCTCCCCAGACTCCATCTTGGGCGGCAGGAGTCTGCTCTTTCCTCATGCAATAAACCCTCTTCTCCTGAACTGCATGGAGTTTCCTTTGGCAAACCTTACAGTTAGCTCAGTAGCTTCATACTCTTTGGACATTTGCTAGAGTTCAGTCACCTTTTTGTTTGTGGTTTCTATGAATTCATCCATTTTTCTTTGAAAAACCTTTATTATGGCCTCCTTTATGGCTTCTACTTTTTCACATAACACCTTGTTTATGGTTCCCTCTTGTTTAGCTATGGCTCCCTTCCTTATCTCTATCTTTTTATTGTCACATTTTTCATTAAGGATATTTATCAATTGCATTTGTATAGCACGTGGAAGACTCTCCTCTAGGTTTGCCAGTGATTGTCTTTTTATATTGGGTGGGGGATGTTATTCCTTGATTTGACAGTTTTCTTGAGTTTCTTCTTCTGCCCATTTGAAAATGGGAGCAAGATTAATACTAAACAAGATTATAATTTTTCACATATAACCAACCTAGACCTCTGTAGCTGGCAGATATTAGATGTTCACAGTTTTTGATTGGTGTTATCACTCTTTCTTTTTGTGCACATACCGACCAGTCTACACAACCACTGATAACCGATTTATGACCAAAACAATAAGCCTCTCAATCTAATCTCTGTTGTATTTAGGTCACTCTGGACCTAGAATATAATTGAACACCTAGATATACAGTATTGCTCAATAACCATCAAGTGTAGATCCATGCATTATAAGGGTTGAAAGATGAACAGAGGACCAGAGATAGAAAAATAGTATGAGAGAGAACAGGGGAAGTATGAGGGAATAATGTAGGAGTGTAAGATTATTATAGTAATGAATAAAAGGTATAGCATAAGGGTAAATGACCTAAGTTGAAAAGCAGGTAGCGTATTTGAGTACAAAGTTTGGAAAGAATTAGATAAAACTTATGAAAGTAAGAAGGGTAATAAGAAGAATATATCGAGAAAAGAGGGAGGTAGATATAGGAGATTTCAATGATGAAAAATTTTAAAAAGAAAGAAAGAAAAAAAGTAAAGTAAGACAAAAACAACAACAAGCACAGAAAAACAAAAAAAACATACAGAACGAAAAATAGAGAAACAAAAACCAAAAACAAACAAGCAAAATCATCAACAACAACAACAGCAAGAAAAAAAACAAAATCAAAAAAAGAAAAGAAAAATAAAAAGGTGGGAGGAGATTCCTCGCCATTGTGAGCTCTTACTTAAGAAATACTACGGTTGAGACTAGGAGATTAAAAAGCAGGTGACTGTATCAATACAGATATCGTTTGTATTCAGATGGTACCCAGAGCTGTCACTAAGTTTCCAGGAAAAACCACAGTGACATAGGGATGCTGGAGAGGAAAGAGAAAAAAAAAGGTGTAGGTAGGGTGGTGAAGAGAAAATAAGAACACCTAAAAATGAAAATGAAAAAAAGGGATGGAAGAAAAAAAAAGAAAACAAACCCAAACAAAGAAAAAGAACAAAAAAAATAAAAAAGGGTATTCTTCAGGATTTTTTTTGGGGGGGGGGTCAGGGCAGGGAAGGAAAATTGTGTCTCCACTAAATTTGGAATGTAAACACTTCAGAAAGTCTGGAATGTAAACACTTCAGAAAGTCTTTTTCTTTTGTGATTTGGCTATGAGGTTCTTCAGGTCCGATTGTTTGTTTGTGAAAACAAGCTGAAAGATTCGCAGGCAGGTTTTGTTTACCAGGCTTGTGGCTGGCACAGGGGATGGACTTCAGCAGCGCTGGGGCCAGATTTCTGGTTAAAGGATATCTGGGAAATCCTTTGCCAGTAAGAAAGGTGGTGCTGTCAGGAACACCTCCCCGGTTATAATTGCTTTGGCCAGGTCTTTACCAGTATTCAAGATGGCGCTGCTCTCAGCTTGTCAGGGAGGGGCTCCCTCCCAATGCCAATCCTCGAGCAGAAGTGGAAACTTCTCCTCGGAGGTACTCACAAATTGCTGGATTTTCCTGTTCCGTGAAGCTGGAAGGTCCCTGCATGGCCGGGTGTCGGCTCTGGTCTCACGAAGGCTCTGTGTGGCTCTGTCTGCACCTGGTTGGTTTGTGGTGCTGAGCAGTGGTTCTGCTCAGATTCAGAAGAGACGCTTTGTCTCCGCGGCCACTCCGAGTGGCTGGAACTGGTCCCAGCTGTCTTCTTTGTGCTGGATTTCTACATTTTCCCTCTGTGACTCAGGTCTGTGTATCTCACTAGAAATTTAACAAAAAGTAACACACAAAATACCAGCTCCCTTGGGACATGGCAAAGGGAGTACTCAGAGGAAAATTTATATATCTGAGTGCCTACAAGAACAAGTTGGGAAAATCGCAAACCAACAAGTTAATGTGTAACCTTAAGGTCGTGGAAAAAGAGCAACAAACTAACCCTAATCCAAGTAGAAGGAAGCAAATTATTAAAATCATAGCAGAATTAAATTATTTTGAATCCAAAAAAAACTATAGAAAGAATCAACAAACCAAGGAGTTTGTTCTTTGAAAGAATTAACAAATTGACAAACCCTTAGCAATCTTAGCAAAAAAGAGGAGAGCATACTGAAATAAACAAAATCACAGACGAAAATGGTAATATCACGACAGAAATTACCAAGATCCACAGTATCATGAGGGAATAATTCTCAAAACTTTATGCTAACAAATTTGAGAATCTAGAAGAAACGGATGAATTCCTAGCCCATGTTAACATACCCACACTGAACCAAGAAGAACTACCCCAACTAAACAGGCCTATTTCAAGCACTGAAATAGAAATGGCAATAAGAGACCTTCCACCAAAAAAGGCCCAGGGCCACATGGATTCACAGCTGAATTCTATAAGGTCTTCAAAACAGAGCTCAAACCAATACTCCACAAGCTTTTCAATGAAATTGAAAATGAAGGTTCTTTACTAAAATCATTCTATGAAGCCAGTATAACCCTCATCCCCAAATCAGACAGAGATTCATCAAAGAAAGAGAACTATAAATGTATTTCTTTGATGAACATCGTTGCAAAACTTCTCAACAAAACACTGGCCAACCGTCTACAACAACTTATCAAAAAGATAATAGACTATGATAAAACAGGATTCATCACAGGGAGGCAAAGCTGGTTCAACTTACACAAATCAATTAATATAATTCAGCACATCAACAGAAGCAAGGACAAAAATTACGTGATTGTCTCAATATATGTAAAAAAGGCATTTGACAAGATCTGACACCCCTTTATGTTAAAAGCTCTGAAGAAAGTAGGAATCCATGGAACATTCCTCAATATAATAAAGGCTATGTATGACAAACCCACAGCTAGTATTACACATAATGGCAAAAAGCTAAAGCCAATCCATCTAAAAACAGGAATGAGACAAGGATGCCCCCTCTTTCCACACCTCTTAACATAGTATTAGAATTCCTAGCCAGTGCAATAAGGCAAGATGCAAGCATATAGGGGATCGAAACAGGGAAAGAGGAAGTAAAACTTTCCCTCTTTGCAGATGACATGATTCTGTATTTAAAGAATCCTATAGATTCTACTCCCAAGCTCCCTGAGCTGACTCAAAACTTTGGAAGGGTAGCAGGCTATATAATTAACCCTCAAAAAGCAACTGCTTTCCTCTATGGAAACAGTGAGAGGAATGAGGCAATAATATGGAAAGCAACTCCTTTTGCAACAGCCTCAAAGAAAATGAAGTACCTAGGAATTACCTTTCCTAAGAATGTAAAGGACCTTTTTGATGAAAACTTTAAAACCCTGAAAAAGGAATTTAAAGCAGAACTAAGGAAATGGAAAAAGCTCCCATGCTCATGGATTGGAAGAATCAACATTGTGAAAATGACAATCATGCCAAGGGCTATCTAAAAAATTCAACACAATACCCATCAATATCCCAATGTCATTCTTTAAAGAATAGAAGAGGCCTATCTAAAATTTCATATGGAATAATAAAAGACCCCGTATAGCAAAAACACTTCTTAGCAGAAAGAACAGCGCAGGAGGAATATCAGTACCAAACGTAAGACTCTATTACAGAGCTATAATTAACAAAACAGCTTGGTACTGGCACAGGAACAGGCCTGAAGACCAATGGAATAGAACTGAGGACTCAGATATTAAACCACAGACTTATAGCCACCTAATCTTTGACATGGGAGCCAAAAATATAGAATGGAAGAAAGATATCCTCTTCAACAGCAGGTGCTGGCAGAACTGGTTAAGCACTTGCAGAAAACTACAGTTGGATCATTCTTTGTCACCCTGCACTAGAAATATCTCCAAATGGATCAAAGGCCTAGAGGTAAAAGTCGACCCACTAAAAACTTTACAAGAAGGAATAGGAGATGAACTAGGCCTCCTTGGCACAGGTCAAAACTTTCTTAATAAGGACCAAGAATCACAACAAATCAGAGAAAGGCTGGATAAGTGGGACTGCATTAAACTTCAGAGCTTTTGCATGCCAAAGAACATAGCTAGTAAATTAATTAGGAAGCCTACAGAGTGGGAGAAGATCTTCACTAACCAAACAATAGACAAAGGCCTCATATCTAAAATATATCAACTGCTCAAAAATTGAATCACTCCAAAACTAATCTCCAAAGTAACAGCCATCCCATTAAAAAATGGGCCTATGACTTAAAGAGAGTCTTCCCTGAAGAAGAAACAAAAATGGGCTATAGACACATGAAGAAATTCTCAACATCTCTGGTCATAAAAGAAATGCAAATCAAAACAACACTAAGATTACACCTCACTTCAGTTAGAATGGCCAGGATCAGGAAAACTAATACCAACAGAAGCTGGACGGGATGTGGCCAGGAGGGATCACTTCTACACTGTTAGTGGGAGTTCAAATTCATTTAGCCACTATGGAAAGCAGTATGGTTGTGCCTCAAAAGGGCAAACATACAGCTCCTCTATGACCCAGCACTTCCACTGCTTGACATTTAACAATCATCCAGAAACAAGGACATACTAACTCCACTAGCACAACAATGTTAATTGCAGCCCTATTTACCATAGCAAATATATGGAACCAACCTAGATGTCCCTCAGTTGATGAATGGATCAACAAGATGTGGTATTTGTACACAATGGAATTCTATGCTGCTGTCAGAAAGAACGACATCCCCCCCATTTGTTAGGAAATGGAAAGACTTAGAAAAAAATCATACTAAGTGAAGTTAAGGCAGACTCAAAGTAACATATGCTCAATGGTTTCCCTCATTTGTTTTAATCAGTAGAAACCTTGGGCTCTCATACCAGAGATTTGAAATAGAATAAAATCTAGATACATGAGGTCATATAGTATGATTCTAAATGAAAGTATCTCCAGGATAAAGAAACAAAAGCCATATAATGAGTGATTGTTGTACTTAATGTACTATGTTATCTCTCATCTCTTTTGCTGTGCCTTGGTTATCTCATATTGTTACAGTATCTTACTTTCTTATCTGATATATTGGATATATTTGTATTTGGTTATTTGAAATTGGATAGGGAAGGGGAGAAAATAAGATGGGCAGGTGGTGGGAGGGTAATGGGGACCAAGACATGTGAAAGGGTATCAATGTATGTGAATTAATGCACCTTCTATCTGGCAAATATCATGTAACCATTTTATTAATTACAATAAAAAAGAGAGACAAAAACAAAGAAGATGAAGGTCAGATTTGGGGGGTGGGAAATGGGGACCAAGACATGAGAAGGGATATCTATGTTTGTAAAGTAATGCACCTTCTATGTGGTGAATATAATGTAATCCTTCTTTAATTACAATAAAAATATATATGTAAAAATAAAAAAACTAAAGTTGAGATATGCGGAGGAAAAAAAACAGAAAAATGAAACAAAAACAAAAACAAAAAATTGTTGAATGCATTTTTCAAATTTTATTAATCACTTTACATTATATATATACAATTATATATGTTATATATACATATTTTTTCTTTTTATGTTATCACTTAATGTTGTTGCAATATATACCAAGAAGATATTTTATTTCTAGTGCTTTATCATTCGTTATTTTAAACAGATTGAATTACTGTGTTCTACATATTTAAAGAAACATATGACTCTTTAACACACATAATCACATAATATTAGTATTTCACATTCATTTACACATTGCACTACACATTTATTCACATTGTACTTTTCTTCTCACCTTTGTGTTTCCAATAGACACCTATTACATTAGTTTTGTACTGGAAATATAATAATGTAGTTGTCAAAAAACCCATTGTGTTAATGTTTGTTTTAAATGGGACACTACTGTGCAAATATTCCTAAATTGTTAGCATTTTCATTAAATATATGGTGACAATATTTCAGTTTCTATTGAAGTTCATAATTTATTTTCTGATTTATTTTAATACGTTATTAAATGGGGTTGGATTATTATTCACAAGTAAAACAGTGATGTCCCATTTAGTAAGAATCAACTCATACTCGTCAGAACACATGAATTCCCCAATATCCACTATTCTTATGTCAGTATGCATGTTGGCCATCAGAAAGGAAATAAGGTTATGAAGTCTAATTAAGACAATGACACGAGAGATGATGCTTTATATATCCTGTCAATGATGTGCAAATGGTATAGTCATTAGAGAGGTGAAGTTCTGATGTTAACATTGGTGATAATCAAACATCATAAAATGACAGAATATTCAAATTTTACTGCTCACTAAGATGAGGGCTCACTGGCCACTCAATCTTGTAACATATATTCCAGGCTTTGGCTCATCTTATTTTCATAAGAGGCACAAAAACAGAGCAAAACTCTGGTACTTTTAGGGTTAAATGATGTCACACAATTTTACTTTTATTGCCTGTTGTGAGGATACAGAAAGCCATATGCTCATGCACACAAGGAAAACAAATGAAATAAAACTCAACACCTCTTTTAGACACAGTGTGTTAAGCTCAAGGTTAATGGAAATTACTAGAAACAGCGGAGCTCTGTGGCTCACACTACTCATCCTAGTGATTCAGGGGGATGAGATCTGAGGTTCAAATACAGCCCTGGCAGGAGGTCCTAAGAAACTTATCTTCACTTAACAACCAGAGAACCAGATGTAGAGCTGTGGCTCAAAGTGGTAGGATACAAGCCTTGAGCCAAAAACCATTCAGGTAGAGGGTGTCTATTCCTCGAGGACAAGCCTCAACCCAGAGAAAAGATTCAGAGAAGCAGTATGTTTCTTAGGCTAAAATTCCTGAAAACAAACAAGTCAGTGAAATGCTGGAGGCAGAGAGAAACAAATTTCAAAACACTCCATGAAAATTGCTGGTACTTCTAATAGACTCTGCAAACTAAAACTCCACTCTAGAGATTAGCCTTGTTAGAGGTTAACCTGGCTACTGAGATTTGGGCTGCAGAAATTCTGATATTGATGCTTGTAAATCATGCCTCTATTTGCTTGTTATGAAGCCAATGTCAAAGAAAAACCCTGGAATGACAATCATGTAGCTTCAGCTCTCTAAGCAAATGTGTGCTATATCACTGGCAGTTTTCATCCAGTTCTTCAAAACAAAACAACAAGTCAAAGTATTATTTTATGACATCCGTAACAACAATCACAGACTTTAGAAAAAGAATTCAATGAAAGTTTCAGTGGGACCCACACACTTTTTAAGTAAAAAATATGCAACATATATATTTGATAGAGGATGGTTGGTGGAAGTGAATGGAAACATGCCGCTTATTAGTCATTTATTCTTCAAGAAAAGCCATCCACAAACACCTATATTGCAGTTGTTGTGTCAGCAAATTTTGGTGAAAGTGAAAGCATAACAGAATGTCTACTGACAGAAAAACAATACAATAAAGACATGGTAAGAATGAATTAATACCATAACAGCTACCTCATGAGGACTGAAGTAAAGCGATAATTGATGTATATAGATACTCTTTCTTGTAGATTGATACTATTTCCTGGAATAAATCAGCAATGCACTACAACAGGAAAAACCATCAGGTTCATAGCTTTTCAGGTGGCTGAGTTCTGAAGATCATATTTCAAAGCCAGTGTAGACAAGAAAGTCTGCAATTAACCATCACATTCCTCCCCAAGATGCCAGAAGTGAGCTATGGTCCAAGAGGCAGAACGCTAACCTTAAGCAAAAAAAATCAAGGAGAGCACCTAGGCTCTGGTTTTAAGACACACACACACACACACACACACACACACACACAAACACACGTGTGTGAGGGCGTTCATGTGCACATACATGTGAAGCCCATTCCAGGCATCAGATAGGGAATGCCAGTCTTTCACTGATTCTTCTTCATTTCCATTCATGTAGCAAGCCTTGGATACACTGATCTGCCCATTCCTACACCTGTTATTGTTAGATATTCTTCATTCTTCTCTGCATTAAAAAATGACAAGTAGGGTTGGGGGCATGGCCTAGTAATAGAGTGCTTGCCTACCATACATGAAGCCCTGGGTTTGATTCCTCATTATCAAATACACAGAAAGAGCCAGAAATAATGCCATGGCTCAAGTGGTAGAGCTCCAGCCTTGAGAAAGCTCACGGAAATGCCCAGCCCCTGAAATCAAGACCCAGGACTGGCAGAAAATGACACAAGGTTTTTTTTCTGGTTAAAACCAAACAAAACTCTTAAAAAAGTATGCAAGTAAAAGTAATTTACTCAGTATATGGTATTCTGGAATTAAATAGTACATTCTGACATAATTCTATGTGAGTACCATGGCACACACTCTTGATGTTTTGCAAGCAATCTGCTAGTGTGTAGCAACTACTAAAGCTAGTTTTACCTCTTTTGTTTCCATTGTTCTCCCTTTAGGTTGAAGGAAAGAAGTAGAGTGTATTTTCCCTACTTACTCCCAAGTGATAGCCTACCCCACTAAAATACAACTAGAACACTGACATCTTAGAAGAGAAGCATGAAAAGTCTTATTAAAGTAAAAAAACAGTTATAATTCAGTATTAAGCAGAGACTCTCAAATATAGTGCATTACTACTCTTACAGATTTTAGCTATTGTTAAATTCTGATGAAGTTTTTACTGAGAAAATTATGTTCAACCCTATTGATTCCTTTGAATGAAAGGAAGACTTTCATATCATTTACAGTAAAAGCACAGAGTATATGGCCAAAGATTGGATGTTCAGTTTTCACTGAATTTCAAACACAAGAAGTTTAAATCTTACATTTTCTGAAATGTTGCAATACAGAGATTTAAACATAGGTGTTTATAAATAATAGCTTTATACAGAGAAAAAGTCCTTTATCATGTTTCACATCAGCTAGTGACAAAATTCCCTGAATGCTCCTGACATAAGAAAGAAGACAGCAATAATTCCCAACTGAAACTTTGGTGTTTTGTCTAAATTCCTCCAAGCAAACCTATTTCCCACATGCCTAAGCATCTCCTAAATGTCTACATCCAAAGATTCCTATAGTAGAACAAAGTGTATTTCATGTCTGAATGTATGCCAATTTACTATTACAATGTCCACTCCCCAATGTCAATGAAGAAAAAAATAAGATGTTAAAATTTGACTATCCAATGGATGTATTGAGGTTGTAAGGTAAGGTTAGGGTAGGGAGGGTTGTTTTTTTTTTGAGAAAGAAATAAGAATGGCCACAAGACACATAAAGATGTGTTCAACATCTCTACCCATAAAAGAGCTGCAAACTAAAACATCACTGATATTCCACCTCATTTCAATTAGAATGGCCCTTATCAGGAAACATAACAACAAATGCTGGTGGGGATGTGGCTTACATGAAACTCTACTGCACTCTTGTTAAGAATAACCCTAAGACTAACCTGAAACCCAAGCCTAACACTAACCTAAACACTAATCCTAACCCTAACCAGAACCCTACCCAGAACCCTAACCCTAACACATATCCAAACCTGAATCCTAACCCTGATCTGAATCCTAACCCTATCCTGAACCCTAACCGTAACCCTAACAGGAACTCAAATCCTAAGCCTACTCCAACATGAACCCGAATCCTAACAGTAAACCGAACTAGAACTGGAACCCCAATATTAACAATAACCCCAACCATAACCATAACCTGAAAACTAATCATAACCCTAACCCTAACCCTAATCCTAACCTGAACCTGAACCTGAACCCGAACTGGAGGCAGAACGCTATCCCTAACCCTAACCGTAATCTGAAACCTAATCTGAATCCTAACCCTAACCCTAACCCTAACCCTTACCTAACCCTAAACCAAAACCTACACTGAATCCTAAGCCTAACCCAAACTTGAACCCGAACCCTAATTCTATCTCTAAACCTAACTCTCACCATAACAAGAATCCTAACTCTAATTCTAAACCTAACCCTGTGAGAACCCGAACCCCAAATCTAAACCTAACATTAAACCTAACCGAAACCAATCCTAACCAGAAACCTAAGCCTAAACCTAACCCTAATTGTAACCCTTACCTGAACCAAAGAGCCTAACCTCAATCCTAACATACAAAAGAAACCTACACCAAATCCTGACCCTAACCCTAAATTGAGCATGAACCCGAACCCTAACCTTTATCCTAACCCTAAATAAAACACGGACCCTAACATTAACCCTAATCTAAACCCTAACCCTAACGCAAACAACCCAATCCCTAAACGTAACAATAACCATAACCTGAAACTGTAACCCTAACCCTAACCTGAAACCTAACTCTAAATCTAACCCAAACTCTAACCCAAAACCTAATCCTTGGCCTAACCCTAACCATAACCCTAATCCAGAACCCTAACCCTAACCTGAAACTTAACCCTAAATCTAACCTGAACCTAACCCAAAACCTAACCCTAAAACTAACACTAACACTAACCCAAACCTGAACACAAACCCTAAGCAGAATCCTAAGGATAACCCTAACCAGTATCCTAACCCTCACACGAAACTTATCCCTAACATGAACAACAACCCTAAGCCTAACCCAAAACGTAGTCATAATCCTAACCATACCGGAACCCAACCCAGAACCCTAACCCTAACCCGAAACCAAAACTGAGCCCTAACCCGAACACTAACCCTAACATGAACCCTAACCATACCCCTAAAATGAACCCAAAAGCTAACCCTAAAATGAACGTGAATTGAACAGGAGGTGAACCCTAACACTAACCCTAATCCTAACTGTAACCTGCAAACTAATTCTAACCCTAAACAGAACCCTAACCCTATCCCTTACCGGAACACGAACCTGACCCTGAAACTGAAACCTAACCCTAATCTGACACCTAATCCAAATCCTACCCCTACCCTCAACCCAAACCATATCCCTAACCCATACCCTAATGCAGACGCTAACCCTAATCCTAAAAAAAACCTGAACACTAATCTGAATATTAAGCCTAACCTTAACCCGGAATCTAAACCTAACCGACCCCAAATGCTAACCCTAACCCTAACCAGAACCCTAATCCTATCCTGATACTGAACCCTAACTCTAACCCTAAAAAAAACTCTAACCGGCATCCTAATCCAAATACAAAGCTAACCCTAACCCTAAACAGAAACCTACACTGAGTCCTAACCCGATCCAAACTTGAACATAATTCCTAATACTATCCCTAAACCTAATTCTAAGCATAAACCTAATCCAAAGGTGAAACCTAACCCTAATCTAACCCAAACATGAACCGTAACTCGAACCCAAAACCAAACTAAAACCAAAACCAAAACCTAAAGCTAAACTAAGACGAAAGTGAAAATTAACCCCAACCATAAGCCAAACTCTAATCCTAACCCTAACATTAACCCTTACCCGAACCCTAAACTTAGCACTAACCTTAACCTGGACCCTAACCCTAACCTTAAAAACTACCCAATAAAAAACAACCTAACCCTAACTGGAACGTGAACCCAAACCCAACCCTAACCCTAACCATAACCATAATCCTAATCCTAACCCTAACAAGAACCCTAACCTTACATGAATCCTAATCCAAACCCTAAAACGAACACTAACCCAAACCTTAAACCTAACCCTAACCCTAAGCAGTCCCCTACCCCTAACCGAATCTGAAATCGAACCCGACCCTCACCATCACCATAACCTGAACCCGAACTTAACCCTACCCTAACAATAATCCTAACCCTTACCTAAGCATAACCCTAACCAGAGTCCTAACCCTAAGGCCAACCATAACTCAAATATGAAACCTAACACTAACACTAACTGTAATCCTAAACTGCATCCTAACACTAACCCAAACCCTAACCTGGCCAGAAACCATAACCAAACCCTAACTTGAAACCTAACCCTAACCTGAACTCTAACCTGAAACCTAATGCTAACACAAAATCCAACCCTAACCTGAACACTAACCCTAACCTTAACCCAAGCCTTAACCTAAACCCTAATCATCAGTGGAAACCTTACTCTAAACCTAACCCAAACTTGAACCCTAACTCTAAACAGAACCCTAAACCAAACCCTAAACTTAAACCAAACCATAACACAAACTGTAACCCTAACCCTACCCATAAGTATAAACCAAACCCTAACCCTAACTCTAACCCGAACCCTAAATATAACTCCCATTCCAAACTCTAACTTGAATCCAAACCCTGACCCTAACACTAACCCTAAGTCTAACCCGAATCCTAACACTAAACCAAACTCTAAACCTAATCCTAATCCTTAAAGAAACGTAACCTTAACTTGAAACGTATTCTGAAACAGAACCATAACCCTAACCCGAACGATAAACCTAAACCTAACCTAAACCCTACCCATAAACAGAACCCAAACCCTAACTCTAACCCAAATCCTAAATCGAAACTTAACCCTAACCTGAAACCTACCCCTAACCATAATCCTAACCCAAACCCGAACCTAACCCGAAGGCTAACCGAATCCAAACCGTAAATGTAACCTGAACTTAACCCTAAACCTAAACCCAAAGCCTAACCCTAAGCTGAACCAGAAATATAAGCCAAACCAGATCCCTCACCCTAACCCTAACCCTATCCTGAACCCTAACCCAAACCCTAACAATAACCCAAAGCCAAACTGTAAACCTTCCTCTAACCCTAAACAAAAAGTAATCCTTAACTTAAACTTAACCCTAATCCGAACACTTACCCTAAGCAGAATCTGAACCCTAACCCTAACTCTAACCCTATCACTACCCCGGACACTAAGCCTAAACCAAACCCTAATCCTAACCATAACCCTAACCCAAAACCTAACCCAAATCCTAACTCCACACCTAATTCTAAACCTAACCATAACCATAACTTGAACCCAAACTGAACCCTAACACGAACACTAACCCTAACCTAACATGAAACCTAACCTTAACCTGAACCCCAAACGTAACCCAAACCCTAACCCTACCTCTAAACCATAAACCTAACCCTACCCCTAAACCAAAACCAACACCAAATCCTAACCATAACCCAAATGTGAACCAGAACTGTAATTCTATACCTAAACCTATGGCTAACCCTAATCTAACCTGAACCCAAAATCTAACCCTAACCATAACACTAACCAAAGCCAAATCTTTACCCTAATCCATAACCCTAACCTGCACCGAACTCTAACGCTTACCTGAATCCTAACCATATCCCAAATGCTAACTCTAACCTGAACATGAATCCAAACCTGAAAACCAATCCTCACCTGAACGCTAATCCTAACCATAATGATACACCTAACCCAAACCCTAACACGAAAACTATCAGTAATTGTAACCCTAACACAGACCCGAACCCTAATCCAAACATGAACCCAAACCCCAAACCCAACCTTAACCTGAACCCTAACACCAGCCCTAACCCTAACCTGAAACTGAAACCTAAACCCAAACCTAACCCAAATCCTAACCCTAACCGTAACCCTAACACGAACCCAAAATCTAACCCTATCCAGAAACAAGCCCTAACCCTAACCCTAAACCGAACTCTAATCCTAACCCAAACCAGAACTCAAACCCAAACCCTATCAGTAACCCGAACCCTAAATCTAAACCAACCCTGAACCCTAACCCTAAACAGAACAGAACCCTAACTCTAACCTAAATCTGAACCCAAAGCCGAATAATAACCCTAACCTAAAACCTACCTATAATCCCAACATAACCATAATCTGAAACCTAATCTTAACCCTAAACTTAATCCTAAACAGAGCCCTAACCCTAACCTGAACACTAAACCTAAACCACCCGAACCTGAACCTGGAATCTAACGCTAACCCTAACCCTAACCTGAAACCTAATTTAAAACCTAATCATAATTCTAAGCTGTAACCTATATCACATCGTAATCATAACCGTAACCATAACGGGAACCTGAAACTAACCAACCAAACCCGAATTAAAACCCTAAAGCGAATCCTAACCCTAAAAGAAACCTAACCCTAACCCGAACCGAACGGTAAACCTAACCCTAACACTAACTCTAACCCCAAACCGAACTTGAATCCTAACCCTAAAACTAAGCCCCTTCCCGAACCCTAACCCTAACTCTAACCAGAACCCTAACCCAAATCCTACTTCTAACCCTTAAGCTAAGACTAAACCGAACCTCAACCTTAACCGTAACTCTAAACCAAACCCTAATCCTAACAATATCCAGAACCCAAATATGAAACCTTAACTTAACTAGAATCTTAAATATACCCCTGACCCGAATGATAACACTAATCCTAACCCGATCCCTAACCCAAAACCTAAACCTTGTCTGAACCCAATCCTGAACCCCTATCATAACTCTAACCCTAAATCTAAACCTATTTCTACCCCCAAAACTAGCCATAATCACAATTATCCTGAACCCTAAACATAACCCTAACCTGAACTTTAATCCAAAAACTAACATGAACCCAAACCCTAAAGTGAACACTAACAAATCCTAAACTTAAACCTAACCCTAACTCTAGCCCAAGCTCTAACCCTAACCCTAATATTAATCCTTACCCAAACCCTAAACCAAAATCTATCCCTAACTATAACCTATCCTGAAAGCTAACCCGAGCGTGAACCATAATCCTAACCCTAAACATAACTTGAAACCTAACCCTAACCCTAACCCTTAACCAAAACCTACACTGAATCCTAACCCTATCCCTAACTTGAACACAAACCCTAATCCTATCCCTACACCTAACTGTAAATTTAACCCTAAATCTAATATTAATCCTTCTCTAATACCTATCCCAAACCCAAACCCTAACCCTAACAGTAAACTCAACCCCAAACCTAACCAGAACCTAACCCAAAACTTAAACCCAACCTTAAAATTAAGGTAAACTGAACACTAACCAAAAACCTATACCTAACCATAACACCGATTTGACCTGTACTCCAATCCTGAACCCTAATCCTAACCCTACCCTAGACCTAACTTGAACACTAACCCTAACTCGAATCCGAACCTAACCCAAATATGAACCCTTACCTAATACCTAAACTGAACCTGAAAACCCAGACTAACTCTAAACTTAACGTGAATACAAACCTGAACTCTCAATATAACCCAGACCCGAACATTGTCCCTAACGTTAACCAAACAGGAAGCTGAAACCACAAATTCTACATCATTCTGAAGAGCCTGGCTGTCCTTGCCAGAAAAGCCAGGCTCTGGCGATTCCAGAGCTCTGAGGAACACAAGTGTGGCCCACACAAGGAGACAAGGCAGGTGGACAAAGATCTGCTCTGTGTGCAGTGCTCCTTCTCTCAGGAGCACGAGTCTCACAGCCACCATCCCATGGAAACGGCTGCTGAAGAGCAGCAGGAGGCCATTTGCAAGCTGATGCGCACCATCTGGAACAAGGTACAAGAAAACAAGAGGAACATCCACAAGAACAGGAGACTCATCGTCCAGTGGGTTCGCTATGTGAACCTGTACAACCAAGGAGGTTTTTGCAATGCTAGATCGGGAATGCCACGAAGAGGAAAAGCAGCATTCAGAGACTTCTCAGCCAAGGAAGACAGGGTTTTGGCAACTAGGCCAAATGGAGAGCCAGATAATTAAGAAGAGGCGCCAGCTCCAAGAAACCTACCAGGAGCTGATCCAGACATACCAGAAGCCAGACCTGGAACTTCTCCAGGCTGTCAAATTAACACAGGAGAGTTGTAAGGGAGTGCTGGTCTTCATCCCTGGCCCTCTGAGGCCACAGGTCCATACTCTTCCAGTCCCTGGAATACTGAAGATATTCAGCCAGTACCAAGTGGGCATTTCCTTGTGAGAGGTTGCCTGCAATCAAGATGAGCTGCATGCTCCTCCGAGAGGTTGGAGCCGCCCCTGGAGACGCACTTGGGAATCCTGCTGAACACTCCATCCACTCGACCGCCTTTGGGGCCCAGGTCTTCAGCTTGGGGAAACATTACTGGGAGCTCAGTGCCAATGGTTCTTCCACCAGGGCTGTGGGAGTCTGGAGGGACTCAGCGGTATGGAGACACCTCCTCATGGATGAATCTCAGGACCTCTTTCTTTCTTAACTATGAAATCCAACACCTATTACCATCTGTTCACCACTTCTCCACTTGTGTGTCACTACATGGAGATTGCCTTTGGACCTTGTTGGTGTCTTCCTTGACCTGGACAGTGGGAGTGGGAGCTTTTGGAATGTTTCCAAGACATCCCTTATCTGGAGATACCCCAGTGGCACTCTCCAATTTCCGGTCAGGCCTGTTTTTTCACAGGGGCAACCCACTGCAGTGAGTGGAGATGCTTTCCAGGTGTTGGGGACTCTTCACCTGAGAACCTGTCTCACAAGTGTTCGCCATCCCAACTCAACAAACAGGTAAGCCAGGAGCTCTCTGGCCTGTGGTCTCAGCTATGGGGAAATGGTGAACAGGAAGATCACAGTCCAGAAGAGACCATGCCAAAACACAAGAGCCTCTTCCAAAAACAAAAGCCATAACAAAGCAACAGCAAACCAACAACACACCCCACCCCAAATGAAACCAAAACCAAAAAGTGAAGGACTCCTCCCCCCTAACCCTAAGCAAAAAAGCAGGAACACCAAAGGAAAAACAAGGAAAACCGTAATGACAACCAAATGAAAGCAACAAATACGCAAGCCAAGTCAGGTTTTGGTCGTTTGGCCCAGTGCAATGGAGTACTTGCCTCGCTGGATCCCATTCCTTGGGACCACATTCCTAGAGAAAGCTGACTGAGATCCTCCTGTTCCTACTTTCCCCATAGGTGAGATGACCCTAGTGCCCTGAGGGCCCTAGTGCTCCTGGCTTCCATGTCTGTTGAGTTGGGATGGTGATATCTTCTGAGATGAAAGCAGGCCTCAAGGGGTGAAGACCCTGCCCAACAGAGGTTGCTAAGGAGTTCCAAAAATAAACTGTAGGAGGATGCCCCAATACCATGCCATACACTCCCTCAGCTATCTTTAGGAAAGACAAGGCAGGATGGATGTTTCCAGCGAGCTTGCCCACCTTGTTTGGTTAAGTCATAAAGTATGAGATGGAGATAAATGAGTTGGGGGAGGAGGAAGGAGAAAAGTAGTTTTGGGGAGGGGTGTCTCAAGTCTGAACATCCTAGCTACTCAGGAGGCTGAGATCTGAGGACTGCAGTTCAAAGCCTGCCTGGCAACTACAGGACCTGAGACTCTCACCTCAAAAGAATCATTAGAAAAATGGGAAATTGGGCTTTGGCTCCAGGGGTAGGGCAGTAGCCATGAGCTGTAGTTTAGGGACATGGCCCAGAGTTCAAGCCCCATAACCCACAATGCAAGCAAGGAAGCAAAGAAACCAGACAAGAAAAAGGCCAAAATGGGAAAAAAAGGAAGAGCCTTTTGGCCATGGGGTCAAACCTCACTTTCACTGAAAATTCCCCTGAAATGGCTAGTGGTCAGAAGCATTTGCCTGAAAAAGGAATTGAAAGGTGTTGTTGCTGTTGCTGCAATGTAAATTCCAGCACCTATTGATATGTAAATCAATTTCCTGGCACAGGTGCATCGTTGCAAACCCTTCTGGGGGCCCTGTCCATCCCAGCATAAATAAGAGCATTGGTCGGCCTATCAGGCCTCTCGGAGAAAGGGCCACCCCAATGACACCTTCTGTGTTGGGAGCTTGGATAGCACCTCTGAGTGTGAGAACAATAGGATCTGCCCTTTTCATTCTTGTTCATCTTCGCTTTGGTCTTTTATCTGGTCAGTTGTTGGGTCCGTGGTTCGTTCAGTCAGTAGGTCAATCGGTCTCGGGCGGTCAATCGGTCTCGTTGGTTGTGGAGCTTGTATTGCGCCATTGAGTGTGAGAGCCGTAGGATCTGCTCACAAGTTGTTGCCATCCCAACTCAACCAACCGGTAAGCCAGGGGCTCTCTTGCCTGTTGTCTCAGCTATGGGAAAGGGTGATGACTGTTCTAGACAAACCTGAGGTCAAGCTGCCTGGGGCAAGTTGCATTAGGGATTAAGGATTTTAGGAGTTTCATTAAAAGTAACTGGGCAAAGAAAATGTTAGTGTCAACGCTTGGCATAATGAAAGTGCTAACAAAAACTTACCTATTGTCATATTTTAAAAGAATTTCCTTCACATATAATGAGGCTTATTGTTGCCCAAATTTCTATGTGTCATTTCACTGGATAGTTTGAAACAACACAAAGAAGACTTCATTTTTAATAGGATTTCATGATCAGATCTAACTGTAATATAGATAGGAATTATTTTCTCTAAAGGCAAGACAAAAGAATGCATGTCTTTCTACCTCTTCCTACGTCACTTCATTTGTTACTCCTGGGACTTGAACTCAGGACGTGGGCATTGTCCCTGAGCTTTTTGTCCCTCAAGGGTTGAACTCTCTATATAACTTAAACCACGGTTTCACTTCCAATGTTTTTCATGTATTTTTATTGTAGTTAATAGAAGGGTTACATGATATTTGCCAGATAGAAGGTGCATTCATTCACATACATTGATACCCTTTCTCATGTCTTGGTCCCCATGCTCCACCCACACCACTCCCCCCCCCAACTTGTTTGTCCCCCCTTCCATATCCAATTTCAAATAACCAAATACAAATATATCCAATATATCCGATTACAAAGTGAGATACTGTAACAATATGAGATAACCAAGGGACAGCAAAACAGATGATAGATAACATAGCACGTTAAGGACAACAATCACTCATTATATGGCTAGTGTTTCTATATCCTAGAGGTCCTTTCATTTAGCATCATACTATATGGCATTATGTATCTAGGTTTTGCTCTATCACAAATCTCTGCTAGAAGAGCCCAAGTTTTCTACTGAATATGACGAATGAGGGAGACCATTGAGCCTATGTTCATTTGCTCTGGCTTACTTCACTTAATGTGATTTTTTCTAAGTCTTTCCATTTTCTAACAAATGGGGCAATGCCATTCTTTCTGACAGCAGCATATAATGCAATTGTGTACAAATACCCCAAATTGTTGATCCACTCATCAACTGAGGGACATCTGGGTTAGGTCCATATATTTGCTATGGTAAATACTGCTGCAATGAACATCATTCTGTTAGTGGATTTTGTATGTCCTTGTTTCTGGAAATTGGGTAGATGCCTTGTAGTGGAATTGCTCAGTCACATGGGAGCTCTATGCTTACTCTTCTAAAAAAATGCCATACTGCTTTCCTTAGTGGTTGAATGAATTTCCACTCCCTCCAACAGTGTAGTAGTGATCCCTCCTAGCCACATCCCCTCCAGAAGCTGTTGTTATTAGTTTTCTTGATCCTGGCCATTCTAACAGGCGGTGAGGTGGAATCTTAGAGTTGTTTTGATTTGCATTTCTTTTATGACCAGAGATGTTGAACATTTTTTCATGTGTCTACAGGCCATTTTTATTTCTTCTTCAGAGAAGACTCTTTTTATGTCTTGGCCCATCTTTTAATGGGATGGTTGTTGCTTAGGAGATTAGTTGTGGAGTGATTCAATTTTTTGAGCTGTTGATATATTTTAGATATGAGGCCTTTGTCGGTTGTATGGTTCTTCTCCCATTCCGTAGGCTTCCTAATTAATTTACTAGCTATGTCCTTGGCAATACCAAAGCTCTGCAATTTAATGCAGTCCCACTTAACCCGCTTTTCTCTAATTTGTTATGATTCTTGGTCCTTATTAAGGATGTTTGGACCTGTGCCAAAGAGGCGTACTGTATCTCCTATTCCTTCTTGGAAAGCTTTCAGTGTGTTGTCTTTCACTTCGAGGTCTTTCTTCCATTTAGAATTAATTCTAGTGCATGGTGACAAAGAAGTATCCTACTTTAGTTTTCTGCAGGGGTTTAACCAGTTCTCCCAGCACCAGTTGTTGAAGATGCTGTCTTTATTACATTCTATTTTTTGGCTTCCTTGTAAAGGTTAGGTGGCCATAGGTCTGTGGTTTTATATCTGGGTCCTCAGTTCTATTCAATTGGTATTCAGGCCTGTTCTTGTGCCAGTACCAAGCTCTTTTGATAATTATAGCTCTGTAATAGATTCTAAAGTTTGGTATTGAAATTCCTCCTGCACTGTTCTTTCTGCTACAAAGTGTCTTTACTATACTGGGTCTTTTATTATTCCATAGGAAATTTTGGATTGCCTCTTCTGTTTCTTTAAAGAATGACATTGGGATATTTATGGGTATTTTAGAAATGAGGCCTTTGTCCGTTGTTTGGTTGGTGAAGATCTTCTCCCACTCTGTAGGCTTCCTGATTAGTTTACTAGCTATGTCCTTTGCCATACAAAAGCTCTGCAGTTTAATGCAGTCCCACTTATCCAGCCTTTCTCTGGTTTGTTGTGATTCTTGGTCCTTATTAAGAAAGTTTCGACCTGTGCCAAGGAGGCCTAGTGTATCTCCTATTCCTTCCTGTAAAGTTTTCAGTGTGTCAGCTTTTACCTCCAGGTCTTTGATCCACTTGGAGTTAATTCTAGTGCAAGGTGACAAAGAAGGATCCAACTTTAGTTTTCTGCAGGTGCTTAACCAGTTCTGCCAGCACAACTTGTTGAAGAGGCTGTCTTTCTTCCATTCTATTTTTTGGCTCCCTTGTCAAAGATTAGGTGGCCATAGGTCTGTGGTTTAATATCTGGGTCCTCAGTTCTATTCCATTGGTCTTCAGGCCTGTTCCTGTGCCAGTACCAATCTGTTTTGAGAATTATAGCTCTGTAATAGAGTCTAAAGTTTGGAATTGAAATTCCTCCAGCGCTGTTCTTTCTGCTAAGAAGTGTTTTTGCTATACGAGGTCTTTTATTATTCCATATGAAATTTTGGATTGCCTCTTCTATTTCTTTAAAGAATGACATTGGGATGTTGATGGGTATTGCATTGAATTTGTAGATAGCTCTTGGCAAGATTGTCATTTTCACAATGTTGATTCTTCCAATCCAGGAGCATGGGAGCTTTTTCCATTTCCTTAGTTCGGCTTTAATTTCCTTTTTTAGGGTTTTAAAGTTTTAGTCAAAAAGGTCCTTTACATTCTTAGTTAAGCTAATTCCTAGGTACTTTATTTTCTTTGAGGCTATTGTGAAAGGAGTTTCTTTCCTGATTATTGCCTTGTTCCTCTCACTGCTGGCCTAAAGGAAGGCAGTTGATTTTTGAGGGTTGATTTTATAACCTGCTACTCTTCCAAAGTTTTGAATCAGCTCAAGGAGCTTGGGATTAGAGTCTATAGGATTCTTTAAATACAGAATCATGTCATCTGCAAAGAGGGATAGTTTTATTTCCTCTTTCCCTACTTGGATCCCCTTTATGCTTGCTTCTTGCCTTATTGCACTGGGTAGGAATTCTAGTACTATGTTAAAGAGGAGTGGAGAGAGTGGGCATCCTTGTCTCGTTCCTGATTTTAGAGGGAATGGCTTTAGATTTTCACCATTAAGTGTAATACTACCAGTAGGTTTCTCATACACAGCCTTTATTACATTGAGGAATGTTCCATGGATTCCTAGTTTCTCCAGAGGTTTTAACATAAAGGGGTGTTGGATCTTGTCAAATGCCTTTTCCGCGTCTATTGAGACAATCATGTGATTTTTTCCTAGCTCCTGTTGATGTGTTGAATTATATTAATTGATTTGCGTATGTTGAACCAGCTTTGCCTGCCTGTGATGAATCCAGTTTGATCATAGTGTATAATTTTTTTGATGAGTTGTTGTAGACGGTTGGCCGGTATTTTGTTGAGAAGTTTTGCATCGATGTTCATCAAAGATATAGGTCTATAGTTCTCTTTCTTTGATGAATCTCTGTCTGGTTTGGGGATGAGGGTTATACTGGCTTCATAGAATGAGTTTGGTAAGGAATCTTCATTTTCAATTTCGTTGAAGAGCTTGAGGAGTATTGGTGTGAGCTCTGCTTTGAAGACCTTATAGAATTCAGCTGTGAATCCATCTGGCCCTGGGCTTTTCTTAGGTGGAAGTTCTCTAATTGCCATTTCTATTTCAGAGCTTGAAATAGGCCTGTTGAGTTGGCTTAGTTCTTCTTGGTTCAGTGTGGGTATGTTAATATTGGCTAGGAATTCATCCATTTCATCTAGATTTTCAAATTTGTTGGCGTAAAGGTTTGAGAAGTATTCCCTCATGATATTCTGGATCTTGGTAATTTCTGTCGTGATATTACCATTTTCATCTGCGATTTTGTTCATTTCGATATGCTCTCTTCTTTTTTAGGTAAGATTTGCCAAGGGCTTGTCAATTTTGTTAATTCTTTCAAAGAACCAACTCCTTGTTTTGTTGATTCTTTCTATAGTTTTTTTGGATTCCAAATCATTTAATTCTGCTTTGATTTTGCTTTCTTCTACTGAGATTAGGGTTGGTTTGTTGCTCTTTTTCCAGGAGCTTAAGGTGAGACATTAACTTGTTGGTTTGCAATTTGTCCAGCTTGTTGTTGTAGGCACTCAGCGCTATAAATTTTCCTCTGAGTACTTTCTTTGCTGTGTCCCAAAGGAGTTGGTATTTTGTGTGCTCCTTACTGTTATATTTCATAAACTGTTGGATTTCTGTTCTTATCTCTTAGATGACCCATTGGTAATTCAACAATGTGTTGTTCATTCTCTATGAGTTACAGGGTTTTTGTTGGTGGAGATGTGTGTTCAGTTCCAGTTTGATGCCTTTGTGGTCTGAGAGTGTGCATGGAATAATTTCTGTGTTTCTGAATCTGTCCAGGTTTGTTTTATGGCCAAAGATGTGATCTATTTTGGAAAATGTTCCATGTGCTGCTGAGAAAAACGTATATTGTGTTGTTGCTGGGTGGAATATTCTGCAGATGTCTGTTAGATCTAGTTGGTCTATATAGCTGTTCAGTAATAAGGTTTCTCTGTTGAGTTTTTGCCTTGTTGATCTGTCCATAGGTGAGAGTACTGTGTTAAAGTCACCAACAATCACTGTATTTTGATCTATGTATGGTTTCAGTGTAAGTAAAGTTTGCTTGATGAAGTTCGGAGCTCCGGGATTGGGAGTGTAAATATTTAGGATCGTTATGTCTTCCTGGAGGAAACATCCCTTTAGCAGTATGAAGTAACCTTCTTTGTCTTTTGTTACTAATTTTGGTTTGAAGTCTATTTTATCTGATATGAGGATGGCAACTCCAGCCTGTTTTTGGGGGCCGTTAGCTTGGTAGAGTTTATTCCAACCTCTCACTTTCAAAAGACGATTGTTTTTTTGGGTAAGATGTGTCTCTTGAAGACAGCAGAACGATGGCTCTTGCTTTTTGATCCAACTAGACAGCCTATGCCGTTTAATTGGGGAGTTAAGTACATTGATATTGAGAGTTAGGATTGAGAGATATTTTTAGGTCCTACGATTTTTAAAAGCTTTTATTTGGGCCTGTGTCTTGACAGTTCTTGTGGTCCTTAGATGGTATGCTGTTTGGGTTCCATTTCTTTCCCTATATTGCATTTATTTTGGTTTTCTATGTATAGTACCTCTTTGAGAACTCTCTGTAGTGTTGGTTTTGTTGGGACATATTGTTGCAGCTTTTCCCTGGAATGGAATGTTTTTATTGTTCCCTCAGTTATGAATGAGAGCTTAGCTGGGTACAGTATTCTTGGTTGGTAGTTATTTGACTTAAGGGCATGATGTATATGCTTCCAGTCACTTTTTGCTTGCATGGTCTCTGGTGAGAAATCTAGGGTTATTCTGATTGGTTTTCCTTTATAGGTTACTGAACCCTTTTCCCTGGCTGCCTTTAGGATCCTTTTTTTGGTTTCTATTGATCCAGTTCGGGTAACGATGTGGCGGTGGGATGTTCTTTTCTGGTCAGGTCTGTTTGGGGTTCTAAAAGCTTCTTGTATCTGGATGGGTCTGCCCTTCTGGATATTTGGGAAATTCTCTGAGGTGATTGCCTGAAGTATATTTCCAATACCATTGACCTCTTTCTCCACGCCCTCCTCAATACCAATTAGCCTTAAATTAGGTTTTCTAATTGCATCTTGGACCTCCTGAAGCACTCTCTCATTTTTCCTAGATTTGGATTGACTCATTTTCTGTTCTTTCTCTATAATAACTAAATTATCTTCAGCCCCCGAAATTCTCTCCTCTGCATTGTCTTTCCTGCTATCAAAGCTATCTACTTTATTTTTCATCTCCCTTACTACTAATTGCTCATTTTTGATGCCTTGCATCTCTTCTTTTAGTTCATGTATGGATTTCTTTAGCTCCTTGATTTCCGTTTGAGTGGTGAGCTCAGTAGCTTTATTTTCTTTGAACATTTGCTGGAGTTCGGTCACCTTTTTATTTGTGGATTCTATGAATTCATCCATCTTTCTTTGAAAAACCTTTATTATGGTCTCCTTTATGGCTTCTTCTTTTTCACTTATCACCTGGTTTATGGTTTCCTCTTGTTCAGCTATGGCTTCCTCCCTTATCTCTTTCTTCATATTTTCACATTTTTTCATTAATGATGTTTATCAATTGCATTTGTAAAGCACTTGGAAGACTCTCCTTTAGGTTTGCCAGTGACTGTTCCATTGGCTGTTTACATTGGGTGGGGTGGGTGGGGGATGAAGTTTCTTGATTTGACATTTTTCTTGAGTTTCTTGTTCTGCCCATTTGAAAATGGGAGCAAGATTAATACTAAACACGATTATAGTTTTTCAGATATAACCAACCTAAACCTCTGTAGCTGGCAGACTCTAGATTTTCACAAGTTTTGATTGGTGTTATCACTCTTTCTTTTTGTGCAGTTACTGACCACTCTAATAATCCATTGATAAGCGATTTATACCCAAAACAATAAGCCTCTCAATCCAGTCTCTATTGTCTTTAAGTCCCTCTGAGCCTAGAGAATAATTCAACACCTAGATATACAGTGTTGCTCAACAGCTATCAAGTTTAGATCCAAGCAGTATACGGGTTGAAAGACGAGCAGAGGTCCAGAGATAGAAAAATAGAATGAGAGAGGTCAGGGGGTAAGTATGTAGCGTATTTGAGTACAAAGTTTGGAAAGTATTAGAATAAAACTTATGTGTTGCTGCACGACTAGCTTTTAGCCCAACCAGTGGCCTCACAGTGGACCATGGGATGGATCTGCGAGCTTCCGTCTGGGCGCGGTTGGCGGATGTTTTCCTGTGCTGCTTCCAGGGGGCGGCCCCAAGCCAAGGGTCTGGGGATTGAGAGTTTCCGGGGCTCTCAGCAGGACCAGCAGGAGACCCCTCTGTTCCCAGGGGCGGGGCCCAGCTGGGGATGTAGGCTCCAAGGGCGGAGCCGCGCCTTTTCGGTTCTCAGAAGGTGAGCTTGGCTGCTGGTCGGCCCTTCAGATCCCTGCTGTGGTTCCACTGCTTTGTCAGAGTCTGTGACTGTGGGAGGCCCCTCGGTGGTGTCTTGCTCAGGATTCCCAGCTGGAGGATGCCCAGCTCAAGAATTGAGGGGGGACAGATGCTGGCTCCTATTTACCCGCACCCCCTACCCACTGTTGTAAGGCAGGGTCCCAAAGCCCTCCACTCTCCAGATCCAGTGGCCTGGGAGAGGAGCCTGGTGGGCGGCTGGGAGCTGGGACAGCTCTGCCTCCCCTGGTGGGGTGCTGAGTCTTAGGGTCTGCCCGCTATTCAGACTCCAGTAAGAGGGCTGGGGGTTGAGCCCGTTGGGCAGGTGGGAGTTGGGACAGCCCCGCCTCCCTTGGTGGTGTGCTGGATCTTATGGGTAGCCCGCCTGTCAATCTCCAGTCAATGGCCTGAGGGAGGGGGATATTGAGGGAAGGGACAGGATTCTAAATTCCTTGCCCCCCTGCTCCCACCAGTCTTTCTCGGGCGGGGTGTTGGGGTCTGAGTTAAGTTCTATTGCTTGGCACCCGCTCCGCTTTCCCGATGTGTTTGGGGACGTGCCCTATTACTCACGCCTCTGCATCCGTCTGCGGGTGTTCCATGGTGGCGGGGAGTCTTTCACTCCCCTCGGGTCTCCGCGCTGCCTGTGTTCTGCTTCTGGGTTCCGCTGCTTGCTGTTCTGGTTCCACATCTGGGTTCCGCTGCTTCCGCTTTTCACGGCTTGGTCCGGCGCCAGGTGCCGGTTTCCGCGGCTTTCCGCTGCTTTCTGAGGCTTTCCGCGGCTTTCGGGTCTTGGATCCAGCGGCGAGAGGTGGGGGAGGGGTCCTCGCGTTCCGAATTCTTTGAGAAAGTTGGATGTGAGCTTTATCTGGATTTCTTTTCCAGTTTGAGTCCTTCTCCGTTGCTTTTTGAGTTTGTTTTTGTGGATTTCTTAAGGTAGTTTGCTCGTGGGACTCCCTGGTTCTCTCTTTTTGCCAGAGAGAGCTAGGCTGCGTCCCTATTGTCTCGGCGCCATCTTCTCTGGAAACCCATAGTGTTTAATTTATTAGATGAGTTGTTGTAGATAGTTGGTCAGTATTTTGGTGAGAAGTTTTGCATTGATGTTCACCAGGGAAATAAGTAGATAGTTCTCTTTCTTTTATGAATCTCTGTCTTGTTTGTGGTGAGGGTTATACTGGCTTCATAGAATGAGTTTGGTAAAGAGCCCTCATTTTCACTATCCTTGAAGAGCTTGAGTAGTATTGGTGTGAGCTCTCCTTTGAAGACCTTTAAGGATTCAGCTGTGACTCCATCTGGCCCTGGGCTTTTCTTCGGTGGAAGGTCTCTTATTGCCATTTCTATTTCAGTGATTAAAATAGGCCTGTTTAGTTGGGGAAGTTCTTCTTGGTTGAGTTTGGTTATGTTAATATTGGCTAGAAATTCATCCATTTCTTGTAAATTTTCAAATATGTTGGCGTAAAGGTTGGAGAAATATTCCCTCATGATGCTCCCGATCTTGGTAAATTCTGTCGTGATATTACCATTTTCATCTGTGATTTTGTTTATTTCGGTATGCTCCCTTCTTTTTATGGTAAGATTTGCGAAGGTTCTGTCAATTTTGTTAATTTTTCTAAGAACAAACTCCTTGTTTTGTTGATTCTTTCTGTAGTTTTTTTTGGACTCCAATTCATTTAATTCTGCTTTGAGTTTAATAATTTACTTCATTCTACAGGAATTAGGCTTGGTTTGTTGCTCTTTTTCCAGGAGCTTAAGGTTGCACATTAAATTGTTGGTTTGCGATATTTCCAATTTGTTATTGTAGGCACATAGATTTATAAATATTCCTCTGAGTAATGCCTTTGCCGTCTCCCAAAGAGCTGGTATTTTGTGTGCTCTTTTTTGTTAGATTTCATGAACTGTTGGATTTCTGTTCTGATGTCTTCGATGACCCACCCATTGGTGATTCAACAATGTGTTGTTCAGTCTCCATGAGTTACAGAGTTTTTGTTGATGGAGATGTGGTTCAGTTCTAATTTGATGCTCTCTTGGTCTCAGAGAGTGCAGAGAATGATTTCAGGGTTTATGAATCTGCCCAGGTTTTTTGTATGGCCTAAAATGTGGTCTATTTTTGAAAATGTCCCATGCACTATTGAAAAAAATCGTATATTGTGTTGTTGTTGTTGCTGGATGGATTGCCTCTTCTATTTCTTAAAAGAATGACATCGTGATATGATGGGTATTGTGTTGAATTTGTAGATAGCCGTTGGCAAGATTGTCAATTTCACCATACTGATTCTTCCAATCCAGGAGCATGGGAGGTTTTTCCATTTCCTCAGTTTTGCTTGAAGTTCCTTTTTCAATATTTTAAAGTTTTTATCAAAAATGTCCTTTACATTCCTAATTAAGTTAATTCCTAGGTACGTTATTTTTTGAGGCTATTACAAAAGTAATTGTTGCGCTGATTGTTGCCTCATTCCTCTCACTGTTGGCATAGAGGAAGGCAGTTGATTTTTGAGGGTTAATTTTATACCCTGCTACCCTTCCAAAGTTTTAAATCGGCTCAAGGAGCTTGGGAGTAGAGTTTATAGGATTCTTTAAACACAGGATCATGTCATCTGCAAAGAGGGATTGTTTTACTTCCCCTTTCCCTATTTGGATCCACTTTATGCCTGCTTCTTGCGTTATTACACTGGCTAGGAATTCTAATACTATGTTAAAGAGGATTGGAGAGAGTGGGGATCCTTGTCTCATTCCTTATTTACTGAGAATGCCTTTAGCTTTCCACCATTAAGTATAATACTAGCTGTGGGTTTGTCATACGCACCCTTTATTATACTGATGCATGTTCACCAACCATACAATGGACAAAGGCCTTCTTCTCTGAAGATGAAGGAAAAATGCCCTATAGACATATGAAGAAATGCTCAACAATTCTGGTCATAAAAGAAATGCAAATCAAAACAACTTTAAAATTCCACTTCACTCCAGTTAGAATGGCCAGGATCAAGAAAACTAATAAGAACAGATGCTTGAGGGGATGTGGCCAGGAGGGATAACTACTACACTGCTGGTGGGAGTGTAAACTCATTCAACAACTATGGAAAGCAATATGGCATTTCCTCCAAAGTCTAAACATAGAGCTCCCCTATGACCCAGTACTTTCACTACTTGGCATTTACCCAATCATCCGGAAAAAAGGACATACTAAATCCAGCAGAACAACAATGTCCATAGCAAAGATATGGAACCAACCTAGATGTCCCTCAGTTGATGAATGGATCAACAAGATGTGGTATTTGTACATGATGGAATTCTATGCTGCTGTCAGAAAGAATGACATCGCCCCATTTGTTAGGAAATGGAAAGACTTAGAAAAAATCATGTTAAGTGAAGTAAGCCAGACTCAAAGGAATTAGGCTCAATGGTTTCCCTCATATGTCATAATCAGTAGAAACCTTGGGCTCTCCTAGCAGAGATTTGCAATAGAGCAAACCCTTGATACAAAAGGCCATATAGTATGATGCTAAATGAAAGGATCTCTAGTATATAGAAACATAAGCCATATAATGAATTATTGTTGTCCATAAGGTACTATGTTATCTCTCATTTTTTTGCTGTCCCTTGGTTATCTCATGTTGTTACAGTATCTCTCTTTGTTACCTGATTTATCGGATATATTTGTATTTGGTTATTTGAAATTGGATAGGGAGGGGGGAAACAAGATGAGGGTTGAGGGTGGGTGGAGGGAAATTGGGACCAAGACATCTGAAAGGGTGTCAATGTATGTTTATTAATGCACCTTCTATCTGGCAAATATCATGTAACCCTTCTATTTATTACAATAAAATATATTAAAAAATTATCTTTTGTTTAGAACTGATTATATATAATGTGTAATACATATTTTAAAAGATTTATATTTACAGTATTTTATAATATGTATTATATATTACATATCATAGACTGAGTATGACATATATAGTATATTATATATAAAATATTTTTATGGAATGCTTTTCTATAAATAGTATATATTTTTGTTATTTAAAATTACAGTGTTTCCAAAAAATCATGTGCTTCTTAAACTATTGGCATATAATAATAACAATACAATATAATTTTGTAATAAAAACTAGGTGAGGTGAGAATCTAGAGCCAGTGGAATGCATTTTGGAATGGAAGTTGAAGCATCATTGTGTTCTAGGATCATGGTTCTCACTGTTGACAAAAGCTGAATGTATGTCTACCCTGACATAACAAGGGCAAATGCATGTAAGATATTCACTAAAATCATCTGCATAGATCACAATCCAGAATAGGTGGGAATTAAAAACTATCAAAATATCAATTGCATTACAATGGATGAGTAGAATCTTAGAACAATTATTTAATTGAGCAGTACAGTGATGAGACAACATAAACCACCAAACACACAACAGTGTAGGTGATACAACTAAGCAAAATGAGGGCATATGATACACTTCTGTTTATGTAGGACTAAAAAACTGACCATGTGCTTTTATCAGTAGCTTCTGTCTATGATCCCAGCTACTCAGGATGCTGAGGTCCGATGATAGTGGTTTGAAGCCAGCCTAGGAAAAGTCATGAAATTTTGCTCATAAATGGGTATGGGAATGATCACAATATTTCTTTCATCCAGAAATGTCTGAACTGATTCAGGACATTTGTTATGAAGGTCTCATAAGCCTTTTTGTTTGGTCTGATATCCAGAAAGTCTGGGGCCTTTTGCCTTCATATACCATCAGTGGTTCTTTTTTCTGTAGTTATTAGAGAACTAGCTCTCAAATGTCAAGAAATCTTGTTTATAACTCTGGTTTGCCAGCTAAGCTGAAAGGTCATGAATTTTACTTTCTCAGTGTTACCAAAGGAAGAAAAACTGTCATAATGGCTTAGTGTGTGTATCTTGACTGAGATTTTCTTTAAGTAGATTAAATAGGATTGTTGCCAGAAAAATTACATGAGACTTAGCATTTAGTGTAATACAGGTGCTTGATGTGAGGCAATTCACTGTTTGAAAATGTTTCTCAGTAGCACATACAACATGGTGATAAATGAATAAACAATAAGGAGCAGAATTTTCTTATGAGAGTCAACTATAGCTGGGCACTGGTGGCTCATACCTGTAAATCCTGGCTACTCAAGAGACTCTTTTTTCTTTCTAATTATTTGGAGTTTTATACACTTTACTGCCTGGCTGGCTTTGATCTGAAATTCATTTCAAGAGAATGAGATCTGAGGATAAAACTTCAAAGCCAACTCAGGCAGGAATGTCTATTAGAAACTTTACCTCAAATTAGACACCAAAAATCCAGAAGTGTGGCTCAATTGGTAGAGCACTATCCTTGAACAAAAGTGCTCAGGGACAGTGCCCAGGATCTACGCTCAAACCCTAAGACAGGTAGACATATATAAGCAAAAAACGTGAAACACCGGCCGGGAGTTTGGCCTAGTGGTTAAAGTGCCTCCCTAGCATGCATGGAGACCAGGGTTCGATTCCTCGGGCCACATATATAGAAAAACGCCAGAAGTGGTGCTGAGGCTCAAGTGGTAGAGCTCTAGCCTTGAGAAAGTCCAAGGACAGTGCTCAGGCCCTGAGCTCTAGCCCAGGACTGGCAAAAAAACCTGAAACACCAAACAGAATGACATTGCAGATGTATCAAACATCAATCATCTAATAACAAGGAAAACCAGTATTGGAGTTACTGCCTACCTCTAATCATGTCTTTATCTTATATTTCTTACAAATTTGTTGTGGTTTCACATATTGCAAAGTGTATGATTTGGTGACTTAGAATTTTGGATTGTGGGGCCGGGAGTTTGGCCTAGTGGTAGAATGCTTGGCTAGCATGCACCAAGACCTGGGTTCGATTCCTCGGTATCACATACACAGAAAAAAGCCAGAAGTGGTATTGAGGCTCAAGTGGTAGAGCTCTGTCCTTGAGAAAGTCCAAGGACAGTGCTCAGGCTCATCCTCCTAATCAGCTAGGATTAGAGCTTAAGTTACTGGTCCTTGGCTTAACCTACAATTTGGCACTGATTTTCTATTTATATTAATTCCTTTTCTCCATGTATTTCCTAATTAATATTTTTATTGAGTAGTTTAACCTATTAGTTCTACCTAGATTTTGTACTCTTTTTGTGTGCGTGTGTGTGTGTTTTTACTTTCTTGGGCATTTCATTGTACATCTTTAACTTATTACAGTCTAGCATTGAATCTAATTTTATTACAATTATAAGGTATTATAAGATATTGTGTTATAGAATCAACAAGAGCTGCCTAGCTCTTGTATCTTGTGTAATACAGCACAGCCCTGTCCTCTGAAATTAGTGGTGTCAAAACATCACCATCATCAACATCAAAACAATAACCACAGTCCCGATAAGGTCAGGGACATGGCTCCTGTGATACAGGACTTGTCTAGCTTGAATAAAGCTCTGTACCTACAGCATTTTCAAAACAGATGCCAACATAAAATGATTGTAGTAGGGCCAGGGTTTTAACATTGCATACACCGAAACAACCTTGTTTTCATCCCCAGTAGAAAAAAACAAAATCTATGAACTCCTGGATTTGTGCACTTTTTTCCCTTTGTGGATAGGTTATAAACATTACAATGCTTCTTAATCTTTTAGTTCAACCTACTAACCTTCCAAGATTTTTAAATAATAAAGACCATTCTTGATTATCTACCAAAGTTATTACAATTTGTGGTTTCAGTTATTTTATTCTGCTTGTAGGATTTCTGTTCACATATTTTGAAGTATGAAATCTGGGTTTTGATTACTACTATCCCCACCCATGTTTTTTGTCAGTCCAGGTGCTTGAACTCAGGGTCTGGGCATTATCCTTGATCCTCTTTTGCTCAAGGCTAGTGCTCTACCCTTGGCCTACATTGTCATTTCCAGCTTTCTCTGTGGTTAACTGAAGGTAAAATCACACAGAGTTTTCTGTTTGGGCTGGCTTTGTATCATGATCCTCAGATGTCATGTTCCTGAGTAAAAAGGATTAAAGATGGATGCCAATTCTTACTCTTTTTATGTTCCTGGGAAAACATTATTTATCTTTTAATTCTGAGAGGTATTTTCTACCAGATAATAACTTCTAGGCCCAGAGAATTTTTTTAAAATTCTGGTTTGTTTTTCCTTGTAGACTTCACTATTTCACTAGAAAATATGTGGCTGTTTGCATCCCTTTTATATGTAATGTTTCTAATCCCCAAAGACTTTTTAGACATTTTATTAAGTGAAATAAGCCAGACCCAAAGAAACATCCATGATTTCCCTCAATAGTAATTCTTAGTACACACCTAGGACTCTCCTAGCAGAGGATCACAAAATCTTTGTAGATATGGTCATATAGGATGAGGGCAAGCGAAATGAACTCCAGGATATGGAAACAAGAGGTTTATCTTGGGAATTGTTGTTCTTAATATACAATGTGAAATTATTTCTGTTCTCTTTTTTCCCTTGTGGTTTACATCATGTTGTTACTGTATATGACATTGTTATGTAGCATTTTGTAAATGCATTTATTTGAAAGAAGAAAGGGAAAGTAGAAAAAACAAGATGATTGGGAGAGGGTGGGGAAAGAGAAAAATGGGAAAAAAACCTGGGAAGGGGTAACAATGTTCAAGAAGTAATTTACCCACTATCCACGAATGTAACAGTTACCCCTGTATATATCACCGTGGAAATAAAATACAGTAATAAAAAAAATTCAACAGCAACAAGAATATAAAAGACATTTTTTAATTTCAAGGGTATTATTATGTAAATTTGGCCTTAGATATCTTTTCATTAATTATGTTAGAATATTCTGTTTCAATCTCAGCATGTATAAGTCAAAAATAAATCAAATTTGGGAAAAGTTTGGCCAGAATTTCTTCAGAACGTTTCCATCATTTCTTCTGTGCTCTGTTTGAGAACCAGGTAATTACTTAACCAGTTCTTTCGTAAGATGAACATCATAGCATTATGTTCTTCTTTTGTGGTCACGGGGCTTGAACTCAGGGCCTGAGCAGTGTCTCTGAGAATATTTTGCGCAAGGCTATTACTCTACTTCTTAAACCAGAGATCCTCTTCTGGCTTTTTGGTGCTTAATTACTATTTAAAAACTTAAAAGCTTCATGGACTTTTCCTGCTTGGGCTGGATTTGAACTGTGATTCACAGATCTTAGGCTCCTGAGGAGCTAGGGTTACAGATGTGAGCCACCAGTTCCAGCCAGCTAATGTTCTGTTCATATTTGGGTTTATTTTAAATAATTTCAATGTCTATGTCTTTAAGATAGTCAATATTTATTTTGATATATTTCATCCTTTCTCAAATTAATCCAGTATATTTTGATCTGAATATAGATTTCATCTTTGATAATTGAATTCACTTCTTTTTCTTTTTCTTTTGTCCTGATCTGGGACTTGAATTCAGAGCTTGGGCACTGTCCTTGGAATTTCTCAAGGCTAGTGCTCTACCACTTGAGTGTCACAGCACACTTCTGGTTATTCCTGCGTATGTGTTACTGAGGAATCAACCCCAGAGTTCTTGCATGCTAGGTTAGACAAGCACTCTACCACTGGGCCATGCTCCCAACCCCATTCTTTTTATGTATTTTCTAGCTTTCTATTTCATGTGCTCAAGCCTGGCTTTGCCTTGCCTTTTTTGCCTTTCCTTTCTTTTTTGTTCTGGTAGCAGGACTTGAACTTAGGGAATCACACTCTTTCTTGGTTGTTGGCTCATGGCTCTACTATTTCAACCATGCCTCCAGCTTCTTAATGCTCAGGCTGGCTTCAAACATTCATCAGATCTCAGTCTTCTGAGTAGCTTGATTACAAGTGTGAGCAGTGTTCACATGGCTTTGAAATTTTTGCTTTGTTTGTTTTTAATTGTTGTTATTTTAAGTCAGATCCTAGATGTTTTTCATTTTGAAGGGGCTTCTGGATAGTTTGAGAAAAAATTATCCGTGTTTATGTTTGATATTTGTTCTTGGATATGTTGAAGATATTTGGGAAGTTGATTCTTTTGGGTCATGATTTAAATTTTATAAACAAGGGCCAAAGAAATGTTTCATCTAGAGTTAATTATTTACATATTACTGAGGCCAAACCCTTGTTAGTATTCCATAAACTATAAAATTTTCCATTTGGGGGATTTGGTTAAACACATATCTTGGCATTTTTGAGGTATAAACATTGCTCTCCTAATAATTTCTGTTGGATTTTTCCAAAGCCTTGGGTAATTTCCTTCTCTACTTGGTTAATTAATAGTCAAATGAAGATTGTAGGCATCCTTCTGGAGTTTCTGATCGTTGTGTGTTTGTGCAGCTCTCTCCTCTCCTGTGCTCTTATAACCATGGAAATATTTCCAAGATTCTCAGATCGTCTTTCCTCTGAGTGATTGGTAGACACCCAGGCCAAGGTGTGTGAAGACATCCAATGAAGTCAAACAAATGCTCTCTAATTAAACAGGAGTCTATAAGGTTTTGAGGACTTTATATTTTTCTCTTCCAGTGTGTGTGTGTGTGTGTGTGTGTGTGTGTGTGTGTGTGTGTGTGTGTGAGAGAGAGAGAGAGAGACAGAGACAGAGACAGAGACAGAGACAGAGACAGACATCCCCAGACAGAGAGATAGAGAGAGAGAGAGACAGAGAGACAGACAGACAGACAGACAGACAGACAGAGAGAAAAATCCTTCACTTCTTGAAGCTGTTTCATATCTATTTTGTTTATTTTCAGATTTATTGATTAGGAGGTAAGATAAATCTATAATCTTCTGGGTTTTTTTCTTTTGTTGCTGTTTTATTTTTCCTTTGTGATAGTCCTGGGGCTTGAACTCAGGGCTTGGGCAGTGTCCTTGAGTTAGTGCTCTACCACCTAAACTATACAAACAGGTCCAAATTTTCAGTGATTAATTAGAGATAAGTGTCTCATGGAGTTTATTGCCCTGGCTGGCTTTAAATTCTAATCCCCAGATCTCAGACTCCTCAGTAGCTAGGATTACAGACATGAGCCACTGGTGTCTTGCCATAAGTTCATATTATTTTACTCTATTTTTATATACATGGAAATAAAAATTAACTATAATGAGAAAGTGATGACATGTAAATTGTCAAATGAAGTGCAGAAACTAACATTTATTGACTGTGCCTGTCTTGGGCTCTGCTCCGGCACCATTAGCTCAGCCAACATATGAGAGTAGCCACCATATGAGAGTAATACAATGAACTTAATTTATAGTTAAAGCAGATCCCAGAGTGTTTTATATAGCCATTCATTCTCTAAATGGCAGAGCTAAGAATTAAACCTTAGTCTGCTGACAGAGTGCAGTCTGGTTTCTTGTAAAAAGACATCCTCATACTAGACATTTATTAAAGACTTTACACTAATGAATTCACCTACTTGAAAGTGCATTGAAAGCTAGGCATTGGAGGCTTGCATTTGTAGTTGTAGTTGCTCAGGAGACTGGGATCTGAGTACAAAGCCAGCCCAGGTAGAAAAGATCATGAGGCTCTTATTTACAAGTAACCATCACAAAGCCTGAAGTGGAACTTTGGCTCAAGAATGAAGCACCAGCCTTGAGTGAAAAAGCTAAGAGTCAGAACTTTAGCTCTGAGTTCAAGCGCCAATACTGGCACATACACACACACACACACACACACACACACACACACACACACACACACACACTTGCACACACAGATGTCTGAGCAGTCTATCCTAAGCTTGCTTCATGGAAGCTCGTGTAAGACCTGTTTTTCTCATTATAGTCAATACCTCACATAATTTTACGAAGAGAATAAATGAGAAATTGTTATGGATCTAAAACTAACTAAAATATGATGTATGTATGTATGTATGTATGTAGGAAGGTATGTATATCTCTACTTTCTTCTTTAATTCAGTTTCATTTTTCTTTGCCATTCCTGGGCCATGAACTCAGGGCCTGGGCAATGTTCTTGGACACTTTTTGCTCAAGACTAGCGCTTTGTCACATGAACTATAGCACCACTTTCAGCTTTTTCTCTGTATGTAGTACTCAGGAATTGACCCCAGGTGGTTTTGCATGGTAGGATAGTACTATACCACTAGGCTATGCTCCCAGTCTCCCCTGACTTATCTTCTACTTATCTATCATCTATCATCAATTTTCCTGCTATGTATCTATCTATATATCTATCTATGTATCTATCATCCATCCAACCATTTATCATTAGTCTTTTTGGTATCTATCTTCCCTCCATAAATCCACCTATCATCCATCTATGTACCTGTCTATATAGGTATGTATGTACACACGTATGTATGTATGTATGTATGTATGTATGTATGTATGTATGTATGTGCATGTGTGTATGCATATATGTAGGTATGTTTATATATATGTATGTATGTATGCATGTATGTATCTCTCTGTCTGTCTGTCTGTCTTTCTGTCTGTCTATCTATCTGTCTATCTATATGTCTATCGGTCTGTCTGTCTTCCTGTGTGTCTCTATTTTCTATTGTCTGTTTTTGCTATTCATTTGAAATTCTCATGTTGGTATGTTAGACACTTTTTACTGATTAGCCAATGGGTATATTTCTTTCTGAATATTAAAATGTGATGTGGTACATGTTTTTCACATGATTTATTTGAAGAACATACCTGAATTATTGCTGTTCACAGCCAATTCAGAAATTGAATAATTGCATTGCTCAATGCTACTTGATTTATACTGACCTAGGATAGTGTCTTATAAATCTATTTCCTTTTTAAAATTTATTTTATTATTTTTTCCAGTCCAGGGGCTTGAAATAAGGGCCTAAGTACTGTTCTTGAGTTTTCTAAAGTCTAGAACGTTACCACTTGAGTCACAGCATCATCTCTGGCTTTTTTTGTTTGTGCCACCAAGGACTGAACCCAAGTTTTTGTGCATGCTAGGCAAGCAATCTATCACTAGGCCAAAATTCCAGCCCCTCTCTTTCCATTTATATGATAATTTTGTCCTGACACAGGGAAGACACAGACTTTGACCTTTTCAAATGACCCAGGAGTAGCTGATTTTGGAATTCTTTCAGCTTCATTTTAGTCTTGTGTGTGTGTGTGTGTGTGTGTGTGTGTGTGTGTGTGTGTGTGTGTGTATGTGATCTCTGTCTCCCTAGAAACAGGTAATTCTCTATCACCATACTATAGTGCTTTCGCTTGATCCTCTGCTTCAGCTTTCCAAAAATGAGGTAAAATCCTGGAACTCACTTTCTTTTACTAAGTTTTTAACATAGTTTCTATTGTAATTAATAGAAGGGCTACATTGTATTCACCAGTTAAAAGGTACATTACTTCACAAACATTGATACCCTTTCTCATGTCATGGTCCCCACGTCCTTTCTCAAGCCCCCACCCCTCATCTTGTTTTCTCCATTTCCATATCCTATTTCAAATAAACAAATAAGCATATATACAGTCTATCAGATAACAGAAAAATACTGTACCAATATGAGATAACCAATGGAGAGGAAAGAGATGAGTGGTAACATAGTACATTAAGGATAACAATCACTCATTATATGGCTTTTAATACTACATCCTGGTGAACCTTTCATTAGGCTTATACTGTAGGTCCTTATGTATCTAGTTTTTGCTCTATTGTATATCGCTGCTAGGAGAGCCCAAGGTTTCTACTGATTATGAAAAATGAGGGAAACCTTTGAAACTATGATCCTTTGAATCTGGCTTATTTCACTTAATATGATTTTTTCTAAGTCTTTCCATTTCCTTACAAATGAGGTGATGTCTTTATTTCTAACAGCACCATAGAATTCCATTGTGTATAAATACCACATCTTGTTGACCACTCATCAACTGAGGGGCATCTGGGTTGGTTCCATATCTTTGCTATGGTAAATAATGCTACAATGAACATTGTTGTGCTAGTGGATTTAGTATGCCCTTGTTTCTGTATGATTGGGTAAATTCCAAGAAGTGGAATTGCTGGTTCATAGGGGAGCTCTGTGTGTAGTCATTTGAGGAACTGCCATACTGCTTTCCATAGTGGTTGAACGAGTTTGCACTCACACCAGCAGAGTAGTAGTGATCCCTCCTGTCCATATCCCCACCAGCAACTTTTTGTTACTAGATTTCTTAATCCTGGCCATTCTAACTGGAGTGAGGTGGAATCTTAGTTTTGTTTTGATTTGCATTTCTTTTATGGCCAGATATGTTGAGCATTTCTTCATGTGTCTCTAGGCCATTATTATTTCTTCTTCAGAGAAGACTCTCTTTATGTCTTTGGCCCATGGGATTTTTGTTACTTTGGAGATTAGTTTTGGAGTCATTCAATTTTTTGGGCTGTTGATATATTTTAGATATGAGGTCTTTGTATGTTGTATGGTGAGTGAAGATATTCGCCCATTCTGTAGGCTTTCCATTTAACTTGCTAGCTACGTCCTTTACCCTGCAGAAGCTCTGCAGTTTAATGTAGTCCCATTAATCTAGACTTTCTCTGATTTGTTGTATTTCTGGGTCCTTTTTCAGAGAGTTTCGGCCTATGCCATGGAGACCTACAGTACCTCCTACTGCTTTTTGTCAAGTTTTCAGTGTATCTGCTTTTAACTCAAGGTCTTTGATTCCTTTTCAATTCATCCTGGTGCAGGGTGACAAAGAACAATCCAATTTTAGTTTTCTACAGGTTCATAACCAGTTCTGGCAGTACCACTTGTTGAAGAGGCTGTCATTCTTTCATTCTACATTTTTGGCATGCTTATCAAAGATTGGATCGCCACAGGTCTGTGGGATGATATCCAAGTCCTAAGTTGTATTCCATTGGTGCAGCTCTTGTCCCAGTATCAAGCTGTTTGGGTTGCTATAGCTCTGTAATACAGTCTAAGGATTGGTACTGACATACTTCCAGTGCTGTTGTTTCTGCTGAGAATTGTTTTTGCTATATGGGTCTTTTATTACGCCATATAAAATTTTGGATTGCCACATCTATTTCCTTAAAGAATGGCATGGTGGTATTGATGAGTATGCAGTGAATTTGTAGATAGCCCTGGGCAAGTTTGTCATTTTCATGATGTTAATTCTTCCAATCCAGGAGCATGGGAGGTTTTTCTATTTCCTAAGTTCTGCTTTAATTTCGTATTTCAGGGTTTTAAATTTTTCATCAGAAGTTCCTTTACATACTTAGTTAAGTAATTCCTAGGTACTTTATTTTCTTGGAGGCTAGTGCCAAAATAGTTCCTATTCTGATTGTTGCCTCATTCCTCTCATTGTTGGCATAGAGGAAGGCAGTTTATTTTGGGGGCTAATTTTATGCCCTGCTACCTTGCCAAAGTTTTGAATCACCACAAACAGCTTGGAAGTGGAGTCTATATGGTTCTTTAAATACAGAATCATGTCATCTGCCAACAGGAATGTTTCACTTCCCCTTTCCTATTTGGATCATATTTATGCTTGCTTCTTGCCTTATTGAACACACTAGGAATTCTAATACTATGTTTAAGAGAAGTTGAGAGACTGGCCATCCTTGTCTTGTTCATGATTTTAGCGGGAATGTGTTTAGTTTGCCCCATTAAGTATTATGGTAGCTGTGGGTTTGTCATACACAGGAGTATTGGATCTTGTCTCAAACCAACAGTTATATATTATACCTTAACAGCTTGGATAAAGAGCAACAAACCAATCCCAATATCAATAGAAGGAATTAATTATTAAAAATCTTTGCAGAATTTAATGAATTTACAGACAAAACACATAGAAAGAATAAACCAAAGAAGGAGTGGCTCTTTGAAATGTTAACAAAATTGACATACCATAAATAAATTATCCCCCCACAATTGGCAGCATACCAAATTAAACAGAATGATTTAAAAGAATGGAAATATCATTAAAAATTTACCAAATACAAACCCTCATATAGGAATATTTTCCAAACCTTTATGCCAACAAATCTAAGCTTCTAGAAGAATTGGATAAATTTTTATGCAATATTGACATACCCCAACTCAACCAAGAAGTCCTAAACCAAATAAACAGACCTATGTAGAGTACTGAAATAGAAATGGCAATAGGAGACCTCCCATCCAAGAAAAGTTCAGGCCCTATGGATTCATAGCTGAATTACATAAGGCCTTCAAATTCGAGCTCACACCAATACTCCTCAAGCTCTTTAATGAAATTGAAAGAGAAGACTTTTTACCAAACTCATTTTATGAAGCCAGCACAACCCTCATCCCAAAACCAAACAGGGACTCATCAAAGAATGACGTCTATAGAACTATATGTATGATGAATGTTGATGCAGAACTTCTCAACAAAATACTGGCCAACCATCTTCAACAACTCATCAAAAAATTATGCACTATGATCAAACAGGATTCATTAGAATAATGTAAAACTGGTTCCATACACAAGTCAGTAAATATAATTCACATCAACAGGAGCAAGTAAAAGAATCACCTAATTATCTAAATAGATGCAGAAAAGCTATTTAATAAGATAAAACATGCCTTCATGCTAAAAGCTCTGGAGAAACTGGGAATCCATGCAGCATTCTTCAGTATAATAATGGATGTGTATGACATACACACAGCTAGCATTATACTTAATGGCAAAAAACTAAAGCCCACTCTATCCACTCATCTTTATGTACTATTAGAATTCCTAGCTAGAGCAATAAGGCAAGATGCAAATATAAAGGGTATCCAAATAGTAAAAGAGGAAGTGAAACTTTCTTCTTTGCAGTTGACATGATTCTATATTGAAAGAATCATATACATTTCACTCACAAGTTGCTTGAGCTGATTTGAAACTTGAGCAGGAAGCAGTGTATAATATTAACCCTCAAAAATCAACTGCTTTCTTATTTGCCAACAATGAGAGACAAGGCAGAAAATCAGAAAAGCAACTCCGTTTGCAATAACCCCAAAGAAAATAAAGCACTTAGGAATTAATGTAACTAAGAATTTAAAGGACCTTTATGATGAACACTTTAAAAAAACTGAAAAAGGAAATTAAAGCAGAACTGAAGAATTGGGAAAACTTCCAATGTTCTGGGATTGGAAGAATTAACATCATGAAAATGACCATCCTGCCAAGGACTATCTACAAATTCAACGCAATACCCATCAGTATTCCAATGTCATTCTTTGCGGAAATAGAAGAGGCAATTCAAAATTTAATATGGGCTATTAAATAACCCTGTATATATTGTTACAATATTTCACCTTGTTATCTGATATATTTTATATATACTTAATTGGTTATTTGAAATTGGATAGGGAAGGGTGGACATCAAGATGAGTGAGGGGGATGGACATGGGGACTATGACATGAGAAAGGGTATCAACATTTGTGAAGAAATGCACCTTCTATCTGGTGAAAATAATGTAACACTTCTATTAATTACAATAAAAATATATGGAAAAAAGACCCTGTATAGCACAAACAATCCTTAGCAGAAAGAACAGCTGGGGAGCAATATCAATATCAATCTTTAGACACTATTACTGAGCTATAGTAAGCAAAATAGCTTGTTATTGCCATATGAATAGGACTGAGGACTAATTTCATAGTAGTGAAGACCCAGAAGGCAACCTCACCTAATCTTTGTTAAAGGAGCCAAAAAATACAATGCAAAAAAGACAGCCTCTTCAACAAGGGGTGCCGGCAGAATTGGTTAAGCACACACAGAAAATTAATGTTGGATCATTCTATGTCACCCTGCATCCGGATCAATCCCAGATGGATAAAAGTCCTTGAGGAAAATCAGATACTCTGAAAACTTTACAAGAAGGAATAGGAGAGACAATGGGTCTAATTGACACAGGTCAAATTTTCTTAATAATGACTCAGAAGTACAACAATCTAGCATGCTAACATCAGGTCACTTCCCTATGTGCTGGTTCTCTTTATAATTTAATAGGTTTTAATTGTTTGTCAGCAGAAATTCAAACATATATGGAATACCTTACATTTGGAAATCTGCATCATGAAATGTTTATCCTCCAGAGTCTTCATGGAAACACCGTTAAGTGATTTAAGTTCATTTTTTCCTCTTAAAAATGTAATTAATGTGTAACTATATTCTGAAAAGGAGTTGAATTATGTTGACCAAAGTGATGTAAATATTCAAATTCAGTGTCCTGTTTTACACATTTTTATGTGTCCAATCACAACCAAACTATTTTGTTTGGGTAGATATGATCCCTTCCTTAGTTATTTAAAAATATAATTAGATAGTTGGATCAATGATAAATAGATATGGATATGTAATAATATGTAAAGATTGTATGTATACATTCCAATGAAAAAATCTTCTAATTATGGAAAACAGAATTCCCTCCTTAGATCTTATAATGTGACTATCTGGAGTTCAGTATAATTTATTATGTCCAAGTGTATATTTTTTTCTTTTCCCACCTACTGTGTTTACTTATACATTTATACAGATATTTTAGATAGAAAACTATGAAGGAAACAATGCAACCAATATATCTGTGGGTCTGGCTTACTTCATATAATATTTTTCCACATCTTTCCATTTCCTTCTGAATGGTGCAGAATCTAACGGAAGTAGGGAATTTCAATATCACCTTTCTTGATCCATTTGTCCTTTGTGGGACTTTATCCTGAGTCCTGGAAGCAATGCTAGCTGCTGAGAAATTCTTAGCCACTATGTTGACTTCAGCTCTATATGCCTCCCACCTTTGCACACCAAAACCAACAAATGTGCTGATTATTTCCTCACAGACCTTTTTTCTCTATGAACACACTTCACACCTTGGAAACTGTAACCAGGCATCCCAGGATACCCTAAATTGTGAATGATCCTCGTTTTTCTAGTACCCATATATTAAAGAGCTAAAACTTAAAGCATTACAATATGGATAACAAAAAAGGAAACATTTTGTTTAGGTAGTAACTTCAAAGAGCTCACAAAATAAAAGCAAGAATTGACAAATGGATTACATCAGACTCTTTAGCACAACAAGTAAACAATATGTGGTATCAGGAACATCATTGTTTCCTTAGGCAATAGTAAATGGATGCATGTGTGGAGGCATCTGCATGTGGAATTCTTATTGAAACCTGCTTGAATCAACTACCAACGTTCTGTAGCTGTTTTGGGCAATGGGTGTGTGAATTGACCATCTGAGTATGATGCACTAATATCTTTGGTTGACATCTCACTACATACAATTTTTTCTACCCATTTCACTGCATACCTAAAATGGCATACTCTGATGCAATCCAGCTGAATCATGAAAATGGCTTTCATGGAAATAGTTTCTGGACACAGACATTAACCAAACACATCAAATATACCCTCCTCCATGGGAGTCACTCTCTGGTGTCTTGGAGGAAATCATAGCACCTGGGATTGTGAAGGAGAATGTGCCAGCATGTTTTCCAACTCGTGTTTTTCTCCTGCATGCAAGTCCAAAAATGCAGAGCCCCAGGGAAGTTGATTACTCATTCTTCCTGGGAATTCCCTATAGGCTTGCACATCTACTTCTACAGCATACATCTCTATCAATAAAAGACATATAAGTACATATACAGAGATTTATGAATACACATGCCTGACCCAGTGGACCCCACTTCCAGCCAGAATTTCAGCTGGGCAGATGATTCAGAGATGTACCATTTGATTCCATACACATTCTTCTTCAGTTTCCTCTCTCTGTCAGTTTCTTGGCTGGCACTAGCTGCTTTTCTACAATGAAGCAGCAAGCACACATGGATGGAGATGTGATGGTTGATGGGTTTTTTGCTCTCTACACTTTGGGAACCAATCGCAGAAACAGTGATGATTCTGGAGATGAACAGTACATTCCGTAAGTACCTCAACATTTCATTTCCATTTGCGGATTTGTTTTGGGGATGGGCATGGCTGATGGAATTCTATGTTTACACACGTATACTCTCTGTATCCTCTACCATCACCTCCTATCCCTATGCAAGGGAAACACCTTAGTTTCGTTATTTTATCTTGAATCTACCTTTAAGTGATTTTCTGCCTGTTTGTTGAAGAGGATCCTTAGTTTCCTTTTGTGTATCATCTTTCCAGGACAGTAAGCTCTTCATAATTTTTACTTGTTTTATCTCCTTTTTGTTTTTGTAGAAGCTCCTCCTTTTTTCTTTTTTCTTGATACTGCATTTTCAAACCATCTCCTTTACTATTTTAATTGAGATTTTATTATAAAGGTGAAATATAGACAGGTTAAATTTATGTAATTCAAGTAAGGAGTGCCTCTTTTTGAACAGTGTCACTCTTTCCTCATTTTCTCCCACTCTTTGACCTCCTAACTCCACTCCACTCCCCACATCAAACTGTAAAGTTCACTTCGAACACAGTGTCTCATATCACTGAGTTGGCTCATCCTTTGACCTACTCTTTCTGCTTGATTATTTCATTCCTTTTACTAACTTGAAGATTGTTATTTCTAGTTCTTTGAGATTCTGTGTAAATTCTTCAGTTTAATGTCCATTCCCTTACTTTCAATTATTTTTATTTTTATTTTATTTTAAGTTTTTAAATCTTTATTGTACATGATGAACAGAGTAGTTACATAATTCAGATAATGAGTATATTTCTTTTTGAGCAGTGTATATCTCTCCTTTATTTTCTGTTATAACCATTCATACTTGACTCCATGCCAAGTTGTACAGTATGTTACCACCATACTATCTAATGTCTGCTGAATTGGTTCACCCTTTGTCCTGCCCTTTCTGTGTTTCACATTCTATTCCCCAAATCAGACCATCTTATTTGCAAGATAAAGTAGAGAAATAAAAACGATGATGAAAGGGAGTAAACAAAAGAAAAAAGATAGGGAAAATATCAGAAAAAAAGAGGAAAAAAGAACAGCAAATAGTACTATAAAAATCTTGCGTTCCTTGAGATGTAGTGCAGATTCTTTAGCTCAGTATCTGTCTGCTTGATTTAACAAAAAGTTACAGTTTCCTGTTATTCCTCCCACCCCGTTTTATATACATATGGTTTTCATTTTCATTTGTTCCAAGGATAAGTTTATTTAATGGAATTTGTCTTGAAAAACAATTCACTATCATAAATTATTTATTTAATTAAGTTGAACACTTTTCTCATTATTATTTTACTATTTAATTATGATACACAAGTGATTCATTTAACTTTCATACTATGTGAATCTTTTCCTCATTAATTTCTGGCCCTCTTACCGTATGTCTGCATGTGTGCTCAATACACTTTCAATGTTACTTTTTAAAATCTGGCTGACTTTGTGTCCCAGAATACTCAGTATGTTGATGAGCAAAGTTTTATCCAGATGTTGAACAAAATATTCTGTGAGTCTGTATGAGGCTATCAAATCTTCAGCTAGTATTTTACTGAGGACTATTCAAATTCCGATTAACATAGTTCAGTGGTTGGATAATGTGTAAGTAAGTACACATTTCAAACTGCAATTTCATCTTGCAAATTTGATCCTTTCATTACATTACAATTGTGTCACTTTTTGTCACTTAGATTCAAGTCTATTGGATGTGATATGTTAAGATATGGCAGCTTTCTTTTAGATTTCATTTGCATGGACTACCCTTTCTTATACTAACTGACGGGCGTGATGGTGAAGTGTGTTTCTTGACATCAAGGTATCCGTTGACCTTGAGTTTTGCTACATTTAGCCATTCTAACTCTTTTTTGGCCATCGGGGCTTGCATTCTGGGTCTGGGCATTGACACACAGTTTTTCACCTCAAGACAACCACCCTACCCTTGAGCCACACCGCCACTTCCAGTTTTCTAGCAATTAACTAGAGATGAGTTCCTGAGCTGGCTTTGAACTTTTATCCTTAGATCTCAGCCCCCAGGATAGTTAGGATGAGAGATGTGAGTCACCGCACCTGGCCATTCTAAATTTATTGGTAGAATTTCTGGCATTTCCATTCACAGTCATGGTTGACAGATCACATCGCAAGACAGCAAATATGTGACTTGTTCTCTGCGTTACCTGAAGCTACTTCCACATTGTTTTAAGAATTGTAATTAATAGAAGGGTTACATTATATTCGTCAGATACCCTTCTCATGCTTTTATCCGCCTTTCCTTCCCGCCTCACCCTTCCCTCAACTTTTTCCCCCTTCCCGATCCTATTTCAAATAAACAAATAAATATACATGTAATATACTGGATAAAAGGTAAGATACTGTAACAATATGAGATAACCAAGGGACAACAAAAATGATGAGAAATAACATAGTACATGAAGAACAACAGTAACACCTCATATGGGTCTTGTTTCTATATCCTGAATGCCTTTTCAATGTGGCATTATGAATGTAGGTTTTGCCCTACTGTAAACCTCTGCTAAGAAAGTTCAAGATTTATATTAATTATGAAAAATGATGGAAACCATTGACCCTATGCTCTTCTCAGTCTGAATTACTTCACTTAATATGCCTTTATCTAAGTCTTTCTATTTCCTTTATGTCGTTCTTTCTGATGGCAGAATAGAATTCCCCTGTTAATAAATACCACATCTTGATGACCCAATCATCTGCTGAGGGGCATTTAGGTTTGTTCCATAGATTTGCTGTGGAAAATAGTCTTGCAATGAGCATCATTGTGCTAATGCATTTAGTATGTCCTTGTTTGCGGACCACTTGGTAATGCCAAGTAGTGGAATTGCTGGGTCATAGTGGAGTCTTTTGAGAAACCACCGTACTGCTTTCCATAGTGGTTGAATGAATTTGCACTGCCAACAATAGTATAGTAGTGAAACCTCCTGGGCACATCCCCACCAGCATCAGTTGTTATATTGCTTGATCCTGGCCATTCTAACTTGAGCGAGATGGAATCTTAGAGTTGTTTTGTTTTGCAATTCTTTTATGGCCAGAAACATCGAGCATTTCTTCATGTGTCTATAGGCCACACTTATTTCTTCTTCAGAGAATACTCTAAGTCTTTGGCCCATCTTTTAATAGGATGGTTGTTTGGAGATTAGTTTTGGAGTGATACAATTTTTTGAGCTTTTGATATATTTTAGATATTAGGACTTTGTTTGTTGTATGGTTAGTGAAGATCTCCTAATCTGTAGGCTTTCAACATTAAAATTCATACCTGGTTGGATACAAGCAATATACTCCTGCAATAACTTCTACTCGGGTAGGTGAGCTACAAATACTATAATTTGAAGGCAGTCCAACTAAGAACTTTTGTGAGACTCTTAAATTAATTTAACCACGGGGAACGAAAGGCTGGGGTTAGTGACACGTGCCTATCTACTGAGGAAGCCGCCGTCCTCACATCTAAGATTACGTTTCTGTTTGAAGTTGAACCTGTCAGAAAATTGTTTGAGATTCTTATCTCAATTGGCCACCAAAATCTCCAGAAGAACCGTGGGTCAAGTGGTAGAGTGCTTCCCTTATGCGAAAAACAGTCTGAGACCGGGAATTTGGCATAGACTTAGATTTGCTTGCCTAGCATGCATGAACACTTGGGTTCAATTCCTCAGTACCACATACACAGAAAAAGCTGGAAGTGGTGCTGTGGACCAAAGAAAGCACCTAGGTCTTCGTTCATGGCTCAAGACTGGGAAAAAAAGCCCAAGGTCAATGCACAGACCCTGATATCAAACCCCAGGAACAGTGTCAAAAAAGTAGACATTAACACTGATTGTTTAGAATAGCAATGATTTAGAATACCATCATAAAATAGAAGTCCCATATTTCTTAGCAAGTTTTTAACACATTTCCTTTTTTTTGCATTTTTTCATTGTAATTAGTAAAAGGGTTACATGATATTTGCCAGATAGAAGGTGCATTAATTCACATACATTGATACCCTTTCACATGACTTGGTACCTGTTTCCCTCCCTCCCACAGCCTCCACCCGTCTTTGGTTTTCCCCCCTTCCCTATCAAATTTCAAATATCCAAATACAAATAAGTTCAATATGTCAGACAACAAAGTGAGATACTATACCAATATGAGATAACCAAGAGACAGCAAAGGAGATGAGAGACAACATACTACATTAAGGACAATAATCATTCATTATATGGCTTTTGTTTCACTATCCTGGAGGTCCTTTCAATTAGCTTCCCATTATATGTTCTTATGTATCAAGATTTTGCTCTATTGCAAGTCTCTTCTAGCAGAGCCCAAGGTTTCTACTGATTATGACGAATGAGGGAAACCATTGAGCCTAAGTTCCTTTGAGTCTGGCTTACTTCACTTAATATGATTTTTTCTAAGTCTTTCCATTTCCTAACAAATGGGGCGATGTCATTCTTTCTGACAGCAGCATAGAATTCCATTGTGTACAAATACCACAAGTTGTTGATCCACTCATCAACTGAGGGACATCTAGGTTGGTTCCATATCTTTGCTATGGTGAATAGTGCTGCAATGAACATGGTTGTGCTAGTGGGTTTAGTATGTCCTTGTTTCTGGGTGGTTGGGTAAATGCCAAGTAGTGGAATTGCTGGGTCATAGGGGAGTTCTATGTTTAGCCTTTTGAGGCACTGCCACACTGCTTTCCATAGTGGTTGAACGAGTTTGCACTCCCACCAACAGTGTAGTAGTGATCCCTCCTGGCCACATCCCCTACAGCATCTGTTGTCATTCGTTTTCCTGATCTTGGCCATTCTAGCTGGAGTGAGGTGGAATCTTAGAGTTGTTTTGATTTGCATTTCTTTTATGACCAGAGATGTGCAGCATTTCTTCATGTGTCTATAGGCCATTTTTGTTTCTTCTTCAGAGAAGACTCTCTTTAAGTCTTTGGCCCATTTTTTAATGGGATGGTTGTTACTTTGGAGGTTAGTTTTGGAGTGATTCAATTTTTTGAGTTGTTGATATATTTTAGATATGAGGCCTTTGTCCATTGTTTGGGTGGTGAAGATCTTCTCCCACTCTGTAGGCTATATCCGTTGCATACAAAAGCTCTGCAGTTTAATGCAGTCCCACTTATCCAGCCTTTCTCTGATTACTTGTGATTCTTGGTCTTTATTAAGAAAGTTTCGACCTGTGCCAAGGAGGCCTAGAGTATCTCCTATTCCTTCCTGTAGAGTTTTCAGTGTGTCAGCTTTTACCTCCAGGTCTTTGATCCATTTGGAGTTAATTCTAGTGCAAGGTGACAAAGAAGGATCCAGCTTTAGTTTTCTGCAGGTGCTTAACCAGTTCTGTCAGCACAACTTGTTGAAAAGGCTGTCTTTCTTCCATTCTATTTTTTTGGCTCCCTTGTCAAAGATTAGGTGGCCATAGGTCTGTGGATTAATATCTGGGTCCTCAGTTCTATTCCATTGGTCTTCAGGCCTGTTCCTGTGCCAGTACCAAGCTGTTTTGAGTATTATAGCTCTGTAATAGAGTCTAAAGTTTGGAATTGAAAATCCTCCAGCGCTATTCTTTCTGCTAAGAAGTGTTTTTGCTATAACGGGGTCTTTTATTATTCCATATGAAATTTTGGATTGCCTCTTCTATTTCTTTAAAGAATGACATTGGGATGTTGATGGCTATTGCATTGAATTTGTAGATAGCTCTTGGCAAGATTGTCATTTTCACAATGTTGATTCTTCCAATCCAGGAGCATGGGAGCTTTTTCCATTTCCTTAGTTCTGCTTTATTTTCCTTTTTCAGGGTATTAAAATTTTCATCAAAAAGGTCCTTTACATTCTTAGTTAAGCTAATTCCTAGGTACTTTATTTTCTTTGAGGCTATTGTGAAAGGAGTTTCTTTCCTGATTATTGCCTCGTTCCTCTCACTGTTGGCATAAAGGAAGGCAGTTGATTTTTGAGGGTTGATTTTATAGCCTGCTACTCTTCCAAAGCATTGAATCAGCTCAAGGAGCTTGGGAGTAGAGTCTATAGGATTCTTTAAATACAGAATCATGTCATCTGCAAGGAGGGATAGTTTTATTTCCTCTTTCCCTACTTGGATCCCCTTTATGCTTGCTTCTTGCCTTATTGCACTGGCTAGGAATTCTAGTACTATGTTAAAGAGTAGTGGAGAGAGGGGGCATCCTTGTCTCATTCCTGATTTTAGAGGGAATGGCTTTAGATTTTCACCAGTAAGTGTAATACTAGCAGTAGGTTTCTCATACACAGCCTTTATTACATTGAGGAATGTTCCATGGATTCCTAGTTTCTCCAGAGCTTTTAACATAAAGGGGTGTTGAATCTTGTCAAATGCCTTTTCCGCGTCTATTGAGACAATCATGTGATTTTTATCCTTGCTCCTGTTGATGTGTTGAATTATATTAATTGATTTGCGTATGTTGAACCAGCTTTGCCTCCCTGTGATGAATCCAGTTTGATCATAGTGTATAATTTTTTTGATGAGTTGTTGTAGACGGTTGGCCAGTATTTTGTTGAGAAGTTTTGCATCGATGTTCATCAAAGATATAGGTCTATAGTTCTCTTTCTTTGATGAATCTCTGTCTGGTTTGGGGATGAGGGTTATACTGGCTTCATAGAATGAGTTTGGTAAGGAATCTTCATTTTCAATTTCGTTGAAGAGCTTGAGGAGTATTGGTGTGAGCTCTGCTTTGAAGACCTTATAGAATTCAGCTGTGAATCCATCTGGCCCTGGGCTTTTCTTAGGTGGAAGTTCTCTAATTGCCATTTCTATTTCAGAGCTTGAAATAGGCCTGTTGAGTTGGCTTAGTTCTTCTTGGTTCAGTGTGGGTATGTTAATAATGGCTAGGAATTCATCCATTTCATCTAGATTCTCAAATTTGTTGGCGTAAAGGTTTGAGAAGTATTCCCTCATGATATTCTGAATCTTGGTAATTTCTGTCGTGATATTACCATTTTCATCTGCGATATTGTTCATTTCGATATGCTCTCTTCTTTTTTTGGTAAGATTTGCTAAGGGCTTGTCAATTTTGTTAATTCTTTCAAAGAACCAACTTCTTGTATTGTTGATTCTTTCTATAGTTTTTTTGGATTCCAAATCATTTAATTCTGCCTTGATTTTAATTATTTGCTTTCTTCTACTGGGATTAGGGTTGGTTTGTTGCTCTTTTTCCAGGAGCTTAAGGTGAGATATTAACTTGTTGGTTTGCAATTTGTCCAACTTGTTGTTGTAGGCACTCAGCGGTATAAATTTTCCTCTGAGTACTGCCTTTGCTGTGTCCCAAAGGAGTTGGTATTGTGTGTGCTCCTTACTGTTAAATTTCATAAACTGTTGGATTTCTGTTCTGATCTCTTCGATGACCCATTGGTGATTCAATAATGTGTTGTTCAGTCTCCATGAGTTACAGGGTTTTTGTTGGTGGAGATGTGTGTTCAGTTCCAATTTGATGCCTTTGTGGTCTGAGAGTGTGCATGGAATAATTTCTGTGTTTCTGAATCTGTCCAGGTTTGTTTTATGGCCTAACATGTGATCTATTTTGGAAAATGTTCCATGTGCTGCTGAGAAAAACGTATATTGTTTTGTTGCTGGGTGGAATATTCTGCAGATGTCTGTTAGATCTAGTTGGTCTATATAGTTGTTCAGTTCTAAGGTTTCTCTGTTGAGTTTTTGCCTTGTTGATCTGTCCATAGGTGAAAGTGGTGTGTTAAAGTCACCGACAATCACTGTATTTCGATCTATGTATGGTTTCAGTGTAAGTAAAGTTTGCTTGATGAACTTTGGAGCTCCGGGATTGGGTGTGTAAATATTTAGGTTCGTTATGTCTTCCTGGAGGAAAGATCCCTTTAGTAGTATGTAGTAACCTTCTTTGTCTTTTCTTACTAATTTTGGTTTGAAGTCTATTTTATCTGATATGAGGATGGCAACTCCAGCCTGTTTATGGGGGCCATTAGCTTGATAGAGTTTATTCCAACATCTCACTTTAAAAAGATGCTTGTCTTTTTGGGTAAGATATGTCTCTTGAAGACAGCAGAACGATGGCTCTTGCTTTTTGATCCAACTAGACAGCCTATGCCGTTTAATTGGAGAGTTGAGTCCATTGATATTGAGAGTTAGGATTGAGAGATATTTATTAGGTTCTACCATTTTTAAAAGCTTTTATTTGGGCCTGTGTCTTGATAGTTCTTGTGGTCCTTAGGTGGTATGCTGTTTAGGTGACATTTCTTTCCCTATATTGCATTTATTTTGGTTTTCTATGTATAGAACATCTTTCAGAATTCTCTGTAGTGTTGGTTTTGTTGCGACATATTGTTGCAGCTTTTCCCTGGAATGGAATGTTTTTATTGTTCCCTCAGTTATGAATGAGAGCTTAGCTGGGTACATTATTCTTGGTTGGTAGTTATTTGACTTAAGGGCACGACATATATGCTTCCAGTCACTTCTTGCTTGCATGGTCTCTGCTGAGAAATCTGGGGTTATTCTGATTGGTTTTCCTTTATAGGTTACTGAACCCTTTTCCCTGGCTGCCTTTAGGATCCTTTTTTGGTTTCTACTGATCCAGTTCGAAATACGATGTGGCGGTGGGATGTTCTTTTCTGGTCAGGTCTGTTTGGGGTTCTAAACGCTTCTTGTATCTGGATGGGTCTGCCCTTCTGGATATTTGGGAAATTCTCTGAGATGATTCCTTGAAGTATATTTCCAATACCATTGACCTCTTTCTCCAGACCCTCCTCAATATCAATTAGCCTTAAATTAGGCTTCCTAATTGTATCTTGGACCTCCTGAAGCACTCTCTCATTTTTCCTTGATTTGGATTGACTCATTTTCTGTTCTTTCTCTATAATAACTAAATTATCTTCAGCCCCGGAAATTCTCTCCACTGCATTGTCTAACCTGCTATCAAAGCTATCTACTTTATTTTTCATCTCCCTTGCTACTAATTGCTCATTTTTGATGCCTTGCATCTCTTCTTTTAGATCATGTATGGATTTCTTTAGCTCCTTGATTTCCATTTGAGTGGTTAGCTCAGTAGCTTTATTTTCTTTGAACATTTGCTGGAGTTCGGTCACCTTTTTATTTGTGGATTCTATGAATTCATCCATCTTTCTTTGAACAGCCTTTATTATGGCCTCCTTTATGACTTCTTCTTTTTTACTTATCACCTTGTTTATGGTTTCCTCTTGTTCAGCTATGGCTTCCTCCCTTATCTCTTTCTTTATATTTTCACATTTTTCATTAATGATGTTTATCAATTGCATTTGGACAGCACTTGGAAGACTCTCCTCTAGGTTTGCCAATGACTGTTCCATTGGCTGTTTACATTGGGTGGGGGAGGTGGGAGGTGTTGTTTCTTGATTTGACATTTTTCTTGAGTTTCTTGTTCTGCCCATTTGAAAATGGGAGCAAGATTAGTACTAAACATGATTATAGTTTTTCAGATATGTCCAACCTAGACCTCTGTAGCTGGCAGACTCTAGATGTTCACAAGTTTTGATTGGTGTTATCACTCTTTCTTTTTGTGCAGTTACGGACTAGTGTAATTATTCACTGATAAGCGATTTATATCCAAAACAATAAGCCTCTCAAACCAATCTGTATTGTCTTTAAGTCCCTCTGAGCCTAGAGAATGATTAATCACCTAGATATACAATGTTGCCCAACAGCCATCAAGTATAGATCCATGTAGTATAAGGGTTGAAAGAGGAGCAGAGGTTCAGAGATAGAGAAATAGAATGAGAGAGGTCAGGGGGTAAGTAGGTAGAGTATTTGAGTACAATGTTTGGAAAGTATTAGAATAAAACTTATGCGTTGCTGCACGACTAGCTCTTAGCCCAACCAGTGGCCTCACAGTGGACCATGGGATGGATCTGCGAGCTTCTGTCTGAGCGTGGTTTTTGGACGTTTTCCTGTGCTGCTTCCAGGGTCGGCCCCAAGCCAAGGGTGTGGGGATTGAGAGTTTCAGGAGCCCTTAGCAGGACCAGCAGGAGTCCCCTCTTTTCCCAGGGGCGGGGCCCAGCTGGGGACGTGGGCTCCAAGGGCGGAGCTGCGCCTTTTTGGTTGTCAGAAGGGGAGCTTGACTGCTGGTTGGCCCTTCAGATCCCTGCTGTGTTTCCACTGCTTTGTCAGAGTCTGTGACTGTGGGGGGGGCCCTCTGTGGTGTCTTGCTCAGGATTCCCAGCTGGAGGTTGCCCCGCTCGAGAATTGAGGGGGGGCAGATGCTGGCTCCTATTTACCCGCACCCCCTACCCACTGTTGTAAGTCAGGGTCCCAAAGCGCTCCACTCTCCAGATCCAGTGGCCTGGGTCAGGAGCCTGGTGGGCGGCTGGGAGCTGGGATAGCTCCGCCTGCCCTGGTGGGGTGCTGAGTCTTAGGGTCTGCCAGCTTGTCAGTCTCCAGTCAGAGGGCTAGGGGTTGAGCCCGTTGGGCGGGTGGGAGTTGGGGCAGCCCCGCCTCCCTTGGTGGGGTGCTGGGACTTATGGATAGCCCGCCTGTCAATCTCCAGTCAGTGGCCTGAGGGAGGGGGCTGTTGAAGGGAGGGACAAGATTCTAAATTCCTTGCCCCCCTGCTCCCGCCAGTCTTTCTTGGGCGGGGTGTTGGGGTCTGAGTTAAGTTCTATTGCTTGGCACCCGCTCCACTTTCCCGATGTGTTTGGGGATGCGCTGTATTACTCACGCCTCTGCGTCCGTCTGCGGGAGCTCCTCGGTGGTGGGGAGTGTTTCACTCCCCTGGGGTCTCCGCCGCAGCCTGTGTTCTGCGTCTGGGTTCCACCGCTTGCTGTTCTGGTTCCGCGTCTGGGTTCCGCTGCTTTCGCCGTTCGCTGGCCTGGTTCTGTGCTGGTTTCTGCAGCCGTTGGGCTCCCAGCCTGGTGGCCTCCACTGCCGCCACTTTTCGTGGGTTAGAGCCGGTGCCCGCCCCCGCTTTCCCCGCGTGGAGCCGGTGCCCGCTCAAGCCGCTTTTAGTGGCTTGGTCGGTTTAACACATTTTCAAAGTAACACAGGAATCACTTCATGTGGTTGAAATGTTTATTTTGCTTCATTGTGTGGAGGCTTCATTCAGTGGTTAGTTGGTCTACTATTTTAAGCATCTTCAAGGAATCCTTGAATGAGCCTGTGTGAGAAGATTCTCACTTCATGGCCACTAGAAAGTAAGACGATATTATGGCTTGGCCTAGTGGTAGAGTGCTTGCCTAGCAAGTAAGTTACCACATACACACAAAAAGCCTGAAGTGGTGCTGTGGCTCATGTGCTAGAACACTTGCATTGAGAAAGTTCAAGGATAATGCCCAGTCCCTGAAGTCAAGCCCCATGATTGGCAATAAACAAGAAATAATATGCTTAATGGAACATTATGTTAAAACGATATTTTTTGGAGTATTATGTAAAATTCTGAGCAATTACTGACACATATCTAATTTTCTTCAGCCTATTCACTCTGTCTGCAGTGAGAGTTGTGGTTCTGGATTCAGAAAATCTCCTCAGGAGGGAAAGGCTGCCTGTTGCTTTGATTGCACATTATGCCCAGACAATGAGATTGCTAATGGAACAGGTAAGCTCATGTCTTAGGGGGAAATTCATACTGTCTCCTAGTATCCTCATCCATGCCAGTCAATACAAATTCATAATTGCAGATTCAAATTCTTCCTCCTTCACTTAGTAATTTAATTGTGACAGTGGTTGCTACTTCTCTTCGGGGGAAAAAGAAGACATGGGCTCTGATTTACATGTAGGATTTTTTCTGGTCTTTTGTATGTATGTTTACTCAACTACTCAGTAATGTAACATTAACTTCTATCACATTACATGCAAAGAATTTTTAAGAACAAATCTATATCTTCAAGATTCCCTTTGAACTACAAAGAAAACACAGATTTTACACATATTTACTTCCTATTACTTAGAAATCTTGGGGCAGCAGTGCAAGTATTCTGGGTTGGGTTGATTTAAGGATCAGGCACAGAGTCGGGAGTTTGGCCTAGTGGTAGAGTACTTGCCTAGCATGTACAAAGACCCAGGTTCAATTCCTTGGTACCACATACATAGAAAGGCCTGAACTGGTGCTGTGGCTCAAATGGTAGAGCTCCAGCCTTGAGGAAAGCCCAAGGAAGTGCTCAGGCCCTGAATTCAGACTCCAGGACTGAAAAAATAAAAAAAATCAGAATCAGGCACAAGTATTGTGCATAGCATGACTGTATATCTCCAAAGAGTGAATTGATTATCTGTTTCCGTACAGATGACTAGAAGAGACAAACATAACAACTGGAAGGAAGAACCACAGTGTGCTACAGTGACACAAGAACATGCAAGGTTTCCTCCACAAATGTTTCTTTTTTTGCCAGTGCTGGCCCTTGAACTCATGGACTGGACAGTGTCCTTGAGTTTCTGAAATTCAAGGCTCGGTTTCTACCATGGTAGCCAAAGCACCACTTCCATTTTTTCCAGGTATGTGGTCCTAAGTTATCAAACCCAGAGCTTCATGCATATTTGGCAGGCACTGTACCACTAGGCAACACTCCTGGCCCCAAAATATAAAATTTTGAATGAGGGTTGGACTTGTGTACATAAGTCTGAGAGTTATGTCCGCATGAAGAAGAAATGAAATAATTTGTAGGGTATTGAAAATGGCAGTAATATGAACAATCATCACTGGCAGTAAAGAGTTTCACTCAGACTAAAATATGAGAATGTAAGAATTAGGGTAAGTACATGAAGAATGCATAAAAGTAATACTGAGCATATCTGGTAATATTTACTTTATGCTACTAAATTTTCACATGTAAGACTGTTTGCTTTTTAAGTACTTAAAAGGGACTAATGAGAATTTGATTTTCTTATGAGATTTGCATCAGTGTGTGCAATGCCAACAAAATTTGCTGACACAGGATGCCAAAACAGTATGCCAACACAGAGAGGAATCAATGCTTCCAAGAGCTGCAAGTTTCTTGCCTTATGGAGAACCTTTGGGGGTGGCCTTGGCTTGCATGGCTCTTTATCTACACTCACAGCAGTTGTTCTGGGGTATTTGTGAAATATAAGAACACTGACATTGTCAAGGCTAATAACCAGGCTCTCAGCTACATCCTGCTCATCTCCCTCATCTTCTGCTATATCTTTTCCTTGCTCTTTATTGGCCATCCCAACACAGTCACCTGCATTGCACAGCAAACCATATTTGGAATTGTGTTCACTGTAGCTGTTTCTGCTGTCTTGGACAAAACTATAAGTGTAGTTCTGGCCTTTAAGGTCAGTCTTCCAGCAAGTAGGATGAGGTGGCTACTGGTATCGGGGCTCCTAACTTCATCATTCCCATCTGCACCCTGATCCAGGTGACTCTCTAAGGAATTTGGCTGGGAAACTCTCCTCCCTTCATTGACACAGATGCATACTCTGAACATGGTCACCTCATCATCTTATGTAGCAAGGGCTCCCTCACTGCTTTTAAATCTGTCTTGGGATACCTGGGCTCCCTGGCCTTGGCCAGCTTCACTGGGGATTTCTTTGCCAGGAACCTGCCTAACACCTCAATGAAGCCACGTTCCTGACCTTCAGAAAGCTGTTGTTCTGCAGTGTCTGGCTCACTTTCCTGCCTATTTACCACAGTGCCAAAGGGAAAGTCATGGTGGCTGTAGAGGTCTTCTCTATCTTGGCCTCCATTGCTGGGCTTCTGGCCTGAATCTTTGCCCCCAAGTGCACATCATTTTGTTAAGGCCAGACAGAAATTCTCTGCATGGCTTCTGGGACAGAAGATATCTTCAAGGGGCCAGGAGTTTGGCCTAGTGGTTAAAGTGCTTGCCTAGCATGCATGAAGACCCGGGTTCGATTCCTTGGTACCACATATACACGAAAAAAAGCCAGAAGTGGTGCTGAGGCTCAAGTGGTAGAGCTCTAGCCTTGAGAAAGTCCAAGGACAGTGCTCAGGCCCTGAGCTCAAGCCCAGGACTGGCAAAAAAAAAGAAGACATCTTCAAACAAATAGACCCTCTTAAGCCGAAATTTAAGTATTTGACCAAATATACTCATTTGTGTTCTTGGAATCACTTCAACATATGAGTAACATTCATTTCTCTAGTAATGGTACAGTCACAATTAGTAGCCAGAGCTAGATAAATGTGAATTTTTTCTGTATTTTTTGTTTTTTTCCATTTGCTCTTTATTAACCTTCCATCTCCTTTCATCTTCACTATTATATTTTGTGTGTGTGGGTGTGGGTGTATTGTGTGTGTGTATGTGTGTGTATGTGTGTGTGTGTATGTGTGTGTGTCTGTGTGTGTGTGTTCATGTGCGTGTATAATAGGGCTTGAACTTGGCCTGTGTCGCTATCCCCTCGGCCGGCAAGGAAGACTCAACAAGTGAGACTTCTTCTCGAGCAGCAGTTTATTCAGCAAGCTTACAGCTATGCCAGGTCGACCCCGACTTCCTCAATACCCTGGGCTTTTATAGGCCCATCCTCCAATCACGTTTGCTTTCTTACAATTCTATAGCCAATAATATAAGTACACCTCTATAGTACATTCTAAACAAGTAGTAATATGGCATTACACATACTTCCAATCATGCATAAAGCTCATGAACAATCACATCTTTTCCTGGAAACTTTCAGACAAACAACTCAGTGGCGCAACTACAAAGGCGGATGCCAGCGCCATCTTGTAATGGCGAATGTAATAGCTCTCTACATCTCCCCCTTTTTTCTTTTGGCTGAAAGTATAGAGAATTCGAGTAGGAATTCAGAGACTGGCCAGATCTCCAAACGCCTTCCCTATTTTCTCATACTGAGGGTAAGGGATCATGCCTGTCTTAGGTTGGAGAGATGCCTCTTGGTTCTTACCCGTCTTCAACATCCGATACTCGAGCATTGGAGTCTGTCTTAGGTTGATACCAAGACCAATCTCTACTCTTACCCGTCTTTGACTACTGATCCAGCATACCCAGCCACACTTGCGGGGATTCTTGTTGCTGAAGAGCCATAAGAGCTTGTTTAATGACCATGTGATCACGTTTTCTTTGTCTGATAATTTGTCTGCGCAAAACCAAAACAAACCAACACAACAATCCTAATCCAACACATAAAATAACAATTAAGGACACGCTCCCAGCCCATTCTTTAACCCAACCAAGGGATTGAGAAATCCAATCTACCAATTCTCCCACAGTAGCAATGTTTACACGGGTGGAATTAACAATCATAATTTCATGCCGTAATTGATTAGTAAGATTTTCAAACTCTTGAGTCCAAGATCCTTGAAGCATACGACCCAATTCCCGGGATAAATTTGCAGCACAGGAAAGATTATAATAATCCAAAGAAGTAATACATAAACCAGATGTGGTTCCTACACACATTAATTGAGCAAATTGAAACATATAATCCATTTGTTCTTGCAACAAGTCCACTCTTTGATTTAAAATCATAAGTCCTCGGGCCAAATGCTGATTCACTTGCACTTGAGTATCCATAGCTTGTGAAACCGCTTCGGAAAGTGTATTTACAGCAGTCGCAGTCTGAATGGAGGTAACCATAGCGGCAGCAGATGCAACAGCAGTTGCAATCAACGAAGACACCAAAATAATCAAAGCAGTCACTCCAAAATCACGTTTTGATCTTCTTTTCAATTTCACTATTAAATTCTTTTCAGAAGCTTCTACTGGAATAGGAATAAAAGTAGGCATACGCATAACCACAGCAGAATCAAACTCACTAACATTCCAGTACTGACTTAAATATCATACAGTAGAGGAACAATTTATAATTCCATCAACAACATCAAATGAATTAAAAATAACAAACATAAAAGGAAACCATACACATACAGGGGTAGGGCCATAACTGCCATTAAATGCACAATAATCTAGGGTAACATTATTTCTTGGTGCCATAGTTGTACAATGACATGGAGTTGATGCCTTAGTTGTACAAGAACACGAAGTTGAACTGGGGCAACATGGCCCTGAACCGGGACAGACCATCATAAAATCACTTTTAATGGTACTATTACAATGCCTAACCTCTCCTCCATTAATAAAAGCCAAAGCATTACTAACACTACAAGCATATTTCCCACAAATTAGCCAAACATCAAAAGGATTCTCAGTATCTTCATCTGCTGTTTGAAAAATATAATCACGTCTACATGGAGCATGGGTAAAATTCCCAAAATCAGCAATAGCAGGGGAAAAACGAAAACCAGAAGCAACATGAGCATATCTAGAACTCTGACAACCTGTCCACTCCCAGGGCCACCAAGCACCGCTAGTACATTTTGGAAACAATAAAGGAAAACTTTTTGTAGATCCATATTGAATTTCCCCAATTTTCACATGATCTCCATAAGATGGAACATACCCCGAATATCCCACCAATCCTTCCTTTTGAGTTAGCGTAGAAACTGTTGTCAAATCACCATTTGGCTGGGGATAAAACATTCCCATATTTTGTCGAAGAAGAATTATACAGGCACTCAAATTCATAAATAAAGTAAAACACAAGGTTCGAGTTAAATTCAAACTTAAGGAAAAATTTCCACGTCCAGAATCATAAGGAATAGAAGGTAATTTCAAGGATCTGTTAGTGGTGAATATATATGGATATACTTTGGAAGTACTAGTCACTGGCATTGGCAGGGGGAACGTCTTCATTATTGCCCACAGTACTCGAGTCTCCATCAGTGGCCACAACAGCATCATCAGTAGCAGCAGCATCGACAGGATTTTCATGACGCTCATCCTTCTGCACTTTCCTCACCAAACGTTCCGGCACCCAAATAGGATCTTGTGATTTCTGTGAAAACACACAAACAGCTCCTCGTACCCAAGAGAGCACGGGGTCTGGCCCATTCCATTGGCCAGTTAATACATCCTTCCGTTTTACAAATCCTTTATGCAATCCTATAGCTGGTGAAACATGTCTATCAGCGGCAGAATGGCCTTGAATATCCAAATTTAAAAAATTTAAAGTAAAGAGGACTAAGGAAATTCTCTCTTTAGGTGTCCTCTTATGTCCAATTCCCTCCTTTTGTTTTTGTAAATAAATTTTTAAGGTGCGGTGAGCATGTTCCACGATACCTTGTCCTTGAGGATTATAAGGCAGTCCATGTGACAACTGCGCTCCCATGTTTTGGCAAAATTGAAGGAATTGTCTGCTAGTATAAGCAGGGCCATTATCAGTTTTTAATAGATAAGGCATGCCCCAGGAAGCCCAAGCTTCCAGGCAATGAGTAATTACATGATGAGTTGTCTCTCCACTTAAAGGAGTGGCATGAATAATTCCTGAACATGTATCAATTGAGACATGTAAAAATTTCAACTTTCCAAACTCCATAACATGGGTGACATCCATTTGCCAAATTTTTAAAGGAAGAAGACCATGAGGATTAACACCCAATGACGCAACCGGTAGGTGGGTAACACATTTTGGACAATTTAACACAATTTGTCTGGCCGCTTGCCGGGTTAACTTAAACTTAGATTGTAAAGTACGGGCATTAACATGAAAATGACTATGAAATTCCTGAGCTTGTCGTTCCGGGGTAAAAACAGTAAAGGCCATTTGCACACATGTGCACTTATCCACTACATCATTACCCAAACTAATTGGTCCGGGTAATCCTGTATGGGCATGTATATGAACTGGAAAAAATGGAGCTTTGCGGGCACAAATTAATTCCTGCAATTGTGCAAATAATTTATAAACACTACTACTTTTGCTGATAACCCCAGCAAGTTCTAAACTTTTCAAGGCATTTACTACATAAAGGGAATCAGAAATAATATTAAAAGGAAAGGGACAATTCTGAAATACAGCAATAACAGCTTGTAACTCCACCTTCTGTGCCGATCCAGGTTGAAAGTGACATAAAACTGGTTGCTGTCCTTCAATTAAATAGGCCCCTAATCCATTCTTAGAGCCATCGGTAAAAATATTAACTGCTCCAATAATAGGTTGTTTTGCTGTAACTACCGGAAAAACCACGGGATGTTCTTTAAAAAACTGTAAAAAAGGACTCTTAGGATAATGATTATCTATTTTTCCTGTAAACATACAATTTAAAATAGCCCATTCATCGATGGTGGCACTTAAAACTTGAATTTGATCAGAAGTATAAGGAACTATAAGAAGATTAGGTTGACAACCAAAGTGTTGTATACTAAATTTAATACCCAAAATGGACAAATTTGCAACGGCTGTGGGATAGTATTCAATTGATTTTGCAGGTGACAATTTAGGGTGAACCCACGCCAAAGGTCCAGTCTGCCACAAGACTCCTGAAGGCTGTTTAAAAGAAGCCAAAATAATTAAAGAAATTTCTAGTCCTGGTTCTATTCTTTGTAAAAATGCTGAATCTAATCTTTCTTCCAAGACTTCTAAAACTCTTCTGGCTGCAGGGGTTAACATTCTTGGTGAGTCTAAGGCAGAATCACCTTGTAATATATCGAATAAGGGCTTTAATTCACTGTTGCTCATAGGGAGGGAGGTTCTAATCCAATTAATATCTCCCATCAATTTTTGGAAGTCATTTAAGGTCTTAAGGTTGTCTTTTCGTAGTTGTCATTTTAAAGGCCTTACTTTTTGAAATGTTATAATGCTCCCTAAGTACTGAGATACTTTATATTTCTGAACCTTTTCAGGGGCTATGAATAAATTCTTATTTTCCAAATATTTTATTAATAAGGCAAAGGCTTCATCCAATATTTCCTGATTTTTAGAGGTCAACAAAATATCATCCATATAATGTAAACACCTCACTAATGGAAATTCTTTCTGTAGGGGGAGTAACGCGGTATGTACATACAGCTGACACAAGGTGGGGCTGTTAGCCATTCCTTGGGGCAATACCACCCATTCAAAGCGTTCATCCGGACTTTCTTGATTCACAGAAGGCAGGGTAAAAGCAAATCTACAGGTATCCACATCATTCAACGGAATGGAAAAGAAACAATCTTTTATATCAATGACAACTACAGGCCAGCCCCGAGGTAGAGCAGAAAGTAAAGGCAGCCTTCGCTGCACTGGCCCCATGATCTGCATTTGATTAATAATAGCACGCAAATCATGCAATAATCGCCATTTTCCAGATTTTTTCCTAACAACAAAAATAGGAGTATTCCAGGGGGAGATTGAGGGACGAACGTGTCCCAGTTCTAATTGTTCCTGTACTAAATTTCGAGCCGCAATCAATTTTTCAGAGGGAACCCATACAGGTTCCTCTGTTTTCCAACGAATGGGTATAATATCCTCAGTGGCCCCTAGGGAAAACCCAGGCCTTGAATTTTTGGGAGTTGTACTACTGATACTGTTTTCCCAGCCCAGAGCCTGGTTGAAATCCCATCTTAGACATAATTCTTTCTGCTTTACTAAAAGAGTTATTGGTAAGTTTAAAGTTCATTTGCTGTAAAATATCTCTGCCCCAAAGGGAAATAGGGACAGCAAGAACAAATGGTTGAAATATACCTTTATGCCCTTCCTCATCTTTCCAATTTAAAAAGGCAGCACTTAATTGTGGATTAGAGGCATAGCCCAAACCTTGAAGCGTTTGGTTAGTTATTTTCAGGGGCCATGACGCAGGCCAATCGTGTTGTGAAATAATACTTTTGTCAGCCCCTGTATCCAAAAGGCCCATAAAATTCTTTCCATTGACTGTTAATTTACACATAGGTCTTTCACTGAGATCCAGGGACAAAAATGCTGCTGTGCCTGAAGAGCCAAAACCTTGTTGTCCTCGAATATTATCTTTAGCAGGAAAAATTTTATGATGACTAGGAAGTAATAATAATTGAGCTATACGATCTCCAGGGGAAATAGCTGTTATGCCCCGGGGAGACTCAACCATAATTTTAACTATTCCCTGATAATCTGAATCTATCACTCCTGGATGAATATTCAAACCTTTTAGGGTAGACGAAGAACGTCCTAATAAAAGTCCTACTGTATTCTCAGGGAGGGGGCCTTTAAAATCTGTATTAATGAGTTGAACTCCCATCTTAGGAGTTAATATGAGTCTGGTGGTGGAACAGAGGTCAATGCCTGCGGAACCCGGAGTGGCTCGCCTCGCTGACTCGGATGTCTGAGGGTCGGCCATGTTTCGGGAGGCGGCAGGGAGGCAGTTGTCATTGCCCCATATATTTGAGGGCCCTGGGGACGTGGGCCCCGGAGGCCGTTTTTTGGCAGCTGAGAATCTTGTGGGGGCAAGGGCCGTCCTTCCTTATCCTTCACTGAACGACATTCACTAGCCCAATGGTTGCCCTTTTTACATCTGGGACAAAGACCTGGTAAAGCACACCCTACTGGTTGGTCCCCAGTCCTTCCTTTTTCAGGACAGTTTGTTCTTATATGTCCTGGTTTACCACATCTATAGCAGCTACCACTTCCCTTTTTTCCTTGTCTAGTCATTTTAACAACCGCTGCAGCCAAACCTGCATTGGTTAGAGGTCCTCCAATTTCTCTACATACTTTCAACCAAGCCTCAATTCCTTTGGTCTTATAGGGAGTGATGGCAGTCCTACATTCCTTGGTACATTGCTCATATACTAGCTGTTTTACTAAAGGCATGGCTCTATCTGCATCTCCCCAGACTTTACTGGCTGCCTCAACCATTCTGGCCACAAAATCAGAAAAAGGTTCAAGAGGACCCTGAATAATTTTGGTCAAATTTCCAGCCACTTCTCCCCGATTAGGGAGGGCCTTCCAAGCTCGAATGCAGATAGCATTAATCTGAGTATATACTTCATTTGGATATCCATTTTGATCATTCACGAAATTTCCTTGGCCTAGAAGCATGTCTCTGTTCCAGAACGGTCTGCCTGCCTCCACGTTTCTCGCTTCCTGTTCATTGGCAAATTCCATCCAAAAAACTTTCCATTCTAAATACTGTCCAGGACTTAAGCAAGCTTTCGCTAAGGAAGACCAATCTGTGGGGGTCATGGCATATCTACTAAGTGCCTCAACAAGGGCTTGCGTAAACGCCGCATTAACCCCATAGGTTCTCACTGTCTCTGCTAAAGTTTTAACAGTTTTGTAATCTAATGGTTCATGATATCTCTGTTGATTTGGCGACTCAAAAACAGGACAACCTAAGCAAAGATCATTTTCAGCCTGTCGCCAAACCTCTGCGTGGCGTGTACGCCCTGACCCCCTAATTGGTGGGGGGTCTGGAGGAGGTGGAACACTTAAATCTTCCCAATGTCCTGTACGTAAATTCTTTCGGGCTTCTTTTGACCTCATTAAGCATGCCTCAAAAGCACCTTCCTCAGCCTCTAAATCATCCATCTCCCCCTCTTTTGGCAGAGGCGGATAGATAGAGGGTATCACTCTTTCAGTTATCCTAGTAGGTATTTGTCTTTCCATGGGCTCCTCCGTCACACTACTCTGCCTAGACAGGGACGAGAATCTATTCTCTTCTTTAAATTCCTCTAGAGCTATCTTTCCTTCCACCAGGGCAGTGCCGCACCATTCATCAGTCATGCAGCTCCTAACTAATTTCCATATAGGCTTCACTCCTGGTCCGAGTCTGCCCTTTTCCGCAGCTCTATCTAAATCTTTCCCTAGCTTTTCCCAGGCAGGGAGTGAGAGGTTCCCAGAAACTGAGAACCAAGGAGCCACCTCTTCTATATTTAATAGAAAGAGTCTGAGTGTACTTTGTTTCACTTTCAATTCCTTTGCTCGCAAAAGAGCATCTAAAGCTGTTACTAATTGTGTAGATTCCGAGGCCCCCATCTTATTATGGAGAAAACCTCCTGCTCTTTCTTTATCTACAGAAAAGAGCAAAAGGAATTGGTCCCCTCTGCCCAGGACTTTAATTGGTCCTACTCTCCCAAGACCTTAATAGGTCTCTCTTATCTTGGACTTTAATTGGTTCCCCTTACCTGGGAAACTTACCAGTGCACCGCCTCGAGTTCTGAAGTCTGTTGGAAATGAAAGGGCCCCGTACAGGCCACCAGATGTCGCTATCCCCTCGGCCGGCAAGGAAGACGCAACAAGTGAGACTTCTTCTCGAGCAGCAGTTTATTCAGCAAGCTTACAGCTATGCCAGGTCGACCCCGACTTCCTCAATACCCTGGGCTTTTATAGGCCCATCCTCCAATCACGTTTGCTTTCTTACAATTCTATAGCCAATAATATAAGTACACCTCTATAGTACATTCTAAACAAGTAGAAATATGGCATTACACATACTTCCAATCATGCATAAAGCTCATGAACAATCACATCTTTTCCTGGAAACTTTCAGACAAACAACTCAGTGGCGCAACCACAAAGGCGGATGCCAGCGCCATCTTGTAATGGCGAATGTAATAGCTCTCTACAGGCCTGGCCACTGTCCCTGACCTCTACAGTTCTAGGATACCACATTCCCCTTTAGCCAAGTCCCCCTTCCCATTTTCTAGAAGTTAATTGGAATTAAGAGTCTCAGGTCCTTTTGTTCCCGGGCTGCTTTGAAACTTGATCCTCAGAGCTCAGCCTCCTGAGTAGCTAGGATTATAGGCATAAGTCACCACAACCAGCTTCACTATTATATTTTCACTTCTGACTTGTTTTCTTATATTGCTTTATTAATAACTTGTCTAAAATTTCTTATTTTGTGTCAGTTCTGGGGCTTCAACTTAAAGTTTGGGTACTGTCACTGAGTATTTTTGTTCAAAGCTAAGTGCTTTACCTCTTATGCCACAGCCTCACTGTTGGGTCTTTGGTGGTTAACTGAAGATAACATTCTCATGAGCTTTCTTGTCCAGATTGGTTTCCAACTGTGTTAATCAGATCCCAGCTCTTGAGAACCTAGGAACTAAATTTTAAAGAACATTAACTTCTTGCATGCATATCATTAGGCTGCTTAATCCTCAAATACATTTCAATAATATTTTCCTATTAACATGTTCCATGATTTCACATACTCATTACTGCATTTTATTTAATAGTTTCTATTCCCACATCTGCTTTTGCCGTATTTATAAATCTGTATGTTTGAATGAATTTACCTTGCCCCATCCTCTCTAGTTCCCTTCCATGTCTCTTTTCTTTTTCCCTATTTTTCCTCCTCCTACTTCTTCTATATGGTTTTCTATAAGGCTTCTTTTTCTATATGGTTTTAGAATTTCAGTATTGCTTATATATTCTACAAAAATATAATTCTAAGGTATATCACAATGTATTAGATTTATGAAGGAATAGCTGAAGAAAAATGTAGATTCCTAAGTTTGCTTATAAATTGCTGGATATGCTTTCAACATATCTTTGTTTAATTATTTTTTTCATATATTTTTATCATAATTAATATAAGAGTTACATTACATTCGCCAGATAGAAGGTGCAAGGTGCATTAATTCACAAACATTGATATCCTTTCTCTTGTCTTGGTCCCCATTTCCCTCCCCCTCACCACAACCCCTCATCTTGTTTTCCCCCCTTCCCTATCCAATTTCAAATAACCAAATACAAATATATCCAATATATCAGATAACAAAGTGAGATACGTAACAATATGAGATAACCAAGGGCCAGCAAAAGAGATGAGAGATAACATAGTACATTAAGGAAAACAATCACTCATTTTATGGCTTTCGTTTCTATATTCTAGAGGTCCTTTCATTTAGCGTCATACTATAGGGCCTTATGTATCTAGGTTTTTCTCTATAACAAATCTCTGTTTAATTATTTTAAAATTATGGACCATACTTATATTAGATATATACTCGTTTATCTGATGATTATAACAACGTTACATTTCTATTACCTTCTTTTTTGTAATGCATTATTCACTATTTTAAATAGACTGAATTATTGGGCTGTATACATATTTAATGAAACATAACTATTTAAGACATGGTGTCACATAAGGGACATCCTTCCTGTTCCTTTTAATTTTACCTTTATAAATTTATGTTTCTAATAAGTAAGTGATTATATACTGACAATCACTTACTGACAGTGGACTTCTATTACTTTAGTTTAAAACTGGAAGTATAACAAAGTATTGGCCAAAAAATAACAATGTGCTTATGTTCCTTTTAAAAGGGATATCATTGAGCAAATATTTCTAAATTGTTAATATTTTATAAGAGATGGTGAAACTCTTTGTTTCTAATGAAGCTCATTTTTTTATTTCTTTTAAATTTTATCAACAGAGTTGGTTTGTTATTGTTGAGTTAAACACTGCTTACACATTCAGTAGCAATCCAATTAACAATTATCACAATATACAAACTCCCCGATATCAACTGTGCAGAGGTCAGAGTGTATGTTGACTGAGTAAGGAAAAAGAGACAAGTGATGGTCCTTAAGACATACCATCCGTGTTGTGCAAATGTTATACCCACTGTAGACAGAAGCTCTGGTGTTCACAATAGTAATAATAAGCATAAAAATCAAGCGGACAGGCCAGAAGTTTGGCCTAGTGTTAAAATGCTTGCCTAGCATACACGAAGACCTGGGTACCACATACACAAAATATGCCAGAAATGGTGCTGTGGCACAAATGTTAGAGTGCTAGCCTTGAAAAAGCCCAAGGACAGCGCTCAGGACCTGAGTTCAGGACACAAGACTGGCAAAAAAATCAAGAGGGTATGTAAAGGCTTTCTACTCCCTGAAATGATAGTTCATGAGATGAGAAGGCCACTCAAAGTGATAGCAAGTATTTCAGGGAAGTACATCTTAAATACACATAGTATTTTATGTATTTATAGATTCAGTGAAAAGGGCATATGTATGACTGGACTGAGTCCCCTTTCATTAGGATGATGTCCCCAGGCTTCTGATCACCTCATTTTCACAAAATCCGAGTAAAAATCCATTACCATCATGGTTGAATGATGTCACATACTTTAACATTATAATTCCTGCTGAAAGGATATAGAAAATATTGTCTTACACACACAAGAAAAAGTAAAGAAAAAAAGGAACAACTCTTTTAGATGCAGAAAACCAAGATCAATTACAATTCATAGCAAACATACTGGTGATAAAAACAAGATACATCTATTACCCTATCTATTGAGGAAGCTGAGATCTGAGGATCATAGAGCCAGTTTAGGCAGTAAAGTCTATGAGACCCTCAAGTACAATTCACCATCACCACTCTCCAAATTAGAAGTGGAGCTGTGGCACAAGTGGCAGAATGCTAACCTCTGAGTGCAAATGCTCAGAGACAGGACCTAGGCCCAATGACCTCTACACACATCTACACACACACACAAACACACACACACACACACACACACACACACACACACACACACGGACAGGAACATGTGAAGTGGACTTTCAGGCACCATCTGGGGTGGGGTAAATCTTTCACTTAGTCTTCCACATTTGACTTCATGTGATGATCCTTGGATCCTATTGGCCTTCACATTCCTAGTCTTCTCTTGATTAAAAGAAAAAAATGACAAGCAAGGATGTTTTTCAGATAAAGATCAAACAAAATTCTTTGAAATAGGAAATTTAAGTAGCCAAGTAATAGGAAAGTAGCAATCACATTTATAATCTGGAAATAAATACTGCATTCTAACATACTTGTATCAGAATCGTACAACACATACTCTTGGTCCTTCATAAGCTTCAAAATCTAGTCTCATTACTTTTGCCTCAGTACTTCTCCTGTAGTTTTAAATGAACATGTGGCCTTTATTTTCTCTCCTTACCCCAATGTGATAGCAGAGCTGAAACACTGACTTACTCTAAGAGAGACATGAAAAGGCTCTTTAAAATACAAGGAACGTTCCTAGGAAATTGGTCATAATGCAGTACTAAGACGGTAATGCAAATATATTGCAACAGTCTCACACATTCTAGTTAATGTAAAATTGCACTGACGACTTTACTGATAACATTTTATTAAAAGCTCCTGATTCCTTCGAATGAAAAAGATTTTCACATTTCTAGTAGAAGAAATACTGTGTTTATGGACTAAGGTTTGATACTTAGTTTACATTAAATTTTAGAAAAAGGGGACTTAAAATCTTATGTATTCTTTTTTTATTATTTTTATTTTATTTTTCATTGTAATTAGTACAAGGGTTTCATGATATTTGCCAGATGGAAGGTGCATTAATTCACATACATTGATACCCTTTCTCATGTCTTGGTACCCATTACCCTCCTCCCCACACCCCCCCCACCGGTCTTGGTTTTCCCCCCTTCCCTATCAAATTTCAAATAACCAAAAACAAATAAATTCAATGTATCAGATAACAAAGTGAGATACTATAACAAAATGAGATAACCAAGGGACAGCAAAGGAGATGAGAGACAACATAGTACATTAAGGACAACAATCATTCGTTGTATGGCTTTTGTTTCAATATCCTGGAGGTCCTTTCAATTAGCTTCATACTATATGGCCTTATATATCAAGATTTTGCTCTATTGCAGATCTCTGATAGTAGAGCCCAAGGTTTCTACTGATTACAACGAATGAGGGAAACCATTGTGCCTAAGTTCCTTTCAGTCTGGCTTACTTCACCTAATAAGATTTTTTCTAAGTCTTTCCATTTCCTAACAAATGGGGCGATGTCATTCTTTAAGACAGCAGCATAGAATTCCATTGTGTACAAATACCACATCTTGTTGATCCACTCATCAACTGAGGGACATCTAGGTTGGTTCCATATCTTTGCTATGGTGAATAGTGCTGCAATGAACATTGTTGTGCTAGTGGATTTAGTATGTCCTTGTTTCTGGATGGTTGGGTAAATGCCAAGTAGTGGAATTGCTGGGTCATAGGGGAGTTCTATGTTTAGCCTTTTGAGGCACTGCCATACTGCTTTCCATAGTGGTTGAACGAGTTTGCACTCCCACCAACAGTGTAGTAGTGATCCCTCCTGGCCACATCCCTTCCAGCATCTGTTATTATTCATTCTCCTGATCCTGGCCATTCTAACTGGAGTGAGGTGGAATCTTAGAGTTGTTTTGATTTGCATTTCTTTTATAACCAGAGATGTTGAACATTTCTTCATGTGTCTATAGGCCATTTTTGTTTCTTCTTCAGAGAAGACTCTCTTTAAGTCTTTGGCCCATCTTTTAATGGGATGGTTGTTACTTTGGAGATTCGTTTTGGAGTGATTCAATTTTCCTTTTTTCTTTTTTTGCCAGTCCTGGGCTTGAGCTCAGGGCCTGAGCGCTGTCCTTGGACTTTCTCAAGGCTAGCACTCTACCACTTGAGCCTCAGCAGCATTTCCGGCTTTTGTCTATGTATGTGGTACCAAGGAATTGAACCCGGGTCTTCGTGCATGCTAGGCAAGCACTTTAACCACCAGGCCAAACTCCCGGCCCCCTGATTCAATTTTTCCAGCTGTTGATATATTTTAGATATGAGGCCTTTGTCCATTGTTTGGTTGGTGAAGAACTTCTCCCAGTGTATAGGCTTCCTAATTAATTTACTAGCTATGTCCTTTGCCATACTAAAGCTCCACAGTTTAATGCAGTCCCACTTATCCAGCCTTTCTCTGATTTGTTGTGATTCTTGGTCCTTATTATGAAAGTTTCTACCTGGGCCAAGCAGGCCTAGTGTATCTCCTATTCCTTCCTGTAGAGTTTTCAGTGTGTCAGCTTTTACCTCCAGGTCTTTGATCCATTTGGAGTTAATTCTAGTGCAAGGTGACAAAGAAGGATCCAGCTTTAGTTTTCTGCAGGTGCTTAACCAGTTCTGCCAGCACAACTTGTTGAAGAGGCTGTCTTTCTTCCATGCTATATTTTTGGCTCCCTTGTCAAAGATTAGGTGGCCATAGGTCTGTGGTTTAGTATCTGGGTCCTCAGTTCTATTCCATTGGTCTTCAGGCCTGTTCTTGTGCCAGTACCAAGCTGTTTTGAGAATTATAGCTCTGTAATAGAGTCTAAAGTTTGGAATTGAAATTCCTCCGGCGCTGTTCTTTCTGCTAAGAAGTGTTTTTGCTATACGGGGTCTTTTATTATTCCATATGAAATTTTGAATTGCCTCCTATATTTCTTTAAAGTATGCCATTGGGATATTGATGGGTATTGCGTTGAATTTGTAGATAGCCCTTGGCAAGATTGTCGTTTTCACAATGTTGATTCTTCCAATCCAGGAGCATGGGAGGGTTTCCCATTTCCTTAGTTCTGCTTTATTTTCCTTTTTTAGGGATTTAAAGTTTTCATCAAAAAGGTCCTTTACATTCTTAGTTACGCTTATTCCTAGGTACATTATTTTCTTTGAGGATATTGTGAAAGGATTTGCTTTCCTGATTATTGACTCGTTCCTCTCACTGTTGGTGTAAAGGAAGGCAGTTGATTTTTGAGGGTTGATTTTATAGCCTGCTACTCTTCCAAAGTTTTGAATCAGCTCAAGGAGCTTGGGAGTAGAGTCTATAGGATTCTTTAAATACATAATCATGTCATCTGCAAAGAGGGATAGTTTTATTTCCTCTTTCCCTACTTGGATCCCCTTTATGCTTGCTTCTTGCCTTATTGCACTGGCTAGGAATTCTAGTACTATGTTAAAGAGTAGTGGAGAGAGTCGGAATCCATGTTTCGTTCCTGATTTTAGAGGGAATGGCTTTAGATTTTCACCATTAAGTGTAATACTAGCAGTAGGTTTCTCATATACAGCCTTTATTACATTGAGGAATGTTCCATGGATTCCTACTTTCTCCAGAGCTTTTAACATAAAGGGGTGTTGGATATTGTCAAATCTTATGTTTTCTTAAAGAATGAAACATATATACTGTAACAGCCCTTTGGTTAAAGGAAAAATAGCCTTCTTTTTTGGGGGGTTTTTGTTTTCTCTTTTAGTCGTGGTGTTTGAACTCTGGGCCTGATATTTAGCTCAAGGCTATTGCTCTACTACTTTGAGCCATAGCACCACTTCTAGTTTTCTGGTAGCTAATTGGAGATAGGAGTCTCATGGACTTTTGTACCTTGGCTGTCTTTAAACCACAGTTCGCAAATGTCAGACTGCTGAGTAGTTAGGATTACATGAGCCACCAGCACCTGGTTTGAAAAATGAATTATACTGAAAAGTGAACAAGAACAAAAATTCAGTGCCTTGTCATCCTGACAAAGAGTTAAAATTTCCTGATTTCGTCTGAGATTGGGGAGAAAAGGGTAAACTATCCAGGTGGAAATATTGGGTTTTTCGTTTTGTTTTTGTATGTTTTCATTTTGCCATTCCTGGGGCTTGAACGTAGGGCCTGAGCACTGTCCTTGAGTTTTCTTAAGGCTAGTGCCCTACCACTGGAGTCACAGAACCACCTGCTGCTTTTTTTCTGTGTATGTGGAACCAAAATTTGAACTAGTATTAGAGAGCAAGCACTCAACCTCTTAAGCCACAATATTGACTTGGAAAATTGGGGCTTTGCCAATGTTCTGCCATAAAACAGATTTCCCAAATTCCTGACCACGTCAGAACTGTACAAAACCAAAGATTCATACATTGAAGAAAAGTGAATCTGAGATCCGAACTAATATTATTCTGCTCTTCACATATCCACTCTTCAATGACAATGAAAAAATAAAATATCAATGTAAATAATATAACCATGAACAATAAAACAAGGAAAAATTTCTCAATAGAAATGAATCAATTTTCAACAAATCTCAGACACAAAACTTATAAGACAATACACTAGAAATTTGTAAATGTAATGAAGGTGTTCACAGGCATGACAATGAAAAAAAAGCCTCAGAAACAAAGGAAAATTATGCGTGTATAAGAAATATCAAGAATAATTAGATATCATCAGAGAGACTACAGCGAAATTATGCATGTATAAAGTCACTTTAAGGAAGCCATTACTACATTTTCTCAGTGGAGCACTAGGAGAAGAGGACAAAAAAATACATTCATGGGGCTGGAATTTGGTATACTGGTAGAGTGCTTGCCTAGCATGCACAAAGATGCAGGTTCGATTCCTCAGTACCACATACATACAAAAAAAGCTGAAAGTGGTGCTTAGGCTCAAGTGGTAGAGCTCTAGCCTTGAGAAAAACCAAGGACAGTGATCAGGCCAGAGCTCAAGTCCAGGACTGGCAAAAAAGGGAAAGAAAACCTAAAAAAAACATTCATGGGGATAACAATTAATGAATTCATACAGCATGAAGAAAAGTAAACTGAAGAGACTATATCACCAGGTTCTGAATTTTAGGAACTGTTTAAAGGAATTTTCTAGAGAAGGAAAATGTATGTTATCTCTGAGTAAAAAAAAATTCTTGGCTGGGAGTTTGGCATAATGGTAGAGTACTTGCCTAGTATGAAGGAAGATCAGGGTTTGATTTCTCTGTACCACATTCATAGAAAAAAGCTGGATGTGGTGCTGCAGCTTAAGTGGTAGAGATGTAGCCTAACCATGAGATAGTCCAAGGACAGGGCTCAGGCCCTGAGTTCAAGCCCAGGTCTAGCAAAAATAATTCCAGTATAAAATATAATTACATGAATGTGCAGCAAAATATCAGTTGAATTGTGATGAATGCACAGAAATCATGAGAAATTTGTACATAATTTCTCGGGAAAAATCAAATAGAAAACATACAAACATGCATAGTTATCTCTGTAGATCAATGATCACTTTATATTTGAATTATCTACAAAAATAATTACAATATAAAGACAGTAAACTAGAAGAGAAGGACTAATTCCTGTTGCTACACAAGAAAAACCATCTTTAAATATAAAGATACATGTTATGGAGTGGTGCTGGATGTAAATTTTGGTGGAATCAAAATTTCATCTATACAGAAGAAAATAATCTGACAGATCTACAGTAAAAAATGATGATCATATTTAAGAATATCTGGGAAATCTCCACGGAATTCAGTTTTAAGTAACTTCATCACAACAGAATGGTAATTAGGAGCTCATATTTATACCAATATTTATAACAATTTCCCCAACTGGACACTTCCACAATGTAGACATGAGCAACGTATTACATTTTAAATTGTAAATAGATATGAATATCTTTCAAATAATCATGAAGAGACATAGATATAAAGGCATAACAAATATATTTATGTGAAACTGTTCAAATAATATCTCAGGAAAAGGATGACTAAAGGAATAAAGGTTCTAATTAAGATTACAGTTTTTTCCTAGAAATGTACTGATCTTTAATAGGTTTTGTGATGCTAAAGAGAGCATCAAATCACAAGAGAAAGAGAAAACCAAAATCAAGGTCCATAACTCTATGTGGTGATTTTGAGGGATCTAGGTCAGTAATAGATTAAAAAGTCTAGAATGTCAGAAGCGACATTGCTGCGGTTCATAGCATATTCCATCTATTGGACTCATTTAACGTGACAGAACATTTCATGACAGCAACTGCAATGTACACAATCTATCAAATAACATAGTGCATTCACCACCAGATGATGCCGTATTCTACAAAATACATTATAGATTTTAACGTTCATAAATATTGTATTATATGCTCTGTATCTATAAAGCTATGCTGAAATAAAACTAGAAAGCAGCAGGTTTAAATCCTCTGGAGAAGCAAACAAGTAATCACAAATTTTAAACTGCACACACAAAGGGAAGCCTTCAGGAAACTTAAAGGTTCCCAGGATACAGAGACAAGAATGTAGGTTACTAGCAGTGAGCTTACTTAGTACCCAGTATGCTTGAGGAAATAGGGTCAACCTAGAACACCATACAAAAGTGTCCAAGTATATGATAACATATTTTAAGAAGAAAAGCATCTTTGTCCACATAGGACATTAGTGTCTATGTAGTAACATGTGCAAACATTCCTGGAACTAATGGATTGTATCAGTATCATATCATACAAAACCAGAATAATACACAACAAGGCATAATTTGTTTACATTTATTATAAATTCTTCTGTTAACTATATTAACTCAATTATCTTAGTTATATTATTACACTATATTCTATTAACATTTTATTAACTGTGTGGATTAATAATTATGCTAGATTTATATTGAAATAAATTCAGATAACATACTATATAGTATATATATATAATTTGTGGACACTATACAATTATATAGTATATAATGTCTATTACATAATGAATAATATGAATTACTATACAGTAGTCATATATACTGTATAATTGTATATACACTATAGAATGTGTATAGTATATTCAATTATATAGCATAGAATATGAATATTATATGATGTATGTGTATCATATAATTTTACACATAAATTAGTATGCATATGTATGCATTATTACATAGTGTATTATATAATACATTAAAAATAGTATATTAATTATATGTATTGTTATAATATCATTCCATACACACTATATAATTTACATATTATTTATAGATGTAAGTATAGATACATACTTCTCAGTGCTGGTCATAGGCCCTGAACTCAGTGCCTGGGTGCGAAGCCTGAGCTTTATTGCTCAAGGTATTTCTCAACCAATTGAGCCACAGCTCCACTTCTGAGATGTTGGGTTTGGTTTGGTTTCATTTTGAGGTGTGTGTGTGAGTGTGTGTGTGTGTGTGTGTGTGTGTGTGTGTGTGTGTGTGTGTTTGGTCGGTAATTGGAGATTAGGGTCTCATGGCCTTCCCTACCCAGGCTGGCTTTGAACTGTGATCCTTGGATCTTAGCCCCCTGAGTAGTTAAACTGCAGAGCTTTTGTATAGCAAAGGACATAGCTATTAAATAAATTAGGAAGTCTGCAGAGTGGGAGAAGATCTTCACCAACCATGCAACAGACAAAGGCCTAATATCTAAAATAGATCAACAGCTCAAAAAATTGAATCAATCTAAAACTAATTTCCAAAGTAACAACCATCCCATTAAAAAAGGAAGAAAGACTTAATGAGAGTCTTCTCTGAAGAAGAAACAAAAATTTCCTATAGACACATGAAGAAATGGTCAACATCTCTAGTCATAAAAGAAATGCAAATCCAAACAACTCTAAGATTCCACCTCACCCCAGTTAGAATGGGCAGGATCAAGAAAACTAATAACAACAGGTGCTAGAGGGGATGTGGCCAGGAGGGATCACTACTACACTGTTGGTAGTAGTGCAAACTCTTTCAACCACTATGGAAAGCATTATGGCAGTTCCTCAAAAGACTAAACATAGAGCTCCCCTATTACTCAGCAATTCCACTACTTGGTATTTACCCAATCATCCAGAAACAAGGACATACTAAATCCACCAGCACAACAATGTTCATTGCAGACTATTTCCCATAGCAAAGATATGGAACCAACCTAGATGTCCCTCAGTTGATGAAAAGATCAACAAGATGCGGTATTTGTACACAGTGGAATTTTATGTTGCTGTCAGAAAGAACGACATCACCCCATTTGTTAGGAAATGGAAAGACTTCGAAAAAAAATCATATTAAGTGAAGTAAGCCAGACTCAAAGGAACTTAGGCTCAATGGTTTCCCTCATTTGCCATAATCAGTAGAAACCTTGGGCTCTCCTAGGAGAGATTTGCAATAGAGCAAAACCTTGACACCAAAGGCCATAGAGTATGACACTAAATGAAAGGATCTCTAGGATATAGAAACATAAGCTGTATACTGAATGATTGTTGTCGTTAAGGTACTATGTTATCTCTTATCTCTTTTGCTGTCCCTTGGTTATCTCATATAGTTACAGTATCTCGCTTTATTACCTGATATATCAGATATATTTGTATTTGAAATTGGAAAGGGAAGGGGGAAACAAGATAACGGGTGGGGGTGGTGGGGAGGGAAATGGGGACCAAGACAGGTGAAAGGAATCAATGTATGTGAATTAATGTACCTTCTATCTGGCAAATAACATGTAACCCTTCTATTAATTACAATAAAAATATATGAAAAAAGAATCCCTCCTTGAATACTTCCATAACTAACCTCTCTGTATATCACCTTCACAATAAAAATATTTGTAGCATGAAAAAATTTAAAAAAAGAAGGATTCATACAAACATCATATTCTTAGTTTTAGATCCATAAAACACGTCTGTTTTGCAAGTGTGTGTGTGTGTTTGTATATGTGTGTGTTTGTGTGTGTCTGTGTTTGTCTGTGTTTGCCAGTACTGGAGCTTGAATACAGAGCCTAAGTTCTGTCTCTTAGCTTTTTCACTCAAGGATGGTACTTCACTCTTGAGCCATAGCTCCACTTTAGGCTTTTTGATAGTTAGTTGTAAATAAGAGCCTCATGATCCTCTCTACCTGGGCTGGCTTTGTACTCAGATCCCAGTCTCCTGAATGACTATGATTACAAATATGAACGTCCAATGCCTAGCATTCAATGTACTTTCAAGGAAGTGAATTCATTAGTATTATGTCTTTAAGAAATGTCTAGTATGAGGATATTTTTTAAAAGAAACCACACTAAGGGATAGCAAATGTGATGAGAGATAACATAGTACATTAAGGACAACAATCACACTTCATATGGCTTTTGTTTCTATATCCTGGAAGTCTTTCATTTAGCGTCATACTATATGGCCTTATGTACCCAGGTTTTGTTCTATAGTAAATATCTGATAGGAGAGTCCAAGGTTTCTACTGATTATGACAAATGATGGAAACCATTGAGCCTATGTTCCTTTGAGTCTGGCTAACTTCATTTAATATGATTTTTTCTAAGCCTTTCCATTTCTTTACAAATGGGGGGATGTCATTCTTTCTGATAGCAGCATAGAATTCCATTGTGAATAAATAACACAGGCAGCATTTTACCACTTGAACCATGTATTCCTCCTTTAATTTTGCTAGTGAATTAGCAATATATCTCCTGAGAAGCTAAGATTCCACTTGTGAGCCAAAAGTACCAGCTCATCATGCCTTTATATTCTATTTTCATTTTTCATTTCCTGGTAGTTGAAAGAAAATAATTGATAAAGCTAAAACCTTCAAAAAACTCCATTTGTATGCTCCACGTTTCCTTCATCTTTGCCAAGAAATTGGACAATATTCCCATTATCTTGAATTCTTATTTTTTAATATTACCAATATTATATGCTCATAAATCCAGTGTCTTTATATAATTTTCTAATACCAAACTTGACATTTAAACAATATCACTCCACTCCTCCCACTCTTACTTGTGGAAAACCATAGAGGTCCAACTTCAGCAGTTGTTAATGTCGATGGTCCTGTAAGTGCTGCTAGAGATTTGATCTCTCTCTCTCATATAGGAGTAGTTTGTGATTAAATAGTTCCCCAAGAGGCTGTGGAAGTGATTTTTAAATGCTTTTCAAGACTTACAGTGAACATTACATACATCAAACCCAAGACTCAAGTTTTATGTAAAGATCAGGGTTTTCATTGATCTCTTCATAGCAAAAGTCAAGGCCAAAGAAAATTGGTAGTTCTTAAAGATAAATCTGTGAACAGAGCACTGAAATTTAGAATTACTTCAATAAAGATACATCTGTGAACAGAGTATAGAAATTTAGGAGTACTTCAAAGCTCATGATTTTGATGGATTGAATGCTTGCTCCTTTGCCAATGAGTATGTATAAACATGAACCACAATGGGAATGGAACATTAATGCAGTGTATATAGGATTAAGTAAGGACTTGAAGAGAATTTTTCATGAATGAGATTCAGAAACTTATTTCAGCAGAGAAAGTGGTCTATTAACCGATGCACACCCACAAACCTGTCATCCATTAACAATAGAGTAGGCTTTCAGCAGATACCATATATTCTATTACCATTATCTCAGAGTCACTAGCTCTACCTGTGTGAAAAATCTTATTTTGAGACACTCCAGTTTATGTTACGATGACATGAACCTATAAAAATGAAGAGATTTGATCTGAGCAGGAGTTGCATGCTAGACACAAGGTATTTAAGTGCTATTCCTCTGTTGTAGACGTTAAGGTGTATATATTTCTGGTATAGTATTTAATTTCTAATTAAATACCTGCAACCTCAAGTGAAGAAATAACATTGTAAGGAGAGAACTTGCAGATTAGTACCTCAAAGAGTCCCATAGAGATAGTATGAGTTTATATTTTCATTGCTTATTTACATGTTGGTAAAGTTTGTCATGCAAATGCCATGAAAACTGGAGGCTTCTCATTTCATTGATAACATTAAAATATATTCATAGGTAGATAATTTACAGTCCAACTAGTCATTCACGCACATTTGTATCTGGATATATCTCCATAAAATGAAACAGTCAGTGTTCATGCTAATGTTCTGGATCACAGAGCCTGATTCTGAAAATCATTGCTTAATTTCTTTAATATAAAATATATGAAGCAGAAGGTAAATTTAGAAAGTAAATTTATTCCAAATGTACTAGACACTTCTCTGGAAAAAATCACAATGGAATCCTTTAAAAATATAATTTGTACTAATTCACAGACAAAATAAAAATTATAAAAAAGAATTGCAGCTTTTTTGATGGTAAAAATTACGAATTGGGGATATCTCAAGAAAATAAAACTATTTGTTCCTGTAATCATAGCTGACCAAGAGGATGATACCCAAAGAGCCTCAATGAAGACAAGCTGGAGGAGAAAATTCCATGATACTGTTTTTTAAATTTTTTAAAATTTTTTTCATATGTTTTATTGTAATTAATAGAAGGGATACATTACATTTGCCAGATAGAAAGTGCATTAATTCACATACATTTATACCCTTTCGCCTGTCTTGTTCCCCATTTCCCTCCGCCCCACCCGCACCCCTCATCTTGTTTTCCCCCCTTCCCTATCAAATTTCAAATAACCAAATACAAATATATCCAATATATCAGATAACAAAGTGAAATAGTGTAACAATATGAGATAACCAAGGGACAGCAAAAGAGATGAGAGATAACAGTACATTAAGGACAACAATCACTCATTATATCGCTTTTGTTTCTATATCATTGAGGTACTTTCATTTAGCATCATACTGTATGGTCTTATGTATCTAGGTTTTGCTCTATTGCAAATCATTCCAAGACATTCATATATGCAGTTAACCAATGGTAGGCCAGAAGTAAATGGGTGGCTCAAGTGATATGAGAGAGAAAAAAGGATGTGTGAGAAGGTATAAATATGGCCATAAATACAATCAAAGTACATGGCATCTAAGGTAGAACAATATGAATCATTTGGGTGGCAAAAGTAGCCTATTGTATAACAATTGAGAAAAAATTTGGAGCATCAGTGGATGTAGAATTGAGTCAAATCTCTAACTTACCAATTTCTAGTTGCAGCAATACACTTACCTATATGAATAACTTCATGAATAAATAATCATGTCTGTAATCAAAACCAAACATGAAATTTTACCTAACCCAGTGCATAGGGAGTAGGATTTCATAGTAGTACAGATGGATAACATCATCTGTGTACCTAGAGTTCCCTCACCTGCTTCCCATCTTGAGAACAAAATGGTTTATAGAAATAAAATATGGAGTTACTTATGGCTTGTATGTTCATCCCTGGTAGCATCACCGTTACTGCCATCTGTTTCCCGAGTGTAAAAAAAGGAAAAACCCAGAAATCATCACATTTCCATTGACATATGCTCAATATTTAATTGTAGAAAAGCAGCTAGTTCTAGCCAAGGACCTGACAGAAAGGGGAAGCTGTAGAAGACTGAGTATAAAATCAAAGGCCACATCTATGAGATATCTGTCCAGCTAAAATTTTGGCTAGAAGTTGCCCACAATGTCAGGTGTATATGCTCATATATCTTTGTATAGGTGCAGTTTTGTCTTTGTATTGACACTGTAGCTCATCTTTCACCAAATCCTTTGGTGAAGCCACAGGTGGAATATGTAAAACTCTTTTATTGCGGCTCTGCAGCTGTGGCTATGCATCCTGGAGAATACCACGATTTGGAAAACATGTTTTCAGATTCTCCTTGTTCATCTCAGGTGATATGGATTTCCTGCTAGATCACAGTGAGGCCCCAGGAAGGAAGTTAACTTTGATAAGTTTGGTGCAACATCTGTGCCAAGGAACTACTTTCATGATAGCCATTTAGGATGATGCAACTGGATTGCATCAGAGGATGCTACATCAGATGCACATAGAAATGGCTAGAAAAAACTCTTTCCCAGTGACATGTCACCCAAAGTTATTAGGGAATCATACACAGATGGTCAATTTGCACAACAAATTGCCATAAGATCCACACATTACTATTTGATTCAAGCTACTGTACAGAGGCCTCCACAAAAGCAGCCATATGCTATTGCCTAATTCAGCAATGACTTTGGTGAAACCACCAATTTCATGTCAATAAAGTCATTGTCATAAATGTGTTGCATATTTGTATTCTGAAATTGCTCCTTCAAACTGTGCCAGAGCCAGCCGGCATCAAGGCAGGATTCCTGATTTAGGGGGTGAGGATGAGAAGAAAAACACAAAACACAGATGGGGTCGTGAGGTCTACAGCTTAAGACTGGAGCCTAAAGAGACTGCAGATTTATACTGTAGCACCGTTTATTTTTGGTTCTAGTCTTATACACGATCTTAGAAACAGGAAACATCCAGGGGTTACTTTCATATAAAACAACAAGCAAGTTTCAGACATAGCACCCCAGCAAGAAGCAATAAAGCCAGAAAGTTCACAATACTGTTGACACAGCTCAAAGTTGGTAAACATGGCATCATTCATTATGATACAAGTTGTTTTTGATGGCAGCTCATCTCCTGTGTGCTTAGCTCTAACAGTACTGCAGGTGCAAGCTCAGTCTGACTCCACACTCAGCCCCGAACAAAACTGGAAATCTATACTGAACTTTCTACACACACAAATCAGTTTTTTCTGGTAATGTATTTGTCTGAGAACATGTGATGATAGAAGAAAAAGTTCTCTATTACAAGCCTTAATATTATAGCTAACTATGATTTCTACTTGTCAAAATATATTAGACACATTTTCAATGAAGACATCTCATGGCCCTTGAAAACAGATTTACTTCAGGATTGTAATCCCATTCTGTACTTTCTAATGAGAATTCCATTCTATTATAATAGCCTATTCATTACATTTTGTATGATCATAATTTAGAGTCACAAATTTTTATGTCTATATAGTTGTGTTTATATTTCTAATACTTTGTCCATAGCATTGAGTATGGAAATATGGAGTCACTGCTCTTGTACTGTTTGAATCAAATAGCCCAATATTAAGGACAGCATGCGCCTTTTGTTCCTTTGGTCTTGACTTATATCACTCAACATGATTTGCTCTAGATTCATCCACATACCTGCAAATGCCATTATTTTGTCTTGTCTGTTTGTTATGCAGTATTCAATCATCTATCTATCTATCTATCTATCTATCTATCTATCTATCTATCTATCTATCTAAATCACATTTTTTATCCATTCATCTGTAGTAGGGCTTCTGGATTGTTTCCATCCCTTGGCTATTGTGAATAGTGCAGTAATGAACAGAGCTGAGCAGGTGTCCTTATCATATCCATGGTAATGATGTTCAGGATAGAAAAGAGAGACTTATCAAAAGAAGAGGTTAAAATGGTAGACAGCATAAGAGAAAATTCTCATCATCCATGTTCATAAAGGAAATGCTAGTGAAAACAACCCTAACATACCATCTTACCCCAAGAAGAATGGCCAAGATTTTGAACTCAGACAATGATAGATCTTTGCGGGCTTGTGGAGATAAAGGAACCCTACTGCACTGCTGATGGAATTGTATGCTAATTCAGCCACTCTGGAAAACAGTGTGGAGGTTTCTTTTTCTTTTTTCTTTTTTTCATATATTTTTATTGTAATTAATAGAAGGGTTACATTATATTTGCCAGATAGAAGGTGCATTAATTCACATACATTGATACCCTTTCTCATATCTTGGTCCCCATTTCCTTCCCCCCCACCCCCACCCTCATTTTCTTTTCCCCCCTTCCCTATCCAATTTCAAATAACCAAATACAAATATATCCGATATATCAGGTAACAAAGTGGGATACTGAAACAATATGAGAAAACCAAGTGACAGCAAAAAAGATGAGAGATAACATAGTACATTAAGGACCACAATCATTCATTATATGGCTTTTGTTTCAATATCCTGGAGGTCCTTTCATTTAGCATCATTCTATATGGCCTTATGTATCTAGGTTTTGCTCTATTGCAAATCTCTGCTAGGAGAGCCCAAGGTTTCTACTGATTATGCCAAATGAGAGAAACCATTGAGCCTAAGTTCCTTTGAGTCTGGCTTACTTCACTTAATAGGATTTTTTCTAAGTTTTTCCATTTCCTTACAAATGGGGCGATGTTGTTTTTCTGACAGCATCATAGAATTCCATTGTGTACAAATACCACATCTTGTTGATCCACTCATCAAGTGAGGGACATCTAGGATGATTCCATATCTTTGGTATGGTAAATAGTGCTGTAATGAACATTGTTGGGCTACTGGATTTAGTATATCCTTGTTTCTGCACAATTGGGTAAATGCCTAGTAGTGGAATTACTGGGTCATAGGGGAGCTCTATGCTTAGTCTTTTGAGGCACTGCCATACTGCTTTCCATAGTGGTTGAATGAGTTTGCACTCCCACCAACAGTGTAGTAGTGATCCCTCCTGGCCACATCCCCTCCAGCATCTGTTGTTATTAGTTTTCTTGATCCTGGCAATTCTGACTGGAGTGAGGTGGAATCTTAGAGTTGTTTTGCTTTGTTTTGTTTTGTTTTTAATTTATTTTTTATTGTAATTAGTAAAAGGGTTACATGATATTTGCCAGATAGAAGGTGCATTAATTCACATACATTGATACCCTTTCACATGTCTTGCCACCCATTTCCCTCCCCCCCACACCCCCCCACACGTCTTGGTTTTCCCCCCCTCCCTATCAAATTTCAAATATCCAAATACAAATAAATTCAATATATCAGATAACAAAGTGAGATACTCTAACAATATGAGATAACCAAGGACAACAATCATTCATTATATGGCTTTTGTTTCAATATCCTGGAGGTCCTTTCAATTAGCTTCACATTATATGGCCTTATGTATCAAGATTTTGCTCTATTGCAGATCTCTGCTAGTAGAGCCCAAGGTGTATACTGATTATGAAGAATGAGGGAAATCATTGATCCTAAGTTCCCTTGAGTCTGGCTTACTTCACTTAATATGATTTTTTTCTAAGTCTTTCCATTTCCTAAAAAATGGGGAGATGTCATTCTTTCTGACAGCAGCATAGAATTCCATTGTGTACAAATACCACAACTTGTTGATCCACTCATCAACTGAGGGACATCTAGGTTGGTTCCATATCTTTGCTATGGTGAATAGTGCTGCAATGAACATTGTTGTGCTAGTGGATTTAGGATGTCCTTGTTTCTGGATGGTTGGGTAAATGCCAAGTAGTGGAATTGCTGGGTCATAGGGGAGTTCTATGTTTAGCCTTTTGAGGCACTGCCACACTGCTTTCCATAGTGGTTGAACGAGTTTGCACTCCCACCAACAGTGTAGTAGTGATCCCTCCTGGCCACATCCCTTCCAGCATCTGTTATTATTCATTCTCCTGATCCTGGCCATTCTAACTGGAGTGAGGTGGAATCTTAGAGTTGTTTTGATTTGCATTTCTTTTATGACCAGAGATGTTGAGCATTTCTTCATGTGTCTATAGGCCATTTTTGTTTCTTCTTCAGAGAAGACTCTCTTTAAGTCTTTGGCCCATTTTTTAATGGGATGGTTGTTACTTTGGAGGTTAGTTTTGGAGTGATTCAATTTTTTGAGTTGTTGATATATTTTAGATATGAGGCCTTTGTCCGTTTTTTGGTTGGTGAAGATTTTCTCCCACTCTGTAGGCTTCCTAACTAATTTACTAGCTATGTCCTTTGCCATACAAAAGCTCTGCAATTTAATTCAGTCCCACTTATCCAGCCTTTCTCTGATTTGTTGTGATTCTTGTTCCCTATAAAAAAGTTTCTGCCTGTGCCAAGGAGGCCTAGGGCATCTCCTATTCCTTCCTGTAAAGTTTTCACTGTGTCAGCTTTTACCTCCAGGTCTTTGATCCATTTGGAGTTAATTCTAGTACAAGGTGACAAAGAAGGATCCAACTTTAGTTTTCTGCAGGTGCTTAACCAGTTCTGCCAGAACAACTTGTTGAAGAGGCTGTCTTTCTTCCATTCTATTTTTTGGCTCCCTTGTCAAAGATTAGGTGGCCGTAGGTCTGTGGTTTAATATCTGGGTCCTCAGTTCTATTCCATTGGTCTTCAGGCCTGTTCTGGTGCCAGTACCAAGCTGTTTTAAGAATTATAGCTCTGTAATAGAGTCTAAAGTTTGGAATTGAAATTCCTCCGGCGCTGTTCTTTCCTCTAAGAAGTGTTTAGCTATATGGGGTCTTTTATTATTCCATATGAAATTTTGGATTGCCACTTCTATTTCTTTAAAGAATGACATTGGGATATTGATGGGTATTACATTGAATTTGTAGATAGCTCTTGGCAAGATTGTCATTTCCACAATGTTGATTCTTCCAATCCAGGAGCATGGGAGGTTTTTCCATTTCCTTAGTTCTGCTTTAATTTCCTTTTTTAGGGTTTTAAAGTTTTCATCAAAAAGGTCCTTTACATTCTTAGTTACGCTAATTCCTAGGTACATTATTTTCTTTGAGGGTATTGTGAAAGGAGTTTCTTTCCTGATTATTGCCTCGTTCCTCTCACTGTTGGCGTAAAGGAAGGCAGTTGATTTTTGAGGGTTGAGTTTATAGCCTGCTACTCTTCCAAAGCTTTGAATCAGCTCAAGGAGCTTGAGAGTAGAGTCTATAGGATACTTTAAATACAGAATCATGTCATCTGCAAAGAGGGATAGTTTTATTTCCTCTTTCCCTACTTGGATCGCCTTTATGCTTGCTTCTTGCCTTATTGCACTGGCTAGGAATTCTAGTACTATGTTAAAGAGTAGTGGAGAGAGTGGGCATCCTTGTCTTGTTCCTGATTTTAGTGGGAATGGCTTTAGATTTTCACCATTAAGTGTAATACTTGCAGTGGGTTTGTCATACACAGTCTTTAGTACATTGATGAATGTTCCATGGATTCCTAGTTTCTCCAGAGCTTTTAACATAAAGGGGTGTTGGATCTTGTCAAATGCCTTTTCCGCGTGTATTGAGACAATCATGTGATTTTTGTCCTTGCTCCTTTTGATGTGTTGAATTATATTAATTGATTTGAGTATGTTGAACCAGCTTTGCCTCCCCGTGATGAATCCAGTTTTTTCATAGTGTATAATTTTTTTGATGAGTTGTTGTAGAAGGTTGGCCAGTATTTTGTTGAGAAGTTTTGCATAGTACATTAAGGACAACAAAGAAGAGAGCATATCGAAATAAACAAAATCGCAGATGAAAATGGTACTATCACGATAGAAATTACCAAGATCCATAATATCATGAGGGAAACTTCTCAAACCTTTACGCCAACAAATTTGAAAATCTAGATGAAATGGATGAATTCCTGGCCAATATTAACATACCCACACTGAACCAAGAAGAACTAAGCCAACTCAACAGGCCTATTTCAAGCTCTGAAATAGAAATGGCAATTAGAGAACTTCCACCTAAGAAAAGCCCAGGGCCAGATGGATTCACAGCTGAATTCTATAAGGTCTTCAAAGCAGAGCTCACACCAATACTCCTCAAGGTCTTCAACGAAATTGAAAGTGAAGGTTCCTTACCAAAGTCATTCTATGAAGCCAGTGTGTAGGTTTCTTATAGGATCTTTTTATCACTTAAAATTTTAAATTTTCATTATTGTAAGTTAACCATACAAAGAGCTTATATAGAAAAAATACATATATACGTGTAATGGGCTTAATATCATAAAACTCTTTGTACTTCCTTGTGTAACCTACTTGAATCATGTGTAATAGTTCCTTTGCCCTTAATTTCGGCAGCATTTTTTATAAGACTTCCTGAAAGACATCGTGATCAGAGTGAGAAAAAAGTTCCATGTGAAGTAGAAGAAAATGATGGAAAGTGCAGGGAAGAAATTATGTCTCCAGTGAGCAACTGAGGTCTTCTCCAAAGAAACGGTGAGCCAAGTCAGAGGTGGCAACAGTAGCAGAGTCTGCGCAGCTGGTGGTCTGCGCAGCTGGTGAATTTAAATGGGTGGAATAGGAGCCCACTGTTCAGTCAGCCACAGTCCAACATAGAAACATTTCAACTGTCCTGTGAGGACTAGTTCTACAGATCATGGAGGTCTCAGTGTGAATCATGTGTATTTCCCTGATGAAGTGTTTTATCTTCCAAGTCTTCTCTCCTATAATTCTCCACCCAATTCTGACACCTATCCAGGTCCTACGGGATCCTGAAAAAAGCCAGGTCGGAGTGCAGGCTCTTCTTTGAACAGTTGGGAACATTGTTGCTGGCATACTGCCAGCCTTGCTCTTCCCTCCCCACCACCGCGGAGTCATTGGCCACCTGTTGGGGTCTTGGAGGGGAGCCAGGCCAGCTGGGGGGTGAGCAAACAACTCTATTGATGAGCTTTGGTCTCCCTTTTTTCTGGTTAAATTCAAACTGAAGGAACAGCTGAAGCCCACATGCTAGGCCAATATAGTCATGGTTACTTTACCTGACTCAGCTCACCTATACTTTGGTTTATATCTGGAGAATTAAATCTTTCTTGGTGTGAGTTCCTAGATGTATAAATCCTGAGGGGAAACTAAAACTCTGCTTCTGTGGAGAGAGTTTTACTTTTCCCTATTCTCTTTTGGCCATCATCTCCTACTCAACATTGAAATTTATTTTGCTAATCTTGCAGTTTGAACTCAGAGCACTATCCTTGAGGTTTTCCAAAGCTAGAAAGGCACTATTGTCATCTCTGTGACTGATTTACTGATCATAATAAAAAAGTTACCTGTCTTTCCATTTAATTACAAAATTTGCAAAGTCTTTCTTTCTGATAGAAACATAGCAATCTATTGTGTATAAATAATATACATAGTCAAAACACTACTTCCAGATTTTTCTGTTTCCGTTGAAATGTCCAGATTGAGGTATCCTCAAAGAACAATGGGAGACCACCACAGGTGCAAAAAGCAAAAGTGTCTTTATTGCAGGGCAAGCTCCAGGCTGGACTCACACCAGCATATCCTAAAATAGCAGGGCCAGCTGGGAGTGAATCACAAATGGCGTGTGGAAGTGGTTTTATTCGCAATGGTAGGAGGTTAGGGGAGATTCCATCACAGTATTCCCTGGATGGATAGAATTTCAACAAAAAGTTCATTTGTGTTTTGATTGGTCCCGAAGTCTTCACAAAACTGTTGTTTTATGCCCATATTCTCTGCACTTTTGGTTGTTAACTTTAAATTAAGAGTCTCCCAGACACCAAGCCTAAGATGAGTTCAACGGCTAATCCTCAGATGTCAGCTTCAAGAGAAATTAGAAATACAGGCATGAAGCATCAGTACAAAGCTTAGCATATTTTTCTTACTCAACTATATCTACTCATGTTTTGCTGATTTTCCTTTTCTTAATTGCCTAGAATATGGCTGAGTATTTTTATTAGTATTCTAAGAAACATTAAATGTTATGCTTTCACCCGGTGGGTGTTTCTTAGATATCAATAGATATGAAGAGAAGTGCAGGTTGGATTAAATACAATTTTATGTGTGGTATTGAGCACAGATGGCAATATTTTCTCAGGAAATTTTTTCCTGTAGATAAGTGAACTACTGTAATTAGATATTAGTAGGCTAGGTATGGGACTCAATTCTACACCCAATGATGTTCCAAAAATATTGTTATATTATTACAAATTATGGTACTCTGCCAACTGCTTTGAAGACCCTACAGGATTCAGTTGTGAATCCATCTGGCCCTGGGCTTTTCTTAGGTAGAAGTCTCTTTTGACATTTCTTTTTCAGTGCTTGAAATAACCCTGTTTAGTTGGGTTAGGTCTTCTTGGTTCAGTGTGGGTATATTAATATTGACTAGAAATTCATCCATTTCTTCTGGATTCTCAAATTTGTTGGCATAAAAGTTTGATAAGTATGCCCTCACGATGCTCTGGATCTTGGTAAATTCTGTCGTGATATTACCATTTCCATCTGTGATTTTGTTTATTTTGGTATGCTCCCTTCTTTTTTTTGGTAAGATTCGCTAAGGGTCTGTCAACTTTGTTAATTTTTTCAAAGAACCAACTCCTTGTTTTGTTGATTCTTTCTATAGGTTTTGTTTTTTGGATTCCAAGTCATTTAATTCTGCTTTGATTTTAATAATTTGCTTCATTCTACTGGGATTTGGGTTGGTTTGTTTCTCTTTTTCCAGGTGCTTAAGGTAACACGTTAAATTGTTGGTTTTAGATTTTTCCAATTTGTTATTGCAGGCACTCAGATTTATAAATTTTCCTTTGAGTACTGTCTTTGCTGAGTCCCAAAGGAGCTGGTATTTTGTATGCTCCTTTTTGTTATATTTCATAAACTGTTGGATTTCATATCCTTGATGACCGATTTGTGATTCAACAATGTGTTGTTCAGTCTCCATGAGTTACATGGTTGTCGTTTTTAGAGATGGGTGTTCAGTTCCAATTTGATGCCCCTGTGGTCTGAGAGAGTGCAGGGAATTATTTCAGTGTTTCTGAATCTGCCCAGGTTTGTTTTATGCCCTAAAATGTGGATACTGTCCTTGCCCTCTTCATCTCAAGGCTACCATCCTACCCCTGGGCCAGGGAATTTCCCCTGAGCTCTTCAGCTCAAGTCTACCACCCTACCCTTCAGCCAAGACCCAATTCCCATTTTCTGGGTTAACTAGAGATAAGAGTCTCAGGCTGGCTTTGAACGTTAATTCTCAGATCTCGGCCTCCCGAATAGCTAGGATTACAGATATGATCCACCACACCTGGTTTAATAACTGCACCCTTTTTTTAAAGAGTATCCAGTTTCACAGGCTTGCTGGAAACAATTATATTTTTGGATGAAGAAAGAAATTTAAGGCAGAGTATGATCGTTTCAGCATTTGGAATTTTCCAGAAGGTCCTTAACGTAAAGTGATGCCCCACATGGTCATCAGCTGTCATTATTGGAATACAGGATAGAGTGGGCATTAGGAAGTACTGAGGTGGGTTTGATAAAAATCATCATAATTTCAATTACACAGAAGTAAGCAAAAATCTGAAATTTATGCCCCTCTTTCTCATTTATGCCCCTCCATTATACATTTAAGTATATCCAACTTCAAAAATTTTCTTATTCTTGGGCCGGGAGTTTGGCCTAGTGGTAGAGTGCTTGCCTAGCATGCACGAAGACCTGGATTTGATTCCGCGTTACCGTATACGTAGAAAAAAGCTGGAAGTGGTGCTGAGGCTCAAGTGGTAGAGCTCTAGCCTTGAGAAAGTCCAAGGACAGTGATCAGGCGCTGAGCTCAAGCCCAGGACTGGCAAAAAAATTTCTTATTCTTGAGTCTTGGGTGGAAAGGAATGGTAAGTTTGGGAATGTTGATGTATAATCAAAGATAAAGCCTGCTTTAACAAGTCTCCATTTTTATGACAATATTCCTGAGTATAAATTTATAAAGCTGAAGGTTCATTTGATCGCTTTTGTGGGCAAGTCATTCAGTGGTTAGTTGGCCTGATAAAGGGGTATCTGTGGTGACAGAAATTAATGTAATGGCAAGATGTTGCTTGTCTTTGTACATATCTTCACCTGAATGGTATGTAGGGGGATTGTTGGAATTCTTGAAAACAAATAAAATGAATTCCTCTGTGAAAAATAGAAGAACTCCTCAGCAGTAGGGCATATTGATGTTTTCCTGCACTGTTCATGGCAGAATGTGTTGGTGAGGGCATTGGCTGACAACCACATAGTCCCATCACATATGTACATAGGGAAAGCAGGGGCCACCATTTTCATGCACACAGATGAAGTCCAGACTTGACAATTTCATCCACTCAAAGCACAGACACTGATTTCTGAATTAGATTATAAATCAGTGCCACTGTATGACTTCCAAAGTCCAGACTAAATCCAGCAAATGTGGCAATTCATTGTGCAGATGATGAGTCACTTAGAATCACCTTTCACCTGTGCATTTTTTAACTAGCATGGGACATGGATTTGTATTTATATGTGATGCCAATTCAAACAAGACAGTTTAGATACTTAAAGCACACAATAATGAAATTTCTAATGTTGACCTGAATAGTCAAATCAAAGCATTATCTTGTGACTGCTTCAACAGACAAATACATGAAGATCACAGACCTCTTAGGAGACATGCCAAGTCTTATGCATTCCAGGAGCATGCAAATGGGAGGTCTATTCTTTATGTTGCCATATTCTAATGTTTATACTTTGTAAGGTCAGAAAGCAGGGTTTCACGTCTAGAATGTGACCATTATATCCACAGTATTTGAAACATCTGAATGACGTGAGAGGCTTAGAAATTCCCAAAGCTCATCAAATAGTAGACCTCTGAGCATCATCAATTCACAGACACTAATGAAGTCTTTGTTAATGAAGATCACAGGATTTTCTTACATTGAAGCTGGCCTACCAATGTCTCATCTGTGCCTAGAGCTGAGAGGAGGACCAGAAATAAAATTCATTTCCTACTGCCTGGTGTGTATTTATGGGGGAAGATACTGATAATACAGAGCTTGATATTTTGTGGCTGCCATTACCTGGGTAGAATCTAGAGTGTTTGTTGGATTTCTTGTCCAAAAAAGAACAATTTCATCACATGGTAACTGTAAGCATAAAGAAAGTTATGAAGGGCCTCGTGTTCATATATCACTATAAAAGTGATATCTGTGATTTAGAGCATGCTTTGAAAGCTTCAATTTGGGTTCTTTCTCATAGTCCTTCAGTATTTCACATATGAGCAAGTCACAACATATAATGACATAAACTCAAGGAAGTTTCATAGTGTTGGCTAGAAAGACATACTCTTTTACCATTATCCATTATTTTTAAAAGCTCCACTTTCCTCAATAGTTCAATAAGCTGAATGTCAAGACTGTACTATACAAGTTATTTGGAATTTTTCTTTTGGAATCTATAGCAGAATTTCATGCAAGATTAGATTTAGGCACGAAGTATTATGCTTGACAGTTGAATTATTTAAAAAGAGTGAACACTTGTGATTTCTAGATAATTTCAAAGTAGCTACTGATACCTTTCTTCCTTCCTTTTTCTCAGATACCTCATTCAGTTTGCAGTGACAGTTGTGAATCTGGATTCAGGAAATCCCCCCAGGAGGGAAAGGCTGCCTGTTGTTTTGATTGCATCCCTTGCCCAGAGAATGAAATTGCTAATGTGACTGGAAAGCATATGTCCTATGTAGTCATTCTCCAACTCTCCACATTTTTCTCAATATTCATCTAACTTGATAAAATAGTTCTAAATTACGATGGTAAGAAAAAAATTGTTGTTTCCTTATGATATTTGTGTTGTGTGTGTGTGTCTTGTGCCTGGGCACTGTCCCTAATCTTTTTTACTCAAGGTTAATATTCTAACACTTGAGGCACAATTCTACTTACAGCCCTTTTGTTAGTTATTTGATTATAATTCTCACAGAATTTTCTGTCCCACTGAATTCAAACTGAGATCTTGAAAATATCTTTCTAAGTTTCCATAAGGCCTGAGCCACTGGCACTTGGGAAAACTGCTTTTTATAATAACACAAACTGTGGGGTTTGAATGTATAGGTGTTTATTTCAAGAAATTCTCTCCTCTCTCTATTCAGCAAATTGAGTTGAACCTCTATCAAAAATAATGTGAAGTATTATTTAGAATAGTGTCTCCATGTTTTTTAAAATAGGTTTCAACTACAAAAAAAACAATAAAAATTTATTCCCACTGCTTGCAACTGCTGTTTCCACAGAGCAAGTGACCAGAAAACTGAGTTTACTTTAACAAAGTAGGTACAAGTGTTATGCATACATAACATGACTACAGAGCTTTAATGAGTTCTTTGGTTCTTGTTCTACAGTACGTGAGGTGAGAAATATAACGTGCTAAATTCAAGGGAGGGCTAAAAGGCTTCTATTAATGTTAGCCAAACACACAGGAAAGTATAAGTTTTATTATCGATAATTTTGACTGGTGTTCACTGATTTGTGAATACAGTAAAGAACATTAATATTGTAGCATCATAAATTGTAGTAATTATTGTCAAGATACTAGAAATTACAAAACTATCACAATATCACTATGTATGATAAGAACTAAAGGTAAAAAGTAGTTACATTCAGATAGTAAAAAATAGAGCATGGTGTCTCTCTCCCTTTGACAGCACCCAAACTCTGACAGAGTGTTTCTCTGCCTTTCTGATTATCCATGTGCTTCTTTGCTTAACTTCTTCCTTATTTATTCACTTAATAAAGATCCAGAAAGGTTTCTTAACACTAAAAAATAGAACACAGGAATCAAGGTGAATTATGGTGATAGAGAGAGATAGAAATAGAATAGCAGATATTTCTTGAAGTATCTGAGAATTCTTGCTTTTGCCACCGTAAATCCTGCCATGTTAAATTTACCATTAAATGGTGATTGCCAAATTTCATTTGAAGAAAGGATACTATGGAACACAGGCTAATGATAATTCATATTCCTCACTAGATGTGGAGCAATATGTGAGGTGTCCAGATAATCAATATGCCAACCCAGAGAGAAACCATTGCCTCCTAAAATCTGTAAGTTTCATGGCTAATGGAGAAACCTTAGGGATGGCCCTGGACTGTATGACTGTTTGCTTCTCTCTTCTCACTTCTATTGTTCTAAGAGTTTTAGTGAAACACCACAACACTCCAATTGATAAGGCCAATAACCAGGCTCTCAGCTACATCCTGCTCATCTCCCTTATGTTCGGTTTCCTCTGTTCCCTTCTGTTTATTGTCCGTTGCGACCGAATCACCTGCATCCTGCAGCAGATCACATTTGGAATTGTGTTCAGCTTAGCAGTTTCCACAGTGCTCTCACAAACTATGACTGTGATACAAGAATTCAAGGTCACTTCTCTAGGAAAAAGAATAAAGTGGCTGTTGTTATCAGGGACTCTTAATTTCATTTTCCCCCTCTGCACCCTTATGCAGGTGGCAATCTCTAGATTCTGGGTCAAAGCCTCTCCTCCTTCATTGACACAGATGCACACTATGAATATGGCCACATCCTCGTCGTGTGCAATGAAGGTTCCTTCCCTGCTTTCTATTGTGTTCTACGATACCTTGACTCCCTGGCCCTGGCCAACTTTGCTGTAGCTTTCCTTGACAGGAACCTACCTGATGCTTCCAATGAACCCAAGTTCCTAACATTCAGAATGCTGGTGTTCTGCAGTGTCTGGGCTAATTTTCTGCCAGTATATCATAGCAGCAAGGGGAAGAACGTGGTAGCTGTGAAGATATTCTCTATCTTGGCTTCCAGTGCAGGGCTCTTAGGCTGCATCTTTGCCCCCAAATGTTACCTCATCATGTTAAGACCAGAAAGAAATTCTGTCCATGGCTTCAGATATAAAACACATACTAGAGGAACAAAGCCTACCCTACATGACTAATGTGAATGGTCATATGATTGAAGTTCTGAACTTAATCCGTATTTCTTTCCTGGAATTACATTAGATAATAATATAGAATTTATTTCAATGAGTAGGAGATCAGCGGAAGATGGCAGCAGTTCAGTGTGAGTCGTTCTGAGCTCCTGACAAGATACAACTTCTGGCTGCCTAGGGGACAGTTCTCTACCAAAAGTTTATTGGCACACAAATGCTGAATGCAGACAGAGGCACACAGAGCCTGTGGGAGCCAAGAGACGACACCTGGCCATGCACCGAGCTGCCAGCTACACGGAACCGGAGAATCCAGCAATTTGTGAGTACCTCCAAGGAGAAGTTTCCACTTCTGCTCACAGAAGGGCATTGGGAGGGTGGAGGGTGCCCTCTCATGCACCAGCTGAGAGGGGCACCTTCTTGACTGCTGGCAAAGACCCGGCCAAAGCAATTGGTGCCTGAGAGGTGGTGCTGGCAGTGCCACCATTCTAACTGGCAAAGGATTTCCCAGAGTTACCTTATCCGGAAATCTGACCCTGGTGATTCAGATGTCTGTCCCCAGCGCTGCGCCACAGACCTGGTAAACAAAGCCGCCAGCAAATATTTCAGCTTTGTTTTCCCAATCCAGCACTCTGATCCAAAAAACCACAAAGAAAAATCAGAATAGAAAAAGACTTTGTGAAGTGTTTGGATCCCGAATTTAATGGAGACACAAGTTTCCTACCCTGCCCACCCCCCCTTAAAAACCTGAAGAATACCCTTTTTTGTTGTTATTGTAGTTCTTCCATCCTTATTCATTTGCATTTTTAGGAGTTATTATTTTCTCTTTGCCATTTTACCTACACCTTTTATTAAAAGTTATGATTCATTCTTTTTTTTTCTTTTTTTTCTCTTCTCCTTTCCCGCATTCCTTCAGCCACTGTGGTCATTCCTAGAAACACAGTGACAGCTCTGGGTGTAGTCTAAACAAAAATGTATCTATATTGATACTGTCACCTGCTTTTTAAGCTACTGGTTCTCAACCCTAGAATCTCTTGGGTAAGAACTCACAATACTGAGGAATCTCCCCCAACCTTTTTTTTCCTTTTTTGTTGTGTTCTCTTTTGTTTTGTTGTTGTTTTGTTTCTTTCCCTTTTTAAAATTTGTATCATTGAAATCTCCAATATCTACCACCCTCTTTTCTTCTTAATGCTCTTCTTATTTTCTTAAGTATTATCTAAGTTCATCTAAACTTTGAACAAAAATAATATACCAGTCTATCACCCTAGGTCAATTATCCTTACTCTATACCTTTTATTCATTACTATAATAACTTACATTCCTGCTTTATTCTTTTCCGACCTCCCTTATTGTATTTCATATTATTTTTCTATCTCTGGTCCTCTGATCATCCTTCAACTCTTATAATGCATGGATCTACATTTGAAGGTTGTTGAGCAATGCTATGTATCTAGGTGTTCAATTACATTCTAGGTTAAGAGGCACTTAAATAAAATAGAGATTGGATTGGGGGATTACTGTTTTGGTCATATATTGGTAATGTGTGGTTGTATTAGATTTGTATGTAAGTGCACGAAAAGAAAGAGAGAGTGATATTACATCTAAAAGAGCGAACATCTATAGTCAGCCAACTAAAAAGGTCTATGTTGGGTATATCCGAAAAATTATAACCTTGTTTAGTATTAATCTTGCTCCCATTTTCAAATGGACACAACAAGAAACTCAAGAAAATTGTCAAATCAAGGAATAGCATCTCCCACCCAATATAAACAGGCAATGGAGCCATCAGGGGTGAATCAAGAGGAGAGTATTCCAAGTGCTATGCAAATGCAATTGATAAACATCATTAATGAAAAGTGTGAAAACCTAAAGAAAGAGATAAGGGAGGAAGCCATAGCTAAACAAGCGTAAACCATAAACAAGGTGATATGTGAAAAAGGGGAAGCCATAAAGGAGGCCATAATAAAGGTTTTTCAAAGAAAAATGGATGAATTCAATGAATTCACAACAAAAAGGTGACCGAAATCCAACAAGTGTCCAAAGAGAATAAAACTGCTGAGATTACCACTCAAAGGAAAATCAAGGAGCAAAAGAAATCCATGCATGATCTAAAACAAGAGATGCAAGGCATCAAAAATGAGCAATTAGAAGCAAGGGAGGTGAAGAATAAAGTACAAAGCAGGTTATACAATACAGAAGAGAGAATTTTGGGGGTTGAAGATAATTTAGTTGTTATAGAGAAAGAAGAGAAAATGAGTCAATTCAAATCTAGGAAATATGAGAAAATGCTTTAGGAGGTCCAAAATACAATTAGGAAGCGTAATTTAAGGCTAATTGGTATTGAGGGTGGTCTAGAGAAAAAGGTCAATTGTACTGGAAATATACTTCAGGGAATCATCTCAGAGAACTTCCCAAATCTCCAGAAGGGCAGGCCCATTCAGATACAAGAAGTTTTTAGAACCCCAAACAGACCTGACTAGAAAAGAACATCCCACCGCCACAGTATAATCCAAACTGGATCAATAGAGACCAAAGAAAGGATCCTAAAGGAAGCCAGGGAAAGGGATGAATCAGCTACAAAGGCAAACCTGTCAGAATAACCACAGATTTCTCAGCAGAGACCATGCAAACAAGAAGAGATTGGAAGCATATATGTCATGCCCTGAAGTCAAAAAAACTACCAACCAAGGATACTGTACCCAGCTAAGCTCTCATTCATAATGGAGGGAACAATAAAAACATTCCAGGGAAAAGCTGCAACATTATATAGCAACAAAATCAACATTACAGAAAATTCTTAAAGTTGTTCTACACATAGAAAATCAACACAAATGTAATACAGAGAAAGAAATGGCACCTAAAAGTGATACCATCTAAGTACCACAAGAACTGTCAAGACACAGGGCCTATTGAAAGCTTTCTAAAATGGCAGGAACTAATAAATATTTCTCAATCCTAACTCTCAATATCAATGGACAACTCCCCAATTAAATGACATAGACTATCTAGTTGGATCAAAAATCAAGGTCCATCATTCTGCTGTCTTCAAGAGACACATCTTACCAAAAAACAAACATTTTTGAAAGTGAGAGGTTGGAAGAAATTTTATCAGACTAATGGCCCCCATAAACACGCTGGAGTTGCCATCCTCATGTCAGATAAAATGGACTTCAAACTTAAATTAGTGAGAAAAGACAAAGAAGGTTGCTACATGCTACTAAAGGGGTCTTTCCCCCAGGAGGATATAACCATCCTAAATATCTACACACCTAATCTCAGAACACTGAACTTCATCAAGCAAACTTTACTTTCACTGAAAACATACATAGATTGAAACACACAGATTGTTGGTGACTTAACACACCACTCTCACCCATGGACAGATCAACCAGGCAAAAACTCAACAGAGAAACCTTAGATTTGAACATCTGTATAGACCAACTAGATCTAACAGACATCTGTAGATTATTCCACCCAGCAACAACACAATGTACGTTTTTTTCAGCAGCACATGGAACATTTTCTAAAATAGACCACATTTTAGGGCATAAAACAAACCTGGGTTGAATCAGAAGCACTGAAATTATTCCCTCCACTCTCTCAGACCATAAGGGCATCAAATTAGAACTGAACACCCATCTCCACCAAGGAAAACCCTGTAAGTCATGGATACTGAACAACATATTGTTGAATCACCAATGAATCATCGAGGATATCAGAACAGAAATACAACAGTTTATGAAATTTAACAAATAGGAGCACACAAAATACCAGCTCCTTTCAGGATGGCAATGGCAGTACTCAGAGGAAAATGTATACCTCTGAGTGCCTACAATAACAAATTGAAAATATTGCAAACCAACAATTTAATGTGTCACATTAAGCTCCTGGGAAAAGGGGAACAAACCAACCCGAATTCCAGTAGAAGCAAGCAAATTATTAAAATCAAAGCAGATTTAAATGAATTGGAGTCCAAAAACGCTATAGAAAGAATCACAAACAAGGAGTTTATTCTTCGAAAAAATTAACAAATTGACAGACCCTTAGCAAATCTTTTCAAAAAAAGAAGAGAGCATACCAAAACAAACAAAATCACAGAAGAAAATGGTAATTTCCACAAGAGAAATTACCAAGATCCAGACGATCATGAGGGAATACTTCTCAAACCTTTTTGCCAACAAATTTGAGAATCTAGAAGAAATGGATGAATTTCTAGCCAAATATTAACATACCCACACTGAACCAAGGAAAACTAACCCAACTAAACAGGCCTATTTCAAGCCCTGAAATAGAAATGGCAATTCGAGACCTTCCAACTAAGAAAAGTCTAGGGCCACATGGATTCACAGCTGAATTCTATAAGGTCTTCAAAGCAGTGCTCACACCAATACTCTTCAAGAACTTCAATGAAATTAAAAATGAAGACTCTTTACCAAGCTCATTCTATAAAGCCAGTATAACCCTCATCCCCAAAGCAGACAGAAATTCCTCAAAGACAGAGAACTATAGACCCATTTCTTTGATGAACATTGATGCAATACTTCTCAACAAAATACTGGCCAAACGTCTACAACAACTCATCAAAAAAGTTATACACTATAATGAAAGAGGATTCATCACAGGGAGGCAAAGATGGATCAACATACGCAAATCAATTCATATAATTCAACACATTAACAGGAGCAAGGACAAAAATCACATGATTGTCTAAAAAGAATCAAACATCCCATTAAAAGATGGGCCAAAGACTTAAAGATAGTCTTCTCTGAAGAAGAAACCAAAATGATGTATAGAAACACGAAGAAATGCTCAACAGCTCTGTTCATAAAAGAAATGCAAATCTGAACAACTCTAAGATTCCACCTCACTCCAGTTAGAATGGCCAGGAACAAGAAAACTAATAACAACAGATTCTGGAGGGGATGTGGCCAGGAGGGATCACTACTACACTGTTGGTAGGAGTGCAAATGCATACAACCACTATGGAAAGCAGTATGGTAGTTCCTCAAAACACTGAACATAGGGCTCGCCTATGACCCAGTAATTCCATTTCTAGGCATTGATGCAATTGTCCATAAACAAGGACATAGTATATCCATGAGCACGATGTTCTTTGGAGCACTATTTACCATAGCAAAGCTATGGAACCAACCTAGATGTCCCTCAGTTGATGAGTGTATCAACAAGATGTGGTATTTGTACACAACGGAATTCTATGCTGCTATCAGAAAGAATGACATTGTCCCATTTTTAGGAAATGGACAGACTTAGAAAAAAAAATGATATTAAGTGAAGTAAGCCAGGCTCAAAGGAACATATGCTCAGTGTGTCATAATCTGTAGAAACCTTGGGCTCTCAGCAGAGATTTACAATAGAACAAAACCTAGATACATAAGGCCATATAGTATGACACTAAAGGCAAGGGCCTCCAGGATGTAGAAACAAAAGCCTTCTTATGAATGGTTGTTGTCCTTAATGTACTATGTTACCTCTCATCTCTTTTATTGTCCCTTGGTTTGTCCTGGTTATCAGATATATTGTATATATACACATTTGGATATTTGAAATTGGATCGGGAAGGGAGGAAAACAAAATACAGCATCCATTCATGTTGAAAGCACTATAAAAAATAGGAATAAGAGATACATTCCTCAAAACAGTTAAAGCCATATATGGAAAACCTACAGCCAGTTTCATACTAAATGGTAAAATACTGTAACCATTTACCTTAAAATCAGGAATTAGGCAGGGATGCCCAATCTCTCCACTTCTCTTCAATAAAGTGTTGGAACCCTTAGCCAGAGCAATAATGCAAGAAAAGGACATCAAAGGATCCACAAAGGGAAAGAAGAAATTAAACAATCCCTATTTGCAGATACATTGATCCGCTACTTGAGTCACCCAACAAACTCCACTCCCAAAATCCTAGAATTAATAAACTACTTTAGTAAAGTGGAAGGATACAAAATTAAACTTCAGAAGTCAGTAGCCTTTTTTACACTAACAATTCACAAACGGAAGGCCAAATCAAGAAAATGAACCCATTCACAATAGCCCCCCCCCAAAAAATACTTAGGAATAAACTTAACCAAAGATGTAAAGGAATTATTCAACGAAACTATAAAAGCCTAAGGAAAAAATTAAAGAGGACACTGGGAAATGGAAAAACATCCCATGCTCATGGCTGGGAGAACCAACATAGTGGAAATGGGTATATTGCCAAAATTAATATACAATTTCAATGCAATCTCTATCAAAATCCCAAAGACATTCTTAACTGAAATAGAGTATTCTTAAAATTTTTATCTTATATTTAACTTACTACAAATGACATTACAAAATAGTTCGTTCTGATAGTTCTATACATGTGCACACTACATTTGAACTAAATTTGCCTCCTCTTTCATAGATTTTCTAATAAAGAAATCTAGCTGTGATTTTGAGTATCTACCTCTGTTTTACAGAACTTTTGCAAGAAAACTGGCTGTTTGGTTTTATACAGATGTAGATTCAGCACAAACGTGAATGGATTACAAATAAGAACGTTTGTTATCCAGGCTGGCACTGAGTCCCGACACCCAGCAGTGTGTATTCTTGGGGGAATATATTTTTTGCCAGTCGTAGGGACTGAACTCAGGGCCTGAGCACTGTCCTTGGCCTTTCTCAAGGCTGGAATACCACCACATGAGCCATACCACCACTACTGGGTTTTTTTCTACGTATGTGGTGATTTCTGAATTGGGAGTTTTAATTTCTACTTTACAGATGTTCTGGTAATGAGGGGTCTTAAAAAGAGTACAGAAAATTATTTTTGAATAATTCTAATAATCTGAGATAGTAATGGGGATGAGAGTAAAAGAGAAAACAATCACAAAAGAAATAAAAATACATAACTAAATAACAGATGTTACAGTGGAAATTTTTCATTTAAGATATTAAGATGAAACATTAAAGGCAAACAAATCTGCAATGGCATTATAATCCTCCCATCATTTGTAATATTTGACATCTAATTTTATGCTGTTCTATAAAAATGTTCAAATATACTTATATTAATATTTACCCCTTGCAAAAAATTGTGTATGATTTTCTAGCATATTTACAATGTTAAGGTATTCTCAGATCTCTTTTATACACACTCTTACTAGTAAGTTTGATACTTTCTTGTATATTCTTCTTGTTCATAAATGGTTCTGCCATTGGACAGGATAATTTCATATATCTTTTACAGGTCTGGTGAAATATATTCTCTTAACTTGTCTTGTCTGGGAATATCATTATCCATTTAACCTTCATATTGAAATAACATTTCTACTTGGTACAGCATCTTGGTGAATAGTTTGTAATTTTACCTTAGAGTTTTGCCTTATACTTTTTTAATATTTTTATCTGAATATATGTCTTAAAATGCTCTTCTGTTTCTGAGATTTCTAGTGAAGAACCAGCTGTTACAGACATAGGTGCAGACATAGCTTCCATAAACATGTATACATATAAGGCACCTTGTTGTAGATGTGTTCATGTCTTGGTTAAATACTTGATGAACTTTCAGCTTTAGAGAGGTTATATAAGCATCCTTATCTACACTGGGAATGTCAAATTTTGTCATTACTTATAATAAAAATCATTTCAACTTTTGCTTTCTTAACCATTTAATGAATCTCCTAAACAGAAATGTGTGCTTTTGGAACTAATGTTGTCAGGTTGCTGCTCCACATTTGTATGTTCAATTAGTTCTTCTTCACACTCACTATTTTCTTCTTCTTGGAATATATCATGAGAATGATAATCATTCATTTTGAAATGTGACATATACATACACTTTGTTTAGAGCAAATTCATCCTCCCTCTTGCATTTCTATCTTGCCTCCATTGTTTCCTCTTTAAAAATGTGTTTTTATTTAATACTAATTTTTTCATAATGTGTGTGTATTCACACAAACCCTTGCACAGACGAAGGAAAGAAAAATGATATTTACATCATCTTTACTCATCTATTATTTTCATTCCAGTTTCTCAATTGATAAATACATTAGGAAGACAGTAGTTATCATTTCATTTTACAATGGTGACCATGGCACTGGGATTTCAATGTAAAGCTTACTTACAATTCTCTCTTCTTCCCACATGCTGGAGGCTTCTCACTCTATAAGGAAATACTCAAAGTTGGATGAAAGTGTTTGGTTTCATTAGATAAATAAAAATAAAATTCACTGGCCTGATATATAAATTCTTTTTCTGGTTGATCTGGCAGGTAGAGCTGGTCAATAACTTGGGTCTGCTAGTACAGCTTTCTGTAGACTCTTGCTTAAGTGATACTTTACTTTTGAAAGCTGCTCTAAAAGTGAAGATTTGTTAATTAGCCTGGCCTGCCATATAACCACATAACATAAACTTTGATTCAAAACACAAGAGTTTTCACAGATTGTGTTACTTATTACAAGGGAAAGACAAAAGAATATTTGGTGTCTCTGATGAATTATATAGTATTCTAAACATTCACACACAGAGGCTAAAGGATCATACCTAATGGAGTGGTTGAAAAAGCCATAGGAGCAATGTTCAATTGATCATATAAAATAATATTCTATGAAATTAACTCTAAAAAAATGAGACAACAGCTATTTCAGTTGACATTGTTGCTATTTTTTGTTTTCATTTCCTTTAACCTAGTTTATTCTACATAACCATATTTGTTCTACATAAATGGTAGAACAAAGTTGAAAAGTAAACTGTGTTACTCACTAGACACTATGTGGGAAATGAAGTGTATATCTTGTGGGTGGAGACAGGAAAGAAAACCAGGAGAGAGCAACAAAAGAGGAGAGATGGTTCAAAAAGAATTATACTTGCTATTCACTTCCTGATTCATGTAACTAATCCCACCACATATCAACTCCACAATAACAATAAAAGTTTAAAATCATTAAATAAATAAAAATGTATTATCTGCAGGGCAAAACTGCTGTTCATGAAAGAGTATTTTATGCTTAATACACAGCAGATTTATTGTGAAATGTAAGGTAGCAGGGACTAAGCAAGCTGTTTTTCTTGACTCAAGTTTTATTCTGAATGCCGTTCATAACAAATTCTCTTCATGTCCTTATCTAATCATATATACAAGGATAAGACACAACATTCCCATTTGATCTTAATTGGGAGTAATGTTTTAATATTCCTTGGCAGTGGTGCAAGAATTGTATTCATCAAAATAATAAGTTGTGAAATAATTTTCCTAAATTTCTATACTAATCACACAGGTTAATCTTCAAGAACTACCAGTTTGTTTTGGCCTTGACATTTGCTATTGAAGAGATCAACCAAAACCCTGTTCTAATACATAATTTGACTCTGTGATTTCATATCTGCAATATTCAATTTGGATTTCCAATGGCATTTAAAAATCCCTTCTTTTGCCTCTTTGGGAAGTACAATAGTCTAAACAACTCCTGTATGAGCAACAGCAAGTCTATAGCAGCATTTACAGGACAACCAGGATTAGCATCTGCACAGATAGGAACACTGCTGGGTCTCTACATGTTTCCACAGGTGAGGGTGGGAAGAGTGGGGCAATATTTAAAGGTGTCTAATTTGGTGCCATTTCAGGTGTTAGAAGAGAATTAAAATAAGGACCAGATTTACAAATCTAGCAAAAATTATGATACCGAAGAGTGAGTATTCAAGGAAATGGGCTGAGTATGGTCGCATTCTTTGGAAAGGGATTGGAAATTTAGATCAGACAAAGGGATTATTCGGAATCTTATATCTTATCAATAATTTTCTTTAAAAAGGAAATGGCTTGAAAGTATAAAGATATGCTGGTTTCTTACCCTTGTAACCATAGCTACATAGGAATCATCAAATTAACTAACAAAAAGCAGGTAATAAAGTGTGGTATACCCTTGTAATGTGTTCTAACCTTGAGGGGAAAAAGCAAAGAAACTGCATGAGGTTCTGAGGGTCAGTGGAGCTGTGCTAGCAAACACAAACACACATGTGTGCACACATGCACACAGAAGCACACACACAGGCACAGATACACATGCAGAAGTTATTATGTTGAATGAAGTAAGTCAGGCTCCTATTTTGTAAATATTAAATAAAAACCACGAGCATAAAATCGGATATACATGCAGAACATGGCCAGATGGTGGCCTAGTGGTAGAGTGCTTGCCCATCATCCATGAACACCTGGGTTCACTTCTTCAGTATCATATACCCCCGAAAAAAAACAGCCAGAAGTGGTGCTGTTTTTCAAATGGTAGAGTCTCAGCCTTGAGAAAGCTCAAGGAGAGTGCCCAGGCCCAGGGTTCAAGCCCTAGGACTAGAAAAAATTCAGAGAAATATAAAATTTACATTAATAGGTAAACACAAACACACATATGTATATGATTAATGTGGAAAGTATGTTACATAGGGGTGAAATTGGAGGGCATAATCTCTCCAATCAAATCAGAAACAATATAAAACAAACCAAATACCATATAAATGAGTCATATCTTATCTGAGGGGGGTTGGGGCTCATGGGTTGTGCATGGGGTCAGAAGAATAGGGAATATATATGTTGGAAAATACAACATAATATTCAATGTACATATGTGACAATGGAACTAGGAAAGTCAGAGAATGGTTTGGGTTGATATAGAAGGAAGGAGTTGAGAAATCACAGACAAAGTTCAAGAGACAATGTACAAGCAGAGTAATATGTTGTAGAACTAAAACCCATTTTCATGTTTTTTGAAACCTGAAAGCAAAAGCCAACTTTTGCTTACTTTAACTGATTCCTTAACATGTATCTTCACTGAGATTCTGTTGCTTAGAATTTTTCTCATTCATTCATTATATGGCTTTGTTTCAATATCCTGGACGTCCTTTAAATTAGCTTCATACTATATGGCCTTATGTATCAAGGTTTTGCACTATTGAAGATCTCTGCTAGTAGAGCACAAGGTTTCTACTGATTATGACAAATGAGGGAAACCATTGAGCCTAAGTTCCTTTGAGTCTGGCTTATCTCACTTTATATGATTTTTTCTAAGTCTTTCCATTTCCTAACAAATGGGGAGATGTCATTCTTTCTGACAGCAGCATAGAATTCCATTGTGTACAAATAACACAACTTGTTGATCCACTCATCAACTGAGGGACATCTAGGTTCGGTCCATATCTTTGCTATGGGAAATAGTGCTGCAATGAACATTGTTGTGCTGGTGGATTTAGTATGTCCTTGTTTCTGTTTGATTGGGTAAATGCCAAGTAGTGGAATTGCTGGGTCATAGGGGAGTTCTGTGTTTAGCCTTTTGAGGCACTGCCATACTGCTTTCCATAGTGGTTGAATGAGTTTGGACTCCCACCAACAGTGTAGAAGTGATCCCTCCTGGCCACATCCCCTCCAGCAATTCTAACTGGAGTGAGGTGGAATCTTAGAGTTGTTTTGATTTGCATTTATTTTATGACCAGAGATGTGGAGCATTTCTTCATGTGTCTATAGGCCATTTTTGTTTCTTCTTCAGAGAAGACTCTCTTTAAGTCTTTGGCCCATTTTTTAATGGGACGGTTGTTACTTTGGAGATTAGTTTTGGAGTGATTCAATTTTTTGAGCTGTTGATATATTTTAGATATGAGGCCTTTGTCTATTGTTTGGTTGGTGAAGATCTTCTCCCACTCTGTAGGCTTCCTAATTAATTTACTAGCTATGTCCTTTGGCATACAAAAGCTCTGAAGTTTAATCCAGTCCCACCTATCCAGCCTTTCTCTGATTTGTTGTGATTCTTGTCCTTATTAAGGAAGTTTCGACCTGTGCCAAGGAGACCTAGTGTATCTCCTATTCCTTCCTGTAAAGTTTTCACTGTGTCAGCTTTTACCTCCAGGTCTTTGATCCATTTGGAGTTAATTCTAGTGCAGGGTGATAAAGAAGGATCCAACTTTAGTTTTCTGCAGGTGCTTAACCAGTTCTGCCAGCACAACTTGTTGAAGAGGCTGTCTTTCTTCCATTCTATTTTTTTGGCTCCCTTGTCAAAGATTAGGTGGCCATAGGTCTGTGGTTTAATATCTGGGTCCTCAGTTCTATTCCATTGTTCTTCAGGCCTGTTCTTGTGCCAGTACCAAGCTGTTTTGATAATTATAGCTCTGTAATAGAGTGTAAAGTTTGGAATTGAAATTCCTACAGTGCTGTTCTTTCTGCTAAGAAGTTTTTTTGGTATACAGGGTCTTTTATTATTCCTTATGAAATTTTGAATTGCCTCTTCTATTTCTTTATAGAATTCCATTGGGATATTGATGGGTATTACGTTGAATTTGTAGATAGCCCTTGGTAAGATTGTCATTTTCACAATGTTGATTCTTCCAATCCAGGAGCATGGGAGGTTTTTCCATTTCCTTAGTTCTGCTTTAATTTCCTTTTTTAGGGTTTTAAAGCTTTCGTCAAAAAGTTCCTTTACATTCTTAGTTACCCTAATTCCTAGGTACTTTACTTTCTTTTAGGCTATTGTGAAAGGAGTTGCTTTCCTGATTATTGCTTTGTTCCTGTCACTGTTGGCGTAAAGGAAGGCAGTTGATTTTTGAGGGTTAATTTTATAGCCTGCTGCTCTTCCAAAGTTTTGAATCAGCTCAAGGAGCTTGGGAGTAGAGTCTATAGGATACTTTAAATACAGAATCATGTCATCTGCTATGTTATCCGTCATATACTTTGCTGTCCCTTGGGCATCTCACTTTGTTATCGGATATATTGAATTTATTTGTATTTGGTTATCTAAAACTTGATAGGGAAGGGGGGAAACCAATACAGGGAGTGGGTGGTGGGTGGGGGGAGGGTAATGGATACCAATACATGTGAAAGGGTATCAATATATGTGAATTAATACACCTTCTATCTGGCAAATATCATGTAACCCTTTTATTAATTACAATAAAAATTTATAAAAAAAAAAGAAGCAAAGACTGACAAAAAAAGAAATTTTCTCATTCATTTACAATCCAATTTTCATTCCCTTTAACTTACCTTTGGGTCTTTTGATCATGCTCTTAGTGACCATCAAAAGTTTCCTGCTCTCTATCAGATGGCCTCAAAGGATACATGGATAGCTACGGCCGTGGTTTCCTTATTGCTTCACTTCACCTTGAACTGGGTGGGATTGTTAACTTTACAAGATGAGAATGGTTTGCAGATTGTTCCTGAGTTGAAAGAACAGATGGCCAACAAGAGAGTTTGAATAGCCTTTGAGCTAACTATCCCAAACTATACCCTGTCATTTAAAGTTATGGCACTTTATAACCAGATTAATAATACTTCAGCAAATGTCCTCATCATATATGCTGATAATAAATCGCTACTAAATGTATTGATGTGTATTGAGCAGTATTTAATAAAAGGCAAAGTTTGTATCATGAACTCACAGTTGGATTTAACCACAAGGAGAACATATTTCATGCAAGGTTCATTTCATGTGCCATATATTTTTTCACACCATTCCCCAGAGCTTTCTGGATTCACAGATTTTGTCAAGGCACTTAGCCCTTCCAAATACCCAAAAGAAATGTTCCTTGCTAGGCTGTGATCTCTCTCTTTTAATTGTTCACATTCTGAGTCTGACTGTGCAACATGGAAAAACTGTCCTCATGAAGCTTTCTTGGGTTGGTTGCCTAGGCACATTTTTGTCATGACTATATCTGAACACAGTAACAATATATACAATGCTGTGTATGCTGTGGCCCAGGCTCTGCATGAACTCCTTCTAACCATGGGAAATAGGAAAGGGATAGTATCTTCCTCTGTACAGGTAAGGCCTTCTCTTTTGGATGATTCAAACTATGAGGCAATTCACATCCTAGAGGTATTTCTTACCATATCACATTAAATATTTCAGATATTTTTCCAAAAGTGAAGAAATTATACTTCTGTAAATGTTTGTTAGGCAATCTAAACATGTGCTCATATGCTCTTAAGGAAGAACATGCCAATAACAAGGACCAAATGAATTCCATGTTTTACAAATTCTTTAAGTAACAAATAGACTCAATATATTTGTAAGTAATGTTTTGAAAAAGAAAAATTGTATACAATTCCCTATTAGTTTCTACGGTCTGCTGAACAAAACTAACTAACTACATATATATATATACACACACACACATATATATATATATATATATATATGGGGGTGGGTGTGTATGCATATATATTTGTCAGTGACCTAGTTGCAGTCTACTGTAGGTATTACAATTTTCAAGAACTCAAACTATAGACTCTGATAGAGTTTATGTTTGTGGCAAACTGGAAATAGCTATATGAGAAATGTCTCATTTATGATTATTTATGTGAAATAAGAGTCTCTTGAAAAAATGCTTTCTACTCCTTTGCCAATTGATCAATATTCAGAAAGATTATTTTCACTCCTTCAAAGACTTTCCTCTGGAGTACTTCATTAGATGTTTCTTCTATCCTTGAATTCTGAATCAGAGATTAAAAGCAATCAGGAACTTTGCTCAGTTCAGGTTTTCTAACTGAACCTTGGAATATACTTCACAATAAGATAATGTATCTCTTTCTGAATCAACAGAGGTGGCTTGCATTTAATGGTAATATTTTAACGACATAGAGGTTAACTTTACCCTAAATATATATAGCTGATTGTATGGGAACAAGTGATTTCTATAACGGTAGATATTCAGGTCTGACTATCACAGGTTTGAAGTGAATTCAAGCAGGAATACCTGGACCACTGTTATCTTAATTTATCCACCCCATATCAGGTCTGTGTCCTGGTGACTGATGCCTGTAATCCTATCTAATCAGGACGCTGCCTTGCTCAGATATAAAACTACAGACGAATTTTAAGCCTAACTGTTTGCAAGGTCTGTGAGACTCTGTCAATATATAACCAATAAAATAAGCTTCAGCTCTTGGTCAAATGGTACAGTGCTAAATTTGAGTAAGAAAAGGTCTATTATACTGTCTGGACCCTGAATTCAAGCTCCAAAATCAGCATCCCCCTAAGAAACTGTAAATTTGTTTCTAAATATTTATTTATCAAAAATACAATTTGCATATTTCTTAGCATGTTCCAACCTTGTTATAGGTTATCTGAGGGATCACTTTATGTGTTTGAATGGTTTATTTTGATCTATTTTGTGGAAGTTCATTTAATTGTAGGTTGGTCTGCTACACAGATATTTTTAAGAAAGGAATCATTGAATGAAATCATTGAATTTGTGAGAAAAAGATTCTCCCAGTACAGATACTGGAAAAATAAGAACATAATATATATATATGTGCTTCACATGATCCTAAATAGTGAGCTCTGTGCTTTACCTTATAGCATATTTTTTAATTCTTCCTCCTCGCTCTTTACCATTTCACAGATGAGTAGGAGACATGAAATGACATGAATTCAAAGATACTGCACAAAGATTTACATTCTCAATATTAATTTCTGAATTTTAAAAAGTTCATGTTTATCAGTAGTTCAACAGACTAGAGAACAACCCGATAGCACATAAGACTTTTCGGTCACATGATGTGTAAACCATAACACCATTTAAGTAACGGACTGGATTTATATGTGTAGTAATACTGTCTTTCATAATCCAATTATTTCAAATAATAGAACTTTGGGAGACTTAGGAAAAAGGCTAAACAGATACTGGCACTCATTTGATTTTTTTAGCCTACTCACTCTGCCTGCAGTGAGAGTTGTGCTCCTGGATTCAGGAAATTCTCTCAGAAGGAAAAGGCTGCCTGTTGCTTTGACTGTAATCCTTGCTCAGAGAATGAGACTGCTAATGAGAAAGGTATGTTCTCGGCTTTGGGAGAAATTTATACTCTTGCCTAGTGCCCCCCCAAATAAATGCAAATGTGTGAGAATATTGTGCATTAAGAATCAGTCTTCCTTCTTTTACTTAGTAATTTAATTGTGACAAAGGATGACACTGCTTTTTTTTTGCCGGTCCTGGACTTGAGCTAAGGGCCTGAGCACTGTCCTTGGGTTTTTCAAGGGTAGATCTCTTGAGCCTCAGCAATGCTTCTGGCTTTTTGCTATGTATGTGGTGTACCAATGAATCGAACCCGGGTCTTTGAGCATGCTAGGCAAGCACTCTACCACTAGGACAAACTCCTGGCTCCTAATACTGCTTTTTGAAAAAAATTTAGTGGGTTCTGAATTACATATAAAATTGTCTCTTCTGGAGTCTATTGTATTCATGTTTATTCAACTACTCCATAATTTAAATTTGATCTCTGTCATATTATGTGAAAAACCCTTTTAATTACAAGGGCTCAGTTCTCTCTAAATTATTTTTATATTATAAAGGAAACACAGATCTTCCACAGATTTGTTTCTTGTGGGCAGGTATGTTCTTAAAATAGAGCAAGTGTTGGGTCAGGTTTGATGTAAGAAGAAGCTACAAATGTTGTATATATCGTGAATTTATACCTTCAATAAATGATTGGGTTCTGGGTTCCTTACTGCATGACAGGTGAGTAGCAGAGACAAATATAACTGCAAGGAAGGGCCACAGGGCAAGTATTCATGTTGCACATAGACATACAGGAGAGTGCAAGCTTTCCTATTCACCTTGTTGAGTACACTGTGTTGCGCATGAAAGAATGAGAATTATGATGGAAGCATGAAGATATATAGAGAATTATTGTTAGTTATTAGATATGCAAGACACAACATGCATGCTAGTCATCTCAAGTAAACAGCTTCAGCTTGGATTGTGGCTGTCAATATGAGAACATATTAGATATAAAAATAGTAATGAGCATACCTTATAATATTTAGTAAAAATATTGGTTTGTTAGTAATTATTGACATGTCAATATTATATCTACATAAGGATTTATTAATTTCCTTTTAAATCCTTTAAGAGGGTCTGATTATTATTTGAGTTCTGCACCATATGTGGAGCAATGTGTGAGTTGCCCAGATCATCAGTATGCTAAGAGAGAGAAACAAGTGCTTGCAAAAAGCAACCAGTATCCTAGGTTTTGGAGAGCCTTTCGGGATGGCTTAACATGTATATCTCTTGTTTTTTCTACACTCACAGCAGTTGTTCTTGGGGTGTTTGTGAAACATCAGAACACCCCTATTGTCAAGGGTAATAACCAGGCTCTCAACTACATCCTGCTCCTCTCCCTCATCTTCTGATTTCTCTATCCTTTGCTCTTTATTTGCTGTCCGAACACAGTCACCTGCATTCTACAACAAACCGCATTTGGAGTTGCATTCACTGTAACTGTTTCTGCAGTCTTGGCTAAAATTCTAACTGTAGTTCTGGCTTTCAATGCCACTTCTTCTGGGAGAAGGATGAGGTGGCTGCTGGTATCAGGGGAAACCTAACTTCATTTTTCCCATCTGCACCCTGATCCAAGTTGCTCTTTGTGGAATCTGACTGGGAACCTCTCCTCCATTCATTGACACAGATATACACTCTGAACGTGGCCACATCATTATCTTCTGTAACAAAGACTCCCTCACTGTTTTCTACTGTGTTCTGGAATACCTGAACTCCCTGGCCATGGCCAGCTTCACTGATGATTTCATGGCCAGGAACCTTCTTGACACCTTCAGTGAAGCCAAGTTCCTGACCTTCAGCATGCTGGTAGTTTGCAGTGTCTGGCTCACTTTCTGTCTGTCTACTACAGTGACAAGGGGAAGCTTATGGTGGCTATAGAGGTCTTCTCCATCTTGGTCTCTAGTGCAGGGCTCCTGGGCTGCATCTTTGTTCCCAAATGCTACATCAACTTGTGAAGACCAGATAAAAATTGTCTGCATGGATTCCAGATTATTCAAATGTATAGAAGATTTAGAATAAATCTACTCTGATTTTTTCTATCAAATATGACTTCATATGGTAGGAATCACTTCATTTACTAAGTGACTCTTATGCCTTTGTCTAGTAATTCTACACTCAATAGTTCTAGCCATAACCAGTAAAATTTAAATTTAAATTTGTGTATTTTTGATGCTTTTTAGTTAGTCTGGACTTATCTCATCATTTCCACTACTATATTTTTACTGTTGCCTCTTCTTTTACTTTTTCTTTCATAATTCTTTGCTAAAATGTGTGTTTTCATTACTTGTCCTGGATCTTGAACTTAAAACCTGGCTATCATCCCTGGGTGTTTGATTAAAGTTGGGGCTTTACCACTTCAACCACCAACATCACATTTGGCTATTTGCTGAGTAATTAGAGATAAGAATTTTTCTTCAGGTTGTATTCAAACCGTGATCACCAATCAATAGCTTTCTGAGTGTCTATAATTATAGATATTATTCTATATTTTAAATTACACTAACTTTATGCCTATACTTCACTATGCTGTTTAATCCTTACATACATTTTGTTAGCATTTTCCCCTTAAGAATGCTCTTATATGGACTTATGTATCTAGCATATAGAAACAAAAGCCATATAATGAGTGATTGTTGTCCTTAATGTAGTGTGTTATCTCTCTTCTCTTTTGCTCTCCCTTGGTTATATCATACTGTTACAGTACTTTACCTTGCTATCTGATATATTGTACATACGCTTATTTGGTTATTTGAAATAGGTTAGGGAAGGGGGTAAACAAGGTGAGGGGCAGGAGTGGAGGGAGGGAAATTGGGAACAAGACATGTGAAAGGGTATCAATGTTTGTGAAGTAATGCACCTACCATCTGGTGTATATAATGTAACCGTTCTATTAATTACAATAAAAATATATGTTAAAAAAGATGTTCCATATTTTCATATGCTCAGAATGTATTACATTTATGGATTAAGAGCTGAGGAAAGAATAGACAAACAAAAGTTTGCTTAAACATGGCTGAATACTTCCCTGAAGTATATTTCCAATAACATTGACCTCTTTCTCCAGACCCTCATCAATACCAATTAGCCTTAAATAATGCTTCCTAATTGTATCTTGGACTTCTTGTAGCGTTTTCTCATATTTCCTACATTTGAATTGACTCATTTTCTGTTCTTTCTCTTTAAGAACTAAATTATCTTCAACCTCAAAAATTCTTTCTTCTCCATTGTATAAGATGCTATCAAAGCTATCTACTTTATTCTTCATCTCCTTTCTTCTAATTGCTCATTTTTGATGCCTTGCATCTCTGCTTTTAGATCATGTATGGATTTCTGTAGCTCCTTGATTTCCATTTGAGTAGTTAGCTAAGTAGCTTTATTTTTTTACTGATTTTATAAATTTATATTTTATTGTAATTAATAGAAGGGTTACATTATATTCACCAGATACAACGTACATTTCTTAATAATTATTGCTACCCCTTCTCATGTTTTTCTCTCCATTTCCTTCCCCCACCTGCTCCCATCATCTTGTTTTACCCCTTCCCTATCCTATTTCAAAGAAACAAATAAACATATATGCAATATATCAGATGACATGATAAGATGAGAAATAACATAGTACATTAAGAACAACAGTCACACCTTATATGGCTCTTGTTATGTCTTGAAGGTCCTTTCATTTAGACTCATTCTATATGGCCTTAGGTATCTAGGTTTTTCCCTATTGTAAACTTCTGCTAGGAGAGTCCAAGGTCTATACTAATTATGACAAACGAGGGAAACCATTGAGCCTATATTCCTTTGAGTCTGGCTTACTTCACTTAATATGATTTTTTTCCAAGTCTTTCCATTTCTGTAAAAATGGGGCTATGTTGTTTGTTCTGATGGCAGCATAGAAATCTACTCTGTATAAATACCACATCTTGTTGATCCACTCATCAACTGAAGGGCATCTGGGTTGGTTCCATATCTTTGCTATTATAAATAGTGCTGCAAGGAACATAGTTGTGCTAGTGGATTTAGTATGTCCTTGTTCCTGGATGATTGGGTAAATGACAAGTAGTGGAATTGCTGGGTCATAGGGGAGATTAACTTTTTGAGGAAATTCCATACAGCTTTCCATAGGGGTTGAACGAGTTTACACTCCCACGAACACTGTAATAGTGATCCCTCCTGGCCACATCCCCATCAGCATCTGTTATTAGATTTCTTGATCATGGCCATTCTAACTGGGGTGAGGTGAATCTCAGAGTTATTTTGATTTGCATTTCTTTTATTGCCATTGATGTCGAGCATTTCTTCGTGTGACTATAGGCCATTTTTATTTGTTTATCAGAAAAGACTCTTTAATCTTTGGCCCATCTTTTAATTGGATGGTTGTTTCTTTGGAGATTAGTTTTGGAGTGACTCAATTTTTTGAGCTGCTCATATATTTTACATATCAGGCCTTTGTCCGTTGGATGGTCAGTCAAGATCTCCCACTCTGTAGGCTTTCTAGTTAGTTTGCTAGTTATGTCCTTGGTCATACACAGCTCTATAGTTTAATGCAGTCCCACTTATCCAGGCTTTCTCTGATTTTTCATGTTTCTTGGTCCTTATTAAGAAAGTTTTGACCTATGTCAAGGAGACCTAGTGAATCTCCTAATCTTTCTTGTAAAGTTTTCAGTTGAAGTGCCGATTTTTGATTGAAAAAATAACTCTGACTATAGGAATAAATATAATGGTTATCTCTAATGAAGTGCAGCTTTGTGTCAGAGAGGTAGAATAATAGTAATACTGGTGTGAGAAAGGGATTATTATTAATTAGAATGTATTATTTTAAATAAATTTCTGCACATGGTATCTTTAAAAGTAAAGCAAAATCAAGTAATATGATAATTAAGAATTCAGATATAAAAGAATATCTTTGTGATATGTTTATATAAATTCATATAAAATTTATGAATTATATTTATGTTTATATAATCTGTTGTGATGAAGCAATAGCTACATTCTTTTGGATTATATTCAGAAAAAGTAGGCTAGAGGATACCTTTTGGGTACTGAAAATATTTCACATGCCTCAGTCCAAATCTTTTAGGGAGCAGCATTTAATCATTTCTCATTATCTACATGGCTATTTTGTAAACATTATTTACATACCATTTATAAAATTGTGTATCTCATACATTTTGTTTTTTTATTTTAGTTATGAATGAGTGCAATTGTTTTGTCAAACATGTTTTCATAATTTTTTTTTCGTATTATTTTTTTATTGTATTTAACAAAAGGGTAACATGATATTTGCCACATAGAAGGTGCATTAGCTCTTTGGACATTTGCTGTAGTTCAGTCACATTTTTGTGTGTGGATTCTAGGAATTCATCCATTTTTCTTTGAAAAATCTTTATTTTTTTAATATTTTTTATTGTAATTAATAAAAGGGTTACATGATATTTCTCAGATAGAATGTGCATTAATTCACATACATTGACACCCTTTCACATGTCTTGGTCCCCATTTTCCTCCCCCCGACCCCACCCTCATCTTTTTTTCCCCCTTCCCTCTCCAATTTCAAATAACCAAATACAAATATATCTGATATATCAGGTAACAAAGTGAGATACTGTAACAATATGAGATAACCAAAGGGACATCAAAAGAGATGAGAGATAACACAGCACATTAAGGACAGCAATCATTCATTATATGGCTTTTGTTTCAATATCCTAGGGGTCCATTCAATTAGCTTCATACTATATGGCCTTATGTATCGAGGTTTTGCTCTATTGCAGATCTCTGCTAGTAGAGCCCAAGGTTTCTACTAGATATGATGAATGAGGGAAACCATTGAGCCTAACTTCCTTTGAGTCTGGCTTAATTCACTTAATATGATTTTTTCTAGGTCTTTCCATTTCCTAACAAATGGGGCGATGTCGTTTTTTTTTTGACAGCAGCACAGAATTCCATTGTGTACAAATACCACATCTTGTTGATCCATTCATCAACTGAGGGACATCTAGGTTGTTTCCATATCTTTGCTATGGTGAGTAATGCTGCAACGAACATTGATGTGCTAGTGGATTTAGTATGCCCTAGTTTCTGGATGGTTGGGTAAATGCCAAATAGTGGAATTGCTGGGTCATAGCAGAGCTCTATGTTTACCCTTTTGAGGCAGTGCCATACTGCTTTCCATAGTGGTTGAATGAGTTTGCACTCCCACCAACAGTGTAGTAGTGATCCCTCCTGGCCACATCCCCTCCAGCATCTGTTGTTATTGGTTTTCTTGATCCTGGCCATTCTAACTGGAGTGAGGTGGAATCTTAGCGTTATTTTGATTTGCATTTCTTTTATGACCAGAGATGTTGAGCATTTCTTCATGTGTCTATAGGACATTTTGTTTCTTCTTCAGAGAAGACTTTCTTTAAATATTTGGCCCATTTTTTAATGGGATGGTTGTTACTTTGGAGATTAGTTTTGGAGTGATTCAGTTTTTTGAGCTGTTGATATATTTTAGATATGAGGCCTTTGTCCGTTGTATGGTTGGTGAAGATATTCTCCCACACTGTATGCTTCCTAACTAATTTACTAGCTATATCCTTTGGCATACAAAACCTCTGAAGTTTAATGCAGTCCCACTTATCCAGCCTTTCTCTGATTTGTTGTGATTCTTGGTCCTTATTAAGACAGTTTCGACCTGTGCCAAGGAGGTCTAGTATATCTCCAACTCCTTCTTGTAAAGTTTTTAGTGTGTCAGCTTTTACCTCCAGGTCTTTGATCCATTTGAAGTTAATTATAGTGCAGGGTGACAAAGAAGGATCCAACTTATTTTTCTGCAAGTGCTTAGTCAGTTCTGCCAGCACAACTTGTTGAAGAGGCTGTCTTTCTTCCATTCTATTTTTTGGCTCCCTTGTCAAAGATTAGGTGGCCATAGGTCTGTGGTTTAATATCTGGGTCCTCAGTTCTATTCCACTGGTCTTCAGGCCTGATCTTGTGCCAGTACCAAGCTGTTTTGAGAATTATAGCTCTGTAATAGAGTCTAAAGTTTGGAATTGAAAGTCTTCCTGCGCTGTTCTTTCTGCTAAGAAGTGTTTTTGCTCTGCGGGGTCTTTTATTATTCAACATGAAATTTTGGATTGCCTCTTCTATTTCTTTAAAGAATGACATTGGGATATTGATGGGTATTGCGTTGAATTTGTAGATAGCCCTTGGCAAGATTGTCATTTTCACAATGTTGATTATTCCAATCCAGGAGCATGGGAGGTTTTTCCATTTCCTTATTTCTGCTTTAATTTCCTTTTTCAGGGTTTTAAAGTTTTCATCAGATAGGTCCTTTACATTCTTAGTTAAGCTAACTCCTAGGTACTTCATTTTCTTTGAGGCTATTGAGAAGGGGGTTGCTTTCCTGATTGTTCCCTCGTTCCTATCACTGTTGGTGTAGAGGAAGGCACTTGATTTTTGAGGGTTAATTTTATAGCCTTCTACCCTTCCAAAGTTTTGAATCAGCTCAAGGAGTTTAGGAGTAGAGTCTATATGATTCTTTAAATACAGAATCATATCATCTGCAAAGAGGGATATTTTTACTTCCTCTTTCCCTACTTGGATCCCTTTATGCTTGCTTCTTTCCTTATTGAATTGGCTAGGAATTCTAATACTATGTTAAAGAGGAGTGGAGAGACTGGGCATCCTTGTCTCATGCCTGATTTTAGAAGGAATGGCTTTAGCTTTTTGTCATCAAGTATAAAACTAGCTGTGGGTTTGTCATACATAGCCTTTATTATATTGAGGAATGTTCCTTGGATTCCTATTTTCTCCAGAGCTTTTAACATAAAGGGGTGTTGGATCTTGTCAAATGCCTTTTCCGCATCTATTGAGACAATCATGTGATTTTTGTCCTTGCTCCTGCTGATGTGCTGATTTATATTAATTGATTTGTGTATGTTGAACCAGGTTTGCCTCCCTGTGATGAATCCAGTTTGATCATAGTGTATAATTTTTTTGATAAGTTGTTGTAGACGGTTGGCCAGTATTTTGTTGAGAAGTGTTGCATCGATGTTCATCAAAGAAATAGGGCTATAGTTCTCTTTCTTTGATGAGTCTCTATCTTATTTGTGGATGAGGCTTATACTGGCTTCATAGAATGAGTTTGGTAAAGAACCTTCACTTTCAATTTCATTGAAGTGCTTGAGGAGTATTGGTGTGAGTTCTGCGTTGAAGACCTTATAGAATTCAGCTGTGAATCCATCTGGCCATGGGCTTTTCTTAGGTGGAAGGTCTCCTATTGCCATTTCTATTTCAGTGCTTGAAATCGGCCTGTTTAGTTGGGTCAGTTCTTCTTGGTTCAGTGTGGGTATGTTGATATTGGCTAGAAATTCATCCATTTTTTCTAGATTCTCAAATTTGTTGGCATACAGGCTTGAGAAGTAGTCCCTCAAGATACTCTGGATCTTGATAATTTCTGTCTTGATTTTACCATTTTCGTCTGCAATTTTGTTTATTTCGGTATGCTCTGTTCTTTTTTTGGTAAGGTTTGCTAAGGGTTTGTCAATTTTGTTAATTCTTTCAAAGAACCAACTCCTTGTTTTGTTGAAACTTTCTATACTTTTTTTGGATTCCAAATCATTTAATTCTGCTTTGATTTTAATAATTTGCTTCCTTGTACTGGGATTAGGGTTGGTTTTTTGCTCTTTTTCCAGGAACTTAAGGTGACACATTAACTTCTTGGTTTTCAATTTTTTCCAACTTGATGTTGCAGGCAAACAGACGTATAAAATTTCCTCTGAGTACTGCCTTTGCTGTGTCCCAAAGGAGTTGGTATTTTGTGTGCTCCTTACTGTTAAATTTCATAAACTGTTGGATTTCTGTTCTGATCTCTTCGATGACCCATTGGTTATTTAACAACGTGTTGTTTAATCTCCATGAGTTACAGGTTTTCGTTCGTGGAGATGTGTGTTCAGTTCCAATTTGATGCCTTTGTGATCTGAGAGCGTGCAGGGAATAATTTCCGTGTTTCTGAATCTGTCCAGGTTTGTTTTATGGCCTAAGATGTGGTCTATTTTGGAAAATGTTCCATGTGCTACTGAAAAAAAACGTATATTGTGTTGTTGCTGGGTGGAATATTCTGCAGATGTCTGTTAGATCTAGTTGGTCTATATAGTTGTTCAGTTCTAAGGTTTCTCTGTTGAGTTTTTGCCTTGTTGATCTGTCAATAGGTCAGAGTGGTGTGTTAAAGTCACCAACAATCACTGTGTGTCGATCTATATAGGTTTCAGTGAAAGTAGCATTTACTTGATGAAGTTTGGAACTGTGGATTGGGTGTGTAGATATTTAGGATCGTTATGTCTTCCTGGAAGAAAGATCCCTTTAGTAGTATGTAGTAACCTTCTTTGTCTTTTTTCACCAATTTTAGTTTGAAGTCTATTTTATCTGATATGAGGATGGCAACTCCAGCCTGTTTATGGATGCCATTAGCTTGATAGATTATTCCAACCTCTCACTTTCAAAAAATGTTTTTTTTGGTGGGAGCGTAAGATGTGTCTCTTGAAGACACCAGAATGATGGATCTTGCTTTTTGATCCAAGTAGACAGTCTATGCCATTTAATTGGAAAGTTAAGTCCATTGATATTGAGAGTTAGATTTGAGAGATATTTATTAGTTCCTATCATTTTAAAAGCTTTTATTGGGGTCTGTGTCTTGACCGTTTTTGTGGTACTTAGATGGTATGCTGTTTAGGTGCCATTTCTTTCCCTATATTGCATTTATTTTGGTTTTCTATATAGAACATCTTTGAGAATTCTCTGTAGTGTTAGTTTTGTTGCTACATATTGTTGCAGCTTTTCCCTGGAATGGAATGTTTTTATTGTTCCCTCAGTTATGAATGAGAGCTTAGCTGGGTACAGTATTCTTGGTTGGTAGTTATTTGACTTAAGGGCATGACATATATGCTTCCAGACACTTCTTGCTTCCATGGTCTATGCTGAGAATTCTGGGGTTATTCTGATTGGTTTGCATTTGTAGGTGATTGTTCCTTTCTCCCTGGCTGCCTTTAGTATCCTTTCTTTGGTCTCTATTGATCCAGTACAGATTACAATGTGGCAGTGGGATGCTTTTTCTGATCAGGCCTGTTTAGGGTTCTAAAAGCTTCTTGTATCTGGATGGGCCTGCCCTTCTGGATATTTGGGAAATTCTTTGAGATGATTCCCTGAAGTATATTTCCAATACCATTGACCTCTTTCTCCAGACCAATTAGCCTTAAGTTAGGCTTCCTAATTGTATCTTGGACCTCCTGAAGCGCTCTTTCATATTTCCTAGATTTGGATTGACTCATTTTCTGTTCTTTCTCTAAAACAACTAAATTATCTTCAGCCCCAGAAATTCTCTCTTCTGCATTACCTGCTATCAAAGCTATCTACTTTATTCTTACTCCCTTGGTTCTAATTGCTCATTTTTGATGCCTTGCATCTCGTCTTTTAGATCATGTAAGCATTTCTTGAGCTCCTTTATTTCCTTTGAGTGGTTAGCTCAATAGCTTTATTCTCTTTGGACATTTGTTGGATTTCGGTCGCCTTTTTGTTTGTGGATTCATTGAGTTCATCCATTGTTCTTTGAAAAACCTTTATGATAGCCTCCTTAATGGCTTCTCCTTTTTCACTTATAACCTTGTTAACAGTTTCCTCTTGTTTAGCTATGGCTTCCTCCCTTATCTCTTTCTTTATATTTTCACATTTTTCATTAAAGATGTTTTTCAATTGCGTTTGTAAAGCACTTGGAAGACTCTCCTCTAGGTTTGCCAGTGACTGTTCCGTTGTGTGTTTATATTGGGTGGAGGATGCTATTCCTTGATTTGACATTTGTTTTGAGTTTCTTGTTCTGCCCATTTGAAAATGGGAGGATGGTTAATACTAAACACGATTATAGTTTTTCAGATATAACCAACCTCGACCTCTTTAGCTGGCAGACACTAGATGTTTACAATTTTTGATTGGTATTATCACTCTTTCTTTTTCACACTTACAGACAAGTCTAATACAACCACTGGTCACCGATTTATGACCAAAACAATAAGCCTCTCAATCCAATCTCTATTGTATTTAGGTCCCTCTGGACCTACAGTATCATTAAACACCTAGATTTACAGTATTGCTCAACAGCCATCAAGTGTAGATCATGCATTATAAGGGTTGAAAGATGAACAGAGGACCAGAGATAGGAAAATAGTATGAGAGATAACAGGGGAGGTATGAGGGGAATAACGTAGTTGGGTAAGATTATTATACTAATGAAGAAAAATTATAGTGTAAGGATAACTGACCTAAGTTTATTAGCACGTAGCGTATTTGAGTACAAAGTTTGGAAAGGATTTGATTAAACTTGTGAAAGTAAGAAGGGTAATGAGAAAAATATATCGAGAAAAGAGGGAGGTAGATATTGGAGATTTCAATGATCGAAAATTTTAAAAATAAAGAAAGAAAAAGAAGGAAAGTAAGACAACAAGAAGCACAAAAAATATAAAAAACCATACAGAAAAAAAAACAGAGAAACAAAAAAAAGAAAAACAAAAAAGCAAGAACAACAACAAAAAAATCAATAAAAAAAAAAGAAAAAGAAAATGGTTGGGGGAGGTTCCTCACTATTGTGATCTCTTACTTAAGAAATTCTAGGGTTGAGACCAGGAGATTAAAAAGGAAGTGACTGTATCAATATAGATATCATTTCTATTAAGACTGTACCCAGAGCTGTCACTATGTTTCCAGAAATGAGCATGGTGACAGAAGGATGCGGGAGAGAAAAGAGAAAAAAAAAGTGTAGGTAGGATGGTAAAGATAAAATAAGAACACCTATAAATACAAATGAAAGAAGGGGTGGAAGAAAAAAAGAAAAATCCCCAAAACAAAGAAAAAGAACAAAAAAAGAATCAAAAAAATAAAAATTAAAAAAAGGTATCTTCAAGATATTTTATTTGGGGGGGGGTCAGGGCAGGATAGGATACTTGTGTCTCCACTAAATTCGGGATCAGAACACTTCAGAAAGTCTTTTTCTCTTTTGATCTGGCTGTGAGGTTTTTTGGATCCTATTGTTTGTTTGGGAAAAGGAAGCTGAAAGATTGGTGGGCGGGTTTTGTTTACCAGGCTTGTGGCTGTCACAGGGGATGAACTCCAGCAGCTCTGGAGCCGGATTTCTGGCTAAGGGATCTCTGGGAAATCCTTTGCCAGTAAGAAAGATAGTGCCGCCAGCACCACCCCTCAGGTTCCAATTGTTTTGCCCTGCGTCGTTGCCAGTAGTTAAGATGGAGCTCTGCTCAGCTTTTGGTGCAGGGGCTCCCTCCCAATGCCGATCTGTGAGTAGAAGTGGAAACTTCTCATCGGTGGTACAAATTGCTGGATTCTCTGGTTCCGTGAAGCTGGTAGGTCTGTTCACAGCCGGGTGTTGGCTCTGGGCTCCCGCAGGCTCTGTGTCGCTCTGTCTGCAGCTGACGGGTTACAGCACCAAGAAGCACTGCTGCTCAAATTCAGAAGAGCCACTTTGACTCCGTGGCTGCTCCGAGCGGCTGCAACCAGTCCCCGCTGTCTTCCTTGTGCCGTATGTCTGCCTTTTCCCTCTGTGACTGAGATCTGTGTGTTGCTAAAGCTTACTTAGGATCTATTTGTGGTATGTACTGTCCCCTATGCTGCCAAAACTGGTGTCTTGGCGAGAGCTCAGAAAGACTCCAACTGAACCGCTGCCATCTTCTGCCCAACTCCCCTGAAAAATCTTTATTATGGCCTCTTTTATGGCCTCTTTTTCACATATCACCTTATTTATAGTTTCCTCTTGTTTAGCTATGGCTTCCTCCCTTATCTCTTTCTTCATATTTTCACATTTTTCATTAAGGATATTTGTCAATTGCATTTGTATAGCACTTGGAAAACTCTCCTCTAGGTTTGCCAATGACTGTTCCATTGTCTGTTTATATTGAGTGGGGGATGTTATTCCTTGATTTGACATTTTTCTTGAGTTTCTTCTTCTGCCCATTTGAAAATGGGAGCAAGACTAATACTAAACAAGATTATAAATTTTCAGACATAACTAGCCTTGACCTCTTTAGCTGGGAGACACTAGATGTTCACAATTTTTGATTGGTATTATCACTCTTTCTTTTTGTGCACTTACAGACCAGTCTAATACAACCACTGATAACAGATTTATGACCAAAACAATAAGCCTCTCAATCAAATCTCTATTGTATTTAGGTCCCTCTGGACCTAGAATATAATTGAACACCTAGATATACAGTATTGCTCAACAACCATTAAAGTGTAGATCCAGGCAATATAAAGGTTGAAAGATGAACAGAGGACCAGAGATAGAAAAATAGTATGAGAGATAACAGGGGAATAACGAGGGGAATAACGTAGGAGTGTAAGATTATTATACTAATGAAGAAAAGGTATAGCGTAGGGATAACTGACCTAAGTTGATTAGCAGGTAGCGTATATGAGTACAAAGTTTGGAAAGGATTAGATAAAACTTATGAAAGTAAGAAGGGTAATACGAAGAATATATCGATAAAAGAGGGAGGCAGATATAGGAGATTTCAATGATGAAAAATTTTAAAAAGAAAGAAAGAAAAAAAAGTAAAGTAAGACAAAAACAACAACAAGCACAAAAAACAAAAAAAACATACAGAACAAAAAACAGAGAAACAAAAACCAAAAACAAACAAGCAAAATCAACATCAACAACAACAACAACAAGAAAAAAATAAACAAAATCAAAAAAAGAAAAGCAAAAGAAATAGGTGGGGGAAGAGTCCTCACTATTGTGAGCTCTTGCTTAAGAAATACTAGGGTTGAGATGATCAGATTAAAGAGCAGGTGACTCTATCAATATAGATATCATTTGTATTCAGACTGTACCCAGAGCTGTCACTATGTTTCAGGAACAACCACAATGACAGAGGGATGCGGGAGAGTGCCGAGGCCTACCGGCAGCAAATTGGGGTTCCTGAAATAGGGGGCAAGGACTGGAAAAAAATAGAAGAGAGACAAACACATGGGGTCTGGTAGGTCTGCAGGCCAGGTAAAGACTGCAGCCAATTTTAAAGACAAAACTGGACAAGGAAAAATATGTAACACGAACAAGACAGAGAAGCGGAGACTTTTAAATAACTTCTAATGGCATGCCCTGTTAGCGACAAGAAACTCAAAAGGGGGGTCAAGGCTTCCCTTGACCACCCAGGCCTCTGTTTTAAGCCCACAGTGCACCTTTTTTAAAAAAACAAAAAACAAAAAACTAAAACAAAACACAGACATACAGGGGGTCGGCCGACTTCTACTTACCTCCGGAGGCCTTTGCTTTTCACCTGGGCATCTTTCACAAAAGCGGTTGTTAAGGAGAGGGATGGTAAAGACAAACTAACAAGAACAATTCTTTATCTCAATAGCATACAATTTGTAAAAGAACAATTGTCACATGTTACATTAAATTGTGTAGAGTCAATTGATATGTTAAAAGGTCCCGACATAATAGCAAAAGGAGGAGAAACACAGCTCATATGAATGTGTTGAACAAGTGGATCAGGAGCAGTCCCATTGACATGCACAAATAACTCAGGTCCTTCCCACGTCACAGGAGGGTTGGGGGTGTAAGCCCAGTGAGTTGCTGCTTGGATGGCCACTGTCACTCTCCATAGTCTGAATGCAGCGTTCAGGCAGCCAGCGGGCGTCATTTTCTTCCTGTGAAAAAAAACATACATGCCCACGACCCCAGGTTAGAACAGGAACGGGTCCGTTCTAAGCACCATTTAGGGGATCCTTCCACTTTACTAAGGCAAAAGCACGCTGCTCTCTTTTTTTATGCTTTGTACGCAATAGATATCAGAGGATCTAAATCCTCTCTGTCCACGTGCGACAGAGGAATTGGCAGTCTCCCTGGAAGGTAAAGGCACAAGCACTAGCTGTGCTATTTTTTGTCCTGCTGGGATCGATATTACATGTCTCGGGGCAGAGGCCATAACCTTGATTTCTCCAGTAAAATCCTGGTCAATTATGCCAGATGTAGGTTGTATCCCTTTAAGGGCTGAGCTACTTCGCCCTAACAGCAATCCAGCCACTCCTGGGGGATGGGGGCCGAAGACCCCCGTGGGGAGAGCTTGTATCCCCATCTCTGGGGTCAATACTGAGCAGGTAGAGGAACAGAGGTCCAATCCTGCACTGCCTGTGGTGGCACGGAAGAGGCTGGAGACTGATTTGGGGGGGATGTTAGAAGATGTATTTGTGGCTGAGAAGAGGAAGGGACTGCCCCATAGTTTTGTGGGGCCAGGGGCTGGCCCCTTCTCTGGTATCCCAAAAACAGGCGGCCATTTCGATTTGTTGCTGACTTGCAATCTTTAGCCTAGTGCTTCCCTTTACCACAGCGTGGACATGTGCCAGGTGATGGTTCTTTCTCTAACTTGGCCTGGCGTGGGCATTGTGCCATCCAATATCCTACTTGTCCACAAGAGAAGCAACGCCCTGGGGGTCTAGCAGCCCGAGAATGCTGCTTGCCTCTATATTTTATACATTCAGTAACAGTCTTTCCTTTAGGAGCGGCGGCTAAAGTGAGGCCTTGTACATGGGAGGGTCCTTTATCAGCACACAGTGTAATATAGTCTGTAATTCCTCCCTTATTCCTATGGGGTCTGATAGCCACCCGACAGGCGGTGTTGGCATTTTCATAGGCCATTTATCTAACTATAGCCTTCCTTGCATTCTCATCTTGTACTAGGCAGTCTGCAGTCTCCATTAATCGAGACAAAAATTCTTGATAAGGTTCATCAGATCCCTGTCTAATTTCAACTAGATTTTTATTACGGTTAGAATTTGGTAATTTTTTCCAAGTCTCTTTCGCTGCTGCATTTATTTGTATATAGGCTTCCATTGCATAGCCCAATTGATCTTTGGTGTTTTTATAGGTTCCCGCACCTAGCAACTGATCAAAAGTGTAAGGCAGGTTCTCAGCCCTATTTGCTGCAATTTTAGCTCGACACTGTGCAGTGAACTCTGTTTCCCATAATAAGTACTCTCCCCCATTAAGGCATGCTCTGGCAAGCTGCTTCCAGTCATTTGGGCATAAAATGTCAGCACATGTGGCATCCAATGCTACTTGAGTAAAAGAGGCAGTTGGTCAATATTGGGAGCAGGCACTCTTTAAGTCCCATAATAGTTTAAAAGGAACAACCTCTGCTGGGGTCTTTTCAGGGCCATATACACTATAATAGTCTTGAATTGCTTTCCCTATTCTCGGCCAGGTTTCTAAATTTAGGGATTCCTCCTCTGGAAACCATGGGCATGCCTCCTCGATAAACTGTAGGAAGCTCTCAAGCTGCCCTTGTCCCACCCGTGTTCCATGGGCTTCAAATATGACTCTTAGGACCGGTACATATAGCCTTCAGCCAATAACTTGACCCATAATTTTTACTCCCGACAATACAGCCTCCTGTTCTCTCACTCTCTTAAAATCCTCTCCTAATACTCCTATGAGGCGTCACTCACCACAGCAGGGGTCCTCCTCCTTCGTCCCAGATTTTCAGGGTCCCTGTTCGGGCGCCACTTGCCGGGGCATACCAGTAGCAAATTGGGGTTACTGAAATAGGGATCAGGGACTGGAAAAAATAGAAGAGAGACAAACACATGGGGTCCGGGAGGTCTGCAGGCCAGGTAAAGACTGCAGCCCCATTATATATAAACTCAAGGCTTATATCCCTTCTTGAAACCAGGGAACTTCCAGGTGTTACATTCATATGGTAAATGTCAGGTCATTTAAACAGAATAAGGCCAGAAAACAATAAGAAAATAAAGCAATTGTCTGATGCAAATCAAGGTACATTTTGATTCCACTCTGGCTCCCAACAGGAAAGGAAAGAGAAAAAAAAAGGTGTAGGTAGGATGGAAAAGAGAAAATAAGAACACATAAAAATGCAAATAAAAAAAGGGATGGAAGAAAAAAAAGAAAAAAAACCAAAACAAAGGAAAAGAACAAAAAAAGTTAAAAAATATAAAAGGGTATTCTTCAGGATTTTTTTGGGGGGGGTGGTCAGGGCAGGATAGAAAACTTGTGTCTCCACTAAATTCGAGATCCAAACACTTCAGAAAGGCTTATCCTGTTGTGATTTGGCTATGAGGTTTTTCAGTTCTGATTGTTTGTTTGTGAAAACAAGCTGAAAGATTCGCGGGTGGGTTTTGTTTACCAGCCTTGTGGCTGACACAGGGGATGGACTTCAGCAGTGCTGGGGCTGGATTTCTGGCGAAGGAATCTCTTTCCAGTAAGAAAGATGGTGCTGTCAGCAACACCTCCCAGTTTACCATTGTTTTGGCCAGGTTTTGCCAGTAGTCAAGATGGCGCTGCTCTCAGCTTGTTGGAGAGAGGCTCCCTCCCAATGCCAATCCTCAAGCAGAAGTGGAAACTTCTCCTCGGAGGTACTCACAAATTGCTGGATTTTCCGGTTCCGTGAAGCTGGCAGGTCCCTGCATGGCCGGTGTCGGCTCTGGGCTTGTGCAGGCTCTGTGGGGCTCTGTCTGCAGCCGGTTGGTCTGCAGCACTGAACAGTGCTTCTGCTCAGATTCAGAAGAGCCGCTTTGTCTCTGTGGCCGCTCCTAGCGGCTGGAAGTGGTCCCAGCTGTCTTCTGTGTGCCAAATTTCTACCTTTTTCCTCTGTGTCTGAGGCCTCTGTATCTCTCTAGAGCTTATTTAGGATTGATTTGAGGTATGTACTGTCCCCTACGCTGCCAAAACTGGTATCTTGCTGAGAGCTCAGAAAGACTCACACTGAAACGCTGCCATCTTCTGGGTCAATCACCTATAAAGGCAAGCCAATCAGAATAACCCCAGTTTTCTCAGCAGAGACCATGCAAGCAAGAAGAGATTGGAAGCATATATGTCATGCCTTTAAATCAAATAAATACCAACCAAGAATGCGGTAACCAGCTAAGCTCTCATTCATAACTGTGGGACCAATAAAAACATTCCATTCCAGGGAAAAGCTGCAACATTATGTAGCATCCAAACCAACATTACAAAAAATTCTCAAAGATCTTATACACATAGAAAACCAACATAAATGCAATACAGAGAAAGAAATGACACCTAAACATCATACCATCTAGGTACCACAAGAACTGTCAAGACACAGGCCCTAATGAAAACTTTAAAAAATGGTAGGAACAAATGAATAACTCTCAATCCTAACTCTCAATGTCAATGGACTTAACTCTCCAATTAAAGGTCATAGACTGAGTAGTTGGGTCAAAAATCAAGATCCATCATTCTGCTGTCTTCAAGAGACACATCTTACCCCCAAAAAAACAAATATTTTTTGAAAGTGAGAGGTTGGAATAAACTGTATTAAGCTAATGGCCCCCACAAATAGGATGGAGTTGCCATCCTCATAACAGATAAAATAGACTTCAAACTAAAATTAGTGAGAAAAGATAAAGAAGGTTACTACATACCACTAAAGGGTTCTTTCCTCCAGAAAGACATAAGGATTCAAAATATGTACACACTTAATCCCAGAGCTCAGAACATCATCAAGCAAACTTTACTTTCACTGAAACCATACATAGATCGACACACGGTGTTTCTTGGTGACTTTAACACACCACTCTCACCTATGGACAGATCAACAAGGCAAAAATTCAACAGAAAAACCATAGAATTGAACAAACACATACACCAACTAGATCTAACAGACATCTGCAGAATATTCCACCCAGCAACAACACAATATACGTTTTTTTCAGCAGCACATGGAACATTTTTCAAAATAGACCACATCGTAGGCCATAAAACAAACCCGGACAGATTCAGAAACACTGAAAGTATTCCCTGCATGCTCTCAGACCACAGGGGCATCAAATTGGAACAGAACACCCATCTCCACCAACGAAAACCCTGTAAATCATTGAGATGGAACAACACATTTTGGAATCACCAATGGGTCATCGAAGAGATCAAAAAAGAAATCCAACAGTTTAATGAAATTTAACAATAAGGAGCACACAAAATACCAGCTCCTAAGGGACACAGCAAAGGCAGTACTCAGAGGAAAATTTATAGCTCTGAGTGCCTACAACAACAAGTTGGAAAAATGACAAAACAGCAAGTTAATGTGTAACATTCAGCTCCTGGAAAAAGAGCTAAAAACCAACCCTAATCCCAGTAGAAGGAAGCAAATTATTAAAATCAAAGAAGAATTAAATGCATTGGAGTCTAAAAAAAAACCATAGAAAGAATCAACAAAACAAGGAGTTGGTTCTTTGAAAGAATTAACAAAACTGACAAACCCTTAGCAAATCTTACCAAAAAAAGAAGAGAGCATATCGAAATGAACAAAATCGCAGGCGAAAATGGTAAAATTAAGGCAGAAATTACCAAGATCCACAGCATTATGAGGGAATACTTCTCAAACAATTATGCCAACAAAAATTTAATAACATAGTATTAGAATTCCTATCCAGTGCACTAAGGCAAGATGCAAAAAGGGAAAGAGGAAGTAAAATCTCCCTCTTTTCAGATGACATGATTCTGTATTTAAAGAATCCTATAGACTCTACTCCCAAGCTCCTTGAGCTGATTCAAAACTTTGAAGGGTAGCAGGCTACAAAATTAACCCTCAAAAATCAACTGCCTTCCTCTATGCCAACAGTGAGAGGAACGAGGCAACAATCAGGAAAGCAACTCCATTTGTAAGAGCCACAAAGGAAATAAAGTACCTAGGAATTACCTTACCTAAGAATGTAAAGGACAATTTTGATGAAAACTTTAATATCCTAAAAAAGGAAATTAAAGCAGAACTGAGGAAATGGAAAAATCTCCCATGCTCCTGGATTGGAAGAATCAACATTGTGAAAATGACAATCTTGCCAAGGGCTATCTACAAATCCAACGCAATACCCATCAATATCCCAATCGCATTCTTTGAAGAATAGAGGTGGCTTATCCAAAATTTCATATGGAATAATAAAAGACCCCACATAGCAAAAACACTTCTTAGCAAAAAGAACAGCGCAGGAGGAATTTCAATTCCAAACTTTACACTCTATTACAGAGTTATAATTATCAAAAGAGCTTGGTACTAGCACAAGAACAGGCCTGATGACCAATGTAATAGAACTGAGGACCCAGATATTATACCACAGAACTATGACCATCTAATCTTTGACAAGGGAGCAAAAAAATAGAATGGAAGAAAGTTATCCTCTACAACAACTGGTGCTGCAGAACTGGTTAAGCACCTGCAGAAAACTAAATTTGGAACCTTCTTTGTCACCCTGCACTAGAATTAACTCCAAATGGATCAAAGACCTTGAGGTAAAAGTCGACACACTGAAAACTTTACAAGAAGGAACAGGAGAACCACTAGGCCTCCTTGGCACAGGTTGAAACCTTAATAAGGACCAAGAATCACAACAAATCAGAGAAAAAGTGGATAAGTGGTACTGTATTAAACTGCAGAGCTTTTGTATGGCAAAGGACATAGCTAGTAAACTAATTAGGAAGCCTACGGAGTGGGAGAAGATCTTCACCTACCATACAACGGACAAAGGTCTCATATCTAAAATATATCAATAGGTCAAAAAATTGAATCACTCCAAAACTAATCTCCAAAGTAACAACCATCCCATTAAAAATGGGCCAAAGACTTAAAGAGAGTCTTCTCTGAAGAAGAAACAAAAATGGCCTATAGACACATGAAGAAATGCTCAACATCTCTGGTCATAAAAGAAATGTAAATCCAAAGAACACTAAGATTCCACCTCACTCCAGTTAGAACAGCCAGGATCAGGAAAACTAATAACAACAGATGCTGGAGCGGATGTGGCCAGGGGGGATCACTTCTGCTTTGTTGGAGGGAGTGCAAACTCATTCGACCACTATGGAAAGCAGTACAGCAGTTCCTCAAAAGATTAAACATAGAGCTCCCCTATGACCCAGCAATTCCACTACTTGGCATTTACCGAATTCAGAAAGAAGGACATACTAAATCCACTAGCACAACAATGTTCATTGCAGCACTATTTACCATAGCAAAGATATGGAACCAACCATGGCAACATGGCAAATATCATGTAACCCTTTTATTAATTACAATAAAAAAGAGAGAAAAAAAAGATGAAGGACAGGTGTGGGGGTGGGAATTGGGGACCAAGACATGAGAAGGGATATCAATGTTTGTAAAGTAATGCACCTTCTATGTGGTGAATATAATGTATCCCTTCATTTAATTAAAATAAAACTATGTATCTAAAAATAAAAAAATAAAATTGAGATGTGAGGAGAAAAATACAACAAAAAATGGCTGAATGCATTTTTCAAATTATTTTTAATCACTTTACATTTTATATATATATGTAATTATATATGATAGATATGCATATTTTACTTTTTATGTTATCAATTAGTGTTACAGTTTTTTCATATAACTTTTATGGTAATTAATAGAATGGGTACATGATACTTGCCAGATAGATGGTGCATTAATTCCCAGACATTGATTCCCTTTCACATGTCTTGGTCCCCATTTCCCTCTCCCTCACCTCCACCCCTCATCTTGTTTTCCCCCATTCCCTATCCAATTTCAAATAACCAAATACAAATATATCCAATATATCAGGTAACACAGTGAGTTATTGTAACAATATGTGATAACCAAGGGACAGCAAAAGAGATGAGAGATAACATACTACCTTAAGCACAACAATCATTCATTGTAGGGCTTATGTTTCTATATCCTACAGATCCTTTCATTTAGTGTCTTTCTATATGGACTTTTGTATCAAGGTTTTGCTCTGTTGCAAATCTCTGCTAGGAGAGGACAAGGATTCTACTGATTATGACAAATGAGGGAAACCATTGAGCGTAAGTTCCTCTGAGTCTGGCTTACTTCACTTAATAGGATCTTTTCTAAGTCTTTCCATTTCCTAACAAATGGGGCAATGTCTTTCTTTCTGAGAGCAGCATAGAATTCCATTGTGTACAAATACCACATATAATTGACCCACTCATCAACTGAGGGACATCTAGGTGTTCTTACAGTTTATACCAAGAAGACATTGTATTTCCAGTACATTATTATTAATTATTTTAAACACATTGAATTACTGTGTTCTACATACTTAAAGAAACTTATGACCCTTAACACATATAATTACATAATGGCAGCCTTTCACATTCATTTATACATTGCACTACACACTTATTCACATTGTACTTTACTTCTCACCTTTGTGTTACTAATAGACATCTATTACATTAGTTTTATACTGGAAATATAATAATGTGGTTGTCAAAAAACCCATTGTGTTTATGTTTGTTTTAAATGGCACACTACTAAGCACATATTCCTAAATTGTTAGCATTCTTATTAAATATATGGTGACAATATTTCAGTTACTACTGAAGTTCATAATTTATTTTCTGATTTATTTTAATAATTTATCAAATGGAGTTGGATTATTATTCATGAGTAAAACAGTGATGTCTCATTTAGTAAGAATCAACTCATACTCATCAGAACACATGAATTTCCAAATGCCCACTATTCATATGTCAGTATGCATGTTGGCCATCAGAAAGGAAATAAGGATATCAAGAGATGATGCTTTAGATGTGATAATTGAGCATGAACCCGAACCCTAACCTTTATCCTAACCTTAACTGAAACACGGACCCTAACATTAACCCTAATCCAAATCCTAACCCTAACTCGAACAACCCAATCCCTAAACATAACACTAACCATAACCTGAAACTAACCCCAACCCTAACCTGAAACCTAACCCTAAATCTAACCTGACCCTAACCCAAAACCTAACCCTAAACCTAACACTAACACTAACCCAATCCTGAACAGAAACCCTAAGCAGAACCCTAAGGCTAACCCTAACCAGAATCCTAACCCTAACATGAAACTTATCCCTAACATGAACAACAAACCTAAGCCTCACCCAAACCCTAGCCATAACCCTAACCATACCGGAACCCAAACCAGAACCCTAACCCTAACCGAAACCAAACCCGAACCCTAACCGGAACACTATCCCTAACATGAACCCAAACCATATCCCTAAAATCAACCCAAAACTAACCCTAAAACGAACGTGTACTTGAACAGAAGCCCAAACCCTAACACTAACCCTAATCTTAACTGTAATCTGCAAACTAATTCTAACCCTAATGATAACCCTAACCCTATCCTGATACTGAACCCTAACTCTAACCCTAAAATAAACTCTAACCTGTATCCTAATCCAAATACAAAGATAACCCTAACCCTAAACAGAAACCTACACCGAGTCCTAACCCGATCCAAACTTGAACACAATTCCTATCCCTAAACCTAATTCTAAGCATAAACCTAATCAAAAGGCGAATCATAACCCTAATCTAACCCAAACATGAGCCCTGAGTCGAACCCAAAACCAAACTTAAACCAAAACCAAAATCTAACTCTAACCTAAGACGAAACTGAAAATTAACCCCAAACATAAGCCAAACTCTAATCCTAACCCTAACCTTAACCCTTACCCAAACCCTAAACCTAGCACTATCCCTAACTTGGACCCTAACACTAACCCTAAAACAAACCCAATAAAAAACCCTAACCCTAACTGGAACATGAACCCACACCCAACCCTAACCATAATCCTAACCATAATCCTAATCCTAACCCTAACCAGAACCCTAAACTTACCTGAATCCTAACCTGTACCCTAAACTGAACACTAACCCAAACCTTAAACCTATCCCTAACCCTAAGCAGTCCCCTACCCCTAAGCCGAACCTGAACCCGAACACGACCCTACCCATAACCATAACCTGAACCCGAACTTAACCCTACCCTAACAATAATCCTAACCCTAATCCTAACCGAAGTGTAACCTTAACCAGAGTCCTAACCCTAACCCCAACCAGAACTCAAATATGAAACCTAACCCTAACACTAACTGTAATCCTAAATTGCATCCTAACACAGCATCCTTACTCTAACCCAAACCCTAACCTTGCCAGAAACCAAAACCAAACCCTAACCTGAAAACTAACCCTAAACTGTACTCTAACCTGAAACCAAATGCTAACATAAAATCTAACCCTAACCTTAACCCAAGCCTTAACCTAAACCCTAATCATCAGTGGAAACCTTACTCTAAACCTAACCCAAACTTGAACCCTAACTCTAAACAGAACCCTAAACCAAACCCTAAACCTAAACCAAACCATAACTCTACACCTAATTCTAAATCTAACCGTAACCACAACTCGAACCCAAACCGAACCCTAACCTGAACACTATCCCTAACCTAACATGAAACCTAACCTTAACCTGAACACCAAACCTAACCCAAACCATAATTCTTCCTCTAAACCCTAAACCTAACCCTACCCCTAAACCAAAACCAACACCGAATCCTAACCATAACCCAAACGTGAACCCAAACTAATCCTGTCCCTAAACCTATGGATAACCCTGATCTAACCTGAATCCCAAATCTAACCCTAACCATAACACTAACCAAAACTAAATCCTTACCCTAATCCTAACAATAACCTAACGATAAACTGTACCTGAACCCTATCCTGAACCCTAACCCGAACCAGAATCCTAAAACTAACCATAACCCTAACCTGAGTCCTAACCCTAACCCTAAACTGAAACATATGCCAAATCCTAATCCTAGCTCCAAACTTAATCAGACCTGAACCCAAACCCAAACTTAACCAGAACAGTGACCCTAACTGTGATCCAAACCCTAACCAAACTCTAACCCTAACCAAAACTGTAATCCTATCCCTAACCTGACCCCTTCACCACACACTAAAGCAAATCCTAAACCTGACCCAACCCTAACCCTACTATTAACCCTAACCCTTACCGTAATATGAACCTGAGCCTGAACCCTAACCCTAACTCTACCAAAAGCCAAACCCTAAAGCGAACAGTAACATGAAAACTGTCAATAACCCTAACCTGAATCTGAACGCTAACCCTTACCTGAAGTCTAACCCTATTCCAAATGCTAACTCTAACCTCAACATGAATCCAAACCTGAAAACCAATCCTAACCTGAACGCTAATCCTAACAGTAACCATATACCTAACCCAAACCCTAACATGAAAACTATCAGTAACTGTGACCCTAACACAGACCCTAACCCTAACCCAAACATGAACCCAAACCCCAAACCCAACCTTAACCTGAACCCTAACCCCAGCCCTAGCCCTAACCTGAAACTGAAACCTAAACCCAAACCTAACCCGAATCCTAACCCTAACCGCAACCCTAATAGGAAACCAAAATCTAACCCTATCCAGAAATAAACCCTAACCCTAACCCTAAACTGAACTCTAATCTTAACCCAAATCAGAACTCAAACCCTAACACTACCAGTAACCCGAACCCTCAACCTAAACCAACCCTGAACCCTAACCCTAAACAGAACCAAACCCTAACTCTAACCTAAATCTGAAGACAAAGCCGAATAATAACCCTAACCTGAAACCTACCTACAACCCCAACATAACCATAATCTGAAACCTAAACTTAACCCTAAACAGAGCCCTAACCCTAACCTGAACACTAAACCTAAACCTGAAATCTAACACTAATCCAAACCCTAACCTGAAACCTAATTGAAAACCTTACCATACTCTAAACTGTAACCTATATAACATCCTAACTATAACCATAACCCTAACAGGAACCTGAAACTAACCACCCGAACCCGCATTAAAACCCTAATGCGAATCCTAAGCCTAACTGAACCCTAACCCTAACTCTAACCTAAACGGTAAACCTAACTCTAACACTAACCCTAACCCCAAACAGAAGGTAAATCCTAACCCTAAAACTAACCCCCTTCCCAACACCTAACCCTCACTCTAACCAGAACCCTAACCTGAATCCTACCTCTAACCCTTAACCTAAGGCTAAACTGAACCTCAACCTTAACCCTAACCCTAAACCAAATCCTAATCCTAACAATATCCAGAACCCAAATATGAAACCTTAACTTAACTAGAATCTGAAGCATACCCCTAACCCGAACGATAACACTAATCCTAACCCAAAACCTAAACCTTGTCTGAACCCAATCCTGAACCCTAAATCTAAACCTACTCCTACCCCAAACACTAGCCATAATCAAAATTAACCTGAACCCTAACATAACCCTAACCTGAACTTTAACCCAAAAACTAACATAAAACGAAACCCCCAAACAATAACCCTTCCCCTAATATTAATCCTTACCCATACCCTAACCCAAAATCTATCCCTAACTATAACCCAAACCCCAAACCTAACCTGAAAGCTAACCCGAATGCAAACCATAATCCTAACCCTAAACATAACCTGAAAACTAACCCTAACCCTAACCCTTAACCAAAACCTACACTGAAACCTAACCCTTATCCCTAACTTGAACAAAAAACCCTAATCCTATCACTACACCTAACTGTAAATTTAACTGTGTATCTAATGTTAATCCTTCTCTAATACCTATCCCAAACCCAAAACCTAACCCTAACGCTAAACTCAATCCAAAACCTAACCAGAATCGAACCCAAAACTTACACCCAACCTTAATATTAAGGTAAACTGAACACTAACCAAAAATCTATACCTAACCATAATACCGATTCAAACAGTACTCCAATCCTGAACCCTAATTCTAACCATACCCTAAACCTGTCTCGAACACTAACCCGAACGCTAATCTGAATCCAAACCTAACCCAAATATGAACCCTTACCCAATACCTACACCGAACCTGAAAACAGACTAACCCTAAACCTAACGTGAATACTAACCTGAACTCTCAATCTAACCCAGACCCGAACACTGTCCCTAACCTTAACCAAACAGGAGGCTGAAACCACAAACTCTACAACATTCTGAGAGCCTACTGGCCCTTGCCAGAAAAGCCAGCCTCTGGTGATTCCTGAGCTCTGAGGAACACAAGTGTGGCCCACACAAGGAGACAAGGCACATCTTCTACCAGGTGGACAAGGATCTGCTCTGTGCCCAGTGCTCCCTCTCTCAGGAGCAAGAGTCTCACAGCCACCATCCCATGGAAAGGGCTGCTGAAGAGCAGCAGGATGCCATTTGCAAGCTGATACCAACCATCTGGAACAAGATACAAGGAAAGCAGAGGAACACAGACAAGAACAGGAGACTAATCATCCAGTGGGTTTGCTATGTGAACCTGTACCACCAAGGAGGTTTTTGCAATGTTAGATCAGGAATGTCAGAGAGACTTCTCAGCCAAGGAAGACAGGTTTTAGGGCAACTCAGCCAAATGGAGACCCAGATGATTCAGAAGAGGTGCCAGCTAAGAGAAACCTACCAGGAGCTGATCTAGACGTACCAGAAGGGAGACCTGGAACTTCTCCTGGCTGTCAACTTGACACTGGAGAGTTGTAAGGGAGTGCTGGCCTTTATGCCTGGCCCTCTGATGCCACAGCTCAGTGCTCTTCCAGTCCCTGGAACACTGGAGAGACTCAACAAGTACCAAGTGGGCACTTCCTTGCGAGAGGCTGCCTACAATGAAGATGAGCTGCACGCTCCTCCACAAGAGGTTGGAACCACCTGTGGAGATGTGCTTGGGAATCCTACTGAACACTCCATCGACTCTACCGCATTTGGGGCCCAGGTCTTCAGCTCTGTTAAACATTACTGGGAGCTCATTGCCAATGGTTCTTTCACCTGGGCTGTAGGAGTCTGCAGGGACTCGGCGTTGGGGAGAGAACTCCCCATGGATATATGTCAGGACATCTTTCTTCTCTTAAGTATGAAATCCAACAGCTATTACAGTCTTTTCACCACTTTTCCACTTATGTCTCACTACATGGAGATTGCGTCTGGACCTAGTTGGGGACTTCCTTGACCTGGACAGTGGGAGCGGGAGCTTTTGGAATTTCGAAAAGAGTTCCCTTATCTGGAGATACCCTAATGACACTCTGCAATTTCCGGTCAGGCCCGTTTTTCACAGGGGCAACCCATTGCAGTGAGTGGAGAGCCTTTCCAGGTGTTGGGAACTCCGCACCCGAGAACCCGTCTCACAGGTGTTAGCCGTGCCAACTCAACCAACAGGTAAGCCAGGGGCTCTGTGGCCTGTCATCTCAGCTATGGGGAAATGGTGAACAGGAAGATCACAGTCCAGAAAAGACCATGCCAAAACACAAGAGCCTCTTCCAAAAACAAAAGCCAAAACAAAGTAACAACAAAACAACAACAATCCCCACCCCGAAATGAAACCAAAAACCAAACAATGAACGACTCCTCCCCCACAACCCTAAACAGAGAAACAGCAACAACAAAGGAAAAAGAAAGAAAACCGTAACCACAACCAAAAGAAGGAAACAAGTATGCAAGGAAAGACAGGCTCCAGTCCTTTGGCCCAGTGCAATGGAGTGCTGGCCTACCTGGATCCCATTCCTTGCTACCATTTTATTTGACAAAGCTGACTGAGATCCTCCTGTTCACGCTTTCCCCATAGCTGAGATGATGAGCCCTAGTGCTCCTGGCTTCCCTGTCTATAGAGTTGGGTTGTTGGTAACTCTTGAGATGAGGGCAGGGCTCAAAGGGTGAAGACCCTGCCCAAAAGAGGTTCCTAAGGCATTCAAAAATATACTGTAGGAGGATGCCCAAATAACATGAAATACACTCCCTCAGCTATTTTGTGTAAACATGGGGTACAATGGATGTTTCCAGCCAGCTTGCCCACCTTGGGTGTTTAAGTCATAAAGTGAGAGACGCAGAGAAATGAGTTGGTGGAGGAAAGAGGATAAAAAATGGTTTGGGCAGGGATGTCTCAAGTCTGAACATCATAGTTACACAGGAGACTGAGATCTGAGGATTGCATTGAAAAGCCAGTCTGGCAACAACAGGAACTGAGGCTCTCACCTCCAAGTAATCATAAGAAAATGGGAAGCTGTAATGTGGCTCCAGAGGTAGGGCAGTAGCCATGAGCTGAAGATTTCAGGGTGCAAAGAGTTCAAGCCCTATAACCCACAAAGCAAGAAAGGAAGCAAAGAAACCAGACAAGAAAAAGGACAAAAAGGGAAGAAAAGAAACATTTTAGCCATGGCGTCAAACCTCACATTCACTGAAAATTCACCTGAAATTGACAGGGTAGAAAGAAGTTGTCAGAACCATTTGCATGAAGAAGGAATTGAAAGGTGCTCCTGATGCTGCAATGTAAATTCCAGCACCTATTGATAATGTAAATCAAGTTGTCTGGAACAGGTGCATCGCTGAAAGCCCTTCAGGGGACCCCGCCCCTCTCAGCATAAATAAGAGTGCTGGTTGGCCTCTCAGGCCTCTGAGAGAAGGGACCAGCCCAGCGAGACCGACTGCATTGGGAGCTTGGATACCGCCGCTGAGTGTGCGATCAGTAGGATCTTCTCTTTTCATTCTTGTTGAACGTTGGTTTGGTCTTTTATCTGGTCACTTGGTTGATTGGTTCACTCGTTCCTTCGGTCATTCTGTCGGTCGGTCTCGGGCGATTGTTGGGCTAGCACCCAGGCCTGAGGGCTATCCCTGAGTTCCACTGGGCTCTGGACTAGCGCTGTGCCACAGCGCTGGGGATGATTACCGAGTGGTTGTTCGGAGGGAGGAGAGAAGGGGGTCAGGCGTGCTTTCCTGTGAAGGCAGGCCAGGAAGCAGGACCTTCAGATCTCAGCCCGCGAGTACCTGAGATCAGCGGTGTGAGCGTGTGTTGCCCAGCTCCCGAGTTTCAACTATGGATGGCGAAGCTCTGCAAGCCTTCCAGAAGGAGCTGAGCTGCGCCGTCTGCAGAAATACCTTCCTAGACCCAGTCACCATAGACTGCGGCCACAGTTTCTGTCGACCTTGTCTCAGCCTGTCCTGGGAAGAAAGGAAGACCCTTCCTAGATTGTGCCCTGACTGGCGGGAACCCACCCAGAAGGGAGAGCTCAAGAATCACGACGTTTTGAAGAGCCTGGCATCCCTGGCCAGAAAAGCCAGCCTCTGGCGATTCCTGAGCTCATAGGAACAGAAGTGTTGACCACACAAGGAGACAAGGCACATCTTCTGCCAGGTCGACAAGGACCTGCTCTGTGCACAGTGTTCCCACTCTCATGAGCAAGAGTCTCACTGCCACCATCCTGTGGAAAGGGCTGCTGAAGTGCAGTGGGAGGCCATTTGCAAGCTGATGCCAACCATCTGGAACAAGATACAAGAAATCCAGAGGAACATCCACAAGAACAGGAGACTCATCATTGCTGGGAACCATACAGCGGTTGCTATGATATCCAGAAACTAAGTTTCTTTAAGCTGAACTTAGTACCTGTAAGACTCTGTAACTGAAAGAATTGCTGATTGTTTCAACTACCCCTTCCTTGACCACCCAACTGCAATATTCTGTAAGCTAAAATAACTTGATTTATGTATCTTGTTTGGCAAACACTTTGACTACCTCCTGATTCTCTCCCCAAGTTTGTTTCAGGTACATGTTGTATAGGGATGGTTACTCAGCAATATCACTAGGCAACCTGATTGCCTCAGTCACCTTTCTGGTAAACCTATATCTTCTGCTGTTCAAAAATAATGATTGAGAATTTGATCAGAATACTGTCTTGGTCTCCTTTCTCATGACTGGTTTGTCTCTCATTCAGGTCCACTCCTCCTTGAGCTCTAGTTGACTACCCTGGAAGCCTGGGCAAGTGGTTCCCAAAATGGGGCTGAAGGCACAGAAAACTGAGGTGAACGTCGCTAGGAAATCTGGTTGTTTTCTTTAGTTCACCCTCTTGTGTAAGAGGGGCTGCATAACGGCCATCACAGAGGAACTCATTGGCCATACCGGCCCAGGAAGGTAAGAGAAGACCCCAATATGGACCACGAGAGAAACCATCTGTGACACAGTCCCAGGAATAAGTACCACCACAGAGAGACCCACCTGTGGCACAGGCCCAAGTAAGGTTGGGAGAGCAACGATTATGTGACAAACACTTAGTAAGCATGAGTTGTTTATTCAAGGGCTTAAAACCTCACTCAAGGCCCGAGGAAAAAGGGTTAAGAAAAAAGATTTGGTAGATTTCTTTATGTTTCTGGAGGATCTTTGTCCTTGGTTCCCACAAGAGGGAACTATAGATGAAAACAGATGGCAGCGTGTAGGTGATTGTCTTAAAGACTTTTACCTCAATTTCGGCCCCCCAAAAAGGTGACTATTCAAGCTTTCTCCTATTGGAACCTCCTAAATGAGGTCCTGCAGGTGCACCACTATCAAGCAGATGTCTCTGAGGTAGTGAAAAATGGAGAAATTTCCTAAAGGATAAATGTAAGGGAAGCCAGTCTTCTCTTCAAAAAGCATCTTCCAAAACTTCGAATCCCCTCCTGCCGCTTCTCCTTGTCCCTCCGTCTCCATCCCTATGCCCACAAATAATATTGGTGCAAAGCCCCATAAGCGAAAATGCATTTATCATGTTCTTTCGGGTATACACTTTGGTGATATTGGTGGTGATTTCCTCTCCCCAGAAGAGGAAGCCTCACTAGAGGAAAAGGCCGCCAAATATCATAACTCTGATCAGCCTCCAACAGCCTCCCTTTCAACCAAGCCCCCATCCTATAAAACAGCCCCTCCCTTCTGTGCTCCAGCACTTGCCTCTGCGCCCATAAATGATTTGACAGAAGTTACCCGACAAGCCATTTTAAGAGTTTCTAGAGAAGCCCAGAGCTTAAAAACTCATATTCAAATTAAAAAGGAAAAGTCTGTCTTGCTTAAACAGCCTTGATAACTAGATATAGAAATAAGTTCCTCATCCAATAACTCACTGAAAGCTAAGACAAAGGATAGACGAACTCTTCATGTCTTTTCCATAACTAGATCTCAGGTAAAGTCTGCCAAGAGCCCCCTAATGAAACAGAAAACCAAGGAGACAGTTAAGGGAAAGAAAAGGAGGAAGAGGATGGGGAGGAAAAGGTGCCAGTTAGTAAAGAATCATCAACCTCCGGAGAAGAGAAAGAAAATAACCCCCTAATTATTAAAGCCCAAAAATATTGTCCTTTAAAATTCAAATATATTAAGGAACTTAAAAGCTCTGTCTCCATGTATGGCCCAGTTGCCCCCTTTACTCTCTCTCTTTCAGAATCCATGGGTGAAGACTGGCTTACAGTAAATGACTGGGGAATGCTAGCTAAAGCTGCACTTAGCAGAGGCCAATATTTTTCATGGAAGGCTGATTATGCTGAAATTCGTCAGGACATTGCACGTCGCAATATGACTGCTACAGGTCCATCTAAGACATGGAACCCAACTAAGCTATTAGGACAAAGCCCCTATGATAACAATGAAAAACAAGGCAAATTTCCCCCAGGGCTACTTGTTCAAATTCAGCATGCAGCCCTTCAGGCTTGGAAGAGCCTCCCTTCTCAAGGGTCGGCTGTATCTTCCATAGCAAAAAGAAGGTGGCTATTGGAGCCAACTTCAAAGATTTTACCCAGGGACCCAAGGCTAAGACATTCTATAACTGCAAATAACCTGGTCATTTTTTGCAAGAGTGCCCAGCTCCTAAGGCAGAGCGGCCTCCCCCTTCACCAATTTGTCCCCGATGCAAACGAGGAAAACATTGGGCCTCGGAGTGTAAGTCCAAAACTGATAACCAGGGAAAACCATTGCCCCAAAACAGCGAAACTTGATGAGCGGCCGACCCCAGGGCCCCAAGCCAACACTGGGATTGAACCCTGGGGCTGTCAGGTTCGTCCCCCAATCTCCAGCTCATCTAATGTCATCTCCCTCATGTAAGCAATGCCAGGTAGAGCAGGACTGGACGTCTCTGCCACCTCCCACTCAGTATTGACTCCTGATTCTGGGACTCAGATCCTTTCCACTGGAATTTTTGGCCCTTTGCCCCCAAAAACATTTGGCTTAATTTTCGAGCACGGAAGCTCCACCATCTAGGGTCTTAATATTTTACCAAGCATTATTGATAATGATTACACTGGGGAAATCAAAATAGTGGCAACTGCTTCTCAAGGACCTACAACTATTTACCTTGGCGAGAGGATTGCTCTATTGGTATTGCTTCCTCTCATTACTGATAACCCCAGTCACAAATGCCGGAGAGGCAGTCATAATTTTGGTTCCTCAGATACCTATTGGGTACAGGAAATTACACATAAGAAACCTTTATTAAAGGTAAAATTAGATGGAAGGATTTTTGAGGGCATAATTGATACAGGAGCAGAAGCTACTATCATCTCCATTAGGGATTGGCATTCAGCCTTTCCCCTTAATCCTGCCTTGCCCCTTAACCCTGCTATCACTCACTTAAAAGTAATAGGACAGACTTCTAACCCTCTTCAAAGTTCTAAAATTATTTTGTGGGAAGATGAGGAATGAAACAAAGGCACGGTGGAGGCTTATGTAGTCACCGGCCTCCCAGTTAACTTATGGGGTAGAGACATTCTTTCTCAGATGGGACTCATTATGTGCAGCCCCAATGAATTAATTACACAACAGATACTTAATCAAGGATATCCCCCAGGTCAGGGGCTGGGAAAGAATTCTCAGGGTCTTATGGTGCCCATCCAGGTGGATGCTAAGGCTGCTCACGCTGGCATAGGCTATAAAATTTTCCTTAGTGGCCATTGACATGCCTGTACTCCATGCAGACAAAAAAGAACAGAGCCTGTGTGGGTTGATCAGTGGCCTCTAACAATTGAAAAGTTGACTGCAACCACAGCATTTGTACAGGAACAGCTTGCTGCAGGCCACATTGGCTCTACTACTTCCCCTTGGAACACACCCATTTTTGTAATAAAAAAGAAATCAGGAAAGTGGAGACTTCTTCAAGATCTGAGGGAAATTAATAAGGCCATGATTCCCATGGGTGCCCTTCAACTTGGCCTTCCTACTCCGGTTGCCATTCCCAAGGGATATTATGCAATTGTTATTGATTTAAATGATTGCGTTTTCACCATCCCTTTCCATCTGGAGGATCGCCAATACTTTGCATTCAGTCTACCAGTAGTGAATTTCAAAGGCCCTATGCCTAGGTTTCAGTGGAACGTTTTGCCCCAGGGGATGGCCAATAGCCCTACATTATGTCAAAAATTTGTTGCTCAGATTATAGATCCATTCAGATTAAAGGATTCCTCTCTCTATGTAATTCATTATATGGATGATATTCTTCTTGCTGGACCAGATGCTGATTGCCTTCTCCATTTTTCTCACCAACTATCAAATGCTCTTACCAGTGCAGGTCTTCAATTTGCACCAAATAAGATTCAGTGAAAACCTCCATATCTATTTTTAGGCTTTGAGCTTTTTTCCAATAAAATATTATCCCAAAAATTCAACTTAGGATTAATCATCTTAAAACCTTAAATGATTTCCAAAAACTCTTAGGTGACATCAACTGGCTCCGCCCCTATCTTAAACTGACTACGGGTGAGCTTAAACCCTTGTTTGATAGTCTTAGAGGAGATTCCGACCCCCTTTATAAATGCTCTTTGGAAGCTCCTTCTCAAGAAGCTCTCTCCAGAGTAGAGGCAGCCATTTATAACCAGCAAATTACTTTTCTTAATTATGACCTACTCTTACAGTGTGTCATTTGTGCATCTAATTTCACACCCACTGGAGTCTTTTGGCAAAAAGAACACCTTTCTTGTGTACACCTGCCTGCTGCACCAGCTAAGGTCTTTACACCCTACACTACGTGGGTGATGGAGCTAATTAAAATAGGAAGGGAACAAAGCAGAAAAAATTTTGGCAAAGACCCAGATAAAACAATTTTACCATATACTCCTTCCCAGATTCAATGGTTAATTCAAAATGATGATAATTGGGTTGTTTCATGCATTTCCTTTTTGATAATCATTATCCTGTTGATAAACTTCTTCAGTTTTGGCGATATCAACCCATTACCTTCTCTGTAAAGACCTTCCAAAAGCCCATTCCTAATGCCTCCATTGTGTTCACAGATGGCTCCTCCAATGGGCAAGCTGCCTTTTCTATTAATGGCAAAATTACTTCCTTAAAGTCCCCCTGTTGTTCTGCCCAGTTGGTTGAGTTGTTTGCAGTCTTACAAGTTTTTGCTCAGATACATACTTCTTCTTTTAATCTGTACACTGATAGTGCCTATATTGCTCATTCTATACCATTGCTTGAAACAGTGCCTTTTATTAAGCCAACTACAAATGCTGCTCCTCTATTTTTCTTAATTCAAGGATGTATTCAAACTAGAAGTTGCCCCTTCTTTAGACGTGACATCCTTGCCCACTCAGGCCTCCATGGACTTTTCACAACGAGCAATGAAACAATAGACCAAGCTACCCAATTGGTACTTTTAGCTAAAAATGACCTGATAGCCCAGACCAGAAAAGCTCATTCGCTACATCACATTAATGCCCAGACCCTTCGTCTTCTTTTTAAAATCACCAGAGAGCAGGCATGGCAAATTGTTAAACAGTGCCCAAATGGTATTACCCTGTTGCCAATACCCCATTTGGGTGTTAATCCCTGAGGATTGGTTCCTAATGAATTGTGACAAATAGATGTTACTTGGGTTCTCTATTTTTGAATCTCATAAATGTCTTCATGTTACTGTAGATACCTTTAGTGGATTTATTTTTGCCCACCACATTCTGGTGAGGCCTCCAAAAATGTTATCACCCATATACTTTATTGCATGGCAGTTATGGGAAAGCCTAAGATTATTAAGACTGATATTGGCCCCGGATATACTGGCATAAATTTTCAACATTTCTGCCGCCAGATGCAACTAAAACACATCACTGCTATTCACCATAATCCTCAAGGAAAAGGAATTGTTGATTGAGCTCATCAAACCCTTAAAAATACTTTTCAAAAGTTAAGAACACAAAACTTTTCTCCCATAGAAGGAACTCCAAAAATATTCTTCTGCATGCTCTATTTGTTCTTAATAAAGAGCTAAAAAAAGCGCCCCCATTCTGAAGCAGCAACCATCTTGTTGTTTATGTAAGCTGTTCAGGGTGTAGAGATGAAAAATAACTACCCCCAGACCCAAAATAATTCCCCATCACTCAGCAGAATAAAAAGGAAAGTCTGATTCGAATAATCTCCAAGGACTCAAAGGCTGAATAAACAGGAAGTTCTGGACCCTAGTTGGCCATTGTTCACACAGGTGTCCATAAGCTCCAGGAACTAACTTATTTTGTGTCAGAATTAGACTGCCTGTATAGCATTGCATAGCACTTGCTTCTCAAACCACACAGCAAAGGCAGTACTCAGAGGAAAATTTATAGCGCTGAGTGCCTACAACAACAAGTTGGACAAATTGCAAACCAACAAGATAATGTCTCACCTTAAGCTCCTGGAAAAAGAGCAACAAACCAACCCTAATCCCAGTAGAAGACAGCAAATTATTAAAATCAAAGCACAATTAAATCATTTGGAATCCAAAAAAACGACAGAAAGAATCAACAAAACAAGGAGTTGGTTTTTTGAAAGAATTAACAAAATTGACAAGCCCTTAGCAAATCTTACCAAAAAAAAGAAGAGAGCATATCGAAATACACAAAATCGCAGATAAAAATGGTAATACCACGACAGATATTACCAAGATCCAGAATATCATGAGGGAATACTTCTCAAACCTTTATGCCAACAAATTTGAGAATCTAGATGTGTTCCGAGTCTGGGTTCCACTGCTTGCTGTTCTGGTTCCCAGTCTGGGTTCCGCAGCTTCAGCCGTTCGCTCGCCCGATTGTGTGTTGGTGTCTGAGGCAATCTGGCTCCCAGGCAGGCTCCCTCCCCCCGCCGCCTGTTTTCATGGTACACTGCCACTTTCCCTGGCCTGCAGCTGCTTTCCCTGTCTTGGAACTGGCAGAGGGATGTGGGGGAGGGGTCCTCGCCCTCCGAATTCTTTGAGAAAGTTGGATGTGAGCTTTATCTGGATTTCTCTTCCGGTTTGAGTCCTTCTCCGTTGCTTTTTGAGTTTGTTGTTGTGGATTTCTTAAGATAAATGGCTCATGGGACTCCCTGGTTCTCTCTTTTTGTGAGAGAGAGCTAGGCAGCGTCCCTATTATCTCGACGCCATCTTTGTAAAGGACCTTTTTGACGAAAACTTTAAAACCCTAAAAAAGGAAATTAAAGCAGAACTAAGGAAATGGAAAAACCTCCCATGCTCCTGGATTGGAAGAATCAACATTGTGAAAATGTCAAACTTGCCAAGAGCTATCTACATATTCAACGCAATACCCATCAATATCCCAATGGCATTCTTTAAAGAAATAGAAGAGGCAATTCAAAATTTCATATGGAATAATAAAAGACCCCGTATAGCAAAAACACTGCTTAGCAGAAAGAACAGCGCTGGAGGAATTTCAATTCCAAACTTTAGACTCTATTACAGAGCTATAATTCTCAAAAGAGCTTGGTACTGGCACAAGGACAGGCCTGAACACCAATGGAATAGAACTGAGGACCCAGAAATTAAACCACAGACCTATGGCCACCTAATCTTTGACAAGGGAGCCAAAAAAATAGAATGGAAGAAAGACAGCCTCTTCAAAAAGTTGTAAGCACCTGCAGAAAAATAAAGTTGGATCCTTCTTTGTCACCTTGCACTAGAATTAACTCGAAATGGATAAAAGACCTGGAGGTAAAAGCTGACACACTGAAAAGTTTACAGGAAGGAATAGGAGATACACTAGGCCTCCTTGGCACAGGTCGAAACTGTCTTAATAAGGACCAAGAATCACAACAAATCAGAGAAAGGCTGGATAAGTGGGACTGCATTAAACTGCAGAGCTTTTGTATGGCAAAGGACATAGCTAGTAAACTAATCAGGAAGCCTACAGAGTGGGAGAAGATCTTCACCAACCAAACAACGGACAAATGCCTCATATCTAAAATATATCAACAACTCAAAAAATTGAATCACTCCAAAACTAACCTCCAAAATAACAACCATCCCATTAATAAATGGGCCAAAGACTTAAAGAGAGTCTTCTCTGAAGAAGAAACAAAAATGGCCTATAGACACATGAAGAAATGCTCCACATTTCTGGTCATAAAAGAAATGCAAACCAAAACAACTCTATGATTCCACCTCACTCCAGTTAGAATGGCCAGCATCAGGAAAACGAATATTAACAGATGCTGGAGGGTATGTGGCCAGGAGGGATCATTACTATACTGTTGGTGGGAGTGCAAACTCATTCAACCAGTATGAAAAGTAGTGTGGCAGTGCCTCAAAAGGCTAAACATAGAACTCCCTTATGACCCAGCAATTCCACTACTTGGCATTTACCCAACCATCAAGAAACAAGGACATACTAAATCCACTAGCACAACAATGTTCATTGCAGCACTATTCACCATAGCAAAGATATGGAACCAACCTAGATGTCCCTCAGTTGATGAGTGGATCAACCAGTTGTGGTATTTGTACACAATGGAATTCTATGCTGCTGTCAGAAAGAATGACATCGCCCCATTTGTTAGGAAATGGAAAGACTTAGAAAAAATCATATTAAGTGAAGTAAGCCATACTCAAAGGAACATAGGCTCAATGGTTTCCCTCATTCATCATAATCACTAGAAACCTTGGGCTATACTAGCAGAGATCTGCAATAGAGCAAAATCTTGATACATAAGGCCAAATAGTATGAAGCTAATTGAAAGGACCTCCAGGATATTGAAACAAAAGCCATATAACGAATGATTGTTGTCCTTAATGTATTATGTTGTCTCTAATCTCCTTTGCTGTCCCTTGGTTATCTCATATGGTTATAGTATCTCACTTTGTTATCTGATATATTGAATTTATTTGTATTTGGTTATTTGAAATTTGATAGGGAAGGGGGGAAAACCAAGACGGATGGGGGATGTGGGGGGGGAGGGAAATGGGTACCAAGACATGTGAAATGGTATTAATGTATGTGAATTAATGCACCTTCTATCTGGCAAATACCATGTAACCATTTTACTAATTACAATAAAAAATGCAAATAAATAAATAAATAATAAAAACCCATTCCTGAAAAAGAAAAAAACAAACAAACTACTGTTTGACATTTGAATGGTCCAGCCGGCATGAGAATTTCCGTCAGTTTCCACAGGCCTGGGAAGCTTCCTAATCCCTATCTTGTCTCACTCGACCACCTGATGGGTGTAAACTTGTGATGTTTGCCTTTAAAAAGACTGTGTGAACACTATCAACTTTCTCTTCCCCCACCTCACTGCCTCACAGGTTGGGGTGTGCGTGGACAGAGTTCCGTGTCTGGCTTGTAACCCGCAATAAAGTTTTTGCTTTTGCATTTCAGGTGCCTCTATCTCGGTGGTTTTCTTTGGGGACCCCGTCTCAGGGCACAACAATTAATTTTTTAACACTGAATATTAATGAAAAATGTGCAACTGATCACCTTTGGCACCCCCAAACTATTAATAATTATGCACCTGTTTTGTGGAAGGATCTTCTGACTTCCCAATGGAAGGGCCCTGACCCAGTGTTGATCTCGGGAAGAGAATCAGCCTGTATATTTGATAATAAAGAAGGCGCAGCTCGTTGGCTCCCAGCATGACTCGTAAAGCATATTGATAACTCACCTTCCCGGGAAGGCAAGCTGTCTGAGAAAAAAAAAACCCTTTCTTCTATTCTAGAAAATCGTCCAAACTGCTGTGGATCCTACAAATGTCAGTCTTGCTGTTGCTGCTGTCATCATCGGAGGACACAGACTTCTACTAGATAAAGAAACCCTCCTGCTTTCTCTTTTGGCAACCCCTTTGATGGCCATGGGGGCACACCAATCCTGATTGCCATTCCAACAATAATTCCCTTAGCCCTATTAATTCTGCCTATCAATTCTTTGTGCTTTTTTAGTCAATCTCAGAATAATACCTTTGATATACATGTAGGAGTAATTTCTTTTAGCAATTGTTTAGCAGTAATTAATTACTCTTCTCCTACTATTTCCCTTTGCCCTCCTGTAGGAAAAGTATTTGTCTGTGGAGGCAACCTGGCCTTAACGCAACACCCTGTAAAATGGACTGGAGTTTGTGTACTTGCTTCACTGCTCTCGGATATAGACATTATTCCTGGAAGTGAAGCTCTGCCAATTCCCGGCCTAGAAATGGTAGGAGGAAGACATAAGCGAGGTGGTTTTATTCCCTTCCTGGCAGGATTGGGAATCACGGCAGCCTGAGGTGCAGGACGGGCAGGATTTGGACTGTCAAGGGTGATGGGTTCCTACTTCCTTTCATGGGTTAATGCCAATCTTGCTTAAAATATTGATCTCTCTAAGATATGGTTTTGCTTAAAACTGCTTCACCTGTATTATAACAATATTTGGCCTTTTATTAAATTAAATAAAGAGGGAAGAGGGGCTGGGCAACAAACAGCTGATGCTATGACATGCAGAAACCACAAGATATGATAAGCTGAAAGAATTAAGTAATAAACTGAAAGAACATATTAACTGCAAGACTCTGTAACTTGAAAGAATTGCTAATTGTTTCTACTACCCCTTCCATGACACCCAACTGCAATATTCTGTAAGCAAAAAGAACTTGATTCATGTATCCTGTTTGGCAAACATTTTGACCACCTCCTGAACCCCTCCCCCAGTTTGTTTCAGGTAAATCTTGTATGGAGATGGTTACTAAGAAATATCACTAGGCAACCTGCTTGCATCAATCACCTTTCTACTAAAACTATATATTTTGTTGTGCAAAAATAAAGATTGAGACTGTGATCAGATTACTGTCTTGGTCTACTTTATGGTGTCTGGTTTCTCTCTCATTAGTTCTACTCCTCCTCCAGTCTTAGATGACTACCTTGAAGGCCGGGACACATCATCAGTTGGGTTCACTATGTGAACCTATACCAAGGGACCACCAAGGAGGTTTTTGTAATGCTGGATAAGGATTGCAATGAGGAAGAAAACCAGCATTCAGAGAGACTTCTCAGCCAAGGAAGACAGGTTTTAGGGCCACTCAGCCAAATGGAGACCCAGATGATTCAGAAGAGGCACCAGCTCAGAGAAACCTACCAGGAGCTGATCCAAACATACCAGAAGCCACACCTGGAACTTCTCCAGGTTGTCGACTTGGCACTGGAGAGTTGTAAGGAAGTGCTGGCCTTCATGCCTGGCCCTGTGAGGCCAGAGCTCTGTGCTCTTCCAGTCCCTGGAGTACTGGAGAGACTCAACAGGTACCAAGTGGGCATTTCCTTGGGAGAGGCTACCCGCAATCAAGATGAGCCGCCCGCTCCTCTGCAAGAGGTTGGACCCGCCCGTGGAGATGCGCTTGGGAATCCTGCTGAATTCTCCATCGACCTGACCGCCTTCGAGGCCCAGGTCTTCAGCTCTGGGAAACAGTACTGGGAGGTGAGTGCTAATGTTTCTTCCACCTGGGCTGTAGGAGTCTGCAGGGACTCGGCGGAGGGGAGCGACCTCTCCATGGATGAATCTAGGACTTCTTTCTTCTCTTAACTATGAAATCCAAAGATACGACAGTCTGTTACCAGTTCTCAACTTGTGTCTCACTACATGGAGATACCTCTGTACCTGGTTGGGGTCTTCCTAGACCTGGAGAGTCAGAGTGTGAGGTTTTGGAATGTCACCAAGAGTTCCCTTATCTGGAGATACCCCAATGGCACTGTGCAATTTCCGGTCAGTCCCGTTTTTCACAGGGGCAAGCCAGTGCAGTGAGTGGAGAGCCTTTCCAGGTGTTGGGAACTCCGCACCCGAGATCCCGGCTCACAAGTTTTTGCCATCCCAACTCAACCAACCGGTAAGCCATGGGCTCTCTGGCCTGTCGTCTCAGCTATGGGGAAAGGGTGGACAGGAAGATCATAGTCCAGAAGAGACCATGCCAAAACACAAGAGCCTCTTCCAAAAACAAAAGCCAAAACAAAGCAACAACACACCCCACCCCAAATGAAACCAAAAACCAAAAAGTGAATGACTCCTCCCCCCAAACCCTAAACAGAAAAACAGGAACACCAAAGGAAAAACAAAGAAAACCGTAAACATAACCAAAAGGAAGCAACAAATATGCAAGGAAAGACAGACTCCGGACGTTTGGCCCAGTGCAATGGAGTGCTTGCCTAGCTGGATCTCATTCCTTGGAACCACATTCCTAGACAAAACTGACTGAGATCCTCCTGTTCATGCTTTCCCCATAGCTGAGATGACCCTAGTGCCCTGGGGGCCCTAGTGCTCCTGGCTTCCCGTCTGTTGAGTTGGGATGGTGATATCTTGTGAGATGAGGGCAGGGCTCAAGTGGTGAAGATCGCATCCAGCAGAGGTTCCTAAGGAGTTCCAAAACTAAACTGAAGGAGGATGCGCCAATACCATAACCAACACACCCTCAGCTGTCTTTAGGAAGCAAAAGGTAGGATCAATGTTTCAGGCGAGCTTGCTCACCTCGTGTGGATATGTCATAAAGTATGAGATGGAGAGAAATGAGTTGGGGGAGGGAGAGGATAAAAGACTGTTGGGGAGGGTGTCTCAAATCTAAACATCGTAGCTACAAAGGAGCCTGAGGTCTGAGGACTGCAGTTCCCTCTCAGCATAAATAAGAGCATTGGTCGGCCTATCAGGCCTCTCAGGGAAAGGGCCAGCCCAGTGAGACCATTTGCGTTGGGAGTTTGGGCATCGCCTCTGAGGGTGAGAGGGGTAGGATCTGCACTTTTCATTCTTGTTCATTTTCGCTTTGGTCTTTTATATGGTCACTTGTTGCGTCCGTTGTTAGTTCTGTCTGTCTGTCTGTCTGTCGGTCGGTCAATCGGTTGGTCAGTCAGTTGTGGGGCTAGTGCCCGGACAGGGCTCAAGTTGTGAAGACCCTGCCCACAGAATTTCCTAAGGAGTTCCAAAAATAAACAGTAGGAGGATGCCCCAATACCATGACATACAGTCCCTCAGCAATCTTTAGGAAACACAAGGTAGGATGGATGTTTCCAGTGAGCTTGCCCACCTTGTGTGGTTAAGTCACAAAGTACGAGATGGAGAGAAATGAGTTGGAGGAGGAGGGAGGAAAAAAGTCTGTTTGGGGAGGGATGTCTCAAGACTGAATATCCTAGCTACTCAGGAGGCTGAGACAGGTGAGGACAGCAGTTCAAGCCTGCCTGGCAACTACAAGACCTGAGACTCTCACCTCCAAGGAATCATTAGAAAAATGGGAAGTTGGGCTGTGGCTCCAGGGGTAGGGCAGCAGCCATGAGCTGAAGAGTTCTGGGATGGGGCCCAAAGTTCAAGCCCCATAACCCACAAAGCAAGGAAGGAAGCAAAGAAACCAGACAAGAAAAAGGCCAAAAAAGGAAAGAAAAGAAAGAGCCTTTTGGCCATGGGGTCAAACCTCACTTTCACTGAAAATTCCCCTGAAATGGCCAGTGTAGAAATAAGTGGTCCGAAGCATTTGCCTGAAAAAGGAATTGAAACGTGTTGTTGCTGCTGCTGTAATGTAAATTCCAGCACCTATTGATATGTAAATCAAGTTGCCTGGCACAGGTGCATAGTTGAAAGCCCTTCCAGTGGCCCTGCCCCTCTCAGCATAAATAAGTGTGCTGGTCAGCCTCTCAGGCCTCTTGGAGGAAGGGCCACCCCAGCGAGACCATCTGCATTGGGATCTTGGATTGCGCCGCTGAATGTGAGAGTTGTAGGATCTGCTCACAAGTTGTCTCCATCCCAACTCAAACAACCGGTAAGCCAGAGGCTCTCTGGCCTGTGGTCTCAGCTACGGGAAAGGGTGATGACTGTTCTAGACAAACCTGAGGTCAAGTTGCCTGGGGCAAGTTTCATTAGGGATTAAGGATTTTAGGAGTTTCATTAAAAGTAACTGGGCAAAGAAAATGTTAGTGTCAATGCTTGGCATATTGAAAATGCTAACAAAAATCTAGCTATTGTCATATTTTAAAATAATTTCCTTCACATACAATGAGGCTTATTGTTGCCCAAATTTCTATGTGTCATTAACGGGATAGTTTGAAATAATATAAAGACTTCATTTTTACTAGGATTTCATGATCTGATCTTGATGTCATATAGATAGGAATTATTTTCTCCAAAGGCAAGACAAAAAATGCATGTCTTTTCTACCTCTTCCAACCTCACTTCATCCGTTAGTCCTAAGACTTTAACTCAGGACGTGGGCATTGTCCATGAGATTTTTGTCCCTCAAGGCTTGCACTCGATGTACCACTTAAGCCACGGTTCCACTTCCAGATTTATTCATATATTTTTATTTTAATTAATAGAAGGGTTACATGATACTTGCCAGATAGAAGGTGCATTAATTGACATGTATTGATACCCTTTCTCATGTCTTGGTCCCCATGTCCCTCCCACACGACTCCCACCCCTCAACTTGTTTCCCCCCTTCCCTATCCAAATTCAAATATATCCAATATATCCGATTACGAAGTGAGATACTGTAACAATATGAGATAACCAAGGGACAGCACAACAGATGAGAGATAACATAGCACATTAAGGAAAACAATCACTCATTATATGGCTATTGATTCTATATCCTAAAGGTCCTTTCATTTAGCGTCATACTATATGGCATTATGTATCTAGGTTTTGCTCTATCACAAATCTCTGCTAGGAGAGCCCAAGTTTTCTACTGATTATGACAAATGAGGGAGACCATTGAGCCTATGTTTATTTGCTCTGGCTTACTTCACTTAATGTGATTTTTTCTAAGTCTTTCCATTTCCTAACAAATGGGGCAATGCCATTCTTTCTGACAGCAGCATAGAATACAATTGTGTACAAATACCCCAAATTGTTGATCCACTCATCAACTGAGGGACATCTGGGTTAGGTTCATATATTTGCTATGGTAAATAGTGCTACAATGAACATCATTGTGTTAGTGGATTTAGCATGTACTTGTTTCTGGAAAATTGGGTAGATGCCTTGTAGTGGAATTGCTGGGTCATATGGGAGCTCTATGTTACTCTTCTAAAAATGCCATAATGATTTCCTTAGTGGTTGAACGAGTTTCCATTCCCACCAACAGTGTAGTAGTGATCCCACCTAGCCACATCCCCTCCAACAGCTGTTATTATTAGTTTTCTTGATCCTGGCCATTCTAAGGGGGGGGGTGAGGTGGAATCTTAGAGTTGTTCTGATTTGCATTTCTTTTATGACCAGAGATGTTGAACATTTTTTCATGTGTCTACAGGCCATTTTTATTTCTTCTTCAGAGAAGACTCTTTTTATGTTTCGGCCCATCTTTTAATGGGATGGTTGTTACTTTGGAGATTAATTTTGGAGTGATTCAATCTTTTGAGCTGTTGATATATTTTGGATATGAGGCCTTTGTCGGTTGTATGGTTCTTCTCCCATTCTGTAGGCTTCCTAATTAATTTACTAGCTATGTCTTACCAATAACAAAGCTCTGCAATTTAATGCAGTCTCACTTATCCCGCCTTAATCTGATTTGTTGTGATTCTTGATCCTAATTAAGGATGTTTGGACCTGTGCCAAAGAGGCCTACTGTATCTCCTATTCCTTCTTGGAAAGTTTTCACTGTGTTGACTTTCAATTAGAGGTATTTGTTCCACGCAGAATTAATTCTACTGCAGGGTGACAAAGAAAGATCCAACTTTACTTTTCTGCAGTGACTTAACCCGTTCTACCAGCACCAGTTGTTGAAGAGGCTGTCTTTATACCATTCTATTTTTTGGCTTCCTTGTTAAAGATAATGTGGCCATAGGTCTGTGGTTTAATATCTGGGTCCGCAGTTCTAGTCCATTGGTCTTCAGGCCTGTTCTTGTGCCAGTACCAAGCTCTTTTGATAATTATAGCTGTGTAATAGATTCTAAAGTTTGTTATTGAAATTCCTCCTGCACTGTTCTTTCTGCTAAGAAGTGTCTTTGCTATACTGGGTCTTTTATTATTCCATAAGAAATTTTGGATTGCCTATTCTATTTTTTAAAAGAATGAGATTGGGATATTGATGGGTATTATGTTGAATTTGTAGATAGCCCTTGACAAAACTGCCATTTTCACGATTCTTTCACGATTCTTTGGAGTTTTCCTGTTTCCTCAGTTCTCTTTAAATTCCTTTTGCAGGCTTTCAAATTTTTCATGAAAAATGTCCTTTACATTCTTAGTTAAGATAATTCCTAGGTACTTTATTTTCTTTGAGGCTATTGCCAAAGTAGTTGTTTTCCTGATTGGTGCCTCATTCCTCTCACTGTTGGAGTAGAGGAAGGCAGTTGATTTTTGAGGGTTAATTTTATACCCTGCTACCCTTCCAAAGTTTTGAATCAGCTCAAGTAGCTTGCGAGTGGAGTCTATAGGATTCTTTAAATAGAGGATCATGTCATCTGGAAAGAGGAAAAGTTTTACTTCCTCTTTCCATATTTGGATCCTCTTTGGATCCATTGCTTCTTGCCTTATTGCATTGGCTAGGAATTCTAATACTATGTTAAGAAGGAGTGGAGAAAGTGGGCATTCTTGTCTTGTTCCTTATTTTAATGGGAATGGCTTTAGCTTTCTGCCATTAAGTACAATACTATCTATGGGTTTGTTGTATGCAGCCTTTATTATACTGATGAGTGCTCCATGGATTTCTAATTTCTCCAGAGCTTTTAACATAAATGACTGTTGGATCTTGTCAAATGCCTTTTCTGCATCAATTGAGACAATCATGTGATTTTTGACCTTGCTACTGTTGATGTGTTGAATTATATTAATTGATTTTCATATGTTAAACCAGCTTTGCCTCACTGTGATGAATCCTGTTTGATCATAGCGTTTAATTTTTTTGATGAGTTGTTGTAGACGGTTGGCCAGTATTTTGGTGAGAAGTTTTGCATTGATGTTCACCAAGGAAATAAGTCTACACTTCTGTTTCTTTGATGAATCTCTTTCGGGTTTGGGGATAAGGGTTATACTCGCTTCATAGAATGAGTTTGGTAAAGAGCCTTCATTTGCACTATCCTTGAAGAGCTTGAGTAGTACTGGTGTGAGATCTGCTTTGAAGTCCTTATAGAATTCAGCTGTGACTCCATCATGCCCTGGGCTTTTCTTCCGTGGAAGGTTTCTTACTGCCATTTCTATTTCAGTGCTTAAAATAGGCCGATGTAATTCGGTTAGTTCTTCTTGGTTCAGTTTGAGTATGTTAATATTGGCTAGAAATTCATCCATTTCTTCTAGATTTTCAAATTTGTTGGCATAAGGTTTGAGAAGTATTCCCTCATAATGCTCTGGATCTTGGTAAATTCTGTCGTGATATTACCATTTTCATCTGTGATTTTGTTTATTTCAGTATGATCCATTCTTTTTATGGTAAGATTTGCAAAGGTTTTGTCAATTTTTTCAAAGAACCAAGTCCTTGTTTTGTTGATTATTTCTATAGTTTTTTTTGGACTCCAGTTCATTTAATTGCTCTTTGATTTTAATAATTTGCTTCATTCTACTGGACTTAGGGTTGGTTTGTTGCTCTTTTTCCAGGAGCTTAAGGTGACACATTAAATTGTTGGTTTGTGATATTTCCAATTTGTTATTGTAGGCACACAGATTTATAAATATTCCTCTGAGTAATGCCTTTGCTGTCTCCAGAAGAGCTGGTATTTTCTGTGCTCCTTTTTGTTAAATTTCATAAACTGTTGGATTTCTGTTCTGATCTCTTCGATGACCCACCCATTGGCGATTCCACAATATGCTGTTCAATCTCCCTGAGTTACAGGGTTTTCGTTGGTGGAGATGGGTGTTCAGTTCTAATTTGATGCCCTTGTGGTCTAAGAGAGTGCAGAGTATGATTTCAGCATTTCTGAATCTGCCCAGGATTGTTTTATGGCCTAAAATGTGGTCTATTTTGGAAAATGTCCCATGTGCTGTTGAAAAAAACCTGTATTGTGTTGTTGCTGGCTGGAATAATCTGCAGATGTCTGTTAGATCTAGTTAGTGTATACAGTTGTTCAATTCTAAGGTTTCTCTGTTGCGTCTATGCCTGGTTGATCTGTCCATGGGTGAGAGTGGTGTGTTGAAGTCACCAACAATCACTGTGTTTCGATCTATGTATGCTTTCAGTGAAAATAAAGTTTGCTTGATGAAGTTCGGAGCTCTGGGATTAGGTGTGTAGATAATAAGGGTGATTATTTCCTCCTGGAGGAAAGATCCCTTTAGTAGTATGTAGTAACCTACTTTGTCTTTTGTCAGAAATATTAGTTTGAAATCTATTTATATGATATGAGGATGGCAACTCCAGCCTGTTTAGGGGGACTGTTAGCTTGATAGAGTTTATTCCAACCTCTCACTTTCAAAAATGTTTGTTTTTGGGGGGGTTGTAAGATGTGTTTCTTGAAGACAGCAGAACAATGGATTTTGCTTTTTGATCCAACTAGATCGTCTCTGTCCTTTAATTGGAGAGTTAAGTTAATTGATATTGAGAGTCAGGATTGAGAAATATTTATTACTTCCTGCTATTTTTACAAGCATTCATTAGGGCCTGTGTCTTGATAGTTCTTGTGGTACTTAGATGTTAGGAGTTTTAGGTGCCATTTCTTTGTCTGTATTACATTTGTGTTGGTTTTCTATGTGTAGAACATCTTTGAGATTTTTCTGTAATATTACTTTGGTTGCTACATAATGTTGCAGCTTTTCCCTGGAATGGAATGTTATTGTTGCCTCAGTTATGAATGAGAGCTTAGCTGGGCACAGTATTCTTGTTTGGTAGTTATTTGACTTCAGGGCATGACATCCTTCCAATCTCTTCTTGCTTGTATGGTCTCTGCTGAGAATTCTGGGGTTATTCTGATTGGTTTGCCTTAAAAGGTGATTGTTATCTTCTCCCTGGCTGCTTTTAGGATCCTGTCTTTGGTTTCTATTGATCCTTAGCAATTACAATATGGCGATTGGATGTGCTTTTCTGATCTCAACTATTTGGGCTTCTAAAATCTTCTTCTATCTGGATAGGCCTGCCCTTCTTGATACTTGGGAAGGTCTCTGAGGTAATTCCATGACATATATTTCCAATATCATTGACGTCTTTCTCCAGACCCTCCTCAATATTTATTAGCCTTTAATTAGGCTTCCTAATTGTATCTTGGGCCTCTGTAGTGTTTTCTCATATTTCCTCGATTTGATTTGACTCATTTTCTGTTCTTTCTCTATAAAACTAAATTATATTCAACCCCAGAAATTCTCTCTTCTGCATTGTCTAACCTGCTATCAAAGCTTTCTACATTATTCTTCATCTCCCTTGTTTCTAATTGCTCATTTTTATGCCTTTCATGTCTTGTTTTAGATTATGTATTAGTTCCTTGATTTCCATTTGAGTGGTTAGCTCACCAGCTTTATACTCCTTGAACATTTGTTGGAGTTCAGTCACCTTTTTGTTGTGGATTCTATGAATTCATCCGTTTTTCTTTGCAAAACCTTAATTAAGACCTCCTTTATAGCTTCCCCTTTTCACATATCACCTTGTTTATGGTTTCCTCTTGTTTAGCTATGGCTTCCTCCCTTTTCTCTTTCTTTAAGTTTTCACACTTTTCATTAATGATGTTTATCAATTGCATTTGTATAGCACTTGGAAACTCTTCTAGATTTGCCACTGATTGCTCCATTGTTTCTTTTTGTTGAGTGGGAGATGCTATTCCTTGATTTAAGAATTTTCTTGAGATTTTTGTTCTGCCCCATTTGAAAATGGGAGCAAGATTAATACTAAACAAGATTATAATGTTTCAGATATAACAAACCTAGATCTTGTTAGTTGGCTGACAATATATGTTCGCTCTTTTAGATTGGTAATATCATTCTCTCCTTTTGTGCACTTACATACTAATCCAATACAATCACAGATTACTGATTTATCACCAAAACAATTAGCCCCTCAGTCCAAACTCTATTGTATTTAAGTCCCTCTGGACCTAGAGTATAATTGAACACCTAGGGACACAGCATTGTCAACAACCATCAAATGTAGATCAATGCATTATAAGAGTTGAAGGATGAACGGAGGACCAGAGAGAGAAAAATAAAATGAAAGGCGACAATGGAGGTAGGAAAAGAATACTGCAGGAGTGTAAGGTTTTTATAGTAATGAAGAAAGAGTATTGTGTAAGGTTAACGGTGATAGGTAGAATACTGGAGAAAAAATTTAGATGAACTTACATAAAACTTATAAAAATAAGAAGAGTAAAAGGAAATATATAGAGTAAAGAGGGAGGTAGATATAGGAGATTTCAATGGTACAAATTATAAAAAGAAAAAAGAAACAAAACAAAAGCAATCAGAACATACACAGACAAAAAAACACCAAAACAAAAAATAAAAACCAAGAAAACAAACCAAAAAAAAAAAAGGTGCGGGGAGATTCCTCACTATTGTGAGTTGTTACCCACGAGATACTAAGAATGAGAACCAGTAGTTTAAAAAGCAGGTGAATTGCCTGTTATATAACTTTAAAGAATGACATTGGGACATTGATGGGTATTGCGTTGAATTTGTAGATAGCCCTTGGCAAGATTGTCATTTTCACGAGGTTGATTCTTCCAATCCAGGAGCATGGGAGGTTTTTCCATTTCCTTACTTCTGCTTTAATTTCCTTTTCCAAGGTTTTAAAGTTTACCTCAGAAAGGTCCTTTACATTCTTAGTTAAGCTAATTCCTAGGTACTGTGTTTTCTTTGAGGCTATTTCGAAAGCAGTTGCCTTCCTGATTGTTGCCTCGTTCCTCTCACTATTGGCCTAAAGAAAGGCAGTTGATTTTTGAGGGTTAATTTTATAGCCTGCTACCCTTCCAAAGTTTTGAATCAGCTCAAGGAGCTTGGGAGTAGAGTCTATAGGATTCTTTAAGTACAGAATCTGCAAAAAGGGAGAGTTTAACTTCCTCTTTCCCTACTTGGATCCCCTTTATGCTTGCTTCTTGCCTTATTGCATTGGCTAGAATTTCTAATACTATGTTAAAGAGGAGTGGAGAGAGTGGGCATCCTTGTCTCGTTCCTGGTTTTAGAGGGGATGGCTTTAGCTTTTCGCCAGCTGTGGGTTTGTCATACACAGCCTTTATTATAATGAGGCATGTTCCTTGGATTCCTAGTTTCTCTAGAGCTTTTTACATAAAGGGGTGTTGGATCTTGTCAAATGCCTTTTCCGCATCTATTGAGACAATCATGTGATTTTTGTCCTTGCTCCTGTTGATGTGTTGAATTTTATTAATTGATTTGCATATGTTGAACCAGCTTTGCCTCCCTGTGATGAATCCTGTTTGATCATAGTGTATAATTTTTTGATGAGTTGTTGTAGACGGTTGGCCAGTATTTTGTTGAGAAGTTTTGCATCGATGTTCATCAAAGAAATAGGTCTATAGTTCTCTTTCTTTGATGAATCTCTGTCTGGTTTGGGGATGAGGGTTATACTGGCTTCATAGAATGAGTTTGGTAAAGAAACTTCATTTTCAATTTCGTTGAAGAGCTTTAGGAATATTGTTGTGAGTTCTGCTTTGAAGACCTTATAAAATTCAGCAGTGAATCCATCTGGCCCTGGACTTTCCTTAGGTGGAAGGTCTCTTATTGCCATTTCCATTTCAGTGCTTGAAATAGGCCTGTTTAGTTGGATCAGTTCTTCTTGGTTCAGTGTGTGTATGTTAATATTGGCTAGGAATTCATCCATTTCTTCTAGATTCTCAATTTGTTGGCGTACAGGTTTGAGAAGTATTCCCTCATGATACTCTGGATCTTGGTAATTTCTGTTGTGATATTACCATTTTTGTCTGCGATTTTGTTTATTTCGGTATGCTCTCTTCTTTTCTTTTGGTAAGGTTTGCTAAGGGTTTGTCAATTTTGTTAATTCTTTCAAAGAACCAACTCCTTGTTTTGTTGATTCTTTCTATAGTTGTTTTGGATTCCAAGTCATTTAATTCTGCTTTGATTTTAATAATTTGCTTTCTTCTACTAGGGTTCAGGTTGGTTTGTTGCTCTTTTTCCAGGAGCTTAAGGTGAAACATTAACTTGTTGGATTGAGATTTTTCCAACTTGTTGTTGTAGGCACTCAGAGCTATAAATTTTCCTCTGAGTACTGCCTTTGCCGTGTCCCAAAGGAGCTAGTATTTTGTGTGCTCCTTATTGTTAAATTTCATAAACTGTTGGATTTCTGTTCTGATCTCTTCGATGACCCATTGGTGATTCACCAATGTGTTGTTCAGTCTCCATGAGTTACAGGGTTTTCGTTGGTGGAGATGTGTGTTCAGTTCCAATTTGATGCCTTTGTGATCTGTGAGCTTGCAGGGAATAATTTCAGTGTTTCTGAATCTGTGCAGGCTTGTTTTATGGCCTAAGATGTGATCTATTTTGGAAAATGTTCCATGTGCTGCTGAAAAAAAAAGTATATTGTGTTGTTGTTGGGTGGAATATTCTGCAGATGTCTGTTTGATCTAGTTGGTCTGTATAGTTGTTGAATTCTAAGGTTTCTCTATTGAGTTTTTGCCTTGTTGATCTGTCCATAGGTGAGAGTGGTGTGTTAAAGTCACAAACAATCACTGTGTTTCGATCTATGCATTGTGTCAGTGAACGTAAAGTTTGCTTGATGAAATTTGGTGCTCCGGAATTGGGTGTGTAGATATTTAGGATCGTTATGTCTTCCTGGAGGAAAGATCCCTTTACTAGTATTTAGTAACCTTCTTTGTCTTTTCTCACTAATTTTAGTTTGAAGTCTATTTTATCTGATATGAGGATGGCAACTCCAGTCTGTTTATGCGGGCTGTTAGTTTGATAGAGTTTATTCCAACCTCTCATTTTCAAAAGGTGTTTGTTTCTTTGGGTAAGACGTGTCTCTTGAAGACAACAGAACGATGGCTCTTGCTTTTGATCCAACTAGACAGTCTATGCCGTTTAATTGGGGAATTAAGTCCATTGATATTGAGCGTTAGGAATGAGAGATATTTATTATTTTATTTTTTTTATTTTATTATTAAAAGTTTTTATTAGGGCCTGTGTCTTGACAGTTATTGTGGTACTTAGATGGTATGCTGTTTAGGTGCCATTTCTTTCCCTATATTGCAGTTATTTTGGTTTTCTATGTATAGAACATCTTTGAGAATTCTCTGTAGTGTTGGTTTTGTTGCTACATATTGTTGCAGCTTTTCCCTGGAATGGAATGTTTTTATTGTTCCTTCAGTTATGAATGAGAGCTTAGCTGGGTACAGTATTCTTGGTTGGTAGTTATTTACTTAAGGGCATGACATATATGCCTCCAGACACTTCTTGCTTGCATGGTCTCTGCTGAGAACTCTGGGGTTATTCTGATTGATTTGCCTTTATAGGTTATTGATCCCTTCTCCCTGGCTGCCTTTAGGATCCTATCTTTGGTCTCTATTGATCCAGTTCGGATTACGATGTGGCGGTGGGATGTTCTTTTCTGATCCGGTCTGTTTGATGTTCTAAAAGCTTCTTGTATCTGGATGGGCCTGCCCTTCTGAACATTTGGGAAATTCTCTGAGATGATTCCCTGAAGTATATTTCCAATACCATTGACCTCTTTCTCCAGACCTTTCTCAATACCAATTAGCCTTAAATTGGGCTTCCTAATTGTATCTTGGACCTCCTGACGCGCTCTCTCATATTTCCTAGATTTGGATTAACTGATTTTCTGTTCTTTCTCTAAAACAACTAAATTATCTTCCGCCCCAGAAATTCTCTCTTCTGCATTGTCTAACCTGCTATCAAAGCTATCTACGTTATTCTTCGTCTCCCTTGCTTCTAATTGCTCATTTTTGATGCCTTCCATCTCTTCTTTTAGATCATGTAATGATTTCTTTAGCTCCTTTAGTTTCTTTTGAGTGGTTAGCTCAGTAGCTTTGTTCTCTTTGGACATTTGCTGGAGTTCGGTCATCTTTTTGTTTGTGGTTTCTATGAATTCATCCATTTTTCTTTGAAAAACCTTTATTATGGCCTCCTTTATGGCTTCTCCTTTTTCACTTACCACCTTGTTAACGGTTTCCTCTTGTTTAGCTATGGCTTCCTCCATTATCTCTTTCTTTATATTTTCACATTTTTCATTAAAGATGTTTATCAATTGCACTTGGAAGAGTCTCCTCTAAGTTTGCCAGTGACTGTTCCATTGTGTGTTTATATTTGGTTGGGGATGTTATTCCTTTTTTTACATTTTTCTTGTGTTTGTTGCTCTGCCCATTTGAAAATGGGAGCACGATTAATACTTAACACAATTATAGTTTTTCAGATATAACCAACCTCGACCTCTTTAGCTGGCAGACACTTGGTGTTCACAGTTTTTGATTGGTATTATCACTCTTTTTGTACACTTGCAGACCAGACTAATACAACCACTGGTCACCGATTTATGACCAAAACAATAAGCCTCTCACTCCAATCTCTGTTGCATTTAAGTCCCTCTGTACCTAGAGTATCATTGAACACCTAGATATACAGTATTTTTCAACAGCCATCAAGTATAGATCCATGAATTATAAGGGTTGAAAGATGATCAGAGGACCAGAAATAGAAAAATAGTATGAGAGAGATCAGGGGAGGTACAAGAGGAATGATGTAGGAGTGTAAGATTATTATAGTAATGAAGAAAAGGTATAGTGTAAGGATATCTGACCTAAGTTGTTTAGCAGGTAGCATATTTGAGTACAAAGTTTGGAAAATATTTGCTAAAACTTATGAAAGTAAGAAGGGTAATTAGAAGAATATATCGAGAAAAGAGGGAGGTAGATATAAGAGATTTTAATGATGGAAAATTTTAAAAATAAAGAAGAAAAAACAGGAAATTAAGACAACAACAAGCACAAAACAAGAACAATGAAAAAAACATACAAAACAAAAAACAGAGCAATAAAAAAGAAAAACAAAAAAGCAAAAAGAACAACAACAACAAAAAAAGTCAAAAAGAAAGAAAATGGTGGGGGGAGGTTCCTCACTATTGTGAGCTCTTACTTAAGAAATACTAGGATTGAGACCAGGAGATTAAAAAGCAGGTGACTGTATCAATAGAGATATCATTTGTATTCAGACTGTACTCAGAGATGTCACTATGTTTCCAGGAACGACCACAGTGACAGAGGGATGTGGGAGAGAACCGAGAAGAAAAAAAAGTGTAGGTAGGATGGAAAAGATAAAATAAGAAAACCTATAAATGCAACTGAAAGATGGAGTGGAAGAAAAAAAATGAGAAAAAAACCCAAACAGAGAAAAAGAACAAAAAGATAAAGAAAAAGAATTAAAAAAAAAAAGGTCTTCTTCAGGATATTTTTTGGAGGGTGGGATCAGGGCAGATGGCAGATCACAGGATAGGAAACTTGTGTCTCCACTAATTTCGGGATCCAAACAGTTCAGAAAGTCTTTTTCTCTTGTGATCTGGCTATGAGGTTTTTTAGATCCGATTGTTTGTTTGGGAAAAGGAAGCTGAAAGATTGGTGGGCGGGTTTTGTTTACCAGGCTTGTGGCTGGCGCCGGGGTTGGACTTCAGCAGCTCTGGGGCCGGATTTCCAGCTAGGAATTAGCTTACCTAAGAATATAAAGGACCTTTTTGAGGAAAACTTTAAAACCCTAAAAGGAAATTAAAGCAGAACTAAGGAAATGGAAAAACCTCCCATGCTCCTGGATTGAAAGAATCAACCTCGTGAAAATGACAATCTTGCCAAGGGCTATCTACAAATTCAACGCAATACCCATCAATATCCCAATGGCATTCTTTAAAGAAATAGAAGAGTAATTCAAAATTTCATATGGAATAATAAAAGACCCTGTACAGCAAAAACACTTCTTAGCAGAAAGAACAGTGCTGGAGGAATTTCAATACCAAACCTTAGACACTATTACAGAGCTTTAATTGTCAAAACAGCTTGGTACTGGCACAAGAACAGGCCTGAAGACCAATGGAATAGAACTGAGGACCCAGATATTAAACCACTGACCTATGGTCACCTAATCGTTGACAAGGGAGCCAAAAAAATAGAATGGAAGAAAGAGTGCCTCTTCAACAAGTTGTGCTGGCACAACTGGTTAAGCACCTGCAGAAAACTAAACTTGGATCCTTCTTTGTCACTCTGCACTAGAATTAACTGCAAATGGATCAAAGACCTCGAGGTAAGAGGTGACACACTGAAAACTTTACAAGAAGTAATAGGAGATACACTAGGCCACCTTGGCACAGGTCGAAACTTTCTTAATAAGGACAAAGAATCACAACAAATCAGAGAAAGGCTGGATAAGTGGGACTGCATTAAACTGCGGAGCTTTTGTATGGCAAAGGACATAGCTAGTAAATTAGTTAGGAAGCCTACAGAGTGGGAGAAGATCTTCACCAACCATACAACGGACAAAGGCCTCATATCTAAAATATATCAACAGCTCAAAAAATTAAATCACTCCAAAACTAATCTCCAAAGTGACAACCATCCCATTAAGAAATGGGCCAAAGACTTAAAGAGAGTCTTCTCTGAAGAAGAAGTAAAAATGGCCTATAGACACATGAAGAAATGCTCAACATCTCTTGTCATAAAAGAAATGCAAATCAAAACAACTCTAAGATTCCACCTCACTCCAGTTAGAATGGCCAGGTTCAGGAAAACTAATAACAATAGATGCTGGAGGGAATGTGCCCAGGAGGGATCACTACTACACTGTTGGTGGAAGTGCAAACTCGTTCAACCACTATGGAAAGCATTATGGCAGTGACCTCAAAAGTCTAAACTTAGAGCTTCCCTATGACCCAGCAATTCCACTACTTGGCATTTACCCAACCATCCAGAAAGCAGGGCATACTCAATCCACTAGCACACCAATGTTTATTGCAGCATTATTCACCATAGCAAAGATATGGAACCAACCTAGATGTCCCTCAGTTGATGAATGGATCCACAAGATGTGGTATTTGTACACAATGGAATCCTATGCTGCTGTCAGAAAAAACGACATCGCCCCATTTGTTAGGAAATGGAAAGACTTAGAAAAAATCATATTAAGTGAAGTAAGCCAGACTCAAAGGAACTTAGGCTCAATGGTTTCCCTCATTCATCATAACCTGTAGAAACCTTGGGCTCTATTAGCAGAGATTTGCAATAGAGCAAAATCTTGATACATAAGGCCATATAGTATGAAGCTAATTGAATGGACCTCTAGGATATTGAAACAAAAGCCATATAATGAATGATTGCTGTCCTTAATGTGCTATGTTATCTCAACTCTTTTGCTGTTCCTTTGTTATCTCATATTGACACAATATCTCACTTTGTTATCTGATATATTGGATACATTTTATTTGGTTACTTGAAATTGGACAGGGAAGGGGGGAAAAACCAAGAGGGGGGTGGGGGGAGGGTAATGGGACCAACACATGTGGAAGGGTATCAATATATGTGAATTAATGCACCTTCTATCTGGAAATATCATGTTACCCTTTTATTAAATACAATAAAAAAAGAAAAAAATCAACTGCCTTCCTCTATGCCAACAGTGAGAGGAATGAGACAACAATCAGGAAAGCAACTCCTTTTGCAATAGCCTCGATGAAAATAAAGTACCTAGGAATTATCTTAACTAAGAATGTAAAAGACCTTTTTGATGAAAATTTTAAATCCGTGAAAAATGAAATTAAAGCAGAACTGAGGAAATGGAAAAACTTCCCATGCTCCTGGATTGGAAGAATCAAGATCGTGAAAATTACAATCTTGCCAAGGGCTATCTACAGATTCAACACAATACCCATCAATATCCCAATGGCACTCTTTAAAGAAATAGAAGAGGCAATCCAAAATTTTCTACGGAATAATAGAAGACCCCTTATAGCAAAAACACTGCTTAGCAGAAAGAACAGCACAGAAGGAATTTCAATACCAAACTTTAGACTCTATTACAGAGCTATAATTATCCAAAGTGCTTGGTAATAGCACAAGAACAGGCCTGAAGACCAATGGAATAGAACTGAAGACCCAGATATTAAACCACAGACCTATGGCCACCTAAACTTTGACAAGGGAGCCAAAAAATAGAAAAGAAAAAAGACAGTCTCTTCAACGTGGTGCTCGCAGAACTGGTTAAGCACATGCAGAAAATTAAGTTGGATCCTTCTTTGTCACCCTGTACTAGAATTAACTCCAAATGGATCCAAGACCTGGAGGTAAAAGCAGACACTCTGAAAACTTTACCAGAAGGAATAGGAAGTACACTAGACCTCCTTGGCACAGGTCAAAACTTTCTTAATAAGGACCAAAAATGATGACACTATGTCTTCAATAGTTACGTTTCTTTCAACATGTATATAGCCCAAATATTCAGTCTATTTCAAATAATGAATAATGCATTTTATAAAAAGAATGTAATAGAAATGTAACACTGTTATAATCATCAGATATTCAAGTACATATCTAATATATATATGTTATGTAATTTGAAAATAATTAAGCATAGATTTGTAATAGAACAAAACCTAGATACATAACGCCCTAATGTATGACGCTAAATGAAAGGACCTCTAGGATATAGAAACAAATGCCATATAACGAGTGATTGTTGTCCTTAATGTAGTATGTTATCTCTCATCTCTTTTGCTGTCCCTTGGTTATCTCATATTATTACACTATCTCACTTTGTTATCAGATATATTAGATATATTTGTATTTGATTATTTGAAATTGGATAGGGAAGGGGGAAAAGAAGATGAGGGGTTGTGGTCGTGGGGAGGGAAATGGGAACTGAGTCAGTAGAAAGGGTATCAATGTATGTGAATTAATGCACTTTGCACCTTCTATCTGGTGAATGTAATATAACCCTTATGTTAATTGTAATAAAAATATATGAAAAAATAATTGAACAAGGATATGTTGATTAGCATATCCAGCAATGTATAAGCAAGCTTAGGAATCTACTTTTTTCTTCAGCTGTTGCTTCATAAATCTAATACATTGTGACATATATTAAAAGTATGTTTTTGTAGGGTATGTAAGCAATTCTGAAATTTTAAAACCATATAGAAAAAGAAGCCATATAGAAAACTATATAGAAAAAGTAGGAGGAGGAAAAGAGGGAAAAAGAAAGGAAAGATGGAAGGGAACTAGAGAGGATGGGGCAAAGTAGATTGATTCAAACAGATTTATAAATACTACAAAAAGCAGAGGTGGGAATAGAAACTATTTGATAAAATGCAGTAATGAGTATATTAAATCATGGAACATGTTAATAGGAAAATATTATTGAAATGTATTTGAGGACTAAGCAGCATAATGATATGAATGCAAGAAGTTAATGTACTTTAAAATTTAGTTCCTAGGTACTCAAAGAGATGGGATCTGATTAACACAGTTAGAAACCAACCTGGACGAGAAAGCTCATGAGAATGTTATCTTCAGTTAACCACCAAAGATCCAACAGTGAGGCTATGGCTTAAGAGGTAAAGCACTTAGCTTTGAACATAAATACTCAGTGCCAGTACCCAAACTTTAAGTTGAAACCCCAGAACTGACACAAAATAAGAAATTTTAGACAAGTTATTAATAAAGCAATATAAGAAAACAAGTCAGAAGTGAAAATATAATAGTGAAGCTGGTTGTGGTGGCTTATGCCTATAATCCTAGCTACTGAGGAGGCTGAGATCTGAGGATCAAGCTTCAGAGAAGCCCTGGAACAAAAGGACCTGAGACTCTTATCACCAATTAACCTCTAGAAAATGGGAAGTGGGACTTGGCTAAAGGGGAATGTGGTATCCTAGAGCTGTAGAACTCAGGGACACTGGCCAGGCCGATTTCAAGCCCTATTCTACATTCACACACACACATACACACATACATACACACACACACACACACACACACACACACACACACACACACACAAACATAATAGTGAAGATTAAAGGAGATGGAAGGTTAAATGAGCAAATAAAAAGAACCAAAAAATACAGAATAAATTCAAATTTACCTGGCTCTGGCTACTACTTGTGACTGTACCATTACTAGAGAAATGAATGTCACTCATATGTACAAGTGATTCGAAGAACACAAATGAGTATATTTGGTCAAATATTTAAATTTCAGCTTAAGAGGGCCTATTTGTTTGAAGATGTCTTCTGTCCCAGAAGCCATGCAGAGAATTTCTATCTGGCCTTAACAAAATGATGTGCACTTGGGGGCAAAGACTCAGCCAAGAAGCCCAGCACTGGAGGCCAAGATAGAGAAGACCTCTACAGCCACCATAACTTTCCCTTTGGCACTGTGGTAAATAGGCAGGAAAGTGAGCCAGACACTGCAGAACAACAGATTTCTGAAGGTCAGGAACTTGGCTTCATTGAAGGTGTTAGGCAGGTTCCTGGCAAAGAAAGCCATAGTGAAGCTGACCAGGGAGCCCAGGTATCCCAATTTACAGTAGAAAGCAGTGAGAGAGCCCTTGCTACATAACATGATGAGGTAACCATGTTCGGAGTATCCATCTGTGTGAATGAAGGAAGGAGAGGTTCCCAGCCAAATTCCATAGAGAGTCACCTGGATCAGGGTGCAGATGGGAATGATGAAGTTAGGAGCCCCTGATACCAGTAGCCACCTCATCCTTCTTGCTGGAAGAGTGACCTTGAAGGCCAGAATGACAGTTACAGTTTTGGCCAAGACAGCAGAAACAGCTACAGTGAACAAAATTCCAAATGTGGTTTGCTGTAGAATGCAGGTGATTTTGGTGGGATGGCCAATAAAGAGCAAGGAACAGAGAAAGCAGAAGATGAGGGAGATGATCAGGATGTAGCTGAGAGCCTGGTTATTAGCCTTGACAACAGCAGTGTTCTTATATTTCACCAAAACCCCAAGAACAACTGCTGTGAGTGTAGATAAAGAGCCATGCAAGCCAAGGCCACCCCTAAGGGTTCTCCATAAGCCAGGAAACTTGCAGCTCTTAGGAAGCACTGATTCCTCTCTGTGTTGGCATACTGTGTTGGCATTTCACACACTGCTCCAAATCTCATAAGAAAATCAAATTCTCATTAGTCCCTTTTCAGTATTTAAAAAGCAAACATTCTGACATGTGAAAATTTAGTAGCATAAAGTAAATATTACCAGATATGCTCAGTATTACTTTTATGCATTCTTTATGTTCTTACAGTAATTCTTACATTCTCATATTTTAGTCTGAGTGAAATTCTTTAATGCCAATGATGATTGTTCATATTATTTATTGCCATTTTTAATACCCTACAAATTATTTCATTTCTTCTTCATGGTGACATAACTCAGACTTATGTACACAAGTACAACCCTCATTCAAAATTATATATATTGGAACCAGTACTGTTGCCTAGTGGTGTAGTGCCTGCCAAATATGCATGAAGCTCTGGGTTTGATTCCTTAGGACCACATACACGGAAAAAGATGGAAGTGGTGCTGTGGCTAAAGTGGTAGAAAGCCAGCCTTGTGAAACTCAAGGACACTGCCCAGTCCATGAGTTCAAGGGCCAGCACTGGCAAAAAAACATTTGTGGAGTAAACATTGCATGTTCCTCTATGTCTCTGTAGCACACTGTGGTCCTTCCTTTCAGTTGTTATGTTTGTATCTCCTATTCATCTGTACGGGAACAGATAATCAAATCACTTTTTGAAGATATAAAGTCATGCTATGCACAATACTTGTGCCTGATTCTGATTATTTTGTTATTTTTTTTCAGTCCTGGGCTCTGAACTCAGGGGCTGAGCACTGTCCTTGGGCTTTCCTCAAGTCTGGAGCTCTACCATTTGAGCCACAGCACCAGTTCCGGCCTTTCTATGTATGTGGTACCAAGGAATTGAACCTGGGTCTTTGTGCATGCTAGGCAAGTACTCTACCACTAGGCCAAACTCCCGACCCTGTGCCTGATCCTTAAATCAACCCAACCCAGAATACTTGCACTGCTGCCCCAAGATTTCTAAGTAATAGGAAGTAAATATGTGTAAAATCTGTGTTTTCTTTGTAGTTCAAAGGGAATCTTGAAGATATAGATTTGTTCTTAAAAATTCTTTGCATGTAATGTGACAGAAGTTAATGTTACATTACTGACTAGTTGAGTAAACATATACAACAGACCAGAAAAAAATCCTACATGTAAATCAGAGCCCATGTCTTCTTTTTCCCCCGAAGAGAAGTAGCAACCACTGTCACAATTAAATTACTAAGGGAAGGAGGAAGACTTTGAATCTGCAATTCTGCATTTGTATTGACTTGCATGGATGAGGATACTAGGAGACAGTATGAATTTCCCCCTAAGACATGAGCTTACCTGTTCCATTACCAATCTCATTTTCTGGGCAAGGTGTGCAATCAAAGCAAGAGGCAGCCTTTCCCTCCTGAGGAGATTTTCTGAATCCAGGACAACAACTGTCACTGCAGACAGAGTGAGTAGGCTGAAGAAAATCAGATATGTGTCAGTAACTGCTGAGAATTTTATATAATACTCCAAAAATATATCATTTAAATATAATATTCCATTAAGCATATTATTTCTTTTTCATTGCCTATCATGGGGCTTGAATTCAGGGTCTGGGCACTATCCTTGAACTTTCTCATTGCTAGTGTTCTAACACATGAGCCACAGCAACACTTCAGGCTTTTTCTGTGTATGTGGTAACTAAGGAATCAAACCCAGGGCTACATGCATGCTAGGCAAGCACTCTACCACAAGGCTAAGCCATAATATCATCTTACTTTCTAGTGGCCATGAAGTGAGAATCTTCTCACACAGGCTCATTCAAGGATTACTTGAAGATGTTTAAAATAGTAGACCAACTAACCACTAAATGAAGCCTCCACACAATGTAGCAAAATAAACATTACAACCACATGAAGTGATTCCTGTGTTACTTTGAAAAAGTGTTAAAAACTTGCTAAGAAATATAGGACTTGTATTTTATGATGCTATTCTAAATAATTGCTATTCTAAACAATCAGTGTTAATGTCTACTCTTTGATACTGATCCTGGGGTTTGATCTCAGGATCTGTGCATTGACCTTGGAATTTTTTTTTCAGTCCTTTGGCATGAACTAAGGGCATAGGCACTTTCTTTGATCCAAAGCACCGCTTCCAGCTTTTTCTGTGTATGTGGTACCGAGGAATTGAACCCAGGTGTTCATGCATGCTAGGCAAGCAAATCTACCTCTATGCCAAATTCCCGGTCCTGGACATTTTTTTTCCCATAAGGGTAACACTCTACCACTTGACTCACAGTTCTACTGAAGATTTTGGTGGCAATTGAGATAAAAATCTCAAACTCTTTTCTGACAGGTTAAACCTCAAACAGAACTGTAATACTAGATGTGAGGACGTCGGCTTCCTCAGTAGATAGGAATGAGTCACTAGCCCCAGCCCTTCACTCCCGGTGGTTAAATGAATTTAAGATTCTCACAAAAGGTCTTTGTTGGACAGCCTTCAAATCATAGTATTTGTAGCTCACCCACCTAAGTAGAAGTTATTGCAGGAGTATATTGCTTGTATCCAACCAGGTATCAATTTTAAGGGTGAAAGCCTACAGAGTAGGAGATCTTCACTAACCATACAACAAACAAAGGCCTAATATCTAAAATATATCAAAAGCTCAACAAATTGAATCACTCCAAAACTAATCTCCAAACAACCATCCTATTAAAATATGGGCCAAAGATTTAGAGTATTCTCTGAAGAAGAAATAAGAGTGGCCCTTAGACACATGAAGAAATTTTCGATGTTTCTGGCCATAAAAGAATTGCAAATCAAAACAACTCTAAGATTTCATCTCACTCCAGTTAGAAAGGCCAGGATCAAGAAATATAATAACCAATGCTGGTGGGGATGTGGCCAGGATGTAGCACTACTATACTATTGTTGGCAGTGCAAATTCATTCAACCACTATGGAAAGCAGTATGGTGGTTTCTCAAAAGACTACACATAGAGCTCCCCTATGACCCAGCAATTCCACTACTTGGCATTACCAAATGGTCCAGAAATAAGGACATACTAAATGCACTAGTACAATGATGCTCATTGCAAGACTATTTTCCACAGCAAAGCTATGGAACAAACCTAAATGCCCCTCAGTAGATGATTGGGTCATCAAGATGTGGTATTTATTAACAGTGGAATTTTGTGCAGCCATCAGAAAAAACGACATAAAGAAATGGAAAGACTTAGGAGAAGTCATATTAAGTGAATTAATTCAGACTGAGAAAGCATAGGGTCAATGGTTTCCATCATTTTTCAGAATTAATATAAACCTTGAACTCTCTTTGCAGAGGTTTACAATAGGGCAATACCTTCATACATAAGGCCACATAGAATGAGGCTACATGAAAAGGCATTCAGGATATAGAATCAAGAACCATATGAGGTGTTACTGTTTTTCTTAATGTACTATGTTATTTCTCATCTCTTTTGTTGTCCTTTGGTTATCTCATATTGTTACAGTATCTTACCTTGTTATCCGGTATATTGCATGTATATTTATTTGTTTATTTGAAATAGGATAGGGAAGGGGGAAAAAGTTGAAGCGAGGGTGAGGCGGGAGGGAAAGGGGGGACAAAAGCATGAGAAGGGTATCAATTTTTGTGAAGTAATGCACCTTCTATCTGACGAATATAATGTAACACTTCTATTAATTACAATTTTAAAAATAATGTGGAAGAAGCATCAGTAAACTGAGAGAACAAGTCACATATTAGCTGTGTTTCGATGTGATCTGTCAACCATGACTGTGAATGAAAACACCAATAAAAATTAGAATGGCTAGGTGCTGTGGCTCACACCTGTCATCCTAACTATCCTGGGACTGAGAATTAAAGATCAAAGTTCAAAGCCAAACCAGGAACTAAAGTCTGTGAGATTCATCTCTACTTAACTGCTAGAAAATTGGAAGTGGTATGATTTCCTCCAAGACACCAGAGAGTGACTCCCATGGAGGAGGGTATCTTTGATGTATTTGGTTAATGTCTGTGTCCAGAAACTATTTGCATGAAAGCCATTTTGGATGATTCAGCTGGACTGTATGAGAGTATGCCATTTTAGGTATGCAGTGAAATGGGTAGAAAAAAATGTACTCTAGTGAGATGTCAAGCAAAGATATTAGTGCATCATGCTCAGATGGTCAATTCGCACACCCATTGCCCAAAACAGCTACAGAACGTTGGTAGTTGATCCAAGTAGGTTTCAATAAGAATTCCACATACAGATGCCTCCACACGTGCATCCATTTACTATTACCTATCGAAACAGTGATGTTCCTGAAACCACATATTCAGTCCACTAATTGTTTACTTGTTGGGCTAAAGAATCTTATGTAATCCATTTGTCAATTCTTGCTTTTATTTTGTGAGCTCTTTGAAGTTTTAATCAGGAAGTTACTGCCTAACCAAAATGTTTCCTTTTTTTGTTATCCGTATTGTAATGCTTTGTGTTTTAGCTCTTTAATACATGGGTACAAGAAAAATAAGGATCATTCACAACTTAGGGTATCCTGGGATGCCTGGTTACAGTTTCCAAGGTGTGAAGTGTGTTCATAGAAAAAAAAGTCTGTGAGAAAATAATCAGCACATTTGTTGGTTTTGGGGTGCACAGGTGGGGGGCATATAGAGCTGAAGTCAACATGGTGGCTAAGAAGTTCTCAGCAGCTAGCATTGCTTCCAGGACTCAGAATAAATTCCCACAAAGGACAAATGGATCAAGAAAAGAGATATTGAAATTCTCTACTTCCGTAAGGTTCTGCACCATTCAGAAGGAAATGGACAGATGTGGAAAAATATTATATGAAGTAAGCCAGACCCACAGATATATTGGTTGCATTGTTTCCTCCATTTTTTTCTATCTAAAATATGTCTATGAATATATAAGTAAACACAGTAGATGGTAAAAGAAAAAAAATACACTTTGACATAATAAAATATACTGAACTCCAGATAGTCACACTATAAGATCTAAGGAGGGAATTTTGTTTTCCATAATTAGAAGATTTTTTAATTTGAGTGTATATATTTACATATCCATATCTATTTATCATTGATCCAGCTATCTAATGGAATTTATTAAATAACTAAGGAAGGGATCAGATCTACCCAAACAAAGTAGTTAACCGTGTTCCTTGGTTGTGATTGGACACATAAAAATATGTGAAACAGGACACTGAAGTTGAATATTTTCATCACTTTGGTCAACATAATTCAACTGCTTTTTAGTATATAGTTACACATTAATTACATTTTTAAGAGCAAACAAAATGAATTTAAATCACCTAACGGTGTTTCCATGAAGACTCTGGAGGATAAATATTTCAAGATGCAGCTCCCCAAATGTAAAGTATTCCATATATGTTTGAATTTCTGCTGACAAACAATTGATACCTATTAAATTATAAAGAGAACCAGCGCATAGGAAAGTGACCTGATGTTAGGATGCTAGATTGTTGTACTTCTGGGTCATTATTAAGAAAGTTTGACCTGTGTCAAGGAGACCTATTGTGTCTCCCATTCCTTCTTGTAAAGTTTTCAGAGTATCTGATTTACCTCAAGGACTTTCATCCATCTGGGATTAATCCGGATGCAGGGTGGCATATTTTCTGCGTGTGTTTAACCAATTCTGCCAGCACCCCTTGTTGAAGAGGCTGTCTTTTTTGCATTCTAGTTTTTGACTCCTTTAACTAAGATTAAGTGGTGCCAACTGGTTGCCTTCTGGGTCTTCAGTTCTATGAAATTAGTCCTCAGTCCTATTCATATGCCAGTACCAGGCTGTTTTGCTTACTATAGCTCAGTAATAGAGTCTAAAGATTGATATTGATATTCCTCCACAGCTGTTTTTTTCTGCTAAGGATTGTTTGTGCTATACAAGGTCTTTTTTCCATATGTTTTTTATTGTAATTAATAGAAGGGTTACATTATTTTCACCAGATAGAAGGTGAATTTCTTCACAAATGTTGATACCCTTTTTCATGTCATGGTCCCCATGTCCATCCCCCCCCCCACTCATCTTGATTTCCCCCCTTCCCTATCCAATTTCAAATAACCAATTAAGTATATATAAAATATATCAGATAACAAGGTGAAATATTGCAACAATATGTATAGGGTCATTTAATAGTCCATATGAAATTTTGAATTGCCTCTTCTATTTCCGTAAAGAATGACATTGGAATACTGATGGGTATTGCATTGAATTTGTAGATAATTCTTGGCAGGATTGCCATTTTCATGATGTTAATTCTTCCAATCCTAGAACATTGGAGGTTTTCCCACTTCTTCAGTTCTGCTTTAATTTCCTTTTTCAGTTTTTTAAAAGTGTTCATCATAAAGATCCTTTAAATTCTTAGTTACATTAATTCCTAAGTGATTTATTTTCTTTGGGGTTATTGCAAATGGAGTTGCTTTTCTGATTTTCTGCCTTGTCTCTCATTGTTGGCAAATAAGAAAGCAGTTGATTTTTGAGGGTTAATTTTATACACTGTTACCTGCTCAAGTTTCAAATGAGCTCAAGCAACTTGTGAGTGTAATGTATAGGATTTTTTAAATATAGAATCATGTCATCTGCAAAGAAGAAAGTTTCACTTCCTCTTTTACTATTTGGATACTCTTTATATTTGCATCTTGCCTTATTTCTCTAGCTAGGAATTCTAATACTACATTAAAGATGAGTGGAGAGAGTGGGCTCTAGTTTTTGCCATTAAGTATAATGCTAGCTGTGGGTATGTCATACACATCCATTATTATACTGAAGAATGCTCCATGGATTCCCAGTTTCTCCAGAGCTTTTAGCATGAAGGCATGTTGTATCTTATTAAATAGCTTTTCTGCATCTATTTAGATAATCAGGTGATTCTTTTATTTACTCCTGTTGATGTGAATTATATTTACTGACTCATATGTATGGAACCAATTTTGCATTATTCTGATGAATCCTGTTTGATCATAGTGCACAATCTTTTGATGAGTTGTTGAAGATGGTTGGCCAGTATGTTGTTGAGAAATTCTGTATCAATATTTGTCGAAGATATAGGTCTATAGATGTCATTTTTGATGAGTCCCTGCTTAGTTTTGGGATGAGGTCTATGCTGGCTTCATAAAATGAATTTGGTAAAAAGTCTTCTCTTTCAATTTCATTGAAGAGATTGAGGAGTATTGGTGCAAGCTAGAATTTGAAGGCCTTATAGAATTCAGCTATGAATCCATAGGGCCTGGTCTTTTCTTGGATGGGAGGTCTCCTATTGCCATTTCTATTTCAATAATCTAAGTAGGTCTGTTTAGTTGGTTTAGGACTTCTTGGTTGAGTTGGGGTTTGTCAATATTGCATAAAAATTCATCCATTTGTTCTAGATGCTTAAATTTGTTGGCATAAAGGTGTGGAAAATATTCCCATATGAGGGTCTGTATCTTGGTTATTTCTTTATGATATTTCCATTCTTTTCCATCATTCTGTTTATTTTGGTATGCTGCCAAATTGGGGGGGAAATTTGCTTATGGTCTGTCAATTTTGTTAACATTTCAAAGAACCACTCCTTTTTTGTTTATTCTTTCTATGTGTTTTGACTCTAATTCATTTAATTATGCAATGATTTTTAATAATTTTGTTCCTTCTACTGATATTGGGATCGGTTTGTTGCTCTTTAACCAGACTGTTAAGGGATAATAAAAAACTGTTGGTTTGAGACAAGATTCAATACCCCTTTTTACTAAAGTTCTGGGGAAACCAGGAATCCATGGAACATTGCTCAGTATAATAAAGGCCGTGTACGACAAACCCACAGCTACCATAATACTTAATGGGACAAAGCTAAATACATTCCCTCTAAAATCATGAACAAGACAAGGATGGCCAGTCTCTCAACTCCTCTTTAACATAGTATTAGAATTCCTAGCCAGTGCAATGAGGCAAGAAGCAAGCATAAGGTATCCAAATGGGAAACAGGAAGTGGAACATTCCCTCTTTGCAGATTCTGTATAAAGAACCATATAGACTTCACTCCCAAGCTATTTGAGGTGATTCAAAACTTTGGCAAGGTAGCAGGGCATAAAATTAACCCTGAAAAATCAACTGCCTTCCTCTATGCCAACAATGAGAGGAATGAGGCAACAATCAGAAAAGCAACTACTTTGGCAATAGCCTCAAAGAAAATAAAGTACCTAGGAATTAACTAATTATGTAAAGGAACTTTTGATGAAAAATTTTAAACCCTGGAATAGGATATTAACGCAGAACTAAGGAAATGTAAAAACAGCCCATGCTCCTGGATTGTTAAAATTAACATCATGAAAATGACAACCTTGCTAAGGGCTATCTACACATTCAATGCATACTCATCAATAACCCAATGTCATTCTTTAAGAAAATAGAAGTGGCAATCCAAAATTTCATATGGAATAATAAAAGACCCATATAGCAAAAACAATTCTTAGCAGAAACAACAGGACTGGAAGTATACCAGTACCAATACTTGGACTGTATTACAGAGCTATAGTAACCCAAACAGCTTGATACTGGCACAAGAACTGCACCAATGGAATAGAAACTAGGACTTGGATATTATCCCACAGACCTATGGCCAACTACTCTTTGATAAGCTTGCCAAAACTATAGAATGAAAAAATGACAGCCTCTTCAACAAGTGGTGCTGCCAGAACTGGTTATGAACCTGTAGAAAACTAAAGTTGGATTGTTCTTTGTCACCCTGCACCAGGATTAATTCAAAAGGGATCAAAGACATTGAGGTAAAAGCAGGTACACTGAAAATTTGACAAGAAGTAATAGGAGGTACAGTAGGTCTCCATGGCATAGGACGAAACTTTCTGAATAAGGACCCAGAAACACAACAATTCAGAGAAAGTCTGGATAAATGGGACTACAATAAACTGCAGAGTTTCTGCAGGGCAAAGGACATAGCTAGCAAGTTAAATAGAAAGCCTACAGAATGGGCGAAGTTCTTCACTCACCATACAACAAAGGCTTCATGTCTAAAACATATCAAGAGCTCAAAAAATTGAGTGACTCCAAAACTAATCTCCAAAGTAACAAACATCCCATTAAAACATGGGTCAAAGACATAAAGAAAGTCTTCTCTGAAGAAATAATAATGGCCTATAGACACATGAAGAAATACTCAACATATCTGGCCATAAAAGAAATGCAAATCAAAACAAATCTAAGATTCCACCTCACTCCAGTTTGAATGGCCAGGATTAAGAAATCTAGTAACAACAGCTGCTGGTGGGGATATGGGCAGGACGGATCACTACTACACTGTTGATGTGAGTGCAAAGTTGTTCAACCACTATGGAAAGCAGTATGGCAGTTCCTGAAATGACTACACACAGAGCTTCCCTATGAACCAGCAATTCCACTTCTTGGAATTGACCCAATCATACAGAAACAAGGGCATACTAAATCCACTAGCACAACAATGTTCATTGTAGCATTATTTACCATAGCAAAGATATGGAACCAAACCAGATGCTCTTCAGTTGATGAGTAGATCAACAAGATGTGGTATATATGCACAATGGAATTCTATGCTGCTGTTAGAAATAAAGACATCACCCCATTTGTAAGGAAATAGAAAGACTTAGAAAAAATCATATTAAGGGAAGTAAGCCAGACTGAAAGGAACATATGTTCAAAAGTTTCCCTCATTTTTCATAGTCAGTAGAAACCTTGGGCTCTCCTAGCAGAGATATAAAATAGTGCAAAAACTAGATACATAAGGACTTACAGTATGAGCCTAATGAAAGGACCTCCAGGATGTAGTATTAAAAGCCATATAATGAGTGATTGTTGTCCTTAATGTACTATGTTATCTCTCATCTCTTTTGCTGTCCATTGGTCATCGTATATTGGTACATTATTTTTCTGTTATCTGAAATACTCTACATATGCTTATTTGTTTATTTGAAATAGGATATGCAAATGGAGAAAACAAGATGAGGGGTGGGGCTTGGGAAAGGACATGGGGACCATAACACGAGAAAGGGTATTAATGTCTGTGAAGTAATGTACCTTTTAACTGAAGAATACAATGTAGCCCTTCTATTAATTACAATAGAAACTATGTTAAAAAACTGAGTAAAAGAAAGTGAGTTCCAGAATTTTACCTCATTTTTGGAAAGCTAAAGCAGAGGATCAGGAGAGAGCACCATAGTATGGTGATGGAGAATTATCTGTTTCTAGGGAGACAAAGATCACACACACACACACACACACACACACACACACACACACACACACACACAAAAGACTAAAATGAAGCCTAAAGAATTCCAATATCAGCTACTCCTGGGTCATTTGAAAAGGTCAAAGTCTGTGTCTTCCCTGTGTCAGGACAAAATTATCATATAAATGGAAAGAGAGGGCTGGAAATTTGGCCAATGATAGAGGTCTTGCCTAGCATGCATGAAAACCTGGGTTCAATCCTTGGTGGCACAAACATAGAAAAAGCCAGAGATGCTGCTGTGGCTCAAGTGGTAATGCTCTAGACTTTAGAAAAACCCAAGAACAACTGTCTGTTAGATCTAGTTGGTCTATATATTTGTTCAGTTCTAAGGTTTCTCTGTTCAGTTTTTGCCTGGATGATCTGTCCATAGGTGAAAGTGTTGTGTTAAAGTCACCGACACTCACTGTATTTCGATCTATGTATGGTTTCAGTGTAAGTAAAGTTTGCTTGATGAAGTTTGGAGCTCCGGGATTGGGTGTGTAAATATTTAGAATCGTTATGTCTTCCTGGAGGAAAGATCCCTTTAGTAGTATGTAGTAACCTTCTTTGTCTTTTCTTACTAATTTTGGTTTGAAGTCTATTTTATCTGATATGAGGATGGCAACTCCAGCCTGTTTATGGGAGCCGTTAGCTTGATAGAGTGATTGTCGGTGACTTTAACACACCACTTTCACCTATGGACAGATCAACAAGGCAAAAACTCAACAAAGAAACCTTAGAACTGAACAACTATATAGACCAACTAGATCTAACAGACATCTGCAGAATATTCCACCCAGCAACAACACAATATACGTTTTTCTCAGCAGCACATGGAACATTTTCCAAAATAGATCACATGTTAGGCCATAAAACAAAGCTGGAGAGATTCAGAAACACTGAAATTATTCCATGCACACTCTCAGACCACAAAGGCATCAAACTGGAACTGAACACACATCTCCACCAACGAAAACCCTGTAACTCATGGAGACTGAACAACACATTGTTGAATCACCAATGGGTCATCGAAGAGATCAGAACAGAAATCCAACAGTTTACGAAATTTAACAGTAAGGAGCACACAAAATACCAACTCCTTTGGGACACAGCAAAGGCAGTACTCAGAGGAAAATTTATAGCGCTGAGTGCCTACAACAACAAGTTGGACAAATTGCAAACCAACAAGTAAATGTCTCACCTTAAGCTCCTGGAAGAAGAGCAACAAACCAACCCTAATCCCAGTAGAAGAAAGCAAATTATTAAAATCAAAGCAGAATTAAATGATTTGGAATCCAAAAACACTATAGAAAGAATCAACAAAACAAGGAGTTGGTTCTTTGAAAGAATTAACAAAATTGACAAGCCCTTAGCAAATCTTACCAAAAAAAGAAGAGAGCATATCGAAATAAACAAAATTGCAGATGAAAATGGTAATATCACGAGAGAAATTACCAAGATCCAGAATATCATAAGGGAATACTTCTCAAACCTTTATGCCAACAAATTTGAGAATTTGGATGAAATGGAGAATTACTAGCCAATATTAACATACCCACACTGAACCAAGAAGAACTAAGCCAACTCAACAGGCCTATTTCAACCTCTGAAATAGAAATGGCAATTAGAGAACTTCCACCTAAGAAAAGCCCAGGGCCAGATGGATTCACAGCTGAATTCTATAAGGTCTTCAAAGCAGAGCTCATACCAATAATACTCAAACTCTTCAACGAAATTGAAAATGAAGGTTCCTTACCAAACTCATTCTATGAAGCCAGTATAACCCTGTTCCCCAAACCAGACAGAGATTCATCAAAGAAAGAGAACTATAGACCTATATCTTTGATGAACATCGATGCAAAACTTCTCAACAAAATACTGGCCAACTGTCAACAGCAACTCATCAAAAAAATTATACACTATAATCAAACTGGATTCATCACAGGGAGGCAAAGCTGGTTCAACATACGCAAATCAATTAATATAATTCAACACAACAACAGGACCAAGGACAGAAATCACATGATTGTCTCAATAGACGCGGAAAAGGCATTTGACAAGATCCAACACCCCTTTATGTTAAAAGCTCTGGAGAAACTAGGAATCCATGGAACATTCCTCAATGTAATAAAGGCTGTGTATGAGAAACCTACTGCTAGTATTACACTTAATGGTGAAAATCTAAAGCCATTCCTTCTAAAATCAGGAACGAAACAAGTATGCCCACTCTCTCCACTATTCTTTAACATAGTACTAGAATTCCTAGCCAGTCCAATAAGGCAAGAAGCAAGCATAAAGGGGATCCAAGTAGGGAAAGAGGAAATAAAACTATCCCTCTTTGCAGATGACATGATTCTGTATTTAAAGAATCCTATAGACTCTACTCCCAAGCTCCTTGAGCTGATTCAAAGCTTTGGAAGAGTAGCAGGCTATAAAATCAACCCTCAAAAATCAACTGCCTTCCTTTATGCCAACAGTGAGAAGAACGGGGCAATAATCAGGAAAGAAACTCCTTTCACAATAGCCTCAAAGAAAATAAAGTACCTAGGAATTAGCTTAACTAAGAATGTAAAGGACCTTTTTGACGAAAACTTTAGAACCCTAAAAAAGGAAATTAAAGCAGAACTAAGGAAATGGAAAAACCTCCCATGCTCCTGGATTGGACGAATCAACATTGTGAAAATGACAATCTTGCCAAGAGCTATCTACAAATTCAATGCAATACCCATCAACATCCCAATGTCATTCTTTAAAGAAATAGAAGAGGCAATCCAAAATTTCTTACGGAATAATAAAAGACCCCGTATAGCAAAAACACTGCTTAGCAGAAGGAACAGCGCTGGGAAATTTCAATTCCAAACTTTAGACTCTATTACAGAGCTATAATTCTCAAAACAGCTTGGTACTGGCACAGGAACAGGCCTGAAGTCCAATGGAATAGAACTGAGGACCCACATAGTAAACCACAGACCTATGGCCACCTAATGTTTGACAAGGGAGCCAAAAAAATAGAATGGAAGAAAGACAGCCTTTTCAACAAGTTGTGCTGGCAGAACTGGTTAAGCACCTGCAGAAAACTAAAGTTGGATCCTTCTTTGTCACCTTGCACTAGAATTAACTCCAAATGGATCAAAGACCTGGAGGTAAAAGCTGACAGACTGAAAACTCTACAGGAAGGAATAGGAGATACTCTAGGCCTCCTTGGCACAGGTCGAAACTTTCTTAATAAGGACCAAGAATCACAACAAATCAGAGAAAGGCTGGATAAGTGGGACTGCATTAAAATGCAGAGCTTTTGTATGGCAGAGGACATAGCTAGTAAACTAATCAGGAAGCCTACAGAGTGGGAGAAAATCTTCACCAACCAAACAACGGACAAAGGCCTCATATCTAAAATATATCAACAACTCAAAAAATTGAATCACTCCAAAACTAACCTCCAAAGTAACAACCATCCCATTAAAAAATGGGCCAAAGACTTAAAGAGAGTCTTCTCTGAAGAAGAAACAAAAATGGCCTATAGACACATGAAGAAATGCTCAACATCTCTGGTCATAAAAGAAATGCAAATCAAAACAACTCTAAGATTCCACCTCACTCCAGCTAGAATGGCCAGGATCAGGAAAACGAATGACAACAGATGCTGGAGGGGATGTGGCCAGGAGGGATCACTACTACACTGTTGGTGGAATGCAAACTCATTCAACCACTATGGAAAGCAGTGTGGCAGTGCCTCAAAAGGCTAAACATAGAACTCCCCTATGACCCAGCAATTCCACTACTTGGCATTTACCCAACCACCCAGAAACAAGGACATACTAAACCCACTAGCACAACAATGTTCATTGCAGCACTATTCACCATAGCAAAGATATGGAACCAACCTAGATGTCCCTCAGTTGATGAGTGGATCAACAAGTTGTGGTATTTGTACACAATGGAATTCTGTGCTGCTGTCAGAAAGAATGACATCGCCCCATTTGTTAGGAAATGGAAAGACTTAGAAAAAATCATATTAAGTGAAGTAAGCCAGACTCAAAGGAACTTAGGCTCAATGGTTTCCCTCATTCGTCATAATCAGTAGAAACCTTGGGCTCTACTAGCAGAGATTTGCAATAGAGCAAAATGTTGATACATTAGGACATATAATGTGAAGCTAATTGAAAGGACCTCCAGGATAGTGAAACAAAAGCCATATAATGAATGATTGTTGTCCTTAATGTACTATGTTGTCTCTCATCTCCTTTGCTGTCCCTTGGTTATCTCATATTGGTATAGTATCTCACTTTGTTATCTGATATATTGAATTTATTTGTATTTGGATATTTGAAATTTGATAGGGAAAGGGGGAAAACCAAGACGGGTGGGGGTGTGGGGGGGAGGGAAACGGGTACCAAGACATGTGAAAGGGTATCAATGTATGTGAATTAATGCACCTTCTATCTGACAAATATCATGTAACCCTTTTACTAATTACAATAAAAAAATAAAAAAGAAGATAGACACATACATACATATATACATACATCATATTTTAGTTAGTTTTGGATCCATAGCCATTTCTCATTTATTCTCTTTGTAAAAGTATGTGAGTTATTGACTATAAATGAGAAAACCAGATCTTACACGAGCTTCCATGAAGTAAGCATAGGATAGACTGCTCAAACATCTGTGTGTGCAAGTGTGAGTGTGTGTATGTGTGTGTGTGTGTGTGTTCCAGTACTGGTGATTGAACTCAGAGCCAAAGTTCTGTCTCGTAGCTTTTTCACTCAAGACTGGTGCTTCATTCTTGAGCCAGAGTTCCACTTCAGGCTTTTTGATGGTTAGTTGTAAATAAAAGCCTCATGATCTTTTCTACCTGGGCTTGCTTTGTACTCAGATCCCAGTCTTCTGAGCAAATGCAAACCTCCAATTCCTAGCTTTCAATGCACTTTCAAGTAGGTTAATTCATTAGTGTAAGTCCTTAAGAAATGTCTAGTATGAGGATGTCTTTTTACAAGAAACCAGACTGCACTCTCAGTAGACTAAGGTTTAATTCTTAGCTCTGCAATTTAGAGAATGAATGGCTATATAAAACACTCTCTGATCTGCTTTAACTATAAATTAAGTTCATTGAATTACTCTCATATGGTGTCTGAGCTAATGGTGCCTGAGCTTAACCCAAGACAGGCACAGTCAATAAATATTAGTTCCTGCTCTTCATTTGACAATTTGCATGTCATCACTTTTTCATTATTGTTAATTTTTATTTCCATGGTAGATAAAAATAGAGTAAAATAATATGAAGTTATGGCAAGACACCAGTGTGTCATGTCTGTAATCCTAGCTACTTAGGAGTCTGAGATCGGGGGATTAGAGTTTAAAGCCAGTCAGGGCAATAAACTCCATGAGACACCTATCTCTAATCACTGAAAAGTTGAACGTGTTTGCATAGTCCACGTGGTAGAGCACTAACTCAAGGAAAACTGTCCAAGCCCTGAGTTCAAGCCCCAGGACTATCACAAAGGAGAAACAAAACAGCAACAAAAGGAAAAACCCAGAAGAGTATAGATTTATCTTACCTCCTAATAAATAAATCTGAAAATAAACAAAATAGATATGAAACAGCTTCAGGAACTGAAGGTTTTTCTCTCTGTCTGTCTGTCTGTCTGTCTGTCTGTCTGTCTGTGTGTCTCTGTCTCTGACTCTGTCTCTCTCTGACTCTGTCTCTCTCTCTCTCTCTGTCTCTCTCTCTCTCTCTCTCTCTCTCTCTCACACACACACACACACACACACACACACACACACACACACACACACACACACACTGGAAGGGAAAAATATAAAGTCCTCAAATCCCTATAGACTCCTGCTTACTTAGAGAGCATTTGTTTGACTTCATTGGAAGTCTTGATACACCTTGGCCTTGGGGTCTTTCACTCAGAGGAAAGATGATCTGAGAATCTGGGAAATATTTCCATGGTTATAAGAGCACATGAGAGGAGAGAGCTGTACAAACACACAATGGTCGGAAACTCAAGAAGGATGCCTACAACTTTTCATTTGATTATTAATTAACCAAGTAGAGAAGGAAATTACCCAAGGCTTTGGAAAAATCCAACAGAAATTATTAGGAGAGCAATGTCTATAGGTCAAAAAATGCCAAGGGGTGTGTTTAACCAAATCCAAAAATTGGAAAACTTTATAGTTTATGGAATACTAACAAGGGTTTGGCCTCAGTCATATAAAAATAATTAACTCTAGATGAAACATTTCTTTGGTCCTTGTTGATCAAATTTAAATCATGACCCAAAAGAATCAACTTCCCAAATATCTTCAACATATCACAGAACAAATATCAAACATAAACACGGATAATTTTTTCTCAGACTATCCAGCAGCCCCTTCAAAATGAAAAACATCTAGGATGTGACTTAAAATAACAACAATTAAAAACAAACAAAGTAAAATTTTCAAAGCCAGGTGAAGGATGTTTACACCTGTAATCAAACTACTCAAGAGACTGAGATTTGATGAATGTTTGAAGCCATCCTGAGCAGTAAAAAGCTGGAAGTGCAGGTATGGTTGAAGTAGTGGAGCCCTGAGCAAACAGACAAGTAAGAGTGTGATTCCCTAAGTTCAAGTCCTGGTACTAGCACAAAAAGAAAGGAAAGGCAAGAAAGGCAAGGCAAAAGCAGGCTTGAGCATATGAAATAGAAAGCTAGAAAGTACATAAAAAGAATGGGGCTGGGAGCATGGCCTAGTGGTAGAGTGCTTGCCTAACCTAGAATGCAAGAACTCTGGGGTTGATTCCTCAGTAACATATACACAGAAATAACCAGAAGTGTGCTGTGACACTCATGTGGTAGAGCACTAGCCTTGAGAAATTCCAAGGACAGTGCCCAAGCTCTGAATTCAAGTCCCAGATCAGGACAAAAGAAAAAGAAAAAGAAATGAATTCAACTATCAAAGATGAAATCTAAATTCAGATCAAAATATACTGTATTAATTTGAGAAAGGATGAAATATATCAAAATAAATATTGAGTACCTTAAAGACATAGATATTGAAATTATTTAAAATAAACCCAAATATGAACAGAACATTAGCTGGCTGGAACTGGTGGCTCACATCTGTAACCCTAGCTACTCAGGAGGCTAAGCTCTGTGAATCACAGTTCAAATCCAGCCTAAACAGGAAAAGTCCATGAGACTTTTAAGTATTTAAATACTAATTAAGCACCAAAAAGCCAGAAGTGGATCTCTGGTTCAAGAAGTAGAGTGATAGCCTTGAGCAAAATATTCTCAGAAACAGTGCTCAGGCCCTGAGTTCAAGCCCCATCACCACAAAAGAAGAATATAATCTTATGATATTCATCATATGAAAGAACTGGTTAAGTAATGAACTGAGTCTCAAACAGAGCACAGAAGAAATGATGGAACCGATGTGAAGAAATTCTGGCCAAGTTTTCCCAAATTTGATTCATTTTTGACTTATACATGCTGAGATTTATACAGAATATTCTCCTACCATAAGTAATGAAAAGATATCTAAGGACAAATTTACCATAATACTACCCTTGAAATAAAAAAAATGTCTTTTATATTCTTATTGCTGTTGAATATTCCTTTTTTTGTTACTGTATTTTATTGCCATGATGATATATACAGGGGTAACAGTTACATTCGTAGATAGTGGGTAAATTACTTCTTGAACATTGTTACCCCTTCCCAGGTTTTTTTTTCCCATTTTTCTCTTTCCCCACCCTCTCCCAATCATCTTTTTTCCCCTTTCCCTGTCTTCTTTCAAATAAATGCATTTACATAATGCTAGGTAACAAAGTCATATACAGTAACAACATGATGTAAAACATAAGGGAAAAAAAGAGAACAGAAATAATTTCACATTGTATGTTAACAACAACAATTCCCAAGGTAAATCTCTTGTTTCCATATCCTGGAGTTCATTTCGCTTGCCCTCATCCTATATGACCATATCTACAAAGCTTTTGTGATCCTTTGCTAGGAGAGTCCTATATGTGCACTAAGAATTACTATTGAGAGAAATCATGGATGTTTCTTTGGGTCTGGCTTATTTCACTTAATAAAATGTCTAAAAAGTCTTTGGGGATTAGAAATATTACATATAGAAGGGATGCAAAGAGCCATATATTTTCTAGCGAAATGGTGAAGTCTAGAAGGAACAACAAAGCAGAATTTAAAAAAAAATCTCTGGGCCTAGAAGTTATTACCTGGTAGAAAATACCTCTCAGATAAGACATGACTAACATGTTTTCCCAGAAACATAAAAAGGGTAAGAATTGGCATCCATCTTTAATCCTTTCTACTCAGGAAGATGACATCTGAGGATCATGATTCAAAGCCATCCCAAACAGAAAACTCTGTGTGACTTTTACCTTCAGTTAACCACAGAGAAAGCTGGAAATGACAATGCAGGCCAAGGGTAGAGCACTAGCCTTGATCAAAAGAAGATCAAGGATAATGGCCAGACCCGGAGTTCAAGCACCTGGACTGACACAAAACGCGGGTGGGGATAGTAGTAATTAAAACCCAGACTTCATACTTCAAAATATGTGAACAGAAATCCTTCAAGCAGAATAAAATAACTGAAATCTAAATTCTAATAACTTTGGTAGATAATAAGGAATGTCCTTTATTATTTAAAAGTGTTGGAAGGTTACTAGATTGAACTAAAAGATTAAGAAGCATTGTAATGTTTATAACCTATCCACAAAGGGAAACAAGTGCACAAATCCAGGAGTTCATAAATTTTGTTTTTTCTACTACGGATGAAAACAAGATTGTTCTGGTGTGTGCATGGTAAAAACTCTGGTCCCTATACATTTTATGGTGACAAATGTTTTGAAAATGCTGCAGTTAAAGAGCTTTATTCAGGCTAGACATGTCCTCTATCACAGGAGCGATATTCCTAACCTATGGGGTCTGTGGTTGTCATTTTGATGATGATGATGGTGATGTTTTGACCCCACTAATTTGAGAGGACAGGACTGTGTTGTATCACACAAGATACTAGAGCGAGGCCAGCTCTTGCTGATTCTATAACAGAATATCTTATAATACCTTGTAATTGTAATAAAATTGGATTGAATGCTAGGCTGGAATAAGTTAAAGATGCACAATGAAATGCCCAAGAAAGTAAACACACACACGCACACAAAAAGAGTACAAAAACTAGGTAGAAGTAATAGGTAAAACTACTCAATAAAAATATTAATTAGGTTAAACATGGAGAAAAGAACTTAATATAAGTAGAAAATCAGGGCCAAATACTAAGTTAAGCCAAGGACCAGTGACTTAAAGTGTAATCCTAGCTGCTTAGGAAGATGAATTATGAGTTTTCACACTTCATTGCCAGCACAATAAGAAAATTCCATGAGACTCTGATCTCCAGTTAACAAGCAAAGAGTCAGAAGCGGAACAGTGGCTCAAGTAGTGGAGTACCAGATTTGAAGGAAAAAGCTAATGCACAAATGAGGGAGACTATTGGGCCTAGGTTCCTTTGAGTCTGGCTTACTTCACTTAATATGATTTTTTCTAAGTCTTTTCATTTCCTTACAAATGGGGTGAGGTCGTTATTTCTGACTGAAGCATAGAATTCCATTGTGTACAAATACCACATCTTGTTGATCCACTCATCAAGTGAGGGACATCTGGGTTGGTTCCATAACTTTGCTATGGTAAATAGTTCTGCAGTGAGCATCATTGTGCTAGTGGATTTAGTATGCCCTTGTTTCTGGACATTTGGGTAAATGACAAGTAGTGGAATTGCTGGGTTATAAGGGATTTCTATGTTTAGTCTTTTGAGCAACTTCCATACTGCTTTCCATAGTGGTTGAACAAGTTTGTACTTCCACCAACAGTGTGGTAGTGATCCCTCCTGTCCATATCCCCTCCAACATCTGTTGTTATTAGATTTCTTGATCCTGGCAACTCTAACTGGAGTAAGGTGGAATCTTAGAGTTGTTTCGATTTGCATCTCTTTTTGGCCAGAGAAGCTGAGCATTTCTTCATGTGTCTATACACTATTCTTATTCCTTATTCAGAGAAGTCTCTCTTTCAGACTTTGGCCCATCTTTTAATGGGATGGCCACAATCCTATTTAATGTACTTAGAGAAAATCTCAGTGAAGATGCACACACTAAGCCATTATGAGAGTTTTTCTGCCTTTGGTAACACTGAGAAAATAAAATTCATGACCTTTCAGCTTAGCTGGCAAACCAGAGTTATAGACCATATTTCTTGACCTTTGAGAGTTGTTTCTCTAATAAATACAGATAAAAGAACCACTGATGGTATATGAAGGGAATGGGCCCCAGACATTCTGGATTTCAGACCAAACAAAAAAGCTTATGAGACTTGCATAACAAATGTGCTAAATCAGTTGAGATTTTTCTGGATGAAAGAAATATTGTGATCATTCCCATACCAATTTAGGAGCAAAATTTCATGGACTGCTCCTAGGATGTCTTCAAACCACAATCCTCAGACTTAAGCATCCTGCGTAGCTAGGATCATAGACAGAAGCTACTGATAAAAGCACATGGTCAGTTTTTTAGTCTTTCATAAACAGAAGTATATCATAAGCCCTCATTTTGCTTAGTTGTATCACCTAAACTCTGTGTGTTTGGTGGTTTATGTTGTCTCATCACTGTGTGCTGCTCAATTAAATAATTGTTCTAAGATTCTACTCATCCATTGTAATGTCATTGATATTCTGGTAGTTTTTAATTCCTACCTATTCTGAATAGTGTCAATGCAGATGCTTTTAGTGAATAACTTACATACATTTGCCCTTGTCATGTCAAGGTAGACATACATTCAGCTTTTGTCAACAGTGAGAACCATGATCCTAGAAAACAACGATGCTTCAAATTCCATTCCCAAAAGCATTCCACTGGCTCTAGATTTTCACATCGCATAGTTTTTATTACAAAATTATATTATATTTTTATTATTATATGCCTATAGTTTAAGAAGCAGATGATTTTTTTGGAAACACTGTAATTTTAAATAACAAAAATGTATGCTCTTCATAGAAAAGCATTCCAAAAAATATTTTATATGTATAATATACTATATATATCATACTCAGTCTATGATATGTAATATATAATATATATTATAAAATACATTAAATATAAATATTTTAAAATATGTACTATATTATATATATATACAATCAGTTCTAAATACAAGATACTTTATTTCATATAATTTTATTGTAATTAATAGAAGGTTCACATGATATTTGCCAGATAGATGGTGCATTAATTCACATACCTTGATACCAATTCAAATGTCTTGGTCCCCATTTCCCTTCCCCCCACCCCCATCCCTCATCGTGTTTTCCCCCCTTCCCTATCCAATTTCAAATAACCAAATACAAATATATCCGATATATCAGATTACAAAGTGAGATACTGTAACAATATGAGATAACCAAGGAACAGCAAAAGAGATGAGAGATAACATAGTACCTTATGTACAGCAATCATTCATTATATGGCTTATGTTTCTATATTCTAAAGATCCTTTCATTTAGCGTCATACTATATGGCCTTTGGTATCAAGGTTTTGCTCTATTGCAAATCTCTACTAGGAGAGCCCAAGGTTTCTACTGATTATGACAAATGAGGGAAACCACTGAGCCTAAGTTCCTTTGAGTCTGGCTTACTTCACTTAATATGATTTTTTCTAAGTCTTTCCATTTCCTAACAAATTGGGCAATGTCGTTCTTCTGAAAGCAGCATAGAATTCCATTATGTACAAATACCAATCTTGTTGATCCATTCATCAACTGAGGGACATATAGGTTGGTTCCTTATCTTTGCTATGGTAAAGAGTGCTGCAATGAACATTGCTATTCTGGTGGATTTAGTATGTCCTTGTTTCTGGATGATTGGGTAAATGCCAAGTAGTGGAAGTGTTGGGTCATAGGAGAGCTCTATATTAAGTTTTTTGAGGAGGTCATATTGCTTTCCATAATGGTTGCAAAAGTTTGCACTCCCACCAGCACTGTAGTACTGATCCCTCCTGGCCACATCCCCTCTAGCATCTGTTCTTTTTTTTCTTTAACAGCGATAAAATAGACTTTTATTTACTTTGTTGAATCAGAGGGTTATAAAAAAAACTTATTGCTAACGAAGATCTTGGGGCAACAGAAAGATGTCTCCAAAGTCCAGTTATCTTGGAGTTTATTTCAACTAAGAGGAAAAGGTCATAATGTTTTCATGCAATATAGACTTGGTTCTTTAAATAACAATTGTGACAAATGGTAGAAAAAATTAAGAGACTGCTCTACCTGTGATCCATACAAAACACCAACATTCTGGGTTGTATATATTAAAATAGTATCTCACTTTTGGAAACACTGTAATAGCCGATACATATGGGCATGCTGTAGGTGGGCATAGAAATGCAGTATTTTCTAAAGAAAGAAATCACACACATACACACACACACACACACACACACACACACACACACACACACTAACTATTCAGTTTCTTTAAAATCACTGAGCAAGAAAACCAACAATGAACTTCCATACTGATTTTACACAACTTCTATACAGTACCTTGACTTAAATCCAAGAGCAAAAGTTAAGACTTGCCTCCTCTATTTTTGGTAAATAACTGCATGGTAAACTTAGATGACTTTTCCCCTGGGTTTTACCTGGGAGTGGTCTTTTTAATATTTTATTTAAAAGAGGGCAGGTTTGGCACTTTTATACTGGTGTCACCAATGTTAATGTTTCTCTGGATCTCCGGAAGATTCATGTTCTTTACAACAGATACGGCACGGGCTGGAGCACCCGCCAAGCCAACCTCTGGCTTCTCGAGTTTTTTCTGCGCGTCGATCTGCGTGACAATCTCGTTCATGTTGGTCTCCAGCACCATCCCCCCCATCATCATCTCGGCAAGAATGTTGTGAACCTTGTCCACATGGAATATCAAGTCCAGCACGCAGACATTCTCAAAACACTTGTCCAATGTCTCCACAAACACCTGAATGAGGTCTAGAATGCCAAGTTCGCTTTCTGAGGAATCCACACAGAAGACAAAATACAGCGTTGCATAGTGTCTGTATATCAGCTTGTTGTCAGAGCCTCCAATTAACAGGCCTCCTTCTAGGAAGTTGCAGACATTCTCGTCTCTCTTGGACACCAGATGGAAGGTCTCTCTGATGATCTGCTGCTGTGTGTCTTCACTGTAGGGCTGGTAGAACTTGGAGAGCCGCGGCTTGCCGTGGTTGTTGAAGATGAGGATCGCCTTGATCATGGCTGGGTCTGGCCGGCCTGGGGGGGCCGGGGCGGGGACGGCGCGGGCCGGGCTTCGGGGTGTCGCCCGCATCTGTTCTTATTAGTTTTCTTTATCCTGGCCATTCTAACTGGAGTGAGGTGGAATCTTAGAGTTGTTTGATTTGCATTTTTTTATGACCAGAGATGTTGAACATTTCTTCATGTGTCTATAGGCCATTTTTGTTTCTTCTTCAGAGAAGAAGACCTTTGTCCGTTGTATGGGTGGTGAACATAAACCAGTATAATAAAGGCTGTGTGCAGCCAACCCACAGCTAGTTTTATACTTAATGGTGCAAAGCTAAAGCCATTCCAATTAAAATAAGGAATGAGACAAGGATGCCCACTCTCTCCACTCCTCTTTAACAAAGTATTAGAATTCCTAGCCAGTGCAATAAGGTAAGAAGCAAGCATAAAGGGGATCCAAATAGGAAAAGAGGAAATAAAACTATCCCTCTTTGCAGATGACATGATCCTGTATTTAAAGAATCCTATAGACTCTACTCCCAAGCTCGTTGAGCTGATTCAAAACTTTGGAGGGTAGCAGGGTATAAAATCAACCCTCAAGAATCAACTGCATTCCTCTACGCCAACAGTGAGAGGAATGAGGCAACAATCAGGGCAGCAACTACATGTGCAATAGCCTCAAAGTAAATAAAGGACCAAGGAATTAACTTAATTAAGAATGTAAAGGACATTTTTGATGAAAACGTTAAAATCCTGAAAAAGGAAATTAAAGCAGAAATGGGGAAATGGAGAAATCTCCCTTGTTCCGGGATTGGAAGAATCAATATCATGAAAATGACAATCTTGCCAAGGGCGATCTACAAATTCAACGCAATACCCATCCATATCCCAATGTCATTCTTTAAATAAACAGAAGAGGAAATCCAAAATTTCATATGGAATAATTAACGACCCAGTATAGCAAAAAAATTTCTTAGCAGAAAGAACAGCGCAGCAGGAATTTCAATACCAAACTTTAGAGTCTATTACAAAGTTATAATTATCAAAAGAGCTTGGTACTGGCGCAAGAACAGGCCTGAAGACCAATGGAATAGAGCTGAAGACCCAGATATTAACCTACAGACCTATGCCACCTAACCTTTGACAAGGGAGCCAAAATCATAGAATTGAAGAAAGATACCCTCTTCAACAACTGGTGCTGGCAGAACTGGTTAAGCCCCTGCAGAAAACTAAAGTTGGATACTTCTTTGTCACACTACACTAGAATTAACTCTAGATGGATCAAAAACCTGGAGGTAAAAGTCGACACCATGAAAACTTTACATGAAGAAATAGGAGATACACTAGGCCTCCTTGGCACAGGTCGAAAATTTCTTAATAAGGACCAAGAATCACAACAAATCAGAGGTAGGGTGGATAAGTGGGACTGCATTAAACTTCAGAGCTTTTGTATGACAAAAGACATAGCTAGTAAATTAATTAGGATGCCTACAGGGTTGGAGAGGATCTTCTGATGATACTTTTGTTCCAATACTGCAGTTTGAACTCAGGGCTTCATGTTTTTAGATTTGTACTCAAAGCATGCAATCTATCATTTGAGCTACAACTGTACGTTGAACATTTTGGTGTTTCATTGGAGATAGAATCTCCTGAACTTTCTCACTAAGACTGGCTCTGAAATATATTCCCCATATTGCAGCCTGTTGAGCAGCTATGATTGCAGGCTTAAGCCATTGGTGCTTGGCTAAAAGAAATCTTTAAAATCATGAAGTTTGTCGATTCACTGTAAATATGTTGTTTAGGGGCCGGAGTTGGGCTAGGAGGTAGATTCCTTGCCTAGCATGCAAGAAGATCCAGGTTTGGTTCCTCAGTACCACATGCATAAAAAAAGGCAGGCAGAAGTGGTGATGTTGCTCAAGTGGCAGAGCACTAGCCTTGAGAAAGCCTAAGGACAGTGCTCACATCCTGAGTTCAAGCCCAGGACTGGCAAAAAAGGAAAATACATTTGTATCATTTATTATATTTATATGAATAGACACTGGGAGGCCATGTGATTTCACTGTTGTTTTACTCTGATGATCAGAGGAGAAAGGAGGGAGGGATAAAGGAAGGATGAGGGATAGAAAGAGGGCAGGAAAAGGAAGAGAATGTGAAGAAAGAGAGAGCGAAAAAGGAAGAGAAGGAGAAAAGAAGAGAGGGGAGGGGAGGGTAAGGGAAAGAGAAGGGAACCATCACAGCCATACTAGAGATAATCTTATGATTTGTTCTTTATAATTAATTAGTGGTTTAAAGACTATATTTGTTGGGTACTGCTGGGTCTTGCTTGTAATCCTAGCTACTCAAGAGGCTGAGATGTGGGGCTCACAGTTTTAACCTAGGCAGACAAATCAGAGAATCCTCATGTGTAGTTAACCAGTAAAAATCTGGAAGTCCGTGGGGGGCAGAAGATGGCGGTGGTTCAGTGTGAGACATACTGAGCTCCCCCCAAGATTCAAGTTCTGGCAGTTTAGGGGACAGTTCTTCACCAGAAATTCATCTTAAGTAAGTTTTAGCACCACAGAAATCTCAGTCAGAGAGGAAAAAAGCAGAATACTGGCACGAGAAGACAGTGTGGAGCCCGGCCAGCCGCGGGGCAGACAGTGCTTCACGGTGGCACAGACCCGCCGGCTGCAGACAGAGCCACACGGAGCCAGCACGAGCCAGAGCCAACACCCGTCTGTGCACGGCCTTGCCAGTTTCACGGAACCAGAGAATCCAGCAATTTGTGAGTACCTCCAAGGAGAAGGTTTCCACTTCTTCTCGGGGAATGGCATTGGGAGGGGAGTCCCTCACCCTCAAGCAAGAGCAGCACCATATTGACTGCTGGCAAAGACTCGGCCTAAGCAATTGGAGCCTGAGAGGTGTTGCTGACAGCGCCATCATTCTTACTGGCAAAGGATTTCCCAGAGATCGCTTGACCAAAAAATCCCACTCCATTGCTGCTGAAGTCTGTCCCCTGTGCCATCTACAGACCTGGTAATCAAAGCCCCCCTCAGATCTTTCAGCTTTGTTTTACCAATCAGGCAATCTGATTCAGAAAATCGCAAAGCAAAATCAAAAGAGAAAAAGTGTTTGTGAATTTTTGTATCCCAAATTTAGTGGAGACACAAGTTTCCTATCCTGCCCCCACCGATAAAACTGAAGAATACCCATTTTTTTGTTTGTTCTTCTACACCTTTTCATTTGCATTTTTAGGTGTTCTTATTTTTCTCTATGCCATTTTACCTACACCTTTTTGTCTAATGTCACCATTCATTCCTTTTTTTTCCTCCTCTCTTTTCCCGCATCCTTTTTATCACTGTGGTAGTTCCTAGAAACACAGTGACAGCTCTGGGTACAGTCTGAATTAAAATGATATCCATATTGGTACACTCACCTGCTTTTTAAACACCTTGTTCTGAAACCTAGTATCTTGTGGGTAACACTTCACAATAGTGAGGAAACTCCCCGAACCTTTTTTTGTTTGTTTTGTTTATTGTTTTTTGGGTTTTTTGTGTGTGTATGTTCTGTTTTCTTTTATTTTATTGTTGTTTTGTCTCTTTTTTTCTTTTTAAAATTTGTATCATTGAAATCTCCTATATCTACCTCCCTCTTTTCTCTATATATTCTTCTTTTTATTCTTCTTATTTTATAAGTTTTATTTAAGATCATCCAAATTTCTAGTCAAATATTCTACCTGTCGATCACCTTAGGTCAGTTATCCTTATACTTTTTCTTCATTACTATAATAACCTTACACTCCTGCGGTATTCTTTTCCTACCTCCATTGTGGGCTTTCATTTTATTTTTCTCTCTCTGGTCCTCCATTTTTCCTTCAACTCTTATAATGCATGGATCTACATTTGATGGTTGTTTAGCAATGCTGTGTACCTAGGTGTTCAATTATACTCTAGGTCCAGAGGGACTTAAATACAATAGAGTTTGGATTGAGGGGCTTATTTTTTGGTGATAAATCGGTAATCTGTGGTTGTATTAGAGTCATATGTAAGTACACAAAAGAAAGAGAGAGGGATTTTACCAATCTAAAGGAAAGAACATATATTCTCAGCCAACCAAAAAGGTCTAGGTAGGTTATTTCTGAAAACTTATAATCTTGTTTAGTATTAATCTTGCTCCCATTTTCAAATGGGCAGAACAGGAAACTCAAGAAAATTCTCAAATCAAGGAATAGCATCTCACACTCAACAAAGAAGCAATGGAGCAGTCAATGGCAAATCTAGAAGAAAGTCTTCCAAGTGCTATACAAATGCAATTTTTAAACATCATTAATGAAAAGTGTGAAAACTTAAAGAAAGATATAAGGGATGAAGCCATAGCTAAACAAGAGGAAACCATAAACAAGGTGATATGTGAAAAATAGGAAGCCATAAAGGAGATCATAATTAAGGTTTTTCAAAGAAAAATTAGAGGCAAGGGAGAAGAAGAATAAAGTAGAAAGCTTTGATATCAGGTTAGACAATGCAGAATAGAGAATTTCTGGGGTTGAAGATAATTTAGTTGTTATAAAGAAAGAACAGAAAATGAGTTAATTCAAATCGAGGAAATATGAGAAAATGCTACAGAGGTCCAAGATACAATTAGGAAGCCTAATTTAAGGCTAATTGATAATGAGGAGGGTCTGGAGAAAGAGGTCAATGGTATTGGAAAAATATGTCAGGGAATTATATCAGAGAACTTCCCAAATATCAAGAAGGGCAGGCCTATCCAGATAAAAGAAGATTTTAGAAGCCCAAATAGACCAGATCAGAAAAAGACATCCAATTGCCATATTGTAATCCATACCAGCTCAATAGATACCATAGACAGGATCCAAAAAGAAGCCAGGGAGAAGAGAACAATCACCTATAAAGGCAAACCAATCACAATAACCCCAGATTTCTCAGCAGAGACCATGCAAGCAAGAAGAGATTGGAAGGACATATGTCATGCCCTGAAGTCAAATAACTACCAAACAAGAATACTGTACCAGGCTAAACTTTCATTCATAATTGAGGCAACAATAACCGTCCATTCCAGGGAGAAGCTACAACATTATGTAGCAACCAAACCAATATTACAGAAAATTCTCAGAGATGTTCTACACATAGAAAAAAAACACAAACATAATACAGAGAAAGAAATGGCACCTAAAACTCCTAATATCTAAGTACCACAAGAACGATCAAGACACAGGCTCTAATGAATTCTTGTAAAAATGGCAGGAAGTAATAAATATATCTCAATCCTGACTCTCAATATCAGTGGACTTAACTCTCCAATTAAATGACATAGACTATCTAGTTGGATCAAAAAGCAAAATCCATTGTTTTGCTGTCTTCAAGAGACACATCTTACCCCCCCAAAAAAAAACATTTTTGAAAGTGAGAGGTTGGAATAAATTTACCAAGCTAATGGCCCCCATAAACAGTCTGGAGTTGCAATGCTCATATCAGATAAAATAGATTTCAAACTAAAATTAGTGAGAAAAGTCAAAGAAGGTTACTACATACTACAAAAGGGAGCTTTCCTCCAGGAGGAAATAACCTCCCAAAATATCTACACACTTAATCCCGGAGCTCCGAACTTCATCAAGCAAACTTTACTTTCGCTGAAAGCATACATAGATCGAAACACCGTGATTGTTGGTGACTTCAGCACACCACTCTCACCTATGGACAGATCAATAAGGCAAAAATTCAACAGTGAAAGCTTAGAATTCCACAACCATATAGACCAATTAGATCTAACAGACATCTGCAGAATATTCCACCCAGCAACCACACAATATATGATTTTTCAGCAGCACATGAAACATTTTCCAAAATAGACCACATCATAGGGCATCAAACAAACCTGGGCAGATTCAGAAACGCTGAAATCATTCTCTGCACTCTCTCAGACCACAAGAGCATCAAATTAGAACTGAACACCCAACTCCTCCAACGAAAACCCAATTAATCATGGAGACTGAAAAACACATTGTTGAACCAGCTCTGTTGGGAGATGGCAAAGGCATTACTCAGAAGAAAATTTATAAATCTGAATGCCTACAATAACAAATTGCAAATATCTCAAACCACCCATTTAATGTGTCACCTTAAGCTCCTGGAAAAAGAGCAACAAACCAACCCTAAGTCCAGTAGAATGAAGCAAATTATTAAAATCAAAGTAGAATTAAATCAATTGGAGTCCAAATAAACTATAGAAAGAATCAACAAAACAAGGAGTTGGTTCTTTGAAAGAATTAACAAAATTGACACAACCTTTGCAAATCTTACCATAAAAAGAAATGAGCAAATCGAAATAAACAAAATCACAAACGAAAATGGTAATAACACGACAGAAATTACCAACATCCAGAGTAACCTGAGGGAATATTTCTCAAAACTTTACATGAACAAATTTGAAAATCTAGAAGAACTGGATGAATTTCTAGCCAATATTAACATACCCACATGGAACCAAGAAGAACTACCCCAACTAAACAGGCCTACTTCAAGCACTGAAATAGCAATGGCAGTAAGAGACCATCCACCGAAGAAAAGCCCAGGGACAGATGGAGTCACAGCTGGATTTTATAAGGTCTTCAAAGCAGAGCTCAAACCAATACTACTGAAGCTCTTCAAGGATAGTGAAAATGAATGCTCTTTACCAAACTCATTCTATGAAGCCAGTATAACCCTCATCCCCAAACCAGACAGAGATTCTTCAAAGAATGAGAACTATAGACTTATTTCTTTGGTGAACATCAATGCAAAACTTCTCACCAAAATACTGGCCAACTGTCTACAACAACTCATCAAAAAAAATTAAACACTATGATCAAACAGGATTCATCACAGGGAGGCAAAGGTGATTCAACGAACGAAAATCAATTAATATAATTCAACACAGCAAGAGGAGCAAGGACAAAAATCACATGATTGTCTCAATAGATGAGAAAAGGCATTTGACAAGATCCAACACCCCTTTATGTAAAAAGCTGTGGAGAAAGTAAGAATCCATGGAACATTCATCAGTATAATAAAGGCTGCTTATGACAAACCCACAGTTAGTATTATACTTAATGGGGGAAAGCTAAAACCATTCCCATTAAAAGAAGGAAAGAGACAAGGATGCCCACTCTCTCCACTCCTCTTTAACATAGTATTAGAATTCCTAGCCAGTGCAATAAGGCAAGAAGCAAGCATAAAGGGGATCCAAAGAAGGAAAGTGGAAGTAAAACTTTCCCTCTTTGCAAATGATATGATTCTGTATTTAAAGAATCCTGTAGACTCTACTCCCAAGCTCCTTGAGCTGATTCAAAACTTTGGAGGGTAGCAGGGTATAAAATCAACCCTCAAGAATCAACTACATTCCTCTACGCCAACAGTGAGAGGAATGAGGCAACAATCAGGGCAGCAACTACATTTGCAATAGCCTCAAAGAAAATAAAGTACCTAGGAATTACCTTAACTGAGAATTTAAAGGACATTTTTGATGAAAACGTTAAAATCCTGAAAAAGGAATTAAAGCAGAACTGGCACAGGTCGAAACTTTCTTAATACAGACCAAGAATAACAACAAATCAGAGAGAGGATGGATAAGTGGGACTGAAATTAAACTGCGGAACTTTTGTATGGGAAAGGACATAGCTAGTAAATTAATTAGGAAGCCTACAGAGTGGGAGAAGATCTTCACCAACCAAACAATGGACAAAAGCCTCATATCTCTCATATCTAAAATATATCAACACCTCAAAAAATTGAATCATTCCAAAACTAACCTCCAAAGTAACAACCATGCCATTAAAAAATGGGCCAAAGACTTAAAGAGAGTCTTCTCTGAAGAAGAAACAAAAATGGCCTATAGACACATGAAGAAATGCTCAACATCTCTGGTCATAAAAGAAATGTAAATCAAAACAACTCTAAGATTCCACCTCACTCCAGTTAGAATGGCCAGGATCAGGAAAACGAATAAAAACAGATGCTGGAGGGGATGTGGCCAAGAGGGATCACTACTACACTGTTGGTGGGAGTGCTAACTCATTCAACCACTATGGAAAGCAGTATGGCAGTGCCTCAAAAGGCTAAACATAGAACTCCCCTATGACCCAGCAATTCCACTACTTGGCATTTACCCAACCATCCAGAATCTAGGGCATACTAAATCCACTAGCACAACAATGTTCATTGCAGCATTATTCACTATAGCAAAGATATGGAACCAACATAGATGTCCCTCAGTTGATGAGTGGATCAACAAGTTGTGGTATTTGTACACAATGGAATTCTATGCTGCTGTCAGAAAAAACAACATTGCCCCATTTGTTAGGAAATGGAAAGACTTAGAAAAATTCATATTAAATGAAGTAAGCCAGACTCAAAGGAACTTAGGCTCAATGGTTTCCCTTATTTGTCATAATCAGTAGAAACCTTGGGCTCTACTAGCAGAGATTTGCAATAGAGCAAAATCTTGATACATAAGACCATATAGTATGAAGCTAATTGAAAGGACCTCCAGGATATTGAAACAAAAGCCATATAACGAATGACTGTTGTCCTTAATATACTATGTTATCTCTCATCTCCTTTGCTGTCCCTTGGGTATCTCATATTGTTAGAGTATCTCACTTTGTTATCTGATATATTGAATTTATTTGTATTTAGTTATTTGAAATTTGATAGGAAAGGGGGGAAAACCAAGTGGGGTGGGGAGAGGAGTGTAATGGGTACCAAGACATATGAAAGGGTATCAATGTATGTGAATTAATGCACTTTCTATCTGGCAAATATCATGTAACCCTTTTATTAATTACAATAAAAATTTTTAAAATTAAGCAACACTTTATTTGCAACATGAGGATATTCATATGATTTCTAAAAGGACTTTAATATTAATAGGTGCTGGAATTTACATTCCAGCAGCAGCAACTCCTTTCCATTCATTTTTCTGGCAAATGCTTTTGACCACCTCATTCTACACTGGCCATTTCAGGGGAATTTTCAGTGAAAGTGAGGTTTGACCCTTTGGCCAAAAGGCTCTTTGTTTTCCTACCTTTTTTGACCTTTTTCTTCTCTGGTTTCTTTACTTCCTTGCTTGTTTTGTGGGTTATGGGGCTTGAACACTGTTCCTTGTCCCTGATCTCTTCAGCTCATGGCTAGTGCCCTACCCCTGGAGCCATAGCCCAACTTCCCATTTTTCTAATGATTCCTTGGAAGTAGGAGTTTCAGGTCCTGTAGTTGTCAGGCTGGCTTTGAACTGCAGTCCTCATATCTTAGCTTCCTGAGTAGCTAGGATATTCAGACTTGAGACACCCCTCCCCAAACTGTCTTTTATCCTCCCTCCTCCCCCAACTCCATCTCATGCTTTATGACTTAACCACACAAAGTGGGGAAACTCGCTGGCAACCTCCGTCCTTCCTTGTGTTTCCTAAAGATGTCTGAGGGAGTGTATGTCATGGTATTGGGGCATCCTCCTACAGTTTATTTTTGGAACTCCTTAGGAACCTCTGTTGGGCAGGGTCTTCACCCCTTAAGCCCTGCCCTCATCTCACAAGTTATCACCATCCCACCTCAATAGATAGGGAAGCCAGGAGCACTAGGGCCCTCAGGGCACTAAGGTCAACTCAGTTATGGGGAATGTGGGAACAGGAGGATCTCAGTCAGCTTTGTCTAGGAATGTGGTCCCAAGAAATGGGATCCAGCTAGGCAAGCACTCCATTGCATTGGGCCAATCGACCGGAGCCTGTCTTTCCTTGCGTATTTGTTGCTTTCTTTTGGTTGTGATTACAGTATTCTTTGTTTTTCCTTTGGTGTTCCTGTTTTTCTGTGTAGGGTTTTTGGGGGAGGATTCCTATTTTGTTTCATTTGGGGTGTGGTGTGTTGTTCATTTGTTGTTGTTTTGTTTTGGCTTCTGTTTTTTGGAAGAGGCTCTTGGGTTTCGGCACGGTCTCTTCTGGACTGTGATCTTCCTGTCCACCCTTTCCCCATAGCTAAGATGCCAGGTCAGAGAGTTCCTGGCTTACTGGTTGGTTGAGTGGGATGGCGATAACTTGTGAGCAGGGTTGTCGAGTACGGAGTTCCCAACATTGGAGAGGCTCTCCATTCACTACAATGGGATGCCCCTGTGAAAAATGGGCCTGACCGGAAATTGCAGAGTGCCATTGGGGTATCTCCAGATAAGGGAAGTCTTGGCGACATTCCAAAAGCTCCCGCTCCCGCTGTCCAGGTCAAGGAAGACCCCAACGAGGTCCAGAGGCAACTCCATGTAGTGAGACACAAGTGGAGAATTGGTGAACAGACTGTCATAGGCATTGGATTTCATACTTAAGAGAAGAAAGAGGTCCTGAGATTCATCCATGGGGAGGTCTCTCCCTACCTCCGAGTCCCTGAAGACTCCTACAGCCCAGGTGGAAGAACCATTGGCACTGAGCTCCCAGTAATGTTTCCCGGAGCAGAAGACCTGGGCCCTGAAGGAGGTCGAGTCGATGGAGTGTTCAGCAGGATTCCCAAGAGCGTCTCCGCAGGCGGCTCCAACCTCTTGCGGAGGAGTGGGTGGCTCATGTTGATTGCGGGCAGCCTCTCGCAAGGAAATGCCCACTTGGTACCTGTTGAGTCTCCCCAGTACTCCAGGGACTGGAAGAGCACTGAGCTGTGGCCTCAGAACCAGGCTCGAAGGCCAGCACTTCCTTCCAACTCTCCAGTGTCAAGTCGACAGCCTGGAGAAGTTGCAGGTCTGGCTTCTGGTACGTCTGGATCAGCTCCTGGTAGGTTTCTCTGAGCTGATGCCTCTTCTGAATCATCTGGGTCTCCATTTGGCTGAGTTGCCCTAAAACCTGTCTTCCTTGGCTGAGAAGTCTCTCTGAATGCTCCTTGTCCTCCTCGTGGTGTTCCCGATCCAGCATTGCAAAAACTTCCTTGGTGGTCCCTGATACAGTTTCACATAGCGAACCCAGTGGACGTTGAGTCTCCTGTTCTTGTGGATGTTCCTCTGATTTTCTTGTACCTTGTTCCAGATGGTGGACATCAGCTTGCAAATGGCCTCCTGCTGCTCTTCAGCAGCCCTTTCCACAGGATGGTGGCTGTGAGACTCTTGCTCATTGGAGTGGGAGCACTGTGAACAATGCAGGTCCTTGTCGACCTGGCGTAAGATGTGCAAAGTCTCCTTGTGTGGGCCACACTTGTGTTCCTCCAAGCTCACGAATGGCCAGAGTCTGGCTTTTCTGGCAAGGGTCGCCAGGCTCTTCAGAAGGACGTCAAACTTGAGGTCTCCCTGCTGGGTAGGTTCCTGGAAGGGCACGTTCCTGGGAGGGTCTGCCTTTCTTCCCAGGACAGGCAGAGACAAGGTCGACAGAAACTGTGGCCACAGTCTATGATGACTGGGTCTAGGAAGGTATTTCCGCAGATGGCGCAGCTTAGCTCCTTCTGGAAATCTTGCTGAGCTACCGCATTCATCATTGAAACCAGGGAGCCAGGCGTCGCCGCGTTGCCGGCTCCCACCGCTGATTTTAGCTACTCGTGGTGCTGAGATCTGAAGGTCCCGCTTCCCGATCTGCCCACGCAGGAAAGCATGCCCGACCCCCTTCTCTCCTTCCTCCTATCAACCACCGGTAATAAGTCGCGGCTCTGTGGCTCCAGTGGCACAGCGCTAGCCCAGAGCACAGAGGACGTCAGGGATAGCCCCCAGGCCTTGGGCTAGCCCCACAACTGACCGAGACCGACCGACAGACCGAACGAACCATAGACCCACCAAGCGACAGGATAAAAGACCAAAGCGAAGATGAACAAGAATGCAAAGAGCAGATCTTACCACTCTCACACTCAAAGAAGTTATCCAAACTACCAACGAAGACGGTTTCGCTGGGTGGCCCTTTCTTCGAGAATCCTGAGAGGCCAACCAGCCCTCTTATGTATGCTGAGAGTGGGGCCACAGGAAGTGCTTGCAAGGATGCACCTGTGTCAGGCAACTTGATTTACATATCAATAGATGCTGGAATTTACGTTGCAGTGGCAGCAACACCTTTCAATTCCTTTTTCAGGGAAATGCTTCTGACCACTTCTTTCTACACTGACCTTTTCAGGGGAATTTTCAGTGAAAGTGAGGTTTGACCCCATGGCCAAACGGCTCTTTCTTTTCTTCCCTTTTGTGGCCTTTTTCTTACCTTATTTCTATGCTTCCCTGCTTGCTTTGTGGGTTATGGGGCGTGAAATCTGGGCACCGTCCCTGAACTCTGCAGCTCATGGCTACTTCCCTATCCCTGGAGCCACAGCCTAAATTCCCATTTTTCTAATAATTTTTGGAGGTGAGAGTCTCAGGTCCTATAGTTGCCAGGCTGGCTTTGAATTGGTGTCCTCAGATCTCAGCCTCCTGAATAACTAGGATTTTCAGACTTGAGATAACCCTCCCCAAACCGTCTTTTATCCTCCCTCCTCCCACAACTCATTTCTCTCCGTCTCATTTTTTATAACTTAACCACACAAGTTGGGCAAGCTCGCTGGAAACATCCATCCTACCTTGTGTTTCCTAAAGATAGCTGAGGGAGTGCATGGCATGGTATTGGGATATCCTCCTACAGTTTATTTTTGGAACTCCTTAGGAACCTCTGTTGGGCAGGGTCTTCACCCCTTGAGCACTGCCCTCATCTCACAAGTTATCACCATACCAATTCAACAGTCAGGTAAGCCAGGAGCACTAGGGCTCATCATCTCAGCTATGGGGAAAGCATGAACAGGAGGATCTCAGTCAGCTTTCTCTAGGAATGTTGTCCCAAGGAATGGGATCCAGCAAGGCAAGCACTCCATTGCACTGGGCCAAACAACTGGAGCCTGCCATGGCTTGAGAATTTGTTGGTTTCTTTTTGCTTTGTTTACTGTTTTCTGTGTTTTTCCTTTGGTGTTCCTATTTTTCTGTTAGGGTTGTGGGGGACGAGTCATTCACTGGTTTTTTGTTTCATTTGGGGGGTGGGGTTTGTTGTTGTTTTCTTGTTGCTTTGTTTTGGCTTTTGTTTTTGGAAGAGGCTCTTGTGGTTTGGCATGGTCTCTTCTGCACTGTGATCTTTCTGCTCACCCTTTCCCCATAACAGAGACGACAGGCCACAGAGCCCCTGGGTTACCTGTTGGTTGAGCTCGGATGGCGATCACTTGTGTGCCGGGTTCTCGGGTGCGGAGTTCCCAACACCTGGAAAGGCTCTCCACTCACTGCAATGGGTTGCCCCTGTGAAAAACGAGCCTGACCGGAAATTACAGAGTGCCATTGGGGTATCTCCAGATAAGGGAACTCTTGGTGACATTCCAAAACCTCACTCTCCCACTGTCCAGGTCAAGGAAGACCCCAACCAGGTCCATAGGCAATTCTATGTTGTGAGACACAAGTGAAGAAGTGTTATAAAGACTGTCATAGGTGTTGGATTTCATCGTTGGGAGAAGAAAGAGATCCTGAGATTCATCCATGGGGAGGTCTATCCACACCGCCAAATCCCTACAGACTCCTACAGCCCAGGTGGAAGAACCATTAGCACTGAGCTCCCAGTAATGTTTCCTGGAGCTGACGGCCTCGGCCCTGAAGGCAGTCGAGTCGATGGAGTGTTCAGCAGGATTCCCAAGCACATCTCCACAGGTGGCTCCAACATCTTGCGGAGGAGCGGGTGGCTCATCTTGATTGCGGGCAGCCTCTTGCAAGAAATGCCCACTCGGTACTGGTTGAGTCTCTCCAGTAGTCCGGAGACTGGAGCAGCACTGAGCTCTGGCCTCAGAGGGCCAGGCCGAAAGCCAGCACTTCCTTACAACTCTCCAGTGACAAGTTTACAACCTGGAGAAGTTGCAGGTCTGGCTACTGATACATCTGGATCAGCTCCTGGTAGGTTTCTCTGAGCTGATGCCTCTTCTGAATCATCTGGGTCTCCATTTGGCTGAGTTGCCCTAAAACCTGTCTTCCTTGGCTGAGAAGTCTCTCTGAATGCTGCTTTTCCTCCTCGTGGCGTTCCTGACCCATAATTGCAAAAACCTCTTTGGTGGTCCCTTGGTATAAGTTCACATAGCGATCCCACTTGATGATGTGCCCTGGCCTTCAGGGTAGTCATCTAGAGCTGGAGGAGGAGTAGAACTAAATGAGAGAGAAACTGGACACCATAAAGGAGACCAAGACAGTATTCTGATCAAGGTCTTAATCTTTATTTTTGCACAGAACAATATATAGTTTTAGTAGAAGAGTGATTGTTGCAAGCAGGTTGCCTAGTGATATTGATTAGTAACCATCTCTATACAAGATTTACCTGAAACAAACCTGAGGAGGGGTTCAGGAGGTGGTCAAAGTGTTTGCCATATAGGATACATAAATCAAGTTCTTTCTGCTTACAGAATATTCCAGTTGGGTTGTCATGGAAGGGGTAGTAGAAACAATTGGCAGTTCTTTCAAGATACAGAGTCTTACACTTAATAATTTCTTTTAGTTTATTACTTAATTCTTTCAGCTTACAAAATCTTATGGATTCTGCATGTCATAGCAACAGCTATTTGGTGCCCAGCCTCTCCTCCCTTCTTACTTAATTTATAAAAAGGCCCAATATTGTTATAATACAGGTGAAGCAGCTTTAAGCAAAACCATATCTTAGAGAAATCCATGTTTTAAGCAAGATTGGCATTAACTCATGGAAGGAAGTTGCAACCCAACCCCTGGAAAGCTTTACAGGATCCTTTTTGAGGGGAGGGTATTTTTTTATCTGGATCCAAACCCTATGCAGATGGGTTTTCTTTCACCAGAACGACTGGCACTTTTGCATTGATCCCAAGTCAGTAGATACCGCTCGGTTCTAGCCTTCCATAGGTGCCGATGGCCTACATCTTGCTGGCGCGTGTTCCGGCCGTCTTTTTAGAACTGCCGTTCTTTGTTGATCTGCTAGGGTAGTAGGAGATGGTGGCCTCCGTGCCTTCACCTGCCTCTTGAGTGCCCAAATCTAGCCTAAGATAATGAATTTGAAGGGGTTTAGATGCCAGGGACTCAATTGGCTCTTTTACAAAGCTCATTATTCTATTGAATATGCATGGTCCAATGGATACAATAATCAAAATACCCAACAAAGGACCTAGGAGGGGAAGGAGGTAAGGCAATATTCCATTTAATCCAGTCCAAAAGGGGTTATCAAACAATTCTCAGCGATGTTTGATCAAGTCCTAATGGAGGTTCTTAATCTTGTCTCGCACAATATCGGACTTGTTTACATAAAAGCAGCACTGCTCCTGTAAAGCCAAACAAATTCCTCCCTGTTCTGCGGTCAGTAAATCTAGCCCTCTTCTATTCTGAAGAACTACCTCAGCCAGGGAGTCCATCTGATCCTGAAGGTCACTAAAGTGCTGGAAAATGCCTGAACATCCTCTATTTACTGATTGGACAATTTGGCGTAAGGGTGTAATGATACTCCCAATCCTGCCATTCCTGCACCTTGGGCTGCAGTGATTCCCAATCCTGCAAGGAGGGGAATAAAAACAGCCCGCTTATGTCTTCCTCCTACCATTTCTAGGCTGGTAATTGGCAGAACTTCACTACAAGTACACAAACTCCGGTCCATTTTACAGGGAGTTGGGTGAAGGCTAAGTTGCCTCCACAGACAAATACTTTTCCTACAGGAGGGCAAAGGGAAATAGTAGGAGAAGATTAATTAATTACTGCTAAACAATTGCTAAAAGAAATTACTCCTACATGTATATCAAAGGTATTATTCTGAGATTGACTAAAAAAGCACAAAGAATTAATAGGCAGAATTAATAGGGCTAAGGGAATTATTGCTTGGAATGGCAATCGGGATTGGTGTGCCCCAATGGCCATCAAAGGGGTTGCCAAAAAGGGAAACTATGAGGGTTTCTTTATCTAGTAGAGGTCTGTCTCCTCGGATGATGACAGCATCAACAGCAAGACTGCCAATTGGAGAATCCACAGCAGTTTTGACGATTTTCTAGAATAGAAGAAATCCTTTTTGTTCTCAGGGAGCTAATCTTCCCTGGAAGTTGAGTTATCAACAAGCTTTATGAGTCATTCTGGGAGCCAATGAGCAGCGCCTTCTTTATTATCAAATATACAGGCTGATCCTCTTCCCCAGATCAACACTGGGTCAGGGCCCTTCCATTGAGTAGTCAGTGTGGATCCTTCCAAATAACAGTTGCATAATTATTAATACTTTGGGGGTTTCAAAGGCGATCAGCTGCAATTTTTCATTAATATCCAGTGTTAAAAAATTAATAACAAATAGAGCATGCTGAAGAATATTTTTGGAGTTCCTTTTGTGGGAAAAAAGTTTTGTATTCTTAACTTTTGAAAAGTATTTTTAAGGGTTTGATGAGCTCAATCAACAATTACTGGACCTTGATGATTATAGGGAATAACAGTGATGTGTTTTATTTGCATCTGGTGGCAGAAATGTTGAAAATGTATGCCAGTATATCCGGGGCCATTATCAGTCTTAATAATCTTAAGCTTACCCATAACTGCCATGCAATTAAGTACATGGGCGATAACATTTTTGGAGGCCTCACCAGAATGTGGTGTGGCAAAAATAAATCCACTAAAGGTATCTACAGTAACATGAAGATATTTAAGAGTACAAAAAAAGGGAACTTGAGTAACATCCATTTGCCACAATTCGTTATAACCAATCCTCAGGGATTAACACCCATATGGGGTATTGGCAACAGGGTAATATCATTTGGGCACTGTTTAACAATTTGCCGTGCCTGCTCTCTGGTGATTTTAAAAAGAAGACGAAGGGTCTGGGCATTAAGGTAATGTAGCAAATGAGCTACTCTGGCCTGGGCTATCAGGTAATTTTTAGCTAAAAGTACAAATTGGGTAGCTTGGTCTATTGTTTCATTGCCCTTTGTCAAAGGTCCATGGAGGCCAGAGTGAGCACGGATGTCGCCTCTAAAGAAGGGGCAACTTGTAGTTTGAATATATCGTTGAATTAGGAAACATAGGGGATCAGCATTTGTAGTTGGCTTAATAAAAGGCACTGTTTCAAGCAATGGTATAGAATGAGCAATATAGGCACTATCAGTGTACAGATTAAAAGAAGAAGTATGTAACTGGGCAAAAACTTGTAAGACTGCAAATAACTCAACCAACTGGGCAGAACAATTGGGGGACTTTAAGGAAGTAATTTTGTCATTAATACAAAAGGCAGCTTGCCCATTGGAGGAGCCATCTGTGAACACAAGGGAGGCATTAGCAAGGGGCTTTTGGAAGGTCTGTACATGGAAGGTAATGGGTTGATATTGTAAAAACTGAAGATGTTTATCAACAGGATAATGATTATCAAAAGTGCCTAAAAAGGAAATGCATGAATCAACACAATCATCATCATTTTGAATTAACCATTGAATCTGGGAGGGAGTATATGGTAAAATTATTTTACCTGGGTCTTTGCCAAAATTTTTTTCTGCTTTGTTCTCTTCCTATTTAATTAGCTCCATCACCCACCTAGTGTAGGCTGTAAGGACCTTAGCTGGTGCAGCAGGCAGGTGTACCCAAGAAAGGGCTTCTTTCTGCCAAAAGACTCCATGGGGTGTGAAACTAGATGCACAAATGGCACACTGTAAAGGTAGGTCATAATTAACAAAAGTAATTTGCTGGTTATAAATGGCTGCCTGTACTCTGGAGAGAGTTTCTCGAGCAGGAGCATCCAAAGAGTGTTTAGAAAGGGGGGCAGAATCTCCTCTAAGACTATCAAACAAGGGTTTAAGCTCACCCGTAGTCAGTTAAAGATAGGGGCGGAGCCAGTTGATGTCACCTAAGAGTTTTTGGAAATCATTTAAGGTTTTAAGATGATTAATCCTAAGTTGAATTTTTGGGATAATATTTTATTGGAAAAAAGCTCAAAGCCTAAAAATAGATATGGAGGTTTTAACTGAATCTTATTTGGTGCAAATTGAAGACCTGCACTGGTAAGAGAATTTGATACTTGCTGAGAAAAATGGAGAAGGCAATCAGCATCTGGTCCAGCAAGAAGAATATCATCCATATAATGAATTACATAGAGAGAGGGATCCTTTAATCTGAATGGATCTATAATCTGAGCAACAAATTTTTGACATAATGTAGGGCTATTGGCCATCCCCTGGGGCAAAACTTTCCACTGAAACCTAGGCATAGGGCCTTTAAAATTCACTACTGGAAGACTGAATGCAAAGTATTGGCCATCCTCCAGATGGAGAGGGATGGTGAAAAAGCAATCCTTTAAATCAATAACAATTGTATAATATCCCTTGGGAATGGCAACCGGAGTAGGAAGGCCAGGTTGAAGGGCACCCATGGGAATCATGGCCTTATTAATTTCCCTAAGATCTTGAAGAAGTCTCCACTTTCAACATTTCTTTTTTTTATACAAAAATGAGTTGTCGGGGTTTTTAGCACTCTTTACCTCCTGACCAGTAGGAAGGGCAAAGAGAACACACCCCGACTAAGACGAGACCGAGTAAGGATAGGGCCTGCAGGCTGCCTTCACCCAGCCCTCCCTTCTCCAGAGGGAAGACACAGAGGCGCCAGGGAGAATGTCACAGCAGACTCGTTTAATGGGAAGATACTAGGGGCTAAAGTAAGATGCAGGATTGTCTATTAACATAAAAGTAGGCAGGACAGGGGGAGGTAGGTGCGGTTAGAGAGGGCAGTGGGGCCAATCCATGGGTTCCAGGTAGTCTTATTTTACATCACATACCATAGCCAAACCTCCCAACTAGGAGACAGGCAGGTTGGATCTCCAAAACCAGGAAGTGAGCACTGGGCCACGAGGTAGGCCTTTTACCCTTGATGTGATGTGCCCCACTTCTCCTCCCTTTTATTTTATTAAGCAGGTATTTGCCTTACTCGAGAAGTGTGCCTGTCTTAGATTGTCCCCCTCTGGAGATCTTACCCATCATTGATTACCACTCTAGCACTTCAGGCAATTTTCCTGTAGGGTTGGCAGACCCAAACAGAGGTTTGAAATAGGGGGATGGCCAACGACAGCAAAGGAAACCCTTCTGTACACCTGCACATCCTGGTAAGGGCCGGGGTCAACCTCACAGAGTTCCCAGTCCGCCATCTCATAGCACAGCATATTGTTGCCAGACCACCATTAGCTGAACAGCTTTCCCCGATCCTGCTTTCTAAGACACTGAAGGAGCTTATGGATTACACAAGATCTGAATGTGAATACAAAACCCACTGTAACCAAGCGGCCCGCCCACAAAGGGGAGAAGGTAAGGGAGCCAACCATAGTCCAGCCCATAGATAGTTTGTATCGAGTTTATTTTGGAGGCATTTGAGAACCTCGTGCAGCCTTTTTAAGCAGATCATGGCCTTGACTATTTGGAGGACTCCTGCAGTCAGGAAATCAAGTTAAGATTGTAGGTAGCGTCTTTGTGGGTGGCGTGGATAATGATGCTCAGGATGAGGAGAAGGAAGGTGACTGAGGATTCCAACCACAGCTAAGCAGGGTGTCAGGTATGGTCTCCTTATTCCTGTGAATGAAAGGGAGAAAGCATACCTCAAGAGGGGGTGCTCTTGGGTAATTAATTTTTTGTTTGCTGACAATATTTTAAATCTCTAGCCGGTATCCAAATTGGGTTTGGTTCTCCCACCGGGAAGACACATTCAAATCCTCTCCCCACACTAATGAGGGGATCAGGGCCTCTCCAGTAAGAGGATCTCTTCAATGGACTGCCTCTGAAAGGCAGTCAGAGGCTGATCCTTGGAAAAATTAAAAATAATGTAAGTATAGCTGTCCTCAATTGGTCATGGGGTTGCCTCCCCCATTTTGTTTTATTAAAACAAGGCCCATTATCCATTTTAACCTGGAGGGGTAAATGCAAGATAACAAAAAATTGTAAAGAATGGCTTTCAGTGTGTCAGGCTCTTTTGCCAGAATGCACAGTGACCCAACAAGCATGTGAATCAGTATCTATAGACATAATTTTCCAAAGGGTGCTTAGTGGGTTATATCAGTCTGCCAGATCACATTAGGTTTAAAGCCCCAGGGATTGACCCCAGGGGACTGTAGAGATGGGACTTGTAAAAATGGTATACACGATTTACATGTCCTCACGATCTTTTTTTCAGTTCACGTGGCAGGGGTCTGACTTGAATCATTAGGGGATAAGTTTAAGAAATACTAATCATATCACCCGCTTTACCAGATTTTCTTTTTAAATGCAGAATTTAGAATCTTTAGAAAACTCCTCTTGTGTTTTAATTATGAATTTATCCATTGTTTTGGATGCTGACAATTTAACCTTGAACATGTTTACTCACACCCATTCACACACACATTCATAAAGATCTTAAAGCGCACAAAATTAATATCAGCCATTCATTTTAAAAGGATTCGCGTACACACACTCACACAAACCACAAGGATCCATATTTAGGATGGTTATCAATTTTATCATAATACTTTTTGCAGATGGAAGTTGGGTGGGAGTCTTAAACCTAGGAGAACTAAGACTAAGGTCTGCATCCTGCCACCCACTGTCTCTAGACTGTCACTACTAAGCCTGCCGAGTGGGAGGGGCCATACCAGGCCCTAGACTTACCCCAAGTGGGGACGAAACTTTTGTTTTCCAGAAATAAAGACAGAGAAGCAGAGACTTTTAAGAAACTCATAAAATTCTGATGGCATGCCTGGCCTTAAACTACCAGAGTGACAGGAAGACCGTGGGGTCCTGAAATCAGGAAATCCGGGGGTGCCTCCTCTAAGGAAATTTCCATTCCTTGGTAGCTGGCCTGTGGATGCCATCCTAACCTACTCTCAAACAGAAGCAGACATTGACTTACAACAGAAAATGGGACTCAATTGGATACATTTAACACAACAACACAAACTCAGATGAACGCTCTCACCAAACAACTTATTTAGACAAACATACAGGGTGGTTGGCCGACTTTTACTTACCTCCAGAGGTCTCTGCTTTAAATCTGGTCATCTTTTCCAAAAAAGCTTGTTAAAGGAAAACCACTGTTTCTAGAAAAAAGCAATCTCTTATCTCAATAAATTATTAGGAATTGATGAAAGACTTGGGATCCCTGGTTGGATGGCTTCCATGGGCATATTGCAGGGAGATCATGAAGAAACCTGTATTTGCCTGATCCTTATTAACTTTAGTAGCTCCAACTGTTTTTCTGGCCAATAGGCCACTGCTCCCCATGCGATTAGATTGTGGCCTCTAGAACTGGGGGAGCAGTTCTATGCTAATTTTTTCATAACTAATGCAGTCATCATAGAATGTCACAACATCTATATCTTGTCTCTCCCTAGAGATTATAGGGCAGTTCCTCTTTAAGAGCAGTGGCTGAATGGCTCTGGCCAGGACAGGGGCATGCCAATGTGCCAATTGCTAAGATGCTGCTAGGCCAGCTAGCCCAGGAGCTGGGGCCTGCAGCAGTTTTTTGGTGGAGTTAGGCCTTTTGTTGGCCTGAAAGACTTCCCTGTGGGGGATCCATCCCCGAGGGCAATCTCTTTTGACTTGGCCTTGCTGGCCACACCCATAAACTCCTCTCCCAGCACCATTGAAGAGGTAAAAGTGGTAGAAAGCGCCTAGGCCTTTTGGGCTTGTAGGGCTGCAGCCAGAGCCTGTGACTGGTGGGCCTGAGTGTCCACAGCTCTCCAGCTCAAGGCTAACACTTTGCCACTTTGAGCTCCAAAGCTACTCTGCCCCAGCATTCTTCTGCTGGCAGATTAGACACCACAGTCTCACAGGGACTTTGCTTTGCCTGGGCTGGCTCAAAACTGCAACTTTCAACTAAGCAATCATTTTGGTAGTCCTAATTTTTCTTGAAACAAACGTTTATGACAACTTCACTTTCAAATTATGTTCAGAAACCCATTTCTAATGTTCTTTATTAAAACTTTTACAGATACTTACTTAAACACTTAACCCTTTAGTCTTTATTTGCATTTGAAAAACCTTTAAGGGCTGAAGGAACTTCCTGTGTCTCCAGGCCTCCTAGGGCTCTAGGCACTCCCTTTGCCTTTTAGAAGAGGCTTTTCATTTGTTTGTTTGTTTTTTGCAGTTTAGATTACTGTCTAAACTCCAACAGTTCAAACTCAAATAAGTTTTTCTAAATCGGGACTTAATTTCCTTCTTTTTCTAAGATATGTCCAATTGAAGGAGATAAACTTTTAATCACATTAGCATCCCATAAGTCAAGGGGACTGGGGGATTAACAGCCTGGTTCCTTTCAGCCTGGGCATGTCACTCCTATTTTAAAAGGACACACCAGTTGAGATACAGGGGGCCAGGAAGCTCAGCCTTAGTTAAATTTTTCCAGTCCTGGGTGGTGAGAAATGTATAGCCTTAACTGTAATTCCCAGGATAGCAGAAGTGACTCCATTTTGTGTAGCAGCTGCAGTTTAGTCATAAAAAGAAATTGAAAAATAACCAGCAAGATGTTCACGGTCAGGATGACCGAGAACTGAAATTGTATAAACAGGATAAGGAGTAAGATAAGGAGTGTGTGTGAAACATCTTATGACCAGAAGAAGGACACGTAAGCCCTTCTCTAGCCAAAAAGGAAAATTCCACTACTGCCCAGAATAAACCCCCAGCCTTATTTGAATTAACCAATCCCTACACTGTAACCATGCTTCTGCTTCTGTAACCACGCTTCAGCTACCCATAAATACTCCCCTCTCCCCAGCCTCGGTGCGCAAGTCTTCTAGGAGACTTTGTCGCCCCGGGCGCCCGTGTACCCAAATAAACCTCTTGCTGTTTGCATCCGACTGCGTGGTCTCGTTGTTCCTTGGGAAGGGTCTCCTTCTGGAAGACGTCCCGCTGAGTCGGGGGTCTTACAGGTGGTACACTGATGAGCCAGGCCTTGAAGGATGGTTTTGGCCCAGGGTGAATTAGGCCCATCTTTGGAACTGCCTTCTTAAGCTCTTTTAGGGCCGGTCTATTGCCCCCAGGGTTAGCATTTACCAAGTATGGTGGAGGGGAGTAAAATGGCGGCTTGACCAAGGATTTCGGTTTGGGGGAAAAGTCACCGCTGTATGGCTAGTTAACCTCCTCTTCCGGTGCAGGGGAGGAGTAAGATGGCGACTTGACCTCCTCTTTCGGCTTAACACGTGGTGAAGAGTGGGAGGAAGGATAGTAAAATGGGGGAGGTCGCTCTGCCCCCCAATTGTCTGCCGCAAATTCTGGGGCAGGAGCCCTTGGAGCAGGGCTCTAGGGCCTGATCCCAGGATCAAAGAGGCCCAAAAATCCATCCTCAGGGCAAGGCTCTAAACCCTTTCTTTCCTGAGCAGCTGGAAGTCCAACTCTCCACGACACTGAGTGCTCCTTATCAGGAGAGCCACCTCTCCACAACTCTGAGCTCTCCTCAATTAAAGTTTCCTTGGCCCTAGATGTAACTGAGCCAGGATAGAAGCAGGCCTTAAGTGCAGACAAGTTTGGAGAGACCCCGAGGGGAAGGTCCTCTCCCAAGGTAATCTTCCTCCTTCTCACCAGGAACTCCACGTGGTCCCATGCAGCCCAATTGAAAACAATGGCCACAATTAACATGGTGCGTGTTAAGGCCTCCCAGACCTTCTCAGCCTGGGGGTGTGAAATCTCCAAACCTCTGCTTTTAAATCTAGACGCTGTGAGTACTGGGTTCTCATTCTCCAAACCTCTGCTTTTAAATCTAGACGCTAGGAGCGCCAATTCCTCATTCTTGGTATGAGATTGCCCCATCTTTTCAGGGAGACCCGTACCTCGTCATCTGCTTGGCTCGGCTCGCAGACAATCCTGCTTCTGATGAGCGTTCCTCTCGTGTCCCATGTTCGGGCACCAGAAATGTTGGGGTTTTTAGCACTCTGCCTCCTGACCAGCAGGAAGGGCAAAGAGAACATGTCCCAACTAAGAAGAGACCGAGTAAGGATAGGGCCGGCTGGCCACCTTCACCCAGCCATCCCTTCTCCAGAGGGAAGACACAGATGTGCCAGGGAGAATGTCACAGCAGATTAGTTTAATGGGAAGATACTAGGGGCTAAAGTAAGATGCAGGATTGTCTATTAACATAAAAGTAGGCAGGACAGGGGGAGGTAAGTGAGGTCAGAGAGGGGGGTGAGGCCAATCCATGGGTTCGAGGTAGACTTATTTTACAGCACAAACCATAGCCAAACCTCCCAACCAGCAGGCAGGCAGGATGGATCTCCAAAACCAGGAAGTGAGCACTGGGCCACGAGGTAGGCCTTTTACCCTTGATGTGACGTGCCCCACAATGGGTGTATTCCAAGGGGAAGTAGTAGATTCAATGTGGCCTGCAGCAAGCTGTTCCTGTACTAACGCTGTTGCTGCAGCCGACTTTTCAATTGTTAGAGGCCACTGATCAATCTACACAGGCTCTGTCATTTTCCAAGAAATTTTGTTTGCGTGGAGTACAGGCATGTCAATGGCCACTAAGGAAAATTTGTATAGCCTATGCCAGCGCGATCAGCCTTAGCATCCATCTGGATGGGCACCATAAGACCCTGAGAATTCTTTCCAAGCCCTTGACCTGGGCGATATCATTGATTAAGTATCTGTTGAGTAATTAATTCATTGGGGTTTCACATACTGAGTCCCATTTGAGAAAGAATGTCTCTGCCTGATAAGTTAACTGGGAGGCCGGTGACCACATAAGGCTGCACCGTGCCTTTGTTTCATTTCCCGTCTTCCCACAAAATAATTTTAGAACTTTGAAGAGGGTTAGAAGTCTGTCCTATTTCTTTTAAGTGAGTAAAGGGGCAGGGTAAAGGGGCCAGACTGAAGGCCAATCCCTATTGGAGATGATAGTAGCATCTGCTCCTTTATCAACTATGTTCTCAAAAATCCTTCCATCTAATTTTACCTTTAATAAAGGTTTCTTATGTGTAATTTCCTGTACCCAATAGGTATCTGAGGAACCAAAATTATGAGTGCCTCTCCGGCGTTTGTGATTGGGGATATTAGTAATGAGAGGAAGCAATACCAATTGACCAGTCCTCTTGCCAAGGAAAATACTTATAGGTCCTTGAGAAGCAGTTGCCACTATATTGATTTCCCCAGTATAATCATTATCAATAATGCTTGGTGAAATATTAAGACCCTAGATGTTGGAGCTTCCATGTATCAAAATTAAGCCAAATGTATTTTTGGCAAAGGGCCAAAAATTCCAGTGAAAGGATCTGAGTCCCAGAATCAGGAGTCAATATTGAGTGGGAGGTGGCACAGAGGTCCAGTCCTGTACTACCTGGCATTGCTTGCATGAGGGAGATGACATTACATGAGCTGGAGATTGGGGGATGAACCTGACAGCGCCAGGGTTCAAATCCAGTGTTGGCTGGGGCCCTGGGGTTGGCCCCTCATCAAGTTTCCCTGCTTCGGGGGTAATGATTTTCCCTGGTTATCAGTTTTGGACTTACACTCCGAGGCCAATGTTTTCCTTGTTTGCCTCGGGGACAAATTGATGAAAGGGGATGCCGCTCTGCCTTAGGGGCCGAGCACTCTTACAAAAAAATGTCCAGGTTATTGGCAGTTAAAGCATGTCTTAGCCTTGGGTCCCTGGGTAAAATCTTTGAAGGCAGCCCCAATAGCCAATCCAATAATAAGTGAGGCTGGTTCAACATCAGTACAAAGTCTGACATAATCAGAAAGAGTTTTGCCACGGCGATGAGGAGGTATTGCAGACTGACAGGCAGTATTGGCATTTTCAAAGGCAAGGTATCTAATGAGTTCATTATCTGTCTCTTTGCACCCTATAATTCACTCTGCAGCCTCAGTGAGGCACCCCACAAATTCACTGAATGGCTCCTGTGTTCCCTGACCAATTTTTGCCATGGAAGATACAGCCAACCCTTGAGGAGGGAGGCTCTTCCAAGCCTGAAGGGCTGCATGCTGAATTTGAACAAGTGGCCTTGGGTGAAATTTGAGTTGTTTTTGATTGTTATCATAGGGGCTTTGTCCTAATAATTTAGTTAGGGTTCCTGTCTTAGATGGACCTGTAGCAGTTATATTGAGATGTGCAATGTCCTGACATCTTTCAGCATAATCAGCCTTCCATGAAAGATATTAGCCTCTGCTAAGTGCAGCTTTAGCTAGCATTCCCCAGTCATTTACTGTAAGCTGGTCTTCACTCATGGATACTAAAAGAGAGAGAGAGTAAAGGGGGCAACTGGGCCATACATGGAGACAGTGCTTTTAAGCTCCTTAATATATTTGAATTTTACGGGACAATATTTTTGGGCTTTAATAATTAGGGGGTTATTTTCTTCCTCTTCTCCGTAGGTTTCTGATTCTTTACTACCTGGCTCCCTTTCCTCCCCATCTTCTTCCTCCTTTTCTTTCCCTTCACTATCTCCTTGGTTGTCTGTTTTATTAGGGGGGCTCTTGGCTGACTTTTCCTTTAGATCTGGTTACGGGAAAGGCATGAAGACTTAGTCTATCCTTTGTCTTAGTTTTCAGTGAGGTATTGGATGAGGAACTTATTTCTGTATCTAGTTCTCAAGGCTGTTTATGCAAGGCAGACATTTTCTTTTTAGTTTGATTATGAGTTTTTAAGACCTGTGCTTCTCTAGCAACTCTTACAATGGCTTGTCGGGTAAATTCTGTGAAATCATTTACGGGCGCAGAGGCAAGGGCTGAAGCACAGAAGGGAGGGGCCGTTATATACGACGGGGGCTTGGTTGAAAGGGAGACTGTTGGAGGCTGATCAGAGTTATGATATTTGGCTGCCTGTTCCTCTAGTGAGGCCTCCTCTTCTGGGGAGAGGACATCATCACCAATATCACCACAGTCTATACCTGAAAGAACAGGATAAATGGATTTTGGCTTATCGGGGTGAGCACCACTACTATTTGTGTGCATAGAAATGATGTCAGAGGGACAAGAGAAGTGGGAGGAGGGGGATTGGAAATTTTGGAAGATTCTTTTTGAGGAGAAGACTGGCTTCCCTTACATTTATCCTTTAGGGAAGTTTCACCATTTTTCAATGCCTCAGAGATATCTGCTTGATACTGGCAGGCCTACAGGACCTCATTTAGGAGGTTCCAGTAGGAGAAGTCTTGAATAGGTACCTATTTCGGGGTCAAAATTGAGGTAAAAGTCTTTAAGACAATCACCTTCAAGCGGCCATCTATTTTCATCTATAGTTCCCTCTTGTGGGAACCAAGGACAAAGATCCTCCAGAAACATAAAGAAATCTACCAAATCTTTTTTTCTTAACCCTTTTTCCTCGGCCTTGAGTGAGGTTTTAAGCCCTTGAATAAACAACTCAAGCTTACTCTTTGTCCCATAATCGTCGCTCTCCCTACCTTACTTGGGCCGGTGCCACAGATGGGTCTCTCTGTGGTGGTTCTTATTCCTGGGCCTGTGTTACAGACGGTTTCTCTGGTGGTCCTTATATGGATCTCCTCTTACCTTCCTGCACCAGTATTGCCTATGAGTCCCTCTGTGTTGGCTGTTATGCAGGTGCTCTGTTACACAAGAGGGCGACCTAAAGAAAACATCCAGCTTTCTAGGGACGTTCACCTCAGTTTTCCGTGCTTCAAGCCCATTTTGGGAGCCACTTGCCGCGGCTTCCAGGGTAGTCAACAAGAGCTTAAAGAGGAGTGGACCTGAATGAGAGACAAACCAGACACGGGAAAGGAGACCAAGACAGTATTCTGATCAAGGTCTCAATCTTTATTTTTGCACAGCAGAATATACAGTTTTAGCTGAAAGGTGATTGAGGCAAGCAGGTGATATTGCTGAGTAACCATCTCTATACAATATGTACCTGAAACAAACCTGGGAAGGGAGTCAGGAGATGGTCAAAGTGTTTGCCAAACAGGATACATAAATCAAGTTATTTTACCTTACAGAATATTGCAGTTGGGTGGTCATGGAAGTGGTAGTAGGAACAATAAGCAATTCGTTCAGTTATAGAGTCTAACAGTTACTAAGTTCAGCTTAGAGAAACTTACAGTTTCTGGATGTCATAGCAACAGCTGTAGGGTTCCCAGCAATGATGAGTCTCCTGTTCTTGTGGATGTTCCTCTGGATTTTTTGAATCTTGTTCCAGATGGTTGGCATCAGCTTGCAAATGGCCTCTCCCTGCTCTTCAGCAGCCCTTTCCATGGGATGGTGGCTGTGAGACTCGTGCTCCTGAGAGTGGAAGCACTGCGCACAGAGCAGGTCCTTGTCAACCTGGCAGATGTGCCTTGTCTCCTTGTGTGGGCCACATTTGTGTTCCTCCAATCTCAGGAATCACCAGAGGCTGGCTTTTCTGGCAAGGGCCACCAGGCTCTTCAGAAGGACGTCAGACTTAAGGTCTCCCAGCTGGGGGGGTTCGAGGCAGGCAGGGCACGTTCCTGGGAGGGTCTGCCTTTCTTCCCAGGACAGGCAGAGACCAAGTCAACAGAAACCGCAGCCATAGTCTATGGTGACCGGGTCTAGGAGGGTATTTCTGCAGACAGCACAGCTCAGCTCCTTCTGGAAGGCTTGCAGAGCGTTGCCGTCCATAGTTGAAACTGGGGAGCCAGGCATCGCCTACTCACACCGCTGACCTCAGGTACTCAGGGGCGGAGATCTGAAGGTCCTGCTTCCAAGCCTGCCCGCGCAGGAAAGCGAGCCTGACCCCCTTCTCTCCTCCCTTCTATCAACCACTCAGTAATCAGCCACTGTGCTATGGCATGGCGCTAGCCCAAAGCCCAGAGGACCTCAGGAATAGCCCTCATGCCCGGGCGCTAACCCCACAATCGACCAAGACCAACCGACCGGACGACCGAACAAACGAACGAATCAATCCTCCAAGAGATGAGATAAAGGACCAAACCAAATTTCGACAAGAATTAAAAGAGAAGATCTTGCTGCTCTCACACTCAGCGGCGCTATCCAAGCTCCCAACGCAGACAGTCTCGCTGGGCTGGTCCTTTCTCTGAGAGGCCTGAGAGGCCAACCAGCACTCATATATGCTGAGAGGGGTGGGGTCCCCGGAAGGGCTTGCCACAACTAAAAGTGTCAGGCAACTTGATTGACATATCAGTAGGTGCTGGAATTTGCATTGCAGCAGCAGAAACACATTTCAATTCCTTCTTCATGCAAATGGTTCTGACAACTTCTTTCTACCCTGCCCATTTCTGGTGAATTTTCAGTGAAAGTGACGTTTGACGCCATTTCCAAATGGTTTCTCTTCTTCCCCTTTTGTCCTTTTTCTTGTCTGGTTTCTTTGCTTCCTTGTTTGCTTTGTGGATTATAGGGCTTGAACTCTTTACACTGTCCCTGAAATCTTCAGCTCATGGCTACTGCCCGACATGCAATCTCCATTTAGTGAGACACAGGTGGAGAAGTGCTGAAAAGACTATCATAGGTGTTGGATTTCATAGTTAAGAGAAGAAAGTGGTTCTGACATACATCCATGGGGAGTTCTCTTCCCATCGCCAAGTCCCTACAGACTCCTACAGCCCAGGTGGAATAACCATTGGAACTGAGCTCCCAGTAATGATTCCTGGAGCTGAAGACATGGGCCCCGCAGGTGGTCGACTCCATGGAGTGTTCAGTAGGATTCCTAAGTATGTCTCCAAAGGCGGCTCCAACCTCCTGTGGAGGAGTGTGCAGCTCATCTTGACTGAGGGCAGCCTCTCGCAAGGAAATGCACATTCGGTACTGGTTGAGTCTCTCCAGTCTTCCAGGGACTGGAAGAGCACGGAGCTGTGGCCTCAGAGGGCCAGGCATGAAGGCCAGCACTTCCTTACAACTCTCCAGTGTCAAGTCGACAGCCTGGAGAAGTTCCAGGACTGGCTTTGGTACATCTGGATCAGCTCCTGGTAGGTTTCTCTGAGCTGGTGCCTCTTCTGAATCATCTGGGTCTCCATTTGGCTGAGTTGCCATAAACCCTGTCTTCCTTGGCTGAGAAGTCTCTCTGAATGCTGCTTTTCCTCCTCGTGGCGTTCCTGATCTAGCTTTCTATAAACCTCCTTGGTGGTACAGGTTCACATAGCAAACCCACTGGATGATGAGTCTCCTGTTCTTGTGGATGTTCCTCTGGTTTTCTTGTATCTTTTTCCAGATGGTTGGCATCAGCTTGCAAATGGCCTCCTGCTGCTCTTCAGCAGCCCTTTTCTCGGGCTGGTGGCTGTGAGACTCATGCTCCTGAGAGCAGGAGCACTGGGCACAGAGCAGATCCTTGTCCACCTGGCAGAAGATGTGCCTTGTCTCCTTGTGTGGGCCACACTTGTGTTCCTCTGAGTTCAGGAATCGCCAGAGGCTGGCTTTTCTGGCAAGGGCCACCAGGCTCGTCAGAATGATGAAGAATTTGTGGTTTCACTTTCCTCTTTGGTTAAGGTTAAGGACAGTGTTCGGTTCTGGGTTAGATTGAGAGTTCAGGTTAGTATTCATGTTAGGTTTAGGGTTATTCTGAGTTTTCAGGTTTGGTTTAGGTATTGGGTAAGGGTTCGTATTTGGGTTAGGTTCGGATTCAAATTAGGGTTAGTGTTAGTGTTCGGATTAGGTTTAGGGTAGGGTTAGGATTATGGTTCAGGATTGGAGTACTGTTCGAATCACTCTTATGGTTAAGTATAGGTTTTTGTTTAGTGTTCAGTTTACCTTAATATTAAGGTTTGATTTAAGTTTTGGGTTAGGTTCTGGTTAGGTTTTGGATTGAGTTTAGTGTTAAGGTTAGAGTTTGGGTTTGGGATAGGTATTAGATAAGTATTAATTTTAGATTTAGAGTTAAATTTACAATTAGGTGTAGGGATAGGACTAGGGTTTGTATTCAAGTTAGGGATAGGGTTAGGATTCAGAGTAGGTTTTGGTTAAGGGTTAGGGTTAGGGTTAGGTTTCAGGATATGTTTAGGGTTAGGATTATGGTTCACGTTCGGGTTTGCTTTCAGATTAGGTTTGGGGTTTGTGTTATAGTTAGGGATAGATTTTGGGTTAGGATTTGGGTAAGGATTAATATTAGGGTTAGGGTTATAGTTTGGGTTAGAGTTAGGGTTAGGTTTAAGTTTAGGATTTGTTAGTGTTCGTTTTAGGGTTTGGGTTTGGGTTCATGTTAGTTTTGGGGTTAAAGTTCAGGTTAAGGTCATGTTTAGGGTTCATGTTAGTTTTGATTATGGCTAGTGTTTGGGGTAGGATTAGGTTTAGATTTAGGGTTAGGGTTCCTATAGGGGATCAGGATTGCGTTCAGACAAGGTTTAGGTTTTGGGATAGGGGTCCGTTAGGATTAGTGTTATCATTTGGGTTAGGGGTATGCTTCAGATTCTAAGTTAAGTTAAGGTTTAATATTTGGGTTCTGGATATTTTTAGGATTAGGGTTTGGTTTATGTTTAGGGTTAAGGTTGAGGTTCGGTTTAGTCTTAGGTTAAGGGTTCGAGGTAAAATAAGGGTTAGGGTTCTGGCTAGTGTTAGGGTTAGGGTTCGGGAAGGGGGTCAGTTTTAGGGTTAGGATTCAAGTTCGGTTTGTGGTAATGGTTAGTGTTAGTGTTAGGTTTACTGTTCAGGTTCGGATTAGGTTTAGGGTTTGGTTAGAGTTAGGATTCGCTTTAGGGTTTTAATTTGGATTTGGGTGGTTAGTTTCAGATTCCCCTTAGGGTTATGGTTATGGTTAGGATGAGATACAGGTTACAGTTTAGAATTATGGTTAGGTTTTAAATTAGGTTTCAGGTAAGGGTTAGGGTTAGCGTTAGATTTTGGGTTCAGGTTCGGGTTGTTTAGGTTTAGTGTTCAGGTTAGTGTTAGGGCTTAAGTTTAGGTTTCAGATTTTGGTTATGTTGGGGTTATAGGTAGGTTTCAGGTTAGAGTTTTTATTTGGCATTGGGTTCAGATTTAGGTTAGAGTTAGGGTTAGGTTCTGTTTAGGGGTAAGGTTTCGAGTTGGTTTAGGTTTTGGTTTCGGGTTACTGATAGGGTTAGGGTTTAAGTTCTGGTTTGGGTTAGGATTAGTGTTCGGGTTTAGGGTTAGCGTTAGGGTTTGTTTCTGGATAGGGTTAGTTTTTGGTTTCGTGTTAGGGTTATGGTTAGGTTTAGGATTCGGGTTAGGTTTGGGTTAGGTTTCAGTTTCAGGTTAGGGTTAGGGCTAGTGTTAGGGTTCAGGTTAAGGTTGGTTTTGGGGTTTGGGTTCATATTTGGGTTAGGGTTTGTGTTAGGGTTACAATTACTGATAGTTTTTGTGTTAGGGTTTGGGTTAGGTATATCGTTAGGGTTAGGATTAGCATTCAGGTTAGGATTGGTTTTCAGGTTTGGATTCATGTTTGGGTTAGAGTTAGCATTTGGGGAAGGATTAGGCTTCAGGTAATGGTTAAAATTCGGGTTCAGGTTAGGGTTATGCACAGTTTCCGTGTTGCGGTTCACTTTAGGGTTTGGCTACGGGTAGAGTTAGGGTTAGGGTTCAAGCTCAGGTTCATATTACAGTAAGGGTTAGGGTTAATGTTAGGGTTAGGGTTGGGGTCAGGTTTAGGGTTTGCTTTAGTGTGTGGTGAAGGGTTCAGGTTAGGGATAGAATAACAGTTTGGGTTAGGGTTAGGGTTTTGTTTAGGTTTAGGATTACAGTTAGGGTTACTGTTCTGATTAAGTTTGGTTTCATGTTCAGGTCTGATTAAGTTTGGGGCTTGGATTAGGATTTGGTGTAGGTTTCAGTTTAGGGTTGGGGTTACGACTCAGGTTAGGGTTATGGTTAGGTTTAGAATTCTGGTTCCGATTAGGGTTCAGGATAGGGTTCAGGTACAGTTTACGGTTAGGTTATGGTTAGGATTAGGGTAAGGATTTGGTTTTGGTTAGTGTTATGGTTAGGGTTAGATTTTGGGTTCAGGTTGGATTAGGGTTAGCCATAGGCTTAGGGATAGGATTAGAGTTCGGGTTCACGTTTAGGTTATGGTGAGGATTTGGTGTAGATTTTGGTTTAGGGGGAGGGTTAAGTTAGGATTTAGAGGTAGGGTTAGGGTTTGGATTAGATTTTGGGTTCAGGTTAAGGTTAAGTTTCATGTTATGTTAGGCTTAGTGTAGGGGTTAGCGTTTGGTTTGGGTTCGAGTTATGGTTATGGTTAGGTTAGAATTATGTGTAGAGTTAGGGTTTGGGTTAGGTTTAGGGTTAGGGTTATATTTAGGATTAGAGTTTGGTTTAGGGTTAGTGTTGGGGGTAGTGTTAGGGTTAGTCTTAGGGTTAGGGTTCAAATTCTGCTTAGGGTAAGTGTTCGGATTAGGGTTAGGTTTAGGTTTAGTATTACTTTTTGGATTAGGGTTAGAGGAAGATTTACAGTTTGGCTTTGGGTTATTGTTAGGGTTTGGGTTAGGGTTCAGGATAGGATTAGGTTTATGGTGAGGGATCAGGTTTGGCTTATATTTCTGGTTCAGCTTAGGGTTAGGCTTTGGGTTTAGGTGTAGGGTTAAGTTCAGGTTACATTTAGGGTTAGGATTCGGTTAGCCTTTGGGTTAGGGTCGGGTTTGGGTGAGGATTATGGTTAGGGTTAGGTTTCGATTTAGGATTTGGGTTAAAGTTGGGGTTTGGGTTCTGTTTATGGGTAGGGTTTAGGTTAGGTTTAGGTTTGTCGTTCAGGTTGGGGTTATGGTTCTATTTCAGAATGCGTTTCAAGTTAAGGTTAGGTTTCTGTAAGGGTTAGGGTTAGGTTTAGAGTTTGGTTTAGTGTTAGGGTTTGGGTTAGACAGGTTTAGAGTTACGGTCAGGGTTTGGATTCGGGTTACAGTTTGGAAAAGGGGTTATGTTTAGGGTTCGGGTTAGGGTTTGTTTTATAGTTATGGGTGGCGTTAGGGTTACAGTTTGTGTTATGGTTTGGTTTAGGTTTAGGGTTTGGTTTAGGGTTCTGCTTAGAGTTAGGGTTCAAGTTTGGGTTAGGTTTAGAGTAAGGTTTCCACTGATGATTAGGGTTTAGGTTAAGGCTTGGGTTAAGGTTAGGGTTAGTGTTCAGGTTAGGGTTAGATTTTGTGTTAGCATTAGGTTTCAGGTTAGAGATCAGGTTAGGGTTAGGTTTCAAGTTAGGGTTTGGTTTTGGTTTCTGGCCAGGTTAGGGTTTGGATTAGAGTTAGGATGCTGAGTTAGGATGCACTTTAGGATTACAGTTTGGGTTAGGGTTAGTTTTCATACTCGAGTTCTGGTTGGGGTTAGGGTTAGGACTCTGGTTAATGTTAAGCTTAGGTTAGGGTTAGGATTAGGATTATTGTTAAGGTAGGGTCAAGTTCGGTTTCAAGTTATGGTTATGGTTAGGGTCGGGTTCGGGTTCAGGTTCGGGTTAGGGGTAGGGGACTGCTTAGATTTTGGGTTAGGTTTAAGGTTTGGTTTAGTGTTCAGTTTAGTGTTTGGTTTAGGAATTAGGTAAGATTAGGGTTCTGGTTAGGGTTAGGATTAGGATTAGGATTACGGTTAGGGTTAGGGTTAGGGTTGGTTTTGGGTTCAAGTTCCAGTCAGGGTTAGGGTGTTTTATTAGGTTTGTTTTTGGGTTAGGGTTCGGGTCCAGGTTAGGATTAGTTATAGGTTTTGGGTTTGGGTAAGGTTTAAGGTTATCGTTAGGATTAGAGTTTGGCTTATGTTTGGGGTTAATTTTCAGTTTCGTCTTAGGTTAGAGTTCGGTTTTGGTTTTGGTTTAAGTTTGGTATTGGGTTCTTTTTAGGGTTCATGTTTGGGTTAGATTAGGGTTGGGTTTTGCCTTTGGATTAGGCTTATGCTTAGAATTAGGTTTATGCTTAGAATTAGGGTTAGGGATAGGATTAGGAATTGTGTTCAAGTTTGGATTGGGTTAGGACTCGGTGTAGGTTTCTGTTTAGGGTTAGGGTTAGGCTTTTTATTTGGATTCTGATACAGGTAAGAGTTTGTTTTAGGGTTAGAGTTAGGGTTCAGAGTCAGGATAGAATTAGGTTTCTGGTTAGAGTTAGGGTTAGCATTCGGGGTCCGGTTACATTTAGAGTGCGGGTTAAAGTTAGGCTTACTATTCAGATTAGGGTACAGTTTTGGGTTCAGGTTTGTTTTAGGATTAGGGTTAGTGTCTGGATTAGGGTATGGATTAGGGTTATGGATTGGGTTGAGGGTAGCGTTAGTGTTTGGATTACGTGTCAGATTAGGGTTAGGTTTCAGTTTCAGGGTCAGATTCGGGTTCTGGTTAGGGATAGGGTTAGGGTTTTGTTTAGGGTTAGAATTAGTTTGCAGGTTACAGTTAGGATTAGGGTTAGTGTTAGGGTTCAGGCTCCTGTTCAATTTACGTTCGTTTTAGTGTTAGTTTTGAGTTGGTTTTAGGGGTATGGTTAGGGTTCATGTTAGGGTTAGTGTTCGGGTTAGGATTCGGGTTTGGCTTTGGGTTAGGGATAGGGTTCTGGTTTGGGTTCTGGTATGGTTAGGATTATGGCTGGGGTTTGGGTTAGGCCTAGTGTTGTTCATGTTTGGATAAGTTTCATGTTAGGGTTAGGATTCTGTTTAGGGTTAGCCTTAGGGTTCTGCTTAGGGTTTCTGTTCAGGTTTGGGTTAGTGTTAGTGTTAGGTTTAGGGTTAGGTTTTGGGTTAGGGTCAGGTTAGATATAGGGTTAGGTTTCAGGTTAGGGTTAGGGTTACAGTTTCAGATTATGGTTAGGGTTAGGCCTAGGATCAGGTTTTGGGTTAGAGTTTGGGTTAGATTTAGGGTTAGGTTTCAGGTTCGGATTAGGGTTACAGTTTCAGGTTATGGTTATTGTTACGTTTAGGGATTGGGTTGTTCGAGTTAGGGCTAGGGTTTGAATTAGGGTTAATGTTAGGATCCGTGTTTGAATTAGGGTTAGGATAAAGGTTAGGTTCAGGTTCATGCTCATTTTAGGTTTAGGGTCACTATTTGGTGTAGGTTTTATTTGACAGTTAGGATTCAGTTTAGACTCTTTTGTTCAGGTAAGGATTACAATTAGGGTTAGGTTTAGGGTTAGGTTCCTGGTTTGGGTTGGTTTCGGTTAGGTTTAGGGTTAGGTTTAGATTTGGGGTTGGGGTTCTCACATGGTTAGGTTTAAAATTAGGGGTAGGGTTCTGGTTAGGGTCAGAGTTAAGTTTAGGTATAGAATTAGGTTTCGAGTTCAAGTTTGGGTTAGGCTTAGGATTCAGTGTAGGTTTTGGTTTAGGGTTAGGTAAGGGTTAGGGTTAGGGTTAGGATTCAGATTAGGTTTCAGATTACGGTTAGGGTTAGGGATAGCGTTCTGCCTCGGGTTCGGGTTCAGGTTCAGGTTCAGGTTAGGATTAGGGTTAGGGTTAGGGCAAGGTTTAGTTTTCAGGTTATGGTTATGGTTTGGGTTATTGTGAGGATTGGGGCTCCAGTTGTAGTTCGGTTTCGTGTTAGGATTCGTTTCATGTTGGAGTAGGCTTAGGATTTGAGATCCTGTTAGGGTTACGGTTAGGGTTCAGGATAGGGTTAGGATTCAGATCAGGGTTAGGATTTGGGTTTGAATTTGTGTTAGGGTTAGGGTTCTGGTTAGGGTTAGGGTTAATGTTAAGGTTAGTGTTAGGTTTTGGTTTCAGGTTAGTGTTAGGTTTATTCTTACCAACAGTCCAGTAGAGTTTCATATATGCCACATCCCCACCAGCATTTGGTGTTATGTTTCCTGATAACGGCCATTCTAATTGAAATGAGGTGGAATGTCAGTGATGTTTTAGTTTGCAGTTCTTTTATGGGTAGAGATGTTGAACCCTTCTTTATGTGTGTTTTGGCCATTCTCACTTCTATCTCAAAAAAACAACCCTCCCCACCATAACTATACCTTACAACATCAATACATCCATTGGATATTCAAATTTTAACATCTTATTTCCTTATTTTGTTTCTCCATTGTTACTGTGGAGTGGACATTGTAACAGTAAATTGGCATACATTCAGACATGAGATACTCTTTGTTCTACTATAGGAATCTTTGGATGTAGACATTTAGGAGAAGCTTAGGCATGTGGGAAATAGGTTTTCTTGCAGGAATTTAGACAAAACACAAAAGTTTCAGTTGGGAATTATTGCTGTCTTCATTCCTGTGTCGGGAATACTCAGGGAATTTTGTCACTAGCTGATGTGAAACATGATGAATTACTTTTTCTCTGTATAAAGATGTTATTTATAAACACCTATGTTTAAATCTCTGTATTGCAACATTTCAGAAAACGTAAGATTTAAAGTTCTTGTGTTTGAAATTCAGTGCAAACTAAGCATCCAATCTTTGGCCGTATACTCAGCGCTTCTAGTGTAAATGATTTGAAAGTCTTCGTTTCATTCAAAGGAATCAATAGGGTTGAACATAATTTTCTCAGTAAATACTTCCACAGAAAAGACACCCTTTACTTGAATGGTTTTTGTCTCAAGGCTTGTATCCTACCACATTGAGACAGAGCTCTACATCTTGTTCTCTGCTGGTTAAGTGAAGATAAGTTCCTCAGGACCTCCTGCCAGGTCTGTATTTGAACCTCAGATCTCAGCCCCCTGAATAACTAGGATTAGTTTGGTGAGCCACAGAGTTCCGCTGATTCTAGTAATTTCCATCAACCTTGATACTAGGATTTCCTTTGAGCTTAATACTCTTTGTCTAAAAGAATTGTTGACTTTTATTTCATTTGTTTTCCTTGTGTGCATGAGCATATGGCTTTCTGTATCCTCACAACAGGCAATATAAAGTAAAATTCTGTGACATCATTCAACCCTAAAAGTGCCAGACTTTTGCTCTGTTTTTGTGCATCTTATGAAAATAAGGTGAGCCAAAGCCTGGAATATATTTTACAAGATTGAGTGGCCAGTGAGGACTCATCTTAGTGAGCAGTAAACTTTTAAATATTCTGTCATTTTTTGATGTTTGATTATCACCAATGTAAACATCAGAACTTCACCTATAATGACTATAACATTTGCACAGCATTGATGGGATATCTAAAGCACCATCTCTCATGTCATTGTCTTAATTAGACTTGATAACCTTATTTCCTTTCTGATGGCCAACATGCATACTGACATTTGAATAGTGGGTGTTCGGGAATTCATGTGTTCTCACCAGTATGAATTGATTCTTACTAAATGGGACATCACTGTTTTACTCGTGAATAATAATCCAACCCCATTTAATAAATTATTAAAATAAATCAGAAAATAAATTATGAACTTCAATAGAAACTGAAATATTGTCACCATATATTAAATGAAAATGCTAAAAATTTAGAAATATTTGCTCAGTAGTGTGGCATTTAAAACAATCATAAACACAATGGGTTTTTTGACAACTATATTATTATATTTCCAGCATAAAACTAATGTAATAGATATTTATTGGAAACACAAACGTGAGAAGAAAAGTACAATGTGAATAAATGTGTAGTGCAATGTGTAAATAAATGTGAAACACTGACATTATGTAATTACATGTGTAAAAGAGACATATGTTTCTTTAAATATGTAGAACACAGTAATTCAATCTGTTTAAAATAACGAATGATAAAGTACTGGAAAATAATGTCTTCTTGGTATAAAGTGTAACAACACTGATAACATTAAAAAATATGTATATATAGCATATACAATTGTATATATATGAAATGCAAATTGATTAAAAATAATTTGAAAAATGCAATCAGCCATTTTTTTGTTTTTTTGTCCTCATATCTCAATTTTATTTTTTTATTTTTACATATATATTTTTATTGTAATTAAAAGAAGTGTGACATTATATTCACCACATAGAAGGGGCATTACTTTACAAACATGGATATCCCTTCTCATGTCTTGGTCCCAATTTCCCACCCCCTACCCCTGCCCTTCATCTTGTTTGTTTTTTTCTCTCTTTTTATTGTAATTAATAAAAGGGTTACATGACATTTGCCAGATAGAAGGAGCATTAATTCACATACATTGATACCCTTTCACATGTCTTGGTCCCCATTACCCTTCCCCGACCTGCCCATCTTGTTTTCCCCCCTTCCCTATCCAATTTCAAATAACCAAATGCAAATATATCCAATATATCTGATAACAAAGTGAAATACTGTAACAATATTAGATAACCAAGGGACAGCAAAAGAAATGAGAGAAAACATGGTACATTAAGGACAACAATCACTAATTATATGGTTTTTTTTCTTTATCCTGGAGATCCTTTCATTTAGAACCATACCATATGACCTTATGTATCTAGGTTTTGTTCCATTGTAAATCTCTGCTATGAGAGGCCAAGGTTTCTACTAATTATGACAAATGAGGGAAACCACTGAGCCTAAGTTCCTTTGAGTCTGGCTTACTTCACTTAATATGATTTTTTTCTGAGTCTTTCCATTTCCTGACAAATGGGGCGATGTCATTCTTTCTGATAGCAGCATAGAATTCCATTGTGTACAAATACCACATCTTGTTGATCTATTCATCAACTGAGGGACATCTAGGTTGGTTCCATATTTTCGCTATGGTAAATAGTGCTGCAATGAACATTGTTGTGCTAGTGGATTTAGTATGTCCTTGTTTCTGGATGGTTGGGTAAATGCCAAGTAGTGGAATTTCTGGGTCATAGGGGAGCCATATTTTTAGCTTTTTGAGGCACTGCCATACTGCTTTCAGTAGTGGTTGAACGAATTTGCACTCCCACCAACAGTGTAGTAGTGATCACTCCTGGCCACATCCCCTCCAAAAACGGTTGTTATTAGTTTTCCTGATCCTGGCCATTGTAACTGAAGTGTGGTGGAATCTTGGTGTTGTTTTGATTTGCATTTCTTTTATGACCAGAAATGTTGAGCATTTCTTCATGTGTCTATAGGCCATTTTTGTTTCTTCTTCAGAGAAGACTTTCTTTATGTCTTTGGCCCATGTTTTAATGGGATGGTTGTTACTTTGGAGATTAGCTTTGGAGTGATTCAATTTTTTGAGCTGTTGATATATTTTAGATATGAGGCCTTTGTCCGTTGTATGGTTGGTGAAGATCTTCTCCCACTCTGTAGGCTTCCGAATTAATTTACTAGCTATGTCCTTTGGTATACATAAGCTCTGCACTTTAATGCAGTCCCACTTATCCAGGCTTTCTCTGATTTGTTGTTATTCTTGGTCCTTTTTAAGAAAGATTCGACCTGTGACAAGGAGGCCTAGTGTATCTCCTATTCCTTCTTGTAATGTTTTCAGTGTGTCGACTTTTACCTCCAGGTCTCGGATCCATTTGGAGATAATTCTAGTGCAGGGTGACAAAGAAGGATCCAACTTTAGTTTTCTGCAGGTGCTTAACCAGTTCTGCCAGCATCCGTTGTTGAAGAGGGCATTTTTCTTCCATTCTATATTTTTGGCTTCCTTGTCACAGATTAGGTAGCCATAGGTCTTTGGTTTAATATCTGGGTCCTCAGTTCTATGCCATTGGTCTTTAGGCCTGTTCTTGTGCCAGTACCAAGCTGTTTTGCTAATTATAGCTTGGTAATAGAGTCTAAAGTTTGGTATTGAAATTCCTCCTGCGCTGTTCTTTCTGTTAAGAAGTGTTTTTGCTATACGGGGTCTTTTATTATTCCATATGAAATTTTGGATAGGTCTCTTCTATTCTTTAAAGAATGACATTGGGATATTGATGGGTATTGTGCTGAATTTGTAGATAGCCCTTTGCAAGACTGTCATTTTCACAATGTTGATTCTTCCAATCCAGGAGCATGGGATTTTTTTCCATTTCCTCAGTTCTGCTTTAATTTCCTTTTTCAGGGTTTTAAAGTTTTCATCAAACGGTCCTTTACATTCTTAGTTAAGGTAATTCCTAGGTACTTTATTTTCTTTGAGGCTGTTGCAAAAGGAGTTGCTTCCCTTTGATTGCTTCATTCCTCTCACTGTTTGTGTAGAGGATGGCAGTTGATTTTTGAGGGTTAATTTTATAGTCTGCTACCCTTCCAAAGTTTTGTATTAGCTCAAGGAGCGTAGGAGTAGAATCTATAGGATTCTTTAAATACAGAATCATGTCATCTGCAAAGAGTGATAGTTTTACTTCCTCTTTCCCTACTTGGATGCCCTATATGCTTGCATCTTGCCTTATTGCAGTGGCTAGGAATTCTTATACTATGATAAAGAGGAGTGGAGAGAGTGGGCATCCTTGTCTCGTTCCTGATTTTAGATGGATTGGCTTTAGCTTTTCGCCATTATGTATAATACTAGCTTTGGGTTTGTCATACACAGTCTTTATTATATTGAGGAAGGTTCCATGGATTCCTAGTTACTCCAGAACTTTTAAAATAAAGGGGTGTTCGATCATGTCAAATGCTTTTTCCGCATGTATTGAGACAATCACGTGATTTATGTCCTTGCTCCTGCTGATGGGCCTAATTATATTAATTGATTTGTGTATGTTGAACCAGCTTTTCCTCCATGTGATGAATCCTGTTTTATCATAGTGTATAATCTTTTTGATGATTTGTTGTAGACGGTTGGCCAGGATTTTGTTGAGAAGTTTTGCATCGATGTTCATCAAAGAAATAGGTTTATAGTTCTCTTTCTTTGATGAATCTCGGTCTGGTTTGGGGATGAGGGTTATATTGGCTTCATAGAATGATTTTGGTAAAGAACTTTCATTTTCTATTTCTTTAAAAAGCTTGAGGATTATTGGTGAGAGCTCAGTTTTGAAGACCTTATAAAATTCAGCTGTGAATCCATGTGGCCCTGGGCTTTTCTTAGGTGGAAGGTCTCTTACTGCCATTTCTATTTCAGTGCTTGAAATAGGCCTGTTTAATTGGGTTAGTTATTCTTGGTTCAGTGTGGGTATGTTAATATGGGCTAGGAATTCATCCATTTCTTCTAGATTCTCAAATTTATTGGCAAAACTGTTTGAGAAGTATTCCCTATGATACTGTGGATCTTCGTAATTTCTGTCGTGATATTACCATTTTTGTCTGTAATTTTGTTTGTTTCTGTATGCTCTCCTCTTTTTTTTGCTAAGATTTGCTAATTGTTTGTCAATTTATTAATTCTTTCAAAAACAAACTCATTGGTTTGTTGATTCTTCCTATAGTTTTTTTATTCCAAATCATTTAATTCTGCTTCAATTTTAATAATTTTCTTCCTTCTACTGGGATTAGGGTTGGTTTGTTGCTCTTTTCCCAGGAGATTAAGGTAACAAATTAACTTGCTGGTTTGCGATTTTTCCAACTTGTTGTTGTAGGTACTCAGAGCTATAAATTTTCCTCTTAGTACTGCCTTTGCCGTGTCCCAAAGGAGCTGGTATTTTGTGTGATCCTTTTTGTTAAATTTTTAGTGATTTACAGAGACCTGAGTCACAGAGGACAGATGTAGATATCCGGCACAAAGAAGACAGATTTGTACTTAAATACGCTGCCTGCTTATCAACTGAGGTCAGTTACCTTTATGCTATACCTTTTCTTCATTACTATAATAATCTTACACTCCTACTTTATTCCCCTCATACTTCCCCTGTTCTCTCTCATACTATTTTTCTATCTTTGGTTCTCTGTTCATCTTTCAACCCTTATAATGTATGGATCTACACTTGATCGTTATTGAGCACTACTGTATATCTAGGCGTTCAATTATATTCTAGGTCCAGAGTGAGCTAAATACAATAGAGATCGGATTGAGAGGCTTATTGTTTTGGTCATAAATCAGTTATCAGTCGTTGTATTAGACTGGTCTGCAAGTGCACAAAAAGAAAGAGTGATAATACTGATAAAAAATTGTGAATATCTAGTGTCTGCCAACTACAGAGGTCTAGGTTGGTTATATCTGAAAAATTATAATCTTGCTTAGTATTAATCTTGCTCCCATTTTCAAATGGGCAGAACAAGAAACTCAAGAAAATGTCAAATCAAAGAACAACATCCCCCACCCAATATAAACAGACAATGGAGCAGTCATTGGCAAACCTAGAGGAGAGTCTTCCATGTGCTTAATGAAAAATGTGAAAATATAAAGAAAGAGCTAAGGAAGGAAGAAATAGCTAAACAAGAGGAAACCATAAACAAGGTGATATGTGAAAAAAGAGAAGCCATAAAGGAGGCCATAATAAAGATTTTTCAAAGAAAAATGGATGAATTCATAGAATCCACAAACAAAAAGATGACCCAACTCCAGCAAATGTCCAAAGAGTATAAAGATACTGAGCTAACCATTCAAATGGAAATCAAGGAGCTAAAGAAATCCTTACATGATCTAAAAAAAGAGAGGCAAGGCATCAAAAATGAGCAATGAGAAGCAAGGGAGATGTAGAATAAAGTAAATAGCTTCGATAGCAGGTTAGATAATGCAGAAGAGAGAATTTCTGAGGCTGAAGATAATTTAGTTGTTAAAGAGAAAGTACAGAAAATGAGTCCATTCAAATCTAGGAAATATGAGGAGCACTTCAGGAGGTCCAAGATACAATCAGGAAGCCTAATTTAAGGCTAATTGGTATTGAGGAGGGTCTGGAGAAAGAGGTCAATGGTATTGGAAATATACTTCAGGGAAGCATTCAGCCATGTTGAAGCAAGATATTTTTATCTATTCTTTCCTTGGCTATTAATCCATAAATGTAATACATTCTGAGCATATGAAAATATGGAACATTTTTTCATATATTATATTGTAATTAATAGAAGGGTTACATTATATATATTAATGGTAGGCGCATTACTTCACAAACATTGATACCCTGTCTTATGACTTGGTTCCCATTTCCCTTCCTCCACCCCTGCCCCTCATCTTGTTTACCCCCTTCATCTATCCTATTTCAAATAACCAAATAAGCATATGTACAATATGTCAGAAGGCAAGGTAACAGTATGAGATAACCAAGGGAGAGCAAAAGAGAAGAGAGATAACTTATTACATTAAGGACAACAATCACTCATTATATGGCTTTTGTTTCTATATCCTAGATACATAAGTCCATATAGGAGCATTCTTAGGGGGAAATACTAAGAAAATTTATGTAAGGATTAAGCAGCATAGTGAAGTATAGGCAGAAAGTTAGTGTAATTTAAACGATAGAATAAAATCTATAATTCTAGACACTCAGGAAGCTGTTGATTGGTGTTTACAGTTTGAATACAACCTGAAGAAAACTTCTTATCTCTAATTACCCAGCAAATAGCCAAATGTGATGTTGGTGGTTGAAGTGGTAAAGCCCCAGCTTTAATCAAACACCCAGGGATGATAGCCAGGTTTTAAGTTCAAGCTCCAGGACAAGTAATCAAAACACAAATTTTAGCAAAGAATTATGAAAGAAAAAGTAAAAAAGAGGCAACAATAAAAATATAGTAGTGGAAATGTTGAGATGACTCCAGAGTAATTAAAAAGCATCAAAAATACACAGATTGAACTGTAAATTTTGCTAGTTATGGCTAGAACTATTGAGTGTAACATTACTAGAGAAAGGCATAAGAGTCACTTAGTAAATGAAGTGATTCCAACCATATCAAGTAATATTTGATAGAAAAATTCAGAGTAGATTTATTCTAAATCTTCTATACTTTTGAAAATCATGTTGGTTTCATATTAAGAGGGTTTGTTACTCCCAGTCCATGTTTTCCCCTGGAATCCATGCAGACAATTTCTATCTGGTCTTCACAAGTTGATGTAGCATTTGGGAACAAAGATGCAGCCCAGGAGCCCTGCACTAGAGACCAAGATGGAGAAGACCTCTACAGCCACCATAAGCTTCCCCTTGGCACTGTGGTAGACAGGCAGGAAAGTGAGCCAGACACTGCAAAACACCAGCATGCTGAAGGTCAGGAACTTGGCGTCATTGAAGGTGTCAAGCAGGTTCCTGGCCATGAAGCTGGCCATGGCCAGGGAGCTCAGGTATCCCAGAACAGAGTAGAAAACAGTGAGGGAGTCTTTGTTACACAAGATTATGATGTGGCCACATTCAGAGTGTCAATGAATGGAGGAGAGTTCCCAGCCAGATTCCACAAAAAGTTACTTGGATCAGGGTGCAGAAGGGAATTATGAATTTATGTGTCCCTGATACCAGCAGCCACCTACCTCATCCTTCTCCCAGAAGAAGTGGCATTGAAAGCCAGAACTACAGTTAGAATTTCAGCCAACACTGCAGAACAAATTACAGTGAATGCAACTCCAAATGTGGTTTGTTGTAGAATGCAGGTGACTGTGTTGGGACGGCCAATAAAGAGTAAAGGACAGAGAAATCAGAATATGAGGGAGAGGAGCAGGATGTAGTTGAGAGCCTGGTTATTACCCTTGACAATAGGGGTGTTGTGATGTTTCACAAACACCCCAAGAACAACTGCAGTGAGTGTAGAAAAAACAAGAGATATACATGTTAAGCCATCCCTAAAGGCTCTCCATAACCCAGGATACTTGTTGCTCTTTGCAAGCACTTGTTTCTCTCTCTTGGCATACTGATGATCTGGGCAACTCACACATTGCTCCACATATGGTGCAGAACTCAAATAACAATCAGGCCCTCTTAAAGGATTTAAAAGGAAATTAATAAATCCTTATGTAGATATATTTTTAACATGTCAATAATTATAAGCAAAACCAATATTTTTACTAAATATTATAAGGTATGCTCATTACTATTTTTATATCTAATATGTTCTCGTATTGATTGCCACAATTGAAGTTGAAGTTGTTTTCTTGAGATGACTAGCATGCTTGTTGTGTCTTGCATATCTAATAACCTAATAATAATTCTCTATATTTCTTCATGCTTCCATCATAATTCTCATCCTTTCATGCACAACTCAGTGTACTCAACAAGGTGAATAGGAAAGCTTGTACTCTCCTGTATGTCTATGTGCAACATGAATACTTGCCCTGTGACCCTTCCTTGCAGTTATATTTGTCTCTGCTACTCACCTGTCATGCAGTAAGGAACCCAGAACCCAATCATTTATTGAAGGTATAAATTCATGATATGTACAACATTTGTAGCTTCTTCTTACATCAAACCTGACCCATCACTTGCTCTGTTTTAAGAACATATCTGCCCACAAGAAACAAAGCTGTGGAAGATCTGTGTTTCCTTTATAATATAAAAATAATTTGGAGAGAACTGAGACCTTATTATTAAAAGGGTTTTTCACATAATATGACAGAGATCAAATTTAAATTACGGAATAGTTGAATAAACATGAATACAATAGACTCCAGAAAAGGTAATTGTACATGTAATTCAGAACCCACTGTATTTTTTTGAAAAAGCAGTATTTGGGGTCAGGAGTTTGGCCTAGTGGTAAAGTGCTTGTCTAGCATGCACAAAGAACCGGGTTCGATTCATTGGTACAGCAAATACACAGCAAAAAGCCAGAAGCGTTAATTGTTGTTATGGTTTGCACATCATGTGACCAAAAAGGCTTATTTGGTATCCAGTTGTTCTGTAGTCTGTTGAACTACTGGTAAACATGAAATTAATTCAGAAATTAATATTGAGAATGTAAATCTTTTTGGAGCATCCTTGAATTCATGTCATTTCATGTCTCCTACTCATCTGTGAAATGGTAAAGAGCAAGGAAGAAGAATTAAAAAATATGCTATAAGGTAAAGCACAGAGCTCCCTATTTAGGATCATGTGAACCATGTATACATATTATGTTCTTACTTTTCCAATGTCTGTACTGTGAGAATCTTTTTCTCACAATTCAATGATTTCATTCAATGATTCCTTTCTTAAAAATAGCTGTGTAGAAGACCAACCTACAGTTAAATGAACTTCCACAGAAGAGATCAAAATAAACCGTTCAAGCACATAAAGTGATTCCTCAGATAACTTATCACAAGATTAGAACAAGCTAAGAAATATGCAAATTGTATTTTAATAAATAAAAATTTAGAAACAAATTTACACTTTTTTGGGGGGGATGCTGATTCTGGAGCTTGAATTCAGGGTCCAGACAGTATAATTGACCTTTTCTTACTCAAATTTAGCACTGTACCATTTGACCAAGAGCTCAAGCTTATTTTTTTGATTATATATTGACGGAGTCTCACAGACCTTGCTATCCTGTTAGGCTTAAAATTCGTCTGTAGTTTTATATCTGAGCAAGGCAGCCTCCTGATTAGACAGGATTACAGGCATCAGTCACCAGCACACAGACCTGATTTTGTGGTGGTTAAATTAAGATAACAGTTGTTCCGGTATTCCTGCTTGGATTAACTTCATACCCGTGATAGTCAGACCTGAATAGTTACCGTTATAGGAATCACTTGTTCCCATCCAATTGGCTATACATTTTTAGGGTAAAGTTAACTTCTATATCCTTAAAAATATTACCATTAAATGCAAGCCACCTCTGTTGATTCTATGGCCCACTCTATCATATCTTCAGATAAAGACAGTTGATGACCATGTAGAACATTTGGAGAAAATTTTCCTATTTTCACATCAAGATGAAGACCTTCTGGAAAACTCCAAATGTTCACAATGTCATATTCTGCCACCAATTTTCTGTTGTCATCTAAAATCACCTGATCTTCGCCAGGATTGTAAAATAATGATATTTTTCAGAAAATAGTGTATCAGAAAGAGATACATTATCATATGGTGAAGTATATTCCAAAGTTCAGTTAGAAAACCTGAACTGAGAAAAGTTCCTGATTGCTTTTAATCTCTGATTCAGAATTCAAGGGTAGAAGAAAGATCTAATGAAGTACTCCAGAGGAGAATCTTTGAAGGAGTAAAAATAATCTTTCTGAATCTTGATCAATTGGCAAAGGAGTAGAAAGCATTTACCAAGAGACTCTTATTTCACATAAATAATCATAAATGAGACATTTCTCATATAGCTATTTCCAGTTTGCCACAAACATAAACTCTATCAGATTCGATAGTTTGAGTTCCTGAAAATTGTAATACCTACAGTAGAATGCAACTAGGTCACTTACATATATATATACATACACACACACACACACACACACACACACACACACACACATATATATGTATGTATATAGTTACTTTTGTTTAGCAGACCGTAGAAACTAATAGGGAAGTGTATACCTTTGTTATTTTTCAAAACATTAGTTACAAATACATTGAGTCTATTTGTAACTTAAAGTATTTGTAAAACATTTAATTCATTTGGTCCTTGTTATTGGCATGTTCTTCCTTAAGAGCACATGTTTAGATTGCATAATAAACATTTAGAGAAGTATAACTTCTTCAGTTTTGGAAAAATATCTGAAATAGTTAATGTGATATGGTAAGAAGTACTTCTAGAAAGTGACTTGGCTCATAGTTTGAGTCATCCAAAAGAAGCCTTACCTGTACAGAGGAAGATACTATCCCTTTCCTATTTCCCATTGTTTGTACTTCTGTTTGATGAAGAAGGAGTTCTTGCAGAGCCTGGGCCACAGCATACACAGAGTTGTATATATTGTTATTGTGTTCAGACATAGTCATGTCAAAAATGTGCCTAGGCAACCAACCCAAGAAAACTTCGTGAGGACAGCTTTTCCATGTTACACAGTCAGACTTAGAATGTGAACAATTAAAAGAGATCATAGCCTAGCAAGGAACAAGTCTTTTGGGTATTTGGAAGGGCTAACTGCCTTGTCAAAATCTGTGAATCCAGAAAACTCTGGGGAATGGTGTGAAAAAATATATGGCACATGAAATGAACCTTGCATGAAATATGTTCCCCTTGTGTTTAAATCCAAGTGTGAGTTCATTATACAAACTTTGCCTTTTATGAAATACTGCTCAATACACATCATTAAATTTATTAGCGATTCATTATCAGCATATATGATGAGGACATTTGCTGAAGTATTTTTAATCTGGTTATAAAGTGCCATAACTTTAAATGACAGGGTACAGTTTGGGATTGTTTGCTCAAAGGCTACACAAACTCTGTTGTTGGCCATCTGTTCTTTCAACTCAGGAACAATCCGCAAACCATTCTCATCTTGTAAATTGACAATCCCACCCAGTTCCAGGTAAAGTGAAGCAATAAGGAGACCAGGGCAGTAGCTATCCATGTATCCTTTGAGGCCATCTGATAGAGAGCAGGATACTCTTGATGGTCACTCAGGGCATGATCAAAAGACCCAAAGGTAAGTTAAAGGGAATGAAAATTGGATTGTAAATGAATGAGAAAATTTCTATACAACAAAATCTTTTCTCCAGAAGAAAAAAATAAGCCTCTTCTAAAAAGGAAAGGGAGTGCCTTGAGCCCTAGGAGACCTGGAGACAAAGGAAGTTTCTTGAGCCCTTAAAGGCTTTTCAAATGCAAATAAAGGCTAAAGTGTTAAGTTTTTAAGCAAATATCTGTAAAGTTTTAAAGAACATTAGAAATGGGTTTCTGAAGAAAATTTGAAAGTTAAGTTGTCCTAAATGTTTGTTTCAAGAAAAATTAGGATTACTAAAATGATTGCTTAATTGAAAGCTGCAGTTTTGAGCCAGCCCATGCCTGTGAGACTGTGGTGTCTAATCTGCCAGCAGAAGAATGCTGGGGCAGAGTCGCTTTGGAGCTCAAAGTGGCAAAGTGTTAGCCTTGAGCTGGAGAGATGTAGGCAGTCAGGCCCACCAGTCTCAGAGGCTGGTTGCAGCCCTACATGCCCCAAAAGTCTAGGCTTCCTTACCTCTTCCAAAGTTGCTGGGAGAGGATGTTATGGGTGTGGCCAGCATGGCCAATTCAAAAGAGATAGCCCTGGGGGAAGGTAAGGCCTGATCCCCCACTGGGAAGTCTTTTAGGCCAGAGGAAAGGCCTAACTCCACCTAAAATTCCCTGTCCCTGAAGACAATCCCCTGCCTCTCAGGCCTTAAGTTCCCAGCTCCTGGGCTAGCTTGCCTAGCAGCATCTTAGCAATTGGCATGCCTCCTGTCCTGGCCAGAGCCACTCAGCCACTGCTCTTAAAGGGGACCTGCCCTATAATCTCTAGGGAGAGACAAGATATGGATATTTTTATATTCTATCATGACTGCATTAGTATGAAAAATTACCATAGAACTGCTCCCCCAATTCTAGAGGCCACAGTCTAATCACATGGGGAGCAGTGGCCTATTGGCTAGAAAAACAATTGGAGCTACTAAAGTTAATAACGATCAGGAAAATACAAGTTTCAAATACAGGACTCTTCATTATCTCCCTGCAGTAAATATGCCCATGGGGGCCACCCAAACAGGGCTCCCAAGTCTTTCATCAATTCCTAATAATTTGCATATTTATGCTATTGAGATAAAAGATTGTTTTTTTTCTAGAAACAGTGGTTTTCCTTTAATAACCTGTTTTGGAAAAGACACCCAGGTTTAAAGCAAAGGCCTCCAGAGGTAAGCAAATTCGGCCGATCACCCTGTATGTCTCTTTAAAAAGTGCACTAAGGCCTGTATGGTCAAGGGACACCTTGACCCCCTTCTGGAACAGGGCATACCTGAGAGTCTCACCAGCAAGAAATGTCTAAATAAGTTGTTTGGTGAGAGTGTTCATCTGAGTTCGTGTTGTTGTGTTAAATGTATCCGATTGAGTTCCATTTTCTGTTGTAAGTCAATGTCTGGTTCTGTTTGAGAGTAGGTTAGGATGGCCTCCGCCAGCAAGCTACCAAGGAATGGAAATTTCCGTATGGGAGGGGCCCTCTGAATTCCCGATTTCAGGGCTCCACAGTCTTTCCGTCACTCTGGTAGTTTAAGGCCAGGCATGCCATCAGATTTTAGGAGTTTCTTAAATGTCTCTGCTTCTCTGTCTTTATTTCTGGAAAACCAAAGATTCCTCCCAACCTGGGGTAGGTGTAGGGCCTGGTATGGCCCCTCCCACTCGGCAGGCTTAGTAGTGACAGTCTAGAGGCATTGGGTGGCAGGAGGCAGACCTCAGTCTTAGTTCTCCTAGGTTTAAGACTCCCACCCAACTTCCATCTGCAAAAAGTACTATGGTAAAATTGATAACCATCCTAAATATTGATCCTTGTGATTTGTGTGTGTGTTCACGAATCCTTTTAAAATGTACGGCTGATATTAATTTTGCGTGCTTTAAGATCTTTATGAATGTGTGTGTGAATGGGTGTGAGTAAACTTGTTCAAGGTTAAATTGTCAGCATCCAAAACAATGGATAAACTCATAATTGAAACACAAGAAACTGGTTAATATGAGTTTTCTAAAGATTCTAAAATCTGCATTTAAAAGTTTACCCCTAGAGGCTAAAATGGATAATGGGCCTTGTTTTAATAAAACAAAACGGGGGAGGCAACTCCCATGACCAATTGAGGACAGCTATGCTTACATTATTTTAAATTTTTCCAAGGATCAGCCACTGACTGCCTTTCAGAGAGATTGGTCCAATCAGGCACCTTATTTAAAGGTTGAAGTCCATTGGAGAAATCTTGTTACTGGATCATGGAGAGGCCCTGATCCCCTCATTAGTGTGGGGAGAGGATTTGGGTGTGTCTTCACAGTGGGAGAACCAAACCCCATTTGGGTACCGGCTAGAGATTTAAAATATTGTCAGCAAACAAAAAAAAGAATTACCCAAGAGCACCCTCTGTTGAGGTATGCTTACTCCCTCTCATTCACAGGAATAAGGAGACCACACCCAACGCCCTGCTCAGCTGTGGTTGGAATCCTCAGTCAGTCACTTTCCTTCTCCTCATCCTGAACATCATTATCCATGCCACCCACAAAGTCGCTACCTACAATCTCAACTTGATTTCCTGACTACAGGAGTCCTCCAAATAGCTGAGGCTTTGATCTGCTGAAAAAGGCTACAGGAGGTTCCCAAATGCCTCCAAAATGAACTCGATACAAACTATGGTTGGCTCCCTTAGCTTCTCCCGTCTGTGGGTGGGCCCCTTGGTTACAGTGGGTTTTGTATTCACATTCACATCTTGTGTAATCCATAAACTCCTTCAGTATCTTAGAAAGCAGGATCAGGGAAAGCTGTTCAGCTAATGGTGGTCTGGCAACAATATGCTGTGCTATGAAATGGCAGACTGGGAACTCTGTGTGGTTGACAGGATGTGCAGGTGTACAGAAGGGTTTCCTTTGCTGTCGTTGGCCATCCCCTTTATTTCAAACCTCCATTTTGGTCTGCCACCCCTACAGGTAAATTGCCTGAAGTGCTACAGTGGGAGTCAATGATGGGTAAGATCTCCAGAGGGGGACAACCTAAGACAGGCACACTTCTCGAGTAAGGCAAACACCTGCTTAATAAAACAAAAGGGAGGAGATGTGGGGCACATCACATCAAGGGTAAAAAGCCTACCTCATGGCCCAGTGCTCACTTTCTGGTTTTGGAGATCCAACCTGCCTGTCTCCTGGTTGGGAGGTTTTGCTGTGGTTTGTGATGTAAAATAAGGCTACCTCGAACCCATGGATTGGCCCCGCCACCTTCTCGGACACCACCTACCTCCCCCTGTCCTGCCTACTTCTATGCTAATAGATTCCTGCTTCTTACTTTAGCCTCTGGTATGTTCCCATTAAACGAATCTCCTGTGACATTCTCCCTGGCGCGTCTGTGTCTTCCCTCTGGAGAAGAGAGAGCTGGGTGAAGGTGGCCAGCTGGCCCTGTCCTTTCTCAGTCTCGTCTTAGTCAGGGCTTGTTCTCTTTGCCCTTCCTGCTGGTCAGGAGGCAAAGAGTGCTAAACACCCTGACACAATCTCAGTGAAGATACATGTTAAGTAATCAGTTAAAGTAAGCAAAAGTTGGGTTTTGCTTTCAGGATTCAAAAAACATGAAAAAGGGTTTTAGTTCTACAACATATTACTTTGCATGTAAATTATGTCTTGAACTTTGTCACTGATTCTGTCAACTCCTTCCTTCTATATCAACCCAACCCAATCTCTCACTTTCCTAGTTCCATTATCACATATGTACATTGAATATTATGTTGTATTTTCCAACATATATATTCCCTATTCTTCTGACCCCATGCACAACCCATGAGCCCCAACCCCCCTCAGATAATGTATGACTCATTTATATGGTATTTGGTTTGTTTTTATATTGTTTGTTATTTGATTGGAGAGATTATGCCCTGGAATTTCACCCCATATGTAACATACTTTCCACATTAATCATATACATACGTGTGTGTGTGTGTGTGTGTGTGTGTTTGTGTATACCTATTAATGTAAATTTTGTTTCTCTGGATTTTTTCTAGTCCTGGGGCTTGAATTCTGGGCCTGGGCACTGTCCTTGAGCTTTCTCAAGGATAGCACTCTACCATTTGAAAAACAGCACCACTTCTGGCTATTTTCGTTGTGTATGATACTGAAGAAGTGAACCCAGGTATTCATGAATGCTGGGCAAGCACTCTAACACTAGTCCACCCTCTGGCCCTGTTCTGCATGTATATCCTATTTTATGCTCATGGTTTTTATTTAATATTTACATAATAGGAGCCTAACTTACTTCATTCAACATAATAACTTCTGCATGTACCTCTGTGCGTGTGTGTGTGTTTCTGTGTGCATGTGTGCACACATGTGTGTTTGTGTTTGCTAGCACAGCTCCACTGACCCTCAGAACCTCAGGCAGTTTCTTTGCTTTTCCCTCAAGGTTAGAACACATTACAAGAGTATACCACACTTTATTACCTGCTTTTTGTTAGTTAATTAGATAATTCCTTTGTACCTATGATTACAGGTGTAAGAAACCAGCATATCTTTATATTTTCAAGCCATTTTCTTTTTAAATAAAATTATTGATAAGACATAAGATTCCAAATAATCCCTTTGTCTGATCTAAATTTCCAATCCCTTTCCAAAGAATGGGACCATACTCAGCCTATTTTCTTGAATACTCACTCTTCGGTATCATAAAATTTGCTAGATTTGTAAATCTGGTCCCTTATTTTAATTCTCTTCTAACACTTGAAATGGCATCAAATTACACATCTTTAAATATTGCCCCACTCTTCCCACCCTCACCTGTGGAAACATGTAGTGTTCTTATCTGTGCAAATGTTAATCCTGATTGTCCTGTAAGTACTGCTATAGACTTGCTGTTGTTCATACAGGAGTAGTTTGGACTATTGTACTTCCCAAAGAGGCAAAAGAAGGGATTTTTAAATGCCATTGGAAATCCAAATTGAATATTGCAGATATGAAATCACAGAGTCAATTTATGTATTAGAACAGGGTTTTGGTTGATCTCTTCAATAGCAAGTGTCAAGGCCAAAACAAACTGGTAGTTCTTGAAGATTAACCTGTGTAATTAGTATAGAAATTTAGGAAAGTTATTTCACAACTTATTTTGATGAATAGAATTCTTGCTTCTCTGCCAAGGAATATTAAAACATTACTCCCAATTAAGATCAAATGGGAATGTTGTGTCTTATCCTTGTATATATGCTTAGATAAGGACATGAAAAGACTTTGTTATGAACTGGATTCAGAAAAAAAACTTGAGTCAAGAAAGACAGCTTGCTTAGTCCCTGCTACCTTACATTTAACAATAAATCTGCTGTGTATTAAACATAAAATAGTCTTTCATGAACAGCAGTTTTGCCCTGCAGATAATACATTTTTATTTATTTAATGATTTTTTACCTTTTATTGTTATTGTGGAGTTGATATGTGGTGGGATTAGTTACATGAATCAGGAAGTGAATAGAATAGCAAGTATAATTCTTTTGAACCATCTCTACCCTTTTGTTGCTCTCTCCTGGTTTTCCTTCCTGTCTCCACCCACAAGATATACACTTCATTTCCCATATAGTGTCTAGTGAGTAACACAGTTTAGTTTTCAACTTTGTTCTAACATTTATGTAGAACAAACACGATTATGTAGAATAAACAAGGTTAAAGGAAATAAAAACAAAAAATAGCAACAATGGCAACTGAAATATCTGTTGTCTCATTTTTGTGGAGTTAATTTCATAGAATATTATTTTATATGATCAATTGAACATATCTCCTAAGGCTTTTTCAACCACTCCATTAGGTATGATCCTTTAGCCTCTGTGTGTGAATGTTTAGAATACTATATAATTCACCACAGACACCAAATATTCTTTTGTCTTTCCCTTGCAATACGTAACTCAAGCCTGTGAAAACTCTTGTGTTTTGAATCAAAGTTTATGTTATGTGGTTATATGGCAGGCCAGGCTAATTAACAAATCTTCACTTTTAGAGCAGCTTTCAAATGTAAAGTATCACTTAAGCAAGAGTCTATAGAAAGCTGTACTAGCAGACCCAAATTATTGAACAGCTCTACCTGCCAGATCAACCAGAAAAAGAATTTATATATCCGGACAGTGAATTTTATTTTTATTTATCTAATGAAACAAAACACTTTCATCCAACTTTGAGTATTTCCTTATAGAGAAAGGAACCTCCAACATGTGCGAAGAAGAGAATTGTAATTAAACTTTACATTGAAATCCCGGTGCCATGGTCACCACTGTAAAATGCAATAATAACTAATGTCTTCCTAATATATTTTTCAATTGAGAAACTGGAATGAAAATAATAGATTAGTAAAGATGATGTAAATATCATTTTTCTTTCCTTTGTCTGTACAAGGGTTTGTGTGAATACACACACATTATGAAGAAATTAATATTAAATCAAAACACATTTTTAAAGAGAAAACAATGGAGGCAAGATAGAAATGCAAGAGAGAGGATGAATTTGCTCTAAACAAAGTGTATGTATATGTCACATTTCAAAATGAATGATTATCATTCTCATGGTATATTCCAAGAAGAAGAAAATAGTGAATGTGAAGAAAAACTAATTGAATACACACATGTGGAACAGCAACCTGACATTATTTCAAAAAGCAAACATTTCTGTTTGCTTTTTCTGTTACCCAAAAAAACAAGCATCTTTTGAAAGTGAGAGGTTGGAATAAACTCTATCAAGCTAACGGCCCCCATAAACAGGCTGGAGTTGCCATCCTCATATCAGATAAAATAGACTTCAAACCAAAATTAGTAAGAAAAGACAAAGAAGGTTACTACATACTACTAAATGGATCTTTCCTCCAGGAAGACATAACGATCCTAAATATTTACACACCCAATCCCGGAGCTCCAAACTTCATCAAGCAAACTTTACTTACACTGAAACCCTACATAGATCGAAATACAGTGATTGTCCGTGACTTTAACACACCACTTTCACCTATGGACAGATCAACAAGGCAAAAACTCAACAGAGAAACCTTAGAACTGAACAACTATATAGAAGAACTAGATCTAACAGACATCTGCAGAATATTCCACCCAGCAACAACACAATATACGTTTTTCTCAGCAGCACATGGAACATTTTCCAAAATAGATCACATCTTAGGCCATAAAACAAACCTGGACAGATTCAGAAACACAGAAATTATTCCATGCACACTCTCAGACCACAAAGGCATCAAACTGGAACTGAACACACATCTCCACCAACGAAAACCCTGTAACTCATGGAGACTGAACAACAAATTGTTGAATCACCAATGGGTCATCGAAGAGATCAGAACAGAAATCCAACAGTTTATGAAATTTAACAGTAAGGAGCACACAAAATACCAACTCTTTTGGGACACAGCAAAGGCAGTACTCAGAGGAAAATTTATACCGCTGAGTGCCTACAACAACAAGTTGGAAAAATTGCAAACCAACAAGTTAATGTCTCACCTTAAGCTCCTGGAAAAAGAGCAACAAACCAACCCTAATCCCAGTAGAAGAAAGCAAATAATTAAAATCAAAGCAGAATTAAATGATTTGGAATCCAAAAAAAACTATAGAAAGAATCAACAAAACAAGGAGTTGGTTCTTTGAAAGAATTAACAAAATTGACAAGCCCTTAGCAAATCTTACCAAAAAAAGAAGAGAGCATATCGAAATAAACAAAATCGCAAATGAAAATGGTAATATCACAACAGAAATTACCAAGATCCAGAATATCATAAGGGAATACTTCTCAAACCTTTATGCCAACAAATTTATGAATTTAGATGAAATGGATGAATTCCTAGCCAATATTAACATACCCACACTGAACCAAGAAGAACTAAGCCAACTCAACAGGCCTATTTCAAGGCCTCAAATAGAAATGGCAATTAGAGAACTTCCACCTAAGAAAAGCCCAGGGCCAGATGGATTCACAGCTGAATTCTATAAGGTCTTCAAAGCAGAGCTCACACCAATACTCCTCAAGCTCTTCAACGAAATTGAAAATGAAGGTTCCTTACCAAACTCATTCTATGAAGCCAGTATAACCCTGATCCCCAAACCAGACAGAGATTCATCAAAGAAAGAGAACTATAGACCTATATCTTTGATGAACATCGATGCAAAACTTCTCAACAAAATACTGGCCAACCGTCTACAACAACTCATCAAAAAAATTATACACTATGAACAAACTGGATTCATCACAGGGAGGCAAAGCTGGTTCAACATACGCAAATCAATTAATATAATTCAACACATCAACAGGAGCAAGGACAAAAATCACATGATTGTCTCAATAGACGCGGAAAAGGCATTTGACAAGATCCAACACCCCTTTATGTTAAAAGCTCTGGAGAAACTAGGAATCCATGGAACATTCCTCAATGTAATAAAGGCTGTGTATGAGAAACCTACTGCTAGTATTACACTTAATGGTGAAAATCTAAAGCCATTCCTTCTAAAATCAGGAACGAAACAAGGATGCCCACTCTCTCCACTACTCTTTAACATAGTACTAGAATTCCTAGCCAGTGCAATAAGGCAAGAAGCAAGCATAAAGGGGATCCAAGTAGGGAAAGAGGAAATAAAACTATCCCTCTTTGCAGATGACATGATTCTGTATTTAAAGAATCCTATAGACTCTACTCCCAAGCTCCTTGAGCTGATTCAAAGCTTTGGAAGAGTAGCAGGCTATAAAATCAACCCTCAAAAATCAACTGCCTTCCTTTATGCCAACAGTGAGAGGAACGAGGCAATAATCAGGAAAGAAAGTCCTTTCACAATAGCCTCAAAGAAAATAAAGTACCTAGGTATTAGCTTAACTAAGAATGTAAAGGACCTTTTTGACAAAAACTTTAAAACCCTAAAAAAGGAAATTAAAGCAGAACTAAGGAAATGGAAAAACCTCCCATGCTCCTGGATTGGAAGAATCAATATTGTGAAAATGACAATCTTGCCAAGAGCTATCTACAAATTCAATGCAATACCCATCAACATCCCAATGTCATTCTTTAAAGAAATAGAAGAGGCAATCCAAAATTTCATATGGAATAATAAAAGACCCCGTATAGCAAAAACACTTCTTAGCAGAAGGAACAGCGCTGGAGGAATTTCAATTCCAAACTTTAGACTCTATTACAGAGCTATAATTCTCAAAACAGCTTGGTACTGGCACAGGAACAGGCCTGAAGACCAATGGAATAGAACTGAGGACCCCGATATTAAACCACAGACCTATGGCCACCTAATCTTTGACAAGGGAGCCAAAAAAATAGAATGGAAGAAAGACAGCCTCTTCAACAAGTTGTGCTGGCAGAACTGGTTAAGCACCTGCAGAAAACTAAAGCTGGATCCTTCTTTGTCACTTTGCACTAGAATTAACTCCAAATGGATAAAAGACCTGGAGGTAAAAGCTGACACACTGAAAACTCTACAGGAAGGAATAGGAGATACACTAGGCCTCCTTGGCACAGGTTGAAACTTTCTTAATAAGGACCAAGAATCACAACAAATCAGAGAAAGGCTGGATAAGTGGGACTGCATTAAAATGCAGAGCTTTTGTATGGCAAAGGACATAGCTAGTAAACTAATCAGGAAGCCTACAGAGTGGGAGAAGATCTTCACCAACCAAACAACGGACAAAGGCCTCATATCTAAAATATATCAACAACTCAAAAAATTGAATCACTCCAAAACTAACCTCCAATGTAACAACCATCCCATTTAAAAATGGGCCAAAAACTTAAAGAGAGTCTTCTCTGAAGAAGAAACAAAAATGGCCTATATACACATGAAGAAATGCTCAACATCTCTGGTCATAAAAGAAATGCAAATCAAAACAACTCTAAGATTCCACCTCACTCCAGCTAGAATGGCCAGGATCAGGAAAACGAATGACAACAGATGCTGGAGGGGATGTGGCCAGGAGGGATCACTACTACACTGTTGGTGGTAGTGCAATCTCGTTCAACCACTATGGAAAGCAGTGTGGCAGTGCCTCAAAAGGCTAAACATAGAACTCCCCTATGACCCAGCAATTCCACTACTTGGCATTTACCCAACCACCCAGAAACAAGGACATACTAAACCCACTGGCACAACCATGTTCATTGCATCACTATTCACCATAGCAAAGATATGGAACCAACCTAGATGTCCCTCAGTTGATGAGTGGATCAACAAGTTGTGATATTTGTACACAATGGAATTCTATGCTGCTGTTAGAAAAAACGACATCAACCCATTTGTTAGGAAATGGAAAGACTTAGAAAAAAATCATATTAAGTGAAGTAAGCCAGACTCAAAGGAACTTAGGCTCAATGGTTTCCCTCATTCGTCATAATCAGTAGAAACCTTGGGCTCTAATAGCAGAGATTTGCAATAGAGCAAAATCTTGATACATAAGGACATATAATGTGAACCTAATTGAAAGGACCTCCAGGATAGTGAAACAAAAGCCATATAATGAATGATTGTTGTCCTTAATGTACTATGTTGTCTCTCATCTCCTTTGCTGTCCCTTGGTTATCTCATATTGGTATAGTATCTCACTTTGTTATCTGATTTATTGAATATATTTGTATTTGAGTATTTGAAATTCGATAGGGAAGGGGGGAAAACCAAGATGGGTGGGGGGTGTGGGGGGAAGGGATACGGGTACCAAGACATGTGAAAGGGTATCAATGTATGTGAATTAATGCACCTTCTATCTGGCTAATATCATGTAACCCTTTTACTAATTACAATAAAAAAAGAAAAAAAATACATATATCCGTGAAATGGGCCTCATTCCCACAAGTTAGTTGCCATGCTAAATATCATAAAGCTCTTTATACTTCCTTAGAGTGAGAAAAAATTCGATGTCAAGTAGAAGATGATGGAAAGAGCAGGGAAGAAATTATGTCTCCAATGAGCAACTAGTATCTCTCCATGGAAGAATTTTAGGTTGGCATTAGGCATTCCAGTCTACGGAGTCACATCAAGGAAGCTATATTGATACAGAGGTCTTCTCCAAAGAAACGGTGAGCCAAGTCATAGGTGGCAACAGTAGCAGAGTCAGCTTAGCTGGTGGGCTTTGCATGATTTTAAATGGGTGGAATAGGAGCCCATTGCTCAGTCAGCCACAGTCCAACATAGAAACCATGCAACTGTCCTGTGAGGACTAGTTCTACACATCATGGAGGTCTCAGTGTGAATCATGTGTATTTTCCTGATCAAGTGTTTTATCTTCCAAGTCTTCTCTCCTACAATTCTCCACCCACTTCTGACACCTATCCAGGTCCTATGGGATCCTGAAAAAAGGCAGGTGGGAGTGCAGGCTCTTCCTTGAACAGTTGGGAGCCCTCCCAAAAATTCAGCATTGTTGCTGGCCTACTGCCAGCGTTGCTTTCCCCTCCCCACCACTGCGGGGTCATTGGCCACCTGTTGGGGTTGGGAAGGGTTGCAAGGCCACCTGGGGGGTGAGCAACCAACTGTATGGATGAGCTTTGGTCTCCCTTTTTTTCTGGTTAAATTCAAGCTCAAGCTACAGCTGAAGCCCACATGCTTTGCCAATGTTGTCATAGTTAATTTCCCTGACTCAGCTCACCTGTTCTTTGGTTTATATCTGGAGAATTAAATCTTACTTTGTGTGAGTTCCTAGATGTATAAATCCTGAGGAGAAACTAAAACTCTGCTTCTGTGGAGAGAGTTTTACTTTTCCCTATTCTCTTTTGGCCATCATCTCCTTCTCAACATTGAAATTTGTTTTGCTATTCTTGCAGCTTGAACTCAGAGCACTATCCTTGAGGTTTTGCAAAGCTAGAAAGGCACTATTGTTATTTCTGGGTTTGATTTACTGATCATAATAAAAAAAAGTTCCCAGTCTTTCCATTTAATTACAAAATTTGCAAAGTCTTTCTTTCTGATAGAAACATAGAAATCTATTGTGTATAAATAATATACATAGCCAAAGCAGTACTTCCAGATTTTTCTGTTTCTGTTGAAATGTCCAGATTGAGGTATCCTCAAAGAACACCAGGAAACCACCACAGGTGCAAAAAGCAAAAGGGTCTTTATTGCAGGGAAAGCTCCAGCCTGGACTCAAACCAGCACATCCTAAAGTAACAGCGCCAGCTGGGAGTGAATCTCAAAAGTTGTGGGGAAGTGGTTTTTACTCGCGATGGTAGGAGGATAGGGGAGATCCCCTCACAGTATACTCTAGATGGATAGAATGTGAACAAAAAGATCATTTGTGTTTTGATTGATTCTGAAGTCTTCCCCAAACCGTTGTTTTATGCCCATATTCTCTGCCTTCCTGTGGTTGTTGCTGGGGCACCTAATATTATGCTATGGCAGAGGAATTTAGGGAAACTGCAACTCATTGGCAGGGAAGCAAAACTTAGGCTTTGGCCTAGTCCTTTGTTCTTTGCAAATTTAGAGCGTGTCATGGCAACACTTTTAGCAGCTATGTTGCTTTACAGGAAAGCTAGATGAATTAAAATAGTTGATCCTGATCCCTCACTGTGGCACCAAGGACTCAAATCCAGGGCTTTGTGCATACTAGGTAAGCACTCCACAATTAAGTCACCCTCCCAGGCCTCAACACTGTCTTTTATCTCACTCCAGTGACAATGTCTATGAAGAAGACTAAGAATATATGCTGCCAAAAATAAAGGTAAAGGGGAAACCAGCACATGATTAATGCAAGTTAATGCATGTACGAAGGAAATTGGTATGTATTTTTTACAAGAAAGTGTATTTTTTGTAGTCTGAGTTCCCATTGCATGCACACACATATGCACATGTCTTAATAACATATGTTGAGAATTTTAGAATTAAGTGTATATTGATATACCTATCTGACATTATGGGCCTCACTTCTAGCCAGAATTTCAGCTCTGTGATGCTTCGGGGATGTGCCTTTTGATTTTCACTCTCATTATTCTCCAGATTTCATGCTCTGTCACATCCTTGGCTGGAAGTAGCTGCTTTTCTACAATGAAATATCGAGCACACATGGATAGAGATGTGATGATTTCTGGGTTTTTCCCTCTCCACATTTTGGAAAGAGAAGGCAATACCAGTGATTCTTCTAGTCATGGAGAGAACAAGCTGTAAGTAACTCTATGTTGCCTTTTCATGTACTGTTTGTTTTCAGTATGAGCTATAGCTGTGAGAACTCCAAGTGCACATAAGAATGTTCTGTGTTCTCTACCCTGAACTCCCATCCCTATGCACAAGAAGTAGATTACTTTCATTGTATTATCTTGTATCTACTGTGGATTAATTTTCTATCTGGTGTTAGGAGAGTATTTGGGGTTTGCTGTCTTTCCAGGGCTGTAACCTCTACACTTTATTCCAGGTTCCCTGTATCTCCCCCATACCAGCTATCAATGTAGAATATGAAGTAATGCTATTACAAAAAAACTGAATCAGTGTCATTAATTCTGTACTAAAAGGCTGCAGACACATTTCCTTCCATGATCACCAGTGGTCTGAGGTTTATTTGCTAATACTTACATTGTGAGTGTAGATATAAATTATTATTGTAGGGTGGTGGCTCATGACTGTGATCCTAAGTACTAAGAAGGCTTCTGCCTGATGATTGGGGTTTATAGCCAGCCTATGATTCTTTTATCTCCAATTAAACACTCAAATATAGAAGGAGACCTGTAACTGAAGTGCCAAAATCCTAGCCTTGAGGATATAAACTCACAAAGAATATTGTGCCATTTCCTGCTCTAGAACACACACACATACAAAAATACATTCTCGGGCCAGGAGTTTGGCCTAGTGGTTACAGTGCTTGCCTAGCATGCATGAAGACCCGGGTTCGATTCCTCGGCACCACATACATAGGAAAAAAAAGCCAGAAGTGGTGCTGAGGCTCAATTGGTATAGCCAAGTGGTAGAGCTCTAGCCTTGAGAAAGTCCAAGGACAGGGCTCAGGCCCTGAGCTCAAGTCCAGGACTGGCAAAACAAAAACAAAAAACAAACATAAAAAACCAAAAAAAGACAAAAATACTCTCTCTCTCTCTCTCTCTCTCTCTCTCTCTCTCTCTCTCTCTCTCTCTCACACACACACACACACACACACACACAGACACACACACACTTTATTGTAGGCAAGTAATCACTGTTTCCAACTAAGCATCGAATCATTATTTTATGTCAGATATGCTTCACAATCTAGACACAAACTGTAATAAATATCTCTCACTAATATATGGCTGTATAAAAGTAAAGAACTTCAAGAAAAGAACATAATTTCACTATAATCTGGAAACATATTCCTTGCCTGTTGCAGGATAAGTTCTCATTGCCTCTACATTTTCATTCTTCTCAATTGCTTGTTTGACAAGTGTATCCTGAGATTGCCTCCCATAGTTTGAAGACAAGGTGGCAGTGCTAAAAATAATTCTCTTCCCTGGTATAGAAAATACATATCTTTAAATGGTGCTGGGTATGTTTGCTTATCTTTATTTCTTTTCTGCTGCTTTTGGGAACTGTTCTTGAACTTATTGGCTCAAGGATATTGCTCTACCACTTGAGCCACAGGTTCATATCTGGCACTTTTGGTTGTTAACTTTAAATTAAGAGTCTCCCACACACCAAGCCTAAGATGAGTTCAACGCATAATCCTCAGATGTCAGCTTCAAGAGAAATTAGAAATACAAGCATGAAGCATCAGTACCCAGCTTAGCATATTTTTCTTACTCAACTCTACCCATGTTTTGCTGATTTTCCTTCTCTTAATTGCCCAGAATATGTCTGAGTATTTTTTATTAGTATTCTAAAAAACAGTAAATGTTATACTTTCAGCCGGTGGGTGTTTCTTAGATATCAATAGATATGAAGAAAAGTGTAGGTTGGATTAAATACAATTTTATGTGTGGTATTGAGCACAGATGGCAATATTTTCTCAGGAAATACTTTCTTGTAGATAAGTGGACTACTGCAATTAGATATTAGTAGGCTAGATATGGGACTCAATTCTACACCCACTAATATTCCAAAAATATTGTTATATTATTATAAATTATGGTTCTCTGCCAACTGCTTTGAAGACCTTATAGAATTCAGCTGGGAATCCATCTGGCCCTGGGCTTTTCTTAGGTAGAAGTCTCTTTTGACATTTCTATTTCAGTGCTTGAAATAGGCCTGTTGAGTTGGGTTACGTCCCTCTTGGTTCAGGGTGGGTATGTTAATATTGGCTAGAAATTCATCCATTTCTTCTTGATTCTCAAATTTGTTGGCATAAAGGTTTGAGAAGTATTCCCTCATGATGCTCTGGATCTTGGTAAATTCTGTCGTGATATTACCATTTTCATCTGTGATTATATTTTGATATGCTGTCTTCTTTTTTTGGTCAGATTCGCTAAGGGTCTGTCAATTTTGTTAATTTTTTCAATGAACCAACTCCCTGTTTTGTTTCTATCGTTTTTTTGGTCTCCAATTCATTTAATTCTGCTTTGATTTTAATAATTTGCTTCCTTCTACTGGGATAGGTTCGGTTTGTTCCGCTTTTTCCAGGAGCTTAAGGTGACACATTAAATTGTTGGTTTGCAATTTTTACAATTGGTTATTGTAGACACTCAGATTTATAAATTTTCCTTTGATTACTGTCTTTGATGAGTCCCAAAGGAGCTTGTATTTTGTGTGCTCCTTTTTGTTAAATCTCATAAATTGTTGGATTTCTGTTGTGATATCCTCGATGACCCATTGGTGATTCAACAATGTGTTGTTCAGTCTCCATGAGTTACAGGGTTTTTGTTGGTGAAGATGGGTGTTCAGTTCCAATTTGAAGCCCCTGTGGTCTGAGAGAGTGCAGGGAATAATTTCAGTGTTTCTTAATCTGCCTAGGTTTATTTTATGCCCTAAAATGTGGTCTATTTTGGAAAATGTTCCACGTGCTGCTGAAAAAAAACGTATATTTTGTTGTTGCTAGGTGGGATAATCTGTAGATGTCTGTTAGATCTAGTTGGTCTACACAATTGTTCAAATGTAAGGTTTCTCTATTTAGTTTTTGCCTGGTTGATCTGTCCATCACTGTGTATAGTTTGAGTGAAAGTAAGTTTTGCTTGATGAAGTTCAGTGCTATTGAGCAATTTTTAATGAGAGGAAAGATTTGAATTATAAACTCACAGCAGGATTTAACCATCAGAAGCAGGTATTTCATGGTAGGCTCATTCCAAACACCCCCCATTTTGTCACACCACCATGAAGATATTTCCAGATTCACAGATTTTTGTCAGTACAGTTTACCCTTCAAAATTCCCAGAGGATTTTTATCTTGCAAGTCTGTGGTTTCTCTCATTTAATTGTTCAGTTTCTGAGCCAGACTGTGTTATATGGGAGAATTGTCTTCATGATCGTTCCTTACAGTGGCTGAGGCATATTTTTGACATGGAGATATCTGAAGAGAGTTACAACATATATAATGCTGTGTATGCTGTGGCCCATGCCCTACATAAAACGTTTATTTATCAGTCAGAATTGACACTGATGAGTAATGGGAAAGGGATGCTACCTTCCCCTACACAGTTAATTCCTTTTGTTGGAACAGAAGAGTCACATTTTTTTTGTTTATTTCTGGTCTGTTTTATTGTGGTAAGTAATTTAGCTTTTAATTTATGGTTTATTTTTATTTTTATATTTTTATTGTGAAGATCATGTATTAGTACATTTATTTTTAAAAGTATTACCCCACCCTATTTTTTCCCCTATGCCCAAATTCCTACTGTCCTCTCCCCAGATTGTAAACTTCATTTCTAACATAGAGTGTAGTGAGTATCATGTTTGTATTGGTTCAAACTTTTCTGCAACATTCTGTAAGGGGATTTTATAGAGAAATAAATGAAGTACTTTCAGATCATTTTTGTAAAGCTCAAGAGCAGCTTCTTTTCTTTTTATTTTCTTTGTCAGACTTGGGGATTGAACTCTGGATACTTTCCCTGAGCTCTTTTTCCTCAAAGCTAGAGCGCTACCATTTTGAGCCACAGCTTTCACTACCAGTTTTTGAGTAGTTACTTGGAAATAGGAGTCTCAAAGGGCCTTTTCTGACTGGGTTGGCTTCAAATTTCAATTCTCATATTATAGTTTCTTGAGTAGCTAGGATGATACAAGTGTAAGACACTTGCAACTGACAAAAGATACTTTTATTTGTTTAAATATTTGAAGGTACTCCTAACCTGTGTTCATGTGCACATAAAGACAAATTTGACATAAAAGGAATGAATGTCACATTCCATTTATTTTTTCAAATCAGTCAGCATGCTCACAGCTATTATATTCTAAATTAGGTATCTGGTTGTAGTCTTTGAGTTTGTGTAACATTATCTGCAATTATAATCTGTAATTATATATACCTTTAATAAGCCCAAGATTTTTGTAAGTCATGGGGCTTGACCTCAGCCTGGATAGTGTCCCTGTGCTCTTCATCCCAAGGCTACCATCCTACCCATGGGCCAGGGCATTTCCCCTGAGCTCTTCAGCTCAAGTACCCTTCAGCCAAGCCCCACTTCCCATTTTCTGGGTTAATTGGAGTTAAGAATCTCAAGCTGGCTCTGAACCTTAATTCTCAGATTTTGCCTCCTGAATGTTAGGATTACAAACGTGAGCCACCACACCTGGTTTAATAACTGCACCCTTTTTTTTAAAGAGTGTCGTTTCACAATCTTGCTGGAAACAATTATATTTTGGATGAAGAAGAAATTAAAGGCAGAGGATGATATTTTCATCATTTGGAATTTTCCAGAAGGTCTTCAACATAAAGTGATGCCCCACATATTCATCAGCTATCATTATCGGAATATAGGATAGAGTGGGCCATAGGAAGTACCGAGGTAGGTTTGATAAAAATCATCATAATTTCAATTACACAGAAGCAAAAATCTGAAATTTATGCCCCTCTTTCTCATTTATGCCTCACCTTTGTACATTTAAATATATCCAACTTTAAAAATTTTCTTATTCTTTAGTCTTGGGTGGAAAGGACCAGTAAGTTTGGGATTGTTGATGTATAATCAAAGATAAAGCCTACTTTAACAAGTTTCCATCTTTGTGACAACATTCCTGAGTATAAATTTATAAAGCTGAAAGGTTCATTTGATCGCTTTTGTGAGAAAGTCATTCAGTGGTTAGTTGGCCTGTTAAAGGGGTATCTGTGGTGACAGAAATTAATGTAATGGCAAGATATTGCTTGTCTTTGTACATATCTTCACCTGAATGATATGTAGGGGTCTTGTTGGAATTCTTGAAAACAAATAAAATGAATTCCTCTGTCAAAAATGGAAGAACTCCTCAGCAGAAGGGCATATTGATGTTTTCCTTGACTGTTCATGGCAGAATATGTTGGTGAGGGCACTGGCTGACAACCACATAATCCCATCACATATGTTCATAGGGAAAGCAATGGCCACCATTTTCTTGCACACAGACAAAGTCCAGACTTGACAATTTCATCCACTCAAAGCACAGACACTGATTTCTGAATTAGATTATGAATCAGTGCCCTGTATGACTTCCAAAGTCCAGACTAAATCCCGCAAATGTGGCAATTCATTATGCAGATGATGGGTCACTTAGAATAAACATTCACCTGTGCATTTTTTAGCTAGCATGGGACATGGATTTGTATTTATATGTGATGCCAAGTCAAAGAAGACGGTTTATATACTTAAAGCACACAATAATGAAATTTCTAATGTTGACCTGGATAGTCAAATCAAAGCGCTATCTTGTGACTGCTTCAGCAGACAAATACATGAAGATCACAGACCTCTTAGGAGACAGGCCAAGTCTTATGCATTGCAGGAGCATGCAAATGGGAGTACTATTCTTTATGTTGCCATATTCTAATATTTCTACTTTGTGAGGTCAGGAAGCAGGGTTTCACGTCTAGAATGTGACCATTATATCCACAGTATTTGAAACATCTGAATGACGTGAGAGGCTTAGAAATTCCCAAAGCTCTTCAATTAGTAGACCTCTGAGTAGCATCAATTCACAGACACCAATGAAGTCTTTGTTAATGAAGATCACAGGATTTTCTTACGTTGAAGCTGGCCTAACAATGTCTCATCTGTACCTAGAGCTGAGCAGAGGACCAGAAATAAAATTCATTTCCTACTGCCTGGTGTGTAGTTATGGGGGAAGATACTGATAATACAGAGCTTGATTTTTTTGTGGCTGCCATTATTTGCATAGTATCTTGAGTGTTTGTTGGATTTCTTGCCCAAAAGAGAACAATCTCATCACATGGTAACTGCGAAGCATAAAGAAAGATATGAAGGGCCTAGGGTTCATATACCACTATAAAAGTGATATCTGTGATTTAGAGCATGCTTTGAAAACTTCAATTTGGGTTCTTCTTCATAGTCCTTCAGTATTTCACATATGAGCAAGACACAACATATAATGACATAAACTCAAGGAAGTTTCATAGTGTTGGCTAGAAAGACATACCCTTTCACCATTATCCATTATCTTTAAAAGCTCCAATTTCCTCAATAGTTCAATAAGCTGAATGTCAAGACTGTAGTATATGAGATATGTGGAATTTTTCTTTTGGAATCTATAGCAGAATTTAATGCAATGATTAGATTTAGGCAGGAAGTATTATGCTTGACTGTTGAATTATTTCACAAGAGTGAACATTTCTGATTTCTAGATAATTTCTAAGTAGCTACTGATATCTTTCTTCCTTTCTTTTTCTCAGATACCTCATTCAGTTTGCAGTGACAGTTGTGAATCTGGATTCAGGAAATCACCCCAAGAGGGAAAGGCTGCCTGTTGTTTTGATTGCATCCCTTGCCCAGAGAATGAAATTGTTAATGTGACTGGAAAGCATATGTCCTATGTAGTCATTCTCCAACTCTCCACATTTTTCTCAATTCATCTAACTTGGTGAAATGGTTCTAAATTGCAATGATAGGAAAAAAAGTTCTTTCCTTATGATATTTCTTGTGTGTGTGTGTGTGTGTGTGTGTGTGTGTGTGTGTGTGTGTGTGTGTGTGTGTGTGTGTCAAGTGCCTGGGCACTGTACCTCATTTTTTTACTCAAGGTTAATATTCTAACACTTGAAGCACAATTCTACTTACAGACCTTTTAGTGGTTATTTGAGAATAGTTCTCACAGAATTTTCTGTCCCACTGAATTCAAACTGAGATCTTGAAAATATCTTTCTAAGTTCCTTAAGGCTAGAGCCACAGGCAGTTGGGAAAACTGCTTTTTATAATAACACAAAGTGTGGGATTTGAATGTATAGGTGTTTATTTCAAGAAATTCTATCCTCTGTGTATTCAGCAATTTGAGTTGAACCTCTATCAAAAATAATGTGAAGTATTATTTAGAATAGTGTCTCCATGTTTTTTTTTAAATTAGGTTTCAACTACAATAAAACCCATAAAAATTTATTCCCACTGCTTACTACTGCTGTTTTCACAGAGCAAGTGATCAGAAAGCTGAGTTTACTCAACAAAGTAGGAAAAAGTGTTATGCATACATAACATGGCTACAGAGCTTTAATGAGTTCTTTGGTTCTTGTTCTACAGTACGTGAGGTGAGAAATATAACGTGCTAAATTCAAAGGAGGGCTAAAAGGCTTCTATTAATGTTAGCCAAAACATAGGAAAGTATAAGTAATTTCCACAGTGCTTACAAAAACTATGACGGTGGTCCAAGTGTTCAAGGTCACTTCTCTAGGAAAAAGAATAAAGTGGCTGTTGTTCTCAGGGGCTCTTAAGTTCACTATTCCCCTCTGCACCCTTACCCAGGTTGCAATCTGTGGATTCTGGGTCACAGCCTCTCCTCCTTCATTGACACAGATGAATATGAATATGAATATGAATATGGCCACATCCTCATCGTGTGCAATGAAGGTTACTTCGCTGCTTTCTATTGTGTTCTGGGATACTTTGGCTCCCTGGCCCTGGCCAGCTTTGCTGTAGCTTTCCTTGACAGGAACTTACCTGATGCTTCCAATGAACCCAAGTTCCTAACATTCAGCATGCTGGTGTTCTGCAGTGTCTGGGCTAATCTTCTGCCAGTATATCATAGCACCAAGTGGAAGATCCTGATAGCTATGAAGATATTCTGTATCTTGGCTTCCAGTTCAGGGCTCTTAGGCTGCATCTTTTCCCCCAAATGTTACCTCATCCTGTTAAGACCAGAAAGAAATTCTCTCCATGGCTTCAGATATAAAACACATACTAGAGGAACAAAGCCTACCCTACATGACTAATGTGAATGGTCATGTGATAGAATATCTGAACTTAATCCGTATTTCTTTCCTGTAATTACATTAGATAATAATATAGAAAAAAGCCAGAAGTGGTGGTGAAGCTCACGTGGTAGAGCTCTAGCCTTGGGAAAGACCAAGGACAGTGCTCAGGCCCTGAGCGCAAGCACAGGATTGGCAAAAAACAAACAAACAAACAAACAGAAAAAAAGCAAAGCGACCCGCAAATCTTTCAGCTTTCTTTTCACAATCAAGCAATCTGATCCAAAAAACAGCAAAGCCAAATCAGAAGAGAAAAAGACTTTTTGAAGTGTTTGGATCCCGAATTTAGTGGAGACACAAGTTTCCTACCCTACCCACAACCCCCCCCCAAAAAAAACTTGAGGAATATCCTTTTTTGTTGTTCTTGTTGTTTTTCTACCCCTATTCATTTGCATTTTTAGGAGTTCTCATTTTCTCTTTGCCACTTTACCTACACCTTTTATTAAAGGTTATGATTCATTCCTTTCTTTTTCTTTTTCTTTTTCTTGTCTCTTTTCCCGCGTTCCTTCTGCCACTGAGGTCATTTGTAGAAAGACAGTGACAGCTCTGGGTGTAGTCTAAATAAAAGTGATATCTATATTGATACTGTCACCTGCTTTTTAAGCTCCTGGTTCTCAACCCTAGAATTTCTTGGGTAAGAACTCACAATACTGAGGAATCTCCCCCAAACTTTTTTTTCCCTTTTTTGTTGTGTTCTCTCTTGTTTTGTTTTGTTGTTGTTTTGGTTCTTTTTTCTTTTTAAAATTTGTATCATTGAAATCTCCAATATCCATATCCTTCTTTTCTCTATATTTTCTTATTATTACTCTTCTTATTTTCTTAAGTTTTATCTAAGTTCTTCTAAACTATGAACAAAAATATTATACCTGTCTGCAACCCTAGGTCAATTATCCTCACACTATACCATTTATTCATTACTATAATAACTTACTTTCCTGCATTATTCTTTTCCTACCTCCTTTATTGTATTTCATATTATTTTACTATCTGTAGTCCTCTGTTCATCCTTCAACTCTTATAATGCATGGATCTACATTTGATGGTTGTTGAGCAATGCTATGTATCTAGGTGTTCCATTATATTCTAGGTTAAGAGGGACTTAAATACAAAGAGATTGGATTGTGGGGCTTACTGAATTGGTCATAAATCGGTAATATGTGGTTGTATTAGATTTGTATGTGAGTGCACAAAAAGAAAGAGAAAGTGATATTACCAATCTAAAAGTGTGAACATCTATTGTCAGCCAACGAAAAAGGTATATGTTGGTTATATGAGAAAAATTATAAACTTGTTTAGTATTAATCTTGCTCCCATTTTCAAATGGACAGAACAAGAAACTCAAGAAAATTGTCAAATCAAGGAATAGCATCTCCTACCTGATATGAAGAGGCAATGGAGCCATCAGTGGCAAATCTAGAGGAGAGTCTTCCAAGTGCTATACAAATGCAATTGATAAACATCATTAATGAAAACTTAAAGGAAGAGATAAGGGAGGGAGCCATAGATAAAGAAGAGGAAACCATAAACAAGATGATATGTAAAAAAGGGGAAGCTATAAAGGAGGCTATAATAAAGGTTATTCAAAGAAAAATGGATGAATTCATAGAATCCAAAACAAAAAGATGACCAAAATTCAACAAATGTCCAAAGAGAATAAACCTGCTGAGATAACCACTCAAAGGAAAATTAAGGAGCTAAAGAAATCCATACATGATCTAAAACAAGTGATGCAAGGCATCAAAAATGAGCAATTAGAAGCAAGGGAGATGAAGAATAAAGTACAAAGCATGTTATACAATGGAGAAGAGAGAATTTTTGGGGTTAAAGATAATTTAGTTGTTATAGAGAAAGAACAGAAAATGAGTCAATTCAAATCTAGGAAATATGAGAAAAAGCTTTAGGAGGTCCAAGATACAATTAGAAAGCCTAATTTAAAGACAATGGGTATAGAGGAGGGTCTAGAGAAAAAGGTCAATTGTACTGGAAATATAATTCAGGGAATCATCTCAGAGAACTGCCCAAATATCCGGAAGGGCATGCCCATCCAGATACAACAGGCTTTTAGAACCCCAAACAGACCTGACCAGAAAAGAACATCCCACCGCCACAGTATAATCAAAACTGGATCAATAGAGACCAAAGACAGGAACCTAAAGGCAGGCAGGGAGAAGGGCTCAATCACCTACAAAGGCAAACCAGTCAGAATAACCCCAGATTTCTCAGCAGAGATTGGAAGGATATATGTCATGCCCTGAAGTCAAATAACTACCAACCAAGAATACTGTACCTAGCTAAGATCTCATTCATAACTGAGGAAACAATAAAAAACATTCCATTCCGGAGAAAAGCTTCAACATTACATAGCAACCAAATCAACATTACAGAAAATTCTTAAAGATGTTTTACAGATAGCAAACCAACACAAATGTAATACAGAGAAAGAAATGGCACCTAAAACTGATACCATCTAAGTACCACAAGAACTGTCAAGACACAGGGCCTAATGAAAGCTTTCTAAAATGGCAGGAACGAATAAATATTTCTCAGTCCGTACTCTCAATATCAAGGGACTTAACTCCCCAATTGAACGACATAGACCGTCTAGCTGGATCAAAAAGCAAGGTCCATCATTCTGCTGTCTTCAAGAGCCACATCTTACCCAAAAAACAAACATGTTTGAAAGTGAGAGGTTGGAAGAAATTTTATCAGGCTAATGGCCCCCATAAACAGGCTGGAGTTGCCATCCGCATTTCAGATAAAATGGATTTCAAACTTAAATTAGTGAGAAAAGACAAAGAAGATTACTACATGCTACTAAAGGGGTCTTTCCTCCAGGAGGACATAACCATCCTAAATATCCTCAAACCTAATCTCAGAACACTGAACTCCATCAAGCAAGATTTACTTTCACTGAAAACATACATAGATCGAAACACACAGATTGTTGGTGACTTAACCCACCACTCTCACCTATGGACACATCAACCAGGCAAAAACTCAACAGAGAAACCTTAGATTTGAACAACTGTATAAACAAACTGTATCTAACAGACATCTGCAGATTATTCCACCCAGCAACAACACAATATATGTTTTTTCAGCAGCACACGGAACATTTTCCACAGTGGACCACATTTTAGGGCATAAAACAAACCTGGGCTGAATTAGAAGCACTGAAATTATTCCCTCCAGTCTCTCAGACCACAAGGGCATCAAATTGAAACTAAAAAGACATCTCCACCAGTGAAAACCCTGTAACTCATGGAGACAGATCAACACATTGTTGAATCACCAATGACTCATCGAGGATAGCAGAACAGAAATCCAACAGTTTATGAGTTTTAACAAAAAGGAGCACACAAAATACCAGCTCCTTTGGGACTCAGCAAAGGCAATACACAAAGGAAAATTTATAAATCTGAGTGCCTGTAATAACAAATTGAATATATCGCAAACCAACAATTTAATGTGTCACTTGAAGCTCCTGGGAAAAACGGAATAAACCAACCTGAATCCCAGTAGAAGGAAGCAAATTATTAAAATCAAAGCAGAATTAAATGATTTGGAATCCAAAAAAAGCTATAGAAAGAATTAACAAACAAGGAGTTTGTTCTTTGAAAAAATTAACAAATTGACAGACTCTTAGCAAATCCTACCAAAAAAAGAAGGGAGCTTACTGAAATAAACAAAATCACAGACGAACATGGTACTATCACGACAGAAATTACCAAGATCCAGAGCATGATGAGGGAATAATTCTCAAACCTTTATGCAACAAATTTGAGAATCTAGAAGAAATAGATGAATTCCTAGGCAATATTAACATACACACCCTGAACCAAGAAGAACTAACCCAACTACATAGGCCTATTTCAAGCACTGAAATAGAAATGGCAATAAGAGACCTTCCACCTAAGAAAAGCCCAGGGCCAGATGGATTCACAGCTGAATTCTATAAGGTCTTCAAACCAGAGATCACACCAATACTCTTCAAGTACTTCAATGAAATTAAAAATGAAGGCTCTTTACCAAGCTCATTCTATGAAGCCAGTATAACCCTCATCCCCAAACCAGAGAGAGATTCATCAAAGACAGAGAACCATAGACCCATTTCTTTAATGGACATTGATGCAATACTTCTCCACAAAATACAGGCCAAACGTCTACAGCAAATCATCAAAAAAATTATACAGTATGATGAAAGAGGATTCATCACAGGAAGGCAAAGCTGGTTCAACATACACAAATCAATTAATATAATTAAACACATAAACAGGAGCAAGGACAAAAATCATATGATTGTCTCCAAAGAATCAACCATCCCATTAAAAGATGGACCAAAGAATTCAAGAGTCTTCTCTGAAGAATAAATAAAAAGGGCCTATAGAAACATGAAGAAATACTCAACAGCTCTGGTCATAAAAGAAATGCAAATCAAAACAACTCTGAGATTCCACCTCACTCCAGTTAGCATGGCCAGGAACAAGAAAACTAATAACAACAGATGCTGGAGGGGATGTGGCCAGGAGGGATCACTACTAAACTGTTGGTGGGAGTGCAAATGCGATCAACCACTATGGAAAGCAGTATGGTAGTTCCTCAAAAGACTAAACATAGCGCTTCCCTATGACCCAGCAATTCCATTACTAGGCATTTATGCAATTTTCCATAAACAAAGACATAGTAAATCCACAAGCATGATGTTCATTGCAGCACTATTTACCATAGCAAAGCTATGGAACCAACCCAGATGTCCCTCAGTTGATGAGTGTATCAACAATATGTGGCATTTGTACACAACGGAATTCTATGCTGCTATCAGAAAGAATGACATGACCCCATTTTTAGGAAATGGAAAGACTTAGAAAAAAAATCATATTAAGTGAAGTAAGCCAGACTCAAAGGAACATGTGCTCAATGGGTCATAATTAGTAGAAACCTTGGGCTCTCTTAGCAGAGATTTACAATAGAACAAAACCTAGATACATAAGGCAATATAGTATGATGCTAAATGCAAGGGCCTACAGGATGTAGAAACAAAAGCCTTCTAATGAATGATTGTTGTCCTTAATGTACTATGTAACCTCTCATCTCTTTTGCTGTCCCTTGGTTTCTCCTGGTTATTTGATACATTGTACATATACACATTTGGATATTTGAAATTGGATAGGGAAGGGAGGAAAACAAAATACAACATCCACTCATGTTGAAAGCACTAGAAAAAGTAGGAATAAGAGGTACATTCCTTAAAATAGTTAAAGCCATATATGAAAAACGTACAGCCAGTATTATACTAAATAGTGAAAGTCTGGAAACATTTACCTTAAAATCAGGAACTAGGCAGGGATGCCCACTCTCTCCACTTCAATATAGTGTTGGAACCCTTAGCCAGAGCAATAATGCAAGAAAAGGACATCGAAGGATCCACAAAGGGAAAGAAGAAATTAAACTATCCCTATTCGCAGATACATTGATCCGCTACTTGAGTCACCCAACAAACTCCACTCCCAATCTCCTAGAATTAATAAACTAATTTAGCAATGTGGCAGGATACAAAATTAACCTTCAGAAGTCAGTACCCTTCTTGTACACCAACAATTCACAAACGGAAGGCCAAATCAAGAAAATGAACCCATTCACAATATCCCCCCAAAGAATAAAATACTTAGGAATAAACTTAACCAACGATGTAAAGGAGTTATTCAATGAAAACTATAGAAGCCTAACGAAAAAATTAAAGAGGACACTAGGAAATGGAAAGACATCCCATGCTCATGGCTAGGGAGAACCAACATAGTGGAAATGGCCATATTGCCAAAACTGATATACAAATTCAATGCAATATCTATCAAAATCCCAAAAACATTCTTTACTGAAATAGAGGATATTTAAAATTTTTATCTTATATTAACTTACTACAAATGACATTACAAAGTAGTTCGTTTTGATAGTTTTATACATGTGCACACTCCATTTGAACTAAATTTGCCTCCTCTTTCATAGATTTTCTACTAAAGAAATCTAGCTGTGATTTTGAGTATCTACCTCTGTTTTACAGAACTTTTGCATGAAAACTGGCTGTTTGGTTTTATACAGATGTAAATTCAGCACAAATATGAATGGATTACAAATAAGAACGTTTGTTATCCAGGCTGGCACTCAGTCCCGACACCCAGCAGTGTGTATTCTTGGGGGAATATATATTTTTCCAGTCGTAGGGACCGAACTCAAGGCCTGAGTATTGTCCTTGGCCTTTCGCAAGGCTAAAATCCCACCACGTGAGCCACACCAATACTACTGGCTTTTTTTCTATGTATGTGGTGATTTCTGAATTGGGAGTTTAAATTTCTACATTATAGATATTCTGGTAATTAGAGGTCTTAAAAAGAGTACAGAAAATTATTTTTGAATATTATAATAATCTGAGATAGTAATGGGGATGAGAGAAAAAAAATCACAAAACAATCAAAATACATAAGTAAATAACAGAAATGTTACAGGGAAAATTTTTCATTTAAGATATTAAGATGAAACATTAAAGGCAAACAAATCTGCAATGGCATTACAATCCTCCCATCATTTGTAGTATTGGAGATCTAATTTTATGGTGTTCTATAAAAATGTCCAAATATAGTTATATTAATATTTACCCCTTGCAAAAAATTATGTATGATCTTGTAGCATATTTACAATGTTAAAGTATTCTCAGCTCTCTTGTATACACACTCTTACTAGTAAGTTTGATACATTCTTGTATATTCTTCTTATTCGTAAATGGTTCTGCCATTGAACAGGATAATTTCATATATCTTGTACAGGTCTAGTGAAATATATTCTCTTAACTTGTCTTGTACGGGAATATCCTTACCCATTTAAACTTCATATTGAAATGATATTTCTGCTAGGTACAGGGATCTTGGTGAATAGTTTGTAATTTTACCTTAGAGTTTTGCCTTATACTTTCTTTTTATTTTTATCTGAATACATGTCTTAAAATGCTCTTCTGTTTCTGAGATTCCTAGTGAAGAACCAGCTGTTACAGACATAGGTGCATGTAATTGTTATTGCTCTCTTTACACTTCTAATCTAGAGAAGCTTCCATAAACATGTATACACATTAGGCACCTTGCAGTACATGTGTAGATGTCTTGGTTAAATACTTGCTGACATTTCAGCTTATGACAGGTTATATAAGTATCCTTCTCTACACTGGGAATATCAAATTTTGTCATTATAATAAAAATCATTTCAACTTTTGCTTTCATAAACGTTTACTGAATCTCCAAAACAGAAATGTTTGCTTTTTGAAATAATGTTGCTGCTCCACATATGTATGTTCAATTAGTTTTTCTTCACACTCACTATTTTTTCTTCTTGGAATATATCATGAGAATGATAATCATTCATTTTGAAATGTGACATAAAAGCGAAGATTTGTTAATTAGCCTGGCCTGCCATATAACCACATAACATAAACTTTGATTCAAAACACAAGAGTTTTCACAGATTGTGTTACTTATTACAAGGGAAAGACAAAAGAATATTTGGTGTCTCTGATGAATTATATGGTATTCTAAACATTCACACACAGAGGCTAAAGGATCATACCTAGTAGAGTATTTGAAAAAGCCTTAGGAGATATGTTCAACTGATCACATAAAATAATATTTTATGAAATTAATTCTAAAAAAATGAGACAACAGATATTTCAGTTGCCATTGTTGCTATTTTTTGTTTTCATTTCCTTTAACCTTGTTTATTCTACATAACTGTGTTTGTTCTACATAAATGGTAGAACAAAGTGGAAAAGTAAACTGAGTTACTCACTAGACACTATGTGGGAAATGAAGTGTATATCTTGTGGGTGGAGACAGGAAGGAAAACCAGGAGAGAGCAACAAAAGGGGAGAGATGGTTCAAAAAGAATTATACTTGCTATTCACTTCCTGATTCATGTAACTAATCCCACCACATATCAACTCCACAATAACAATAAAAGGTAAAAAATCATTAAATAAATAAAAATGTATAATCTGCAGGACAAAACTGCTATTCATGAAAGACTATTTTATGTTTAATACACAGCAAATTTATTGTGAAATGTAAGGTAGCAGGGACAAAGCAAGCTGTCTTTCTTTTTTTTTATTTTTTTATTGTAATTAGTAAAAGGGTTACATGGTATTTGCCAGATAGAAGGTGCATTAATTCACATACATTGATACCCTTTCACATGTCTTGGTACCCGTTTCCCTCACCCCACATCCCCCACCCGTCTTGGTTTTCCCCCCTTCCCTATCAAATTTCAAATATTCAAATACAAATAAATTCAATATATCAGATAACAAAGTGAGATACTATACCAATATGAGATAACCAAGGGACAGCAAAGGAGATGAGAGACAACATAGTACATTAAGGACAACTATCATTCATTATATGGCTTTTGTTTCACTATCCTGGAGGTCCTTTCAATTAGCTTCACATTATATGTCCTTATGTATCAAGATTTTGCTCTATTGCAAATCTCTGCTATTAGAGCCCAAGGTTTCTACTGATTATGACGAATGAGGGAAACCATTGAGCCTAAGTTCCTTTGAGTCTGGCTTACTTCACTTAATATGATTTTTTCTAAGTCTTTCCATTTCCTAACAAATGGGGTGATGTCATTCTTTCTGACAGCAGCATAGAATTCCGTTGTGTACAAATACCACAACTTGTTGATCCACTCATCAACTGAGGGACATCTAGGTTGGTTCCATATCTTTGCTATGGTGAATAGTGCTGCAATGAACATGGTTGTGCTAGTGGGTTTAGTATGTCCTTGTTTCTGGGTGGTTGGGTAAATGCCAAGTAGTGGAATTGCTGGGTCATAGGGGAGTTCTATGTTTAGCCTTTTGAGGCACTGCCACACTGCTTTCCATAATGGTTGAACGAGTTTGCACTCCCACCAACAGTGTAGTAGTGATCCCTCCTGGCCACATCCCCTCCAGCATCTGTTGTCGTTCGTTTTCCTGATCCTGGCCATTCTAGCTGGAGTGAGGTGGAATTTTAGAGTTGTTTTGATTTGCATTTCTTTTATGACCAGAGATGTTGAGCATTTCATCTGTCTATAGGTCATTTTTGTTTCTTATTCAGAGAAGACTCTCTTTAAGTCTTTGGCCCATTTTTAATGGGATGGTTGTTACTTTGGAGGTTAGTTTTGGAGTGATTCAATTTTTTGAGTTGTTGATATATTTTAGATATGAGGCCTTTGTCCATTGTTTGGTTGGTGAAGATCTTCTCCCACTCTGTAGGCTTCCTGATTAGTTTACTAGCTATGTCCTTTGCCATACAAAAGCTCTGCATTTTAATGCAGTCCCACTTATCCAGCCTTTCTCTGATTTGTTGTGATTCTTGGTCCTTATTAAGAAAGTTTTGACCTGTGCCAAGGAGGCCTAGTGAATCTCCTATTCCTTCCTGTAGAGTTTTCAGTGTGTCAGCTTTTACCTCCAGGTCTTTGATCCATTTGGAGTTAATTCTAGTGCAAGGTGACAAAGAAGGATCCAACTTTAGTTTTCTGCAGGTGCTTAACCAGTTTTGCCAGCACAACTTGTTGAAGAGGCACTCTTTATTCCATTCTATTTTTTTGGCTCCCTTGTCAAAGATTAGGTGGCCATAGGTCTGTGCTTGAATATCTGGGTCCTCAGTTCTATTCCATTGGTCTTCGGGCCTGTTCCTGTGCCAGTACCAAGCTGTTTTGATGATTATAGCTCTGTAATAGAGTCTAAAGTTTGGAATTGAAATTCCTCCAACGCTGTTCTTTCTGCTAAGAAGTGTTTTTGCTATACGGGGTCTTTTATTATTCCATATGAAATTTTGGATTGCCTCTTCTATTTCTTTAAAGAATGACATTGGGATGTTGATGGGTATTGCATTGAATTTGTAGATAGCTCTTGGCAAGATTGTCATTTTCACAATATTGATTCTTCCAATCCAGGAGCATGGGAGGTTTTTCCATTTCCTTAGTTCTGCTTTAATTTCCTTTTTTAGGGTTTTAAAGTTTTCATCAAAAAGGTCCTTTACATTCTTAGTTAAGCTAATTCCTATGTACTTTATTTTCTTTGAGGCTATTGTGAAAGGAGTTTCTTTCCTGATTATTGCCTCGTTCCTCTCACTGTTGGCATAAAGGAAGGCAGTTGATTTTTGAGGGTTAATTTTATAACTTGCTACCCTTCCAAAGTTTTGAATCAGCTCAAGGAGCTTGGGAGTAGAGTCTATAGGATTCTTTAAATACAGAATCATGTCATCTGCAAAGAGGGATAGTTTTATTTCCTCTTTCCCTACTTGGATCCCCTTTATGCTTGCTTCTTGCCTTATTGCACTGGCTAGGCCTAAGCAAGCTGTCTTTCTTGACTCAAGATTTTTTCTGAATCCCGTTCATAATAAATTCTGTTCATGTCCTTATCTAATCATATATACAAGGATAAGACACAACATTACCATTTGATCTTAATTGGGAGTAATGTTTTAATATTCCTTGGCAGAGAAGCAAGAATTCTATTCATCAAAATAAGTTGTGAAATAACTTTCCTAAATTTCTATACTAATTACACAGGTTGATCTTCAAGAACTACCAGTTTGTTTTGGCCTTGACATTTCCTATTGAAGAGATCAACCAAAACCCTGTTCTATTACATAATTTGACTGTGGGATTGCATATCTGCAATATTCAATTTGGATTTCCAATGGCATTTAAAAATCCTTTCTTTTGCCTCTTTGGGAAGTACAATAGTCCAAACTACTCCTGTATGAGCAACAGCAAGTCTATAGAAGTACATACAGGACAATCAGGATTAACATCTGCACAGATAGGAACACTACATGTTTCCACAGGTGAGGGTGGGAAGAGTGGGGCAATATTTAAAGATGTGTAATTTGATTCCATTTCAAGTGTTAGAAGAGAATTAAAATAAGGGACCAGATTTACAAATCTAGCAAATTTTATGATACCGAAAAGTGAGTATTCAAGAATATAGGCTGAGTATGGTCCCATTCTTTGGAAAGGGATTGGAAATTTAGATCAGACAAAGGGATTATTTGGAATCTTATGTCTTATCAATAATTTTCTTTAAAAAGAAAATGGCTTGAAAGTATAAAGATATGCTGGTTTCTTACACCTGTAATCATAGGTACAAAGGAATTATCTAATTAACTAACAAAAAGCAGGTAATAAAGTGTGGTATACTCTTGTAATGTATTCTAACCTTGAGGGAAAAGCAAAGAAACTGCCTGAGGTTCTGAGGGTCAGTGGAGCTGTGCTAGCAAACACAAACACACATGTGTGCACACATGCACGCAGAAACACACACACAGGCATAGAGGCACATGCACAAGCTATTATGTTGAATGAAGTAAGTTAGGCTCCTATTATGTAAATATTAAATAAAAACCATGAGCATAAAATAGGATATACATGCAGAACAGGGCCAGAGGGTGGACTAGTGATAGAGTGCCTGCCTAGCATGCATGAACATCTGGGTTCACTTCTTCAGTATCATATACATCGAATATAGGCAGAAGTGGTGCTGTTTTACAAATGGTAGAGTGCTATCCTTGAGAAAGCTCAAGGACAGTGCCCAGGCCCAGAGTTCAATCCACAGGACCAGAAAACATCCAGAGAAACATAAAATTTACATTAACAGGTATACACAATCACACACACACATATATATGATTAATGTGGAAAGTATGTTACATATAGGGTGAAATTCCAGGGCATAATCTCTCCTATCAAACAACAAACAATATAAAAACAAACCAAGCACCATATAAATGAGTCATATCTTATCTGAGGGGGGTTGGGGCTCATGGATTGTGCATGGGGTCAGAAGAATAGGAATATATATGTTATCAAATACAACATAATATTCAATGTACATATGTGATAATGGAACTAGGAAAGTGTGAGAATGGGTTGGGTTGATATAGAAGGAAGGAGTTGACAGAATCATGGACAAAGTTCAAGAGACAATTTACATGCAAAGTAATATGTTGTAGAACTAAAACACTTTTTCATGTTTTTTGAAACCTGAAAGCAAAACCCAACTTTTGCTTACTTTAACTGATTACTTAACATGTATCTTCATTGAGATTGTGTTGTATAGAGATTTTCTCATTCATTTACAATCCAATTTTCAGTCCCTTTAACTTACCTTTGGGTCTTTTGATCATGCCCTGAGTGACCATCAAAAGTTTCCTGCTCTCTATCAGATGGCCTCAAAGGATACATGGATAGCTACTGCCCTGGTCTACTTATTGCTACACTTCATCTGGAACTGGGTGGGATTGTTAACTTTCCAAGATGAGAATGGTTTGCGGATTGTGCCTGAGTTGAAAGAACAGATGGCCAACAACAGAGTTTGTGTAGCCTTTGAACTAACAATCCCAAACTGTACCCTGTCATTTAAAGTTATGGCACCTTATAACCAGATTAATAATACTTCAGCAAATGTCCTCATCATATATGCTGATAATGAATCACTACTAAATTTAATGATGTGTATTGAGCAATATTTCATAAAAGGCAAAGTTTGTATCATGAACTCACAGTTGGATTTAACCACAAGGAGAACATATTTCATGCAAGGTTCATTTCATGTGCCATACGTTTTTTCATTCCCCAGAGCTTTCTGGATTCACAGATTTTGTCAAGGCAGTTAGCCCTTCCAAATACCCCAAACACTTGTTCCTTGCTAGGCTGTGATCTCTCTCTTTTAATTGTTCGTATTCTGAGTCTGACTGTGTAACATGGAAAATCTGTCCCCACGAAGCTTTCTTGGGTTGGTTGCCTAGGCACGTTTTTGACATGACTGTGTCCGAACAGAGTAACAATATATACAACGCTGTGTATGCTGTGGCCCAGGCTCTGCATGAACTCCTTCTTCATCAAACATAAGTAAAAACAATGGGAAATAGGACAGGGAAATAGCTATATGAGAAATGTCTCATTTATGATTATTTATGTGAAATAAGATTCTCTTGATAAATGCTTTCTACTCCTTTGCCAATTGATCAAGATTCAGAAAGATTATTTTTACTCCTTCAAAGATTTTCCTTTGGAGTACTTCATTAGATCTTTCTTCTATTCTTGAATTCTGAATCAGAGATTAAAAGCAATCAGGAACTTTTCTCAGTTCACGTTTTCTATCTGAACCTTGGAATATACTTCACCATAAGATAATGTATCTCTTTCTGATACACTATTTTCTGAAAAACATCAGTATTTTACAATCCTGGTGGAGATCAGGTGATTTTAGATGAAAAATTGGTGGCAGAATATGACATTGTGAACATTTGGAGTTTTCCAGAAGGTCTTCATCTTGATGTGAAAATAGGAAAATTTTCTCCAAATGTTCTACATGGTCATCAACTGTCTTTATCTGAAGATATGATTGAGTGGGCCATAGAATCAACAGAGGTGGCTTGCATTTAATGGTAATATTTTAAGAATATAGAAGTTAACTTTACCCTAAAAATGTATAGCCAATTGGATAGGAAAAAGTGATTCTTATAATGGTAGCAATTCAGGTCTATCACGGGTTTGGAGTCAATCCAAGCAGCAATACCTGGACAAGTGTTATCTTAATTTAACCACCACAAAATCAGGTCTGTGTGCTGGTGACTGATGCCTGTAATCCTGTCTAATCAGGAGGCTGCCTTGCTCAGATATAAAACTACAGACGAATTTTAAGCCTAACAGGATAGCAAGGTCTGTGAGACTCTGTCAATATATAATCAAAAAAATAAGCTTGACCTCTTGGTCAAATGGTACAGTGCTAAATTTGAGTAAGAAAAGGTCAATTATACTGTCTGGACCCTGAATTCAAGGTCCAGAATCAGCATCCCCCAAAGAAAGTGTAAATTTGTTTCTAAATATTTATTTATCAAAAATACAATTTGCATATTTCTTAGCATGTTCTAACCTTGTTATAAGTTATCTGAGGGAACACTTTATGTGTTTGGATGGTTTATTTTGATCTCTTCTGTGGAATTTCATTTAATTGTAGGTTGGTTACACAGTTGTTTTTAAGAAAGGAATCATTGAATGAAATCGTTGAATTTGTGAGAAAAAGATTCTCACAGTATGGATACTTGAAAAGTAAGAACATCATATGTGTATGTGGTTCACATGATCCTAAATAGGGAACTCTGTGCTTTACCTTACAGCATATTTTTTAATTCTTCCTCCTTGCTCTTTACCATTTCACAAATGAGTAGGAGACATGAAATGACATGAATTCAAGGATGCTCCATAAAGATTTACATTCTCAATATTAATCTCTGAATTTTAAAAAGTTCATGTTTATCAGTAGTTCAACAGACTAGAGAACAACCCGATAGCATATAAGCATTTTTGGTTACATGATGTGCAAACAATAACATCATTTATTTAACGGACTGGATTTTTATGTGTAGAAATACTGTGTTTCATAATCCAATTATTTCAAATAATAGAACATAGGGAGAATTAGGAAAAAGGCTAAACAGATTCTGGCACTCATTTGATTTTCTTTATCCTACTCAATCTTCCTGCAGTGAGAGTTGTGCTCCTGGACTTAGGAAATCCTCTCAAAGAAATTATTGTGAGGTTATTAGATATGCAAGACACAACATGCATGCTAGTCATCTCAAGTAAACAACTTCAACTTGGATTGTGGCAGTCAATATGAGAACATATTAGATATAAAAATAGAATTCATCATATCTTATAATTTTTAGTAAAAATATTGTTTTTGCTAGTAATTATTGACATTTCAAAATATATATATATATACATAAGGATTTATTAATTTCCTTTTAAATTCTTTAAGGGAGCCTGATTGTTATTTGAGTTCTGCACCATATGTGGAGGAATGTGTGAGTTACCCAGATCATCAGTATGCCAAGCGCTTCCAAAGAGCAACAAGTATCATGGGTTATGGATAGCCGTTAGGATGGCTTAACATGTATATCTCTTGTTTTTTCTACACTCACTGCAGTTGTTCTTGGGGTGTTTGTGAAACATCACAACACCCCTATTGTCAAGGGTAATAACCAGGCTCTCAACTACATCCTGCTCATCTCCCTCATCTTCTGATTTCTCTGTCCTTTGCTCTTTATTGGCCGTCCCAACACACTCAGCTGCATTCTACAACAAACTGCATTTAAAGTTGCATTCACTGTAACTGTTTCTGCAGTCTTGGCTAAAATTCTAACTGTAGTTCTGGCTTTCAATACCACTCCTTCTGGGAGAAGGATGAGGTGGCTGCTGGTATCAGAGGCACCTAACTCCATTATTCCCATCTGCACCCTGATTCAAGTGACTCTTTGTGGAATCTGGCTGGGAACCTCTCCTCCATTCATTGACACAGATATACACTCTGAACGTGGCCAAATTCTTTCATAATTCTTTGCTAAAATTTGTGTTTGGATTACTTGACCTGGAGCTTGAACTTTAAACCTGGGTATCATCCCTGGGTGTTTGATTAAAGCTGTGGCTTTACCACTTCAACCACCAACATCACATTTGGCTATTAGTTTGGTATTAGATTGTATTCAAACCGTTATCACCAATGAACAGCTTCCTTAGTGTCTATATTTATAGATATTATTCTATATTTTAAATTACACTAACTTTCTGCCTATACTTCACTATGCTGTTTAATCCTTACATACATTTTGTTAGCATTTTCCCCTTAAGAATGCTCCTATATGGACTAATGTATCTAGGATATAGAAACAAAAGCCATATAATGAGTGATTGTTGTCCTTAATGTAATATGTTATCTCTCTTCTCTTTTGCTCTCCCTTGGTTATCACATACTGTTACAGTATTTTACCTTGTTATCTGATATATTGTACATACATTATTTGGTTATTAGAAACAGGATTGGGATGAGGGTAAACAAGAGGAGGGGCAGGGGTGGAGGGAGGGAAATGGGGACCAAGACATGACAAAGGGTATCAATGTTTGTGAAGTAATGCACCTACCATCTGGTGTATATAATGTAGCCCTTCTATTAATTACAACAAAAATATATGGTAAAAAAGATGTTCCATATTTTCATATGCTCACAGTGTATTACATTTATGGATTAATAGCCGAGGAAAGAATAGACAAACAATCGTTTGCTTAAACATGGCTGAAGGCTTTCCAGAAGTATATTTCCTATACCATTGACCTCTTTCTCCAGACCCTCCTCAATACCAATTAGCCTTAAATTAGGCTTCCTAATTGTATCTTGGATATCCCGTAGCATTTTCTCATATTTCCTAGATTTGAATTGACTCATTTCTTTTCTTTCTCTTTAACAACTAAATTATCTTCAACCCCCAAAATTCTCTCTTTCCACTGTATAACCCGCTATCAAAGCTATTTCCTTTATTCTTCATCTCCCCTGCTTCTAATTGCTCATTTTTGATGCCTTGCATCTCTTCTTTTAGATCATGTATAGATTTCTTTAGCTCCTTGATTTCCATTTGAGTGTTTAGCTCAGTAGCTTTATACTCTTTGGATATTTGCTGGAGTTTCGTCACATTTTTGTTTGTGGATTCTATGATTTCATCCATTTTTCTTTGAAAAACCTTTATTATGGCCTCCTTTATGGCTTCTCCTTTTTCACACATCACCTTGTTTATGGTTTCCTCTTGTTTAGCTATGGCTTGCTCCCTTATCTCTTACTTTTTATTTTCACATTTTTCATTAAGGATATTTATCAACTGCTTTTGTATAGCACTTGGAAGACTCTCCTCTAGGTTTGCCAATGACTGTTCCATTGTCTGTTTATATTGGGTGTGGGATGTTATTCCTTAATTTGACATTTTTCTTGAGTTTCTTGTTCTGCCCATTTGAAAATGGGAGCAAGATTAATACTAAACACAATTATAGTTTTTCAGATATAACCAACCTAGACCTGTTTAGCTGGCAGACACTAGATGTTCTCAATTTTTGATCGGTATTATCACTCTTTTTTTTTGCACTTACAAACCAGTCTAATACAACCACTGATAACTGATTTATGACCAAAACAATAAGGCTCTCATTCAAATCTTTATTTTATGTAGGTCCTTCTGGGCCCAGGATATAATTGAACACTTAGATATACAGAATTGCTCAACAACCATCAAGTGTAGATCCATGCATTATAAGGGTTTTAAGATGAACATAGAACCAAAGATAGAAAAATAGTATGAGAGTGTACAAGGGAGGTACGATCAAATAACGTAGGAGTGTAACATTATTATAGTAATGAATAAATGGTATAGCATAAGGATAAATGACCTAAGTTGATAAGCAGGTACCGTATTTGAGTACAAAGTTTGGAAAGGATTAGATAAAACCTACGAAAGTAAGAAGGGTCATAAGAAGAATATATTGAGAAAAAACTGAGGTACATATAGGAGATTTCAATGATGAAAAATTTTAAAAAGACAGAAAGAATAAAAAGCAAAGTAAGACAAAAACAACTACAAGCACAAAAAAAACCACAAAAAACTCACACAGGACGAAAAACAGAGAAACAAAAAACAAAAACAAACAAGCAAAATCAACAACAAAAACCAAAATCAAAAAAAGAAAAGAAAAATGAAAAGGAGGGGGGAGATTCCTCACTACTGTGAGCTCTTACTTAAGAAATACTAGGGTTGAGACTAGGAGATTAAAAAGCAGGTGACTGTATCAATATAGACATCGTTTGTATTCTGACTATAACCAGAGCTGTCAGCTATTTTAGAAGGAACAACCAGAGTGAGAGAGGGATGCTGGAGAGGAAAGAGAAAAAAAAAGATGTATGTAGGATGGTAAAGAGAAAATAAGAATACCTAAAAATGCAAATAAAAAAAAGGGATGGTAGAAAAAAAAGAAAAAACCCAAAACAAAGAAAAATAACAAACAAAATTTAAAAAAAAATAAAAAGATATTCTTCAGGATTGTTTTCGGGGGGGTGGTTCAGGGCAGGAAAGGAAATTTTTGTCTCCACTAAATTCGGGATATAAACACTTCAGAAAGTCTTTTTCTGTTGTGATTTGGCTATGAGGTTTTTCAGTTCCGATTGTTTGTGAAAACAAGCTGAAAGATTCACGGGTGGGTTTTGTTTACCAGGCTTGTGGCTGGAGCAGGGGATGGACTTCAGCAGTGCTGGGGCTGGATTTCTGGCTAAGGGATCTCTGGGATATCCCTTTCCAGTAATAAAGATGGTGCTGTCAGCAACACCTGCCAGGTTATAAGTGCTTTGGCCAGGTCCTTGCCAGTAGTCAAGATGGCGCTGCTCTAAGCTTGTGGGGGAGGGGCTCCCTCCCAATGCCAATCCTCGAGCAGAAGTGGAACCTTCTCCTCGGAGGTACTCACAAATTGCTGGAGTTTCTGATTTTGTGAAGCTGGCAGGTCCGTGCACAGCCAGGTGTTGGCTCTGGGCGCGCACAAGCTCTGTGTGGCTCTGTCTGCAGCCAGTTGGTCTGCGGAACTGAGCAGCGCTTCTGCTCAGATTCACAAGAGCTGCTTTGTCTCTGTGGCCACTCCGAGCGGCTGGAACCGGTCCCAGCTGTCTTCTTTGTGCCGGATTTCTACCTTTTTCCTCTGTAACTGAGGTCTCTGTATCTTGCTAGAGCTAATTTATGAAAAATTTGAGGTATGTCCTTTCCCCTATGCTTCCAAAACCGCTATCTTGGCGAGAGGTCAGAAAGACTCACACTGAACCACCGCCATATCCGGGTCATTCACCTATAAAGACAAATCAATCAGAATAACCCCAGATCTGTCAGCAGGGACCATGTAGGCAAAAAGAGAAAGGAAGCATATATATCATGACTTTAAGTCAAATAACTACCAACCAAGAATACTGTACCCACCTAACCTCACATTCATAACTGTGGGAACAATAAAAACATTCCATTCCAGGGAAACGAGGCAACATTATGTAGCAACGAAACCAACATTACAGAGAATTTTCAAAGATGTTCTACACGTAGAAAACCAACATAAATGCAATACAGAAAAAGAAATGACACCTAAACATCATGCCAACTAAGCACCACAGGAGCTTTCAAGACACAGGCCCTAATGAAAGCTTTCAAAAAGAGTAGGAACAAATAAATATCTCTCAATCCTAACTCTCAATATCAATGGACTTAACTCTCCAATTAAATGGCATAGACTGTCTAGTTAGGTCAAAAAGCAAGATCCATCATTCTGCTGTCTTCAAGAGACACATCTTACCCAAAAAACAAACATTTTTGAAAGAGAGAGTTTGGAATAAAATCTATCAAGCTAACAGCCCCCATAAACAGGCTGGATTTGCCATCCTCATATCAGATAAAATAGACTTCAAACTAAAATTAGTGAGAAAAGACAAACAAGGTTACTACATACTACTAAAGGGATCTTTCCTCCAGGAAAGCATAAGGATCCTAAGTATCGACACACCTAATCTCCACGCTCCAAACTTCATCAAGCAATCTTTACTTTCACTGAAACCATACATAGAACGAAATACAGTGATTGTTGGTGACTATAACACACGACTCTCATCTATGGACAGATCAACAAGGCAAAAATTCAACAGAGAAACCTTAGAATTCAACAACCATATACACCAACTAGATCTAACAGATATCTGCAGAATATTCCACCCAGCAACAAAACAATATACTTTTTTTTCAGGAGCACATGAAACATTTTCCAAAATAGACCACATCTTAGGCCATAAAACAAACCTGGACAGATTCAGAAACACTGAAATAATTCCCTGCATGCTCTCAGACCACAAGGGCATCAAATTGGAACTTAACACCCATCTCCACCAACGAAAACCCTGTAACTCATGGAGATTGAACACATTGTTGAATCACCAATGGGTCATCGAAGACATTAGAACAGAAATCCAACAGTTAATGAAATTTAACAATAAGGAGTACACAAAATACCAGCCCCTTTGGGACATGGCAAAGGCAGTACTCAGAGGAAAATTTATAGCTCTGAGTGCCTACAACAACAAGTAGGAAAAATCACAAACTATCAAGTTAATGTGTAACCTTAAGATACTGGAAAAAGAGCAACAATCGAACCCTAATCCCAGTAGAAGGAAGCAAATCATTAAAATCAAAGCAGAAATAATGATTTGCAATGCAAAAAAATCCATAGAATGAATCAAAAAACCAAGGACATGATTCTTTGAAAGAATTAACAAAATTGACAAACCCTTAGCAAATCTTACCAAAATAAGAAGAGAGCATATCGAAGTAAAAAAATTCCCAGATGAAAATGGTAATATCATGACAGAATATCACGACAGATCCACAGAATCATGAGGGAATACTTCTCAAACATTTTCACCTACAGATTTGAAAATCTAGAATAAATGGACAAATTCCGAGCCCATATTAACATACCAACACTGAATCAAGAAGAACTAACCCAACTAAACAGGCCTATTTCAAGCACTGAAATAGAAATGGCAATAAGAAAAGCCCAGGGCCACATGAATTCACAGCTGAATTCTATAAGGTCTTCAAAGCAGAGTTCACACCAATACTCACCAAGCTTTTCAACAAAATTGGATATAAAGGTTCTTCACCAAAATCATTCTATGAAGCCACTGTAACACTCATCCCCAAACCAGACAGAGATTCATCAAAGAAAGAGAACTATAAACCTATTTCTTTGATGAACAACGATGCAAAACTTCTCAAAAAATACTGGCCAACCGTCTACAACAACTCATCCAAAAAATTATAAACTATGATAAAACAGGATTCATCACGGGGAGGCAAAACTGGTTCAACATACACAAATCAATTAATATAATTCAACACATCAACAATAGCAAGTACAAAAATCACATGACTGTCTCAATAGATGCAGTAAATGCATTTGACAAGATCCAACACCCTTTTATGTTAAAAGCTCTGGAGAAACTAGGAATCCATGGAACATTCCTCAGTATAATAAAGGCTGTGTATGATAAACCCACAGCGAGTATTATACTTAATGGCGAAAAGCTAAAGCCATTCCCTCTAAAATCAGGAACGAGACAAGGATGCACATTCGTTAACATAGTATTATAAATCCTAGCCACTGTAATAAGGCAAGAAGCAAGTATAAAGGGGTTCCAATCAGGGAAAGAGGAAGTAAAACTATCCCTCTTTGCAGATGACATGATTCTGTATTTAAAGAATCCTATAGACCCTACTCCCAAGCTCCTTTACCTGATTCAAAACTTTGGAAGGGTGGAAGGCTATAAAATTAACACTCAAAAGTCAGCTTCCTTCCTCTATGCCAATAATGAGAGGAACGAGACAACAATCAGGAAAGCAACCTGTTTTGCAACAGCTTCAAAGAAAATAAAGTACCTAGCAATTACCTTTACTAAGAATCTAAATGAATTTTTGATGAAAACATTAAAACCCTGATAAAGGATACTGAAGCAGAACTAAGAAAATGGAAAAGACCTCCCATGCTCCTGTATTGGAAGAATGAAAATTGTGGAAAATACAATCTTGCCAAGGGGTATCTACAAATTCAACGCAATACCCATCAATATCAAATCAGAGGAAGGCTGTATAGATGGGACTGCATTAAACTTCACAGCTTTTGTATAAGAAAGGACATAGCTAGTAAACTAATTAGGAAGCCTACAGAATGGGAGAAGATCTTCACCAATCATATAACAGACAACGGCCTCATATCTAAAATATATCCACAGCTCAAAAAATTGAATCCATCCAAAAGTAATCTCCAAAGTAACAACCATCCCATTAAATAATGGGCCAAAGACTTAAAGAGAGTCTTCTCCGAACAAGAAACAAAAATGGCCGATAGACACATGAAGAAATGCTCAACATCTCTGGTCATAAAAGAAGCGCAAATTCAAACAACACTAAGATTCCACCTAATTCCAGTTGGAATGCCCAGGATCAGGAATATTAATAACAACAGATGCTGGAGGAGATGTGGCCAGGAGGGATCACTTCTACACTGTTTTTGGGAGTGCAAATTCGTTCAACCACTATGGAAAGCCATATGGCAGTGCCTCAAAAGTCTAAACATAGAGCTCCCCTATGACCCAGAAATTTCACTACTTGGCATTTACCCAACCATCCAGAAAGAAGGACATACTAAATCCACTAGCACAACAATGTTCATTACAGCACGATTTACCATAGCAAAGATAAGGAACCAACCTAGATGTCCCTCAGTTGATGAATGGATCAACAAGTTATATTTGTACGCAATGGAATTCTATGCTTCTGTCAGAAAGAATGACATCGCCCCATTTGTTAGGAAATGGAAAGACTTAGAAAAAATCATATTAAGTGAAGTAAGCCAGACTCAAAGGAACTTAGGCTCAGTGGTTTCCCTCATTTGTTATAATTAGTAGAAACGTTGGGCTTTCATAACAGATATTTACAATAGAACAAAACCTAGATACATAAGGTCATATAATATGATTCAAATGAAAGGATCTCCAGGATAAAGAAACAAAAGCCGTATAATGAGTGATTGTTGTCCTTAATGTACTATGTTATCTCTCATCCCTTTTGCTGTCCATTGGTTATCTCATATTGTTACAGTATCTCACTTTGCTTTTGATATATTGCATATATTTGTATTTGGGTATTTGAAATTGGTTAGGGAAGGGGGGAAAACAAGATGGGCAGGTGGGGGAGGGTAATGGGTACCAAGACATATAAAAGGGTATCAAAGTATGTGAATTAATGCACCTTCTATCTGGCAAATATCATGTAACCCTTTTGTTAATTACAATAAAAAAAGAGAGAAAAAAAACAAACAAGATGAAGGGCAGGTGTGGGGGGGTGGGAAATGGGGACCAAGACATGAGAAGGGATATCAATGTTTGTAAAGTAATGCACTTTCTATGTGGTGAATATAATGTAACATTTCTTTTAATTACAATAAAATATATATGTAAAAATAAAAAATAAAATTGAGATATGGGAAAAAACAAAACTCAAAAAAATGCCTGAATGAATTTTTCAAACTATGTTTAATCACTTTACATTTTATATATACAATTATATATGTTACATATACATATTTTTTCTTTTTATGTTATCAGTTAGTATTGTTACAATTTATACCAAGAAGACGTTATATTTCCAGTATTTTATCATTCGTTATTTTAAACAGATTGAATTACTGTGTTCTACATATTTAAAGAAACATATGACTCTTTAACACATACAATTACAAAATGTCAGAATTTCACATTCATTTAAACATTGCACTACACATTTATTCACATTGTACTTTTCTTCTCACCTTTGTGTTTCCAAAAGATATCTATTACATTAGTTTTATACTGGAAATATAATAATGTATTTTCCAAAAAAAATCCATTGTTTTTGTGTTTGTTTTATTTATTTTTATTTTATTTATTTATTTATTTTAATATATTTTATTGTAATTAATAAAAGGATTACATGATATTTGCCAGATAGAAGATGCATTAATTCATGTACATTGATACTTTTTTATATGTCTTGGTACCCATTACCCTCCCCCCACCCACCACCCACTCCCCGTATTGGTTTTCCCCCCTTCCCTATCAAGTTTCAGATAACCAAATTCAAATAAATTCAATATATCAGATAACAAAGTGAGATGCTGTAACAATATGAGATACCCAATGGACAGCATAGGAGATGAGGGATAACATAGTACATTAAGGACAACAATCATTCATTATATGGCTTTTGTACAGTAACCTGGAGGTCCTTTCGTACTATATGGCCTTATGTACCAAAGTTTTGCTCTATTGCAGAACTCTGCTAGTAGAGCCCAAGATTTCTACTGATTATGACAAATGAGGGAAACCACTGAGCCTCAGTTCCTTTGAGTCTGGCTTACTTCACTTAATATGATTTTTTTCTAAGTCTTTCCATTTCCTAACAAATGGGGTGATGCCATTCTTTCTGACAGCAGCATAGAATTCCATTGTGTACAAATACCACAACTTGTTGATCCACTCTTCAACTGCGGGACATCTAGGTTGGTTCCATATCTTTGCTATGGTTAATAATGCTGCAATGAACATTGTTGTGCTGGTGGATTTAGTATGCCCCAGATTCTGGATGGTTGGGTAAATGCCAAGTAGTGGAATTGCTGGGTCATAGGGGAGTTCTATGTTTAGCCTTTTGAGGCATTGCCATACTGCTTTCCATAGTGGTTGAATGAGTTTGCACACCAACCAATAGTGTAGTAGTGATCCCTCCTGGCCACATCCCCTCCAGCATCTGTTGTTATTCGTTTTCCTGATCCTGGCCATTCAAACTGGACTGAGGTGGAATCTTAGAGTTGTTTTGATTTCCGTTTCTTTTATGACCAGAGATGTGGAGCATTTCTTCATGTGTCTATAGGTCATTTTTGTTTCTTCTTCAAAGAAGACTCTAAGTCTTTGGCCCATTTTTAATGGGATGGTTGTTACTTTGGAGATTAGTTTTGGAGTGATTCAATTTTTTGAGTTGTCGATATATTTTAGATATGAGGCCTTTGTCTGTTGTTTGGTTGGTGAAGATCTTTTCCCACTCTGTAGGCTTCCTAATTAATTTACTAGCTATATCCTTTGCCATACAAAAGCTCTTCAGTTTAATGCAGTCCCACTTATCCAGCCTTTCCCTGATTTGTTGTGATTCTTGGTCCTTGTTAAGGAAGTTTTGACCTGTGCCAAGGAGGCCCAGTGTATCTCCTATTCCTTCCTGTAAAGTTTTCAGTGTGTCAGCTTTTACCTCCAGGTCTTTGATCCATTTGGAGTTAATTCTAGTGCAAGGTGACAAAGAAGGATCCAACTTTAGTTTTCTGCAGGTGCTTGGCCAGTTCTGCCAGCACAACTTGTTGAAGAGGCTGTGTCTCTACCATTCTATTTTTTTGGCTTCCTTGTCAACGATTAGGTTGCCATAGGTCTGTGATTTAATATCTGGGTCCTCAGTTCTATTCCATTGGTCTTCAGGCCTGTTCTTGTGCCAGTACCATGCTGTTTTGAGAATTATAGCCGTGTAATAGAATCTAAAGTTTGGAATTGAAATTCCTCCTGCACTGTTCTTTCTGCTAAGAAGAATTTTTGCTATACGGGGTCCTTTATTATTCCATATGAAATTTTGAATTGCCTCTTCTATTTCTTTAAAGAATGCCATTGGGATATTGCTGGGTATTGCGTTGAATTTGTAGATAGCCCTTGGCAAGATTGTCATTTTCACAATGTTGATTCTTCCAATCCAGGAGCATGGGAGGCTTTTCCATTTCCATAGTTCTGCTTTAATTTCCTTTTTTAGGGTTTTAAAGTTTTCGTCAAAAAGGTCCTTTACATTCTTAGTTAAGCTAATTCCTAGGTACCGGAATTAGCATATATGGAATTAGCATACATGGAATTAGCATATATACTAATGGAATGAGCATATACTGGAAGCATATATGTCATGCCCTTAAGTCAAATAACTACCAACCAAGAATACAGTACCCAGCTAAGCTCTCATTCATAACTGAGGGAACAATAAAAACATTCAATTCTAGGGAAAACTGCAACAGTATGTCCCAACAAAACCAACACTACAGAGAATTCTCAATGACGTTCTATACATAGAAAACCAAAATAAATGCAATTTAGGGAAATAAATGGCACCTAAACAGCATACCACCTAAGGACCAACAGAACTGTCAAGACACAGGCCATAATAAAAGCTTTTAAAAATGGTAGGAACTAATAAATATCTCTCAATCCTTACTCTCAATATCAATGGACTTAACTCTCCAATTAAATGACATAGGCTGTCTAGTTGGATCAAAACGCAAAAGCCATTGTTCTGCTGTCTTCAAGAGACATATCTTACCCAAAAAAACAATCATCTTTTGAAAGTGAAAGGTTGGAATAAACTCTATCAAGCTAACGCCCCCCATAAACAGGCTGGAGTTGCCATCCTCATATCAGATAAAATAGACTTTAAACTAACATTAGTAAGAAAAGACAAAGAAGGTTACTACATACTACTAAAGGGATCTTTCCTTCAGGAAGACATAACGATCCTAAATATTTACACACCCAATCCCAGAGCTCCGAACTTCATCAAGCAAACTTTACTTACACTGAAACCATACATAGATCGAAACACAGTGATATTGGTGACTTTAACACACCACTCTCACCTATGGACAGATCAACAAGGCAAAACCTCAACAGAGAAACTATATAGACCAACTAGACCTAACAGACATCTGCAGAATGTTCCACCCAGCAACAACACAATACAAGTTTTTCTCAGCAGCACATGGAATATTTTCCAAAATAGACCCCATCTTAGGACATAAAACAAACCTGGACAGATTCAGAAACACTGAAATTATTCCATGCATGCTCTCACACCACGAAGGCATCAAACTGGAACTGAACACACATCTCCACCAACGAAAACCCTATAACTCATGGAGACTGAACAACACATTGTTGAATCACTAATGGGTCATCGAAGAGATCAGAAGAGAAATCCAACAGTTTATGAAATTTAACAATAACGAGCACACAAAATTTCCACCTCCTTTGGGACACAGCAAAGGCAGTACTCAGAGGAAAATTTATAGCGCTAAGTGCCTACAACAACAAGTTGGAAAAATCGCAAAGCAACAAGTTAATGTCTCACCTTAAGCTCCTGGAAAAAGAGCAACAAACTAACCCTAATCCCAGCAGAAGAAAGCAAATTATTAAAATCAAAGCAGAATTAAATGATTTGGAATCCAAAAAAAACTATAGAAAGAATCAACAAAACAAGGAGTTGTTTCTTTGAAAGAATTAACAAAATTGACAAACCCTTAGCAAATCTTACCAAAAAAAAGAAGAAAGCATATCGAAATAAACAAAATCACAGACGAAAATTGTTATATCACGACAGAAATTACCAAGATTCAGAATATCATGAGGGAATATTTCTCAAAACTTTACGCCAACTAATTTGATAATCTCGAAGAAATGGATGCCTTCCTAGCCAATATTAACATACTCACAGTTAACCAAGAAGAACTAACCCAATTTATGTTTGTTGAAAATGGCACACTACTGAGCAAATATTTCAAAATTGTTAGCATTTTCATTAAATACATGGTGACAATATTTCAGTTTCTATTGAAGTTCATAATTTATTTTCTGATTTATTTTAATAATTTATTAAATGGGGTGGTATTATTACTCACAAATAAAACAGTGATATTCTGTTTAGTAAGAATCAATTCATACTCATCAGAACACATGAATTCCCCAATACCCACTATTTGTATGTCAGTATGCATGTTGGCCATGAGAAAGGAAATAAGGTTATCAAGTTTAATTAAGACAATGACACGAGAAATGGTTCTTTAGATATCCTGTCAATGATGTGCAAATGTTATAGTCATTAGAGAGGTGAAGTTCTGATGCTGACATTGGTGATAATCAACCATGAAAAAATGACAGAATATTCAAAAATTTACTGCTCACTAAGATGAGGCCTCACCGGCCAATCAATCTTGTAACATATATTCCAGGCTTTGGCTCACTTTATTTTCATTAGAGGCACAAAAACGGAGCAAAAGTCTGGTACTTTTAGGGATAAATGATATCACAAATTTTATTTATATTGCCTATTGTGAGGATACAGAAAGCCATATGCTCATGCACACAAGAAAAAGAAATGAAATAAAAATCAACAACTCTTTTAGACACAGAGTGTTAAGCTCAAAGGAAATCCCTAGTTGATGGAAATTACTAGAATCAGCAGAGCTCTGTGGCTCACAATACTAATCCAAGTTATTCAGGGGTCTGAGATATGAGGTTCAAATACAGCCGTGGCAGGAGGTCCTGAGAAACTTATCTTCACTTAACCACCAGAGAACCAGATGTAGAGCTGTGGCTCAAAGTGGTAGGATACAAGCCTTGACCCAAAAACCATTCAGGTAAAGGGTGTCTATTCCCTGAGGACAAGCCTCAACCCAGAGAAAAGATTTAGAGAAGCAGTATGTTTCTTAAGCTAAAATTCCTGAAAACAAGCAAGTCAATGAAATGCTGGAGGCAGATAGACACAAATTTCAAAACACTCCATGAAAATTGCTGATACTTCCAATAGACTCTGCAAACTAAATCTCCACTCTAGAGATTAGCCTTTCTAGAGGTTAATCTGGCTACTGAGATTTGGGCTGCAGAAATTCTGATATTAATGCTTGTAAATCATGCCTCTATTTGCTTGTTATGAAGCCAATGTCAAAGAAAAACCCTGGAATGACCACCATGTAGCTTCAGCTTTCTAACCAAATGTGCGCTATAGCACTGGCAGCTTTTCTTACAGTTCTTCAAAACAAAACAATCAAAGAATTATTTTATCACATCTGTAACAACAATCACAGACTTTAGAAAAAGAATTCAATGAAAGTTTAAGTGGGATACACACACTTTTTAAGTAAAAATTATACAACATATATATTTGATAGAGGATGGTGGGTGGAAGTGAATAGAAACATGCTTCTCATTAGTCATTTATTCTTCAAGAAAAGCCAAACAGCTATACTGCAGTTGTCATGTCAGCAAATTTTGATGAAAATGAAAGCATATCAGAATTTCTACTGACAGAAAAACAATACAATAAAATCATGGTAAAAATGAATTAATACCATAACAGCTATCTCATGAGGACTGAAGTAAAGTGATAATTGATGTATAGAGATACCCTTTCTTGTAGATTGATACTATTTCCTGGAATAAAACAACCAATGCCCTACAACAGGACAACACATCAGGTTCGTGGCTTTTCAGGAGGATGAGTTCTGAAGATCATGTTTCAAAGCCAGTGTAGGCAAGAAAGTCTGCTTTTAACCATCACATTCCTCCCCAAGATCCAGAAGTGAGCTATGGTTCAAGAGGAGGAATGCTAACCTCAAGCAAAACAGATCAAGGAAAGCACCTAGGCTCTGGTTTTAAGACCTGCTATTGTTAGACATTCTTTGTTCTTCTCTGCAGTAAAAAATGACAAGTAGGGATGGGGGCATGGCCTAGTAATAGAGGTCTTGCCTACCATACATGAAATCCTGGGTTTGATTCCTCATTACCACATACACAGAAAGAGCCAGAAATAATGCCATGGCTCAAGTGGTAGAGCTACAGCCTTGAGAAAGCTCACGGAATTGCCCAGGCCCAGGAGTGGCAGAAAATGACACAACGTTTTTTTCTCCGGTTAAAACCAAATAAAACTCTTAAAAAAGTACTCAAGTAAATGTAATTTACTCATTATATGGTATTCTGGAATTAAATAGTACATTCTGACATAAATCTGTGTGAGTACCATGGCACACACTGTTGATATTTTGCAAGCAATCTGCTTGTGTGTAACTACTAAAGCTAGTTTTACTTCTTTTGTTTCCCTTGTTCTCCCTTTTGGTTGAAGGAAAAAAGTAGAGTGTATTTTCCCTACTTACTCCCAAGTGATAGCCTACCCCCAAAAATACAACTAGAACACTGACATCTTATAAGAGAAGCATGAAGAGTCTTATTAAAGTACAAAAAAAGAGTTATAATTCAGTATTAAGCAGAGACTTTCAAATATATTGCATTCACTACTCTCACAGATTTTAGCTATTGTTAAATTCTGATGAAGTTTTTACTGAGAAAATTATGCTCAACCCTATTGATTCCTTTGAATGAAACGAAGACTTTCATATCATTTACAGTAGAAGCACTGAGTATATGGCCAAAGATTGGATGCTTAGTTTGCACTGAATTTCAAACACAAAAACTTTAAATCTTACGTTTTCTGAAATGTTGCAATACAGATATTTAAACATATGTGATTATGAATAATAGTTTTATACAGAGAAAAAGTCCTTTATCATGTTTCACATCAGCTAGTGACAAAATTCCCTGAATACTCCTGACACAAGAAAGAAGACAGCAATAATTCCCAACTGAAACTTTGTTATTTTGTCTACATTCCTCCAAGCAAACCTATTTCCCACATGCCTAATCATCTCAATGTCTACATCCAAAGATTCCTATAGTACAACAAAGTGTATCTCATGTCTGAATGTATGCCAATTTACTATTACAATATCCACTCCCCAATGACAATGAAGAAATAAACCCTTACCAGAAACCTAACCCAAAACCTAACCCTAATTGTAACCCTTTACTGAACCAAAGAGCCTAACCTGAATCCTAACTTTCAAATGAAACCTACACCAAAATCTGACCCTAACCCTCAATTGAGCATGAACCCAAACCCTAACCTTTATCCTAACCCTAACTCAAACACGGACCCTAACATTAACCCTAATCCAAACCCTAACCCTAACTCGAGCAACCCAATCCCTAATAGTAACCCTAACCATAACCTGAAACTCTAACCCTAACCCTAACCTGAAATCTAACTCTAAATCTAACCCAAAACCTAATCCTAGGCCTAACCTTAACCATAACCTGAAACTGTAACCCTAACCCTAACCTGAAACCTAACCCTAAATCTAACCTACCCTAACCCAAAACCTAACCCTAAACCTAACACTAACACTAACCCAAACCTGAACAGAAACCCTAAGCAGAACCCAAAGGCTTACCGTAACTAGAATACTAACCCTAACACGAAACTTATCCCTAACATGAACAACAACCCTAAACCTAAGCCAAACCCTAGCCATATAATCCTAACCACACCGGATCCCAAACCAGAAACCTAACCCTAACCCGAAACCAAATCCGAACCCTAACCTGAACACTAACCCTAACATGAACCCTAACCATACCCCTAAAACCAACCCAAAAGCTAACCCTAAAACGAACGTGACTTGAACAGGAGCCGAACCCTAAAACTAACCCTAATCCTAACTGTAACCTGCAAACTAATTCTAACCCTAAAGAGAACCCTAAACCTATCCCTAACCAGAAACCGAACCTGACCTTGAAACTGAAACCTAAACCAAATGTGACACCTAATCCGAATTCTAACCCTACCCTCAACCCAAACCATAACCCTAATCCATACCCTAATCCAGACGCTAACCCTAATCCTAAAACAAACCTGAACACAAAACTGTACCCTAATCTGAATACTAAGCCTAACCTTAATCCGGACTCTAAACCTAACCGGACCCCGAATGCTAAACCTAACCCTAACCAGAACCCTAACCCTATCTTGATTCTGAACCCTAACTCTAACCCTAAAACAAACTCTAACCTGTATCCTAATCCAAATAAAAAACCTAACCCTAACCCTAAACAGAAACCTATACCGAGTGCTAACCTGATCCGAACTTGAACACAATTCCTAATCCTATCCATAAACCTAATTCTAAGCATAAACCTAATCCAACAGAGAAACTAACCCTAATCTAACCCAAACATGAACCCTAAAAAGAACCCAAAACCAAACTTAAACCAAAATCAAAACCTAACTCTAACCTAAGACGAAAGTGAAAATTAACCCCAACTATAAGCCAAACTCTAATCCTAACCCTAACCTTAACCCTTACCCAAACCCTAAATCTAGCACTAACAATAACCTGGACCCTAACACTAACCCTAAAACAAACCCAATAAATAACCCTAACCCTATCTGGAACGTGAACCCAAATCCAAACCTAACCCTAACCCTAACCGTAATCCTAATCCTAACCCTAACCAGTACCCTAACCTTACATGAATCCTAACCCAAACCCTAAACCGAACACTAACCCAAACCTTAAACCTAACCCTAACTCTAAGCAGTCCCCTACCCTTAACCCGAACCTGAACCCGAACATGACCCTAACCATAACCATAACCTGAACCCGAACTTAACCCTACCCTAACAATAATCCTAACCCTAACCCTAACCGAAGCGTAACCCTAACCAGAGTCCTAACCCTAACCCCAACCAGAACTCGAATATGAAACCTAACCCTAACCCTAACTGTAATCCTAAAGTGCATCCTAACACAGCATCCTAACTCTCACACAAACCCTAACCTGGCCAGAAACCAAAACCAAACCCTAACTTGAAAGCTAACCCTAACCTGAACTCTAACCTGAAACCTAATACTAATACAAAATCTAACCCTAACCTGAACACTGACCCTAACCTTAACCCAACCTTTATCCTAAACCTTAATCACCAGCGAAAACCCTACTTTAAACCTAAACAAAACTTGAACCCTAACTCTAAGTAGAACCCTAAACCAAACCCTAAACCTAAAACAAACCATAACACAATCCATAACCCTAACCCTAACCATAACCATAAACCAAACCATAACCCTAACTATAACACGAACCCTAAATATAACCCCCTTTCCAAACTCTAACCCGAACCCAAACCCTGACCCTAACACTAACCCTAAGTCTAACCCGAATCCTAACACTAAAACAAACCCTAAACCTAACCCTAACCCTTACAGAAACATAAACTTAACTTGAAAAGTATTCTGAAACAGAACCATAAACCTAACCCGAACGACAAACCTAAACCTAACCTAAACCCTACCCCTAAACACAATTCAAACCCTAACTCTTACCCAAATCCTAAATCGAAACCTAACCCTGACCCGAAACCTAACCCCAACAAAATCCTAAACCAAACCCAACCCTAACCCAAAGGCTAACCGAATCCTAACCCTAACTGTAACCTGAACTTAACCCTAAACCTAAACCCAAAGCCTAACCCTAAGCTGAACCAGAAATATAAGCCAAAGCAGATCCCTCACCCTAATCCTAACCCTATCCTGAACCCAAACCCAAACCCTAACAATAACCCAAAGACTAACTGTAAACCTTTCTCTAACACTAACCCAAAAAGTAATCCCACCCTAACCCTAACCCTAATCCAAACACTTACCCTAAGCAGAACCCGAACCCTAAACCTAACTCTAACCCTAACAATACCCTGAACACTAACCCTAAACAAACCCTAATCCTAAACATAACCCTAACCCTAAACCTAACGCAAACCCTAACTACACCTAATTCTAAACCTAACCATAACCAAACCGAAACCTATCCCGAAAACTAACCCTAACCTAACATGAAACCTAACCTTAATGTGAACCCAAAACCTAACCCAAACCCTAACCCTACCTCTAAACCCTAAACCTAACCTTACCCATAAACCAAAACCAACACTGAATCCTAACCATAACCCAAACATGAAAACGAACTCTAATCCTATCCCTAAACATATGGCTAACCCTAATCTAACCTGAACCCAAAATCTAACCCTAACCATAACACTAACCAAAACCAAATACTTACCATAATCCTAACAATAACCTAACTGTAAACTGTACCTGAACTCTATCCTGAACCCCAACCCGAACCAGAATCCTAACCCTAATCATCACGCTAACCTGAGTCCTAACCCTAACCCTAAACTGAAACCTACCCCAATTCCTAATCCTAGCCACAAACTTAATGAGACCTGAACCTGAACCCAAACTTAACCCGAACATAAATCCAAACCTGAAAACCAATCCTAACCTGAACGCTAATCGTAACCCTAACGATATACCTAACCCAAACCCTAACAGGAAAACTATCAGTAACTGTAACCCCAACACAAAACCTAACCCAAATATGAACCCAAACCCCAAACCCAACCTTAACCTGAACCTTAACACTAGCCCTAACCCTAAACTGAAACTGAAACCTAAACGCAAAGCTAACCCTAATCCTAACCCTAACCGTAACCCTAACACAAACCCATAATCTAACCCTATCCAGAAACAAACCCTAACCCTACCCTAAACTGAACTCTAATCCTAACCCAAACCAGAACTCAAACTCTAACCCTACCAGTAACCTGAACCCTAAACCTAAACCAACCCTGAACCCCATCCCTAAACAGAACCCTATATCTAACTCTAACCTAAATCTGAACCCAAAGCCGAATAATAACCCTAACCTGAAACCTACCTATAACTCCAACATAACCATAATCTGAAACCTAAACTTAACCCTAAACTTAACCCTAAACAGAGCCCTAACCCTAACCTGAACACTAAACCTAAACCACCTGAACCCGAACCCAAAATCTAACGCTAACCCTAACCCTAACCTGAAACCTAATTTAAAACCTAACCATAACTCTAAACTGTAACCTATATCACATCCTAACCATTACCATAACCCTAACAGGAACCTGAAACTAACCACCCAACCCTAATTAAAACCCTAAAGCGAATCCTAAACCTAATCAAACCCTAACCCTAACCCCAAACCGAACAATAAACTTAATCCTAACACTAACCCTAACCCCAAACCAAACTTGAATCCTAACCCTAAAACTCACCCCCTTCCCGAACCCTAACTCTAACCAGAACCCTAACCTGAATACTACCTCTAACCCTTAACCTAAGACTAAACCGAATGTCAACCTTAACCCTAATCCTAAAGCAGACCCTAATCTGAACAATATCCAGAACCCAAATATGAAACCTTAACTTAACCAGAATCTGAAGCATACCCCTAACCAGAACAATAATACCAATCCTAACCCAATCCCTTACCCAAAACCTAAACCTTGTCTGAACCCAATCCTGAACCCCTATCGTAACTCTAACCCTAAATCTAAACCTAATCCTACCCCAAACACTAGCCATAATCAAAACTAACCTGAACCGTAAATATAATCCTAACCTGAACTTTAACCCAAAAACTAACATGAACCCAAACCTGAACCGTAAAACAAACACTAACAAATCCTAACCCTAACTCTAACCCAAACTCTAACCCAAAACCTAATATTAATCCTTACCCAAACCCTAACCCAAACTATAACTATAACCCAAACCCCTAACTATAACCCAAACCCCAAACTTAACCTGAAAGCTAACCCGAACGTGAACCATAATCCTAACCCTAAACATATCGTGAAACCTAACCCTAACCCTAACCCTTAACCAAAACCTACACTGAATCCTAACCCTATCCCTAACATGAATACAAACCCTAATCCTATCCCTACACCTAACTGTAAATTTAACCCTGAATTTAATATTACTCCTTATCTAATACCTATCCCAAACCCAAACCCTTACCCTAACATTAACTCAACCCAAAACCTAACCAGAACTTAACCCAAAACTTAAATGCAACCTTAATATTAAGTTAAAGTGAACACTAACCAAAAACCTATACCTAACCATAACACCGATTCGAATAGTACTCCAATCCTGAACCCTAATCCTAACCCTACCCTAAACCTAACTCGAACACTAACCATAACCTTAAACCGAATCCGAACCTAACCCAAATACGAACCCTTACCCAGTACCTACACCGAACCTGAAAACTCAGACTAACCCTCAACCTACCGTGAATACTAACCTGAAATCTCAATCTAACACAGACCCAGACACTGTCCCTAAACTTAACCAAAGAGGCAGCTGAAATCACAAATTCTACATCATTGTGAAGAGCCTGGTGGCCATTGCCAGAAAAGCCAGCCTCTGGCGATTCCCTCTTGTGCGGTCACCGGACTCCTAGTTAACTTATTGGGCAGAGACATTCTTTCTTAGATGTGACTCATTATGTGCAGCCCCAATGAGTTAATTACTCAACAGATACTTAATCAAGGATATCGCCCAGGTCAAGGGCTGGGAATGAATTCTCAGGGTCTATGGCGCCCGTCCACATGGATGCTAAGGCTGATCGCGCTGGCATAGGCTATAAAATTTTCCTTAGTGGCCATTGACATGCCTGTACTCCATGCAGACAAAATTTCTTGGAAAAGGACAGAGGCTGTGTGGTTTGTTATACAATTGTTATTGATTTAAAGAATTCCTTTTTCACCATCCCTCTCCATCCAGAGGATCACCAATACTTTGCATTCAGTCTACCAATAATGAATTTTAAAGGCCCTATGCCTAGGTTTCAGTGGAAAGTTTTGCCCCAGGGGATGGCCAATAGCCCTACATTATGTCAAAAATGTGTTGCTCAGATTATAGATCCATTCAGATTAAAGGATCCCTCTCTATGTAATTCATTATATGGATGATATTCTTCTTGCTGGACCAGATGCTGATTGCCTTCTCCGTTTTTCTCAGCAACTATCAAATGCTCTTACCAGTGCAGGTCTTCAATTTGCACCAGATAACTTTCAGTTAAAACCTCCATATCTATTTTTAGGCTTTGAGCTTTTTTCCATTAAAATATTATCCCAAAAATTCAACTTGAGATTAATCTTAGAACCTTAAATGATTTCCAAAAACTCTTAGGTGACATCAACTGGCTACGCCCCTATCTTAAACTGACTATGGGTGAGCTTAAACCCTTGTTTGATAGTCTTAGAGGAGATTCCGACTTCCTTTCTAAACGCTCTTTGGATGCTCCTGCTCGAGAAGCTCTCTCCAGACTAGAGGCAGCCATTTCTAATAACAAATTACTTTTGTTAATTATGACCTGCCCGTACAGTGTGCCATTTGTGCATCTAATTTCACATCCACTGGAGTCTTTTGGCAGAAAGAATCTCTTTATTGGGTACACCTACCTGCAGCACCAGCTAAGGGTCCTTACACCCTACACTAGGTGGGTGATGGAGCTAATTAAAATAGGAAGGGAACAGAGCAGAAAAAATTTTGGCAAAGACCCAGATAAAATAATTTTACCATATACTCCCTCCCAGAATCAATGGTTAATTCAAAATGATGATGATTGGGCTGTTTCATACATTTCATTTTTTGGCACTTTTGGTAATCATTATCCTGTTGATAAACTTATTCAGTTTTTGCGATATCAACCCATTACCTTCCCTGTACAGACCTTCCAAAAGCCCCTTCTTAATGCCTCCCTTGTGTTCACAGATGGCTCCTCCATTGGGCAAGCTGCCTTTTCTATTAATGACAAAATTACTTCCTTAAAGTCCCCCTATTTTTCTGCCCAGTTGATTGAGTTTTTTGCAGTCTTACAAGTTTTTGCTCAGTTACATACTTCTTCTTTTAATCTGTACACTAATAGTGCCTATATTGCTCAATCTATACCATTGCTTGAAACAGTGCCTTTTATTAAGCCAACTACAAATGCTGCTCCCCCATTTTTCTTAATTCAACAATATATTCAAACTAGAAGTTGCCCCTTCTTTAAAGGCGACATCCGTGCCCTCTCTGGCCTCCATGGACCTTTGACAAAGGGCAATGAAACAATAGACCAAGCTATCCAATTGGTACTTTTAGCTAAAAGTGAACTGATAGCCCAGGCCAGAGAAGCTCATTCGCTACATCACCTTAATGCCCAGACCCTTTGTCTTCTTTTTAAAATCATCAGAGGGCAGGCATAGCAAATTGTTAAACAGTGCCCAAATTTTATTACCCTGCTGCCAATACCCCATTTGGGCGTTAGTCCCTGAGGACTGGTTCCTAATGAATTGTGGCCAATGGATGTTACTCAGGTTCCCTTTTTTTGGTACTCTTAAATATCTTCATGTTACTGTAGATACCTTTAGTGGATTTATTTTTGCCACAACACATTCTAGTGAGGCCTCCAAAAATGTTATCACCCATGTACTTAATTGCATGGCAGTTATGGGAAAGCCTAAGATTATTAAGACTGATAATGGCCCCGGACATACTGGCATAAATTTTCAACATTTCTGCCCCCAGACGCAAATAAAACACATCACTGGTGTTCCCTATAATCGTCAAGGGCAAGGAATTGTTGAATGAACTCATCAAACCCTTAAAAATACTTTTCAAAAGTTAAGAACACAAAACTTTTTTCCCACAAAAGGAACTCCAAAAATATTCTTCAGCATGCTCTATTTGTTATTAATTTTTTAACACTGGACATTAATGAAAACTCTGCAGCTGATCGCCTTTGGCACCCCCAAACTATTAATAATTACACAACTGTTATGAGGAAGGATCCTCTGACTTCCCAATGGAAGGGCCCTGACCCAGTGTTGATCTGGGGAAGAGGATCAGCCTGTATATATGATAATAAAGAAGCCGCCGCTTGTTGGCTCCCAGAACACCTCGAAAAGCCTATTGATAACTCACCTTTCAGGGAAGGGTAGCTCCCTGAGAACAAAAACCCTTTCTTCTATTCTAGAAAATCGTCAAAACTGCTGTGGATCCTACAAATGTCAGTCTTGCTGTTGCTGCTGTCATCATCGGAGGACACAGACGTCTACTAGATAAAGAAACCCTCCTACTTTCCCTTTTTGGCAACCCCTTTGATTGCCATGGGGACACAACAATCCCGATTGCCATTCCAAGCAATAATTCCCTTAGCCCTATTAATTCTGCCTATTAATTCTATGTGATTTTTTAGTCTATCTCAGAATAATACCTTTGATAGGAGTAATTTCTTTTAGCAATTGTTTAGCAGTAATTAATTACTCTTCTCCTACTATTTCCCTTTGCCCTCCTGTAGGAAAAGTTTTTGTCTGTGGAGGCAACCTGAACTTACGCAACTCCCTGTAAAATGGACTGGAGTTTGTGTACTTATTTCATTGTTCCCCGATATAGACATTATACTTGGAAGTGAAGTTCTGCCAATTCCCAGCCTAGAAATGGTTGGAGGAAGACATAAGCGGGCTGTTTTTATTCCCCTCCTGGCAGGATTGGGAATCATTGAAGCCAGAGGTGCAGGAATGGCTGGATTGGGAGTGTCACTACACTCTTACGCCAAATTGTCCAATCAGTTAATAGAGGATGTTCAGGCATTGTCCAACACTTTTAGTGACCTTCAGGATCAGATGGACTCCCTGGCTGAGGTAGTTCTACATAATAGAAGAGGGCTAGATTTACTGACTGCAGAACAGGGAGGAATTTGTTTGGCTTTACAGGAGACGTGCTGCTTTCATGCAAACAAGCCCAGTATTGTGCGAGACAAATTAAGGACCTCCAGGAGGACTTGATCAAACATCGCTGAGAATTGTTTGATAACCCCTTTTGGACTGGAGTAAATGGAATGTTGCCTTACCTCCTTCCCCTCCTAGGTCCTTTGTTGGGTATTTTGATTATTGTAACCATAGGACCATGCATATTCAATAGAATCATGAGCTTTGTAAAACAGCAATTGACTCCCTGGCATCTAAACCCCTTCAAATTCATTATCATAGGCTAGATTTGGGCACTCAAGAGGCAGGTGAAGGCACGGAGGCCACCATCTCCTACTACCCAAGCAGATCAATAAAGAATGGCAGTTCTATAAAGGCGGCTGGAACCCGAACCGGCTAGATGTAGGCCATCAGCACCTATGGAAGGGTAGAACCGAGTGCTATCTACTGAGTTGGGATCAAAGCAAAAGTGCCGGTTGGGCTCGTGGAAGCAATCCCCTCTGCATAGGGGTTGGATCTGGATAAAAATCCCCTCCCCTCAAAAAGGATCCTGTAAAGCTTTTCAGGGGGATGGGCTCCTACTTCCTTCCATGAGTTAATGCCAATCTTGCTTAAAACATTGATTTCTGTAAGATATGGTTTTTCTTAATGCTGCTTCACCTGTATTATAACAATATTTGGCCTTTAATAAATTAAATAGAGGGAGGAGAAGCTGGGCACCAAACAGCTGTTGCTATGACATGCAGAAACCATAAGATTCTGTAAGATGAAAGAACTAAGTAATAAACTAAAAGAACTCATTATGTGTAAGACTCTGTAACTTGAAAGAATTGCTAATTGTTTCTACTACACCTTCCATGACAACCCAACTGCAATATTCTGTAAGCAAAAGAACTTGATTCATGTATCCTGTTTGGCAAACACTTTGATGACCTCCTGAACCCCTCCCCAGGTTTGATTCAGGTAAATCTGGTATAGAGATTGTTACTAAGCAATATCACTAGGCAACCTGATTGTGGCCAATGGATGTAACTCAGGATCCCTTTTTTTGGTACTCTTAAATATCTTCATGTAACTGTAGATACCTTTAGTGGGTTTATTTTTGCCACACCATATTCTGGTGAGTCCTCCAAATATGTTAACTTAATTGCATGGCAGTTATGGGAAAGCCTAAGATTATTAAGACTGATAATGGCCCCGGACATACTGGCATAAATTTTCAACATTTCTGCCGCCAGATGAGAATAAAACACATAACTGGTATTCCCTATAATGCTCAAGGTTAAGGAATTTTTGAATGAGCTCATCAACCCCTTAAAATACTTTTCAAAAGTTAAGAACACAAAACTTTTTTCCCACAAAAGGAACTCCAAAAATATTCTTCAGCATGCTCTATTTGTTATTAATTTTTTAACACTGGATATTAATGAAAAATCTGCAGGTGATCGCTTTTGGCATCCCCAAACTATTAATAATTATGCAACTGTTATGTGGAAGGATCCTCTCACTTCCCAGTGGAAGGTCCCTGACCCAGTGCTGATCTCCCTTTTTTGGCAACCGCTTTGATGGCCATGGGGGCACACCAATCCCGATTGCCATTCCAAGCAATAATTCCCTTAGCCCTATTAATTCTGCCTATTAATTTTTTGTGCTTTTTTTAGTCAGTCTCAGAATAATACCTTGGATATACATGTAGGAGTAATTTCTTTTAGCAATTGTTTAGCAGTAATTAATTACTCTTCTCCAACTATTTCCCTTTGCTATTTGTCTATGGATGCAACCTCGCCTTTACCCAACTCCCTGTAAAATGGACTGGAGTTTGTGTACTTGTTTCACTGCTCCCCGATATAGACATTATTCCTGGAAGTGAAGTTCTGCCAATTCCCAGCCTAGAAATGGTAGGAGGAAGACATACGTGGGATGTTTTTATTCCCCCCTCCCCCGATAATGACATCTGATGACTGCCGCGACTCCCTCGGCCGGGAAGGAAGGACACGACAAAGATAACTTCTTCTCGAGCAGCAGTTTATTCAGCAAGCTAGTACAGCCATGCTGGGTCGACCCCAACTTCCTCAAACATAGACCTTAAATAGGCCTATCAACCAATCACAATTATTTCCTTAACACTAACATCCAATCAACTACAGCATATCTCCAGCACACTCCGGACATACTTCCAATCACGCATTAGAGGCGTGAACAGTCAAATCTCTTCCTGGAAACTTTTAGACAAACAACTCAGAAAAGCAACCACGGAGGCGGATGTCAACGCCATCTTGTAATGGCGAATGCAATGGCTCTCTACATCTCCCCCTTTTTTCTTTTGGCCAAAATAAAACAAAGCAGAGTGGAAATCCGGAGGCCAGCCGAACCTTCGGACGTCCCTCTTGTCCTTAAGAAGGTAAGGGATCATGCCTGTCTTAGGTTGGAGAGATGCCTCTTGGTTCTTACCCGTCATCAACATCCGATGCTTAAGTATCGGAGTCTGTCTTAGGTTGATACCAAGATCAATCTCTACACTTACCCGTCCTTGACTACTGATCCAGCATACCCAGCCAAACCTGGGGGGAGAGATTCGATTCCAGAGTAATAAGAGCTTGTTTCACAATATACTTATCACGTCTCCTCTGTGCCTGAAGTTGTCTATACATGATTACAACAAACCAACAAAATAAAACAAAACTCACACATAATATTACAATCAAAGACACACTTCCAGCCCACTCCTTGATCCAATTAAAGGAGTTGGAAATCCAATTTACAAAATCTTCAACTGTAGCAATATTAACACGGGTAGAATTTACAATTATAATTTCATAGTGAAGTTGAGTGGTTAAATTCTCAAAATCCTTGGACCAAGATTCTCTCAACATATTTCCTAATTGTCTGGACAAATTCGCTGCTCGAGAATAATTATAATAGGGTAAAGAAGTAATGCACAACCCAGTGCCTATACCCACACAAGACAATTGAGTATAGGAAAACATTAAATCAACTTGTTCCTGAAGTAAGTCCACTCTTTGATTCAATAACATGACACCGTGTGCTAAATGCTGGTTAATCTGTAACTGCGTGTCCATAGTTTGAGATACCTCCTCGGACAGGGTATTCACAGTAGTTGTGGTCTGAACTGTGGTGACTAACACAGCGGCGCTAGCTGCGGCGGTGGCGAGTAATGAAGAAACCAGGACCACCAAAGCAGTGATTCCAAGATCACGACGAGGTCTCTTCAACCGCACAATTAAATCCTTCTCAGGCACTTCTACAGGAACAGGAATAAACGTTGGCAAACGCATAACTACAACAGAATTAAACTCACTAGCATTCCAACACTGACATAAAAAGCAGGGACAACTAGAACAATTCAATAAAGAATTATTTCCAATACAATTACTTTCAAAAACTAAAAACATAAAGGGGGGGCAAACACATACAGGATTAGCTTTATACTTAGTCTTAAATTTACAATTATTTCCAAAGTAACATTTAAGCTTTCTCCTACTAGGGCAGCTCATTTCTGTATAACCGAATTACTCACTGTAACGGAGCAGTTACAGTACCAAATTTCTCCCTCTTGAATAAATCCCAAAGCATTTGCTGTGGTACAGGCAAATTGTCCACATAACAGCCAAGCATTACAAGGATTTTCAGCATCTTCCCGAGTACCTTGAAAATTAAATTTAGACTCATGAATAAAAGTAGTATTTCCAGTAGTATGAATTTTAGGAGAAAAGGTAAATCCATATCCTATCGAGGAATATCGCGGGCTTTGACACCCTGTCCATTCCCAGGGCCAATTCAATGGACTAACACATTTCGGATACACTAAGGGAGGAGGAGGGTTCCAAGCTTTATAAGAAAATATAGGGATTCTAGCACTAAATCCTACCACTACAGTTTTGGTCACATTCCCATTCTTAACACTAGGATATTCTGTACTATTAAACTTTCCTACCTTATGCTCTTGTAAGTATATACAAATATCACTATAAAATTGATTCAGGGTAAAAGACAAGGATGAAGATAACATTACAGATAACGAATAATTTCCTTTCTCATAACTATAAGGTAAAAATGGCAATTTCAAGGAGCTAGTACTGGTAAAAAGGTATGGAAACACTTTGGAGGCATTAGTCACAGGCATTGGAAGCAGGAAGGTCTTCATTACTGCCCATAGTAGGCGAGGCTCCACCAGCGGACAAAGTAGTATTATCAGTAGTATCTTCTTTGCGGCCATCTTCTTGCGCTTTTCTCACCAGGTGTTCCGGCACCCAAATGGGATCTTGTGAATTCTGTGGAAACACACAAACAGCTCCTCGTGCCCAAGAGAGCACGGGGTCTGGCCCATTCCATTGGCCTGTTAATATATCTTTCCATTTTACCATTCCTTTAAATAGTCCCACAATTGGAATAGTATGTCGCTCTGCAGCGGATTTGCCTTGAGTGTCCAAATTTAAAAAATTTATGGTAAAAAGGGCTAAGGAAATTTTTTCTTTTGGTGTCCTATTCTGCCCAATTCCCTCTTTTTGTTTTTGTAAATAAATATTTAAGGTGCGATGAGCACGTTCCACAACGCCTTGCCCTTGAGGATTATATGGTAATCCATGAGAAATTTGTACTCCCATGGTTTGGCAGAAGGCAAGAAATTGTTTACTAGTATAGGCAGGCCATTATCAGTTTTTAATAAGTAGGGCATTCCCCAGGAAGCCCAGGCTTCCAAGCAATGAGTAATTACATGATGAGCTGTTTCTCCACCCAAAGGGGTAGCATGAATAGTTCCAGAACATGTATCAGTTGATATGTGTAAATATTTTAACTTTCCAAATTCCATAACATGGATAACATCCATTTGCTAAATTTTTAGTGGAAGTAAACCACGGGGATTAACACCTAATGGCACAACTGGAAGATGGGTAACACATTTTGGGCAATTTAAAATAATTTGTCTGGCTGTCTGTCGAGACAGCTTAAATTGAGATTGTAAGGTGCGAGCATTAACATGAAATTGATGATGAAATTCTTGTGCCTGCATTTCCGGGGTAAGAGCAACAAAGGACATTTGCATACGTGTACATTTATCCACTACATCATTGCCCAAACTTAAGGGCCCAGGTAAACCAGTGTGAGCACGTATATGCGATGGAAAAAAGGGGGCTCTAAGAGCGCAAATTAATTCCTGCAATTGAATAAATAAATTACATACAGTGCTATTTTTATTTATGGGTCCTGCAGCTTCTAAGAACTGCAAAGCATTAACTACAAATGCAGAATCAGAAATAAGATTAAAAGGAAAATGACAATTTTTAAAAACAGAAATTACAACCTGCAATTCTATTCTCTGTGCTGAACCAGGCTGAAACTGGCATAAAACAGGCTCTTGGCCTTCAACCAAATATGCTCCCATTCCATTCTTGGAACCATCCGTAAAAATATTGATGGCTCCAGGTATAGGTTGTCTGACAGTAATAGTTGGGAAAATAATAGGGTGTTCCTTAAAAAACTGCAAAATTGGACTTTTTGGATAATGATTATCAATTTTTCCTGTAAATGAACAAATTAAAACAACCCACTCAGTAAAGGTGGCACTTAAGACTTGCATTTGCTGACTGTTATATGGAATTATAAGAAAATTGGGCTGAGTGCCAAAATGCTGCACGCTAAATTTTATTCCCAAAATAGCTAGATTGGCAACGGCGGTGGGATAATATTCGATAGATTTTGCAGGAGATATTTTCGGATGAATCCATGCTAAGGGACCATCCTGCCACAACACCCCTGTAGGCTGTTGAGATGAGGCCAAGATAACTAAAGAAATTTCTTTTCCCAATTCTATTCTTTTTTGAAAGGCCAGTTGTAACTTTTCTTCTAAAGTTTCTAAAACTTTCTTGCTGCAGGGGGTTAATTCCCTAGGCGAATCCAAACCTGATGGGCCTTGCAATAACTCATACAAAGGTTGCAACTCCTGATTACTCATAGGCAGGGAGGTTCGAATCCAATTTATATCTCCCAAAAGTTTTTGGAAATTATTCAAGGTCTTTAAATTGTCTTTTCGCAACTGCCAATTTAATGGAATAATTTTTTGGGCTGTTATTCTACTTCCCAAATAATGTACAATATTGTTCTTCTGTACCTTTTCTGGGGCTGTAAATAATCCTTTATTTTCCAGACACTTTATTAATAAAATAAAAGCCTCATTCAATACCCTTTGATCTTTGGAAGCCAACAAAATATCATCCATATAGTGTAAACACCGTACTGATGAAAACTTTTCCCGCACAGGAATTAAAGCTGCATGTACATACAATTGACACAAAGTGGGGCTATTGGCCATTCACTGAGGTAACACAACCCATTCAAATCGCTTATCAGGGCTCTCTTGATTAATGGAGGACAGGCTAAACAAAGGTCATTCTGTACTTGCTGCCAGACCTGGGCATGGCAAGTACGCCCAGTTCCCTCAGCATGAAAAGGAGGGGCTGGCGGGGGAGGAGCAACTAACCTAGGCATTTCTCCAAGTTCCTCCCTTTTCCACCTTGATCGAGGCAATGGCCCTGGGTCTGCGGGAAACTCTTCAAGGTCAGACTCCGCCAAGTCTCCGTCTCTTGGCAGTGGTGGATAGATAGAGGGTATATGCCTTTCACTTTTCACACCACTCTGCCTGGATGCCTTTCTCTCTTCTTTAAATTCCTCCAGCGCTATTTTTCCTTCCACTAGAGCGCCGGAGCAGCGCTCATCGGCCAGACAACTCCTGACTAACCTCCATATAGGTTTCACTCCAGGCCCCAGTCTACTCTTCTCGTCAGCGCTATCTAAATCGTTTCCTAATTTATCCCAAGCTGGCAAAGATAGATTTCCTGAGACTGAAAACCAAGGAGCTACCTCCTCCACATTTGACAAGAACAGTCTCAAAGTACTTTGTTTCATTTTTAAATTCTTAGCACGCAATAATGCGTCCAAGGCTGTAACTAATTGAGATGACTCTGAGGCTCCCATCTTAAAACTGGAGCTTCTCCCCGCTCTTTCTTTATCTACAGAAAAGAGCAGAAGTAGTCGGTCCCTCTTTTGCCTGGGACTTTAATTGGTCCCTTTTACCTGGGACTTTAATTGGTCCCTCTTACCTGGGACTTTAATTGGTCCCTCTTACCAGGACTTTAATTGGTCCCTCATACCGGGACTTTAATTGGTCCTGCTCACCCAGGACTTTAATTGGTTCCCCTTACCTGGGAAACTTACCGGTGCACCACCTCGAGTTCTGAAGTCTGCTGGAAATGAAGGTCTTGGCATACGGGCCACCAGCTGCCGCGACTCCTTCGGCCGGCAAGGAAGGACACGACAAAGATAACTTCTTCTCGAGCAGCAGTTTATTCAGCAAGCTAGTACAGCCATGCTGGGTCGACCCCAACTTCCTCAAACATAGACCTTAAATAGGCCTATCAACCAATCACAATTATTTCCTTAACACTAACATCCAATCAACTACAAGCATGTCTCCAGCACACTCCGGACATACTTCCAATCATGCATTAGGGGCGTGAACAGTCAAATCTCTTCCTGGAAACTTTTAGACAAACAACTCAGAAAAGCAACCACGGAGGTGGATGTCAGCGCCATCTTGTAATGGCGATTGTAATGGCGATTGCAATGGCTCTCTACAAGGTTAGGGTGAGGGTTAGGGTTAAGGTTAAGGTTAGGTTTAAGGTTAGGTTGAGGGTTATTTTTAGGGTGAGGGTTAGGGTGGGGTTAGGGTTAGGGTTAGTGTTGGGGTTAGGGTGAGGGTGAGGGTGAGTGTTAGGGTTAGGGTTAGGGTTGGGGTGAGGGTTAGCGTTAGGGTTAGGTTAGGGTTAGGGTGACAGTGAGGGTTAGGGTGAGGGTTAGGTTTAGGGTTAGGATTAGTGTAGGTTTTGGTTTACGGTTAGGGTTAGGGTTAGGGTTAGAATTAGGGTTAGGTTGAGGTTTAGAGTGAGGGTTAGGATTAGGGTGAGGGTGATGGTGAGTTTTAGGGTTGTGGTTGGGTTTAGGCTTAAGGTTTGGATTAGGGATAGGTTTAGGGTTAGGGTAAGGGTTAGAGTTATGGTGAGGGAGAGGGTGAAGGTTAGAGTGATTGTTAGGGATAGGTTTAGGGTTAGGCTTAGGGTTTGGATAAGGGTTAGGGCGAGGGTTAGGTGAGGGTTAAGTTTAGGGTTAGGGTTTGGGTTATGCTAAGGTTTTTGGTTAGGGTTAGGGTTATGGTAAAGGGGTGGGTGAGGGTTAGGGTTAGGGTGAGGGTGAGGGTGAAGTTTAGGTTTAGGGTTAGGTTTAGTGTTAGGGGTAGGCTTAGGCTTAAGTTTAGGGTTAGGGTTTGGTTAGGGTGTGTGTTAGGGTTAGGTTAATTGTTAGGATTAGGGTTTGGTTTAGGGTTAGGATTAGCATTAGGGTTAGGTTTAGGCTGCTAGTGAGGCTGATGGTTAAGGTTAGGGTTAGGTTTCAGTTTAGCGTGTGGGTTAGGCTTACGGTCACGGTTCGGTTTAGCATTAGAGTTAGGGTTAGAGTGAGGGTTATTGTGAGGGTTAGGGTGAGGTTTAGGGTTAGGTCTATGGTTAGGTTTAGGGTGAGGATTAGGTATCAGGTGAGTGTGAGGGATAGGGTTAGTGTTAGGGTTAGGGTTAGAGTTAGTGTGAGAGTGAGGGTGAGGGTTAGGGTTAGGTTTAGGATAAGGGTTAGGGTGAGAGTTAGGGTTAGGTTTAGGATTAGGGTGATGGTGAGGGTTAGGGTTAATGTTAGGGTGAGGGTGAGGGTTAGGGTTAGGATTTTGGTGAGGATTAGGGTTAGGTGTAAGGTTAGGGTTAGGGTGACTGTTTTAGGGTTAGGGTGAGGGGAGGGTTAGGGTTAGGGTTAGAGTTAGGATGAGGGTGAGGGTTATGTTGAGGGTGATAGAGAGGATGAGGGTGAGGGCGTGGTTTAGGGTGAAGGTTAGGGTGAGGATGATGGTTAGTCTGAGGGTTAGGGTGGAGAGTTAGGGTTAGGGTGAGAGTTAGGATGACGGTGAGGGTTATATTGAGGGTGATAATGAGGATTAGGGTGAGGGCGTGGTTTAGGGTGAAGGTTAGGGTAAGGATGATGGTTACTCTGAGTGTTAGGGTTATGGTTAGGTTGAGGGTTCAGGTTGTGGTTAGAGTTAGGGTTAGGGTGAGGGTTAGGTTGGGGCTATTGGTTAGGATTAGGGTTAGCTTTAGGGTTAGGTTCAGAGTTAGGGTGAGGGTTAGGGTTAGGGTGAGGGTTAGGCTTAGATTTAGGGTTAGGGTTAGGGTTAGGGTGAGGGTTATTTTTAGGTTGAGCGTTAGGGTGTTGTTAGGGTTATGGTTAGCGTTAGGGTTAGGTTGAGGGTGAGGGTTAGGGTGAGGGTTATGTTTATCATTACGGTTAGGATTAGGGCTAGATTGAGGGTTATTTTTAGGGTGAGTGTTAGGGTGGGGTTAGGGTTACGGTTAGGGTTAGGGTGAGTGTGAGGTTGAGGGTTAGGGTGAGGGTTAGGTTTAGGATGAGGTTTAGGGTTAGGGTTAGGGTTAGGGTGAGGTTGAGATTGAGGTTGAGTGCTAGGCACAGGGTTAGAGTTAGGGTTAGGGTAAGGGTTAGGGTTCGGGTGAGGGTTAGGGTTAGGCTTAGTGTTGGCCTTATGTTGAAAGTTTGCTTAAGGGTTAGTGTTACGTTAGGGTTAGGGTTAGGGTTAGGTTTAGGGCTAAACCTAGGTGTAGGGTTAGGATTAGGGTTCGGGTTATGTTTAGGGGGAAGATTAGGTTGAGAGTTAGGGTTTGGGTAGGGTTAGCCTTAGGTTTAGGGTCATGTTAACTGGTAGTGTTAGGGTTAGGTTTAAGGTTAGGTTTAGGGCTAAAGCTAGATTTAAGGTTAGGGCAAGGGTGAGGGCTAGGGTTAGGATTAATGTGAGGTTTACGGTAGGGTTAGTGTTAGGTTTAGGGTTAGGGTTAGAGTGAATGTGAGGGTTAGGGTGAGCATAAGGTTTAGGGCTAGGTTTAGGGTTAGGTTTAGGTTAGAGTATGGTTTATGGTTACGGTTAGGGTTAGGGTTAGGGATAGGTTGAGGGATAGGGTGAGGGATAGGGTGAGGGTTAGGTTAGGGTGAGGGTGAGGGTTATGGTTATGGTTAGGGTTAGGGTTAAGGTTGTGTTTAGGGTTAGGTTTAAGGTTAGGGTTAGAGTAAGAGGTAGTGTTAGGGTGAGGGTGAGGGTTTGAGTGAGGGTTAGGGATAGCGATTGGGTGAGGGTTAGTTTGAGGGTTAGGGTGATGGTTCGGATTTGGGTTAGGGTAAGGGTTACAGTTAGGCTTAGGGTTAGGCTTAGGGTGGGGTGAGGGTTAGGATTAGGGTTAGGGTTAGGGTGAGATTTAAGGTGAGGGTTCGGGTGAGTGTTAGAGTTTGTGATCGGGTTAGGGGTCAGGTGAGGTTTAGGGTGAGGGTTAGGGGGAGGGTAAGGGTTAGGGTTAGTGTTAGGTTTAGGATGAGGGTTATGGTTAGTGTGAGGGTTAGGGTGATGGTTCGGGTGAGGGTGAGGTTTAGGGTGAGGTCTATGGTTATGGTTAGGTTTAGGATTACGGATCGCTTGAGTGTGAGGGTTAGGGTTAGTGTTAGGGTTAGGGTTAGGGTTAGGGTGAAGGTGAGGGTGAGAGATAGAGTGAGGGTGAGCATTAGGGTTAGGGATAGGTTAAGGATTAGGTTTAGGATGAGGGTGAGGGCTAGGATGAGGGGTAGGGCTAGGGTTTGTTTTAGTGTTGGGGTTTGGGTTAGGGTATGGCTTAAGGTTAGGTTAAGCATTAGGGTTAGGGGTAGGGGTAGGGTGAGGGATAGGGTTAGTTCTAGTGTTAGGGCTAGGGTTAGGATGAGGGTGAGGGTTAGGGTTAGGGTGAGGTGACTGTTAGGGTTAGGTTGAGGGTGAGGGTGTCGGTAAGGGTTAAGGTGAGGGTGAGGGTTAGGCTCAGGGTTAGGGTTAGGGTTAGGGTGAGGGTTAGAGCGAAGGTGAGGGTTAGTGTTAGGGTTAGGGTTAGGGTAAGGGTTAGGGTTAGGTTTATGGTGAGGGTGAAGGTTAGGGTTAGGGTAAGGTTTAGGGTTTGGGTTAGTGTGAGGGATAGGGTGAGGTTTAGGGTTAGGATTAGGGTTAGAGTGAGAGTGAGGTTTATTGTTATGGTTAGGGTTAGGGTTAGGGTTAGGGTGAGGTTTACGTTTAGGGTGAAGGTTAGTGTAAGGGTTAGGGTTAGGGTTAAAGTTAGGTAGAGGGTTAGGTTTAGGGTTTACGTTAGGTTTAGGATTAGAATTAGGGTGATGCTGAGGGTTAGGGTTAGGTTCAGGGTTAGGGTTAGGGTTAGGGTTAGGGTTAGGTTTAGGTTGAGGGTTAGGGTTAGTTTGAGGGTGGGGGTTAGGGTTAGGGTGAGGTTGAGGGTTATGGTGAGGGTTAAGTTTAGGTTTAGGGTTAGGTTTAGGGTTAGGGTTAGTGTGAGGGTTTTGTTAGTGTGAGAGTTAGGGTGGTCTTAGGATTATGGTTAGTGTTAAGGTTAGGGTGAGGATGAGGGTTAGGATTAGGGTTAGGGTGTGGGTGTGGGTTGGAATTAGGGTGAGAGTGAGCGTTAGGGTTAGAGTGAGGGTTAGGGTTAGGGTTAGGGTGAGGGTGAGGGTGAGGGTGAGGGTGAGGTTTAGGTTTAGGTTTAGGGTTAGGGTTAGGTTTAGGGTTAGTGTGAAGGTTTTGTTAGTGTGAGAGTTAGGGTGGGCTTAGGATTAGGATTAGTGTTAGGGTTAGGGTGAGGATAAGGGTTAGGGTGTAGGTGAGGGTTAGAATTAGGGTGAGAGTGAGCGTTAGTTTAGAATGAGGGTTAGGGATAGGGTTAGAGTTAGGGTTAGGGAGATGTTTGGGTGAGGGTTAGTGTGAGGGTTAGGGTTAGGGTTGGGGTTAGGGTTAGCATTAGGTTTAGAATTAGGTTAAGTGTTAGTGTTAGGTTTAGGCTTAGGGTTAAGTTTAGGGCTAAAGCTAGGGTTAGGTTCAGGGTTAGGGTTAGGGTGAGGGTGAGGGTGGGAGTAAGGTTTAGGGTTAGGGTGAAGATGAGGGTTAGGGTGAGTATTAGGATTAGGGTGAGGGTTAGATTTAGGGTGAGGGTTACTGGTAGTGTTAGGGTGATGGTTTGGATGAGGGTTAGGGTTTGGGTTAGGGGTAGTCTTAGGTTTAGGGTTAGGTTAAGGGTTAGGGTTAGGGTTAGGTTTAGGGGTAAAGCGAGGGTTCGGCTTAGGTTTAGGATTAGGGTGATCGTGAGGGTGAGGGTTAGGGTTAGGGTTCGGGTGAAGTTGAGGGTTAGGGTAGTTTTAGGGTTATGGTGAGGGTTAGGTTTAGGGTGAGTGTTACGGTTAGGGTTAGCGTTAGCGTTAGGGTGAGTGTGAGAGTGAGGGTGAGGGTTAAGGTTAGTGTTAGGGTTAGGTTTAGGGTTAGGGTTCGGTCACGGTTTTGTTTAGGGTTAGGGTTAGGGTAAGGTTTATGGTTAGGGTTAGTGTTAGCGCTAAGGTTTGGGTTAGGATTAGGGTTAGGGTTAGGTTTAGGATTAGGGTCAGGTTTGCGATAGTGTTAGGTTTAGGTTTAGGGTTAGGGTTAGGGTTTTGTTTAGGGTTTGGTTTAGGGTTAGGGTTAGGGTGAGAGTGAGGGTGACAGTTAAGGTTAGGATTAGTGTTAGGTCTATGGTTAGAGTTAGGTTTGGGATTAAGGATCGCGTGAGTGTGAGGTTTAGGTTGGATGTTAGGGTTAGGGTTAGGGTTAGGGTCAGAGTTATGGTAAGGGTGAGGATTAGGCTTAGGGTTAGTGTTAGGGTTAGGTTTAGACTTAGGGTGAGGGTTAGTTTAAGGGTTAGATTTAGGTTTAGGGGTAGGGTGGGGGTTAGGTTGAGAGTTTGGGTTAGGGTTAGTATTAGGGTGAGGTTAAGGTAAGGGTTAGGGTTAGCTTTAGGGTGAGCGTTAGGGTTAAAGTTACTGTTAGTTTAGCGTTAGTGTTAGGTTTAGGGTTAGGGTTAGGTTTAGGGTTAGGGTTAGGGAGAAGGTTAGGTTGAGGGTTAGTGTGAGGTTTAGGGTTAGGTCTATGGTTAGGGTTAGGGCTAGGATTTGGGATCGCGTGATTATGAGGGTTAGGGTGAGTGTTAGGGTTAGGGTTAGCGTTAGGGTGAGGGTGAGAGTTAGGGAGAGGGTGAGGGTTAGGGTTAGGGTTTGGGTTAGGGTTAGGTTTAGGGTTAGGGTTAGGGTTAGGGTTAGGCTTAGAGTGAGGGTGAGAGTGTGGGTTAGGTTTAGGGTTAGGGTTAGGGTGAGGGATAAGATGAGAGGGTTAGATGTAGGGTTAGGGTGAGGGTAAGGGTTAGAGTTAGGGTGAGGGTGAGGGTTCGTGTTAGAGTGAGGGTTAGGGATAGGGTTAGGGTTAGGGTTAGGGTGAGGATTTGGGTGAGGTCTAGGGTGAGGGTTACAGTGAGGGTTAGGGATGGGTTTGGGTTAGTGTTAGCCTTTGGTTTAGGGTTAGGTTAAGGATTATTTTTAGGCTTAGGTTTAGGGTTAGGGTTAGGCCCAAAGCTAGCGTTAGGTTTAGGGTTAGGGTTATGGTGAGGGTAAGGGTTAGGGTTAGTGTGATTATGAGATTGAGTGTTAGGGTGAGAGTGAAGGTGAGGGTTGCGGTGAAGGTTAGGGTGAGGGTGAGTGTTATGCTTAGGGTTACAGTTAGGTTTAGTGTTAGCGTGAGGGTTATTGTTAGGGTGAGGCTTAGTGTGGTGTTTGGATTACGGTTAGTGTTAGGGTTAGGGTGAGGAGTAGGGTTAGGTTTAGGGTTAGTGTGAGGGTAAGGGTTAGAGTTAGGGTGAGGGTAAGGGTTAGGGTTAGAGTGAGGGTTAGGGATATGGTTAGGGTTAGGGTTAGGGTTAAGGTGAGATTGAGGGTTAGGGTTGGGTTTGGGCTAGGGTTAGCCTTAGATTTAGGGTTATGTTAAGGGTTAGCATTAGTGTTAGGATTAGGGTTAGGACCAAAGTTAGGGTTAGGTTTAGGGTTAGGGTTATGGTGAGGTTAAGGGTGAGGGTGAGGGTTAGGGTGAGAGTGAGTTAGGGTGAGAGTGAAAATGAAGTTTAGGGTGAAGGTTAGGGTTAGGGTGAGGGTTATTCTGAGCGTGAGGGTTAGGGTTAGTGTTATGGTTATGGTGAGGGTGATGGTGATGGTAAGGTTTAAGGTGAGGGTGAGTTTTTGGGTGAAGGTTAGGCTTACGGTTACGGTTAGGTTTAGGGTTAGGGTAAGGGTTATTGTTAGGGTGAGGTTTAGGGTGGAGTTAGGGTTACAGTTAGGTTTAGGGTGAGGGTTAGGGTTAAGTTTAGGGTTAGGGTGAGGGTAAGGGTTAGAGTTAGGGTGAGGTTAATGGTTAGGGTTGGAGTGGGGGTTAGGGATAGGGTTAGGGTTAGAGTGAGGCTTTGGTGAGGGTTAGGGTGAAGGTTAGGTGAGGGTTAGCATTGGGTTTGGGTTAGGGTTAGCCTTAGGTTTAGGGTTAGGTTAAGGGTTAATGTTCAGGTTAGGCTTAGGGTTAAGGTTACGGTCAGGGAGAGGGTTAGGGTTCGTGTTTGGATGAGAGTGAGCGTTAGGGTGAGAGTGAATGTGAGGTTTAGGGTGAAGGTTAGGGTGAGGGTGAGGTTTGGACTGACGGTTACTATTGGGGTTAGGGATAGGGTGAGTGTTAGGGTGTGGGTTACGGTTAGGTTGAGGTTAATGGTTAGGGTTAGGGTGAGGGTGAGCGTTAGGATGAGGGTTAGGGTTAAGGTTACAGTTGGTTTAAGGTTAGGTTGAGGCTTATTGTTAGGGTGAGGGTTAAGGTGGGGTTAGGGTTATTGTTAGTGTTAGGGTTAGGGTGAGGGTTAGGGTTTGATTTAGGGTTAGGGTGAGGGTAAGGCTTAGAGTTAGTGTGAGGGTGTGGGTTAGGGTTAGAGTGAGGTTTAGGGATAGTGTTAGGGTTAGGGTTAGGTTTAGGGTTGGGTTTGGGTTAGGGTTAGCCTTAGGTTTAGGGTTAGGTTAAGGGTTAGCGTTTGGGTTAGGGTTAAGGTTAGGGTTAGGGACAAAGCTAGGGTTAGGTTTAGGTTTAGGGTTACGGTGAGGGTAAGGGTGAGGGTGAGTGTTAGGGTTAAGGTTAGGGTTAGGGTGAAGGTGAGGGTTAGGATGAGCGTGAGGTTTAGGTTGAGTGTTAGTTTTAGGGTGAGGGTTCGGGTTAGGCTTAGGGTTAGCGTTAGAGTTAGGGTTCGAGTGAGGGTTTGGGTTAGGCTTATGTTTGGCCTTATGTTTAAGGTTAGTGTTAGGGTTAGTGTTAGGGTTTGGGTTAGGGTTAGGGTTAGGGTTAGGGCTAAAGCTAAGTTTAGGTATCGGGTTAGGTTTAGAGGAAGGTTAGGGTTAGGGTTAGAGTTTGGGTTAGGGTTAGCCTTCGGTTTAGGGTTAGGTTTAGGTTGAGCTTGAGGGTGAGTGTTAGGGTTAGGGTTAGGGTTGGGGTGAGGGTTAGGTTAGGGTTAGGGTGAAGGTGAGGTTTAGGGTGAGGGTTAGGTTTAGCGTTAGTGTTAGTGTAGGTTTTGGTTTACGGTTAGGGTTAGGGTTAGGATTAGGGTTAGGGTGAGGGGTAGGGTGAGGGCTAGGATTAGCGTGACGGTGATGGTGAGTTTAGGGTGGGGGTTAGGTGAGGGTTAAGGTTTGGGTTAGGGTGAGGTTTAGGGTTAGGGTAAGGTTTAGAGTTATGGTGAGGGAGAGGGTGAGGGTTAGAGTGATTGTTAGGGATAAGGTTAGGTTGAGGGTGAAGGTTAGGTTTAGGGTTAGGTTTAGGTTAGGGGTGAGGGTGAGGGTGAGGTTTAGGGTTAGATTTAGGATTAGGGTTAGCGATAAGGTTGGGATTAGGCTTAGGTTTAGGGTTAGGCTTAGGCTTAGGCTTAGGTTTAGGATTAGGGTTATGGTTAGGGTTTGGGTAAGGGTTAGGTCAATTGGTAGGATTAGGGTTTGGTTTAGGGTTAATGTTAGGATTAGGGTTAGGTTTAGGCTGCGAGTGAGGGTGAGGTTTAAGGTTAGGGTTACGGTTCGGTTTAGGTTTAGGGTGAGGGTTAGGGTTAGGGTTAGGGTGAGGGTCAGGGTTAGGGTGAAGTTTAGGGTTAGGTTTATGGTTAGGGTTAGGGTGAGGATTAGGGATCAGGTGAGTGTGAGTTTTAGGGTGAGTGTTAGGGTTAGGGTTAGGGTTAGGGTTAGGGTGAGTGTGAGAATTAGGGTGAGGTTGAAGATTAGGTTTATGATTAGGGATAGGGTTAGGGTTTTGGTTAGGGTTAGGTTTATGATTAGGGTTACTCTTAGGGTGAGGGTTAGGGTGAGGGTTAGAGTTTGGGTTAGGGTGAGGGTTAGGGTGAGAGTTAGGGTTAGGGTTAGGATTAGGGTGATGGTGAGGTTTAGGTTGAGGTTAGGGTTAATATTAGGGTGAGGGTGAGGTTTAAGTTTAGGTTTAGGATTAGGTTTAGGTGTAGGGTTAGGGCTAGGGTGAGGGTTTGGTTTAGGGTTAGGGTGAGGTTGAGGGTTAGGGTTAGGGTAAGAGTTAGGATGAGGGTGAGAGTTAGGATGAGGGTGAGGTTTATGTTGAGGGTGAGAGTTAGGGTTAGGGTAAGGGTGTGGTTTAGAGTGAAGGTTAGGGTGCAGTTGATGTTTAGTCTGAATTTTAGGGTTAGGGTTAGGGTTAGGGTGAGGGTGAGGGTTCCGGTTAGGGTTAGAGTTAGGGTTAGGGTGAGGGATAGGTGGGTCTATTGGTTAGGGTTTGGGTAGGTTTAGGATTAGGTTGAGGGTTAGGATGAGGGTTATGGTTAGGGTGAGTGTTAGGTTCAGGTTTAAGGTTAGGATTAAGGTTTGGGTGAGGTTTAGGTTGAGGGTTTTTTTAGGTTGGGGGTTAGGGTGAGAGTTTGGGTTAGGGTGAGGTTTAGGGATATGGTTAGGATTAGGGTTAGGGTGAGGGTAAGGGTGTGGGTGGGGTTTAGGGTGAGGGTGAGTGTTAGGGTCAGTATTAGGGTGAGGGTCAGGGTTAGGGTGATGGTTACTGTTAGGGTTAGGGTCAGGGTGAGAGTAATGTTAAGGGTGAGGGGGAGTGTGAGGGTCAGGTTGAGGGTGAGTGATACGATAATAGTTAGGGTTAGAGTTAGGGTTAAGGTTTGGGTTAAGGTTAGGTTTAGGGTTAGTGTAAGGCCTGGAGTTAGGGTGATGTGAGGGTGAGGGTTAGGGATAGGTTTAGTTTAGGGTAAGGGTGAGTGTTAGGGTTATGAGGAGGGGAGGGTTAGGTTTAGGTTTAGGGTTAGGGTTATGCTGAGAGTTAGGGTGTATGATAGGTTTAGGGTTAGGGTGAGAGGTTGAGGGTTAGGGTGAGGGTTAGGATTAGGGTTAGTGTAAGGGTGAGGGTGAGGTTAGGTTTAGGATTAGGGTTAGGGTTAGTTCAGGTTTAGGGTTAGGGTGAGGAATAGGGTGAGAATTAGGGTTAGGGTTAGGGTTAGGGTAAGGATTAGGGTTAGGGTGAGGGTGAGGGTTAGGGTGAGCGTTAGGGTTAGATTTTGGGTTAGGGTTAGTGTTAAATTTAGGGTGAGAGTGAGGGTTAGTGTTAGGGTGAGGGTGATGTTTAGGTTTGGGGTTAGTGTTAAGGTTAGGCTGAGGATTAGGGTGAGGGTTCATGTTAGGGTTAGGGTGAGGGTGAGAATGAGGTTTAGGGTGAGGGTGATGGTTAGGGTGAGGGCTGGGTGAGGGTGAGGTTAAGGTTGTGGTTTAGGGTTAGTTTTAGGGTTAGAGTTAGTGTTAGTGTTAGAGTTAGGGTTAAAGTGAGGGTTAGGGTTATGTTTAGCGTTAGGGTTAGGGTTAGGGTTAGGGTTATGGTGAGGGTGAGTGTGAGGGTTAGGTTTAGGTTTAGGTTTAGGGTTAGAGTTTCGGTTAGGGTGAGTGTTAGCTTTAGGGTTTGGGTTAGGGTTAGGGTTTGGGTGAGTGTGAGGGTGAGGGTGAGGGTGAGGTTTAGTGTGAGGTTTAGGGTTAAGGTTATGGTTAGGGTTAGTGTGAGGGTTAGGGTTAGGGTTATGGTTAGATTTAGGTTTAAGGTTAGGGTGAGGGTTAGGGTGAGGATTAGGGTGAGTGTTAGGATTAAGTTTAGGGTAAGGTGTAGGTTATGGGTTAGGGTGAGGGTTATGGTTAGGTTGAGGGTTAGGGTGAGTGTAAATGTGAGGGTTAGGGTGAGGGTTAGTGTTAGGTTTAGGGTTAATGTTAGGGGTAGTGTGATGTTTAGGGTATGGGTGAGGATTAGGGTTAGGGTTAGGTTTAGGGTTAGGGTGAGCGTTAGTGTGAGGGTGAGGTTTAGGGTTAGGGTTAGGGTTAAGGTGATGTTGAGGGTTACAGTTAGGTTGAGGGTGAGGGTTAGGTTTAGGGTGAGGGTGAGGTTTAGGGTTAGGATTAGGGTTATTCTTAGGGTTATGGTGAGGGTGAGGTTGAGGGTAAGGGTTAGGATAAGGGTGAGAGTTAGGGTTAGTGTAAGGTTTAGGGTTAGGGTTCGAGTGATGGTTAGAGTGAGGGTTAGGGTGAGGGTTAGGTTCAGGGTTAGGGTTAGGGTTAGGGTGAGGTTGCGGTTTAGGGTGAGGGTTAGGTTAGGGTTACCTTTAGGGTTAGGTTGAGAGTGAGTGTTAGGGTGAGGGTGAAGGATAGGGTGAGTGTGAGAGTGAGAGTAAGGGTTTGTGTGAGGGTTAGGTTAGTGTTAGTGTTAGGGTTAGGGTTGGGGTTTGAGTTAGGGTAAGGGTTAGGGTTAGGTTTAGGGTTAGGTGTAGGGTGAGGGTTAGGGTGAGGGTGAGGTTTAGGGTTAGTTCTGGGGTTAGGGATAAGTTTAGGATTAGGGTTAGTGTGAGAGGAGGGTTAAGGTTAGGGTGAGGGTGATTATTAGCGTTATGGTGAGGGTGAGGGTGAGTTTTAGGGATAAGGTTAGGATGAGGGGTACGGTAGGCTGACGGGTAGGATGATGTTTAGGGTTAATGTCAGGGTTAAGGTTAGATTGAGCGTTAGGGTTAGGGTCAGAATTAGAGTTAGCGTGAGAATTAGGTTTAGGCTAAGGGTTAGTGTAAGGGTTAGGGTTAGGGTTAGGTTGAGGGTTATGGGTAGGGTTTGGGTTAAGTTCAAGAATAGGGTTAGGGTGAGGCTGAGGGTTAGGGTGAGGTATAGGTTTAAGGTTAGGTTTAGGGTTAGGGTGAGCGTTAGGGTGAGGGTTAGGGTTAGGCTTAGGGTTATATATAGGGTTAGGCCTAGGGCTAGGATTAGCATTTGGGTTAGAGATAGGGTTAGGGTGAATGTGAGGGTTAGGTTTAGGGTTAGGGTAAGGATTAGGTTTAGGGTGAGGGTGAGGTTGAGTATTAGGTTTAGGGTACTGATTAGGTTTAGGGGTAGAGTGAGGGTGAGGGTAAGGATTAGGGTTAGGGTTAGGGATAGGATTAGGAGTAGGGTTATGGTGCTAATCACGTTTAGGGTTAGTTTTAGGGTTAGGGTTAGGGGAATGGTGAGGGTTAGTGTAAGGTTTAGGTTTAGGGTGAAAGTTAGAGTTAGGGTTATGTTTACGGTTACGGTTATGGTTAGGGTTAGGGTTAGCTTTTGGGTTAGAGTTAGTGTTATGGTTAGGGTTAGGCTTAGGGTGAGGGTGAGGGTAAGGGGTAGAGTTAAGGTTAGGGTTCAGGTTAGGGTGAGGCTTAGGGTGAGGGTTAGGGTTAGGGTGACGGTGAGGGTGAGGGTTAGGGTGAGTTTGAGTTTGAGGATTAGGGTTAGGTTTAGGGTTAGGGTGAGGGTTAGGGTTTGGGTTAGGGTTATTTTTAGGGTTAGGGTGAGGGTTAGGGTCAGGTTGAGTGTGAAAGTTAAGGTGAAGGTTAGGTTTAGGGTGAGGGTTAGGGTTTGGGTTAAGGTTAGGTTTAGGGTTAGGGAGGGAGGGATAGTGAGGGTGAGGGTTAGGGTTAGGATTAGGGTTAGGGTTAGAGTGAGGGTTAGTGTTAGGGTGATTGTTAGGTTTAGGTTTAGGGTTAGGGTTAGGGTTTAGGTTAGGGTTATGATTAGGTTTATAATTATGGTTAGGGTGAGCGTTAGGTTGAGTGGTAGGGTTAGGTTTAGTGTTTAGATGAGGGTTAGGGTTTTGGTTTGGGTTAGGGTTAGGCATAGGGTGAAGTTGAGGGTGAGGGTTATGTTGGGGGTTATGGTTATGGATAGTGTTAGAGTTAGGGTTAGGATTACGTTTAGTGTCAGTGTGGGAGTTAGTTTGAGATTTAGTTTTAGGGTTAGGGTTAAGGTTAGGGTGAGCCTTGGAGTGAGGGTTAGGGTTATGGTTATAGGTTTAGGAATAAGGTTACCGAGAGGAACAGGATTAGATTTAGTGTTAGGGTGAGGGTGAAGTTAGGGTATGGTTAGGGTTCGCGTTAGGGTTTTGGATAGGGTTAGGTTTAAGGTTAGGGTTAAGGTGAGTGTGAGGCTGAGGGTTAGGGTGAGGTATAGGGTTAGGGTTAGGGTTAGGGTTAGGGTGAGTGTTAGGTTAGGGTTATATATAGGGTTAGGCCTAGGGCTAGGTTTCGGGATTGGATTAGCGTTAGGGTTAGAGATAGGGTTGGGGTGAATTTGAGGGTTAGGTTTAGGGTTACGGTGAGGATTAGATTTAGGGTGAGGGTGAGGGTGAGAGTTAGGGTTAAGGTTGGCGTTAGGGATAAGATTAGGGTGAGGGTTATGGTGCTATTGAGTTTTAGGGTTAGTTTTAGGGTTAGGGTTGGGGTAGGGTGAGGGTTAGGGTGAGGGTTAGGTTTAGGGTGAGGGTTAGGGTTACAGTTACAGTTAGGGTTAGGGTCACGGTTATGGTTAGGGTTAGAGTTAGGGTTTGAGTTATGGTTAGGGTCAGGGTTATGGTTAGGCTTAGGGTAAGAGTGAGGGTGAGGGTGGGGGTTAGAGTAAAGGCTAGTGTTAGGGTTATTGTGAGGTTTACTGTGAGGGTGAGGGTTAGGGTTACGGTGAGGGTAAGGGTGAGTGTTAGGGTTAGTATTATGGTTAAGTTATTGTGATGGTTAGTGTTAGGGTGATTGTTATGTTTAGGGTTAGGGTTAGGGTTTGGGTTTAGGTTACGATTATGGTTAGGTTTAGGTTTAGGGTTAGGGTGAGCGTTACGTTCAGTGTTCGGGTTAGGTTTAGTGTTTAGATGAGGGTTAGGGTTAGGGTTTTGGTTTGGGTTAGAGTTAGGGTTAGGATGAGGGTGCGGGTGAGGTTTATGGTGATGGTAAGGCTTAGTGTTAGTGTTAGAGTTAGGGTTATGATTAGGTTTAGGTTGAGTGTGAGGGTTAGGGTGAGTTTTAGTTTTAGGGTTAGGGTTAGGGTTAGGGTGATGTTTGGGGTGATGGTTAGGGTTAGGTTTAGCGAGAGAGTTAGGTATAGTGCTAGGATTACGGTTACGGAGGACAGGATTAGATTTAGGGTTAGGGTGAGGGTGAGGTTAGGGTTACGGTTAGGGTTAGCATTAGGGTTTTGGATAGGGTTTGGTTTAGGGCTCGGGATAGGGTTAGGGTGAGGGTTAGGTTTAGGGTGAGGGTGAGGGTGAGGTTGAGGGTTAGGGTGAGGGTGAGGTTTAGGGTTTGGGTTAGGATTAGGTTTAGGTTTAGGGTGAGTGTTAGGTTGAGGGTTAGGTTTAGGGTTAGGATTACGGTAAATGTGAGGTTTAGGGGAGTGTTAGTGTTAGGGTTACGGTTAGGTGAGGTTTAGGTTCAGGGTGAGGGTTAGGGTTAGTGTGAGGATTAGGGTGAGGGTGATGGTGACGGTAACGGTGAGGGTTAAGGTTAGGCTTATGTTTAGGATCTGGATTAGGGATAGGGTTAGGGTTAATGTCAGGGTGAGGGTGAGGGTTAGGGTGAGGGTGAGGGTTAGGGTGAGAATAAGGGTCAGGTTTAAGGATAGGGTTGGGTTATGTATAGGTTTGGGGTAGGGATAGGTTTAGGGTTAGGGTAGGGTTAGGGTTAGGGTTCCAGTTAGGGTTAGGGTGAGAGTAGGGCAAGGGTTAAAGTTAGGGTTAGGATCAGGGTTAGGGTGAGCGTTAGTGTTAGTATTACGGTAAGCGGTAGGGTTAGTGTAAGGCTGAAATTTAGGGTTAGGGTTAGGGTTAGGGTTAGGATTTGGGTTAGGGTTAGGGTTTTTGTTAGGGTTAGTGACCCTTAGGGTTAGGGTTAGGGTTAGTGTTAAGGTTAGTGTTAGCGTTAGGTTTATGTCAGGGATAGGACTAGGGTTTGGGTTCAGGTTACGATTATGGTTAGGGTTAGGGTTTGTGTTAGGGTGCGGGTTAGGGTTAGGGTTAGGGTGAGGGTTATGTTTAGGGTGAGGTTTATGGTTATGGTTAGGGTTAGGGTTTGGATTGAGTGAGAGTGAGGGTTAGGGTTAGGGTGAAGTTAGTGTAAGGGTGAGGGTGAGGGTTAGGGTTGGGGTTAGGGTTAGGATTAGTGTTAGTGGTAAGATTAGAGTTAGAGTGAGCATTAGGATTAGCGTTAGGTTGAGGGTGAAAGTTAAGATGAGTCTTAGGGTTAGAGTTAGGTTTAGGGTTAGGGTGAGAGTTAGGTTGATGGTGAGGGTTAGGGTTAGGGTTATGGTTTGGGTTAGGGTTAGGGTTAGGTTAGGGTTAAGCTTAGGTTGAGGGTGAGGTTTAGGGTTAGGGTTAGGTGAGGGTAATGGTGAGAGTTAGGGTTAGTGTTAGGATTAGGGTGAGGGTGAGGGTTAGGGTGAGGGTTAGGGTAAGGGTTAGGGTTAGGGTTAGGGTGAGACTTAGGGTAAGAGTTAGTTTGAGGGTTAAGGTTAGTGTTAGGGTTAGGGTTAGGGTGATGGTTAGGTTTAGGTTTAAGATTAGGGTTAGGGTTAGGATGTAGGGTTAGGTTTAGTGTTAGGTTTTGGGTTAGGGTTAGGTTTAGGGTTAGGGTGAGAATGAGACTTAGGTAGAGGTTGAGGGTGAGGGTTAGGGTTAGGTTTAGGTTTAGGTTTAAGCTTAGGATGAGCGGGAATGTGAGGGTTAGGGTTAGGGTTAGGTTGAGGGTTATGGTGAGAGTTAGGGTTACTGTTAGGATTAGGGTGAGGGTGAAGGTTAGGGTGAGGGTTAGGATAAGGGTTAGGGTTATGGTGGTATTCAGGTTTAGGGTTAGTTTTAGGGTTAGTATTAGGGGTAGGGTGAGGGTTAGGGTGAGGGTTATGTTTAGGGTGAGGGTTAGGGTTAGGTTTACTGTTAAGTTTAGGGTTATGGTTACGGTTAGGATGAGGGTTAGTGTTAGGTTTATGGTTAGAGTGAGCATGAGGGTTAGGGTGAGGGTTAGGTTTAGAATTTGGGTTAGGGTTAGGGTGAGGGTTAGTGTTATGCTGATTGTTAGGTTTAGTGTTAGGGTTAGGTTTAGCCTTAGGGTGAGCATTAGGTTGAGTGTTAGGATTAGTTTTAGTGTTTAGATGAGGGTTAGGGTTATTGTTTCAGTTTGGGTTAGGGTTAGGGATAGGGTGAGGGTGAGGGTTATGGTGAGGGTTAGGATTATGGTTAGGGTTAGAGTTAGGGTTAGGAATAGGTTTAGGGTGAGTGTGAGTGTTAGGGTGAGATTTAGTTTTAGGGTTAGAGTTAAATGTTAGGGTTAAGGTTGGGGAGAGTTTTAGGGTTAGGGTTAGTTATAGGGTTAGGATTAGGGTTATGGAGAGGTACAGGATTAGATTTAGGGTTAGGGTGAGGGTGAGGTTAGGGTTCGCGTTAGGGTTTTGGATAGGGTTAGGTTTAAGGTTAGGGTTAGGGTGAGGGTGAGGGCGAGGGTTAGGGTTAGGTGAGGGTGAGGGTGAGGCTGAGGGTTAGGGTTATATATAGGGTTAGGCCTAGGGCTAATTGTAGGGATTTGATTAGCGATAGGGTTAGAGATAGGGTTAGGGTGAATGTGAGGGTTAAGTTTAGGGTTAGGGTAAGGATCAGGTTTAGGGTGAGGGTGAGGGTGAGGGTGAGAGTTAGGGTTAGGGTTAGGGATACGGATAGGATTAGGGTGAGGGTTATGGTGCTATTCAGTTTTAGCGTTAGTGTTAGGGTTAGGGTTAGGGGTAGAGTGAGGGTTAGGGTAAGGGTAGGTTTAGGGTGAGTGTTATGGTTAGGGTTAGTTTTAGGGTTACGGTTAGGGTTAGGGTTACGGTTATCGTTAGGGTTAGGGTTAGGGTTATGGTGAGGATGAGGGTTAGGGTTACGATTAAGGTTAAGGTTAGGGTGAGGATTAGTGTTAGGGTGATTGTTAGGTTTAGGGTTAGGGTTAGGGTTAGGATTTGGGTTAGGGTTATGGTTAGGTTTAGGGTTAGGGTTAGGGTGAGGGTTAGGTTGAGTGTTCGGGTTAGGTTTAGTGTTTAGATGAGGGTTAGGGTTAGGGTTTCGGTTTGGATTAGGACTAGGTTGAGGATCAGGATGAGGTTTATGTTGAGGGTTAGGCTTAAGGTTAGTGTTAGAGATAGGGTTTGGATTAGGTTTAGGGTGAGTGCGGGGGTTAGGGTGAGATTTAGTTTTAGGGTTAGGATTAGGGTTAGAGTGAGGTTTTGGATTAGTTTTGGATGAGTGTGGGGGTTAGGGTGAGATTTAGTTTTAGGGTTAGAGTGAGCGTTGGCGTGAGGGTTATGGTTAGGTTTAGGGAGAGGGTTAGGTATAGGGTTAGAATTAGGGTTACGGAGAGGGATAGGATTAGATTTAGGGTTATGGTGAGGGTGAGGTTAGGGTTACGGTTATGGTTAGGATTTGGGATAGGGTTAGGTTTAGGGTTAGGGTTCGGGTGAGAGTGAGGGTTAGGCTGAGGGTTAGTGTTAGGGTGAAGGTGAGTGTTAGGGTGAGAGTTAGGCTGAGGGTTAGGGTTAGGGTTAGAGAGAGGGTTAGTTTGAGACTTAGTGTTAGGGTTAGGGTTTGCGTTAGGGTTAGCGTTAGGTTTAGGGTTCGGTTTAGGTTTATGTTTAGGGTTAAGTCTAGGACTAGGGTTAGGGTTAGGGTTATAGTTCGGGTTAGAGTGAGGGTGAGGGTGAGGGTGAGACTTAGGTTGAGGGTTAGCGTTACGGTTAGGTTTAGGGTTAGGGTTAGAATTACGGTTAGGTTTATGGTTAGAGTTATGTTGATTGTTACGGTGAGGGTTAGGCTTAGGTTTTGAGTTACGTTTAGGGTTAGGTGAGGGTTAGGGTTATGTTTATGGTTAGGGTTATGGTGAGGGTTTTGGTGATGGTTAGGGTTAGGGTTAGGGTTAGGATTAGGGTGAGGGTGAGGGTTTGGGTTAGGGTTAGGGTTCGGTTTTGGGTTATGGTTAGGGTGAGGGTGAGGGTGAAGTTGAGGGTGAGGATTAAGGTTAGTGTTCGGTTAGAGTTAATAGGATTAGGATGAGGGTTAGGATGAGGGTTAGAGTTAGGGTTAGAGTGAGGGTTTGGGTTAGGTTGAGGGTTAGGGTGATGTTTAGGGTTAGGATGAGGGTTAGAGTGAGGGTTAGGATTAGAGTTAGTGTTAGGGTTAGGGTGAGGTTTAGGGTTCAGGTGAGGGTTAGGGTTAGTGTTTGGGTGAGGTTTAGGGTTAGGGAAAGGGTTAGCGTTAGGGTTTGGTTTAGGGTTAGGTTTAGGGAGGGACAGGTACAGGGTTAGAGTTAGGGTTAGTGTTTACGTTAGGGTTAGGATTAGGGTTAGGGATTGATTTAGGATTAGGGTTAGGGCTATGGGTAGGGTTAACGTTATGGTGACTGTGATGGTGAGGTTGAGGTTTAAGCTTATGTTTAGGGTTAGGGTTTGGGTGAGTTTTAGGCTTAAGATTACCGTTAGATTTAGGGTTAGCATTAGGGTTAGGGTTAGGGTGAGGGTTATGATGAGGTCTATGGTTAGGGTTAGGGTTAGGATTAGGGTTAGGGTGAGGGTGCGGGTTAGGATGAGTATTAGGGTTAGGGTTCGGTTTAGGGTGAGAGTTAGGGTGAGTGTGAGGGTTAGGGTTAAGATTAGGTTGAGGGTGAGGTTAGGGTTAGGGTTAGTGTGAGGGTTAAATGAGGCTTAGGTTTAGGGTTATGGTTATGGTGATGGTTAGGGTTTAGGTTAGTGTTAGTGTTAGCGTTAGTGCTAGCATGAAGGTGAGGGTGAGGGTTAGGGTTAGGGTTACGGTGAGGATTAGGGTTAGGGTAACTGTTAGGGTGAGGATTAGGGTGAGGGTTAGGATTAGCGTCATGGTTAGGGTTAGGGTTGGGGTTAAGGACCCTTAGGGTTATGGTTAAGGTTAGGGTTAAGGTTAGGTTTAGTTTAAGTTTAGGGTTAGGTTTAGGTTTGTTATTAGGTTTAGGGTTGGTGTTATATATAAGGTTAGGGATAGTGCTATGTCTAGGATATGGACTAGGGTTAGGGTTAGTGTTACGGTGAGGATAAGGGTTAGGTTTAGAGTTAGGATATGGGTTAGTTTTAGGGTGAGGGTGAGGGTTAGGGTTAGGATTAGGGTGAGTGTTATGGTGAGGGTTAGAGTTAGGGATAGGGTTAGGACTTAGGGGTTATATTTAGGGTTAGGCTTTGGTTTATGGTTAGGGTTAGGGTGAGGGTGAGGTTTAAGTCTAGGGTGAGTGTTAATGTTAGGGTTAGGGTTATGGTTAGGGTTAGTTTTAGGGTTAGGGTTAGAGTTTGGGTTCTGTTTATATTTAGGGTTAGGGTGAGGGTGACGGTGAGGGTGTCGGTTAGGGTTAGGGTGAAGGTGAGGTCTATGGCTAGGTTTGAGTTAGGGTTAGTGTTTGGTTTAAGTTTAGAGTTGAGGTTAGGTTTCGGTTTCAGGTTAGAGTGAGAGTGAGGGTGAGGGTAAAAGTTAGAGTTATGGTTAGGATTATGGTGAGGTTTAGAGTTAGGGTTACGGTTATTGTTAGGTTTAGGGTTAGGGTGAGGGTGAGGGTTAGGGTTAGGGTTAGGATTAGGTTTAGGGTGAGGGTTAGGTTTATCGTTAGGGTGAGTCTGAGTGTTATATTTAGGTTAAGTGTTACGGTTAGGGTGAGGGTTAGGGTTAGGGTTACGATTAGCGTTAGGGATAGGGTTAGGGTGAGGGTTAGGGTTAGGTTTTGGATTAGGGTTAGGGTGAAGATTAGGGTTAGGGTTAGGCTGAGGGTTAAAGTTAGGGTTAGGTTAGGGTTAGGATTATGTTTAGGATTAGGGTTACGGTGAGGATGAGGGTTAAAGTTAGGTTTAGGGGTAGGGTGCGGGTTAGGGTTAGGGTTACGATTAGTGGGAGGGTTAGGTTTATGGTGAGGGTTAAGGTTAGGGTTTGGATTAGAGTTAGGATGAGGGTTAGGTTTAGGGCTAGGGTTAGGCTTTGGGTTAAAGTTAGGGTTAGGTTTAGGGTTAGGGTGAGGGTTAGGATTAGGGTTAGGATTAGGGTTAGGATTAGTGTTAGGATGAGGTTGAGGGTCATGGGTAGGTTTAGGTTGAGGGTTAGGGGTAGGGAACCTTAGGTTAGGGTTAGGGTTATTGTTAAGGTTAGGGTTAGCATTAGGTTTAGGGCTATTGTTAGGGCTATGTCCAGGGTTAGAGTTAGGGATAGGATTAGGGTTAGGTTTAGGATTATGTATCGGGTTAGGACTAAGTCTAGGTTTAGAGATTGGGTTAGGGTGAGGGTTAGTATTCGGGTGAGGGTTAGGGTTATTGTGAGGGTTAGGATTAGGGTCAGGGTGAGCGTTAGGGTTATAGTGAGGGTTAGTGTAAAGGTTAGGTTTAGGGTTATGTTTAGGGTTATGGTTAGGATGAGGGTTAGGGTTAGTGTTAGTGTGAAGATTAGGGTTAGGGTTAGGGTGAGGGTGAGAGTGAGAGTTAGGTTGAGGGTGAGGGTTAGGGTTAGGGTTACGGATTTGGTTAGGGGTAGGGTGGGGGTCAGGGTTAAGCTTAGGGTGAGGGTGAGGGTGTGGGTTAGGGTGAGTGTTAGGTTGAGGGTTATGGTTAGGGTTTAGGTTAGGGTTAGGGTTCAGGTTAGGTTTAGGGTGAGGGTTAAGGTAAGGTCTATGGTTAGGGTTAGCGTTATGAATAAGGTTATGTTGAGGGTGAGGGTAACGGTGAGTGAGGTTAGACTGTTAGGATTAGGCCAAGGGTGAGGGTTAGCGTTAGGTTTAGGGTTAGGTTTAGGTATATGGTTAGGGTTAGGGCTAGGAATATTTTTAGGGTTAGTGTTAGGATTAGGGTTAGGTTTAGGATACTGTATAGGTTTAGGGTTAGGGCTAGGTAGTGGATTAGGTTTAGAGTTAGGGTTAGTTTTAGGTTAGGATGAGGGTCAGGGTTAGGTTTAGGATTAGGGTAATGACTAGGTTTAAGGTGAGATGATGGTAAGTGTTAGTGTTAGGGTTAGTTTTGGGTTAGGGGTAGGGGTAGGGTGAGGGTAAGGGTGACGGTTAGGTTTAGGGTGAGGGTTGGTTTAGTGTTTGGGTTATGGTTAGGCTTAGGGTTAGTCTTAGGCTTAGGCTTAGGGTGAGCTTTAGGGTTAGGGTTATAGTTAGGGTGAGATTTAGGGGGAGGTTTAGGATTAGGGTTAGGGTTAGGGTGAGGGTGAGCTTTAGGGTTAGGGTTAGGTTTGGGTTTATTTTTAGGGTTAGGGTTAGGTTATGATTAGGGTAATGGTTTGGGTTGGGGTGATGGTTAGGGTTATGGTTAGGGTTAGGTTGAAGGGTAGTGTTAGGGTGAGGACTAGGGTTAGGTTTATGGTTAGCGTTAGTGATAGGGTTTGTATTAGGGTTACTGTTTGTTTTTTGTTATGGTTAGGGTGATGGTGAGCGTTAGGCTGAGGGTTAGGGTTCGGGTTAGGTTATTGTTAGGAAGTGGTTTAGGGTTAGGGAGAGGGTTAGGTTTAGTGTTACGGTGAGGGTGAGGGCGAGTGTTAGAGTTTGGGTTAGGGTTAGGGTTAGGGTTAGGGTTAGGGTTAGGATGAAGGTGAGGGTTAGGGTGAGGATTACTTTTAGGGTTAGGGTTAGGGTGAGGGTTAGTGTAAAGGTTTGGGTTAGGTTTAGGGTTACGGTGAGGGTTAGTGTTAGGGTTTGGGTTAAAGTGAAGGTGAAATTAGGGTTAGGGGTATGGTTAGGGTTAGGGTTAGGGCTTGGGATAAGGTTAGGGTTAGGGTTAGGGTGAGGATGATGGTGATGGTTAGGGTTAGAGTGAGGATTAGGGTGAGGGTTAGGTTTAGGGTTAGTTTTAGGGTTAGGGTTAGTGTGAGGGTGAGGGTTAGGGTTAAGTTTAGGGTTAAGGTTGGGTTTATGTTTAGGGTGAGTGTTATGTATATGTTTAGGGAAATGGCTAGGTTTAGAGTTAGGGTTATGGTTTGGGTTCGGATTAGGGTTCGGTTCGGGTTAGGGTTAGGTTTACTGTTAGGGTTAGAGTTTGGTTTAGGGTTAGAGTTAGGTTTAGGGTTCAGGTTAGGGTTAGGATGAAGTTGAGGATGAGGTGAAAGTTAGGGTTATTGTTAGGGTTATGGTAAGGGTGAGGGTTAGGGTTAGGGTTATGGTTAGGGTTAGGGTGAGGTTAAGGATTAGGATTAGGGTGAGGATTAGGGTTAGGGTTTGGGTTAGGGTTAGTGTTAGGGTTAGGTTGAGGGTTAGGGTTAGGGTTAGGGTTAGGGATAGGGTTAGGGTTAGGATGAGGGTGAGGGTGAGGGTTAGGGTTAGGCTTATTCTTAGGCTTAGCGTTAATGTGAGGTTGAGAGTGAAGGTTAGGGTGATGCTTAGGGTTACGGTTAGGATTATGGTTAGGGTTAGTGTGAGTGTTAGTGTGAGGTTTAGGGTTAGGGTTAATGTGAGGGTTAGGGTAAGTGTTAGCTTGAGGGTGAGCGTTACATTTAGGGTTTAGTTTAGGGACACTTAGTGTTAGGTTTATGGTTAGGGTTAAGGTTAAGGTTCGAGTTAGGATTAGGTTTATGTGTAGTGATACGTCTAGGAATATGGTTAGTGTTAGGGTTATGATTAGGGTTAGGGTTAGGACCCTTAGTGTTAGGGTTAGGGTTAGGGTGAGGGTTAGGTGAAGGTTAGGGGGAGGGGGAGGGGGATGGGGGAGGAGGAGGTTTAGGTTGAGCGTTAGTGTTAGGGTTAGGGTTATTGTTAGGGTGAGGGTTAGGGTGAGCATGAGGGTTAGGGTTAGGGTGAGAGTTAGGGTTAGTGTGATGGTTAGGGTTAGCTGAGGCTTAGGGTGAATGTTAGGGTTACGGTTAGGGTTAGGGTGAGGTTGAGCGTTAGGATGAGGGTTAGCGTTGGGATTAGGTTTAGGGTTAGGGTTAGATTTACAGTTAGGTTTAGTGTTAGATTTACAGTTAGGCTTAGTGTTGTGTTAGGGTTAGGATTAGGGTTAGGGTGAGTGTGAGGTTTAGGGTGAGGATTAGTTTTAGGTTTAGGTTTAGGGTTATGTGAGGTTTAGGGTTAGGGTTAGGGTTAGGGCTGGGGTGACGGTTTGGGTGAGGGTTGGGTTTAGTGTGAAGGTTAGGGTTTGGGTTTGAATTAGTGTTAGTGTTAGGGGTAGGGTTAGGGTGTGGTTGTTGGTTAGGGTTAGAGTGAGGGTTAGGGTAAGTGTTAGGTTGAGGGTTAGAGTGAGGGTTAGGTTTAGGGTCATGGTTAGGGTTACTGTTAGGATAGGGACCCTTAGCTTTAGGGTTAGGGTTAGGATTAAGGTTAGGTTTATCGTTTCAGGTTAGGTTTAGGTTTATGGTTAGGGTTAGGGCTAGGACTAGGGTTAGACTTAGGGTTAGAATTAGAGTTAGGGTTAGAATTATGTATCGGCTTAGGGCTACTGCTAGGTTTAGGATTTGGATTAGGGTTAGGGTTGGGGTTAGCGTTAGGGTGGGAGTTGGTTTTAGGGTTAGGGTAATGTTATGTTTAGGCTGAGGGTGAGGGTGAGGGTTCGGGTTAGGGTTAGGCTTAGGTTGAGGATTAGGTTGAGGGTTAGGGTTAGGTTTAAGAGCTAGGGGTTTAAGGTTAGGGTTAGGATTAGGGCTAGGGTTAGGCTGAGGGTAAGGATTAGGGTGAGGGGGAGTGTTAGGGTTAGGGTTAGGTTGAGGGTGAGGGTTACAGTTAGGGTTATGGTTAGGTTTGAATTAGTGTTAGTGTTGGGGTGAAGGTTAGGTTTACGGGGAAGGTCAGAGTGAAGGTTAGGGTTAGGGTTAGGGTTTGGGTTAGGTTTAGGTTTTGATTTTTGGTCAGAGTTAGGATTTGGATTAGGGTTATAGTTAGAGTTAGGGGAATGGTGAGGGTAGTGTGTCAGTTAGGGTTAGGGTGAGGGTGAGGGTTAGTCTGAGGGTTAGGGTTAGGGTTAAGGTGAGGGTTACGTTGAGGGTTAGGGTTATGGTTAAAGATAGGGTTAAGGTTAGGGTTAGAGTTAGGTTTAGGGTTAGGTTTAGGTTTATGGTTAGGGTTAGGGCTAGGACTAGTGTTAGGGTTAGGGTTAGGATTAGTGTTAGGTTTAGGGTTATGTACAAGGTTAGGGCTAGCGCTAGGTTTAGGGTTTGGATTAGTGTTTGGTTAAGTTAATGATAGGATTAGGGTGAGATTTAGGTTTAGCATGAGGGTAAGGATTAAGTTTAGGGTGAGGGTGAGGGTAAGGGTTAGGGTTAGGGTTAGTTTGGGGTTAAGGTTAGGGGTAGGGTGAGGGTCAGAGTGAGGGTTATGTTTAGGATGAGGTTTAGAGGGAGGTTTAGCATTAGGGTTAGGTTCAGGGTTTGGGTTAGGGTGAAGTTTAGGGTGAAAGTTAGGATTAGGGTTAGGGTTAGGGTAATGGTTAGGGTAAGGGTGAGGGTTAGGGTTAGGATTATGGTTAGGGTTTGGTTTAGGTTTACTGTTAGGTTTAATGTTATGGTTGGGATGAGGGTGAGCGTTAGGGAGAGGTATAGGGTTAGGGTTAAGTTTAGTGTTATAAGGAGTGTTAGGGTTAGGATAAGTTTAGGTTTAGGCCTAGGGTGAGGGTGAGGGTTAGGGTGAGGTTTAGCGTAAGTGCCAGTGTTAGGATTAGGGTCAGGATCAGGGTTAGGGTGAGGGTGAGGGATAGGATGAGGAATAATTTTAGGGTTAGAGTTAGGGTTATTGTAAAGGTTAGGGTGAGGGTTAGGGTTAGGGTTAGGGTGAGGTTTAGGCTGAGGTTAGGGTTTGGGTTGGGTTTAGGGTACGGTGAGGGTTAGCATTAGGGTTAGGGTTAGGGTGAGGGTGAGCTTAGGGTTACGGTTAGGGTTTGGGATTGGGATAGGGTTAGGGTTATGGTGAGGCTTAGGATTAGGGTTAGGGTGAGGGTGAGGGTGAGGTTTAGTGTTAGGGTAAGCTTTAGGGTGAGGGATAGGGTTAGGGTTAGTGTTAGGTTTCGGGTTAGTGGGAAGGTGAGGTTGAGGTTGAGGGTTAGGATTAGGGTTAGTGTTATGTTTAGGGTTTTGTTTAGGGTTAGGTTTAGGTTTAATGTCAGGGTGAGGGTGAGGGTTAGGGTGTGATTGATGGTGAGAGTGAGCGTGAAGGTTGGGGTGAGTGTGAGGTTTAGGGTGAGGGTCAAATTGAAAGTTAGGTTTAGGTTCAGGGTTAGGGTTAGGGTTAGGGTTAGTGGTAGGGAACCTTAGGGTTAGGGATTGGATTAGGGTTTAGGCTATGGTTTGTGTTAGGGTTATGTTTAGGGTTAGGGTTATGTATAGTTTAGGGCTATGGCTAGGTTTATGTTTAGGGTTAGGGTTAGGATTAGGGTTAGGATTTGGGTTAGGATTAATGTTATTTTTAGGATTAGGGTTGGGGTTAGTACCCATAGGGTTAGTGTTAGGGTTAGGGTGAGGGTTAGGTGACAGTTAGGGTTAGGGTGATGGGTAGGGGAGGGTGAGGGTTAAGGTGAGTGTTAGGGATTGGTTTACGATTAGGGTTAGGGTTAGGGTTAGGTTGAGGATGAGGGTGAGGTTTAACTTTAGGGTGAGGTTTAGTGTTAGGAAGAGGGTTCGGGTTACGGTTAAGTTTATGGTTAGGGTTGGGGTTAGGGTGAGGGTAAGCGTGAGAATTAGGGTTAGGTCTTTGGTTAGTTTTATGGTTAGGGATAAGAATAGCATGAGGGGGAGGGTTAGGGTGAGTGTTAGAGTTAGCGTTAGGGTAAGGGTTTGAGTGAAGGTGAGAATTAGGCTGAGGGTGAGGGTTAGGGTTAGGGATAGGGTGATGGTGAGGGTTAGGTTTAGTGTTAGGGTTAGGGATAGTGTTAGGGTGAGGGTTAGGTTTAGGGTTAGGGTGATGGTTAGGTTTAGGGTTAGGTTTAGGTTGAGGGTGAGGGTTAGGGTATAGTTAGGTTTAGGATTAGGGTCAGTGGGTCAGTGTGAAGGTGAAAATTAGGGTTAGGGTTAGTGTGAGTGTTTGGGTTAGGGTCATGGTTAATGTTAGGGTTAGGGTTAGGGACCCTTAGGTTTAGGGTTAGGGTTAGGGTTAGAGTTAAGGTTAGGTTTAGCGTTAGGTTTAGGTTTATGGTTAGGGTTAGGCCTAATACTAGGTTTACGGTTAGGGTTAGAATTAATGTTAGGGTTAGGGTTATGTATAGGGTTAGGGCTAGTTCTAGCTTTAGGATTTGGATTAGCGCTAGGGTTAGGTTTAGTTTAGAGTGAGCGTTAGGTTTTGGGTAAGGGTGAGCGTGAGGTGCATGGTTAGGGGGAGGGTGAGATTGAGGTTTAAGGTTAGGGTTAGGGTTAGTTTTGGGGTAGGGTTAGGGTTAGGGCTAGGGTTAGGGTTAGTGTTATGTTAGGGTTAGGTTTAGGGTTTGGTTTAGGGTTATATTTACGGTTAGGGTGAGGATGAGCTTGAGGGTGTCGATTAGCCTTAGGGTGAGGGTGAGGGTTAGGCTGAGGGTTAGGGTTAGGGTTAGCTTTAGGTTTAGGGTGAGGGTTAGGGTTAGGGTTAGGCTTAGGGTTAAGTTGAGGGTTACCTTTAGGTTTGGGTTTAGGGTGAGGGTGAGCTAAGGGTTACGGTTAGGGGTATGGATAGGGTTTGGGATAGGGTTAGGGTTAGGGTTAGGGTTAGGGTTAGGGTGAGGGTGAGGGTAGGGTTAGGGTTAATGATAGGGTTAGGGATTTTGTGAGGGTGATGGTTTTGGTGAAGGTTAGGGTTAGGTTTATGTTTAGGGTTAGGTTTAAGGATCCTTAGTGTTAGGATTAGGGTTAGGTTTGGGGTTAGGGTTAGGGTGAGGGTTAGGGTTACTGTGAGGGTGAGGGTGAGGTTTAGAGTTAGGGTTAGGGTTAGGGTTAGGGTTTTGGTTAGGGTTAGGGTTAGGTTTAGGATTAGGGTTAGTGTTAGGGTTAGAATTAGTGTTAGGGTGAGGGTGATGTTTAGGGTTAGGGTGATGGTGAGGGTGAGGCTTAAAGTTAGGGTTAGGGTTTCAGTTACTGTTAGCATTAGGTTTAATGTTAGGGTTAGGGTGAGGGTTAGAGTTAGGGCGAGGTTGAGTATGAGGCTTAGAGTTAGGTTTAGGGTTAGGGTTAGGGTTTTGATTAGGGTTAGGGTTAGGGTTAGGATTTGGGTGAGTGTTGGGTTTGGGTTAGGGTTAGGCTTACCGCGAGAGTGAGTGTGAGGGTGTCGGTTAGGGTTATGGTGAGGGTAGGGTTAGGGTTATGGTCAGGTTGAGGTTTAGGGTGAGGGATAGGTTGAGGGTTAGTTTTAGGGTTAGGTTTTAGGTTTAGGGTAAAGGTGTGGGTTTGGGTTAGGGAAGGGTTAGGGTGTGGGTGAGGGTGAGGGTGAGGTTAGTTTAGGGTTAGGGTGAGGGTGAGGGTTAGGGTAAGGTGAGGATGAGTGTGAGTGTGAGGGTTAGGGTGAGGGTTTGGGTTAGGGTCATGGTTAGGGTTAGGGTTAGGGACCCTTAGGTTTAGGGTTAGACTTAGGGTTAAGGTTAGGTTTAGCATTACGTTTAGGTTTAAGTGTAGGTTTACGGTTAGGGTGAAGGCTAGGACTAGGGTTAGGGTTTGGTGTAAGTTTATGGTTAGGGTGAGGGCTGGGACTAGGGTTAGGTTTAGGGGTAGGATTAGGGTTAGGTTTAGAACTATGTATTAGGTTTGGGCTAGTGCGAGGTTTTGGATTGGATTAGCTTTACGGTTAGGGTTAGGTTTATGCTGAGGATTAGGCTTAGGCTTAGGGGGAGGGTGATTGTTAGGGTTACAGGGAGGGTGAGAGTGAGGGTAGGGTTAGGATTAGGGTTAGGGTTAGGATTTGGAATAGGGTTAGGTTTAGGGTTAGGATTACCGTTTGGGTTAGGGTTATAGTTAGGGTTAGGCTTGAGGGTGATGGTGAGGGTGTCGTTTAGGGTTAGGAAGAGGGTGAGAGTTAGGCTGAGGTTTAGGGTTAGGGTTAGAGTTAAGGTTGGGGTGAGAGTTAAGGTTAGGTTTAGGGTTAGGTTTAGAGTTAAGTTGAGGGTTACCGTTACGTTAGGGTTAGGGTGAGGGTGAGCTTAGGGTTACGGTTAGGGTTAGGGTTAAGGTTTGGATTAGGGTTAGGGTTAGGTTTAGGGTTATGGTAAGGGTGAGGGTTAAGGTTAGGTTTAATATTAGGGTTAGTTTAGGGTTTGGTTTACGATTAGGGTTAGGGTTTGGGATAGGGTTAGGTTGAGGGTTAGGATGAGGGTGAGGGATAGAGTTATGGTTAGGGTTAGGGTTAGGTTTAGGGTTAGGGTGAGGTTTGGGGTGAGTTTTAGGTTGAGGGTTAGTGTGAGGTTTAGGGTTAGGGTGAGGGTTAGGGTTAGCATTAGGGTTAGGGTTAGGGATAGTGTGAGGATTAGGGTGAAGGTTAAGGTTAGGGTTAGGGTTAGGATTAGGATTACAGTTAGGGATAGTGTTAGAGTTAGGATTATTGTCAGGTTGAGGTTGAGAGTTAGAGTGAGTGTTAGGCTTAGGGTTAGGTTTAGTGTTATGGTTAGGCTGAGGGTTAGGGTGCGGGTTTCTGTTAGGGTTAGGGTTAGGGCTAGGGTGGAGTTTAGGGTTAAGGTTAGAGTTAGGTTGAGGGTGAGGGTTAGGGTGAGGTTTCGACTTAGGTTTAGGGTGAGGGTTAGGATGAGTTTTAATTTTAGGTTTAGGGTAAGGGTTAGGGTTAGGGTGAGGTTTATGTTGGAGTTGTTAGACTCCCGATTCAGCGGGATGTCTTTCAGACGGAGCCCCCTTCCCAAGGAACAGCGAGACCACGCAGTCGGATGCAATCAGCAAGAGGTTTATTCAGGAACACGAGTACTCGGGGCAACAAGGTCTTCTAGGAGACTTGCGCACCTAGGCTGGGGAGAGGGGGATATTTATGGGTGGCTGAAGCAGGTTACAGAAGCAGAAGCATAGTTACAGAGTAATGATTGATTATAATCACATTAGGTAAGACTCAGTTAGGGGTTTATTGAATTTTTACTTGGTTAAACAGGCAGTTGACTGCATGTCTTGTTTCTGGCCATATTTTATTGTTTTATTCCTGGAATTTCCCCCTCTTATTCAGGTTTATAAGGTATACAGTTTTACTGACTCGAACTAACTCAAACTGCACATCCTGTTGGCTGTTCTTCAGCCCATTGTATAAACTGCAACTACTTGCACTATTTTAAAGGCCATTTTTTTAAGACTTTGGATTATGTTTGTTTTGTGAAAGTACTTTTGAGTGGTTGTTATTGGTTACTATTACATTATGGGAAGATTTTATATTTTTTACATCCCCCATTTTCTTCTGGTTGAATGGAATTTTTTATTTAATGAGAGTGGTCTTTTTTTTTTTAAGTTGCTGATACTGTTGAGTGAGCACTAAGGCTTGTACTACAGTTAATCGATCTTTTACAAATTGGACTAGTCTATTTAGGATATAGGGACCCAAGGTGAGAATTAGTGGTCCTGCTATAGTGGATAACAGAGTTGCAAACCAGGGGGACTGATTGAACCAGCTTTTAAACCAACCTTGTTGGGAATGGAATTCTTTTTTTTTTTCTGATAGTCTTTTTCTAAGTTTGCTCATAGTTTTTCGGACAATTCCTGTCTGGTCTGCGTAATAGCAGCATTTTTCTTTTAAAGCAGCATACAAATTACTATCCTTTAAGAAAAGTTTTTTAGACAAGGATGTTAGAGATTTTTACAACCAAGATTGTCCAGGTTAATTTTTGTAAAGTCAATTTTTCAATGAACACCTGGGCGGTGTCCTTTCATTTTAGTTTTAAGTCCAATTTTAGTCTGTCCTGCATTCACCCTGGCACACGCTGGGCACTGGGCAGCCACTTGTTGTAAAGCCTCTTCCTTTTTCAAGAGGTGGCCAAAGTTTTTCTGCCGCTCTATGAGAGTTTTTATTTTAAAAGTCCACTTTTTGGGCCAAACTGTTTTTTTTTTATTAAAAGTCCATTGTCCTTGTTTGGAGTCATAAGCCGCCCCCATTTTTTTAAGACACTCAATGTCCTCTGGACTGTACGGGAGCGGAGGAGGACTGCGCCGTTTTTTATTACTGGAAGGACTTGTATTTTCCGGTCAGTTGTCCACCGGTACCTCTTTCCTCCGGTGGCTCCTTGCACCCACGCAGATCTCTTACTTAGTGGGCCAGGAGAACGGGTCAGCACGGAATGCTGGGCTCCGGTGTCTACTAAAAAGGTGACCGGCTGCCCCCCTACAGTTAATGTTATCCTAGGCTCGGGGGGGCTCCTGGCCTGGACCCCCCTAATTGTCCAGGGTTAGGAGGGAGGCCTGAGGTTTAGGCTTTCGAATTTTCTTAAATTTTTTCGGGCAATTACGAGCCCAATGCCCTTTTTTTTTGCAATAGGCACATTGGTCTTTTTTAACTCCGCGTGGGCCCCGTCTGCCTCCTCCCTGTCTATCCTGCCGCTGTCCTGTCACTACTGTGGCCAGTAACTTACTCATTTTTTTATTTTTTTTCGGTCCCTAATATTTTTTTTCTTTTTTGCCTTTTTTTTTAGCCTCTTTTTTTTTCTGTCTGTCTCTGTACTGCTTTCCTGCTTTACTTGCTCTCTCCCTCTTTTCTGCCGCTCTCCATTTTCCAGAAAGCTACTGCCATCCGTGAACCAGGTGAGCTCAGCATCCTGAAGGGGTGGTCTGTCAAATCAGGTCGGGTCCCATCACCAAGAGTTTAGTTCCAGTCCTCTTAGGAAACAATTGTGAGGTGGTGGTTGAATCCGGCAGCACAGCAGCTCCAATGGAATGTCACACCTTCTGCTGGGTCGCCTGTAAAATTTTTAAAGAAGCTTAACCTAAGGCCTGACTCTGGTGAATTTTCCCAATGCTTTTTTAGTTGTTTTACCCGAGCACACTCATTTTTGCAGGCTGGCACCCGTTGGTTTTTAAGACAGTATAGGATTGAGAATTTAAAGTAATACCAGGGTGGCAACTTTTAGTAACCAGATTGAACAAGGCTTAGCACTCTCTAGACAGGCACAGAAGACTTGAAACTGTAGCCATTTCCTACAAGTGCAGTCTCCACTCTTGCACATTTGTTACTATTATTTTTTTATGCCTCTAACTTATACTGTCTTAATTTTTAAGAAACAACTTTTTGGTCCCTTTATCTAAAGAGGACTGATGGGCGACGATCCATCTTTTATAACTTTTTTAGGCTGACTCAGGGACGTTGTCTCTATACCTAGCCAGGGACCCTGAAAACTTAGCCTATTTTACCAAGAGGCTGTCAAGATTACATGTCAGGAGTGATATTTTACTCCAAATTGGAGGTCATGTAAAGCATTTAATAACTGCACAAACTTTTTTTTTGGCTACAACAGTGTAGCTTACTTAGCACCCATTTGCAAAGGCATTTTCCTGATTTTCTGGGGAACTTAATCCCTGCACTCTATGCTTCAGTTGCCAGATTTAAACAGATAATAGGGACGCAAGCGTCACATCCACCCTGAATTTGTGGCTGGTGTCAAATCAAACTTTACTCAGTTAGGATTTTAAACTATTTTTTATTACAGATGATTGACAAGTTCCTGCCCAGGTATGAAAGGCATGGGCATTAGTAAGGCATGCTTACAAACTATTTTATGACCTCCCGGCTCTGATTAATTTTGAATGGCCAAGCACAAATGACTCTAGGATCTGACATCACCTCTGCCATCCAAGCTGTGGCTTACTGCATCTGGATGCTTTATTGTCCCAGTAGGGTCTCTTCACACAGGAATAAATGTCCCATTGGCATTTTACTTTGTTGGTTGTTGGACTTGAACTCAGGGTCTGGGTGCTGTCTCTCAGCTCTCCAGCTCAAGGGTAGCACCCTGCCACTTTTAAGTCCCAAACACAGGGCCTGAGTGCCTCTGCAGCTCAAGGCTTGCACTCTGCCACTGAGTCCTGGGCCTGGTGCTTGAGTGCTGTCCCCCAGCTTTTCAGCTCAGAGCTAGCACTCTGCCACTTGGAGCTCCAAAGCAACTCTCAATAGCACTTTGACAGATTAGACACCACAGTCTCACAGGGACTTTGCCTTGCCCGGGCTGGCTCAAAACTGCGGCTTTTAGATCAGTGAGTCCTACAAAGGCCACTTTATTCCAATTAGAAGCAACAAGGTGGTCAACTCAGAAATAGTCTCTAAGCATGAGCTTACCTGGAACTTGGTGAGGGCCAAATTTACATCTGAATGAGGATCTGCTGTCCTTCTCCATGGACCTGCTGTAGATTGCTATAGAGTAACTTGCAAGAATAAGCAATCATTTTGGTAGTCCTAATTTTTTTTGTTTAAACAAACATTTAGGATAATTTTAATTTTAAACTTTGTTCAGAAACCCATTTTTAATGTTCTTTAAAACTTTTACTGATATTTGCTTAAACAATTAACCTTTAAGGGCCCAAGGAACTCCCTTTGCCCCCAGGTTTCCTTTTGGAGAGGCATTTTTTTTTTCTGCAGTTTAGGTTACTGCCTAAAACTCCAGCAACAGTTTAAACTTAAATAAGTTTTTCCTCAATGCAAGAACTGTAAACATTATCAGTGCACCAAAAGTCTAAATCTGGACTTAGTTTTCTTCTTTTTTTAGAATACATCCAATTGTAATGCAGTAGCATGAACCCAAATTATACAGAGATAAACTTTTAAATATTTATTTCTTTTAAAATACTAATCATATTACTCAGATTTTACCATCAGATTTTCAGTGTCAGTCTGCAAAGAAAAAGAGCGAAGATGTGGATCTCAGTCCACCTGACCAGGTTAAGTGAACAGCCTTTATTCCAGCTTATTTACCCAGAGCTGCACCTTTGCCAGTCCACCTCTTACCCCCAAAGATGGTCACATAGGACTATTTTAAGTTTTCCCATCCTTTCTCTTAGCATTTGATTGCTTAGACAGTTTTGAAAAATAGGTAAAGTCTCTGAAATAAATAAATTTACATTTTAATTCTTAATATTTATTTCCAAATTTTTAACTTAAGGAAATAGATTCTAAATTCCCTAATACCTCTGGGTTAAACAGGATACAATGTTCACAATGTAAACAGCTCTGTGCATTTTAACATTAAATTATTAATGCAAATTTTATTTAGAAAATACTTTTTTTACTTTAGAAAAATACTTTTTACCAGTTTTTCTTTAAAACAATGCAATAACCCTTTGAGACATTGTAAAACATTTTAACCTAATAATTTTCTTGAAGTTTAGACTTAGATTTACCCAATTGCCTTTTTGTTTCAAGTATAAAATTTATCCATTGTTTTATACAGCATGCTGACAATTTAACCTTGAACATGTTCACTCATTTATTTACACACATTTATACTTAAAGATCTTAAAGCGCGCAAAATTAATATCGGCCGTTTATTTTCCGGAAGTTTGTGTCAAGAGAGCTTTGCCAATTTTACTCTTGCAAGTGAGAACCAGGTTCAGAACAAAACTTTTTGCAAGGCAACTTAGCAGTGATTTATTTTTCTAGGGCTTGTTACAACTGCCCAGAATACACACACAAAAATTGCAAGGATCCATATTTAAGACTGGTACCAATTTTGAAAACAAAACCAGACAACAAAAAAACACCTCACAAAACAAGACAGAAGCAGAGACCTTTAAGTACCCCAAACTTTGATGGCATACATGGCAGCAGTCACAGACTGTCCCATATTAATAGTCAGTTTCAGTCCCGTCACAATTAACACAAGGAACAAAAATACACAACAGACAAAAAAACCTCACAATACAGCTTCTTTCCAAAACCGAAAGTAAACTGGTGTTCGGAAGAAACCCAGACGTTTCCCTTATCAGCTGGACTGAAGAGTCCTCAGACTGAGGCGAAGCCCCAAAAGGGGAAACCAGACGGGTCAGAAATCTGACCCCAGATGCCCCAGGGACGTCTCCCAGGGGTTGCGGTCGGGAGTACGAGCTCGTCAGCTCCTCCACGGGTCCGCCAGATACAGACGGCCGAACCACAGATTCCAGAAATACAGATTGACACGGCGGCCGAGTCACAGATTCCAGAAATACTCTTAACATAAGACAAGACATACAAAAGACAACAGAAATTTGCTGGCCAGCTTACCTCCCGGAGGTGGGTCGGTGGTCCCTGGGTGGGGGTCTCCTATCTCGCTGGGGCCTCCAAATGTTAGACTCCCGATTCAGCGGGATGTCTTCCAGACGGAGCCCCCTTCCCAAGGAACAGCGAGACCATGCAGTCGGATGCAATCAGCAAGAGGTTTATTCAGGAACACGAGTACTCGGGGCAACAAGGTCTTCTAGGAGACTTGCGCACCTAGGCTGGGGAGAGGGGGATATTTATGGGTGGCTGAAGCAGGTTACAGAAGCAGAAGCATAGTTACAGAGTAATGATTGATTATAATCACATTAGGTAAGACTCAGCTAGGGGTTTATTGAATTTCCACTTGGTTAAACAGGCAGTTGACTGCATGTCTTGTTTCTGGCCATATTTTATTGTTTTATTCCTGGAATTTCCCCCTCTTATTCAGGTTTATAAGGTATACAGTTTCACTGACTCGAACTAACTCAAACTGCACATCCTGTTGGCTGTTCTTCAGCCCATTGTATAAACTGCAACTACTTGCACTATTTTAAAGGCCATTTTTTTAAGACTTTGGATTATGTTTGTTTTGTGAAAGTACTTTCGAGTGGTTGTTATTGGTTACTATTACATTATGGGAAGATTTTATATTTTTTACAGAGTTAGGGTTAGGGTTAGTGTGAGGGTTAAGATGAGGTTTAGAGAGAAGTTTAGTATTTGGATTAGGGTTAGGTTAGGGTTTGGGTTTCGGTGAGTGTTTGGGTTAGTATTAGGGTTACGGAGAGGGGTAGGGTGAGGGTGAGGTTTAGAGTTAAGTTTAGGGTTCGGGTTAGGGTTCAGGTTACGGTGAGGTTTAGTTTGAGTGTTAGGTTTAGGGTTAGGGTGAGGGTTAGGGTTAGGGTGACTGTTAGGGTTAGGGTTAAGTTTAGGGTTAGGGTTAGGGTTATGGTTTGGTTTAGGGTTAGGGTTAGCCTTAGATTTAGGGTTAGGGTAACGGATAGTGTAGGGTTAGGGTAAGTGTTAGGGTTAGCTTTAGGGCTAAAGCTAGCGTTAGGGTAACGATTATGGTTAGGGTTAGGGTGAGGTTTAGGGTGAGAGTGAGGGTTAGGTTTATGTTTAGGGATAGGGTTAGGATTAGGGTGAGGGTGAGGGTGAGGTGAAGGTTAGGGTTAGGTTCAGGTTGAGTGTGATGGTTAGGTTTAGGGTGAGGGTGAGTGTGAGGGTTATGCTGAGGGTGATTGTGAGGGTTAGGATGAGGGTTAGGGTTAGGTTTAGGGTTAGGGTTGGGTTACGGGTTAGCGTTAGGATGAGGTTTAGGGTTAGGTTTAGGGTTAGAAAGAGGGTTAGGGTTAGGGTGAGTGTTAGTCTTAGTGTTAGAGTTAGAGTTAGTCTAAAGGTTAGGGTGAGGGTTAGGGTTAGCTTTAGGTTTAGGGTTAGAGTAAGAGCTAGTTTAAGGGTTAGAGTTAAGGTTAGGACTAGGGTTAGGGTAAGGGTGAGGGTGAGGTTTAGGGTTAAGGTTAGCTATAGGGTTAGGGTGAGGGTTAGAGTGATGGTAAAAGTTAGGGTTAAGTTTAGGGTAGGGTTTGGGTGAGGGTTAGGGTGAGGTTGAGAGTTAGATTTATGGTTAGGATTTGGGTTTTGCTTAGTTGTAGGTTATGGTTAGGGTTAGGATTAGGCTTAGAGTGAGGTTTAGGCTTAGTTTGAGGGTGAAGTTTAGGGTTAGGGTTAGGGTGAGTGTGATGGTTAGTTTTAGGGTGAGGTTTAGGGTGAGGTTTAGGGTTAGCTTTAAATTTAGGTTTAGGTTGAGTTTGAGGTTTAGGGTGGGGATGACGGTTAGGGTGAGGGTCAGCATTTGGATTAGGGTTAGGTTTAGGGTTAGGGTGAGGGTGAGGGTGAGGGTAAGATTTGGGGGTAAGGTTAGGGTGAGGGTTAAATTTAGGGTGAGGTTTAGGTTTATGGTTAGGTTTAGAGTTAGGGTTAGGTTAGGTTAGGGTGAGGGTGAGGGTTAGGATGAGGGTGAAGCTGAGCATGAGGATTATGTTGAGGATGAGTGTTAGGGTGAGGGTGAGGGTTAGACTGAGTGTTAGTATTAGGTTGAGGGTTAGGATTAGGTTTAGGGTTAGAATGAGTTTAGGGTTAGGGTGAGGGTGAAAGTTAGCGTTAGGGTTTAAGTTTTGAGTTAGGTTTAGGGTTAGGGTTTGGGTTAGGGTTAGGGTGAGGGTCAGCGTTAGTATTCGGGTTAGATTTAGGGTTAGGGTCTGGGTTAGGGTTAGGATTAGGGTGAACTAGAGGGTTAGGGTGAGGTTAGTGTTGGGGTTAGGGTTAGGGGTAGAGATAGGGTGAAGTTTAGGGTGAGGGTTAGGGTTAGGGTGAGTGTTAGGGTGAGGGTTAGGGTTAGGGTTAGGGTTAGGGTTAGGTTAGGGTTAAGGTTAGGGTTAGGGTGAGGTTTAGAGAGAGGGTGACGCTGAGAGTGAGGGTTAGGTTGAGGATGAGGGTTAGGGTGAGGGTTAGGCAGAGTGTTTGTATTAGGTTGAGGGTTAGGGTTAGGGTTAGGATTATTATGAGGGTTAGGTTTAGGGTGAGAGTGAAGGTTAGGGTTAGGGGTTAGGGTTAGTGTTAGGGTTAGGGTTAGGATTAGGGTGAAGTAGAGGGTTAGGGTGTGGTTAGTGTTAGGGTTAGGGGTAGAGATAGGGTGAAGTTTAGGGTGAGGGTTAGGGTTACAGTTAGGCTGAGGGGTAGGGTGAGGGTTAGCGTTAGTTTAGGGTTAGGGTTAGGGTTTGTGTTAGGTTTAGCCTTAGGTGTAGTGTTAGGTTAAGGGTTAGTATTAGGGTTAGGGTTAGACTTAAGGCTAAAGATAGGGTTAGGATTAGGCTTAGGGTTAGTTTTAGGGTGAGGGTGAGGGTTATGGTTAGGGTTAGTTTGAGGGTTAGGTTATGGTTAGGGTTAAGGTGAAGGTGAGGGTTAGGTTGAGGGTTACGTTTAGGGTTAGGTTAGGGTTTGATTTACGGGTAGGGTTAGGGTTATGGTTAGGGTTTGGGTTAGGGTTAGGGTTAGGTTTAGGGTGAAGTAATGGGTTAGGGTGAGGGTTATTGTTAGGATTAGGGTTAGGGTAGAGATAAGGCGAAGGTTAGGGTGAGGGTTAGGGTTAGTGTTAGGGTTAGGTTTAGGTTTAGGGTAAGGTTGGGGTTTGTGTAGGGTTAGGGATAGGGTGAGGGTAAGGTTAAGGGAGAGGGTTAGGTTTAGGGTAAGGTTTAGGATTAGGTTTAGGATGAGAGTGAGTGTTAGGGTGAGTGTTAGGTTTAGTGTTAGGTTTAGGGATAGGGTTAGGGTTAGGCTGAGGGTTAGGCTGAGGGTTAGGGTTAGGTTAGGGTTAGGGTTAGGGTTAGGGTTATGATTAGGTTTAGGGTGAGGGTGAGAGTTAGGGTGAGTGTTAGGCTTAGTGTTAGGTTTAGGGTTAGGGTTAGGCTGAGGGTTAGGGTGCGGGTTAGGGTTAGGGTTAGTGTTAGGGTGAGGGTTAGGGTTAGGGTTAGGTTGAAGGTGAGGGTTAGGGTGAGATTTAGCATTAGGTTTAGTTTTAGGATTAGCTTTATTTTAGGGTTTGGGTTTCGGTTAGTGTTTGTGTTATTGTTAGTGTTACAGTGAGGGTTAGTTTGAGGGGGAGGGTTACAGTTAGTGTTAGGGTAAGGGTTAGGGTTAGGGTTAGGGTGAGGTTTAGGTTGAGTGTTATGTTTAGGGTTCAGGTGAGGGTTAGAGTTATGGTGAGTGTTAGGGTTAGTGTTAGGGTTAGGGTGATGGTTGTGGTTTCTTTTTGTATTATGATTAGAGTTAATATTTGGGTTAAGTTTTGGTTTAGGGTTAAGTTAACGGTTAGTGTTAGGGTTAGGATAAGTGTTAGGGTTAGGTTTAGGGCTAAAACTAGGTTTAGGGTTAGGATTATGGTTCGGTTAGGGTGAGGGTTATGTTTATCGTTAGGGATAGGATTAGGATTAGGTTTAGGGTGAGGGTGAGGGTGACGGTTAGGTTTAGGGTTATGGTTAGTCTTAGGTTTAGGCTGAGATTAGGGTGAGGGTTAGGGTTAGGTTAGGGTTAGGGTTAGGGTTAGGGACCCTTAAGGTTAGGGTTAGGATTAGCGTCCTTTAGGGTTAGGGTTAGGGTTAGGGTTCGGGTTAGGGACCCGTAGGTTCAGGGTTAGGGTTAGGGTTAAGTTGAGGGTTAGGGTTAGGGTTTGGTTTAGGGTTAGTTTTATGTATAGGGTTAGCGTTAGGGTTATGTATAGGTTATGTATAGTGTTATGTATAGGTTTAGGTCTAGGGCTAGGTTTAGTTTTAGCTTTAGGGTTAGGGTTAAGGTTTGGGTTAGGGTTTGGGCTATGTTTAGGGTTAGGATTTGGATTTGGTTCAGGGTTAGAGTTAGGGTTGGAATCGGGTTAGGGTTAGGATGAAGGTCAGGGTGAGGGTTAAAGTTAGGATTAGGGTTAGGTTTACGGTGAGGGTTAGGGTTAGGTGTACTGTTAGGGTTAGGTTTATAGTTAGCGTTAGGGTTAGGGTTACTGTTAGGTTGAGGGTTAGGGTTAGATTTAGGGTTAGGGTGAGGATTAGGGTTAGGGTTTGGTTTAGGGTTAGACTTAGGGTTATGGTTAGGGTTAGGGTGAGGGTTGCGGTTAGGTTTAGGATTTGGTATAGGGTTTGGGTTAGGGTTAGGGTTAGGGTTAGGGTTACGGTTAGTGTTTGGGTTAGGGTTAGGGTTAGGGGTAAGGGTAGGAGTAGTGGTAGGGTTTGGGGTATGTTTATGGTTAGGATTAGGGTTTGGTTTAGTGTTAGAGTTAGGGTTAGGGTTCGGGTTAGTGTTAGGATGAAGGTGAAGGTAAGGGTTAATATTAGGTTTAGGGTTATGTTTAGGGTTATGTTTAGGGTTAGGGTTACGGTTACGGTTAGGTTATGTCTAGGGTTAGGCTGAGGGTTAGGGTTAGGGTTAGGATGAGGGTTAAGTTTAGCGTTAGTGTTAGGGTTAGGCTAAGCATTAGGGTTAGGGTGAGGGTTAGGGTTAGAGTTAGGGTTATGGTTAGGCTTAGGTTGACGGTGGGGGTTAGGGTTAGGATTATGTATAGGGTGAGTATGGGGTGAGGGTTAGGGTAATGGTTAGTGTTAGGGTGAGGTTTAGGGTGAGGGTTAGGGTTAGGGTTAAGATGAGTATTAGGGTAAGGGTTATCGTGAGTGTGAGGTTTACGTTTAGGATTAGGGTTAGCGACACTTACAGTTAGGGTTAGGTTTAGGTTTAAAGTTAGGGTTAGCATTAGCATTAAGGTTAGGATTAGGGTTAGGTTCATAGTTAGGGTTAGGGTTAGGACTATGGTTAGGCTTTTGGTTAGGATTAGGGTTCTGTTTAGGGACCATTATGATTAGGGTTAGTGTTAGGGTGAGGGTTAGGTGACAGGGTTAGGATTAGTGGTCAGGTGACGGTGAGGTTAGGGTGATGTTTAGATTTAGGGTTATTGTTAGGGTGAGGGTTAGGGTGAGGGTTAGGTTTAAGGTTAGATTGAGTGTGAGGGTGAGGGTTAGAGTTAGGATGAGGGTTAGAGTGATGGTTAGTGTTAGGGTGAGGGTTAAGGTCAGGTTTACGGTTAGGGTAAGTGTTTGGGTTAGGGTTAGGTTTAGGGGTAGGGTTACGGTGATGGTGAGCGTTAGGTTGATTGTTAGCGTTAGGGTTAGGTTTAGGGTAAGGATGAGGGTTAGGGTTAGGGTTAGGGTTAAGGTTAGCGGTAGGGTTAGGGTGAGGGTTATGGTGAGGGGGTGGATCAGGGTGAGGGTTACAGTGAGGGTTAGCGTAAAGTTTGGTTTAGGGTTAGGTTGAGGTTACGTTGAGTGTGAGGGTTAGGGTTAGGGTTAGGGTTAGCATGAGGGTGATGTTGAGGCTTAGGGTTAGGATGAGGGTGAGGATTAGGGTTAGGTAGGGGTTAGGGTTATGGTTAAAGTGAGGTTCAGGGTTAGGTTGAGGGTAAGGGCTAGGGTTCAAGTGAGGGTTTGGTTGAGGGTTAGGATTAGGATGAGGGTGAAGGTTAGGGTTAGGGTTAGGTAGGGGCTAGGGTTAGGTTTAGAGTGAGGGTTAGGGTGAGGTTTAGGGTGAGGATTAGGGTTAGGGTGAGGGGTTGGGTTAGGGTGAGGGTTAGGGTGAGGGTTTGGGTTAGGGTTAGGGTTTGGATTAGGGGTAGGGAGAGTTTAGGTTGAGGCTTAGGGTTAGGTTTAGGGTTATGGTTAGGTATATGTTGAGGGTTACGGTGAGGCTTAATGATAGGTTTAGGGTTAGAGTTAGGTTTTGGGTTAGTGTGAGGGTTAGGGTGAAGGTGAGGGTTAGGGTTAGGATTATGTTTAGGGTTATGGTGAGGGTTAGGCTTAAGTTTAGGGTTACGGGTAGGGTGAGGTTGAGGGTTTGGGTTAAGGTTAGGGTTAGGGTTAGGTTTATGTTTAGGTTTAGGGTTAGGGTGAGGATGAGGGTGAGTTTTAGGCTTACGGTTAAGGTTAGGGTTCAGTTAGGGTTAAGGGTATGGTTAGCGCCAGGGTTAGGGTATGGTGGAAGTTTAGAGTTATGGTTAGAGTGAGGGTGAGCGTGAGGGTGAGGCTTAGGGTGAGGGTTAGGGTTAGGGTTAGGGTTAGAGTGAGGGTTACGCTTAGGGTTAGGGTGAGGGTCATGATTTGGTTAGGGTTAGGGTTAGGGTTAAGGTTATGGTGAGGGTAAGGGTCAGGGTGATGGGTAGGTTTAGGGTGAGGGTTTGGGTGAGGGTTATGGTTATGGTTAGGGTTACGTTTAGGGTGAGGCTTAAGGTTAGGTTGAGGTTTAGGGTGATGGTTAGGGTTAGGGTGAGGATTACGGTTAGGGTAAGGGTTAGGGTTAGGGTGAGGTTTAGGGTTAGGGTTAGGGAGAGGTTTAGGGGTAGCATTAAGGTTTGGGTTAGGGTTAGGGTTAGATTCAGGATTAGGTTTAGGGTTAGTTTTGGGTTAGGGTTAGAGTTAGGGTTAGGGTAAGGGATTGTTTTAGCAATAGGATTAGGGTTACGGTGACGGTGAGGGTAAGGTTTAAGCTTAGGGTAATGGTTAGGGTTAGGTTGAGTGTTAGATTTAGGTTTAGGCTTAGGGTTAGTGTGAGGGTTCGGTGAGGGTTAGGGTTAGGGTTAGGGTGAGGTTGAGGGTTAAGATGAACGTTAGGGTTAAGGTTAGAGTTAGGGTTAGGGTTAGGGATAGGGTGAGGGTGAGACTTAGGGTGAGCGTGAGCTTAAGCTTAGGGTTATGGCTAGGTTGAGGGTAAGGATAATGGTTAGGGTTAGGGTTATTGCTAGGGTGAGTGTGAGGAAGAGGGTGAGGGTTATGGTGAGGGTTAGTGTTTGGGTTTTGGTTAGGAGATAGGTGTTGGGTTTGAGTTGGTGTTAGTGCTACTGTTATGGTTAGGGTGAAGGTGAGGGTGGGGGTAAGGGTTAGGGTTAGGTTAGGGTGACGGTGAGGGTTAGGGTTAGTGTACATGTTTGGGTTGGGTTTAGGCTAAGGGACTCTTAGGGTGAGGGTTAGGGTTACAGTTAGTTTTAGCATTAGTTTAGGGTTAGGATTAGGTTTATGTTTATGGTTATTGCTAGGACCAACCTTAGGTTTAAAGTTAGGGTTTGGATTAGGGTTAGTTTTAGAGTTATGTATAGGATTAGGGGTAGTGCTAGGTTTAGGATTTGGATTAGGGTTAGGGTTAGGGTTAGCGTGAGGGTTAGGTTTAGGGTTAGGGTAACAGTTAGATTTAGGGTGAGGAGAGGGTAAGTGTGAGCATTAGGGTTAGTGTTAGGGTTATGTTTAAGGTAATGTTTAGGGTAGGGTTAGGGCTGGTTTGGTTTTAAGGTTATGGTTACCATTAAGTTTACCGTTAGGTTTACGTTTATTGTTAGGGTTAGAGCTAGGAATAAGGTTAAGGTTAGGCAATGGAATAGAACTGAGGACCCAGATATTAAACCACAGACCTATGGCCACCTAATCTTTGACAAGGGAGCCAAAAAAATAGAATGGAAGAAAGACAGTCTCTTCAACAAGTTGTGCTGGCAGAACTGGTTAAGCACCTGCAGAAAACTAAAGCTGGATCCTTCTTTGTCACCTTGCACTAGAATTAGCTCCAAATGGATCAAAGACCTGGAGGTAAAAGCTGACACACAGAAAACTCTACAGGAAGGAATGGGAGATACACTAGGCCTCCTTGGCACAGGTCGAAACTTTCTTAACAAGGACAAAGAATCACAACAAATCAGAGAAAGGCTGGATAAGTGGGACTGCATTAAACTGCAGAGCTTTTGTATGGCAAAGGACATAGCTACTAAACTAATCAGGAAGCCTAGGAGTGGGAGAAGATCTTCACCAACCAAACAACGGACAAAGGCCTCATATCTAAAATATATCAACAACTCAAAAAATTGAATCACTCCAAAACTAACCTCCAAAGTAACAACCATCCCATTAAAAATGGGCCAAAGACTTAAAGAGAGTCTTCTCTGAAGAAGAAACAAAAATGGCCTATAGACACAAGAAGAAATACTCAACATCTCTGGTCATAAAAGAAATGATAGTCAAAACAACTCTAAGATTCCACCTCACTCCAGCTAGAATGGCCAGGATCAGGAAAACGAATGACAACAGATGCTGGAGGGGATGTGGCCAGGAGGGATCACTACTACACTGTTGGTGGGAGTGCAAACTCGTTCAACCACTATGGAAAGCAGTGTGGCAGTGCCTCAAAAGGCTAAACATAGAACTCCCCTATGACCCAGCAATTGCACTACTTGGCATTTACCCAACCATCCAGAAACAAGGACATACTAAACCCACTAGCACAACAATGTTCATTGCAGCACTATTCACCATAGCAAAGATATGGAACCAACCTAGATGTCCCTCAGTTGATGAGTGGATCAACAAGTTGTGGTATTTGTACACAGTGGAATTCTATGCCGCTGTCAGAAAGAATGACATCGCCCCATTTGTTAGGAAATGGAAAGACTTAGAAAAAAACATATTAAGTGAAGTAAGCCAGACTCAAAGGAACTTAGGCTCAATGGTTTCCCTCATTCGTCATAATCAGTAGAAACCTTGGGCTCTACTAGCAGAGATTTGCAATAGAGCAAAATCTTGATACATAAGGACATATAATGTGAAGCTAATTGAGAGGACCTCCAGATAGTGAAACAAAAGGCATATAATGAATGATTGTTGTCCTTAATGTACTATGTTGTCTCTCATCTCCTTTGCTGTCCCTTGGTTATCTCATATTGGTATAGTATCTCACTTTGTTATCTGATACATTGAATTTATTTGTATTTGGATATTTGAAATTTGATAGGGAAAGGGGGAAAACCAAGACGGGTGGGGGGTGTGTGGGGGGAGGGAAACAGGTACCAAGACATGTGAAAGGGTATCAATGCATGTGAATTAATGCACCTTCTATCTGGCAAATATCATATAACCCTTTTACTAATTACAATAAAAAAAGGTTAAGGTTAGGGTTAGGATTAAGGTTTGGGTTAGGATTAGGGTAAGTGTTAGGGTGAGGGTGAGTGTTAGGTTTACAGTTAGGATAAGGATTAGGTTTAGGGTGAGGGTAAGGGTTAGGCTTAGGTTTAGTATTAGGTATAGGGTGAGGGTTACGGTGAGGGTTAGGGATAGGGTTATGTTTAGGAGGTAGGGTTTATGTTTATTGTTAGGGTTAGGGTTAGGGTTAGGGTGAGGGTTAGGGTTATGGTTGTGGTTAGGGTTACGGTTAGGGTTAGGATTAGGGTGAGGGTTAGAGTTAGGGTTAGGGTTAGGGTAAGGGTTAGGTTTAGGGTTAGGTTTAGGGTGAGGGTTATGGTTAGGGTTTGTGTTAGATTTACTATTAGGGTTAGGATGAACCTGAGGTTTAGGGTGAGGTTTAGGGTTAGGGTTAGTTTTAGGGTTAGGTTGAGGTTGAGAGTTAGGGTCAGGGTTACAGTGAGGGTGAGGATTAGGGTGAGGGTTTGTGTTAGGTTTAGGGTTAGGGAGAGTGTGATGGTTAGTGTTAGGGTTAGTGGGTTTAGGGTTAGGGTTTGTGTTATTGTTATGGTTATGGTTAGGGTTAGGGTTATTGTGAGGGTGAGGGTTATGGTTCAGGTGAGGGTTCAGGTGAGGGTTAGGGTTAGTGTTAGGGTGAGAGGTAGGGTGAGGGTTAGGATTAGGTCACGGTTATGGTTATGGTTAGGGTTAGGGTTAGGGACACTTAGGGTTAAGGTTAGGGTTAGGGTTACGGTTAAGGTTAGGTTTAGCGTTAAGTTTAGGGTTAGGTTTATTTTTATGGTTCGAGTTAGGTTTAGGATTAGGGTTAAGGTTTGGGTTAGGATTAGGGTTAGGGTTAGGGTTAGGGTGAGGTTGAGGGTGAGGTTTAGATTTAGAGTTAGGTTAAGGAATAGGTTTATGTTGAGGGTTAGGGTTATGGTTATGTTAAGGGTTAGGGTGATGGTTTCGGTGAAGGTTAGGGTTAGGGTTAGTTTTAGGGTTAGGGTTCGAGGTAGGGTGAGGTTTAGGGTGAGGGTTAGGTTTAGGGTGATGGTTAGGTTTAGGGTTAGGGTTAGGATTAGGGTTTGGGATAGGATTAGGGTTAGGGTTAGGGTTAGGCTTAGGGTGAGTGTGAGGGTAAAGTTTAGGGTTAGTGTTAGGGTGAGGGTAGGATGAAGGGTAGGGTTATGGGTTTGGTTAGGGTGAGGGTGAGGTGAGGGTTAGGGTGAGTGTAAGGGTTAGGGTTTAGGTTATGGTGAGGGTTAGGGGGAGTGGGAGGGGAAGTGTTAGGTTTTGGGTGAGGGTTAGGGTGAGGGTTAGCATTATGTTAGGATTGGTGTTCGGGTAAGGTTTAGAGTTAGCGTAAGGGTTACGGTGATGGTGAGAGTTAGGGTGAAGTTTAGGGTGAGGGTTAGGGTTAGGGTTTGGTTTACAGTTATGGTGAGGGTTAGTGTTAGAGTGAGGGTTAGGGCTGGGTTAGGGTTGGGGTTAGGGTTTGGGTAAGGGTTAGGATTAGGGTTAGGGTGAGGGTGAGGGTGAGCGTTAGGGTGAGTGTTAAGGTTAGGGTTAGGTTTAGTGGTAGGATGAGGATTAGATTTAGGGTTAGGGTTAGGGTTATGGTTAGAGTTAGGGTGAAGGTGAGGGTGAGTATTAGGGTTAGGGTGAGGGTTAGGGTTAGGTTTAGGGTTAGTGTTAGCGTTAGGATTAGGATTAGTTTTAGGGTGAGGGTGGGGGGAAGGGGGAAGATCAGTTTTAGGGTTAGGGTTAGGGATAGAGGGAGGGATATGGTTAGGATTAGGGTTAGGATTATGGTGAGGGTTAGGGTTAGGTTTAGGGTTCGGGTGAGGGTTAGGTTTCGGGTAGCATTAGGGTTTTGGATAGGGGTAGGTTTCGATTTATGGTTAGAGTGTGTGTGAAGGTTAGGGTTAGGGTGAGGGTGAGGGTTAGGGTGAGGGTTAGGATTAGAGTTAGGGTTAGAGTTAGGTTTAGTGTTAAGTTTAGTGTGAGGGTTAGGGTGAAGGTGAGGTTTAGTGTTAGGGTTATGTTTAGAATTTGAGTTTGGGTTAGGGTTAGGGTTAGTATCAGGGTTAGGGTTAGGGTTAGGGTTAGATTGAGGGTTAGGTTTATGATGAGGGTTAGTGTAAAGATTATGGGTAGGGTTAGGTTTAGGGTCAGGGTTAGGTTGAGTGATAGAGTTAGGGTGAGCGTTAGAGTTAGGGTTAGGGTGAGTGTGAGAGTTCAGTTGAGGGTTAAGGTGAGGGTCAAGGTTAGGGTTAGGGTTAGGGTTTGGGTTAGGGTTAGTGTGAGGGTGAGGGTGAGGGTTAAGGTTAGGGTTAGGGTTAACCTTATGGTTAGGGTGAGGGTTAGTGTTAGAATTATGGTTATGTTTAGGGTTAGGGGTAGCATTAGGATGAGGGTAAGGGTGAGGGTAACAGTGAAGATTAGGGTTATGTCTATGGTTAGTGTTAGCGTTAGGAATTGGGTTATTGTGATGGTGAGGGTTTTGTGGGTGTAAGGGTTAGGGTTAGGTTTCGGGTTTGGGTGAGGGTGAGAATTAGAGTAAGGGTGAGGGTTAGGGTTAAGTTTAGGTTTATGTTGAGCGTGAGGGTTAGGGTAAGTTTACGATTAGGGTGTGGGTTAGATTGAGTGTTAGTTTCAGGTTTAGGGTTAAGTTTAGGGTGAGGATTCGGGTTAGGGTGAGGGTAAGGGTTAGGGTTATGGTTAGGGTTAGGGTTAGGGACATGATTAGGGTTAGGGATAGGGTTAGGGACCCTTAGGGGTTGGGTTAGGGTTAGGGTTAATGTTAGGTTTAGGGTTAGGTTTAGGGTTAGGTTTTGATATATGGTTAGGGTTAGGGCTATGACTAGGGTTAGAATTAGGGTTAGGATTAAGGTTAGGGTTAAGTTTATGTATAGGGTTAGGACTAGTGCTAGGTTAGGATTTGAATTAGGGTTAGCGGTTATGCTTAGGGTTAGGGTTAGGGTGAGGGCTGGGGTTAGGTTGAGGATTAGGTGTTGGGTGAGGATGAGTGTTACAGTTAGGGTTAGGGTGAGGGTGAGAGTTAGGGTTAGGGTTATGGTTATGGTTAGGGTTAGGGTTAGGATTAGGGTTAGGGTTAGGGTTATGTATAGGGTTAGGGCTAGGGCTAGGTTTAGGATTAGGATTAGGTTTAGGGTTAGGGTTAGGGTTAGGGTTAGGGTTTGGGTTAGGGTGAGGGTGAGGGTGAGGGTTATTTTTAGGATTACGGTAAGGATTAGGTTTACACTGAGGGTGAGCATAAGTTTAGGATTAGAGTTAGGGTTAGGGGTAGGGTGAGGGTATGGGTGAGTGTTAGGTTTAGGTGAGAGTTAGGTTTAGGGTTTGGGTTAGTGTTAGGGTTAGGGTTAGTCTTAGGCTTAAGGTGAGGGTGAGGGTGATTGTTGGTGTTATCATTAGTGCTAGTGTTGGGGTTAGGGATTGGGTTAGGGTGAAGTTGAGATTGAGGGTTAGGGGGAGGGTGAGAGTGAGGGTTCGGTGTAGGGTTTCGGGTAGGGTTTGCGTTAGGTTTAGTGTTAGGTTTAGGGTCAGGGTTAGGGTTTGGGTTCTGGTTATAGTTAGGGTTAGGGTGAGGATGAGAGTGAGGGTGTCGGTTAGGGTTAGGGTGAGGGTCAGGGTTATGCTGAGGGTTATGTTTAGGGTTAGTGTGAGGGTTAGGGTGAGGATTAGGGTTAGGGTTAGGGTTAGTGTTGGGGTTAGGGTTAAGTTTAGGATTAGCGTTAGGTTTAGGGTTAGGTTTATGGTAAGGGTTATGGTTAGGGTTAAGATTAGGGTTAGGATGCGGATAAGAGTTATGGTTATGTATAGGGTTAGGGCTAGGGCTAAGTTTATGGTTTGGATTAGGGATAGGTTTAGGGTGAGGGTGAGGGTTAGGATTAGTATTAGGGTAAGTTTTACGTTTAGGGTGAGGGTCAGGGTAAGGTTATGGTTAGGGTTACTTGTAGGGTTAGGCTTAGGGGTAGGGTGTGGGAAGGGTAAGGGTTAGGTTTACCGTGAGGGTTAGTTTTAGTGTTAGTGATCGGTGAAGGTTAGGGTTAGGTATAGGGTTAGGGTGAGGGCCGCAGGAGGTTTAGGATTAGGGTTAGGATTAGGGTGAGGGATCGAGTTAGTGTGAGCGTTAGGGTTGGGATTAGGCTGAGGGTGAGGGTTAGGGATAGGATGAGGGTTAGGGTGAGTTTTAGTGTTAGGGTTACGGTTGGGGTTAGGGTGAGTGTTAGGATTAAGTTGAGGGTTAGTGTTAGGGTGAGGGTTAGGGTTAGGGTTATAGTTAGGGTAAGGGTTTGGTTTAGGGTTACTGTTAGGTTTACGGTTAGGGTTAGGGTGTGGGTTAGCATTAGGGTTAGGTGGGGGTGAGGGTGAGGGTGAGGGTTAGGGCGAGGGTTAGGGTTAGGGTTTGTGTTAGGATTATGGTTAGGATTAGGGTTAGGTTGAGAATGAGGTTAGGGTGAGGATTAGTTTTAGGGTTAGGTTTAGGATTAGGCTTAGGGTGAGGGTTAGGGTAAGAGTTAAGGTTAGGGTTAGGGATAGGGTTAGGTTTAGGTTGGTGAAGGTTAGGGTTAGGATTATGGTTAGGGTGAGGGTGAGGTTAGGGTTAGAGTTAGGGTTATGGTTAGGGTGTGTGATAGGGTTAGGGTTAGGGTGATGGTGAGGGTTAGGGTTAGGGTTAGGTTTAGGGTTAGGGTTAGTGTTAGGGTTAGGGTGAGGGTTAGGGTTAGGGTTATTGTTCGGGTTAGTGTTAGATTTAGGGTTAGTGTGAAGGTGAGGGTTAGGGTTAGGGTTAGGTTTATGATTAGGGTTTTGGTTTAGGATTAGGATAAGGGTTAGTGTCAGGGTGAGGGTAAGGGTTAGGGTGAGAATGCGTGTGAGTGTGAGGGTGAAGGTTAGGGTGAGGGTGAGTTTTAGGGTGAGGATTAAGGTGAAGGTTAGGGTTAGGGTTAGTTTTAGGGTTACGTATATGTTTAGGGCTAGGTTTAGGGTTATTGTTAGGGTTAGGGTTAGGGTTATGTATAGGTTTAGGGCTAGGGCTAGGGTTTGGTTTAGGGTTAGATTTAGGTTTAGGGTTCAGTTTAGGGTTAGTATGAAGTTGAGGCTGAGTGTTAAATATAGGGTTAGGGTTAAGTTTAGGTTGAGGTTTAAGTTTAGGGTTAGGGTGAGTGTCAGGGTTAGGGTTAGGATTAGGGTTAGCTTGAGGGTTAGGGTTAGGGTTAGGGTTAGTGTTATGTTTAGGGTGAGGGTGAGAGTTAGGGTTAGTATTAGGTTTAGGGATAGGGTTAGGGTGAGAATTAGGGTGAGGGTTCGGGTTACGGTTAGGGTTATGGTTAGGTTGAGGGTGAGGCTTACGGTGAGGGTTAGGTTTAGGGTTAAGGTGAGTGTTAGGGTGAGGATTAGTGTGAGGGTGAGGGTTACAGTTAGAGTTAGGGACACTTAGGGTTAGGGTTCAGGTTAGGTTTAAAGTTACGGTTAGCGTTAAGGTTAGGGTTAGTGTTAGGTTTATGTTTAGGGTTAGGGCTAGGACCATGGTTAGGGTTAGGTTAGGATTAGGGTTAGGGTTAGGGAACCCTTAGGATTAGGGTAACGGTTAGGGTGAGGGTCAGGTGACGATTAGGGTTAGGCTTAGGGGTAAGTGAGTGTTAGGTTTAGGGCGATGGTTAGTGTTATGGTTATTGTTAGGGTGAGGGTTAGGGTGAGATTTAGGGTTAGTGTTAGTGTTAGGGTCAAGGTAGGGTAAGGGGTAGGGTGAGGGTTAGGATGATGATTACGGTTAGGGTGAGTGTTTGGGTGATTGTTAGGGTTATGGTTATAGTTAGGGTGAGGGTGAGGGTTAGAGTTAGGGTTAGGGTTAAGTATAGGGTTAGGGCTATGGCTAGGTTTAGGGTTTGGGTTAGGTTTAGGGTTAGGGATATGTATATATATAGGATTAGGGCTATGGCTAGGGTTTGGGTTAGGGTTAGGTTTATGGTTAGAGTGAGGGTTACGATGAAGGTTAGGGTTAGGATTAGGTTTAGGGGGAGCATAAGGGGGAGGTTTAGGGTTAGTGTGAGGGTTATGGTTCGGGTTAGGGTTTGGTTAGGTTTATGGTTAGGGTTAGATTTAGGGTTAGGGTGAAAGTTAGGGTTAGGGTTCAGGTTATTGTAAGGGTTAGGGTTAGGGTTAGGGTTAGGTTTAGGGTTAGGGTTAGCTTTAGAATGAGGGTTAGGGTTAGTGTAAGGTTGAGGTTGAGAGTGAGGGTTTGGGTCACGGTGAGGTTTAGGATAAGTGCTAGTGTTAGGTTTAGGGTGAGGGTTAGGGTCAGGATGAGGGTTAGGGTTGGGTTTGGGGTGAGAGTTCCGCTAGGGTTACAGTTAGGGTTAGGGTGAGGGTTAGGTTGAGAGTTAGAGTTAGGGTTAGGGTTAGGGTAGGGTGAGGGATAGGGTTATGGTTAGGGTTAGGGTGAGGGTTAGGGTGATTTTTAGGGTTACGATTAGGGTTAAGTTGAGGGTGATGGTTAGTGTTAGTGTTTAGGTTAGGGTTAGTGTTAAGGTGAAGGTGAGCGTTAGGTTGAGGGTTAGTGTTAGTGTTAGGTTTAGGGTTAGGATGAGGTTTCGGGTTAGGGTTGAATTTAGGGTTAGTGTTAGGGTTAGAGTTTGGGTTAGGTTGAAGGTGAGGGTGAGGGTGACGTTTAGTGTTAGTGTTAGGGTTAGCTTTAGGATTAGGGTTAGGGTGAGGATTAGGTTTAGGGTTAGGTTTATGGTTCGGGTTGGGTTGAGGGCTAGGGAGAGGTTAGGGTAAGGGTTAGGGTTATAGTTACGGTTAGGTTTGCATTATGGTTAGTTTTTAGGTTAGGGTTAGGTTTAGTGCTAGGGTTAGGGTTAGTGTGAGGGTGATGGTGAGGGTTAGGATTAGGGTGAGGCTGAGAGTGAGGTTAGGGTTATGGATAGGGTTACGGTGAAGGATAGGGTTAGGATTCGCTTTAGGGTTAATGTCAGGGTGACCCTGAGGGTTAGGGTGAGAATGAGGGTGAGGGTGAGGGTGAGGGTTAGGTTGAGGGTTCAGGTTGAGGTTCGGGTTCGGTTACGGTTAGGGTAAGTGTGAGGGTGAGGTTAGGGCTTTGGTTAGGATTAGGATGAGGGTTAGGGTTAGGGTTAGTGTTAGGGTTAACTTTATTGTGAGGGTTAAGTTGGGGGTGAGGGTTAGGGTTATGGTTAGTGTCAGGGTGAGGGTTAGGGTGAGAATGAGGGACAGTGTGAGGGTGAAGGTTAGGGTGAGGGTTAGGGTAAGGGTGAGGGTGAGAGTGAGGTTAGGGTTATGATTAGGGTTAGGGTGAGCATTAGGGTTAGTGTTAGTGTTAGGGTTAGGCTTAGTCTGAGGGATAGATTGAGGGCGCGGGTTAGGGTTAGGGGTATGGTTAGGATTTGGGTTAGGGTTAGGGTTACGGTTAGTGTCAGAGTGAGGGTGAGGGTTAGGGTAAGAATTAGGGTGAGGGTGAGAGTGAGGGTTAGGGTGAGGGTGAGAGTTAGGGTGAGGGTTAGGGTTGGGGTTAGGGTGAGGGTGAGGGTGAGGCTTAGGGGGATGGTTCGTTTTAGTGTGAGGGTTATGGTTCAGATTAGGGTTAGGGTTTGGGTTAGGGTTAGGCTTAGGGTTAGGGTTTGGGTTATTGTGAGAGTTAGGGTTAGGGTGAAGGTTAGTGTAAGGGTTAGGGTTAGGGTAGGTTAGAGTTAGAGTGAGGGTTAGGGTTACTGTAAGGGTGAGGATGAGAGTGAGGGTTAGGGTTAGGGTGAGGGTTAGTTTAAGTTTTAGGATTAGGGTTAGTGTTAGGGTTAGGGTTAGGTTTAGGGTTAGGATTAGGGTGAGGGTGAGGGTTAGGTTTAGGGTTAGGTTGAGGGTTAGGGTAGGGTTAGGGTGAGGGTGAGGGTTAGGATAGGGTTATGGTTAGGGTTAGGGTTAGGGTGAGGCTTAGGGTGAGGGTTAGGGTAAGAGCTGGGTTAGTGTTAGGATTAGGATGATTGTTTTGGTTAGGGTGTGAGTTAGGTTTAGGGTGATTTTTAAGGTGAGGGTTAGGGTTATGGTGAGAGTTAGGTTTTGGGTGAGGGTTAGGGTGATGGTTAGGGTGAGGGTGAGGTTTAGGGTGAGGGTTAGGGTTAGAGTAAGGGTTAGCGTTAGGGTCAGCGTTAGAGTTAGGGTGAGGGTAAGGGATAGGATTAGGGTTAGCGTTAGGGTTAGGGTGAGGGTTAGGGTTAGGTTTATGTTCAGGGTTAGGTTTAGGATTAGTGTTTTGTTTAGGGTTAGGGTTAGAGTTAGGGTTAGGGTTAGAATTAGGGTGAGAGTGAGAGTTAGGCTGAGGATTAAGGGTAGGGTGAGGGTGAGTGTTAGGGTTAGGGTGAGGGTGAGGGTTAAGTTTAGGGTGAGGTTTAGGGTTAGGATTAGGACTTACGGGTTATTTTTCTGGTTAGGGTTAGGGTTCGGTTTAGGTTTAGGGCTAGGGTGAGTTTTAGGGATATGGTTAGGAGTTTGGGGTTATGTTTAGTGTTAGGATTAGGGTTAGAGTTAGGTTTAGGGCTAGAGTGAGGGTTAGGGTTAGGGTTAGGGTGAGTGTAACTGTGAGGGTGTCAGTTACGGTTAGGGTGAGGGTGAGGTTTATAGTTAGGGTTTGGGTTAGGTTGAGTGTTCCGGTGAGGGTTAGGTTTATGGTTAGGGTTATGGTTAGGGTTAGGAAGAGTATGACGGCTAGTTGAGGGTTAGGGTTAGGTTTAGGGTTAGGCCTAGGTGAAAGCGAGGGTTTAGTGTGAGGGTGAGGGTTAGGCTTAGGTTTATTTTTAGGGTGAGGGCGAGAGATAGGGTTATGCTTAGGGTTAGGGTTAGTATGACTGTTAGGTTAGGGTGAGGGTGAAGGTTAGGTTTAGGGTTTAGTTTAGGGTAAGGGTTAGGATGAGGGTTATGGTTAGGGTTTGGTTTAGGGATAGGGTTAGTCTTAGGGTTAGGGTTAGAGTGAGGGTGAGTGTTAGGTTTAGGGTTTGGGTTAGGTTTTGGGTTAGGGTTAGGGTGAGGGTTTGGGTTAGGATTTAGGTTAGGGTTAGAGTTAGGGTTAGGTTGAGATTGAGGATGATGGTTAGAGTGAGATTCAGGCTTACGTTATGGTGAGGGTGAGTGTTAGGGTTATGGTTACATTTAGCGTTAGGGTGAGGGTTAGGGAGAGGGTTAGGGGGATGGTTAGGTGAAGGTTTTGTTTAAGGTTGGGGTTCAGTTTAGGATTAGGGTTGTGGTGAGCCTGAGGTTGAGCGTGTGGGTTAGGGTTAGGGTTAGAGTTAGGGTGAGGGTTAGGATGAGGGTTAGGGTTAGGGTTATGGTTAGGGTGAGGGTTAGTGTTAGGGTTAGGGTTAGTGTGAGGTTGAGGGTGAGGGAGAGGCTTAGGATTATGGTTATGTTTGGAGCTATCATTTGGGTTAGTGTTAGGGTTAGGGTTAGGGTTAGGTTTAGGCTTAGGGTGAGGGTGAGCGTGAGGGTTAGGGTTAGGGTTAGGTTTAGGGTGAGGGGTAGAGTGAGGGTTAGAGTTAGAGTTAGCGTTAGGGTTAGGCTTAGTGTGAGGATAAGGGTGAGTTTAGGGTTAGGGTTAGGTTTTGGGATTGGTGTAGGGTTAGGGTTAAGGTTAGGTTTAGTGTTAGGTTTAGGGTTGGTTTTAGGTTTATGATTAGGTTTAGGGCTAGGAATAGGTTAGGGTTAGGGTTAGGATTAGGTTTAGGGTTAGGGTTAGGTATAGAGTTAAGGATAGTGCTAGGTTTAGGATTAGGGTTAGGGTTAGGGTTAGGGTTAGGGTTAGGTTTAGTGATAGGTTTAGGTTTAGGGTTAGGGTTAGGGTTAGTGTTAGGCTTAGGCTGAGGTTCAGGGTTAGGTTTAGGGTGAGGTTTAGGGTGAGGGTTAGGGTGAGAGTTATCGTTAGGGTTGGGATTAGGGTGAGGGTGAGGTTTGGGTGACGGTTAAGGTTAGGGTTAGTGTTAGAGTGAGGTTTAGGGTGAAGGTGAGGGTTAGGGTTAGGGTGCGGGTGAGGGTTACAGTTAGGCTTAGGATTAAGTTTAGGGTGAGGGTTATGTTTAGGGTAAGAGTTATGGTGATTGTTGGGTTTTGGGTGAGGGTTAAGGTGAGTGTTAGGTTTAGGGTTAGAGTTAGGTTTAGGGTTTGGGTTAGATTAGTGTTTGGATTAGGGTTAGGGTTAGGGTTAGCGTTTGGTATAGGGTTAGGGTTAGGGTTAGAGTTAGTGTTTAGGTTATGCTGAGGTTAAGGGTGAGGTTTAAGTTTTGGGTTATGGTTAGGATTAGGGTTAGGGTGAGGGTGTAGGTTAGGGTGAGTGTTAGATTTAGGGTTAGGGTATGGGTTAGGGTTAGGGTGAGGGTGAGGTTTAGGGTTGCGGTGAGGATGAGGGTGAGTTTTAGGATTGTGGTTAGGGTTGGGTTGAGGGTTAGTGTTAGTGTTAGGGTATTGGTTAGGGTATGTTTAGGGTTAGTTGACCCTTAGGGTTAGGGTTAGTTTTAAGGTTATGTTTAGCATTGGGTTTAGGGTTAGGTTTAAGTATATGGTTATGGTTAGGGCTAGGACTAGGCTTAGGGTTGCAATTAGGTTTAGGGTTAGGTTTAGGATTACGTTTCGAGTTAGGAGTAGGGCTAACTTTAGGGTTTGGATTACGATTATTGTTAGGGTTAGGCTTAGGGTTAGGGTGAGGGTGAGTGTTTGGGATAGGTGTATGGTTAGGGTTAGGTTAGGATTAGGGTTAGGGTGAGGGTGTGTGTTAGGGTGAGGGTGAGGGTTAGGTTTAGGGTTAGGGTTAGGGTTAGGCTGAGGGTTATGGTGAGGGTTAATGTTAGGGTTAGATTTAGGTTGAGGGTTAGGGTTAGTGTGAGGTTAGGTTTAGGGTTAGGGTGAGGGTTAGTGTTTGGGATACGCTTAGGATTAAGGTGAGGGCGAGGGTGAGGGTTAGGCTTAGGCATAGGCTTAGGGTGAAGGTGACGGTGAGGGTTATGGTTAGGGTGAGGGTGAGAGTTCGTGTGAGGTTTAGGGTTAGGTTGAGGTATGGGTTATGTTTAGGTTTAGGGATAGGTTGAGGTTTAGGGTTAGTGTGAGGGTTAGGTTAATGTTTAGGGTGAGGGTGAGGGTTAGGCTGAGTTTAGGGTTAGCATTAAGGTTAGGGTTAGGTTTAGGTTTAGGGTTAGGTTGAGGTTTAGGGTTAGGGTGAGGGTTAGGCTGAGTTTAGGGTTAGGGTGACGGTTAGAGTTAGGGTTAGGATGAAGTTTAGGCTTAGGGTTAGGGTTAGCGTTAAGATTTGGGTTAGGTTTAGGGTAAGGGTTAGGGTAAGGGTTAGGATAAGGGATAGGGTGATGGTTCGGGTGAGGGTGAGGTTTAGGGTGAGGGTTAGGGTTAGGGATAGAGTTCGCCTTAGGGTTTGGGTTAGGGATACCATAAGGGTTAGGGTTAGGGTAACAGTTAGGGTTTGGTTAGTTTTAGGGTTAGGGTAAGTGTTAGGGTTTGGTTTAGGGTTGGGTTTAGGGTTAGGGTTAGGGTTAGGGTGAGACTGGTGGTGAGGGTTAAGGTTAGGTTTAGGGTTAGGTTTAGGATGAGGTTTAGGGTTAGGTTTGGGGTGAGTGTTAGGGTTAAATCTATGGTTAGGGTTTGTGTTATTATTAAGGTTACGGTTAGTGTGAGGGTTAGGTTTAAGTTTAGGCTTAAGGTGAGGGTGACCTTGAGAGTGAGGGTTAGGGTTAGGATTAGGATGAGGGTGAGGCTTAGGGTGAGGTTTAGGTTTATGGTTAGGGTTAGGGTTAGGTTTATGGTTAGGCTTAGGCTTAGGGTGAGGGTGAGGTTAGGGTTAGGGTTTGGGTTAGGGTGAGGGTGAGATTTCTGGTGAGGTTTAGAGTTAGTTTTAGGGTTAGGACGAGTGCTAGAGTGAGGTTGAGGGTTAATGTGAGGGTGAAGGTGAGGGTTAGGGTTAGGTCTGTGTTTAGGTTTAGGTTTAGAATTAGGGATAGTGTTAGGGTTATGTATAGGGTTAGGGGTAGGACTAGTTTTAGGGTTGGATTAGGGTTAGAGTTAGGTTGAGGCTGAGGGTTAGGTTTAGTGTTAGGGTAAGTGTTAAGTTTAGGGCGAGGGTGAGGGTGAGTGCTAGGGTTAGGTTTATGGTTTGGGTTAGGGTGAGGGTTATGGTAAGGTTCAGGGTTAGGGTTAGCTTAGGGGTAGGGTGAGGGGTAGGGTGAGGGTTAGGGTGAGGATTAGGTTTATGGTTAGGGTTAGGGTTTGGGTTAGGGTTAGGTTTAGGGATTCAGTTAGGTTTAGGGTTAAGCTGAGGGTTAGGGTGAGGGTTAGGTATCGGGTTAGGGTTTGGTTTAGGGTGAGGATGAGGGTTAGGTTTAGGGTTAGGGTTAGATTTAGGGCTAAGGTTAGGTTTAGGGCGAGCGTTAGGGTGAGGATTATGTTTATGGTTATGGTTAGGGTTAGGATTAGGGTTAGGGTTTTGGTTAGGGTAGGGTTAGGGTTTGGGTTATTGTTAATTTTAGGGTTAGCGTTGGGGTTAGGGTGAGGGTGAGTGTTAGGTGAGGGTGAGGGTGAGGGTTAGGGTTAGGTTTAGGGTTAGGCTTTGGTTATAGTTTGGGCTAGGTTTAGGTTTAGGGTTAGGGTTTGCTTTACTCTTCTAGTTAGGGTTAGCGTGAGGGTAAGGGGAGGTTGTCAGTTAGTGTTAGGGTGAGGGTGAGGGTTAGTCTGAGGGTTAGGATAGGGTTAGATTAATGTTAGGGTGATGGTGAGGGAGAAGGATTGTTTTAGGGCTAGGGTGAGGGTTAGGGTTAGGGTGAGAGAAAGGGTGAGGTTTAGGTTTAGGTTTATTGTTAGGGTCAGGGTTTGGGTTAAGGTTATGTTTAGGGTTAGGGTTACGGATAGGGTTAGGGTGAAGTTTAGGTTAGCATGAGGGTTAGGATAAGGGTTAAGTTTAGGGTTAGGATTAGGGTGAGGGTTAGGGGTATGGTTTGGGTTGGGGTTAGGATTAGGGTTAGAGTTCGGGTGAGGATTAAGTTGAGGGTGAGAGTGAGGGTGAGGGTTAGGGTTTGGTTTAGGTTTAGAGTTATGGTAAGAGTGTTGGTTAGGGTTAGGTTTAGGGTTAGGGTCAGTGTGACAGTTAGGGTTAAGGAGAGGTTTAGGGTGAGGGTTACGGTAAAGGTAAGGGTTAATTTTAGGGTTAGGGTTAAGGTTAGGGTTAGGGTGACGGTTAGGGTTAGGATGAGGATTAGGGCAAGTGATAGGGTTAGGGTCGGGTTAGGGTGAGGGTTACTGGTACGGTTTGGATTAGGGTTAGGATTAGGTTTAGCATTAGTTTTATTGTTATGTTCGTGTGTGGCTTAGTGTAGGGTTAGCTTTAGTGTGAGCGTTAGGGTTTGGATTAGGGTGAGGGTTAGTGTTAAGGTTAAGATTAGGGTGAGGGTAGGGTGAGGGTTAGTGTTAGGGTGAAGGTTAGGGTGAGGATTAGGATTAGGGTCATGGTTAGGGTTAGGTTTAGTGTTAGGGACACTTAGGGTTAGGGTTCAGGTTAGGGTTAAGGTTAGGGTTAGCGTTAGGTTTTGGGTTAAGTTTAGGTTCATGGTTAGGATTAGGGTTAATACTAGGGTTAGAGTTAGGGTTAGAATTAGGGTTAGGGTTAGGTTTATGTATAGAGCTAGGTTTAAGGTTTGGATTAGGGTTGATGTTAGGGTGAGGGCTAGTGATAGGGGGAGTGTGTGGGTTAGTTTTAGGGTTAGGGTAAATGTTAGGTTTACGGTGAAGGTGAGATTTAGGGTTAGGATTAGGGTTATAGTTAGGGTGAGGTTTACAGTGAGGGTTAGGGTTAGGGTTAGTTTTTGCGTTAGTGTTAGGGTTGGGGTTATGTTTAGGGTTAGGCACAGAATTAGGCTCCGTGTGAGAGTGAGGGTAAGGCATAGGGTTAGGGTTAGGGATAGGGTTAGGGTTTGGTGTAGTGTGATGCTTCAGGTTAGGGTTACGGTGAGGTAGAGGGTTAGGTTGAGGGTTAGGGTTAGGGTTAAGTTAAGCGTGAGGGTGAGCGTTAGGGTAAGGGTTAGCACTAGGGTTAGGATGAGGGTTAGGTTTAGGGTAATGCTTAGGGTTAAGGGTAGGGTTAGGGTGAGGGTGAAAGTTAGGTTTAGGGTTAGGGTAAGGGTTAGGTTTAGGGTGAGGGTGAGGGTTAGGGTTAGGTTTAGAGTTAGGTTGAGGGTTATGGTGAGGGTTAGTGTTAGGGTTAAGTTAGTTTTAGTGTTAGGGTTAGGGTTAGGGTTAGAGTTAGGTTGAGGGTTATGGTGAGGGTTAGTGTTAGGGTTAAGTTAGTTTTAGTGTTAGGGTTAGGGTTTGGGTTTGGGTTAGGTTTAGAGTTAGGGTTAGGGCTAGGCTCAGGGTTAGGCTCAGTGTGAGAGTGAGGGTGAGGTTTAGGGTTATGCTTAGGGTTAGGGTGAGGGTTAGATGAGGGTTAGGGTTAGGGTTAGGGTGAGGGTTAGGTTTAGTTTGACAGTCAGGGTTAGGGTTAGTTTTAGGGTGAGGGTAGGCTGAGTTTGAGGGTTAGGGTTAGGGTTAAGTTGAGGATTACGGTGAGTTTTAACGTTATGGCTACAGTTAGCGTGAGGGTTAGCATTATGGTGAGAGTTAGCGTGATGGTTACAGTGAGGGTGAGGTTTTGGGTAAGGGTGAGGGTGAGGTTTAGTGCTAGGGGTAGGGTTAGGGTTACTGTTAGGGTTAGGGTTTGTGTTAGTGTTAGGGTTAGGGTTAGGGTGAGGAATGAGCATTAGGTTGAGGGTTAGCGTTAGGGTTAGGGTTAGGGTATAGCTGAGGGTTAAGGTTAGGATTAGAGTAACGGTTAGCTTTAGGTTTAGGGTGAAGATGATGGTGAGGGTTAGGGTCCAAGTTAGCATTACTGTTAATGTTAGGGTTATGGTTATGTTTAGGGTTAGGGTGATGGTCAGGTTTAGGGTGACTTTCAGTTTTAGGGTTAGGGCTAGGTTGAGGGTTATGGTTAGGGTTAGGGGTAGGGGTAGGGGTAGGGTGAGTTTGAGAGTTAGCTTTAGGGTTAGGGTAAGAGTTAGGTTTAGGGTGAGAGTGAGGATTAGGGTTAGATTTAGAGTTAGATTGAGGGTTACGGTGAGGGTTAGGTTTAGGGTTAGTTTTAGGGTTAGGGTTAGGGTTAGGGTTTGGGTTAGGTTTAGGTTAGGGTTAGGGCTAGGCTCAGGGTTAGGCTCAGTGTGAGGGTGAGGGTGAGGTTTAGGGTTAAGGTTAGGGTGAGGATTGGATGAGGGTTAGGTTTAGGGTGAGGGTGAGGGTTAGGTTGAGGGTCAGGGTTAGGGTTAGTTTTAGGGTGAGGGTTAGGGTTAGGGTTAAGTTGAGGTTTAAGTTTAGGGCTACGGTAGGGTGAGGGTTAGCATTAGGGTGAGGGTTAGCGTGATGGTTAGGGTGAGGGTGAGGTTTTGGTTGAGGGTGAGGGTGAGGTTTAGTGTTAGGGGTAGGGTTAGGGTTATTGTTAGGGTTAGGGTTAGGCTTAGGGTGAGGGATGAGCGTTAGGTTGAAGGTTAGGGTTAGGGTGAAGCTGAGGGTTAAGGTTAGGGTTAGGGTAAGGGTTAGCATTAGTGTTCGGGTGAGGGTGATGGTGAGGGTTAGGGTGCGGGTTAGCATTCCTGTTAGTGTTAGTGTTATGGTTAGGATTACGACTAGGGTGACGGTGAGAATGAGGGTTAGGGTGAGGGTTTGGTTTAGGCTGACTGTTAGGGTTATGGTTTGGGTTAGGGTTAGGGTGAGAGTTAGGGTGAGGGTGAATGTTAGGGTTTGGATTAGGGTTAGTGTTACAGTAAGGGTGAGGGTGAGGTAAAGTTTAGGGTTAGGTTCAGTGTTAGGTTTAGGGGGAGGGTCAGGGTGATGGTTATGATTAAGGTTAGGGTGAGGGTGAGGTTTACGGTGAGGTGTAGGGTTAGGGTTACTTTTTGGGTTATGGCTAGGTTTAGAGTGCGGGTTAGGGTGAGGGTTAGGGATAGAGTGAGGGTTAGGGTTAGGGTTATGGTTAGGGTTAGGGTTAGGGTTAGATTCATATTTAGGTTTAGGGTTAGTGTTAGGGTTAGTTTTAGGTTGAGGGTTAGTGTAAATGTTAGGGTTAGAGTTAGGATTAGGGTTAGTTTTAGGACGAGGGTTAGAGTTAGTGTTAGATTTAGCGTTAGGGTTAGGCTTAGGGTAAGGGTGAGGGTGAGAGCGAAGGTTAGAGTGAGAGTGAAGTTTAGGGTGAGTGTTAGGGTTCGTGTTAGGGTTAGGGTGAGGGTGAGAGTTAGGGTGAGGGTGAGGGTTACGGTTTTGTTTAGGGTTAGGGTTATGGTTAATGTGAGGGTTAGGTTGAGAGTTAGGGTTAGGGTTAGGATTAGGGAGACGGTGAGTGTTAGGGTGAGTGTTTGGGTTAGGGTTAGGGTTATGTATACGGTTACGGCTAGGGCTAGATTTAAGGTTTTGATTAGGATTAGGTTTAGGGTTAGGCTGAGGGTGAGGGTTCAGTTTATGGTTAGGGTAAGGATTAGGATTAAGGTGAGGGTGAGGGTGAGTGCTAGCGTTAGGGTTAGAATTAGGGTGAGGGTTACGGTGTCAGTTAGGGTAAGGGTTAGTTTTAGGGTTAGGGTTTGTTTTAGGGTTTGGGTTAGGTTTAGGGTTAGGGTTAGGAATAAGTTTAGGGTTTGGTTTTGACTCAGTGTGAGGTTGAGGGTGAGGGTTAGGGTTAGGGTTAGTGTGAGTGTTAAGTGAGGTTTAGGGTTAGGGTTAAGGTTAGGTTTAGTGTGAGGGTTTGGTTAGGTTTAGTATTTGTGTTAGGGTGAGGGTGATGGTGAGGGTTAGGGTGCGGGTTAGCGTTACTATTAGTGTTATGGTTATGTTTAGGATTAGGGTTAGGGTGATGGTGAGGGTTACGGTGAGGATTAGTTTAGGGTTAAGGCGAGGGTGAGGGTTAAGTTTAGGGTGAGGGTTAGGGTGACGTTTAGGGTTAGGTTTAGGGATATTGTTTGGGATAGGGTCAGGTTAAGGGTTAGGGTCAGAGTTAGGGTGATGGTGAGGGTTAGGGTTAGGGTTAGGGTTAGTGTGGTGGTTACCGTGAGGGAAGGGTTAGGGTTATACTTAGGGTGAGGGTTAGGGTTAGGGTGAGAGTGAGGGTTAGGCTGAGGGTGAGGTTTAGGCTGAGTGTTAGGGTTAGGGTTTGAATTAGGTTTAGGGTGAGGGTGAGAGTTAGGGTTAGCGTGAGGGTTAAGTTTAGTGTGAGGGTTAGGGTTTGGTTTAGGGTTTGGTTAGGGTTAGTGGTAGGGTTAGGGATAGGTTAGGGTTTGGGTTAGGGTTAGGGTTATGGTGAGGGTTAGGCTCAGGATTGGACTCAATGTGAGTTTGAGGGTGAGGGTTAAGGTTAAGTTTAGGGTTAAGATTAGTGTGAGGGTTAGGGTGAGGTTTAGGTTTAGTTTTAGTGTTAGGGTTAGGATTAGGATTAGGTGAGGGTGAGGGTTAGGGTTTGGGATTGGGTTAGGGTTAGGGTGAGGTTTAGTGTTAGGGATATGGTGAAGGTGTGGTTTAGGGTTAGGCTGAGGGTTACATTGAGGGTTAGGGTTAGGTTAGAGTCACGGTGATGGTAAACTTTAGGTTGAGGTTGAGAGTGAGGGTTAGGGGGAGGGGGAGGTTTAGACTGAGTGTTAGGATTAGAGTTTGGGTTAGGGTTAGGGTTAGGGTGAGGGGGAGTTTTAGGGTGAGGGTGATGGTTAGGGTTTTTGTTAGGGTTAGAGTTAAGTTAAGGGTGTTGGTGAGGGATATGTTTAGGGTGAGGGTCAGTGTGATGGTTAGGGTTAAGATAGGGTGAGGGTGAGGGTTATAGTGAATGCTAGGGTTAGGGTTAGTTTTAGGGTTATGGTTAAACTTAAGTTAGGGTGAGGGTTAGGGTGAGGGTTAGGGTTAGGTTGAGGGTGAGGGTGAGGTTGAGGGTGTGTGTTAGGGTTAGGGTGAGGATTGGGATAGGGTGAGAGATAGGGTGAGGTTTAGGCTTAGGGTTAGTGTTAGGGTTAGAGTTTGGGTTAGGGTTTGGATTAGGGTTAGGTTTAGGATTAGGGTTTGGTTTGTGGTTAGGGTAAGGGTTAGGTTTTGGGTGAGGGTGAGGGTGAGGGTTAGTGTTAGGTGAGTGTTAGTGTTAGGCCTAGGGTTAGCGTTAAGTTTAGGGTTAAGGTTAGGTTTAAGGTGAGGGTGATGGTGCGGTTGAGGGTTACGGTGAGGGTGAGGGTGAGGGTCAGGGTGAGGATTAGTTTTAGGGTTAGGGTTAGGATGAGGTTTAGGGTTAGGGTGAGGTTTAGGGTTAGCGTTAGGGTGAGGGTTAGGGTGAGGGTTAAGGTTAGGGTTAGGTTTAGGGTTAGAGTTTGGGATAGGGTTAGATTTATGGTTAGGTTTAGGGTGAGGGTGAGGGTTAGAGTTAAGGTGAGGGTTAGGGTGAGGGTTACGGTGAGGGTTAGTGTTAGTGTTAGGGTGAGGGTGAGAGCGATTGTTAGGTTGAGAGTGAGGTTTAGGATTAATGTTAGGGTTAGGGTTAGGGTGAGGCTGAGAGTTAGAGTGAGGGTGAGCGTTAAGTTTGGGTTAGGGTTAGGTTTACAGTAAGGGTGAGGATGAGGGTTAGGTTTAGGTTTAGGTCTAGGGTTATGTTTACCGTGAAGGTCAGTGTGACAGTTAGGGTTAAGTTTAGGTTTAGGGTGAGGGTTACGGTGAGGGTTAGGTTTAGGGTTAGGGTTAGGGTTGGGTTGAGGGTGAGGTTTAGGGTTAGGGTGAGGCTGAGGTTGAGGGTTAGGGTTAGGGGGAAGGTTAGGCTGAGGGTTAGGTTAGGGTTAGGGTTAGATTTATGGTTAGGGTTAGCGTTACATGTATGGTTAAGTTTAGGGTGAAGGTTAGGGTTAGGGTTAGGGTAAGTGACAGTTGAGGGTTAGGGTAAGGGTTAGGGTTAGGGTGAGGTTGAGGGGTTGGTTAAGGGTTATGGTGAAGGTTAGGGTGAGGGTTAGGGTGAGCATGAGGTTTAGGGTTAGGGTGAGGGTTAGAGTGAGGTTTAAGGTTAGGGCTAGGGTTAGGGTGAGGGTTATGGTTAGCGTGAGGGTTAGGGTGATGGTTAGGTTTAGGGACAGGGTTTGCTGAGGGTGAGGGTTAGTGTTAGTTGAGGGTTAGTGTAGGGCTAGGGCTAGGGGTAGGTTATTGTTACAGTTAGAATTAGGGTTCGGATTATGGTTAGGGTTACGTTTAGTGTGAGGGTGAGTGTTAGGTTGAGGATTAGCGTTCGTGTTAGGTTTACATTAATGATGAAGTTTAGGGTTAGGGTTAGGGTTAGAGTTATGGTGAGGGTGAGAGTTAGGTTGAGTATTAGGGTTAGGGTATGTGTTATGGTTAGGGTTAGGATTAGGGTTAGGGTGATGGTAAGGGTTAGGGTGAGGATTAGTTTTAGGGTCAGGGTGAGGGTGAGGATTACGGTTAGGGTTAGGGTTTGGATTACAGTTAGGGTTAGGGTTGGGATTAGGATTTGTTTTAGGGTTAGGGTTAGGGTGAGGGTGAGGGTTAGCGTTAAGTTGAGTGTTAGGGTGGGGTTTATGTTGAGTGTTAGGTTTAGGGTTATAGTTATGTTGAGGGTTAGGGTTAAGGTTAGGGTGAGGATGAGAGTGAGGGTTAGGGTGAGGTTTAGGTTTAGGGTTAGGGTTAGGGTTGGGGTGAGGGTGAGGTTTATGGTTAGGGTGAGGCTGAGGTTGAGGGTTAGGGTTAGGGGGAATGTTAGGGGGAGGGTTTGGGTTAGATTTATGGATAGGGTTAGCGTTATGTGTATGGTTAAGTTTAGGGTGAAGGTTAGGGTTAGGTTTAGGGTAAGTGTTAGTTGAGGGTTAGGGTTAGGGTTAGGGTGAGGGTGAGGGTGAGGGATGGGTCGAGGGTTAGGGTGAGGGTTAGGGTGAGTTTGAGGTTTAGGGTTAGGGTGAGGGTTAGAGTGAGGGTTAAGTTTAGGGCTAGGGTTAGGGTGAGGGTTAGGGTTAGTGTGAGGGTTAGGGTGATGGTTAGGTTTAGGGACAGGGTTTGCTGAGGGTGAGGGTTAGTGTTAGTTGAGGGTTAGGGTTAGGGCTAGGGATAGGGGTAGGTTATGGTTACAGTTAGAGTTAGGGTTCGGATTAGGGTTAGGGTTAAGTTTAGGGTGAGGGTGAGTGTTAGGTTGAGGATTAGCATTAGTTTTAGGTTTAGGTTTATGATGAAGTTTAGGGTTAGGGTTAGGGTTAAAGTTATGGTGAGGGTGAGGGTTAGGTTGAGTATTAGGGTTAGGGTATGTGTTATGGTTAGGGTTAGGATTAGGGTTAGGGTGATGGTAAGGGTTAGGGTGAGGATTAGTTTTAGGGTCAGGGTGAGGGTGAGGATTACGGTTAGGGTTAGGGTTAGGATTACAGTTAGGGTTAGGGTTGGGGTTAGGATTTATTTTAGGGTTAGGTTTAGGGTTAGGGTTAGGGTGAGGGTGAGGGTTAGCATTAAGGTGAGTGTTAGGGTGGGGGTTATGTTGAGTGTTACGTTTAGGGTTATAGTTATGTTGAGGGTTAGGGTTAAGGTTAAGATGAGGATGAGAGTGAGCGTTAGGTTGAGGGTTAGGTTTAGTCTGTGTGTTAGGATTAGGGTTAGGGATAGGGTTAGGCTGAGGACGATGGTGAGTTTTCAGGTGATGGTGAGGGTTAGGTTTAGGGCTAGGGTTAGGGTGAGGGTGAGAGTTAGGTTTAGGTTTAGTGTTAGGGTAAGGGTTAGGGTTAGGTTTAGGGTGTGGTGTAGGGTTAGGTTTAGGGTTAGATTGAGGGTGAGGGTTAGGGTTAAGGCGATTGTTTGGGTGGGGGTTACATTGAAGGTTAGGGTTAGAGTTAGGGTGAGTGGGTTAGGGTTAGGGTGAGGGTGAGTGCGAGGGTTAGGATTAGGGTGAGTGTTACATTTAGGCTGAGTTTTAGGGATAAGGTTAGAATTTGGGTTAGGATCAGGGTGAGGGTGAGGGTAAGAATTAGTGTGAGGGTGAGGGTTAGGGTTAGGGTTACCTTGAGGGTTAGGGTTAGGGTTAGATTTAGGGTGAGTTGGGGTTAGGGTTAGGGTGAGGGTGAGAGTGAGGGTTAGGGTGAGGGTTGGTTTAGGCTGAGTGTTAGGTTAGGGTTAGGTTTAGGTTCAGGATTAGAGTGAGGGTTAGGGTGAGGGTTACGGTCAGTTTTAGCGTTACGGATAAGGTTAGGGTTAGGGTGAGGTTTAGGGTCGAGGTTAGGGTTAGGGCTATGGTTATGGTTAGGGTTATGGTTTGGGTTAAGGTTAGGTTTAGGTTCAGGATTAGGGTTAGGGTGAGGTTTAGGGTTAGGGTAACGGTTAGTGTATGGGTTAAGGTTAGATTAGGATTCGTGTTAGGGTTAGGGTGAGGGTGAGGTTTAGGGTGAGGGTGCTCGTTAGTGTTTGAGTTAGGGCTAGGGTTATGGTTGAGGTGAGGGTTAAGGTGAGAGTTAGGGTTCAGGTTAGGATTAGGGAAAGGGTGAGGGTTAGTGTTGGCGTTAGTGTTAGGGTTATGTATAGGGATAGGGCTAGGGCTAGGTTTATGTTTTGCATTAGGGTTAGGTTTAGGGTTTGGGATTGGGTGAGGTTTAGGGTTAGGGTTAGGGTAAGGGTGAGGATGAGGGTTAGCGTTAGGTTGAGGTTTAGCATGAGGGTTACGTTGAGGGTTAGTGTTAGGGTTAGAGTTAGGGTGAGTGGTAGGATTATGTTGAGAGTGAGAGTGAGGGTTAGGGTGAGCAGGAAGTTTAGGCTGAGTGTTAGGGTTAGGATTAGGATGAGGGTTAGGATTAGGGTGAGGGTTAGGGTTAGGGTGAGGGTTAAGGTTAGGGATAGGATTAGGGTGAGGGTTAGGGTTAGGGTGAGGGTTAGGGTGATGGTAGGTTTAGCAAGAGGGTTATGCTGAGGGTGAGGGTAATGTTCGGTGAGGGTTAGGGCTAGGAGTAGGGTTATGGTTACGGTTTGGGTTCGGATTCGGGTTAGGGTTAGGGTTATGTTTAAGGTGAGGGTGAGCGTTAGTTTGAGGATTAGTCTTAGGGTTAGGTTTAGGTTTAGGTTGTGGTTTAGCATTAGGGTTATGGTTATGGTTAGTGTTAGGTTTAGCTTGAGGGTTAGGGTTAGTATTAGGTTTAGGGTTTGTGTTAGGTTTAGGTTTAGGATTAGGGTTAGGGTGATGGTAAGGATTAGGTTTAGGTTTAGTTTTAGGGTCAGTGTGAGGGTGAGGGTTAGGGTTAGATTTAGGGTTAGAGTTACGGTTAGATTAGGGTTAGGGTTAGGGTTTGGTGTAGGATTAGATTTAGGGTGGGTTAGGGTGAGGGTGAGGGTTAGGGTTTATGTGAGGCTTAGGGTGAGTTTTACATTGAGGGTTAGGATTAGGGTTAGAGTTAGGGTGAGGGTTAGTGTTAGGGTTAGTGTGCGGATGAGAGTGAGGATTAGAGTGAGGGTTAGGTTTAGGGTTAGGGTCAATGTCAAGTTGAGGGTGATGGTGAGTGTTAGGGTGAGGGTTAGGGTTAGGGTTACAGTTAGGGTTAGGGTTTGGTTGTGGTTTATGGTTAGGTTTTGGTTTTGGTTTTGTGTGAGGGTGAGGGTTAGGGTTATGGTGAGCGTTAGGGTGAAGGTTACATTGAGGGTTAGGTTTAGGGTTTGCGTTAGGGTGAGTGTTAGGGTTAGGGTTAAGGTGAGGGTGAGAGTGAGGGTTAGGTTTGGGCTGAGTGTTAGGTTAGGGTTAGGGTTAGCGTTAGGGTTAGGGTCAGGTTGAGGGTGAGGATGAGCATTAGGGTGCGGTGAGGCTTAGGGTTTGGGTTAGGGTTATGATTACAGTAAGGGTGAGGGTGAGGGTTAGGTTTAGGGTGTGGGTCAGGGTGATGGTTAGGTTTAAGGTTACTTTTAGGGTCAGGGTTATGATGAGAGTTATGTTTAGGGTTATCGTTAGGGTTAGTGTTAGGGTTTGGATGAGTGTTAGGGTTAGGGTTAAGGTTATGGTAATGGTTAGGGTAGTGTTAAGGTGAGGGTAAGGGTGATGGTTAGGGTCAGGATTAAGGTTAGGGTTAGTGTTACGTTTAGGCTTAGGATTAGAGTTATGGTGAGCGTGAGGATTAGGGTGAGGTTTGGTTTTATGGTTAGGGTTAGGATGAGGGTTAGCTTTAGGGTTAGGGTTAGGCTGAGGATGAGGGTGAGGGTTAGGGTGATAGGGTAAAAGTGAGGATTAGGGTTAGGGTGAGGGTTAGGGTGAGGTTATGTTTATGATTAGTGCTAGGGTGAGGGATAGGGTTAGTGTGAGTTTTAGGTTGATGGTTAGGGTTCAGGTGAGGTTTAGGGTGAGGGTTAGGGTTAGGGTTAGGATTAGGGTGACTGTGAGGTTTAGTGTTATTTGAGGGTTAGGGTTAGGGCTAGGGTTAGCGTTAGGGTTCTGGTGAGGGTGAAGGTGAGGGTAGGGTTAGTTTTAGGGTTAGCGTTATAGCTAGGGTGAGGGTAACGGTGAGGGTTAGGGTGAGTGTTAGGGTGAGGATTAAGGTGAGAGTTAGGGTTAGGGTTAGAGTTAGAGTGAGGGTTAGGGTGAGCGTATGAGATAGGTTAAGGGTGAGGGTTAAGGTTTGGGTTAGGGTTAGGGTTACGGTAAGGGTGAGGGTTACGGTTAGGTTTAGGATGAGGGTGTTAGGGTTAGGGTGAGAGATAGGGTGAGGTTTAGGGTTAAAGTTAGGGTTAGGTTTACGTTTTGGGTTAGGGTTAGGATTAGATTTATTGTTAGGTTTAGGGTGAGTGTTATTTGTAGGATGACGGTAAGGGTAAGGGTGAGGGTTTGGCTTAGGTTTAGGGTGAGGTTTAGGGGTAGGGTTTGAGTTAGGGTTATGATTAGGATTAGAGTGATTCTCAGTGTTAGCGTGACGGTTTGGGTTAGGGTTAGGGTGAGGGTTAGGTTTAGGTTTAGGGTGAGGATTAGGGTGAGGGTTAGGGTTAGGGTTAAGGTGAGGTTTAAGGTTAGGTTGAGAGTTAAGGTTAGGGTTAGGGTGAGGGTGAGGGTTAGGTTTAGGGTTAGGGTTATGTTTCAGGCTAGGTTTACGGTTTGGGTTAGTGTTAGTGTTAGGGTTAGGGTTAGAGGTGGGGGAGGGTGATGGTGAGAGTTAGGGTGTGGGTGAGGGTTAGGGTTAGGGTGAGGTTTAGTTTGAGAGTTAATGTTAGGGTCATGGTTAGTGTTAGGATTCGGGATAGGGACACTTAGGGTTAGGGTTAGGGTTAAGGTTAGTGTTAGCATTAGGTTTAGTGTTAAGTTTAGGTTTATGGTTAAGGTAAGGGCTTGGACTAGGTTAGGGTTAGGGTTATGTATAGGGTTAGGGCCAAGTTTAGGTTTAGGGTTTGGATTAGGTTGGGGGTTAGGGTTAGAATTATGGTGAGGGTGAGGGTTAGGTTTAGGGTTAGGGTAAGGTTTAGGTTTAGGGTGATGGTGAAGGTGAGGTTTAGGTTTAGGCTTTGCGTTAGAGTTAGAGTTAGGGTGAGAGTTACGGTGAGGTTTAGCGTTAGGGTTAGTTTTAGGGTTAGGGTTAGGTTTAGGTTTTGGGTTAGTGATAGGGTTAGGTTTAGGGTTAGGATTTTGGTTAAGTTTAGGGTTAGGGTTAGGCTTAGGCTCAGCGTTAGGATTAGTTTGATGGGAGGGTGAGGATTAGGGTTAGGGTGAGGGTTAGGTGAGGGTTAGGGTTGGGGTAATGGTGAGGGTGAGGGTTAGGTTGAGGGTTAGGTTTAGGGTGAGGGTGAGGGTGAGGGTGAGAATTAGGGTTAGGGGGGTTAGCGTTAGGGTTTGGGATAGTGTTAGTGTTAGTGTTAGTGTTAGGGTGAGGGTGATGGTTAGGGTTCTGATAAGGGTTCGGTGAGGGTTAATGTTTGAGTTAGGGTTAGGTTGAGGGCTAGGGTGAGGGTTAGGATTAGGTCACGGTTAGGGTTAGGGATAGGTTTAGGTACACTTAGGGTTACGGTTAGGGTTAAGGTTAGGGTTAGCGTTAAGTTTAGGGTTAGGTTTAGGTGTATGGTTAGGGTTAGGGCTAGGAATAGGGTTAAGGTTAGAGTTAGGAATAGGGTTAGGGTTAGGATTGGGGTGAGGGTGAGAGTTAGGTTTAGAGTTAGGGTAGGGTCTAGGTTTAGGGTGAGGGTGAGGGTTTGGGTTACTTTTAGGGTTAGTGTTAGAGTGAGGTTTCTAGTGATATTTAGGGTTAGGGTTAGTTTTATGGTTATGATTAGTGGTAAGGTGAGGGCTAGGGTGAGGGTTAGGTTTAGGGTGAGGTTTAGGGTTAGGGTTAGGGTTAGGATTAGGTTTGGGGTTTGGGTTAGGATTAGGGTTAGGGTTAGGATCAGGGTTAGGGTTTGGGTTAGGGTTAGGTATAGGGGTAGGGTTAGGGTTAGGGTTAGGGTTGGGTTAGGGTTTGGTTTGAGTTAGAATTTTGGTTAGCGTGAGGGTTTGGGTGAGCGTTAGATTGAGTGTTAAGGTTAGGGTTAAGTTTAGTGGTTGCATGAGTTTTAGGTTGAGGGTTAGCGTTACGGTTATTGTTAGGGTTAGGGTTAAAGTTTTGGATAGGGTTAGGTTTAGGGTTAGTGACGGTGAGGATTAGGGGTGGGGTAAGGGTTAGTATTAGGTTTAGGGTGAGGGTGAGTCTGAGGATTAATTTTAGGGTTAGGGTGAGGTTTAGGTTCAGGTTGATGTCTAGGGTTAGGGTGAGGGTTATGGTGAGGGTTATGTTTAGCATTATGGTTAGGGTTTGGGTGATGTTAGGGTTAGGTTTAGATCTACAGTGCGGGTTAGGGTTATATTTGGGTTTAGGGTGAAGGTTAGGTTAGGGTTACGGTTAGGGTTAGCCTTAGGGTTTGGAATAGGGATAGGATTAGGGTTAGGGTTAGTGTGAGGGTGAGGGTTAGGGTTAGGGTGAGCGTGAGGGTGAAGCTTAGGATTAGTGTTAGCATTATGGTGAGGGTTAGGGTTCGGGTTCGGGTTAGGGTTAGTGTGAAGGTGAGGGTGAGGGTTAGGGTGAGCGTGAGGGTGAAGCTTAGGATTAGTGTTAGCATTATGGTGAGGGTTAGGGTTCGGGTTAGGGTTAGGGTTAGTGTGAAGGTGAGGGTGAGGGTGAGGGTGAGGTTTAGGGTTAGTGTTATGTTTAGGTTCTTGGTTATGGTTAGTGTTAGGGTTAGGTCAGGGTGAGGGTTAGGGTTATGGTGAGAATGAGGGTGAGGGTGAGGTTGAGGGTTAAGGTGAGGGTTAGGTTTAGGGTGAGGGTTAGGGTGAAGGTTATGATTATGCTTATGGTTAGGGTTAGCGTTAGGGACCCTTAAGGTTAGGGTTAGGGTTAGGGTTAAGGTTAGGGTTAGGGTTAGGGTTAGGGATATGTATAGATTTAGGGCTATGTTTGGGTTAGGATTAGGGTTAGGGTTAGGTTTAGGGATTGGGTTATGTTTAGGGTGAAGGTTAGGGTTAGGGTTTGGTTTAGGGTTAGAGTTTGGTTTAGGATTCGGGTTAGGGTTAGAGTGAGAGTCAGGGTGAGGTTTAAATTTAGGGTTAGTGTTAGGGTTAGAGTGAGGTGTAGGGTTAGGGTTACGGTTAGCGTTAGGATTAGTTTTTGGATAAGTGTTAGGGTTAGTATTCAGGTTATGGTTAGGGTTAGAGTGAGGGTAAGGGATAGGGTTGGGTTTAGGGTTAATGTTAGGATTGGGGTTAGGGTGAGGGTTAGGGTTAGGGCAAGGACTAGGGTTAGGGTTAGTTTTAAGGTTAGGGCGAGGATTAGGTTTAGGGTGAGTGTTATGTTACAGTTAAGATTAGGGTTTGGGTTATGGTTAGGGTTAGATTTAGGGTTAGGGTAGGGTAAGGGTTAGGGTTAGGGTTAGGTTTAGTGTAAGGTTTAGGGTTGGAGTTAGGATGAGGGTTAGGGTTAGGGTTAAAGTTAGGGTGAGGGTTAAGGTGAGGGTTAGGGTGAGGGTGAGAGTGAGAGTTACGTTGAGGGTGAGGTTTAGGGTTAGAGTTAGGTTAGGGTTAGGGTGAGGTTTAGGTTCAGGGTGAGGTTTAGGGTTAGTGTGAGGGTTATGGTGAGGGTTATGTTTAGCCTTAGGGTTAGGGTTTGAGTGATGTTAAGGTTAGGGTTACCGTTAGGTTTTAGGGTTAGGGTGAGGTTTAGAGTTAGGGTTAGGGTTAGCGTTAAGGTTTTGTTTAGGTTAGGGTTAGAGTTAGGGTTAGGGTTTGGGTTAGGGTTAGGTTTAGGGTTAGGAATTGGTTTAGGATTAGGGTTAGGGCTAGGGTTAGGGTGAGGGTGAGGGTGAGGTGAGGGTTAAGTTTAGGCATATGGTTTTGAATAGGGTGAGGGTTAGGGTTGGGGTTATGGTTAGGTTTCGGGTTAGGGTTAGGGTTAGGTGAGGGTTAGGGTGAGCGTTAGGGTGAGGGTTAGGTTTACAGTTATGGTTATGTTTCGGATTAGGGTTAGGGTTAGGGTGAGGGTTAGATTGAGGGTTAGTGTGAGGGTTAGGGTTAGGTCTATAGTTACGTTTAGCGTTAGGAGTAGGGTTACGTTAAGGGTGAGGGTTAGGTTGAGCGTTAGGGTTAGGGTTATGTTGAGGGTTAGGGTGTGGTTGAGATTTAGGGTGAGGGTGAGGGTTAGGGTGAGGGTGAGGGTTAGGTTTAGGTTTAAGGTTAAGGTTAGGGCTGGGATTTGAGTTAATGTTAGTGTTAGTGTTAGGGTTAGGGTTAGGGTTACGGTGAGGTTGAGGGTCAGGGTTAGGGTGAGGATTAGTGTTATGGTTAGGGTTAGGGTTAGTGTTAGGGTTACGTTGTGGGTTAGGGTGAGCGTTAGAATTAGGTTTATGGTTAGGATTAGTGTTAGGGTTAGGGACCCTTAGCGTTAGGATTAGGTTTATGGTTAGGGATAGGGTTAGGGTTAGGGTTAGTGTAAGGGTGAAGGTAAGCTTGAGGGTGAGGTTGAGGTTAGTGTTAGGGTTAGTGTTAGGGCTTGTTTTAGGATTAGGGTTAGGGTCAGGGTTAGTGTGAGTGTGAGGGTGATGGTTAGGGTGATTGTTAAGGTTGGGGTTAGGTTCAGGGTGAGAGTGAGTGATAGGCTGATAGTGAGGGTGCGGCTTAGTGTGAGGGTGAGAGTGAGGGTGAAAGTTAGTGTGAAGGTTAGGGTTTGGATTAGGGACAGTGTTGGGATTAGGTTTAGGAAAAGTGTTAGGGTTAAGGTTAGGGTTAGGGGTAGGGTGAGGGTTAGGGTGAGGGTTTGTGCTTGGGCTAGGGTAAGAATGAGGGTGAGGGTTAGTGTTAGTGTGCCAGTTTGGGTTAGGATTAGGGTTAGGGTGAGGGTGTGGATCAGGGTGAGGGTTACGGTGAAGGTTAGCGTTCAGTTAGGTTTAGCGTTATGGTGAGGTTACAGTGAGGGTGAGGGTTAAGGTTAGAGTTAGGGTTAGTGTTAGGGTTAGGGTGAGGGTGAGGTTGAGGGTTCGGGTTAGTATGAGGGTGAGGATTAGGCTTATATAGAGGTTAAGGTTAGAATTAGAGTGAGTATTAGGGTGAGGTTTAGGGTCAGGGTTAGGTTTAGGGTAAGGGATAGGGTTAGGGTGAGGGTTTGGTTGAGGGTTAGGTTTAGGATGAGGGTGAGGGTTAGGGTTAGGGTTATGTAGGGGTTAGGGTAGGTTTAGAGTGAGGGTTAGGGTGTGGTTTAGGGTGAGGGTTAAGTTAGGGTGAGGATTAGCGTTAGGGTGAGGGTGAGGGTTAGGGTGAGGGTTATGGTTAGGGTTAGGGTTGGGGTTAGGGTTAGGCTTAGGCTTAGGGGTAGTATGAGTTTAGGGTGACGGTTAGGGTTACGGTTATGGTTATGGTTAGGATTGTGGTGAGGGTTACGGTGAGGCTTAATGTTAGGTTTAGGGTTAGAGTTAGGTTTTTTTGTTAGGGTGAGGGCTAGGGTGAGGGTGAGGGTTAGGGTTATGATTATGGTTAGTGTTATGGTGAGTATAAGGCTGAGGGTTAGGGTTAACTTTAGTGTTAGGGATAGGGTGAGGGTGAGGGTTAGGGTTACAGTTAGGGTTAGGGTTCGGTTAGGGTTAAGGTTATGGTTAGCGTGATGGTTATGGTATGGTGGAGGGTTAGGTTTAGGTTTAGGGTTATGGTTAGAGTGAGGTTGAGGTTGAGGGTGAGGGTTAGGGTGAAGGTTAGGGTAAAGGTTAAGGTTAGAGTGAGGGTTAGGGTTAGGGTTAGGGTGAGGGTCATTGTTTGGGTAGGGTTAGGTTTAGGGTTATGGTGAGGGTTAGGGTCAGGGTGAGGGGTGGGGTTAGGGTGAGGGTTAGGGTGAGGGTTACCTTTGGGTTAGGGTTAGGGTTAGGGTGAGGCTTAGGGTTAGTTTGAGGGTTAGGGTGATATTAATGGTTAGGATGAAGATTACGATTAGGGTGAGGGTTAGGGTTACGATGAGGTTTAGGGTTAGGTTTAGGGAGAGGTTTATGGTTAGGATTAGAGTTAGCATTAATGTTTGGTTTTGGGTTAGGGTTAGGGTTAGGTTCAGGATTAGGTTTAGGGTTAGTTTTGGGTTAGGGTTATTGGTAGGGATAGGGTTAGGGTTAGGAATTGGTTTAGGTATAAGGTTGGGGTTAGGGTGAGGGTGAGGGTAAGGTTTAAGTTTAGGGTAAGGGTTAGGTTTAGGGTGAGTTTTAGGTTTAGGGTTAGGCTTAGGGTTCGGGTTCAGGTTCGGGTTCGGGTTTGGGTAAGGGTTAGGGTTTGGTTTAGGGATAGGGTGAAGGTGAGGGTGAGATTGAGGGTGAGCGTGAGCTTAAGTTTAGGGTTTGGGTTAGGTTGAGGCTGAGGGTTAAGGTGAGTGTGAGGGAGAGGATGAGGGTGAGGGTAGGATTAGGGTTAGAGTGAGGTTTACGGTGTTAGGGTTAGTGGGTTTAGGCTTAGGGTTAGGGTGAGGGTGAGGTTTAGGGATCGGGTGAATCTTCTGTTGAAGGTTAGGGTTAGGGTTAGGGTGAGGGGTAGGTGAGGGTTAGGATTAGGTCATGGTTATGGTTATGGTTAGGGTTAGGGACACAGCGTTAGGTTAGGGTTAGGGTTAAGGTTAGGGTTAGCGTTAAGTTTAGGTTAGGTTTAGTTTTCTGGTTAGAGTTAGTTGTAGGATTAGGGTTAAGGTTTGGGTTAGGATTAGGGTTAGGGGTAGGGGTAGGATTAGGGTGAGGGTGAGGTTTAGGTTTATGGTTAGGGTAAGGATTAGGTTTAGGGTGAGGGTGAGGGCTGGCTTATGGTTATTTTAAGAGTTGGGGTGAGGGTGTCGGTGAAAGTTAAGTTTAGGGTTAGTTTTAGGATTAGGGTTAGGGGTAGGGTGAGGGTTAGGGTGAGGGTTATATTTAGGGTGAGGATTAGGTTTAGGGTTAGGGTTAGGCTTAGGCTTAGGCTTAGGGTGAGGGTGAGGGTAAAGTTTAGGGTTAGGGTTAGGTTGAGGGTTAGGGTTAAGGTTAGGGCTAGGGGTTTGGTTAGGGTGAGGGTGAGGGTTAGGGTGAGTGTTAGGGTTAGGGTTTGGGTTAGGGTGAGGATTAGGGGGAGGGGGAGAGTGAGTGTTAGTGTTAGGGTGAGGGTTAGGGTGAGGGTTAGGGTGAGGGTTAGCTTTAGGTTAGGGTTGGTATTCGGGTGAGGTTTAGAGTTAGCGTGAGGGTTAGGGGGATGGTGAATGTTAGGGTGAAGTTTAGCGTGAGGGTTAGGGTTAGGGTTCGGTTTAGGGTTATGGTGAGGGTTAGTGTTAGGGTGACGGTTAGGGCTGGGTTAGGGTTAGGGTTTGGGTAAGGGATAGGGTTAAGGTTAGGGTGAGGGTGAGGGTGAGCGTTAGAGTGAGTGTTAAGGTTAGGTTAGGTTTAGTGGGAGGATGACGTTAGGGTTAGGGTTAGGGTTATGGTTATGGTTAGGGTGAGGGTGAGGGTTAGGGTTAGGCTGAGGGTTAGAGTTAGGTTTAGTGTTAGTGTTAGCGTTAGGGTTAGGATTAGCTTTAGGATGAGGGGGAAGGGGAGGGGGAGGGGGAGGATTAGTTTTACGGTTAGGGTAGGGTTATGGTGACTGTTAAGGTTAGGTTTAGGGTTAGGGTGAGTGTTCGGTTTAGTATGAGGGTGAGGGTGAAGGTGAGGTTTAGGGTTTGTGTTTGGGTTACGGTTAGGTTTAATGTCAGTGTGAGGGTGAGGGTTAGGGTGAGAATGGGGGTGAGGGTGAGGGTGAGTGTTAGGGTGAGGGTCATGTTTATGTTGAGGGTTAGGGAGAAGGTTAGGGTTTAGGATTGGTTTAGGTTAGGGTTAGGGACTCTTAGAGTTAGGGTTAGGGTTAAGGTTAGAGTTGGGTTTAGAGTTATGTTTAGGTTTAGGGTTATGTATAGCTTTAGGGCTAGGGCTAGGTTTGGGTTACGGTTCGGGTTTGGTTAAGTATTAGTGTTAGGGTTTGGTTTAGGGTTAGAGTTTGGGTTAGGGATCGGGTTAGGGTTAATGTGAGAGAGAGGGTGAGGTTTAAATTTAGGGTTAGGGTTAGGGTTAGGGTGAGGGTGAGGGTTATGGATAGGGTTACGGTTAGGGTTAGGGTTAGGGTTAGGGTTAGGGTGAAGGTTAGGGTTAGGGTACGGGTGAGGCTGAGGCTGAGGCTTAAATTTAGGGTTAGGTTTAGGGTTAGGGTGAGCGTTAGGGTTAGGTTTATGGTTAACATTAGTGTTAAGATTAGGATGAGTGTTAGGGTTAGGGTTAGGATTAGGGTTATGGTGAGGGTTATGTTTAGGGTTTGGGTTAGGGTTGGAGGGAGGGTTAGGGTTAGGGACCCTTAGGGTAAGGATTAGGGTTAGGGATATGGTTAGGGTTAGAGTTAGGTTTAGAGTTAGGGTTAGGTTTATGGTTAGGGTTAGGGATAGGACTAGGATTATGGTTAGGGGTAGGATAAGGTTTAGTTTTAGGGCTATGTATAGGTTTAGGGCTATGGCTAGGTTTAGGGTTTCGGTTAGGGTTAGGGTTAGAAATAGGTATAGGGTTATGTTGAGGGTTAGGATCAGGGTGAGGGTTATGGTTATGGTTAGGGTTTGGGTTTGGTTAAGTTAGGGTTAGGATTAGGTTTAGTGTTAGGGTGTGAGTTAGGGTTAGGTTTTGGGTAAGGGTAAGGGTTAGGGCTTGGTTAGGATTAGGGTTAGGGTTAGAGTTATTATGAGGGTGAGGGTTAGTGTAAGGGTGAGGGTGAGAGTGAGGGTCAGGGTTAGGTGAGGTTTAGGATAAGTGTTAGGTTTAGGGTTAGGGTTAGCGTTAGGGTGAGGTTAGGGTTAGGGTTAGGGTGAGGGTCAGAGTGAGAGTTAGAGTTAGGGTTAGGGTTAGGGTAGGGTGAGGGATAGGGTGATGGTTAGGGTTGGGGCGAGGGTTAGGGTGATTGTTAGGATGACAGTTAGGGTTAGGTTGAGGGTGAAGGTTCGTGTTAGTGTTAGTGTTAGGGTTAGGGTTAGGGTTAAGATTAGGGTGAAGGTGATCGGTAACTTGAGGGTTAGTGTTGGGGTGAGGTTTAGAGTTAGGATGAGGTTCTGGGTTAGGGTTGCGTTTAGGGTTAGTGTTAGGGTTAGAGTTTTGGTGAGGGTTAAGTTGAGGGTGATGGTTAGTCTTAGTGTTTGTGTTAGGGTTAGGGTTAGGATTAGGGTTAGGGTTAGGATTAGTTTTAGGGTTAGGGTTAGGGTTAGGGTTGCGGTTAGGGTGAGGGTTAGTGTGGGGTTTAGGGTCAAGTTTGGGGTTTGGGTTAGGTTTAGTGTTAGGTTTAGGGAGAGGGTGAGGGTTAGGGTGAGGGTGAGAGCAAGGGTAAGGTTGAGGGTGAGGCTGAGGGTTAGGGTCAGGGTTAGGGTGAGGGTGAGGGTTAGGTTTTGAGTGAGGGTTAGGGTGAGAGTTTGGGCGAGGGTGAGTGTTAGGGTGAGGGTTAGGGAAAGGGTTTTGTTGAGGGTGAGAGTGTGGGATAGGATGAGGGTGAGGTTGATCATCAGGGTTAGGGTTAGAGTGAGGGTAGGAGGGAAGGTTACGGTGACGGTGAGGGTGAAGGTTAGGGTTAGGGGTAGAGTTGGCCTGAGGGCCAGAGTTAGGGTTATGTTTGGGGTTAGGGTGAGTGTGAGGGTTAGCTTTAGGTTGAGGGTGAGGGTTAAGTTTAGAGTTTGGCTTAGGTAAGGTTTAGGGTGAGGTTTAGGGTTACGGTTAGGGTTAGGGTTATGGTTAGGGTTAGGGATTGGGTTCGGTGTAGGGTGAGGGTTGGGGTTAGGGTGAGGTTTAGAATTAGGGTTAGGATTAGGGTTAGGGTTAGGGTTAGTTTTAGCTTTTGGGTTAGGGTTAGTGTTTGGGTTAGGTTTAGGGTTAGGGTTAGGGATTGTTTTAGGGTTAGGTTTAGGTTTAGAGTTATGGTTAGGGTGTGGGTGAGAGTAAGTTTTAAGGTTAGGGTTAGGGTTAGGGTTAGGGTTTGGGTGAGGGTTATGGTTAGGGTTAAGTTTAGGTTTAGGGTTAGGGTTAGGGTGAGGGTTTGGGTTAGGTCTATGATTAGGGTTAGGGTTAGGAGTAGGGTTAGAGTGAGTGTGAGGGTTAGGGTGAGTGTTAGGGGTAGTTTTAGGGTTTGGTTTATGGTTAGGGTGATTGTGAGAGTTAGGGTGAAGGTTAAGGTTAGGGTTAGGTTAGGTTGAGGGTGACGGTTAGAGTGAGGGTTAGAGTTAGGTTTAGGTTGACTGTTACCGTGAGGGTGAGGGTTAGGGTTAGGTTTAGGGTTAGGTTGAGGGTGAGGCTGAGGGTTAGGGTTAGGTTTATGTTTAGTGTTAGGTTTAGGGTTTGGGTTAGTGTAAGTATTGGCTTAGGGTTTGAATGAGGATGAGGGTTAGGGTTAGGGTCAGGATGAGGGTGAGGGTTAAGTTGAGGGTTAGGATTAGGATTAGGGTTAGGGTTACGGTTAGGGTTAGAGTTTGTTGTAGGGTTAGGTTTAGGGTTTGGGTTAGATTGAGTGTGGGGGTTAAGGTTAGGGTGATGGTTAGCGTGGTGGTTACATTGAGGATTAGGTTTAGGGTTAGTGTTAGGGTGAGGGTTAGTCTTAGGGTTAGGGTGAGGGTGAGAGTGAGGGTTAGTGTGAGGGTTATGTTTAGGCTAAGTGTTAGGATTAGGGTTTGGGTTAGGTTTAGGATTTTGGTAAATGTGAAGGTGAGAGTTAGGTTTTGGGTTTGGTTTCGATTTAGGTTTAGGGTGTGTTTTAGGTTTAGGGTGAGGATTAGTGTAAGGGTTAGGGTTAGAGTTAGCATTAGGGTTAGGGTTAGGGTTAGGATGAGGATTAGAATTAGGATTAGAGTTAGGGTTAGGGTTAGGGTTAGTGTTAGGGTGAGAGATAGGGTGAGGGTTAGGGTTTGGTTTATGGTTTGGTCATGGTTAAGGTGAGGGTTAGGGTGAGAGTTAGGTTTAGGGTTAGGATTAGGGAGATGGTGAGGGTTAGGATGAGGTTAGGTTTAGGGTTAGGTTTGTGTATAGGGTTAGGGTTTGGGCTAGGTTTAGGGTGAGGGTCAGTGTGAGGTTTAGGTTTAGGGTGAGGGTAAGCGTGAGGGTTATCGTAGGGGTTAGGGTTAGAGTTAGGGTGAGGGTTAGAGTGAGGGTGAGAGTGAGGGTTAGGGTGAGTGGGAGGTTTAGGATGAGTTTTAGAGTTAGGGTTAGGGTTAGGGGGAGGGTGAGAGTTAGGGGGAGTGTGAGGGTTAGATTTAGAGTTAGGTTTAGTGTTAGGTTTAGGGTGAGGGTCAGGGTGAGGGTTAGGGTTAAGTATAGGGTTAGGGTGAAGTTTACAGTGAGGGTTAGGGGTAGTGTTAGTTTTAGGGTTAGTTCTATGATAAGGGTTAGGGTGAGGGTTATGGTGAGGTTTACGGTTATTTTCGTATGAGGGTGAGGATGAGGGTTTGTGTTAGTGTTAGAGTGAGGGTTTGGGTCCGGGGAGATATAGAGTGAGTTTTGGGTTAGTGTTAGTGTTAGGGTTTGTGTTAGGGTTAGATTTACGGTTAGAGTTAGGTTTAGGGTGAGGGTTAAGGGTAGGGTTTGTGCTAGGGTTAGAATTAGGTTTAGTGTGAGGCTGAGGGTTAGGGTGAGGTTTAAGGTTAGCGTGAGGTTTAGTGTTAGGTTTAGGGTTAGGGTGAGGGTGAGGGTAAGAGTGAGGGTTAGGGTTAGTGTTATGGTTATGGATAGGGTTAGGGTTAGTGTAGGTGTTTGGGTTAGGTTTAAGGTTGGGGTGAGGGTGAAGGTTAGGTTTAGGGTGAGGGTAAGGGTGAGTGTGAGGGTTAGGTTTAGGGTGAGGTTGAGTGTGAGGGTTAGGTTAAGGGAGATGGTTACTGTGAGGGTTAGGTTTAGGATGAGCTTGAGGGTGAGGGTTAGGGTTAGCGTTAGGTTTAGAGTTAAGTTTAGGTTTAGTGTTAAGTTTAGTTTTATGGTTAGGGTTAGGGCTAGGACTAGGGCTAGGGCTAGGTTTAGGGTTGGGATTAGGGTTAGGATTAGGGTTAGGGTTAGGGTGAGGGTGAGGGTGAGGGTTAGTGTTAGGATTAGGGTTAGGATTAGATTTAGGATGAGGATTAGGGTTAGGGTTAGGGTTAGGGTTAGATTTAGGGTGAGGGTTACGGTGAGCGTTAGGGTTAGGGTTAGTTTTAGAGTTAGTTTTAGGGTTAGGGTTTGGGTTAAGTTTAGGGTTAGGCTGATGGTTAGGGATAGGGTGAGATGAGCATGAGGGTTAGGGTTAGGGTTAGGGTGACGGTTAGAGTTAGCATGAGGTTCAGGTTTAGGGTGAGGGTAAAGTTTAGGGCTAGGCTTATGGTGACGGTTAGGGGTAGGGTGAGGGTAAGGGTGATGGTCAGGGTTATTGTAGGGTTAAGGTAAGGGTGTGGGTTAGTGTTAGGTGAGGTTTAGGGTTAGGGCTACCGGTAGGGTTAAGGTTATGCTTAGGGTTAGGGTTTGGTTTAGGGTTAGGGTTAGGTTTAGGGCGAGGGTGAGCGTTAGGTTGAGGGTTAGCGTTAGGATTAGGTTTAGGGTTAGGATGAGGGCTAGGGTTAGGGTTACAGTTAGGGTTTGGGTTAGGGTTAGGGTGAGGATTAGGCTGAGGGTGAGGGTTACGGTGAGGATTAGTTTTAGGGTTAGGGTTAGGGTTAGGGTTTGGGTTAGTGTTAGGGTTAGGGTTTGGTGTAGGGTTAGGTTTAGGGTTAGGGTTAGGGTGAGGGTGAGGGTTAGGTTTAGGGTGACGGTTAGGGTTTAGGTTACGTTTAAGATTAGGGTTAGGGTTAGAGTTAGGGTGAAGTTGAGGTTTAGGGTAACGGTCAGGATGAGAGTGAGTGTTAGCATGAGCGTTAGGTTTAGGCTTAGTGTTAGGTTAGTGTTAGGGTTAAATTTAGGGTTAGCATTAGGTTTAGGGTTAAGTTTAGGTTTATGGTTAGGGTTAGGGCTAGGAGTAGGTGTAGAGTTAGGGTAAGGATTAGGGTTAGTGTTAGAGTTATGTATAGGGTTAGGGCTAGGGCTAGGTTTAGAGTTAGGGTTAGGATTAAGGTTAGGGTGAGTTTGAGTGTTAGGTTTAGGGTTAGGTTAAGGTTTAGGTTTAGGGTGAGGGTTACGTTAGGGTTAGGGTTAGGGTTAGGATGAGGGTTAGCATGAGTGTTAAGGTTAGGGCTAGGGTTAGGGTGAGGGTTAGGGTTAGAGTTAGGTTAAGGGTGATAGTTAGTATTATGATAGGGTTAGGCATAGGGTGAGGGTGAACGTTAGGTTGAGGGTTAGCGTTAGGGTTAGGTTTAGGTTTAGGATGAGGGTTAGGGTTTCCATTAGGGTTAGGATTAGGTTTAGGGTGAGCGGTAGCGTGAGGATTAGGGTTAGGGTTAGAATTAGGGTCAGGATTACATTTAGGGTGATGGTGAGTGTTAGGGTGAGGATTAGTTTTAGGGTTATGGTGAGAGTGATGGTAAGGGTTAGGTTTAGGGTTAGGGTGAGGTTTAGGGTGAGGGTTAGGGTTAGGGTTAGGGTTAGGGTTAGGTTTAGAATGAGGGTGAGGGTCAGAGTTAGGGTTAGGTTTAGAATTAGGCTGAATTTTGCGGTGAGGGTTAGGGTTAGGGTTAGTTTGAGGGTTAGGGTTAGGGTGAGTGTTTGGGTTCAGGTTAGGTTTAGGGTTAGAGTTAGGATTTGGGTTAGGTTTAGGGTTAGGGTTAGGGTGATGGTGAGAGTTAGAATGATGGTTAGGGTTAGGTTGAGGATTAGGGTGAGGGTGAGGGTTAGTGTTAGTTGAGGGTTAAGGTTAGGGCTAGGGGTAGGGTTAGGGGTAGGGTTAAGGTTGGGTTTTGGGTTAGGGTTAGGTTTAGGGTGAGGGTGAGGTTTAAGGTGAGGATTAGTTTTAGGGTTAGGGTGAGGGTTAGGTTTAGGGTTATGGTTAGGGCGAGGGTGAGGTTTAGGGTAAGGGTTAGGGTTAGGATTAGGGTTAGGGTTTGGTGTAGGATTAGATTTAGGGTTAGGGTTAGGGTGAGGGTGAGAGTTAGGATTAAGGTGAGGGTTAGGGTGAGGGTTACGTTGAGGATTAGCGTTAGGGTTAGAGTTAGGGTGAGGGTTAGGGTTAGGGAGAGGGAGAGAGTGAGGATCATGTTGAGGGTTAGGTTTAGGCTAAGTGTTAGGATTAGGGTTAGTTTTAGGGTTAGGGTGAGGGTGAGGGTTAGGGTTTGAGTTAGGGTTAGGGTATTTGTAAGGGTGAGGTTGAGTGTTAGATTTAGGGTTAAGTTTGAGTTTAGGTTTAGGTTGAGGGTCAGGGTGATGGTTAGGTTTAAGGTTAAGGTTAGGGTGAGGGTTACGGTGAGGGTTAGGGTTAGGGTTACTTTTAGGGTTAGGGTTAGGGTTAGGGTGAGTTTTAGGGTGAGGGTTAGGATTAGGGAGAAGATTATTGTTAGTGTTAGGGTTATGGTTTGGGTTAGGATTAGGTTAAGGTTCAGTGTTAGGGTTAGGGTGAGATTTAGGATTGGGGTGAGGATTAGTGTAAGGGTTAGGGTTAGATTTAGGATTAGGGTTAGGGTTAGAGTTAGGATTAGAGTTAGGGTTAGGGTTAGAGTGAGGGTGAGTGTGAGTGTTAGAGTGAGGCTGAGGTTTAGGGTGAGTGTTAGGGTTTGGGTAAGGGTCAGGTTGAGAGTGAGTGTTAGGGTGAGAATGAGGTTTAGGAAGAGTGTTAGAGTTAGGATTAGGGTTAGGGTGAGGGTGAAGGTTTGGGTTTGGGTTAGGGTTAGGTTTATGGTAAGGGTGAGGGTGAGGGTTAAGTTTGGGGTTAGGTTAAGTTTGAGGGTCAGGGTGAGGGTTCGGTTAAGGAGAGGGATAGGGTGAAGTTTACAGTGAGCGTTATGGTTAGGGTTAGTTTTAGGGTTAGTGTTAGGGTAAGGGTTAGGGTAAGGGTTATGGTGAGGTTTAGGGTTAGGTATAGTGAGCGAGTGAGGATGAGGGTTTGTGTTAGGATTAGGGTGAGGGTTAGGTTTAGGGTGAGATATAGGGTGAGATTTAGGGTTAGGCTTAGGCTTAGGGTTACGGTTAGTGTTAGGGTAAGGGTTAGGGTGAGGGTTATGGTGAGGTTTAGGGTTAGCGTTAGTGAGAGAGTGAGGATGAGTGTTTGTGTTAGGATTAGGGTGAGGGTTAGGGTTAGGGTGAGATATAGGATGAGATTTAGGGTTAGGCTTAGGGTTAGGGTTAGGGTTAGTGTTAGGGTTTGGGTTAGGGTTAGGTTTAGGGTTAGAGTTAGGTTTAGGGTGAGGGTTAGGAGTAGGGTTTGGGTTAGGGTTAGGATTAGGGTTCGGGTGAGGCTGAGGGTTAGGGTGAGGGTTAGGGTTAGGGTTAGGGTTAGGGTGAGGTTTAAGGTCAGGATGAGGATTAGTATTAGTGTTTGGGTTAGGGTTAGGATTGGGGTGAGGTTGAGGGTTAGGTTTAGGGTGAGGCTGAGGTGTTAGGGTTTGGATGATGGTTAGCATGAGGTTATGATTAGGGTCATGGTAACATTAGGGTTAGGGTTAGGGTTAACGTTAGGGTTAGCGTTAGGTTTAGGTTTAATTTTCGGTTTATGGTTAGGTTTAGGGCTAGGAGTAGGGTAAGGGTTAGGGTTAGGATTAGGGTTAGGGTTAAGTTTATGTATAGGATTAGTGCTAGGGCTAGGTTTATGGTTGGGATTAGGTTAGGGTTAGGGTTGGTTTAGGGTAAAAGTGAGGGTGAGTTTTATGTTTAGGGTTAGGGTAAGGGTTAGGTTTTGGGTGAGGGTGAGAGTTAGGGTTAGAGTTAGGGTTAGGGTTAGGGTTAGATTTAGGGTGAGGTTACGGTGAGGGATAGGGTTAGGGTTAGTTTTATGGTTAGTGTTAGTGTTAGGGTTTGGGTTAGACTTAGGGTTAGGGTTAAGGTTGGGGTTAGGGTTAGGGTTTGGTGTATGGTTAGGCTTAGCTGTAGCGTTAGGGTGAGCGTGATGTTTAGGGTTAGGGTGAGGGTTAAGGTTAGGGCTAGGGTGAGGGTTAGGATTAGGGTGAGGGTTAGGGTGATGGTTAGGGTTAGGTTAGGTTTAGGGTGAGGGTTATGGTGAGGGTTATGGTTAGGGTTAGTTTTAGGGTTACGATTAGGGTTAGGGTGAGGTTGAGGGTGAGGGTTAGGTTTAGGGTGAGGGTTATGTTTTGGGTTAGAGTTATGATTTGGGTTAGGGTTAGGTTAAGGTTCAGTGTTAGGTTTAGAGTGAGATTTAGGGTTACGGTGAGGTTTAGCTTAAGGGTTAGTGTTAGAGTTAGGATTAGGGTTAGAGTTAGGATGATGGTTAGAGTTAGGATTAGAGTTAGGGTTAGGGTTAAGTTTAGTGTTAGGGTAAAGTTGAGGGTGAGAGTGAGGGTCAGGGTAAGGGTGAGGTTTTGTTTTAGGGTTTAGTTATGGTTAATGTGATATTTAGGGTGATAGGGTTTGGGTTAGGATTAGGGAGAGGTTGAGGGTTAGGGTGAGCGTTAGATTTAGGGTTAGGGTTAGGGTTTGTATAGGGTTATGGTTAGAGCTTCGCTTAGGGTGAGGGTGAGGGATAGGTTCAGGTTGAGTGTTAGGGTGAGAGTTATGGTAAGGGTTAGGGTTAGAGGTAGTGTGAAGGTTAGGGTTAGGGTGAGGTTTAGAGTGAGGGTTAGGGTGAGCAGGAAGTTTAGGATGAGTGTTAGAGTTATGGTTTCCGTTAGGGTGAGGATGAGAGTTAGGGTGAGGGTGAAGTTTAGGGTTTGGGTTTCTGTTAGGTTTAGGGTAAGGGTGAGGGTGAGGGTTAGCTTTAGGGTTAGTATAAGGGTTAGGTTTAGGGTAGGGGTCAGGTTGAGGGTTAGGGTTAAGGATAGGGTTAGGGTGGAGTTTACGGTGAGGGTTAGGGTTAGGGTTTGTTTTAGGTTTAGGTTTAGGTTTAGGGTTAGGGTGAGGGTGAGGATGAGGGTTTGTGTTACAGTTATAGTGAGGGTTAGGTTTAGGGTGAGACAGGGTGAGGTTTAGGGTTAGAGTTAGCTTTAGGATTAGGTTTTCGGGTAGGGATAGGGTTAGGGTTAGAGTTAGGTTTAGGGTGAGGGTTGGGTGTAGGGTTTGGGTTAGGGTTAGGATTAGGGTTAGGGTTACAGTTAGGGTCACGTTTAGGTTTCTGGTTACGCTTAGGTTTAGTGTGATGGTGAGCGTTAGGTTGAGGTTTAGACTTAGGGTTAGGTTTAGGGTTAGGATGAGGGTTATGGTTAAAGTTACGGTTAGGGTTAGTGTTAGGATTAGGGTGACGGTGAGGCTTAGGGTGAGGATTAGGGTTAGGGTGAGTGTTAGGGTTAGGGTTAGGTTAGGGTTAGGGCTTGGAGTAGGGTTAGGTTTAGGGTTAGGGTGAGGATGAGGTTAGGGTTAGGGTGAGGGTTAGTTTCGTGGTTACATTGATGATTAGGGTTAGGGTTAGAGTTAAGGTGAGGGTGAGTGTTAGATTTAGGGTCAGGGTTAGAGTGAGGTTTAGGTTGAGGTTTAGGTTTAGGCTGAGTGTTAGGGTTAGGGATAGGGTTAGGGTGAAGGGGATAGGGTGAGGGTGAACGTTAGGGTTTGGGTTAGGGTTAGGGTTATGGAAAGGTGAGTGTGAGGGTTAGGTTTAGGGTTAGGGTTAGGGTTAGTTTTAGGGTTAGGGTTAGGGTTAGGGTGAGGCTTAGTGTAAGGGTTAGGGTTAGTGTTATGATTAGGTTTATGGTTAGGATGAAGGTTAGAGTTAGGTTTAGGGTTAGGGTTAGATTTAGGGTGAGGGTGAGAGTGAGGGTTAGGGATAGGGTGAGGTTTAGAGTGAGTGTTAGGGTTAGGGTTAGGATTAGGGTTAGGCTGAGGTGAGAGGTCGGTGAGGGTGAGGGTTAGAGTTTGGGTTAAGTTTAGGGTTATGGTTAAGTTGAGGGATAGGGTGAGAGTTATTGATAGGGTTAGGATTAGGGAGAGGGTGAGGGTTAGGCTGAGGGTTATGGTTATGGTTAGGTTTAGGGTTTGGTTTGGGGTTCTGTATATGGTTAGTGTTAGGGCTAGGTTTAGGGTTTAGATTAGGGTTAGGGTTAGGTTTAGGGTGAGGGTGAGGGTTAGGGTTAGGGTTTGTGTTAGATTTAGGGTGAGGGTTACGGTGAGTGTTAGGGTTAGGGTTAGTTTTATGGTTAGGGTTAGGTTTAGGCTTAGGGTTAGGGTTCGGGTTAGGGTTAGGTTTTGGGATAGGGATAGGATTAGGGTTAGGGTTGGGTTAGGGTTAGGGTTACGGTTTGGGTTAGACTCAAGGTTAGGCTCAGTGTGAGGGTGAGGGTTAGGTTAAGGTTAGGGTTAGGGTTAGGGTTAGGTTGAGCGTTAGGTGAGGGTTAGGATTAAAGTTAAGGTGAGGTTGAAGGTTAGGATGTGGGTTAGTGTTAGCGGTAGTGTTAGGGTGAGGGTTCGGTTGAGCGTTAGGGTTAGGGTGAGCGTTAGGGTGATACTTAGGGTTAGGTTGAGGGTTAGCTTGAGGGTTAGGGTTAGGGTTAGGGTGAGGGTGAGGGTTAGAGTTTGGTGAGGGTTCGTTAGGGTAACGTTTAGGGTTAGGGTTTGGGTTTGGGTTAGGGTTACAATTAGGGTTAGGGTGAGGGTCACCGTTAAGTTGAGGGTTAGCGTTAGGGTTAGTTTTAGTGTTAGGATGAGTGTTAGGTTTAGGGTTACGGTTAGGGTTATGGTTAGGGAAGTGTTAGGGTGAGGGTGACAGTGAGGTTTAGGGTGAGGGTTAGGTTTAGGGTTAGTGTTAGTGTTAGGGTTAGGGTTAGGATTAGGGTGAGGGTGAGGGTTATGGTGAGCATTAATTTGAGGGTTAGTGTTAGGGTGAGGGTTAGGGTTAGGTTTACGGTTAGGTTAGGTTAAGGTTAGGGTTTGGGATAGGGTTATGTTTAGGGTTATGGTTAGGAGGAGGGTGAGGGGGAGGGTTAGGGTGAGGGTTAAAGTGAGATTTAGGGTTAGGGTTAGAGTTAGGGTGAGGATGAGGGTGAGGGTATGGTGGCAGTTAGGATTAGGTTGAGGTGGATGTTTAGGCTGAGTGTTAGGATTAGGGTTAGGGTTAGGTTGAGTGTGCGGGTGAGAGTTAGGGTGACGGTGAGAGTTAGGTTTTGGGTCAGGGTTACGGTTACGGTAATGGTGAGTTTGAGGGTTAGGTTTAGGGTTAGGTTTAGGTCAGGGTGATGGTTAGGGTTATGGTGAGGATTACGGTGCGTGTTAGGGTTAGAGTTATTTTTAAGGTTAGGGTTAGGGTGAAGTTAGGGTGAGGGTTAGGTTTAGGGTGAGGGTTATGGTTACGGTTAGGGCTATGGTTTTGTTCAGGGTTAGGGTTAGAGTTAGTGTTTGGGTGCCGGTAATGTTTATGGTGAGGGTGAGTGTAAGGGTAATGGTTAGAGTTAGGATTAGGATTTGGTTTAGGATGAGGGCTATAGTTAAAGTTAGAGTTCGGGTTTGGGTTAGGGTTACGGTTAGGATTAGGGTTTGGGTGAGGCTGATTTAGGGTGAGGGTGAGGGTTATGGTTTGTGTTAGGGTTAGGGTGAGGGTTAGGGTTAGGGTTAAGATTAGAGTGAGGGTTAGGTTAAGGGTGAGTGTTAGGGCTAGGGTTAGGTTTAGAGTTAGGCTGAGGGTTAGGCTGATGGTTAGAGTTAGGGTGAGGATTAGGGTGAGTGTTAGGGTTTAGTGAAGGTTAGATTCAGGGTGAGGGTTAGGTTTAGGGTGAGGGTGTGGGTTAGGTTTAGGCTGAGGGTTAGGGTGATGGTTATATTTAGGGTGTGAATTAGGGTGAGGCTGAGGTTTAGGGTTAGGGTTAGGGTGAGGGTGAGGGTTATGGTTTGGGTTATGTTTAGGGTGAGGGTGAGGGTGAGTGTTAGATGAGGGTTAAGTTTAGGGCTAGGGTTAGCATTAGGGTTAGGGTTAGGGTTGGTTTAGGGTTAGGGTTAGGGTTAGGGTGAGGGTTAGATTTAGGTTGAGAGTTAACGTTAGGGTTAGGTTTATTGTTAGGATGAGGTTTAGGGTTAGGATGAGGGTTACGGTTAGGTTTAGGTTTAGGGTTAAGGTGAGGGCGAGGGTTTGCGTGAGGGTTAGGGTTTGGGTTAGTATTAGGGTAAGGGTTAAGATTAGGGTTAGGGTGAGGATGAGGGTTAGGGTGAGGATTAGTTTTAGGATTAGGTTTAGGGTGAGGGTTAGGGTTAGCGTTAGGGTTAGGGTTAGGATTAGGGTTAGGGTGCTGGTGACAGTTAGTGTAAGGATTAGTTTTATGGTTAATGTTAGGGTGAGGGTTAGGGTTAGGGTTAGGATTAGGGTTAGGGTGAGGGTGAGATTTAGGGTGAGGGTGCGTGTTATAGTTTGGGTTAGGTTTAGGATGAAGGTTAGGGTGAGGGTTATGGTGAGAGTTAGTGTTAGTGTTAGGATTAGGGTGAGGGTTAGGTTTAGGGCTAGAGTGAAGGTTAGATTCAGGCTGAGGGTTAGTGTTAGGCTGAGGGTTAGGATGAGGGTTAGGGTTAGGGTGAGGGTGAGGGTGATAGTTAGGGTTAGGCTGTGGGTTAGGATGATGGTTATATTTAGGTTGTGGGTTAGGGTGAGGGTTAGTGTTAGGGTTGGCGTTAAGGTGAGAGTTAGCGTTAGCATTAGCGTTAGGGTGAGGTTTAGGGTTAGCGTTAGGTTGAGGGTTAGGGTTAGGGTTATGGTTATTGTCAAGGTTTGGGTTAGGATTAGGTTTAGGGGTTAGGTTCAGGGATAGGGTTAAGTTTAGGTTTTGGGTTAGGGTTAGGGATTGGTTTAGGGTTAGGGTGAGGGTGAGGTTTAAAGTTAGAGTTAGGATTAGGATGAGGGTTACAGTGATGGTTTGGTTATTGTTACAGTTAGGGTGAGGATTATGGTTAGGTTTAGGTTTAGGGTTAGGGTGAGGGTGAGAGTGAGGGTTAGTGTGACGGTGAGGTTTAAGCTGAGTGTTAGGGTTAGGTTGAGGGTGAGATTTAGGCTGAGGGTAAGGGTTAGGGTTTCAGTTACTGTACGGGTGAGAGTTAGGGTGAGGGTGAGGTTTAGGGTTAGATTTAGGTTGAGGGTGAATGATAGGGTTAGGGTTAGGGTTAGTGTGAGGGTTAGGGTGAGGGTGACGGTTATGTTATCATTACATTTAGGGTGAGGGTGAGGTTTAGGTTTAGTATTATGTGTGGGTTAATGTTAGGGCTAGGCTTAGCATTATGGTTAGGGTTAGGGTTGGTTTAGGGTTAGGGTAAGGGTGTGCTTTAGGTTAGGGTTCGATTTAGAGTTAGACTTATGGTTATGGTTAGGGTTAGGGTTAAGGTGAGGGTGAGGTTGAGGGTTAGGGTGAGGGTTAGAGTTAGGGTTAGTGTTAGGGTTAGGATTAGTTTTATGGTAGGGAGGGTGTGGGTTAGGGTGAGGGTTAGGTTAAGGGTTAGGGTTACGATTAGGGGTAAGGTTAGGGATTGGGATAGCGTTAGGGTTACTGTTAGGGTTAGGGTGAGGTTGAGGTTTAGGGTTAGGGTGAGGGTTACGGTGAGGTTTAGGGTTACGTTTGGAGTTAAGGTGACAGTGTTAGGGTTAGGGTTAGGGTGAGGGTGAGATGAGGGTTAGTGTGAGGGTGAGGTTTAAGTTGAGTGTTAGGTTTAGGGTTAGGGTTAGGGTTCGGTTGAGGGTGAGAGATAAGATGAAATTGAGGGTTAGGGTTTGGGTTAGGGTTAGTGTTAAGGTTAGGGTGATGGTGAGGGTTAGGTTTAGGGTTAAGTTTAGGATGAGGGTCAGGATGACGGTTAAGGTTAAGGTTAGGGTGAGGGTGAGGGTTACGGTGAGGGTTAGTGTTAGGGTTAGTTTTAGGGTTACGGTTAGGTTTAGGGTTAGGGAGTGTGTTAGGGTGAGGATTAGGGTTAGGGTGAGTGTTATGGTAGGGTTATGGTTATGGTTTGTGTTAGGGTTAGGTTAGGGTTAGGGTGAGGGTTAGGTTTAGGGTGAGGGTTAGTGTAAGGATTAGGGTTAGGGTTAGATGTAGGGTTAGGGTTAGGATGAGGGTGAGAGTGAGGGTTAGGGTGAGGGTGGGGTTTTGGCTGAGTGTTAGGGTTAGGGTTAGTTTTAGGTTTTGGGTGGGGGTTAGAGTTACATTGAGGCTGAGTATTAGGGTTTGGATTAGGGTTAGGGTTAGGGTTAGGGGGAGAGTTAGGATTAGGGTTAGGATTAGAGTGAGGTTGAGGTTTAGGGTGAGGGTTAGGCTTAGGGTTATATATAGGGTTAGGGCTGGGGCTAAGTTTAGGGTTTGGATTAGGGTTAAGTTTAGGGTTAGGTTTAGGGTGAGGGTGAGGGTGAGGGTGAGGGTTAGTGTTAGGGTTATGGTTAGGCTTAGGCTTAGGGTAGGGTTAGGGTTAGGCTCAGCGTTAGGCTAAGTGTGATGGTGAGGGTGAGAGTTAGGGTTAGTTTTAGGGTTAGAGTTAGGGTTAGGGTTTGGGTTAGGGTTAGGGTTAGGATTAGGGTTAGGGTTAGGGTTTGGGTTAGGTTTAGGGTAAGGGTTAGGCTCAGCCTTAGGCTAAGTGTGATGGTAATGGTGAGGGTGAGGGTTAGTGTTAGTGTTAGGGTTATGTATAGGATTAGGGCTATGGCTAGGTTTAGGGTTTGGATTAGTGTTAGGTTTAGAGTTAGGTTTAAGGTTAAGGTGAGGGTGAGGGTGAGGTTTTGGTTTAGGGTTAAGGTAAGGATTAGGTTAAGGTTTCGGTTGGGTGGGGGTTAAGGTTAGGGTTAGGGTTAAGGTGAGGGTGAGAGTTAGGGTTAGCGTGAGGGTTAGGGTGAAGGTTAAGGTAAGGTTTAGGGTTACGGTTAATGTTAGGGTGAGGGTTAGGATGAGGGTGAGAGTATGGTGGCAGTTAGGTTTAGGGTGAGGTAGAGGTTTAGGCTGAGTGTTAAGGTTTGGGTTAGTGTTAGGGTGAGTGTGAGGGTGAGAGTTAGGGTGAGGTTGAAAATTAGGTTTTGGGTTAAGGTTACGGTAATGGTGAGTGTGAGGGTTAGGTTTAGGATTAGGTGTAGGTGAGGGTCAGGGTGAGTGTTAGGGTTAAGGTTAGGGTTAGGGTTAGGGTGAGGGTGAGGGTTATGTTTAGGGTTATGGCTATGGTTTGTTTAGGCTTAGGGTTAGGATTAGGGTTAGGTTTAAGATGAGGCCTATCGCTAGGGTTAGAGTTAGGATTTGGGTTATGGTTAGGTTTAGGATTAGGGTTAGGGTGAGGATGAGGGTTTTGGTGAGGATTAGTTCTAGGGTTAGAGTTAGGATTACGGTTAGGTTGAGGGTAGGATTTAGGGTGAGGGTGAGGGTTATGATTTGGGTTAGGATTAGGGTGAGGGTTAGGGTGAGAGTGTTAGGGTTAGGATTAGAGTGAGGGTGAGGTTTAGGGTGAGCTTTAGGGCTAGGGTTAATGTTAGGGTTAGGGTGAGAGTTAGGGTCAGGGTGAGGGTTGGGGTTAGGGTGAGGGTTAGGGTGAGTGTTAGGGTTAGGGTGAGGGTTAAGGTTTGGGTTAGGGTTAGGTTTAGGGTTAGGTTCAGGGATAGGGTTAGGTTTAGTTTTTGGGTTAGTGTTACAGATTGGTTTCGGATTAGGGGCAGAATTAGGATTAGGGTGCGGGATAGGGTGACGGTGAGGTTTAAGGTTAGGTTTAGGGTTAGGATGAGGATTACAGCGAGGGTTAGGGTTAGGGTTACAATTAGGGTGAGTTTTAGGGTTAGGTTTAGGTTTAGGGTTAGGGTGAGGGTGAGAGTGAGGTTTAGGATGAGGGTGAGTTTGAGAGTTAGGTTGAGGGTGAGGGTTAGAGTTTCAGCTAGTGTAAGGGTGAGATTTAGGGTGAGGGTGAGGGTTAGGGGTTGGGTTAGGGTTAGGTTAAGGGTGAGGGATAGGGTTAGGTTTAGGGTTAGTGTGAGCGTTAGCATGAGGGTGACGGTTATGTTTAGCGTTACGTTTAGGTTGAGGATAGTGTTAGGGATAGGGGTAGGGTTAGGGTTAGGTTTAGGGTGAGGGTTACGGTGAGGGTTAGGGTTAGGGTTAGTTTTAGGGTAAGTGCTAGGTTTGGGGTTTGGGTTAGTTTTAGGGATACCGTTATGGTTAGGGTTAGTGTTAGGTTTTGGGTTAAGCTTAGGGTTAGGGTTAGGTTGAGGGTTAGGGTTAGCGTTAAGGTGAAGGTTATGATTAGCGTTATGGTTAGGGTTTGATGTAGCATTAGGTTTAGGGTTAGGGTTAGGGTGAGGGTTAGGGTTAGGGTTAGGTTTAGGCAAGGGTTAGGATTAGGGTTCTAGTTATGGTTAGGGTGAGGGTGAGGATTAGGGTTTGTTTTAGGGTAGGGTTTCTGTAAGGGTGAAGGTGAGCATTGGGTTTAGGGTTAGTTTTGGGTTTCGGTTTAGGATGAGGGTCAGGGTGCAGGTTAGGTGTAAGATTAGGGTTAGGGTGAGGGTTATGGTGAGGGTTAGTGTTAGGGTTAGTTTTAGGGTTGGGGTTAAGGTTAGGGTGAGGTTGAGGGTGAGGATTACGGTTAGGGTGAGGGTTATGGTTAGGGTTAGGGTTATGGATTGAGTTAGGGTTAGGATAAGTTCAGTGTTAAAGTTAGGGTGAGTTTTACGGTTAGGGTGAGTATTAGTGTAAGGGCTAGGGTTAGAGTTATAATTAGGGTTAGGGTTAGGATGAGGGTTAGAGTTAGGATTAGAGTTAGGGTTAGGGTTAGGTTTAGGGTTAGGTTTGGGGTGAAGTTGAGAGTGAGGGTTAGGCTGAGGGCAAGGCTTAGGGTGAGTGTTTGGGTTAATGTTAGCGTTAGGGTGAGAGTTAGAGTGAAGGTGAGGGTGAGGGTTTGGTTTAGGGTTTGGTTATGGTTAAGGTGAGGGTTAGTGTGAGAGTTAGGATTAGGGTTAGGAGTAGGGAGAGGCTGAGTGTATGGGTGAGGGATAGGTTTAGGTTTAGGGTTAGGGTTATGTATAGGTTTATGGTTAGGGCTAGGTGTAGGGTGAGGGTTAGTTTTAGGGTGAGGTTTAGGGTGAGGTTTAAGTTAAGGGTTAGGGTTAGAGTTTGGGTGAGGTTTAGGGTTAGGGTGAAGGTGAGAGTGAGGGTTAGGGTGAGGGGGAGGTTTAGGATAAGTGTTAGGGTTAGGGTTAGGGTTAGGGTGACATGGGGAGTTAGGTTGAGGCTGAGAGTTATGGTTTGTGTTAGGGTTAGGGTTACGTTAAGGCTATGGGTGAGGGTTAGGTTTACAATTAAGTTTAGGTTTAGGTTTAGGGTGAGGGTCATGGTGAGGGTTAGGGTTAAGTATAGGTTAGGGTGAAGTTTACAGTGAGGGTTAGGGTTAGGGTTAGGGTTACTTTTAGGGTTAGGGTTAGGGCTAGCGTTAGGGTGAGGGTTATGGTGAGGTTTAGTGTTAGGGTTAGGGTGAGGGTGAGGATGAGTGTCTTTGTTAGGGTTAGGGTGAGGGCTATGATTAGGGTGAGATATAGGGTGAGGTTTAGGGTTAGGGTTAGTGTTAGAGTTAGGGTTTGGGTTAGGGTTAAGGTTAGGGTTAGAGTTAGGTTTAAGGTGAGGTTTAGGTTTAGGATGAGGGTAATGGTAAGGGTTAGGGTTAGGGTGCGGGTTAGTGGTAGGGTTTGGGTAAGGGTAAAGATTAGGGTTGGGGTGAGGCTGAGGTTTAGGGTGAGGGTTAGGGTTAGGTTTAGGGTGAGGATTACGGTGAATTTTAGGGTTAGGGTTAGGGTGATGTTTAAGGTTAGGTTGAGGGTTACGTTTAGGCTGAGTGTGAGGATTAGGGTTAGTGTTATGGTTATGGTTATGTTTAGGGTCTGGGTTAGTGTTAGTGCTTGGTTTAGGGTTGGGGTTGGGGTGAGGGTGAGTGTTAGGTTTAGGGTGAGGGTGAAGGTGAGGTGAGGGATAGAGTTAGGGTTATGGTTAGGGTTAGATTTAGGTTTAGTGTTAAGTTTATGTTTATGGTTAGGTTTAGGGCTAGGAGTAGGGTAAGGGTTATGGTTAGGATTAGGGTTAGGGTTAGGTATATGTATAGGTTTAGGGTTAGGGGTAGGTTTAGAGTTGGGATTAGGGTTAGGGTTAGGGATGGGTTAGGGTTAGTGTGAGGGTGAGGGTTAGGTTTAGAGTTACGTTGAGGCTGAGGGTGAGGGTTAGGGATAGTGTTATATGAGGGTTAAAGTTAGGGCTAGGGTTAGCATTAGGGTTAGTGTTAGGGTTGGTTTAGGGTTAGGGTTAGGATTAGAGTGAGGGTGAACTTCAGGTTATGGGTTAATGTTAGGGTTAGGTTTGTGGTTAGGGTTACGGTTAGGGTTAGGGTTAGGATTATCGTGAGGGTGAGATTTAGGTTGAGGGTTAAATTTAGGGTTAGGTTTGTGGTTAGGGTTAAGATTAGGGTTAGGGTTAGGAAGAAGGTGAGGATGAGTTTGAGGGTTAGGATGAGGGTTAGGGTTAGGGTTAGTGGTAGTGTAAGGAATAGGATTAGGATTAGGGATAGGGTGACGGTGAGGGTTAGGCTTATGATTATTTTTAGATTTAGGGTTAGGGTGAGGGTTACGGTTAGGGTTAGGGTGAGGATTAGGGTGAGGGTTAGGGGTACAATTAGGGTTTAGGTTAGGGATTGGGTTAGGGTTAGGGTAAGGGATAGGGTGAGTGTTAGGGTGAGGGTTAGGGTTAGGGTTTGGGTTACGGTTAGGTTAGGGTTAGGGTTTGGGATAGGGTTAGGTTTAGGTTTAGGGTTAGGTTGAGGGTGAGGTTTAGTGTTACGTTGAGGGTTAGGGTGACGGTTACAGTGAGGGTTAGGGTTAGAGTTAGGGTGACAGTAAGGTTTAGGGTTAGGGTGAGGGTGAGGGAGAGGGTTAGGGTTAGGCTGAGGTTAATGCTAAGTGTTAGAGTTGGGGTTAGGTTTAGTTTTAGGTTGAGGTGAGAGTTGAGGTGAGGGTGAGGTTTAGGGTTTGGGTTATGGTTAGGGTTATGGTACGGATGAGGGTGAAGGTTAGGTTTAGGGTTAGGTTTAGGGTTAGGTTTAGGGTGAGGGTCAGGGTGACGGTTAGGGTTAAGGTAGGGTTAGGGTGAGGGTTACAGTGATGTTTAGGGTTATGGTTAGTTTTAGGGTTAGGGTTAGGGTGAGGTTTAGTGTGAGGGTGAGGGTTATGGTTTGGGTTAGGGTTAGGCTTAGGGTTAAAGTTAGGTTAGGTGTAGGGTCATGGTGTGGGTTAGTGTAAGGGTTAGGGACAGAGTTATGTTTAGTGTTAGGAGTTAGGATGAGGATGAATGTGAGCGTTTGGGTGAGGCTGAGTATTAGGGTTACTGTTAGGGTTAGTGTTAGGCTTAGGGTGAGGGTGAGAATTAGGTTGATGGTGAGGGATAGGGTTTGGGTTAGCGTTAGGGTTAGGCTGAGGGTTAGGGTGAAGTTTACGGTTAGGGTTAGGGTTTGGGTTAGGGTGAGGGTTAGGTTCAGCGTGTGGTTTCGGGTTTCGGTGAGGTTTAGGTTGAGGCGTATGTTTAGGGGTACTGTTAGGGTTAAGGTTAGGGTGAGGTTTAGGGTTACGTTGAGGTTAAAGGTGAGGTTTAGGCTTAGGGTTAGGGTGATGGTAAGGTGTAGGGTTAGGGTGAGAGTTAGGTGTAGGGTTAGGGTGAGGTTTAGGGTTAGGGTTAGGTTTAGCGTTAAGGTTTGGATTATGGTTAGGGTTAGGGTTAGGTTTAGTTTCTGGGTTACGGTGAGGGTTAGTTTTTGGGTTAAGGTTAGGGTTAGGGTGAGGGTGAGGTTTAAGGTTAGGGTTAGGGCTAGAGTGAGGGTGAAATTGAGGTTAGGGTGAGAGTTAGGGTTAGTATTAGGGTTAGGGTTTGTGTTAGGGTTAGGTTTACAGTTACGTTTAGGGTCAGGGTTAAGGTTAGCATGAGTGTTAGGGTAAGGATTAGGGTTAGGGTTAGGGTAAGGGATAGAGTTTGTGTTAGGGTTAGGATTAAGTATAGGTTGAGTCTGAGGGTTAGGGTTAGGTTTGGGTGAGGTTTAGGGTTAGGGTTAGGTTTATGTATAGGGTTAGGGCTAGGGCTAGGTTTAGGGGAAAGGTTGAGGATGAGGGTTAGGTTTAGGATGAGGGTTACGGTTAGGGTAAGGTTTAGGGTTAGAGTTAGGGTGAGGTTTAGGGTTAGGGGGAGGGTGAGAGTGAGGGTTATTGTGAGGGGGAGGTTTAGGATGAGTGTTAGGTTTACGGTTAGGGTTAGGGTGAAGGTGAGAGTTAGGGTGTGGGGGAGGTTAGGGTTGGGGTTAGGGTTAGGTATACGGTAAGTGTGAGTGTTAGGGTTAAGTTTAGGGTTAGGTTAGGGTTAGGTTTAGGGTGATGGTCAGTGTGACTGTTAGGTTTAAGGATAGGTTTAGGGTGAAGGTTATGATGAGGGTTAGGGTTAGGGTTAGTTTTAGGTTTAGGTTTAAGGTGAGGGTTAGGGTTAGGGTGAGGGTGAGGATGGGCGATTGTGTTTGGATTAGGGTGAGGTTTAGGATTAGCGTGAGAGATAGGGTGAGGTTTAGGTTTAGGGTTATTGTTAGTACTAGGGTTGGTGTTAGGTTTAGGGTTAGGTTGGGGTGAGGGTTAGGGTTAGGGTAGCTTTAGGGTGAGGATTAGTTTGAGGGTTAGGGTTAGGTTTAGGTTGAGGATTAGGGTGAGGGTTAGGATTAGGGTTAGGGTGAGGTTTAAGGTAAGGGTGAGGGTTATTGTTAGGGTGAGGGTGAGGGTGAGGCTGAGGCTGAGGGTGAGGGTTAGGGTTAGTGTTATGGTTATGGTTAGGATTAGGGTTTGGGTTATTGTTAGTTCTTGGGTTAGGGTTAGATTTGGGGTATGGGTGAGGGTTAGTTTTAGGGTGAGGGTTAGGTTGAGGGTTAGGGTTAGAGTGAAGGTTAGGGTGAGGGTTATGGCCAGAGTTATAGTTAGGCTTAGGGTTAGGGTTAGGGATACTTAGTGTTAGGGTTAGGGTTAGGGTTAAGATGAGGGTTAGTGCTAGGTTTAGGGTTAAGTTTAGGTACATGGTTAGGGTTAGGGCTATGACTATGGTAAGGGTTAGGGTTAGGATTACGTTAGGGTAAAGATTTTATTTAGGCTTAGGGATAGGGCTAGATTTAGGGTTTGGATTAGGGTTAGGGTTAGGGTTAGGGTGAGGATGAGGGTTAGGTTTAGGGTTAGGGTAAATGTTAGGTTTAGCGTGAGGGTGAGGGTTAGGGTTAGGGTTAGATATAGGGTGAGGGTTATGGTGAGGGTTAGGGTTAGGGTTAGGGTGATTGTTAGGGTTGTGATTACGTTGAGGATTAGGGTTAGGTTTAGAGTTAGGGTAAGGTTTAGGTTTAGGGTTAGGGTGAGGGTGAGAGTGATGGTTAGGGTGAGGGTTAGGTTTAGGATAAGTGTTAGTGGTATGGTGAGGCTTAGGATTTGGGTTACGGTTAGGGTTTAGGTAAGGTTTATGTTTAGGTTTAGAGTTATGGATTGGGTTAAGGTTAGGTTAAGTTTCAGCCGTAGGGTTAGGGTGAGTTTTAGGATTAGGGTGAGGATTAGTGTAAGGATTTGGGTTAGAGTTAGGATTAGGGTTAGGGTTAGGATGAGGGTTAGAGTTAGGATTAGAGTTAGGGTTAGGGTTAGGGTTAGGGTTAGGGTTAGGGTTAGGGTCAGAGTTAGGTTGAGGGTGGGTAAGGATTCGGGTTTGGTTTTGGGTTTGGTTATGATTAAGGTGAGGGTTAGGATGAGAGTTAGGGTTATGGTTAGGATTGGAGAGAGGAGGAGGGTTAGGGTGAGGGTTAGGGTTAGGGTTAGGGTTACGTTTAGGGTTAGGTATAAGGTTAGGGCTAGGGCTAGGTTTATGGTAATGGTTAGGGTGAGGGTTAGGTTTATGGTGAGGGTGAGTGTGAGGGTTACCATAAGGGTTAGGGTTAGAGTTAGGGTGAGGTGTAGGGTTAGGTTGAGGGTGAGAGTGAGGGTTACCTTGTTGTTAGGTTTAGGATGAGTGTTACAATTAGGGTTAGGGTTAGGGTTAGGGTTACGGTGAGGGTGAGAGTTAGGGTGATGATGGGGGTTAGGGTTACGGTAAGGGTGAGGGTGAGGTTAGGTTTAGGGTTAGGTTTAGGGTTAGGTTTAGGATGAGGGTCAGGGTGAGGGTTAGGGTTAAGGATATGGTTAGGGTGAAGTTTACTGTGAGGGTTAGGGTTAGGGTTAGTTTTAGGGTTATGGTTAGTGTTAGGGTTAGGGTGAGGGTGAGGGCTAAGGTGAAGTTTAGAGTTAGGGTGAGTGTGAGGGTGAGGGTTATTGTTAGGGTTAGAGTTTGGGTTAGGGTTAGGGTTAGGGTTAGAGTTAGGTTTAGGGTGAGGGGTAGGTTTAGGATTAGGGTTAGGGTGAGGCTGAGGATTAGGGTGAGGGTTAGGTTTAGGTTTAGTGTGAGGATTAGGGTGAGTGTTAGGGTTAGGGTTAGGGTGAGGTTTAAGGTTAGGGTGAAGGTTAGTGTTAGGGTTATGGTTAGGGTGAGGGTGAGGTTTAATGTTAGCGTTAAGGTTATGGTTAGGGTTAGGGTTTGGGTTAGTGTTAGTGTTTGGGTTAGGGTTAGGGTTGGGTGAGGGTGAGGGTTGGGATTAGAGTTAGGGTGAGGGTGAGTGTTCGGGTTAGGGTTAGGGTCATGGTTAGAGTTAGGGTTAGGGTTAGGGACACTAAGGGTTAGAGTTAGGGTTAGGGTTAAGGTTAGGGTTAGGTGTAGGGTTAGGGCTATGGCTAGATTTAGGTTTTGGAATAGGGTTAGGGTTAGGGATAGGGTGAGGGTGAGGGTTAGGTTTAGGGTTAGGGTAAGTGTTAAGTTTAGGGTGAGGGTGAGGGTTAGGGTTAGGGTTAGATATAGGGTGAGGGTTACGATGAGGGTTAGGGTTAGGGTTAGTTTTAGGGTTAGTGCTAGGGTTAGGGTTTGTGTTAGGGTTAGGTTTTGGGTTAGGGTTAAGGTTAGGGTTAGTGTTAGGGTTTGGGTTAGGTTTAGGCTTAGGGTTAGTGTTAGGGTGAGTGTTAGCTGAGGGCTAAGGTTATGGTTAGGGTGAGGGTGAGGGTTAGGGTTAGGGTTAGGATTCGGGTTATGTTTAGGGTTAGGTTTAGGGTTTGCTGTAGTGTTATGTTTAGGGTTAGGGTTAGGGTGAGTGTGAGGGTGGTGATTACGTTCATGAGTAGGGTTAGTGTTAGTGTTAGGGTGGGGTTTAGTGTTAAGGTTAGGGTGAGGGTGAGAGTGAGTGTTAGGGTGAGGGTTAGGTTTAGGCTAAGTGTTAGGATTAGGGTTAGTGTTAGTGTTAGGGTAAGGGTGAGGCTTATGGTTTCGGTTAGAGTTAGGGTTTAGGTAAGGGTTATGTTTAGGTTTAGAGTTATTGTTTGGGTTAGGGTTAGGTTAAGGTTTAGGGTTAAGGTGAGGATTAGGGTGAGTTTTAGGGTTAGGGTGAGGGTTAGTGTAAGGGTTTGGGTTAGAGTCAGGATTAGGGTTAGGGTTAGGATGAGGGTTAGAGTTAGGATTAGAGTTAGGGTTAGGGTTAGGGTGAGGGTGAGGGTGAGGGTGAGAGTGAGGGTAAGGGTGAGGATGAGGTTTAGGGTGAGTTTTAGGGTTAGGGTTAGGGTGAGAGTCAGGTTGCGGGTGAGGGTTAGGGTTTGGTTTAGGGTTTGTTTATTGTTAAGGTAAGATTTAGGGTGAGAGTTAGGTTTAGGGTTAGGATTAGGGAGAGGGTGAGGGTTAGGGTGAGGGTTAGAGTGAGGGTTAGGTTAGGGTTAGGGTTAGGGCTAGCGTTATGTATAGGGTTATGGCTAGGGCTAGTTTTAGGGTAAGGGTTAGGGAGAGGGTTAGGTTTAAGGTGAGGTTTAGCATGAGGGTTACGGTAATGGTTAGGTTTAGAGTTAGGTTGAGGGTTAGGTTTAGGGTGAGGATGAGAGTGAAGGTTAGGGTGAGGGGGAGGTTTAGGATGAGTGTTAGAATAAGGGTTAGGGTTATGGTGAGGGTGAGAGTTAGGGTGAGGGTAGGGCTTAGGGTTTGGGTTAGGGTTAGGGTTACGGTAAGGGTGAGGGTTAGGTTTAGGGTAAGGTTTACTATGAAGGTCTGGGTGAGGATTATGGTTAAGGATAGGGTTAGGGTGAAGTTGACGGTGAGGGTTAGGGTTAGGGTTAGTTTTAGGGTTAGGGTTAGGGTTAGGGTTAGGTGAGGGTTAAGGTGAGGTTTAGAGTTAGGGTGAGGTTTAGAGTGAAGATGAAGGTTATTGTTAGTGTTAGGCTTAGGGTTTGGGTTAGGGTTAGGGTAAGAGTTAGGTTTAGGGTGAGGGTTAGGGGTAGGGTTTGGGATAGGGTTAGGATTAGGGTTACAGTGAGGCTGAGGATTAGGCTGAGAGTTAGGATTAGGGTTAGGTTTAGGGTGAGGATTAGGGTGAGAGTTAGGGTTAGGGTGAGGATGAGGTTTAAAGTTAGGGTGAGGGTTAGTGTTAGGGTTATGGTTAGGGTGAGGGTGAGGGTGATGGTTAGGATTAGTGTTATGGTTATGATTAGGGTTAGGGTTTGGGTTAGTGTTAGTGTTTGGGTTAGGGTTAGGGATGTATTGAGGGTGAGGGTTAGGATTACGGTGAGGGTGAGGGTGAGGGTTAGCGTGATGGTTAGCGTTATGGTTAGTGTGAGGGTTAGGGTTAGGGTCATGGTTAATGTTAGTGTTCGTGTTAGGGACTCTTACGGTTAGGGTTAGGGTTACGGTTAATGTTAGGGTTAGCGTTAGGTTCAGGGTTAAGTTTAGGTTTATGATTAGGGTTAGGGCTAGGAGTAGGGTAAGGTTTAGGGTTAGGATTAGGGTTAGGGTTACGTTTATGTATAAGGTTAGGGCTAGGGCTAAGTTTAGGGTTGGGATTAGGGTTAGGGTTACGGTTAGCGTTAGGTGATGGTGAGGGTTAAGTTTGGGGTTAGGGTAAGGTTTAGGTTTAGGCTGGGGGTGAGGGTTAGGGTTAGGGTTAGGGTTAGATTTAGGTTGAGGTTTATGGTGAGGGTTAGGTTTAGGGTTAGTTTTAGGATTAGTGTCAGGGTTAGGGTTCAGGTTAGCGTTAGGGTTAGGGTTAACGTTAGGGTTAGGTTTAGGGTTTGGTGAAGGGTTAGGTTTAGAGTTAGCGTTAGGGTGAACGTGAGGGCTAGGGTTAGGGTGAGGGTTAGGATTAGGAGGAGGTTTGGGATGATGGTTAGGGTTAGGGTAGGTTTAGGGTGAGGGTGAGGGTTAGTGTTAGGTGAGGGTTAGGGTTAAGGCTAGAGGTAGGGTTAGGGTTATGGATAGGGGTAGGGTTTGGTTGAGGGTTAGGGTTAGGTTTAGGGTGAGGGTAAGCATTAGGTTGTTGGTTAGAGTTAGGGTTAGGTTTAGGGGTAGGATGAGGGTTACGGTAAAGTTTACGGTTATGGTTAGGTGGTGGATGGGGCTTAGGGTGAGGATTAGAGTTAGGGTTAATGTTAGGGTTAGGGTTATGTTTAGGTTTAGGGTGAGGATTAGTTTTACGATTAGGGTGAGGGTGAGGTTAGGGTTAGAGTTCGGGTTAGGCTGAGGGATAGGATGTGGGTTAGAGTTAGCATTAGGGTTAGGGTTAGGGTAAGGTTTAAAGTTTGCTCTAGGGTTAGATTTAGGGTTAGGGTGAGGGTGAGGGTTAGGTTTAGGGTGAGGGTTTTGGTCAGGATCACGTTGAAGATTAGGGTAAGTGTTAGAGTTAGGTTGAGGGTGAGTGTTAGTGTTAGGGTCAGGGATGGAGTGAGGGTTAGGGTGAGGTTTAGGTTTAGGCTGAGTGTTAGGGTTTGGGTTATGGTTAGGTTTAGGGTGAGGGTGATAGTTAGGGTGAGGGTGAGGGTTAGGTTTTGGGTTAGGGTTAGGGTTACGGTTTGTGTTATGGTTTGGTTTAGGGTTAGGCTTAGGTTTAGGGTGAGGGTCAGGGTGACAGTTTTAATGTTAGGGTTAGGGTGAGGGTTACATTGAGGGTTAGGGTTAGAGTTAGTTTTAGGGTTAGGGTTAGGGTTAGGGTTAGGGTTAGATTGAGGGTTAGGTTTAGGGTGAAGGTTATGGTTAGCGTTAGGTTTATGGTTTGGTTTATGGTTATGTTAAGTTTCAGGGTTATGTTTAGTGTGAGTTTTAGGGTTATTGGTAGGGTTAGAGTTAGGATTAGGTTTAGGGTTAGATGCGGGTTAGAGTTAGGGTTAGGTTTAGGGTTAAGGTTAGGGTGAGGGTGAGAGTGAGGGTTAGGGTGAGGGTGAAGTTTAGGGTGAGTGTTCGGTTTAGGGTTAGGGTAAGGGTTAGGGTCAGATGAAAGTTAGGGTGAGGGTTAGGGTTTGGGTTAGGTTTAGGGTTATGGTTGAGAGTTAGGGTTAGGGATTAGGGAGAGAGTGGGGGTTAGGTTTAGGGTTAGGGTTATGGTTAGGATTAGGGTTCGTGTTTGGGTTAGGGTTATGTATAGGTTTAGGGCAAGGGCTAGGTTTAGGGTTTAGATTAGGGTTAGGGTTCAGGTTAGGTTTAGGCTGAAGGTGAGGGTTAGGGTTAGGGTTACCATTAAATTTAGGGTGAGGGTTACGGTGAGTTTTATGTTTAGGGTTAGTTTTATGGTTAGAATTAGGGTTAGGGTTTGGGTTATGATTAGGGTTAGTTTTATTGTTAGAGTTAGGGTTAGGGTTAGGGTTATGATTAGGGTTAAGCTCAGGGTTAGGCTCAGTGTTAGGGTGAGGGTAAGGGTTAGAGTTAGGGTTAGGATTAGGTTGAGGGTTAGGTGAGTTTTAGGGTTAAGGTTAGGGTGCGGGTGAGGGTTAGGTTGTGAGTTAGGTTTAGCGGTAGTTTTAGGGTGAGGGTTAGGTTGAGCATTAGGGTTAGGTTTAGGGTGAACGTTATGGTGAGGATTAAGTTTAGGGTTAATGTAGGGTGAGGGTGAGGTTTAGGGTTAAGTTGAGGGTTAGGGTGAGGTTTATGGTTAGGGTGAGGGTTATGGTGATATTTACAGTTAAGGTTAGGGTGACAGTGAGGGTTATGGTAAGGGTGAGGGTTAGGGTGATGGTTAGGGTTAGGGGGAGGGTCAGGTTGACGATTAGGGTTAAGGTATTGTTAGGGTGAGGGTTATGGTGAGGTTTAGGGTTAGCGTTAGTTTTAGGGTTGGGTTAGGGTGAGGTTTAGGGTTAGGGTGAGGGTTATGGTTTGGGTTAGGGTTATGGTTTGGATTAAGATTAGGGTTAGGGTTAGGGTTAGGTTTAGGGTCAGGGTGAGGGTTAATGTAAGGGTTAGGGTTAGAGTTATGTTTAGGGTTAGGTGTTAGTATGAGGGTTAGGGTGATAGTTAGGGTTAGACTGAGGGTTAGGGTGAGTGTTAGTGTTTGGTGAGGGTTAGGGTTAGAGCTAGGGTTAGCGTTAGGGTAAGGGTTAGGATTAGGGTTTGGGTGTGGGTTAGGGTTACTGTTAGGGTTAGCGTGTTAGGTTTAGGGTTACGATTAGGTTTATGGTTAGCGTAGTGTTAGGGTGAGGGTGACAGAGAGGGTTAGGGTGAGGGTTAGGGTTATGGCTAGTGTTAGGGTTAGAGTTAGGATTAGGGTGAGGGTGATGGTTAGGGTGAGGGTGATGGTTAGGGTGAGGATTAGTTTAAGGGTTAGTGTTAGGGTGAGGGTTAGGGTTAGGGTGAGTGTTAGGGTGAAGTTTAAGTTGTGGTTTAGGTTTAGGGTTAGAGTGAGGGTGAGGGTTAGTGTGAGGGTGAGAGTATGGTGGTGGTTAGGGTTAGGGTCCAGTGGAGGTTTATGCTGAGTGTTAGGATTAGGGTTAAAATGAGTGTGAGGGTGAGGGTTAGGGTGGGGGTGAGGGTTAGGTTTTGATTTAGTGTTAGGGGTACAGTAATGGTGAGTGTGGGTTCGGTTTAGGGTTAGGTTTAGCGTGACAGTCAGGGTGAGGGTTAGGGTTGAGATTAGGATTATGATGAGGATTACAGTGAGGGTAAGGGTTAGGTTTAGTTTTAGGGTTAGAGTTAGGATTAGGTTAAGTGTTAGAGTGAGAGTAAGGGTTAGGGTTAGGATTAGAGTGATGGTGAGGGTTAAGGTAAGGGTTAGGGTTAGGGTGAGAGTTAGGTTTAGGGTTGGGTGAGGGTGAGGGTGAGGGTGATGGTTAGAGTTAGGTTGAAGTTTAGAGTGATGGTTAGGGTTAGGGTTAGGGAGAGGGTGAGGTTTACCGATAGGGATAGGGTTAGCGTTAAGATTTGGGTTAGGATTAGGTTTGGGTTAGGTTCAGGGATAGGGTTAGGGTTAGTTTTTGGTTTAGGGTTAGGGGTTGGTGTAGGATTAGGGTTAGGGTTAGGGTTAGGGTTAGGGTGAGGTGAGGGTGGGGTTTAAGATTAGGGTGAGGGTTACAGTGAGGGTTACAGTGAGGGTTAGGTTTAGTGTTACAATTAGGGTGAGGGTTAGGATTAGGGTTAGGGTGAGGGTGAGAGTGAGGGTTACGGTGAGGGTGAGGATTATGGTTAGGGTTATGTTTAGGGTGAGGGTGAGTGTTCGTGTTAGGTGAGGGTTAAGATTAGGGCTAGGGTTAGCATTATGGTTAGGGTTAGGGTTGGTTTAGGGTTAGGGTTAGGGTTAGGGTGAGGGTGAGCTTTAAGTTGACTGTTAACGTTAGGGTTAGGTTTAGCGATAAGATCAGGTTTAGGGTTCGAGTTACGTTTCATGTTAGGGTTAGGTTTAAGGTTAGGGGGAGGGTAGGAGGGTTAGGGTTAGGGTTAAGATTAGGGTTAGGGTGAGGATGATGGTTAGGGTGAGGATTAGTTTTAGGTTTGTGTTTAGTGTGAGGGTTAGCGTTAGCGTTAGGGTTAGGGTTAGGTTTAGGATTAGGGTTAGGTTGAGGGTGAGGGTTAGGGTGAGGATTAATGCTAGGGTTAGGGTTAGGGTAGGGTTAGGGTTAGGGTGAATATTAGGGTTAGGGTGAGGGTGGGATTTAGAGTGAGGCTGAGGGTTATGGTTTGGGTTAGGGTTAGGTTGAGTGTTAGGTTGAGGGTTAGGGTGAGAGTTAGCGTTAGGGTTAGGGTTAGGATTAGGGTGAGGGTTAGGGTGAGGGTTAGTGTTATCGTTAGGGTTAGGGTTAGGGTGACAGTGAGGCTCAGGGTGAGGGTTAGGGTTAGGTTGAGGTTTAGGGTGAGGGTTAGGGTTAGGGTTACCGTGAGGGTGAGGGTTAGGGTTAGGCTGAGGTTTAGGGTGATGATTATATTTAGGGTGTGGATTAGGGTGAGGGTTAGGGTTAGGGTTTGGGTGAGGGTTGGTGTTAGGGTGAAGGTTAGGGTTAGGATTAGGGTTAGGGTGAGGTTTAGGGTTAGGGTTAACATTAAGGTTTGGGTTAGAGTTAGGTTTAGGGTTAGGGTCAGGGATAGGGGTAGGTTTAGTTTTTGGGTTAGGGTTACAGATTGGTTTAGGATTAGGATTAGGGTTAGGGTTAGGGTGAGGATGAGGTTTAAATTTAAGGTTAGGTTTCGGATGAGGATTACAGTGAGGGTTAGGGTTAGGGTTACAGTTAGGGTGATTTTTAGGGTTAGGTTTAGTTTTAGGGTTAGGGTGAGGGTGAAAGTGAGGGTTAGGGTGAGTGTGAGGTTTAGGCAGAGTGGTAGGGTTAGGGTTAGGTTGAGGGGAGAGTTAGGCTGAGGGAGAAGGTTAGGATTTCATTTAGGGTAAGGGTGAGAGTTAGGGTGAAGGTTAAGGTTAGCGTTAGGGTTAGGTTGAGGGTGATGAATAGGGTTAGGTTTAGGGTTAGTGTGAGGTTAGGTTGAGGGTGACGGTTATGTTTAGCTTTACAGTTAGGGTGAGGTTGAGGGTTAGGGTTAGGGTTAGATTTAGGGTGAGGGTTACGGTGAGGGTTAAGGTTAGTTTTAGGGTTAGTGCTAGGGTTAGGATTAGGGTTAGGGTTAAGGTTAGGGTTAGTGTTAGGGTTTGGATTAGGCTTAGGGTTAGGGTTAGGGTTAGGGTTAGGGTGAGTGTTCGGTGAGGGTTAGGGTTAGGGTGAGGGCTAGGGTTAGGATTACAGTTAGGGTTAGGGTTAGGGTTAGGGTTAGGCTTTGGTGTAGGGTTAGGTTTAGGGTTAGGGTTAGAGTGAGGGTGAGGGTTAGAGTTAGGGTGATTATTAAGGTGGGGGTTAAGTTGAGGATTAGGGTTAGAGTTAGAGTTAGGGTGAGCATTAGAGTTAGGGTGAGGGTGAGGGTGAGTTTTAGGGTGAGGGTTAGATTTAGGCTAAGTATTAGGTTTAGGTTTATTGTTAGGTTTAGGGTGAGGGTGAGGGTTAGGGTTAGGATGAGGATTAGAGTTAGGATTAGAGTTAGGGTGACAGTTATGTTTAGCATTACATTTAGAGTGAGAATGAGGTTTAGGGTTAGATTTAGGGTTAGGGTTAGGGTTAGTGTTAGGGTTTTAGGGTTAGTGCTAGAGTTAGGGTTTGGGTTAGGGTTAAGTTTAGGGTTACTGTTAGTGTTTGGGTTAGTCTTAGGGTTAGGGTTAGGGTTCGGGTTTGGGTTAGAGTGAGGCTTAGGGTTAGGGTGAGGGTTAGGGTTACGGTTAGAGTTAGAGTTACAGTTTGGATTAGGGTTAGGGTTTGGTGTAGGGTAAGGTTTAGGGTTAGGGTTAGGGTGAGTGTTAGTGTGAGGTTTAGGGTGAGGGTGACATTTATGTTTAGCATTACATTTAGGGTGAGGGTGAGGGTTAGGGTTAGGGTTAGGTTCAGATTTAGGGTGAGGGTTACAGTGAGGGTTAGGTTTAGGGTTAGTTTTAGGGTTAGTGCTACGTTTAGGGTATGGGTTAGCGTTAGGGTTAGTGTTAAGGTTAGGGTTAGGGTTAGGGTTTGGGTTACGCTTAGGGTTAGGGTTAAAGTTAGTGTTAGGGTGAGTGTTAGGTGAGGGTTAGCGTTAGGGTTAGGGTGAGGGTTAGGGTTTAGGGTTAGGGTTAGGTTTAGGGTTACGGTTAGGATTAGGGTTAGGTTTTGCTGTAGCCTTAGGTTTAGGATTAGGGTTAGGGTGAGTTTGAGGGTGAGGGTTATGGTTAGGGTGAGAGTTATGGTTAGGGTTAGAGTTATGGTTTGGGTTAGGGTTAGGTTAAGGTTCAGTGTTAGGGTTACGGTGAATTTTAGGTTATGGTGAGGATTAGTGTAAGGGTGTCCAGTTAGAGTTAGGATTAGGTTTTGGGTTAGGATGAGGCTTAGAGTTAGGATTAGAATTAGGGTTAGGGTTAGGGTTAGGGTGAGAGTGAGAGTGAGGGTTAGGGTGAGGGTGAGGTTTAGGGTGAGTGTTAGGGTTAGGGTTAGAGTATGGGTGAGAGTTAGGTTGAGGGTGAGGTTAGGGTTTGTTTTAGGGTTTGGGTTAGTGTGAGAGTGAGAGTGAGGGTTAGGGTGAGGGTGAGGTTTAGGGTGAGTGTTAGGGTTAGGGTGAGAGTTATGGTTAGGGTTAGGGTTAGGTTTAGGTTAGGTTGAGGGATAGGGTTAGGGTTAGTTTTTGGGTTAGGGTTACGGATTGGTTTAGGATTAGGTTTAGGTTTAGTGTTAGGGTTAGGGTGAGGTGAGCGTGAGTTTTAAAGTTGGGGTTAGGGTGAGGGTGAGGGTTACAGTGAGGGTTAGGTTTAGTGTTACAGTTAGGGTGAGGGTTAGGATTAGGATTAGGGTGAGGGTGAGAGTGAGGTTTAGGGTGAGGGTGAGGGTTATGTTTAGGATTACGTTTAGGGTGAGGGTGAGGGTTAGTGTTAGGTGAGGGATAAATTTAGGGCTAGGGGTAGCATTAGGGTTAGGGTTAGGGTCGGTTTAGGGTTAGGGTTAAGATTTGGGTGAGAGTGAGCTTTTGGTTGAGGGTTGACGTTAGGGTTAGGTTTAGGGTTAGGATGTGTTTTAGGGTTAGGGTTACAGTTAGGGTTTGGGTTAGGTTTAAAGGGAGGGTAAGGTTGTGGGTTAAAGTGAGGGTTAGGGTTAGGGTTTGTGTTAGGGTTAGGGTTAAGATTAGGGGTAGGGTGAGGATGAGGGTTAGTGTGAGGATTAGTTTTAGGATTAGGGATACGGTGAGGGTTAGGTTTAGCGTTAGGGTTAGGGTTAGGGTTAGGGTTTGGGATAGGGTTAGGTTTAGGGTTCAGGTGAGGGTGGAGTTTAGGCTAAGGATTAGTTCTAGGGTTAGGGTTAGGGTTATGATGAGGGTTAGGGTTATGGTTAGGATTAGGGTAAGCGTGAGGTTTAGGGTGAGCATTAGGGTGAGAGTTAGTGTTAGGGTTAGGATTAGGGTGAGGGTGAGGGTTAGGGTGAGTGTTAGCGTTAGCATTAGGGTTAGGGTTAGCGTGAGGCTTAGGTTCAGGGTGATGGTTAGGGTTAGTGTGAGGGTTACGTTGAGGGTTAGTGCTAGGGTTAGGGTGAGGGTGAGGGTTAGGGTTAGGCTGAGGGTTAGGGTGATGGTTATATGAGGGTGTGGATTACGGTGAGAGTTAGAGTTAGGGTTAGGGTGAGGCTTAGGTTCAGGGTGACGGTTAGGGTTAGGGTGAGGGTTAGGGTTAGGATTAGGGTGAGGGTTAAGATTAGGTTTGGGGGAGGTTTAGGGTTAGGGTTAGGGTAAGGTTTAGGGTTAGGATTAGGGTTAGCGTTAAAGTTTGTGTTAGGTTAAGTTTAGGGCTAGGGTTAGCATTAGGGTTGGTGTAGCGTTAGGATTAAGGTGAGGGTGAAGGTGAGCTTTATGTTGAGGGTTAATGTTAGGGTTAGTTTTAGGGTTAGGATGAGTTTTAGGGTTAGGGTTACGTTTAGGATTAGGGTTATTTTTAAGGTGAGTGTAAGACTGTGGGTTAGGGTGAAGGTTAGGTTTTGGGTTAGTGTTAGGGTTAGGGTTACGATTAGGGTTAGGGTGAGGATGAGGGTTAGTGTGAGATTAGTTTTACAATTAGGGATAGGGTTAGGGTTAGGGTTAGTGTGAGGGTGAGTGTTAGGGTTAGGGTGAGGGTTAGGGTGAGAGTTAGGGTAGGGTTTGGGATAGGGTGAGTTTTACTGTAAGGGTGAGGGTGAGAGTCAGGTTTAAGGTTAGGTTTAAGATGAGGGTCAGGTTGACGATTAGGAATAAGGTTAGGGTTAGGTTGAGGGTCAAGGTGAGGGTTAGTGTTAGGTTTAGTTTTAGGGTTAGGTTTAGGTTTAGGGTTAGGTGAGTGTTAGGGTGTGGATTAGGGTTAGGGGGAGTGTTATGGTTAGGGTTATGGTTATAGTTTTTGTTAGGGTTACGGTTAGGTTAGGGTTAGGATGAGGGTTAGGTTTAGGTTGAGGGTGGGGTTCAGGGTGAGTGTTAGGGTTAGGGTTAGCTTTAGGGTTACGGTGAGGGTTAGGGTGAGAGTAAGGGTCAGGGTTAGGATTAGAGTGAGGGTGAGGTTTACGGTGAGGGTTGGGTTTAGTGTTAGTGTTAGGGTTATGTATAGGGTGAGGGTTAAGGTGAGGGTTTTGGTTAGGGTTAGGGTTAGGGTTAGCGTTAGGTTTAGGGTTTGGATTAGATATAGGGTTAGGGATAGGGTGTGGTGAGGGTGAAGGTTTGGATGGTTAGGGTAAGGATTAGGTTTATGGTTAAGGTTAGGTGGCGTTTAGGGTTAGGGTTAAGGTGAGGGTGAGGGTTAGGGTGAGGGTTTTGGTTAGGGTTAGGGTTAGGGTTCGCGTGAGGGTAAGGGTGAGGGTTAGGGTTAGGGTGGCGGTTAGGGCGAGGGTTAAGTTTAGGTTTAGGTTTAGGGTGAGGATTAGGTTTAGGGTAGGGATTAGGGTGATGGTACTGGTCAGGGTGAGCATTAGGGTGAGGGTTAGGTTTAGGGTTAGGCTTAGGGGGAGGTTTAATGTTAAGTGAGGTTTAAGGTTAGGCCTATGGTTAGTGTTAGGGTTAGGGTTATGGTTTGGTTTAGGGTTAGGGTTAGCGTTAGGGTGAATGTTTGGGTTAAGTTGAGGGTTAGCGTTAGGTTTAGGTTTAGGATGAGTTTTAGGGTTACGGTTACCGTTAGGGTAGGGTTAGGAATAGGGTTAGGGTGAGTGTGAGGGCTAGGGTTGGGGTGAGGGTTAGTGTTAGGTTTAGGATTAGGGTTAGGTTGAGGGTGAGTGTTAGCTTTAGGGTGAATGTTAGGGTGAGTGTTATTGTGAGTTTTAGGGTGAGGGTTAGGATTCGGGTTCGGGTTACGGTTAGGGTTAGGGTTAGGGTTTGGGATAGGGTTAGGGTTCGGGTTACAGTTAGGTTTAGGGTTAGCGTTAGGGTGACGGTAAGGGTTATATTTAGGGTGAGGGTGAGAGTGAGGGTTAGGGTAGGGTGAGTTTAATGCTAAGTGTTAGAGTTAGGATTAGGGTTAGTTTTAGGTTGTGGTGAGAGTTAAGTTTAGGGTGAGGGTTAGGGTTTGGGTTAGGGTTAGAGTTATGGTAGTGGTGAGGGTGTAGATTAAGTTTAGGGTTAGGGTTAGGGTTAGGTTTAGGATGAGGGTCAGTGTGACGGTTATGATTAGGTTGAGGGTTATGTTGAGGTTTAGGGTTAGTGTTAGTTTTAGGGTTAGGGTTAGGGTTAGGGTGAGGTTTAGGGTTAGGATTGGGGTATGGTTTGGGTTAGGGTTGTGGTCTGGGTTAGGGTTAGGTTTAGTTTTAGGGTCAGGGTGAGTTTTAGTGTAAGGGTTAGGGTTTGACTTAGGATGACGGTGAGAGTGAGGGTTATTGTGAGGGTGAGGTTTAGGGTGAGTATTAGAGTTAGGGTTAGGGTTAGGTTTAGTGTTAAGGTGAGGGTTAGGGTTAGAGTTAGGTTTAGAGTTAGGATTAGGATGAGAGTGAGGGTTAGGGTGAGGTTTAGGGTTAGGTTTAGGGTGAGGATTAAGGTCATGGTTCGGGTTCGGGTTACGGTGAGTGTTAGGGTGAGGGTTACGGTTAGGGTTATGGATAGGGTCAGGTTTAGGCTTAGGTTTAGGATTAGGGTGAGGGTTAGGGTAAGGGTGAAAGTTAGGGTTAGGGATAGAGTGAGGTTTAGGATTAGAGTTAAGGTTTGGATTAGGGTTAGGTTTACGGTTAGGGTTAGGGTTAGGTTCAGGTTTACGGTTAGGGTTAGTTTTTGGGTTAGTTTTAGGGTTAGGATTAGGGTTAGTTTGAAGATGAGGTTTAAGTTTAGGGTTAGGGTTAGGGTAAGGGTTAGGTTTAGGTTCAGGGTGAGGGTTAGTGTAAGGGTTAAGGTTAGAGTTATGTTTAGGTTTACAATTTAGGATGAGGTTGAGAGTGAGGGTTAGGGTTAGGTTTAGGTTGAGGGTTCGGGTTATGGTTAGTGTGAGGGACAGGCAGAGGTTTAGGGTTAGGGTTAGGGTTAGGATGAGGGTGAGGTTTAGGGTTAGGGTTAGGTTTAGGGTGAGGGCTAGTAGTATTGTGAGGGTTGGGTTTAGGGTGAGGGTCAGAGTTAGGGTTAGGGTTAGGGTTTGGGTTAGGATTACAGTTACGGTTATGGTTGGGGATATGGTGAGAGTGAGGTTGAGAGTGAGGTTGAGGGTTAGGGTGAGCGTTAGGTTTATGGTTAGGGTGAGGGTTAGTGTTAGGATTAGGGTTATGATTAGGTTTAGGGTGAGGTTAATGGTGAGGCTGTGGTTAGTTTTACGGTTATTATTAGGGTTAGAATGAAGGTTAGGTTTAGGGTTACGGTTAGGGTTAGTTGAAGGTTAGGGTTAGGGTTTGGGTTAGGGTTACAGTGAGGTTAGGGTTAGCTTTAGGTTTAGGGTGAGCGTGAGGTTAGGGTTACCGTGAGGGTTAGTGTTGGGTTTAGGGTTAGGGTGAGGATGAGGTTAGGGTTACGGTTAGAGTTAGCGTTAGGGTTAGGTTTAGGGTTAGATTTAGGGTGAGGGTGACAGTTAGGGTTATTGTGAGGATGAGGGTGATATTTTGGGTTAGAGTTAGGATTTGGTGAGAGTTAGAGTTAGGGTTAGGGTTAGGGTTAGGTTTAGTGTGAGGGTGAGGTTTAGGATTAGAGTTAGGGTTATGTTTATCGTTAGGGTTAGGTTGAGTGTGAGGGTGAGGGTGAGGTTTAGGTCTATAATGAGGGTGAGGGTGAGGGTGAGGGTTAGGTTAGCGTGAGTTTTATGGTGAGGGTTAGGGTGAAATTTAGGGTTAGGGTTAGGGTTAGCTTTAGGGACCCTTAGGGTTAGGGTGTGGGTTAAGGTTAGGTTTAGGGTTGGGGTTAGGTGTAGTGTTTGGGTTAGGTTTATGGTTAGGGTTAGGTTTAGGGTTAGGGTTAGGGTTAGGATGAGGGTGAGGGTTAGAGTTAGGGAGAGGGTCAGGGTTAGGGTTTGGGTTAGGGTTAGGGTTAGGGTTTGGGTGAGGGTTAGTGTGAGAGTTAGGTTTAGGGTTAGGATTAGAGTGAGGGTGAGGGTTAGGGTAAGTGTTATGGTGAGGTTTAGGGTCAGGATGAGGTTTAGGGTGAGGGTTACATTTAGGGCTAGGGTTAGGGTTAGGGTTAGGTTGAGATTTAGGGTGATGATTAGGGTTAGGGTGAGGATTAGGGTGAGCGTTAGGGTTAGGATTAGGGTTAGGTTGAGGATTAGGGTTAGAGTGAGGGTTAGGGTCAGCATTAGAGTGAGGTTTAGGGTTATCATTAAGGTTTGGGTTAGGGTTAGTTTTGGGGTTAGGGTTATGGGTAAGGTTGGCTTCGGGATTGGTTCAGGATTATTGTTAGGGTAAGGGTGAGGGTGAGGTTTAAGGTTAGGGTTATGGTTACGTTTGGGGTGAGGATAAGGTTAGGGTTAGGGTTAGGGTTAGGGTTATTTTTAGGGTGAGGTTGAGTGTTAGTTTTAGGGTGGGGGTTAGGGTTAAGGTCAGTGTTAGGGTGAGGGTTAGGGTTATGTATAGGGTTAGGGCTAGTGCTAGGTTTAGGATTTGAATTAAGGTTAGGCTTAGGGTTAGGGAGAGGGTGAGGATTAGAGTTTGGCTTAGGGTTGGTTTAGTGTTAGGATGAGGGGTAGGGTTAGCGATCGGTCTAGGTTTAAGCTTTTGATGAGGGTTAGGGTTACGTTTACAGTTAGGCTTAGGGTTAGGGTTAGGAATAGGGTTAGGGTTAGGTTATGTTGAAAGTTAGGGTTAGGGTTAGGGTAAGGGTGAGGTTGAGTTTAGGGTTTTGGTTAGGGTTAGAGTTAAGGATTGGGTTAGGGTTATGTTTATGGTTAGGTTTAGGGTGCTGGTGCAGGTTAAGGTTAGGGTGAGGGTGAGGGTGAGGTTTAGGGTTAGGATTAGGTTTATGATTAGGATTTTTGTTAGAGTTAGGGTTAAGGTTTTCTCATTGTGAGGGTTAGGGTTATGGCGAGAATGAGGGTGAGAGTGAGGATTAAGGTTAGGGTGAGGGTCAGGTTTAGGGTGAGGGTTAGGTTGATGGTTAGGTTTAGGGTTAGGGTTAGGGTTAGGGACCCTTAGGGTTAGGGTTAGTGGTATGTTAGGGTTAGGGTTAGGGTTAGGGTTAGGGTTATGTACAGGTTTAGTGGTAAGGCTAGGTTTAGGGGTAGGGTTATGGTTAGGTGTAGGGTTTGCCTTAGGGTTAGGTTTAGGGTTAGGGTTAGGATGAGTGTGATAGTGAGGATTATGGAGAGGGTGAGGGTTAGGTTTAGGGTTAGGGTTAGGGTGAGGGTGAGGGTTAGGGGGAGGGTTAGGGTTAGGGTTAGGTTTATGGTAAGGTTTATTGTCAGGGTGAGGGTTAGGGTTAGGTTGAGGGTTAGGGTTAGATATACGGTTACGGTTATGGCTATGGTTATGGTGAGGGTTAGGGTTAGGTTGAGGGTTAGGGTGATGGTTATGGATAGGGTGAGGATTAGGGTGAGGGTTAGGGTTAGGATTAGGGTTAGGGTGAGGGTTAGGGTGAGGGTGAGGGTTAAGGTTAGAATTAGGGTGAGGTTTACCTTTAGGTTTAGGGTTAGCGTTAAGTTTATGTTAGGGTTAGGGTAGGGGTTATGGTTAGGTTTAGGGTTAGGTTTAGGGTTAGTTTTTGGTTAGGGTTAGGGGTAGGGGTAGGTTTAGGGATTGGTTCAAGATTACTGTTAGGGTTAGGGTGAGGGTGAGGGTGAAGGTGAGGGTGAGGTTTAAGGTTAGGGTTATGGTTATGGTTAGGGTTAGGGTGAGGATAAGGTTACGGTTATGGTTAGGTTTAGGGTTAGGGTTTTGTTTATGGTTAGGGTTGGGTGAGGATTAGGGTGTGGTTAGGTTTAGGTCTATGGTGAGGGTTATGGTTCGTATTAGGGTTAGGGTGACGGTGAGGTTAAGGACGAGTGTTAGTCTCAAGGTTAGCGTTCGAGTTAACTTTAGTGTTAGGTTTAGTTTTATTGTTAGAGTTAGGGCTAGGACTAGGTTTAAGGTTAGGTTTAGGATTAGGGTTATGGTTAGGGTTAGGGTGAGGGTTACGGCGAGGGTAGGTTTGGGGTTTTGTTTAGGAGTTAGTGGTTATGCTTAGGGTTAGGGTTAGTGTTAGGGTTAGGATTAGGGATAGGGTGAGGTTTAGGGTTAGGGTGTGGCTGCAGGTTAGGGTTAGGGTGAGGGTTAGGATTAGGGTTATGTTTATGGTTAGGGTTAGGGTTTGGGTAAGTGTTAGGTTAAGGTTATGGTAAGTGTGAGGGTTAGGTTTAGGGCGTAGGTGAGAGTGAGGGTTAGGTATAGGTTAGGGTTATGATTTGGGTTAGGGTTAGGGTTAGAGTTAGGGTTAGGTTTAGTGTTAGGTTTAGGGTTTTTGTTAGATATATAGTTAGGGTTTCGGTTAGGTATATTGTTAGGGTTAGTGTGAGGGTGAGGGTGATGTTGTCCCTTAGGGTTAGGGTAAGGTTGAGCGTTAGGCTGAAGGTTAGGTTCTGTGTTAGGGTGAGGGTTAGGGTGAGGGTTAGGGTCAGGTTTATGTTTAGTCTTTGGGTGAGGGTGAATGTTAGTGTGAGGGTGAGGATTGGAGTTCAGGTTAGTGTGAGGTTTACAGTTATGGTGAGGGATAGGGTGAGGTTTAGGGTTAGGGTTAGTGTTAGGGTTAGGGTTAGGGTTAGGATGAAGGTTAGGGTAAGGGTTAGGGTTAGGGTTATGGTTAGGGTTAGGGTGAGGTTTAGGTTTAGGGTTAGGGTTAGGGTTAGCGTTAGGGTTAGGTGGATGGTTAGGGTAAGGGTTACAGTGAGGATCAGGGTTAGGGTGAGGGTTAGTGTTACGGTTAGGTTTAGGGTGAGGGAGAGGGTGAGTGTCAGGGTTATGGGGGTTAGGGTTTCGGTTAGTGTTAGTTTTAGGGTTAGGGTTAGGTTTCGGGTGAGGGTTAGGTTTAGGGTTCAGGAGAGGGTGAGAGTTTGGATTAGGGTTAGGGTTAGTGTTAGGGTTAGGCTGGGGGTGAGGTTTAGGATTAGGTTTAGGGTGAGGGTGATGGTGAGGGTGAGGATTAGTTTTAGGGCTAGGGTTAGGTTTAGAGTGAGGTTTAGGGTTAGGGTTAGTGTTAGGGTTAGGGTGAGGGTGAGGGTCATGTTGAGTGTTAGGTTTAGGGTTAGGGTGCGGGTTAGGGTGAGCCTGAGGATTAGGGTTAGGGTGAGAGTTAGGATGATGTTTAAGGTTAGGTTTAGGATTTGGGTGAGGGTTAGGGTTACGGTGAAAATTAGGGTTACAGTTACAGTGAGTGTTAAGGCTAGGGTAAGAGTTAGTGTGATGTTTAGTGTTAGGGTTAGAATATGGTTGAGAGGGAGGTTTAGGGTGAGGGTGAGGTTTAGACTGAGTGTTAGGGTTAGTGTAAGGGTTCGGGTGAGGGTTAAGGTTAGGGTTAGGGTTTGGGTGAGGGTTAGGGTTAGGGTTAGGGTTTGGGTGAGTGTTAGGGTTAGGGTTAGGGTTAGGATTATGTTTAGGGTTAGGGTTAGTTTTATGATTAGGGTGAGGTTAAGGAGAGGGTTGGGTTACGGTTTGGGTTAGGCTGAGGGTTAAGTTTAGGGTGAGGTTTAAGGTTCCCTTTAGTGTTAGGGATAGTGTGAGGGTGTGGGTAAGGTTAAGGATTAGGGTGAGGGTTAGGGGTATTGTTTGGGTTAGGGTTTGGATTAGAGTAAGTGTTTCGGAGGGTTAGGGTGAGGTTTAGCAGTAGGGTTAGGGTTAGGGTTAGGGTGAGTGTTAGGGTTAGGGTGAGGTTGAGGGTTAGGATGAGGGTTAGGGTGAGAGTTAGGGTTAGGGAGAAAGTTAGTGTTAGGGTTAGGGTAGGTTTAGGGTTTGGGTTTGGGTTCTGGGTTAGGTTTATGGTTAGGGTTTGGGTTAGGTTTAGTGTTAGGAGTTGGGTTAGGTTTAGGTTAGGGTTAGGGTTTGAGTTTGGGTTAGGGTTAGGGTGAATGTTAGTGTGAGGGTGAGGTTTACGGTTAGAGTTAGGGTGAGCGTTAGGGCTAGGGTTAGGGTTAGGGTTAGGATTAGGGTTAGGGTGAGGGTGAGAGTTAGGGTTAAGGTTAAGTTTAGGGTTAGTGTTAGGGTGAGAGTGAGGGTTAGGGTTAGGGTTAGGTTTAGTGCTAGGGGTAGGGTGAGGGTTGGGTGAGGGTTTGGGTTAGGGTTAGGGTTAGGGATTTTTTTTATTAGGGTTAGGGTTAGGTTTAGGTTGACAGTGAGGTATAGGGTTAGGTGAGGGTGAAGATTAGGGTTAGGTTTATGGTTAGGGTTAGGGTTTGAGTTAGTGTTAGTGTTAGGGTTAGGGTTGGGGTAGGCTGAGGGGGAGGGTTACGTGAGGGTGAGTCTGAGAGTGACCTGTAGGGTTAGGATTAGTGTTTGGGTTAGGGTTAGGGTTAGGGCTACATTTAGAGTTAGGGTTAGGGTTATAGTTATGGTTAGGGTGAGAGTAAGGGTGAGGGTGTCCGTTAGGGTTAGGGTGAGTGTGAGGGTTAGGCTGAGGGTTAGGTTAATGTTAGGGTGAGGGTTCGGGTGAGGGTAGGTTGAGGGGTAAGGTTAGGGTTAGGTTTAGGTTGAGGTCTAGGTTTAGGTTTATGGTTTGGATTAGTGTTATTGTTAGGGTTAGGGTAAGGGTGAGGGTTAGGGTTAGGGGGAGGGTGAGAGTGAGGGTTAGGTTTAGGTTAGGATTACGGTTTTGGTTAGGGTTAGGGTGAGAGTTAGGTTTTGGGTTAGGTATACAGTTAGAGTTAGGGTGGGGGTGAGGATGAGTGTGTCGGGTAGGGTTAGAGTGAGTGTGAGGGTTAGGCTGAGGATTAGGGTTAGGGTTAGTGTGTGTGTTTGGCTTAGTGTTAAGGTGAGGGTGAATGTTAGTCTGAGGGTGAGAGTTAGGGTTAGGGCGATGGTTAGGGTTAGGGTTAGGGTGAGGGATTGGGTGAGGTTTAAGGTTAGGGTTCGGGTTAGGGTTAGGATGAGAGTGAGGGTTAGGGTTAGGTTGAGGGTTAGGGTTAGGGTGAGTCTTAGGGTAACGTTTAGGGTTAGAGTGAGGGTGAGTGTTAAGGTTAGTGTTTGGGTTAGGTTTAGGATTAGGTTTAGTGTGAAACTGAAGGTTAGGGTGAGGTTTAGGGTTAGGGTTACGGTGAGGGTTAGGGTTAGGCTTGGTGAAGTTTAGCGTGAGCGTTAGGGTAGGGGATTAGGGTTAGGGTTTGTGTTAGTGTTATGGTTAGGGTTAGGTTTAGGGTGAGGGTTAGGTTTAGGGTCAGAGTTAGGGTTCCGTTTAGGGTTGGTGGAGAGTTAGTGTTAGGGGGGTTAGAGTTAGGGTTTGGGTAATGTTAGTGTTAGTGTTAGGGTTAGGGTTAGTGTGAGTGTGAAGGTTAGGCTTCGGGTAAGGGTGAGGGGAAGGGTTAGGGTTAGGATTAGGGTGAGGGTTAGGGGGAGGGTTAGGGACACTTAGGTTTAGGGTTAGGGTTAAGGTTAGGGTTAGCATTAAGTTTAGGGTTAGGTTGAGGGTGAGGGTGATAGTGAGGGATAGGGTTAGAGTTAAAGTGAGTGTTAGGGTTAGGATGAGGGTTAGGGTTAGGATTAGGGTTAGGGTTAGGTTTGTGTTAGGTTTAGGCTTAGGTTTGTGTTAGGGTGAAGGTGAGGATGAGTATGAGGGTTAGTGTTAGGGTTAGGATTAGTGTAGGGTGTGGGTTAGCTTGATGTTTAGGTTTAGAGTTTGGGTTACGGTTATCTTTAGGGTTAGGGTTAGGGTTGTGTTAGGCTTAAGGGTAGGGTTAGGGTTAGGGTTAGGGTATGGGTGAATGTTAGTGTTAGGGTTAATTTTAGGGTTAGGGTGAGGCTGAGGGCGAGGGTTAGGGTGAGGTTGAGGTGTTGGGTTAGAGTAAATGTGAGGTTGAGGACTAGGGTTAGGATCAGGGTGAGGGGTAGGGTTAGGGTAAGGGTTAGGGTTAGAATTAGAGTGAGCGTTAGGGTGAGGTTAGGGTTAGGGTGAGGGTTAGGGTTAGGGTTACATTAGGGTTTGTGTGAGATTGGGGGTTAGATTGAGGGTGACGGTGAGGATAAGGTGAGGATGAGAGTGTGTGTGAGGGTTAGAGTGAGGGTTAGGGTTAGGGTTAGAATTGGGGTTAGGGTTACGGTAAGGGTTAGGGTTAGGGGTAGCGGTAGTAGTAGGGTTAGGGGGAGGGTGATCGTTAGGGTGAGGATGAGGGTTAGGGTGTGGGTGAGGTTGAGGGTGAGGGTTAGGTTTAGGTTTAGGGTTAGTGTGAGGTTTAGGTTTAGGCTTAGGGTTATGGTTAGGGTTATGGTTAGGATTATGGTGAGGGTTACAGTGAGGTTTATGGTCCGGTTTAGAGTTAGATTTTGGATTAGGGTGAGGGTTAGTGTGACCGTGAGGGTTAGGATTAGGCTCATGGTTAGGGTTATGGTGAGGGTTAGGGTGAGGGTTAGTGTTAGGGTGAGGGTTAGGGATAGGGTGAAGGTGAAGGTATGGGTTAGGTTTAGGTTTTGGGTTAGGGTTATGGATAGGGATAGGGTGAGAGTGAGGGTGAGGGTTAGGGTTAGTGTTAGGTTTAGGGTTCGGTAAGGGTTAATGATAGGATTAGGGTGAGGGTTAGGGTATGGGTGAGGGAGAGGGTTAGGCTTAGGCTTAGGCTTAGGCTTAGGGTTAGGATGAGGGTGAGGGTAAGGGTTAGGGTGAGAGTTAGGGTTATGCTTACGGTTAGGTTGAGCTGTAGGGTTAGGATGAGGGTCAGGGTTAGGGTAGGGTTAGGGTTATGGTTAGTGTGAGGGTGAGGGTGAGGTTGAGGGTTAGGGTTAGGGTTAGTGTTAGAGTTCAGGTTAGGTTAAGGTTAATGTAATGGTTACGGTGAAGGTTAGGGTTAGGTTTAAGGTGAGGGTTACGGTGATGGTTAGGTTTAGGGTTAGGATAAGGGTTAGGGTGAAGGTGAGGGTTAGGGTTAGGGTTAAGTTTATGGTTAGGGTTATTTTTAGGGTGAGAGTGTTAGGGTGAGGTTAGGGTGATGGTTACGGTTAGGATGAGGGTTAGGGTGAGAGTTAGGGTTAGATTTAGGGTTAGGGTGAGAGTGAGGGTGAGGATTATGGTTAGGTTTAGGGTGAGGGTTAGGGTTAGGGTGAGGTTTAGGTTTAGGGTGAAGGTTATTTTCAGGGTTAGGGTTAGGATGAGGGTTAGGTTTAGAGTAACGCTGAGGGAGAGGGTGAGGGTATGGGAGATCATTAGGGTTAGGGTTAGGGTGAAGCTTAGGTTGAGGGTGATGGTGAGTTTTAGGGTTATGTTAAGTTTTAGGGATAGGGTTAGGTTCAGGGTGAGTGTTAGAGTTAGGGTTAGGGTTAGGGTTAGGATTAGTGTGACTGTTAGCTTTAGGGTTAGGGTTAGAGTTTGGGTTAGTGTAAGTTTTATGCTTGGGTTTAGGGTGAATATGAGGTTTTGGGTTATGGTTTGCATTATGGTTAGGTTTTGTGTTAGGGTTAGTGCTAGGGTCAGGGTGAGGTTGAGGGTTAGTTTTATATTGAGGGTTAGGTTTAGGGTTAGGCTTAGGGTGAGGATGAGGGTGAGGGTGAGGGTGAGAATGAGGGTTAGGATTAGGTTTAAGGTTAGGGTTAGGGTTAGTGTGAGGTTTAGGGTTAGGCTTAGGTTAATGGTGATTTTTAGAGTGAGGGTGAGGGTGAGCGTTAGTGTGAAGGTTAGGGTTAGGCTTGGGTTAGGGTTAGGGTTAGGGTGAGGGTGAGGGTTAGGTTTAGGGTGAGGGTTAGGGTTAGGGTTAGATTATGTTTTAGGGTGAAGTTGAGGATTAATAGGTCGGTTAGGGTTAGGATTAGGGTGAGGGTCAGTGTAAGGTTGATGTTTGGGTTTAGGGTTGGGGTTAGGGATAGGGTGAAGGTTAAGGGTAGGTTTTGGTTTAGGGTTAGGATTTGGGTTAGGTTGAAGCTATTGTTAGGGTGAGGTTTAGGTTTAGGGTTAGGGTTAGGGTTAGGTGAGCGTCAGGGTTTGGTTTAAGATTAGGGTGAGGTTTAGGGTGAGGGTTAGTTTTAGGGTTTCGGTGAGGGTTAGGGTTAGGTTGAGGGTTAGTTTTAGGTTTAGGGTTAGTGTGAAAGTCAGGGTTAGGTTTATGGTTAGGGTTAGGGTTAAGTTTAGAGTTTGGGTTAGTGTTAGGGTTATGGGTAGTTTTAGGTTTAGGGTTAGGCTGAGGGTGAGGGTGAGTGTTAGGGTTACAGTTAGGATTAGGGTGAGGTTTAGGATTAGCACATGGTTAGGGTTAGGGTTAGGGTTAGGGACACTTAGGGTTAGGGTTAGCCTTAGCGTTAAGATTAGGGTTAGCATTAGGTTTAGGGTTAGGTTTAGGTTTATGGTTAGGGTTAGTGATAGGTTAGGTTTAAGATTAGGGTTAGGGGTACGTTTATGTATAGGGCTAGGCCTAGGGCAAGGTTTAGGGTTTGGATTAGGGTTGGGGTTAGGGATAGGTTTAGGGTAATGGTCTCGATTAGCTTTAGGGTTAGGGTAAGGATTAGGTTTAGGGTGAGGGAAAGGGGAGGTTTAGGGTTACGGTTAGGGTGAAGGTTACGGTGAGGGTTAGGTTTAGAGTTAGTTTTAGGTTTAGGGTTATGGGTAGGATGAGGGTTAAGGTGAGGGTTAGGTATAGGGTGAGGGTTAGTGTTAGGGTTAGGGTTAGTCTTAGGGTTTGGGTTAGGGTTAGGGTTAGGTTTAGGGTTATGGTTAGGGTTAGAGTTAGGGTTAGAGTTACGGTTTGGTTTAGCGTTATACTTAGGGTTAGTGTTTGGTTTAGGGTTAGGTTGAGAGTAGGGTGAGGGTTAAATTAGGATTAGGATTAGGGTTAGGGTGAGTGTTAGGGTTAGGGTTATGGTTAGCGTTATTGTTAGGGTTAGGGTGAAGGTTAGGGGTAGAGGTAGCATTAGGGTTAGGGTTAGGTTGAAGGTTAAATTAGGGTTAGGGTTAGGGTTTGGATTAGCGTTAGGGTCAGGGTTAAGTTTAGGAATTCTTAGTGTTAGGGTTAGGGTTAAGGTTACTGTTAGTTTTAGGGACCCTTCGGGAAAGGTTAGGTTTAGGGTTAGGGTTAGAGTTAATTTGAATGTTAGGGTTAGGGTTAGAGTGAGAGTGTGAGTGAGGGTTAGGTTGAGGGTGAGTGTTAGGTTGAGTGTTTGGGTTAGGGTTAGGGTTAGAGTTAGGGTCAGTGTGAGAGTTAGGTTGAGAGTGAGTGTTGGGGTTATTGTTAGGGTTAGGGTTATAGTTAGGTTTAAGCTTACGGTGAGGTTGAGGGTTAGGGCTAGGGTTAGGGTGAGGGTTATGTTGAGAGTTAGGGTTAGGGTTAGGATTATAGTGAGGGTGAGGGCTAGGGTGAAGGTTACAGTTAGGGTTAGGTCTAGGGTTTGGTTGAGGGTTAGGGTGAGGGTTTTGGTTAAGGTTAGGTTTAGAGTGAGGTTTAAGGTTAGGGTTATGGTTAGGTCAATGGTTAGGGTTAGGGTTCGGGTTATGATTACTTTTTGAGGTGAGGTGGAGGGTTAGAGTGAGGCTTAGGCTTAGGATTAGGGTTAGGGTGACGGTGAGGGTGAGAGCTAAGGTGAGGGTTAGGGTTAGGTTGAGGGTGAGGGTTTGGGTTAGGGTTAGGATTTGGGTTAGTGTGAGGGTTAGGGTGAGGGTGAGGGTTAAGGTTACGGTTATGGTTAGCGTGAGGGTGAGGTTTATGATGAGGTGAGGGATAGGGTGAGGGTTAGGGGTAGGGGTAGGGGTAGGGTGAGAGTTAAGGTAAGGGTGAGTGTTAGCGTTAGGGTAAGGGTTAGGGTGAGCATTACGGTTAGAGTATTGGTTAGGGTGAGTGTTAGGGTTAGGGAGAGGGTTACGGTGAGGGTTTGGGTTAGAGTTATGGTTAGGAGTTAGGGGTTGTGTTTAGGGTTAGGGTTAGGGTTAGGGTTATGGTTAGGAGTTAGGGGTTGTGTTTAGGGTTAGGGTTAGGGTTAGGGTTGGGTTGAGGGTTAGGGTTAGGGTGAGGGTGAGTGTTAGGGTTAGGGTTAATGTGAGGGTGAAGGTTAGCATTTGGATGCGGGTGAGGTTTAGGGTTAGGGATATGGTTATTGTTAGGTTTGGGTTAGGGTTAGGGTTTGGGTTAGGGTTAGCGTTAGGTTTAGACTGAGGGTTCGGGTGAGGGTTAGGGTCAGGGTTAGGGTTAGGGTTAGTTTTAGGATTAGGGTTCGGGGTAGTGTGAGGGTTAGGGTGAGCGTTAGGTTTAGGGTGAGGGTTAGGGTTAGGATAAGTTTGATGTTTAGGGTTACGATAGGGTGAGGTTTAGGGTTCTTGTTAGGGTTGGGGTTTGGGTTAGGGTTAGGGTTAGGGTTATGCTTAGTGTGTGGGTGAGGGTTAGGTTTAAGATTAGGGTGAGGGTTATGTTGAGAGTTAGGTTTAGGGTTAGGATTAGGCTGAGGGTAAGGTTTAGGGTGAGGGTTATAGTTAGGCTTAGGTTTAGTGTTAGGTGAAGGTTAGGGTGAGGGTTATGGTGATGGTTTTGGTTAGGGTTAGGGTTAGGGTGAGATTTAGGGTGAGGGTTAGGGTGATTGTTAGGGTTATGGTTAGGTTTTGGATTCGGGTGAGGTTGAGTTGTAGTCTGAGGATTAGGGTTAGGTCATAGTTAGGTTAGGGTTAGGGTCAGGGACACTTAGGGTTAGGGTTAGGGTTACGGTTATATTTAAGGTTAACGTTAAGTTTTGGGTTTAGTTTATGTTTATGGTAAAAGTTATGTTGAGGGTAATGGTGAAGGTAAGGGTTAGGGTCAGGGTGAGGTTGAGGGTTAGGATGAGGGTTAGGGTTAGGGTTAGGGTGAGTGTTAGGTGAGGGTGAGGGTTAGGGTGAGGTTATGGTTAACGTGAGGTTTAGTGTGATGTTTAAGGTTAGGGTGAAGTTTAGGGTGAGGGTTAGGGTTAGGGTTAGGTTTTGGGTTAGGAATAGGGGTAGTGTGAGGGTGAGGGTGAGCGTTAGGTTGAGTGTTAAGGTTAGGGGAAAGTTTAGTGGTAGGATAAGGGTTAGGTTTAGGATTATAGATGGGTTATGGTTAGGGTTAGGGTGAGGTTAAGGGTGAGGATGAGGATGAGGATTAGTGTTAGGGTTAGTGTTAGTGTTAGGGTTAGGTTTAGGTTTAGGGTTAGTGTCAAGGTGAGGGTGAGGGTAAGGGTTAGAATGAGGGGGAGGGTGATGTTGAGGGTTAGTGTGAGGGTGAGGTTCAGGGTGAGGTTTAGGGTGAATATTAGGGTTAGGCTTAGGTTAGGGTTTGCGTTAGGTACACTTACGGTTAAGGTAAGGGTTAGGGTTAAGGTTAGGTTTAGGTTTAGGTTTAGGGCTATGTATAGGTTTAGGGCAAGGGCTAGGTTTGGGTTAGGGTTAGGGTTAGTTTCAGGATTTGGGTTATGGTTACGGATAGGGTTAGAGTTAGGATTAGGGTTAAGGCTAGTCTTAACGTTAGGTTTAGGGTTAGATTTATGGTTAGGGTTAGGGGTAGGACTAGGGTTAGGGTTACAGTTAGGGTTAGAGCTAGGACTAGGGTTAGGGTTAGGTTTAGGATTAGGGTTAGGATTTTGGTTACGGTGAGGCTCAGGGTTAAAGTTAGTGTTGGGGTTAGGGTTAGAGTTGTGTTAGGGTTAGGGTTATGGTTAGCGGTAGGGTTAGGATTAGGGATGGGGTTAGGGATTGGCTTAGGGTGAGGGCTAGGGTTAGGGTTAGGGTTAGAATTAAGGTTAGGGTTAGGTTTAGAGTTAGGGTGACGTTTAGGTTTAGGATGAGGGTGAGAGTGAGAATTAGGTTGAGGGTGAGGGTTATGGTTATGGTTAGGTTTAGGGTTCAGGTTCGGTTTAGGGTTAGGGTTAAGCTTAGGGTGACTTGAGGGTGAGGGTTATGGTTAGGGTGAGATTTAATGTGACACTTAGTGTTATGATTCGGATTAGAGTGAAGGTGAGGGTAAGGGTGAGAGTTAGGGTTAGAGTTAGGGTTAGGGTTAGGTTTAGGGTTAGGTTAGGGTTAGTGTTTGGGTTAGGGATAGGGTTAGGGTTAGGTTTAGGGATTGGTTTAGGATTAGTGTTAGGGGTAGGGTTAGGGTTAGTGTTAGGGTGAGTGTGAGGGTGAAGGTTAAGTTTTGGGTAACAGGGTTAGGGTGAGGTTTAAGGATAGGGTTATGGGTAGATTTATTGTTAGGGTTAGGGTGAGGGTAATGGTGAGGGTTAGGGTGAGGGTTGGGGTTAGGTCTATGGTTAGGGTTAGCGTTAGGAATAGGGTTAGTGTGAGGATGAGGTTTAGGGTGAATGTTAGGGTTAGAGTTAGTGTGAGGGTTAAATTTAGGGTGAGGGTGAGGGATAGGGTTATGGTTAGGGTTAGGTTGAGGGTTAGGTCTGGGGTTAGGGTTAGGGTTAGGGTTATTGTGAGGTTGAGAGTTAGAGTTAGGGTGAGGTTAAGAGTGAGGGTTAGGGTTAGGGTTGGGCTAAGTGTTAGAGTGAGGGTTAGGGTGATGGTTAGGTTTAGGGTCATGGTTAGTTTTAGTGTTAGTTTAGGGACCCTTAGTGTTAGGGTTATGGTTAGGGTTAAGGTTCGATTTAGCATTAAGTTTTGGGTTAGGTTTAGGTTTATGGTTAGGTTTAGGTCTAGGACTAGGGTTAGAGTTAGTGTTAGGATTAGGGTTAGGGTTAGCGTTCTGTATAGAGTTAGGGCTAGTGCTGTGTTTAGGATTTGGATTAGGGTGATGGTGAGGGTGATGGTTAGGGTTAGGGTTAGGGGGAGGGTTAGGGGGAGGTTTAGGGTAAGGTTTAGGTTTAGGATGATGGTAGGTTTAGGGTGAGGGTTAGGGTTTGGGTAGGGTTAGGGTTAGGATTAGGGTTACGGTGAGGGTTAGGGGGTTAGGGGTAGGTTAAGGTTAGGTTTAGGTTTTGGTTAGGGTTAGGATTAGGGTGAGGGTTTCTTTGAGGTTTAGGGTCAGGGTTAGGAGTTAGGGGTTATGTTTAGGGTTAGGGTTAGGTTTAGGGGTACGTTTAGGGTGAGCGTTAGGGTTAGAGTGAGGGTTAGGGTTAGGGTTAGGGTGAGGGTTAGGGTGAGGGTTAGGCTAGGGTCATGGTTAGGGTTAGGGATAGTGTTAGGGCCACTTAGGGTTAGGGTTAGGATTAAGGTTAAGGTTAGGGTTAAAGTTATGTTTAGGGTTACATTTAGGTTTATGGTTAGGGTTAGGGCTAGGACTAAGATTAGGGTTATGGTTAGGATTAGCGATAGAGTTAAGGATATGCATAGAGTTAGGCTAGGGCTAAGTTTAGGTTTTGGATTAGGGTTAGGGTTAGGGTTAGGGTGAAGTTGATGGTGAGGGTTAGGTGTAGGATTAGGGTAAGGATTAGGTTTAGGGTGAGGGTGAGGGTTAGGGTTAGTTTTAGGGTTAGCGTTTGGTTTAGTATTAGGGTTAGGGTTAAGTTTAGAGTGAGGGTGAGGGTTAGGGTTAGGTTGAGGGTGAGGGTTAGGGTGAGGGCTAGGGTTAGGGTGAGGCTTAGGTTGATGGTTAGGTTTAGGGTCATGGTAAGTGTTACGGTTAGGGTTAGGGACACTTAGGGTTATTTTTAGGGTTTTGGTTAAGGTTCGTCTTAGAGTTAGGTTTAGGGTTAGGTTTAGGTTTATGATTAGGTTTAGGGCTAGGACTAGGGTTAGGGTTCGGTTGAGAATTAGATTTAGGGTTAGGGTTAGGGTTATGTATAGTGGTAAGGGAAGATCTAGATTTAGGGTTTGGATTAGGGTTAGGTTTAGGGTTAGGATAAGGGTGAGAGTGAGGGTGTTGGTGAGAGTTAGTTTTAGGTTTAGGGTAAGGGTTAGGTTTAGGGTGATCGTGAGGGTGAGAGTTAGCGTTAGGGTTAGAGTTAGGATGAGGGTTACGGTGAGATTAAGGTTAAGGTTAGTTTTAGGGTGAGGGTTAGGGCTAGGGTTATGGTGAGGGTGAGGGTTAGGGTTAGGCTTAGGCTTCAGGTGAGGATGAGGGTGAGCGTTAGGGTTTGAATTAGGGTGTGGGTGAGGCTTAGTGTTAGGGTTAGGGTTAGGGGTATGGTTACCTTGAGTGTTAGGTTGAGGGTTAGGGCGAGTGTTAGGGTGAGGGTGAGGGATAGGGTTGGTTGAGGGTTAGGGTGAGGGATAGGGTTAGGGTGAGGGATAGGGTTGGTTGAGGGTTAGGGTGAGGGACAGGGTTAGGGTGAGTATTAAGGTTAGGTTTAAGGTTGGGGTTAGGGTGAGGGTGAGGTTGAGTGTTAGGTCTAGGGTTAGGGTAAGGATTAATTTAAGGGTGAGGGTGAAGGTCAGGTTTAGGGTTAGGGTTAGGGTTAGGGTGAGGGTTATGTTGATGGTTAAGTTTAGGGTTAGTTTTAGGTTGAATTTAGGGTTAGGGTGAAGGTTAGGGTTAGCGATAAGGTGAGGGTTAGAGTTAGGCTGTTGTTTAGGGTGAGTGTTAGGGTTAGGGTGAGTGTGAGGGTTAGAGTGAGGGTTAGGGTTAGAGTTAGGGTTAAGGCGGGTGTTAGTGTGAGGGTGAGGTTTAGGTTTATTGTGAGGGTTAGGTTAAGGGTTAGGGTTAAAGTTAGGGTGAGGGTTAGAGTCAGGGAGAGGACTAGGTTTGGGGTTAGGGTTAGGTTTAGGGTAAGGTTAGGCTTAGTGTGAATGTGAGGATGAGGGTTAGGGTTAGGTTTAGGGTGAGGGTGAGGGTTAGGTTGAGGTTTAGGGTTAGGTATAGAATTAAGGCGAGTGTTAGGGTGAGGGTGAGGTTGAGGGTGAGGGTTAAGGTTAGGTTTAGGGTGAGAGTTAGGGTTAGGTTTACAGTGAGCATTAGGGTTAGGGTGAAGTTTAGGGTTAGGATAAGGGTGAGGTTTAGGGTTAGGGTAAGGATTATCCTTAAGGTCTAAGTTATGGTTATGGTTATGGTTAGGGTTAGGTTCAGGGTGAGGGTGAAGTTGAGGGTTAGAGTGATGGTTCAGGTGAGTGTGAGGGTTATGGTGAGGGTTAGGGTCAGCGTTAGATTTAGGGTGAGGGTTAGGGTTAGGGTGAGTGTTAGCTTTAGGGTTTGAGTTAGGGTTAGTGTTAGGATTAGGGTTAGGTTAAGGGTTAGAGTTAGAGTTAGGGTTAGGGTTTGCGTTAGTGCTATGTTTAGGTTGATGGTCAGGGTAAGGGTTTGGTTTAGGGTTAGGTTTAGGGTTAGTGATAGGGTGATAATAAAGGTGGGGGTAAAGGTTACGGTTAGGGTGAGTATTAGGGTTAGGGTTCGTGTTAGGTTCATGGTTAGGGTTAGTGTTACAGTGAGGGTTAAGGTTTTGGTTAGATTTAGGGTGAGGGTGAGGGTTAGTGTGAGGGTTAGGGTTAGGGTTAGGGTGAGGGTTAGGGTTTGGGATACGGTTAGGTTTAGAGTGAGGGTGAGAGTAAGGGTTAGAGTTAGGGTTAAGGTTAGGTTTATCGTTAGGTTGAGGTTTAGATTTATGGTTAGGGTTAGGGTTAGGACTAGGTTAAGTGTTTGGGTTAGGGTTATGTATATGGTTAGAGTTAAGGTTTGGGTTAGGGTTAGGCTTAGGCTTAGGCTTAGGCATAGTGAGAGGGTGCTGGTGAGAGTTACTGTTAGGGTGAGGGTGAGAGTTTGGTGAGTGTTAGGGTTAGGGTTAGGGTTAGAGTTTGGTTTAGGGTTAAGGTTTGGGTTACGGTTAGGGTTAGGGTTAGGGTGGGACTGGCGGTGAGGGTTAAGGTTAGGTTAGGGTTAGTTTTATGGTGAGGGTTAGGGTTAAGTTTAGGGTTAGGGTGAGTGTTAGGGTGATGGTTAATTTGCGGGTTAGGGTTAGGTCTATGGTTAGGGTTAGGGTTAGAATTAGGGTTAGTGTTAGGGTTATGTATAGGGTTAGGGCTAGGGCTAGGTTTAAGTTTGGGTTTAGGATTAGGGTTAGGGTTAGGGTGAGGGTGATGGTGAGGGTTAGGGTTAGACTTAGTGTTAGGGTTTTGGTTAGGGTTAGGGTTAGAGTTAGGGTTAGTTTTAGGTTTAGGGTTCGAGTAGGGTGAGTGTTAGGGTGAGGATTAGGTTTAGGGTTAGGGTTTGGGTTAGGGCTAGGGTTAGCTTAGGGTTTGGGTTAGAGTTAGGGTTAGGTTTTGGGTTAGTGTTAGGCTTAGGCTTAGTTTGAGGGTCAGGGTTAGCGTAAGGGTTAGGGTTAGGGTAAGTGTTAGGGTTACGGTTAGTGTTAGGACTAGGGTTAGGGTTAGGGTAAGGGTTAGGGTTAGCTTTCTGATTAGGGTTAGGATCATGTATGGGTTTAGAGCTAGGGTTTGGGTTATGGTCAGAGTTAGGATTAGGCTTATGCTTTCGGTGAGGGTGAGAGTGAGGGTTACAGTTAGGGTGAGGGTGAGAATTCTCATGAGGCTTTGGGTTAGGGTGAGGGTTAGGGTTAGGTTTAGGGTTAGGGTTTGGTTGAGGTTTACTGTTAGGGTGAGGGTTAGAGAAATGGTTCGGGTGAAGGTGAGGGTTAGGCTGAGTTTATGGTTAGGGTGAGGGTTAGGATCAGGGTTAGGATGAGGGTTTTGTTTAGCGTTAAGGTTTGCGTTAGGGTTAGCGTTAGGGTTGTGGTTAGGTTTAGGGTAAGGGTGAGGATTAGGGTGATAATTCAGGGTAGGGTGAGGGTTAGGGTTAGGGTTAGGGTTTGGGTGAGTGTTAGGTGTAAGGTTAGGGTTAGGGTTAGGGTGAGGTTGAGGGTTAAGGTGAGGATGTGGGTTAGGGTGAGTGTTAGGTTTAGGGTTAGGTTGAGGTTTAGGTTTAGGGTTAGGGTTAAGGTTAGAGTTTTAGTTATGGTTAGGTTAAGGGTTAGGGTTAGGGTTCAGGATAGGGTTTGGGTTAGGGTTAGTGTGAGAGTAGTGGTGAGGGTTAAGGTTAGGGTTAGTGTTAGGTTTATTGGGAGGGTTAGGTTTAGGGTTAAGGTTAGGACTAGGGTGAGGGCGAGGGTGAGCCTTAGGGTCAGGGTTAGGTTTAGGGTTAGGGTTAAGGTGAGAGTTAGGGTGAGGGTGAGTGTTAGGGTTAGAGTGAAGTTTAGGTTGAGGCTTAGGGTAAGGGTTAGGGTTAGGGTGAAGGGTGAGGCTTACGGCGATGGTTAGGGTTAGGTTTAGTTTTAGGGTGAGGGTTAGGGTTAGCGTGAGTTAGGTGTAAGGTTAGTGTTATGGTTAGGGTGAGGGTGAGAGTTAACGTGAGGGTGTGGGTTAGGGTTAGTGTGAGGGTTAGGGTTAGGGTGAGGGTGATGTTTAGGGTGAGGGTGAGTGTTAGCTTGAGGTGAGGGTTACAGTTAAGGGAGTGTTAGGGTTAGGGTGAAGGTTAGGGTTAGGGTTAGGGTGATTGCTGGGGTCAGGGTGAGGGTTAGAGTGACGGTTAGGGTTAAGGTTTGGGGTAAGGTTAGGGAGAGGGTTAGGGTTAGGGTTTGTGTTAAGTTGAGGGTGAGAGATAGGGTTAGGGTTACGGTTAGGTTTAGGGTGAGCGTGAGGGTTAGGGTGAAGGTGAGGGTTAGGGTTATGGTTAGGGTTAGGGTTGAGGTTTGAGTAAGTGTTAGTGTTGGTTCTAGGGTTAGGGTTAGGGTGAGGTTGAGGGTCAGGGTTAGGGTGAGGTTAAGGTTTAGGGTGAGGGTTAGGGTTGGGGTTAGGGTTAGGGTTAGGTTTGGGTTAGAGTCATGGTTAGTTTTAAGGTTAGTGTTAGGGACCCTTAGGGAAAGGGTTATGGTTAGGGTTAAGTTTAGGTTTAGCGTTAGGTTTAGCGTTAGGTTTAGGTTTATGGTTAGGTTTAGGGCTAGGACTAATGTTAGAGTTAGTGTTAGGATTAGGGTTAGGGTTAGGGTTATGTATAGGGATAAGGCTAGTGCTAGGTTTAGTATTTGGATTAGGGTTAGTTTTAGGGTGAGGGTGATGGTTTGGTTTACCGTTAGGAATAGGGTTAGAGTGAGGGTAAGGGTGAGGGTTAGGCTTAGGATTATGTTTAGGGTTAGGGTTTGGGTTAGTGTTAGGTTTAGGTTTAGGGTTAGGGTAAGGGTTTGGTTTAGGGGTATAGTTACTGTTAAGGTGAGGGTAATGTGAAGGTGTCAGTTCGGGTTAGGGTGAGGGTGAGGTTTAGGCTGAGGGTTAGGGTTAGGATTAGGGTGAGGGTTAAGGTGAGGGTTAGGGTTAGGTTTAGGGATAGTGTTAGGTTGACGGGGAGGGTTAGGGTTAGGGTTAGTTTAGGTTAAGGGTTAAGGTGAGGGTGAGGGTGAAGGTTTGTGTTTGGGATAGGGGTAGTTTTAGGGTTAGGGTGAGGATTAGAATTAGGGTGAGGCTGAGGGTTAGGGTGAGGCTGAGGATTAGGGTTAGGTTAGTGTTAAGGTGAGGATTCGGCTGAGGGTTAGGGTTAGGGATAGGGTGAGGTTTAGGGTTAGGTTGAGGGTTAGGGTTAGGTTTAGGGTTAGGGTGAGGGTAAGGGTGAGGGTGATGGTTAGGGTTAGGGTCATGTTTAGGTTAGGTTCAGGATTTGGGTTACTGTTAGGGTTAGGGTTAAGCTTGTGGTTAGGGTTAGGATTAGGGTTGGGTGAGGGTGAGTGTGAGGGTGAGGGTTAGGGTTAGGGTGAGAGTTAGGGTTAGGTAGGGTTTGGGTCATGGTTAGGGTTAGGGTTACAGTTAGGGATACTTAGGGTTAGGGTTAGGGTTAGTGTTAAGTTTAGGGTTAGCGTTAAGTTTATTGTTATTTTTAGGTTTATGTTTAGGGTTAGGGCTTGGACTATGGTTAGTTAGGGTTAGGATTAGGGTTAGTGTTAGTATTATGTATAGGGTAAGGGCTAGGGATACGATTAGGGTTTGGATTAGCGTTAAGGTTAGGGTTAGGGTTAGTGTTAGGGTTAGGGTTAGGCCGACTGTAGGGTGAGGGTGAGGATTAGGGCAAGGGTGAGGGTTAGGTTGAGGTTTAAGGTTAAAGTTAGGGTGAGGGTTAGGGTGAGGTTGAGAGTTAGGATTAGGTTTAGGGTTAGGTTTAGGTTAAATCTTAGGCTTAGGGTGAGGGTGAGGGTGAGGGTGAGGTTAGGGTTAGGGTTAGGGTGAGAGTGAGGGTTAGGATGAGGTTTAGTTTTAGGTTTAGCGTTAGGTCGAGTGTTAGGGTGAGAGTGAGGGTTAGTGTATGGTCAGGGTTAGGGTGAGGATTAGGGTGAGGGTTAGGCTTAGATTTAGGGTGAGGTTTAGGGTTAGGGTGATGGTTAGGGTGATGGTTCGGGTGAGGGTGAGGGTTAGGGTGAGTGTTAGGGTTAGGGTTAGGGTGATGCATAGGTTTAGGGTGAAGTTTAGGGTTAGTATTAGGGTGAAGTTTAGGGTCAGGTTAAGGGTTAGCGTTAGTGTTTGCTTTAGGGTTACGATTAGGGTTAGGGTTAGGGTTAGGGTAAGGTTTTGGGTTAGAGTTAGGGTTAGGGTAAGTGTTTGGTTTAGGGTTAGGGATAGGGTTAGGGTTAGGGTTAGGGTTAGGTTTTCGGTTAGGGTTAGGTTTTCGGTTAGGGTTAGGTTAGGGTTAGGTTTATGGTTAGGGTTAGACTTAGGGTATGGTTGAGGTTTAGGGTTAAGCTTAGTTTTAGCGTGAGGGTTAGGGTTAGGGTTCGGGTGATGGTTAGAGTTAAGGATAGGATGAGGGTTATTGTTAGGCTTAGGCTTGGGATGAGGATTAGGGTGAGGGTTAGGGTGAGGGTGAGCATAGGTCTATGGTTAGGTTTACGGTAAGATTAGGGTTAGAGTTAGGGTTAGGGTTAGGGTGAGTGTTAGGGATAGGGTTAGGGTTAGGGTTAGGTTTATGTTTTGGGTTAGGTTTAGATTAGGGTTAGGTTTATAGTTAGGGTTAGGCTTAGGGTATGTTTGAGGTTTAGGGTTAGGCTTAGGTTTAGGGTGAGTTTAGGGTGAGTTAGGTTTAGAGTCAGGATAAAAGTGAGGGTGAGGGTTAGGGTGAGGGTCAGGGTTAGGGTGAGATTTATGGTAAGGGTTAGGGTGAGGGTTAGGGTTAGGGTGAGTGTTAGGGTGAGGTTTAGGGTTACACTTAGGGTGAGGGTTAGGGTGAGGTTGAGAGTTAGGATTAGGTTTAGGGTTAGGTTTAGGTTAAATCTTAGGCTTAGGGTGAGGGTGAGGGTGAGGGTGAGGTTAGGGTTAGGGTTAGGGTGAGAGTGAGGGTTAGGATGAGGTTTAGTTTTAGGTTTAGCGTTAGGTCGAGTGTTAGGGTGAGAGTGAGGGTTAGTGTATGGTCAGGGTTAGGGTGAGGATTAGGGTGAGGGTTAGGCTTAGATTTAGGGTGAGGTTTAGGGTTAGGGTGATGGTTAGGGTGATGGTTCGGGTGAGGGTGAGGGTTAGGGTGAGTGTTAGGGTTAGGGTTAGGGTGATGCATAGGTTTAGGGTGAAGTTTAGGGTTAGTATTAGGGTGAAGTTTAGGGTCAGGTTAAGGGTTAGCGTTAGTGTTTGCTTTAGGGTTACGATTAGGGTTAGGGTTAGGGTTAGGGTAAGGTTTTGGGTTAGAGTTAGGGTTAGGGTAAGTGTTTGGTTTAGGGTTAGGGATAGGGTTAGGGTTAGGGTTAGGGTTAGGTTTTCGGTTAGGGTTAGGTTTTCGGTTAGGGTTAGGTTAGGGTTAGGTTTATGGTTAGGGTTAGACTTAGGGTATGGTTGAGGTTTAGGGTTAAGCTTAGTTTTAGCGTGAGGGTTAGGGTTAGGGTTCGGGTGATGGTTAGAGTTAAGGATAGGATGAGGGTTATTGTTAGGCTTAGGCTTGGGATGAGGATTAGGGTGAGGGTTAGGGTGAGGGTGAGCATAGGTCTATGGTTAGGTTTACGGTAAGATTAGGGTTAGAGTTAGGGTTAGGGTTAGGGTGAGTGTTAGGGATAGGGTTAGGGTTAGGGTTAGGTTTATGTTTTGGGTTAGGTTTAGATTAGGGTTAGGTTTATAGTTAGGGTTAGGCTTAGGGTATGTTTGAGGTTTAGGGTTAGGCTTAGGTTTAGGGTGAGTTTAGGGTGAGTTAGGTTTAGAGTCAGGATAAAAGTGAGGGTGAGGGTTAGGGTGAGGGTCAGGGTTAGGGTGAGATTTATGGTAAGGGTTAGGGTGAGGGTTAGGGTTAGGGTGAGTGTTAGGGTGAGGTTTAGGGTTACACTTAGGGTGAGGGTTAGGGTGAGGTTGAGAGTTAGGATTAGGTTTAGGGTTAGGTTTAGGTTAAATCTTAGGCTTAGGGTGAGGGTGAGGGTGAGGGTGAGGTTAGGGTTAGGGTTAGGGTGAGAGTGAGGGTTAGGATGAGGTTTAGTTTTAGGTTTAGCGTTAGGTCGAGTGTTAGGGTGAGAGTGAGGGTTAGTGTATGGTCAGGGTTAGGGTGAGGATTAGGGTGAGGGTTAGGCTTAGAATTTAGGGTGAGGTTTAGGGTTAGGGTGATGGTTAGGGTGATGGTTCGGGTGAGGGTGAGGGTTAGGGTGAGTGTTAGGGTTAGGGTTAGGGTGATGCATAGGTTTAGGGTGAAGTTTAGGGTTAGTATTAGGGTGAAGTTTAGGGTCAGGTTAAGGGTTAGCGTTAGTGTTTGCTTTAGGGTTACGATTAGGGTTAGGGTTAGGGTTAGGGTAAGGTTTTGGGTTAGAGTTAGGGTTAGGGTAAGTGTTTGGTTTAGGGTTAGGGATAGGGTTAGGGTTAGGGTTAGGGTTAGGTTTTCGGTTAGGGTTAGGTTTTCGGTTAGGGTTAGGTTAGGGTTAGGTTTATGGTTAGGGTTAGACTTAGGGTATGGTTGAGGTTTAGGGTTAAGCTTAGTTTTAGCGTGAGGGTTAGGGTTAGGGTTCGGGTGATGGTTAGAGTTAAGGATAGGATGAGGGTTATTGTTAGGCTTAGGCTTGGGATGAGGATTAGGGTGAGGGTTAGGGTGAGGGTGAGCATAGGTCTATGGTTAGGTTTACGGTAAGATTAGGGTTAGAGTTAGGGTTAGGGTTAGGGTGAGTGTTAGGGATAGGGTTAGGGTTAGGGTTAGGTTTATGTTTTGGGTTAGGTTTAGATTAGGGTTAGGTTTATAGTTAGGGTTAGGCTTAGGGTATGTTTGAGGTTTAGGGTTAGGCTTAGGTTTAGGGTGAGTTTAGGGTGAGTTAGGTTTAGAGTCAGGATAAAAGTGAGGGTGAGGGTTAGGGTGAGGGTCAGGGTTAGGGTGAGATTTATGGTAAGGGTTAGGGTGAGGGTTAGGGTTAGGGTGAGTGTTAGGGTGAGGTTTAGGGTTACACTTAGGGTTAGGGTTAGGGTTAGGTTGAGGGTTAGACTTAGTGTGAGGGTTATGGTGATTCTTGGGGTTAGTGTGATGTTTAGGGTGAGGGGTAGGTTAAGGTTACGGTTCGGGTTCGGGTTAGGGTTTGTGTGTGGTTTACGGTTAGGTTTAGCGTTAGGTTTAGGGTAAGGGTTAAGGTTGGGGTTAGTGTAAGGACTAGGGTTAGGTTTAGGGTTAAGGTTAGCATTATGTTTAGGTTTAGGGTCATGTATAGGGTTAGAGTTAGGGTTTGGGTTAGGGTTAGCGTTAGGATTAGTCTTAGGATTAGGCTTTCGGTGGGGGTGAGTATCAGGGTTACGGATAGGTTTTGGGCTAGGGTTATGGTTAGTGTTAGTGTTAGGGTTTGGTTTAGTGTTAGGGTTCGGGTTAGGGTGAGAGTAGTGCTGAGGTTTAAGGTTAGGGTTAGGGTAAGGTTTATTGTGAAGGTTAGGCTTAGTGTTAAGTTTAGGGGTTTGGTTGAGAGTTAGGGTGACGGTTAGGGTGAGGGTTAGGGTTAGGTGTATGGTTAGGGTTAGAGTTAGGATTAGGTTAGGGTTAGGTTGAGGGTCAGTGTTAGGCTTATGCTTAAGGTGAGGATGATGATGAGGGTTAGGGTTAGGATTTGGGTGAGTGTGAGGCCTAGGGTGAGGGTTAGGGTTAGAGTTAGGGTGAAGGTTAGGGTTAGGGTTTGGATGAGGGTTATAGTGATGGCTAAGGTTAGGGTTAGTTTTAGGGTGAGGGTTAGTTTTAGGGTGAGGCTTATTGTTAGAGATAGGGTGAGGGTTGGGGTTTGGCTTAGGCTAGGGGTGACGGTTAGGCTTAGGGTTTGGGTGAGGGTGAGGGGTAGGGTGAGGTTTAGGGTTATGGTTAGGGTTAGGGTTAGGTTTAGGGCGAGTGTTAGGGTGAGTGTGAGGGTTAGGGATAGGGTGAGGGTTAGGTTGAGCTTTACGGTTAAAGTTAGTGTGAGAGTTAGGGTTAGGGTTGGGTTAGGTTTAGGGTTAGGGTTAGGGTTAGGTTTAGGGTTAGGTTTAGGATTAGGGTGAGGGTGAGGGTGAGGGTGAGGATAAGGGTTAGGGTGAGGGTGATGGTTAGGGTTAGGTTTACAGTTAGGGTGAGTGTTAGGTTGAGGGTGAGGGTTAGGATTAGGGTGAGGGTTTGGTTGAGGGTTAGGGTTACGGTCTGGGTTAGTGTTCGGGTGAAGGTTCGGGTGATGTTTCGGGTGAGGGTGAGGGTTAGGGTGAGGGTTATGGTTAGGGTTAAGTTTAGGGTGAGGGTTAGGGTTAGGAGGAAGGTGAAGGTTATGTTTAGGGTGAGGTTTAGGGTTAGGGTTTGTGTTAGCGTTAAGTTTTGGGTTAGGGTTAGGGTTAGGGTTAGGGTGAGGGTGAGGGTTAGGGTGATGGTTTGGGTGAGGGTGAGGGTTAGGGTGATGGCTACGGTTAGCGTTAGGGTTAGGGTGAGGGTTAGGATTAGGATAAGTGTTATGTTTAGGGGTGGGTTGAGGTTTAGTGTTATGGTATGGGTTAGCATTAGGGTTTGGGTTAGGGTTAGCGTTAGGCGTAGGGTTAGGGTTAGGTTTAGGGATAGGGTTAGGGTTTAGGGTTCAGGTTAGAATTAGGGTGAGAGTGAGGGTGAGTGTAAATGTTAGGTTTAAGGATAGGTTTAGGGTGAGGTTTAGGGTTAGTGTTACGTTTATGTTTAGTGTTAGGTTTAGGTTGGGGGTGAAAGTTAGGGTGAGGGTGTGGGTTAGGGTTAGTGTTAGGTTTAGGGTTTGGGTTTGGGTTAGGGTTAGGGTTAGGATTACAATTATGGATAGGTTTTGGGTTAGTGTTTGTGTTTGGTTAGGGTTAGGGTTACAGTGAGGATGAGGGTTAGGCTTAGGGTGAGGATGAGTGTGTGGATTAGTGTTGGGTTAGGGTTAGGTTTAGGGAACGTTAGGGTTAGTCTTATGGTTAAGGTTATTTTTAGCGTAAGGTTTAGGGTTAGTTTTAGGTTTATGGTTAGGGTTAAGGCTAGGACTAGGGTTATGGTTGGGGTGAGGGTTAAAGTGAGGGTGATGGTTAAGGTTAGGGGTAGGGTTAGGTGAGTGTGAGGGTTAGGGTTAGGGTTATGATTAGGGTTAGGGGTAGGGTTTGGGTTAGTGTTAGTCTTTCGGTGAGGGTTAGGGTTAGAGTGAGGGTGAGGTTTAGGGTTAGAGCGAGGATGAGGGTGAGGTTTAGGGTTGAGGTTAGTGTTAGGGTGAGGGTTAGGTTTAGGTTCAAGGTTAGGTTTATGGTTAGGATTAGGGACACTTGGGGTTAGGGTTAAGGTTATGGTTACTGTTGGCATTAGGTTTAGGTTTAGGTTTAGGTTTATGGTTAGGGTTAGGGCTAGGACTATGGTTAGGGTTGGGGTTAGGGTTATGTTTAGGGTTAGGATTAGGTTATGGTTAGGGTTATGTATAGGGTGAGCATTAGGTTGAGGGTTAGCGTTAAGGTTCTGTTTATGGTTAGGATGAGGGTTACGGTTAGGGTGATGGTTCTTTTGAGGCTAAGGGTTAGGATGAGTGTTAGGGTTAGGGTTAGGTTTAGGGTGAGTGTTAGGATTAGGGGGTTTGTTAGGGTTAGGGATGGTTGAGGTTTAGGTTTAGGGTTAGGTTAGCATTAGGGTTTGGGTTAGGTTTAGGGTTAGGGCTAGGGTTAGGGTTTGGGTTAGGGTTCAGGTTAAAGTTAGGGTTTGTTTTAGGGTTAGGGTTGGGGTTAGGTTTAGGGTGAGAGTGGCAGTGAGGGTTAAGGTTAGGGTTACAGTTAGGTTTCGGGTGAGGTTTAAGATTAGGGTTAGGTTCAGGGTTAGGATTAGGTCTATGGTTAGGGTAAGGGTTAGAATTAAGGTTAGTGTTAGGGTCATGTATAGGGTTAGGGCTAGGGATAAGTTTAGGTTTTGGAATAGGGTTAGAGTTAGGGTTAGGGTTAGTGTTAGGATTCGTGTTTGGGCTAGGGATAGCGTTAGGGTTAGGTTTTGGGTTTGGGTTAGGGTTAGGGATATATTTAGGCTTAGAGTGAGGGTGAGGGTTAGGGTTTCTGTTATGGTGAGAGTAACAGTGAGGGTTCAGGATAGGGTTAGTTTTAGGGTTAGGGGTAGGGGTATGGTGAATGTTTGGGGGAGGATTAGGTTTAGGCTTTGGGTTACGGTTAGGTTTAGGCTTTGGGTTAGGGTTATTGTTAGGGTTAGGATTTGGGTCAGGGTTAGGGTTAGGATTAGGCTTAGGTTGAGGGTGAGGGTTAGGGTTAGGGTTAGGGTTAGGGTGAGGCTTAGGGTGATGCTTAGCGTTCGAGTTAGGATTAGGGTGAGCGTTCGGGTTAGGGTGAGGTTAGGTTTAGTGTTAGCTTGAGGGTTAGTGTGATGGTTCAGGTGAGGGTGAGGGTTAGGGTGAGGGTTACTGATAGGGTTAGGGTTAGGGTGAGAGTGAGTGTTAGGGTTAGGGTTAGGGTTAGGTTGTGGTTTATGTTTAGGGTTAGGGTTAGGGTGAGGGTTAGCATGACAATTAGGGTTAGGTCTGTGGTTAGAGTTAAGGTTAGGATTAGGGTTAGTGTTAGGGTAATGTATAGGGTTAGTGCTAGGGCTAGGTTGAGGGTTTGTATTGGGGTTAGGGTTAGGGTTATGGTTAGGGTAAGGTTTAGGGTGAGGATGAGGGATAGGTTTAGGGTTAGGGTAAGGGTGAGGGTGAGTGTTAGGGGTAGGGTTAGGTTTAGGGTTTGGGTTAGGTTGAGGATTACAGTGAGGGTTAGGGTTAGGGTTAGTTTTAGGGTTAGGGTTAGGGTTAGGGCGAGAGTTAGGGTGAGAGTTAGGGTTCAGTTTGGGTTAGGGTGAGGGTTCAGGTTAGGTTGAGGGTTAGGGTTAGGGTTGGGGTGAGGGTTAGGTTGAGGATTAAGGTGAGGGTTAGGATTCGGTTAGGGTTACTGTGAGGGTTCAGCTTAGGGTGAGGTTTAGAGTGAGGGTTAGGTTTAGGGTTAGGGTGAGGGTTAGGGGTAGGGTTTGGTTTAGGGTTAGAATTAGTGTTATGGTGAGGCTGAGGGTTAGGGTGAGTGTTAGGGTTAGGTTTATGGTAAGGGTTTGGTTTAGTGTTAGTGTTATAGTTAGGGTTAGGTTTAGGGTTGGGATTAGGGTTAGGGTTAGAGTGAGGGGGAGGGTGATTGTTATGTTTAGGGTGAGTGTTAGAGTGAGTTTTATTGTTAGGGTCATGGTTAGTGTTACGGTTACTGTTAGGGACCCTTAGGGTTTGGGTTAGGGTTCAGATTAAGGTTATTGATAGCGTTACGCTTAGGGTTAAGTTTAGGTTTATGTAAAGTGTTAGGGCTAGGACTAGGGTTAGTTAGAGTTAGGATTAGGGTTAGGGTTAGGATTAAGTATAGGGATAGGGCTAGGCTACGTTTAGGATTTCGATTAGTTTCAGGGTTAGGGTTATAGTTAGGGTTATGCTTAGGGTGAGGGTTAGGTTTAGGGTTACGGTTAGAGTTAGGGTGAAGTTTACTTTAGGGTTAGGGTTAAGGTTAGGGTTAGGGTTAGGGTTAGGGTTTGGTTTAGGGTTAGGGCTTGGTTTAGGGTTAGATTTAGGGTTCGGGTTTGGGTTATGGTTATGGATAGGGTTAGGGTTATGGTAAGCGTGAGGGTTAGGTGAGCGTTAGGTTTAGGTTTAGTGTTTGGGTGAGGGTGAGGGTTAGGTGGAGGGTTAGGGTTAGGGTTAGGGTTAGGGTAAGGGTTAAGGTGAGGATTAGGATGAGCATGAGGATTACTGTTATGGTGAGGGTTAGGGTGAGGGTTAAGGTTTGGGTAGGGTTAGGGTGAGAGTTAGGTTTACGGTGAAGGTTAGGGTGATGGTTAGGTTTAGGGTGAGGGTTAGGGTGAGCGTTAGGGTTAGGGTGACTGTTAGGGTTAGGGTGAGAGATAGGGTGAGTTTTAGGTTTAGGTTTAGTTGTAGGGTTTGGGTTACGGATAAGGTTAGTGTTGGGGTCACGTTTAGGGTTGGGTTTAGGGTTAGGTTTAGGTTTATGATGAGGGTTTGTGTGAAGGTGAGGGTTAGGTTTAGGGTTAGGTTAATGTTAGGGATTGGGATAGAATTAGGTTTAGGGTTAAGTTTAGGGTTAGGGTGAGGGTTAGGGTTAAGGTGAGGGTTAGGGTGAATGTTATGGTGAGGGTTAGGGTTAGGGTTAGAGTTCGGGTGAGGCTTAAGTTCAGGGTTAGGGTGTGGTTGAAGGTGAGGTTTAGGCTGAGTGTTAGGGTTAGGATTAGGTTAAGAGATAGGGTGTGGGTGAGAGTTAGGGTGATGGTGAAGGTTAGATTTTGGGTTAGGTTTAGGGTTACAGTAAGGGTGAGAGTTAGGTTTAGGGTTAAGTATAGGGGTAGGTTTAGTCTGAGGGTCAGGGTGACGGTTAGGTTTAAGGTTAGGATTAGGGTGAGGGTTATGGTGAGGGTTAGGGTTTGGGTTAGTTTTTGTGTTAGGGTTAGTGTGAGGGTTAGGGTTAGGGTGAGAGATAGGTTGAGGTTTAGTTTTAGGGTTAGGGTTAGGGTTAGGATTAGGGTTTGGGTTAGGGTTAGGGTAAGGGTTACAGTTAGGGTGAGGCTTAGGGTTAGGATGAGGGTTAGGGTAAGGGTTAGGTTTAGGATTAGGGTGGTTTGGTGAGGGTGAGGGTGAGGGTTAGGGTTAGGTTTAGGAGTAGGGTGAGGGTGAGGGTGAGAGTTTGTGTTAAGGTTAGTGTGAGGGTTAGAGTTAGGGTGAGAGATACGGTGAGGTTTAGTTTTAGGGTTAGGGTTACGGTTAGGGTTAGGGTTTGGGTTAGGGTTAGGATTAGTGTTATGGTTAGGGTGAGGCTTAGGGTTAGGATGAGGATTAGGGTAAGGATAAGGTTTAGGATTAGTGTTAGAGTGAGGGTTAGAAGTAGGGTTAGGGTTAGGGTGAGGGTTAGGGTCAGGTTTAGGGTTAAGGTGAGGATTAGCTTTATGGTGAGGTTTAAGGTTAGGGTGAAGTTTAGTGTTAGGTTTAGGGTTAGTGTGAGGGTGAGGGTGAGAGTGAGGGTTAGGGTTAGGTTTAGGGTTAGGGTTAGGGTTAGGACTTGGGTTATTGTTAGGGTTAGGGTTAGGGTTGGGGAGAGGGTGAGTGTGATGGTGAGGGTTAGGGTAGGGTGAGGTTTAGGGTTAGGGTTAGGGTCATAGTTATGTTTAGGTTTATGGTTAGGATTAATTACGGTTAGGGGTAGGGTTAGGGTTAAGGTCAGAGTTAGCGTTAGGGTCAGGGTTAAGTTTAGGTTTATGGATAATGTTAGGGCTAGGACCAGGGTTAGAGTTAGGGTTAGCATTAGGGTTAGGGTTATGATTATGTATAGGGTTAGGGCTAGGGCTAGGTTTAGGGTTTGGTTTAGGGTTAGGATTAGGGATAGGGTTAGGGTGAGGGTGAGTGTTAGGTTTAGGGTTAGGGTAACGGTTAGGTTTACGGTGAGGGTGAGGGTGAGGGCTAGCATTAGGGCTAGGTCTATGTTTAGTGTTTGGATTAGGGGTAGGGTTAGGGTGAGGGTTAGGATTAGGGTGAGGGTGAGGGTTAGGTTTAGGTTTAGGGTAAGCGTTAGGTTTAGGATGAGTTTGAGGGAGAGGCTAGAGTTAGTGTTAGGGTTAGGGTGGGGGTTAAGGTTTGGGCTAGGGTTAGTTTGAGGATTGGTGTTAGGGTGAGTGTTGAGGTACGGTGAGAGTTAGGGTGGGCTTTAGGTTAGGGCTAGGGGTAGGGTTAGGGTTACCGTTAGCTTTAGGGTTTGGGTTAGGGTTAGGGTTAGGGTGAGGGTGAGTGTTAGGTTGAGGTTTTAGTGTTAGGGTTAGGTTTAGGTTTCTGGTTAGGGTGAGGGATAGAGTGAGGTTTAGGGTTAGGGTAGGGTTAGGGTGAGGATGAGGTTTAGGGTTAGGGTTATATTTAGGGTGAGTGTTAGGGTTAGGGTGAAGTTTAGGATAAGGGTTAGGGTTAGGGGTTAGGGTTATGATGATGGTTAGTGTAGGGTTTGTGTTAGGGTTAGGATTAGGTTTAGGGTGAGGGTGAGGGTGAGTGTTAAGGTTAGTTTTAGGGTTAGGGTGAGGATGAGAGTTAGGGGCTAGGACTAGGGTCATGTTTAGGGTTATGGTTAGGGTTAGGTTCAGAGTTACGGTGAGGGTTAGGGTGAGAGGTAGGTTTAGGCTCATGGTCACCGTTAGGATTAGAGTTAGGGACCCTTAGATAGGGTTTGGGTTAGGGTTACGGTTAGGTTTAGCATTAGGTTTTGTGTTAGGTTTAATTTTTGGTTAGCGTTAGGAGTAGGACTAGGGTTAGGGTTATGGTTAGGTTTAGGGTTATGGTTAGCATTATGTATAGGGTTAGGGCTAATGCTAGGTTTTGGATATGGATTAGGGTTAGGGTTAGGTTTAGGGTGAGGTTTAGGTTTAGGGTAAGGGTGGGGGTGAGGTTTAGGGTTAGGTGGAGGCTGAGAGTGAGGGTTAGTGTTAGGGATAGGGTTAGGGTTAAGTTTGGGGTTAGGGTAAGGATTAGGGTTAGTGTTAGGGTTAGGTTTTGGGATAGGATTATAGTTAGGGTTAGAATGAGGGTGAGGGTTAGGCTGAGGGGTAGGGTTAGGGTTAGGGTTAGGGTTAGAGTGGGGTTAGGGTTAGGCTTTGGGTTAGTTTGAGGGTGAGGGTTAGTGTGAGTGTTCCGGTTAGGGTTAGGTTTAGGTTTAGGGTTAGGGTTAGGGTTAGGGTTAGGGTTAGGGTTAGGTTGAGGTATAAGGTGAGGTTTAGTGTTAGGGTTAGGGTTAGGGTGAGGGTGAGGGTTAGGTTAGAGTTATTTTTCAGGTGAGATTTAGGGTTCGCGTGAGGGTTAGGTTGAGGTTTAGGGTTAGGGATAGGATTATGGTGACATTTAGGGATAGGGTTTGTGTTAGGGTTAGGATTAGGGTTAGGGTGAGGTTGAGATTTAGGGTGAGGGTGAGGGTTAGTGTTAGTATTTGAGTTAGGGTTAGGATTAAGGTTAGGGTGAGTGTGAGCGTTAAGATGGGAATTAGCTTTAGGGTCAGGGTGAGAGAGTGGATTAGTGTTAGGGTTAGGGTTAGGGTTAGGGTGAGGGTTAGGGTGCAGGTTAGGGTTAGGGTTAACGTTAGGTTTTGGATTAGGCTTAAGGTGAGAGCTACCGTTACAGTTACGGTTAGGGTGAGGGTGAGCTTAGGGTTATGGTTAGGATTAGGGTTTGGTATAGAGTTTGGTATATGGTTAGGGTTAGGGTGAGGGTGAGGGTTAGGATTAGGGTGAGGGTGAGGTTTAGGGATAGGGTGAGGATGAGGGTGAGGTTTAGGTTTAGGGTTAGTGTTAGGGTTAGGGTTAGTGTTTGGTTGAGGGTGAGGGTTAAAGTTAGGGTTATGGTTAGGGTTTTGGTTGGGGTGAGGGTTAGGGTTAGTGTTAGGGTTAGTGTGAGGGTTAGGGTTAGGATTAGTTTTAGGGTAAGCGTGAGGGTTAGGGTGAGATTTAATTTTACCGTTAGGGTTAGGGTTAGGTGAGGGTTAGGGTTAGGGTGAGGGTTAGATAAAGGTTTAGGGTTAGGGTTAGTTTTACGATGAGAGTCATGGTTTGTTTAAGATTTAGAGTGAGGGTGAGGTTAGTTTTACAGTTAGGGTTTGCCTTAGGGTTTGGTGTATGGTGAGTTTTAGTGTTAGTGTTAGGTTATGGTGAGGGTGAGGTTGATGGTAGGGTTAGGGTGAGGATTAGAGTGAGGGTTAGGGTTATGGTTAGGGTTTTGGTTAGGTTTAGGTTTACTTTTAGGAAGAGTGTGAGGGTTAGGATGAGGATGAGTTTTAGGGTTAGCGTTAGGGTTAAGGTGAGGGTTAGGGTGCGGGTTAGAGTTAGGTGAGGGTTAGGAATAGGGTTAAGGTGAGCTTCACCGTTATGATTAGGGTTAGGGTGATGGTGAGCTTAGGGTTACGGTTAGGGTTAAAGTTTGGGAAATGGTTTGGTTTAGGGTAAGGGTGAGGGTTAGGGTGAGGGTTAGGGAAAGGGTTAGGTTTAGAGTGAGGATTAGGGTGAGGTTTAGGTTTAGAGTTAGTGGTAGGGTTAGGGTTAGTGTTTGGGTGAGGTTGAGGGTTAGTGTTAGGGTTAGGGTTATGATTAGGGTTTTGATTAGTGTTAGCGTTTGGGTTAGTGTCAGGGTGAAGGTGAGTGTTAGAGTGCGGGTGAGGTTTAGTTTGTGGGTGAGGGTGAATATTAGGTTTAGCATTAGGGTTAGGGTTAGGGTTAGGGTTAGAAACCCTTAGGTTTAGGGTTAGGGTTAAGGTTAGGGTTAGGATTAGGTTTAGGTTTAGGTTTAGGGTTAGGGTTATGGTGAGGGTGAGGGTGAGGATGAGGGTAAACATGAGGGTGAGGGTTAAGTTTAGGGATAGTGTTGGGGACACTTAGGGTGAGGGTTAAGGTTAGGGTTAGGGTTAGGGACCCTTAGGGTTAGGGTTAGAGTTACGGTTAGGAGTTAGGGGTTATTTTTAGGGTTAGGATTAAGTTTAGTGTTAGGATGAAGGTTAGGGATAGTGTTAGGGTTAGGGTTAGGGGGAGGGTGTGGGTGAGGGTTAAGGTGAGGGTTAGGGTTAGGATTAGGTTTAGGGTGAGCGTGAGGTTTAGGGTGAGATTTAGTTTCACGGTTACGGTTAGGGTGAGGGTTAGGGTTAGGATTAGAGTTAGCCTGAGGGTTATGTAAAGGGTTAGGTTTAGGTTAGGGTTACTGTGTGAGATTTGGGTTACAGTTAGGGTTAGCCTAAGCGGTTGGTATATGGTTCGGTTTAGAGTTCGTGTTAGGGTGAGGGTGAGGTTTAGGGTTAGGGTTAGGGTTAGGATTAGGGTGAGGGTTAGGGTTAGGGTTAGGGTTTTGGTTAAGGATAGGGTTAGGGTTTGTGTCAGTGTGAGGGTGAGGTTAGGGTAAGAATGAGGGTGAGGGTGAGTGTTAGGATGAGGGGGAGGTTTCAGGTGAGGGTTAGGGTGAAGGTTAGGTTCAGGGGTAGGGGTAGGGTTAAGGTTAGGGTTCAGTTACGGTTAGGTTTAGGGTTAGGTTTATGTAAACGTTTAGGGCTAGGGCTAGGTTTAGGTTTAGGCTTACGGTGAGGGTTTGGATTAGGGTTAGGTTTTGGTTTAGGGTTAGAGTTAGGGTTAGTGTTCGGGTTAGGGTTAGGGTGAGAAGAGGGTGAGGGTTAAATTAGGGTTAGGATTAGGGTTATGGTTAGCGTTAGGGTTAGTGTTAGGGTGAATTTTAGGGCTAGGGTTATGGTTAGGATTAGGGTTAGGGTGAATTTTAGGGTTAGGATTAAGGTTAGGGTCTGGGTTGGGGTTAGGGTGAGGGTGAGGGTTAGGTTTAGTGACCCTTAGGGTTAGGGTTAAGGTTAGGGTTAGTTTTAGGGTTAGGGTTTGCGTTAGGGTTAGGGTGAGGGTTAGGGTTAGAGACCCTTATGGTAAGGGTTATGGTTAGGGTTAGGGTTAGAGTTTTGGTGAGCGTTAGGGTTAGGGTTAGGGTGAGAGTGTGAGTGAGGGTTAGGGTGAGGGTGAAGGTTAAGGTGACTGTTAGGGTTAGTGTTAGGTTTAGGGTTAGTGTGACAGTGAGAGTGAGGTTGAGAGTTAGGTTGAGGGTTAGGGTTATGGTTGGGTTTAGGGTTTGGATTAGGCTTAGGATTTGGATTAGGGTTAAGCTTAGTTTGAGAGTGAGGGGGAAGATTAGGGTTCGGTTAGGATGAGGGTTATGGTAAGAGGTATTGTTTGGGTTTGGACTAGTGTGAGGATGAGGGTTAGGGTGAGGGTTAGGGTTAGGTTTAGGTTTAAGGTTAGGGTGATGGTTAGGGGGAGGTTTATTGTTAGGGTTAGGTTTAGGGTGAAGGTTAGGGTTAGGGGTAGGGATAGTGTTAGGGTTTGGTTTAGGGTTAGGTTTAGGGTTAATAGTTTTTGGGTAAGTGTTACTGTTAGGGATAGGGTTAGGGATTGGTTTAGAATTAGGGTTAGGGTTAGGGTTAGTGTTTGGGTTAGGGTTAGGGTGAGGGTGAGGTTGAGTTTTAAATTTAGGTTTAAGTTTAGTGTTAGGAAGATCGTTGGGGTTAGGGTTACGGTTATGGTTAAGTTTAGGGTTATGGTTAGGGTTAGGGTGAGGGTTAGGGTGAGGGTTAGGTTGATGATTAGGGTTGGGTCTATAGTTAGGGTTATGGTTAGGAATATGGTTAGGGGGAGGGGAGGTTTGGTTTGAGTGTTAGGGTTAGTGTTAGGATTAGGGTTTGGGTGAGGGTGAGTTAGCTGAGGATGAGGGTAAGGGTTAGGGTTAGGGTTAGGTTGAGGGTGCAGGTTAGGGTTAGGGTTAGCGTTATGGTTAGGGTGAGGGTGCGGTTTAGGGTTAAGGTTAGCGTTAGGGTTAGGTTTAGGGTGAGGATTAGGATGAGCGTGGTGGTTAGGGTTAGGGTGAGGGTGAGGGTTAGGTTTTCGGTTAGGGTGCTTGTGCGGGTGAGGTTTATGGTTAGGGTGCTTGTGAGGGTGAGGGTTAAGGTTAGGGGTAGTGCGAAGGTTTGGGTTGGGGTCACGGTTAGGCTTAGGGTTAGGGACCCTTAGTTTTAGGGTTAGGGTTAAGGTTAGGTTTAGCGTTAGTTTTAGGGTTAGGTTTAGGTTTATGGTTAGGGTAATGGCAAGGACTAGGTTTAGGTTTAGGTTTAGGATGAGGGTTAGGGTTACGGTTAGGTTTAGAGCGAGGGTTCGGTTTAGGTTAAGGGTGAGGGTGAGGTTTAGGGTTAGGGTGAAGGTGAGAATGAGGGTTAGGGTTAGGGTTAGGTTTTCGGTTAGGGTTAGGGTTAGGTTTTGGGTTAGGGTTAGCGTTAGGTTAGTGTTAGATTTAGGGTTTGGTCAGGGTTATAGTTAGGGTTAGGGTGAGGGTGAGGGTGAGTGTATCTGTTTGGGTTTGGGTTAGGCTGATTGTTAGGCTGAGGTTTAGGGTTAGGGTTAGCGTTCAGTTTAGAATGAGGGTTAGCATTAGGGTTAGGGTAGGTTTAGGATTAGCGTGAACGTGAGCTTAGGGTTATGGTTATGGTTATGGTTATGGTTTGGGATAGTGTTAGGTTTAGGTTTAGGTTTAGGTTGTGGGTTATGGTAAGGCTGAGGTTTCGGGTTAGGATTTGGGTGAGGATTAGGGTGAGGGAAACGGTTAGTGTTAGTGTTAGGTTTAGTGTGAGGGTGATTGTTAGGGTTATGATTACGTTTGGGGACCCTTAAGGTTAGGATTACTTTTAGGGTTAATGTTAGGTTATGGTTAGGTTATGGTTAGGGTTAGGGTGAGGGTTTGGGTGAGGTTTAGGGTTAGAGTTTAAATGACGGTTAGGGTGAAGGTTAGCGTGAGGGTGAGGATTACGTTTAGATTTAGGGTTAGTGACACTTATGGTTAGGGTTAGGGTTAGGTTTAAGGTTATGTTTATGGTAAGGTTAGGGTTAGGTTTATGGTTAGGGTTAGGGCAAGGACCAGAGTTAGGGTATGTGTTAGGATTAGGGTTCGGGTTAGGGACCCGTAGGGTTTAGGTTGACGGTGAGGGTTAGGGTTAGGGTGAGGGTGAGCGTGAGTGTTAGAGTTAGGGTTAGGGTTAAAGTTTCGGTTAGTGTTAGCGTTAGGTTTAGTGTTAGCTTTAGGGTGTGGATGAGGGTTAGGGTTAGGGTGAGGGTGAGAGTGAAAGTTAGAGTTAGGGTTAGGGTTAGGGTTTGGATTTTGGTTAGGGTAAGAATTAGGTTTAGGATTTTGGTGACTGTTTGGTTTAGAGTTAGGGTTAGGGTTACCGTGAGGGTGAGTATGAGGGGGTTGGTTAGGGTTATGGTGAGGGTAGGGTTAAGGTCAGTGTTAGGGTTTGGGTTAGGGTGTTGGTTAGGGTTAGGGTTAGGGTTAGGTTAGGATGGGGATGAAGGTTTGGGTGAGGGTTAGGGTTAGGGTTAGGTTATGGTTAGGGTTAAGGTTAGGGTGAGAGTGAGATTTAGGTTTAGGGTTAGGGTTAGGGTTAGGGTTAGGGTGAGAGATAGGGTGAGGGTTAGGTTTAGGGTTAGGGTTAGGTTTACGTTAAGGGTGAGGGTGATGGTTAGGGTTAGGGTTGGGTGAGGGTGAGGGTTGTTTTAGGGTTAGGGTGAGGGTGAGGGTTAGTGTTAGGGTGAGGTTTAGGGGTAGGGTTACTGTGAGGGTGTGTGTGAGGGTTAGGGTTAGGATTAGGGTGAGGGTTTGGTTTCGGGTCACGGTTAGGGTTAGGGTTAGGGACCCTTAGGGTATTTATAGGGTTAGGGCTAGTGCTATGTTTTGAATTTGGATTAGGTATATGGTTAGGGTTAGGTTTAGGATGAGGGTCAGGTTTAGGGTTAACGTGATGGTGAGGGTTAGGGTTAGGGTTAGGATTAGGGTGAGGGTTTGGTTTCGGGTCACGGTTAGGGTTAGGGTTAGGGACCCTTAGGGTATTTATAGGGTTAGGGCTAGTGCTATGTTTTGAATTTGGATTAGGTATATGGTTAGGGTTAGGTTTAGGATGAGGGTCAGGTTTAGGGTTAACGTGATGGTGAGGGTTAATGTTAGGTGGAGGGTGAAAGTAATGTTAGGGATAGGGTTAGGTTTAGGGTTAGGTTTAGGTTTAGGGTTAGGTTAAGGGTTAGGGTTAGGGTGAGGGTGATGGTGAGGGTGACATTTAGGGTTACAGTGAGGGTGAGGGTTAGGCTGAGGGTTAGTGTTAGGGTTAGCATAGGGTTAGGGTGAGGGTTAGGATGAGGTGAGGGTTAGGATTAGGATTAAGGTGAGGGTTTCCGTTAGGGTTAGGTTTAGGGTGAGGGTGAGCTTAGGGTTACGGTTAGGGTTAGGGTTATGGTTTGGGATAGGTTTAGGATTAGTGTGAGGGTTAGGGTTAGGTTGATGGTGAAGGTTAGGGATAGGGTTAGGGTTATGGTTATGGTTAGGGTGAGGGTTAGGGTTAGGGTTACGGTTAGGGTGTGTTTGAGTTAGGTTTATGTTTAGGGTTAGGGTGTGGGTTAGTGTTAGTGTTAAGGTGAAGGTGAGGTTTTGGGTGAGGGTTAGTGTCAAGGTTGGGTTTAGGGTTAGGGTAAGGTTAGGCTTTGGTTTACGGTTAGGGTTAGTGTTTGGGTTAGGGTTAGGTTGAAGGTTAGGGTGAAAGTGAGGGATAGAATTATGGATAGGGTTAGGTTCAGGCTTAGGGTGAGGGTTAGGTTGAGTGTTAGTGTGAGGGGTAGGGTGAGGGTTAGGGTTAGGGTGAGGGTTAGAATTAGCGTTACGGTTAGGTTTTGGGATAGTGTGAGAATTAGGATGAGGGTTAGGGTTAGGTTTGTTGTCAGGGTTAGGGTTATGTTTAGGGTAGGGTTAGGGCTAGGGTGAGGGTTAGTATTAGCGTTAGGGTTACGTTTACCTTTTGAGTTATGGTTAGAGTTAGGGTTAGGTATAGGTTTACGTTCTGAGTTAGGTTTAGGGTAAGGTTTAGGATTGGGTTAGGGATAGGGTTAGGGTGAGGTTAGGGTAAGGGTTAGTGTGAGGGTTATGGTTAGGGATAGGGTTAGGGTTAGGTTGAGGGTTAGGGTGAAGGTGCCAGTTAGAGTGAGTGTTAGGCTTACGTTTAAGATTAGGGTTAGGTTTAGGCTGAGGGTCAGGTTGCGGGTTTCAGTTAAGGGAAGGGTTAGGGTTAGGGTTAGAGTTAGGGTTTGTTTTAGTGTGAGGGTGAGGGTTAGGTTTAGGGTGAGGGTGAGAGTTAGGGTGAGTGTTAGGCTTAGTATTGGGGTTAGGGTTAGGGTTAGGCTGAGGGTTAGGGTGAGGGTTAGGATTAGGTTAGTGTTAGGGTTAGGGTTAGGGTTTGGGTTAGGTTTAGTGTTAGGTTAAGGGTTATTGTTAAGGGTAGGGTTAGACTTAATGCTGAAGCTAAGGTTATGGTTTTTGTTAGGGTTAGTTTTTGGGAGAGGGTGAGGGTTAGGGTTAGATTAGGATGAGGGTTAGGGTGAGGGTTATGGTTAGGGTTAAGGTGAAGGTGATTGTTATGGTGAGGGTTAGTTTTAAGGTTAGGTTGGGGTTTGGTTTACGGTTAGGGTTAGGTTTAGGGTTAGCGTTAGGTTGAGGGTTAGGGTGAGGTTTGGGTTAGAGTTAGGGTTAGGGTTAGGGTTAGGCTTAGGGTTTGGATGAGGGTTAGGGTGAGTGTTAGGGTGAGAGTTAGGGTTAGTGTGATTTTTAGGATTAGTGTTAGTGTTAGTGTGAGTGTTAGTGTTAGGGTTGCTCTTAGGGTTAGGGTTAGTGTTAGGGTTAGGCTGAGGTTGAGGGTTGGGTTAGGTTTAGGTTTAGGTTTAGGGTAAGGGTTGGGGTTAGGATTAGGGTTAGGGTTAGAGTGAAGGTTAGGGTGAGGCTTGGGGTTAGGGTTAGGGTTTGGGATGGCGTTAGGCTTAGGGTAAGTTGAGGGTTAGAGTGTGGGTTAGGGTTAGGGTTAGTGTTAGGGTGAGTGTAAGGGTTAGGGGGAGGGGGAGGGTGAAGTTTATGGTTAGGGTTAGGTTTACAGTTATGTTTTGGGATGGGGTTAGGTTTATGGTGAGTATCAGGGTGAGGGTTATGCTTAGTCTTAGGTTTAGGGTTAGGTTAAGGGTTAGTGTTAGGGTGAGGGTAAGTTTTAGGGTTAGGTTTAGGGTTAAAACTAGGGTTAGGGTTAGGATTATGATTAGGGTTAGGGTGAGGGTTAGGTTTATGCTGAGGGTGATGGTGAAGATTAGGTTTAGGGTTAGGTTTAGGTTAAGGGTGAGGATGAGGGTTAGGGTCAGTGTGAGGATGATAGTGAGGGTTAGGGTGAGGGTGAGGTTAGGGTGAGGGTTAGTGTTAGGTTTAGGTTTAGGGTTAGGTTTAGGGTTAGCGTTAGGGTGAGGTTTAGGGTTATGGTTAGGGTTAGGATGAGTATTAGAGTTAGGGTGTGGGCGAATATTAGGGTCAGTGTTAGTGTTAGGGTTAGGGTGAGGGTTAGGTTTAGGTTGAGGTTTAAGTTTTGGGTTATGGTTAGGCTTAGGGTTACGGTGAGGGTGAGAGGTACGGTGAGATTGTTTACAGTTAGGGTTGGTGTTAGAGTTAGGGTTACGGTTAAGGTTAGGTTTTGGATTAGGGTGAGGTTAGGGTGAGGGTTGGGTTAGGGTTACTGTTAGGGTTAGGATTAGGGTTAGGTTGAAGGTTAGGTTTAGTGATAGGGTTAGTGTTAGTGTGATGGTGAGTGTGAGTGTGAGGTTGAGAGTTAGGGTAAGAGTTATGGTTAGGTTAGGGTTAGGGTTAGCGTTAGGTTGAGTGTTAGGGTTAGGGTTAGGTTTAGGCGTATTCTTAGGTTGAGTGTTAGGGTGAGGGTGAGGCTTAGAGTTAGGTTAGGCTTAGGGTTAGGGTGAGGGTTAGATTTAGGGTTAGGTTAGGGTTAGGGTTAAGGTTAGGTTAAGGGTTAGGATGAGGGTGAAGTTTAGAGTTAGGGTTAGGCTTAGGCTTAGGGTTAGCGTGAGGGTTAGGGTGAGTGTTAGGGTGAGGATTTTGGTGAAAGTTAGGGTTAGGTTTAGGTTGAGGGTTAGGGTTAGGGTGAGGGTTAGAGTTAGGGATAGGCTTAGGATTATGGTGAGGGTTAGGGTGAATGTTTTGGTGAGGGTTAGGGTCAGACTTAGGGTTGGGTAACTCTTAGGGTGAGGATTAGGGTTAGGGTTAGGATGAGGTTGAGTTATAGGGTTAGGGTTAGGTTTAGGGTTAGGGTAAGCATTGGAGTTAGGGTTAGGGTGAGGTTTAGTGTGAGGGTTAGGGTTAGGATTAGCGTTAGGGTGAAGGTTAGGTTTAGGGTGAAGGTGAGGGTTAGGGTGAGGTTTAGGGTTAGGTTTAGTTTTAGGATAAGGTTTAGGTGAGGGGTTGGCTTTCGGTTACTGTTAGGGTTAGTGTTAGTGTTACGGTGAGGTTTAGTGTGAGGGTGAGGTTTAGAGTTAGGGTTAGGGTAAGGGTTAGGGTGAGGGTTAGGGTGAGAGGTAGTTTGAGTGTTAGGGTTAGGGTAAGGGTGAGGGTTAGGGTGAGTGTTAGAGTTAGTATAGGGTTAGGGTTAGGGTTAGTTTTATGGTTAGAGATAGTATTATGATTAAGATTAGTGTGAGGGTGAGGGTTAAGGTTAGCGTCAGGGTTATGGTTATGATCAGGGTGAATGTGATGGTTAGTGTGAAGGTGAGGGTGAGAGTGAGAGTTAGGCAGAAGGTGAGGGTGAGGGTTAGGGTTAGCGTTAGGGTGAGGTTTAAGGTTAGGGTTAGGTTTAGGGTTAGGATGAGGGTTAGGTTTAGGGTTAGGGTTAGGGTTAGTGTTAGTGTTAGGGTTAGGGTGAGGGTGAGGGTAGGGTCAGGGTTAGGTTTCAGGTTAGAGTGAGGGTTAGGGTTTGGCTTATGGTTAGGGTCAGGGTTAGGGTGAAGTAGAGGTTTAGATCAGGGTTCGTGTTAGGGTTAGGGTTAGGGTTAGGGTTAAGGTTAGGATTAGGGTCAGGGTGAAGGGTTAGGGTTAGAGAGGGTTAGGGTGAGCGTGAGGGTCAGGGTTAGGGTTAGGGTTAGGGTTTGGCTTAGTGTTAGGGTTAGCGTTAGGGTTAGGGAGAAGTAGAGGGTTAGATGAGGGTTAGTGTTAGGGTTAGGGTTAGGGGTAGAGATAGGGTGAAGTTTTGGGTGAGGGTTAAGGTTAGGGTTAGGGTTAGGTTTGGGGTTAGGTTAAGGGTTATGGTAGGGTAAGGGTTAGAGTGAGGGTTAGGTTTAGGGTGAGGATTTGGTTTAGAGTTAGTGTTAGGGTTAGTATTAGGGTTACGGAGAGGGTGAGAGTTAGGGTGAGTGTTAGGCTTAGTGTTAAGGTTAGGGTTAGGTTTAGGCTGAGGGTTACGATGAAGGTTAGGTTTAGGTTAGTGTTAGGTTTAGGGTTAGGGTGACGGTTAGGTAAAGGATTAGGGTTAGAGTTAGGTTACGGTGAGAGTCAGGGTTTTGGTAAGGATTAGGGTGAGGGTGAGGTTAGTTTTACAGTTACGGTTAACCTTAGGATTTGGTATATGGTTGGGTTTAGAGTTAGTGTTAGGGTTAGGGTGAGGGTGAGGGTTAGGGTTAGGGTTATGATTAGGTTGAGGGTTAGGGTTAGGGTTAGGGTTAGGGTTAGAGTGAGTGTGAGGGTTAGAATGAGGATTAGTTTTAGAGATAGGGTTAGTGTGAGGGTTGGTGTTAGGGTTAGGGTTTGGGTTAGGGTGCGGGTTAGGGTTAGGTTTGGGGTTAGGATTAGGGTTAAGGTGAGGGTTACCGTTATGGTTAGGGTTAGTGTGAGGGTTAGCTTAGGGTTAGGGTTAGGGTTTGCTATAGGGTTAGGTTTAGGGTTAGGGTTAGGGTGAGGATGAGGGTGAGGGTTAGGGTTAGGGTGACGGTGATGGTGAGGTTTAGGGTTAGGGTAAGGATTAGGGTGAGGGTTAGTTTTAGGCTTAGTGTTAGGTTTAGGGTTAGTGTTTGGGTGAGATTGTGGGTTAGGGTTAAGGTTAGGGTTATCATTAGGGTTTTGATTAGGATCAAGGTTTGGGTTCTTTTCAGGGTGAAGGTGAGGTTAGGGTGAGAATGAGGGTGAGGGTGAAGGTGAAGGTTAGCGTGAGGGTGAGGTTTTAATGTGAGGGTTAGGGTGAAGATTAGGTTTAGCGTTAGGTTTAGGGTTAGAGACCCTTAGGTTTAGAGTTAGGGTTACGGTTTGGTTAGGGTTAGGGTTAGGTTTAGGATTAGGGTTAGCGTTAGGGTTAGGATGAGGGTGAGGGTTAGGGTGAGGGTTAGCAGGAGGGTGAGGGTTACGTTTAGGATTAGGGTTAGGGATTCTTAGGGTGAGGTTTAGGGTTAGGTTTAAGGTTAGGTTTAGCGTTAATGTTAGGGTTTGGTTTAGGTGTATGGTTAGGTTTAGGGCTATTAGTAGGGTTAGGGTTAGGGTTAGGAGTAGGGTTAGGGTTAGGGACCCTTTGGGTTAGGATTAGGGTTAGAGTTAGTGTTTGGGTTTTGGTTAGGGTTAGGGTTAGGTTTAGTGTTAGGATGAAGGTTAGGGTTAGTGTTAGGGTTAGGGTTAGGGTGAGGGTGAGGGTTAGGGTTACAGTTTGGGATAGCCTTAAGGTTTGGTATATGGTTAGGTTTAGACTTAGTATTAGGGTGAGGGTGAGGGTTAGGGTTAGGGTGAGGTTGAGGGTGAGGGTTAGGATTAGGGTTAGGGTGAGGGTAAGGGTTAGGCTTACGGTTAGCATTAGGGTTAGTGTTAGGGTGAATTTAGGGTCAGGGTAACGGTTAGGATTAGGGTTAGGGTGAATTTTAGGGTTAGGAATAGGGTTAAGGTTAGAATTTGGGTTGGGGTTAGGGTGAGGGTTAGGTTTAGGGACCCTTAGGGTTAGGGTTAGTGTTAGGGTTATGGTTAGGTTTAGGGTTAGGGTTATGGTTTGCGTGAGGGTTAGGGTGAGGGTTAGGGTTAGACACCCTTATGGGGAGAGATAGGGTTATGGTTATGGTTTGAGTTAGGGTGAACCTTAGGGTTAAGGTTAGGTTTAGCGTTAGAGTTAGGGTGAGGGTGAGGGTTAAGGTGAGTGTTAGGGTTCGGGTGCGGGTGAGAGTGAGAGTTAGGTTGAGGCTGAGGGATAGGTTTAGGTTTAGGGTTAGGGTTACGGTTTCAGTTAGGCTTATTTCAAGGATTAGGGTTAAGCTTAGGGTGAGGGTGAGGGGGAAGGTTAGGATTAGGGTTAGAATGAGGGTTATGGTGAGAGTTACAGTTTGGGCTTAGACTAATGTGAGTGTTAGGTGAGGGTTAGGGTTAGGGTTAAGGTTAGGGTGAGGGTTAGGGTGAGGGTTAGGATGAGGTTTATTGTTAGTGTTAGGTTTAGGTTGATGGTTAGGGTTCGGGTTGGGTTAGTGTTAGCATTTGGGTTAGGGTGAGGGTTAGGGTTTGAGTGAGGGTGATTGTTAGGCTGAGGTTGAGGGTTAGGGTTAGGGTTAGGATTAGGTTGAGGGTGAGGGTTAGGGTTAGGGTTAGCGTTAGGGTTAGGGTTAAGTGAGGGTTAGGATGAGGGTGATGGTTAGGGTTAGGGTGAAGGTGAGGGTTAGGGTTAGGGTTAGTGTGAGGGTGAGGGTTAGGTTTATGGTTAGGGTTAGGGTGAGGTTTAGTGTTAGGGTGAGTGTTAGGGTGAGGATTAGGGTTAGGGTTAGTGTTAGGGTTTGAGATACGGTCATGGTTAGGGTTAGGGTAAGGGTTAGGGACCCTTCGGGTTAGGGTTATGGTTAGGGTTAAGGTTAGGTTTAGCGTTAGTTTAAGGGTTAGGTTTACGTTTGTGGTTAGTGTAATGGTTAGGACTAGGTTTAGGATTACGGTAGGATTATGGTTAGGGTTAGGATTATGTATAGGTTTAGGGCTAGTTCTAGGTTTTGAATTTGGATTAGGGTTATGGTTATGGTTAGGTTTAGGCTGAGGGTTAGGTTTAGGGTAAAGATGAGAGTGAGGTTTAGGGTTAGGGGGAGGGAGAGAGTGAGGGGTATGGTTATGGTTAGGGTTAGGGTTAGTTTAGGATTAGGGTTAGGTTTTGGGTTAGGGTTAGCATTAGGTTCGGGTTAGGTTTAGGGTTAGAGTTATGGTTATAGTTAGGGTTAGGGTGAGGATGAGTGTGTCAGTTAGCGTTAGGGTGAGGGTGAGTGTTAGGCTGACTATTAGGGTTAGGGTTAGCGTTAGGTTTAGGGTGATGTTTAGGGTTAGCGTTAGCGTTAGGGTTATGGTTAGGGTTCGGATTAGGGTTAAGGTGAGGGTTACCTTTAGGGTTAGGTTTAGGGTGAGGGTGAGCTTAGGGTCAGGGTTAGGGTTAGGGGTAGGGTTTCGGGTAGCGTTATGTTTAGGGTTAAGTTTAGGTTTAGATTTAGGGTTAGGGTGAGGGTGAGTGTTAGGGTTAGGGTTTGGCTTAGGGTTATGGAACCTTAGGGTTAGGATTAGAGTTAGGGTTAGGGTTAATTTATGGTTAGAGTAGGGTGAGGGTTAGCGTGATGTTTAGGGTTAGGGTTAAGATGATGGTTAGGGTGAGGGTTAGCGTGAGGGTGAGGGTTAAATTTAGAGTTAGGGTTAGGGACACTAAGGGTAAGGGTTAGGGTTAGGTTTGAGGTGAGGGTTAGCGTTAAGGTTAGGGTTTGGCTTAAGGTTAAGTTTAGCGTTAAAGTGAGGGTTAGCGTTAAGTTTATGGCTAGGGTTGGGGCTAGGACCAGGATTAGGGTTAGGGTTAGGATTAGGGTTAGGGTTAGGGACCCTTAGGGTTAGGGTTATGGTTAGGTTTAGGGTGAGGGTGAGGTTAGAGTTAGGGTTAGGTTTATTGTTAGGTTTAGGGTTTCGGTTGGGGTTTGGGTTAGGTTTAGGGCTTCGGTTAGTGTTAACGTTAGGTTTAGGGTTAGGGTTAGGGTGAGGGTGAAGGTAAGAGTTAAGGTGAAGGTGAGGGTGAAAGTTAGAGTTAGGGTTAGGTTTAGGTTTAGGATTTGGGTGAGGGTTTGGGTTAGGGTTAGTGTTAGGATTACCGTGAGGTTGAGTGTGAGGGTGTCGGTTAGGGTTATGGTGAGGTTAGGGTTAGGGGTAGTGTTAGGGTTAGGGTTAGGGTGTTGGTTAGGGTTAGGGTTATGGTTATGGTTAGGATGAGGATGAAGGTTAGGGTGAGGGTTAGAGTTAGGGTTAAGTTATATTTAGGGTTAGGGTTAGGGTGAGTGTGAGGTTTAGGGATAGAGTTAGGTTTAGGGTAAGGGTGAGGGTGAGGGTTAGGGTTTGGGTGAGGGTGAGGGTGAGGGTGAGTATTGGTTTAGGGTTAGGGTTAGGGTTAGGTTTAGTGTTGAGTTACGGTTAGGGTTAGGGTGAGGGTGTGGTTTAGGGTTAGGGTGATGGTTGGGGTTAGGGTGAGATATAGGGTGAGGGTTAGGTTTGGGATTAGAGTTAGGTTTAGTGTAAGGGTGAGGGTGAGGATTAGGGTTAGGGTTAGGTTGAGGGTGAGGATTGTTTTTGGGTTAGGGTGAGGGTGAGGTTTAGTGTTAGGGTTAGGGTTAGGGTTTGGGTTAGGGTCATGGTTATGGTTAGGGTTCAGGACCCTAAGGGTTAGTGTTAGGATTAGGCTTAAGGTTAGGTGTAGGGTTAGGTTATGTTTATGTTTAGGGTTAGGGGTAGGACTAGTGTTAGGGTTAGGGGTAGGACTAGGGTTAGGGTTAATGCTATTTTTAGGGTTAGGGCTAGTGCTAGGTTTTGGATTTGGATTAGGTTTACAGTTAGGGTTAGGTTTAGGGTGAGGGTTAGGTTTAGGGTTAGCATGAGGGTGAGGTTTAGGGTTAGGGGGAGGGTGAGAGTGAGGGTAGGGTTAGGGGTAGGTTTAGGGTTAGGTTTTGGGTTAGGGTTAGGTTTAGTGTTAGGTTTAGCGTTTAGGTTAGGGTTATAGCTAGGGTTACGTTGGGGGTGATGGTGAGGGTGTCGTTTAGGGTTAAGGGAGATGGTTAGGCTGAGGTTTAGGATTAGCGTTAAGGTTAGAGTGAGGGTAAAGATTAGGGTTAGGGTTAGGATTAGGTTTAAGGTGAGGGTTACCATTAGGGTTAGGGTTAGGGTTAGGGTTGGGCTTTGGGTTAGGGTTAGGGAGAGGGTTAGTGTTAGGTTAGGGTTAAGATTAAGTATTGGGTTAGGTTTATGGTTAGGGTTAGGGTGAGGTTGAGGCTTAGGTTTAGGTTCAGGGTTAGGGTGATGGTTAGGGTTAGAGTTAGGTTTAGGGTTAGGGTTAGGTTACGCTTTGGTTTACGGTTAGGGTTAGAGTTAGGTTGAGGGTTAGTGTCAGGGTGAGGGATTGAGTTATGTTTAGGGTTAGGTTTAGGTTAGGGTGAGTGTTAGGGTGTGGGTTAGGGTGAGGGTTAGCGTTAAGGTGAGGGTTTGGGTTAGCATTAGGATTAGGGTTAGGGATAGTGTGAGAGTTAGGGTGAGGTTAGTGTTAGCGTTGTTGTTAAGGTTAGGGTTAGGGTTAGGGCTAGGGTGAGGGTTAGGATTAGGGTTAGGGTTAGTTTTAAGTTGTGGGTTGTGGTTAGGGTTAGGGTTAGGGAGAGGGTGATGGTTAGGGTTAGGGTTAGGGTTAGGTTTGGGTTAGGGTTAGGGTTAGGTTTAGTGTTTGTGTTAGGGTTACAGTTAGGGTCATGTTAGGGTAAGTGTTAGGATGAGGGTCACATTTAGGGAAGGGTTAGGGTTAGGATTATGTTTAAGGTGAGGATGAGAGTTAGAGTGAGTATTAGGCTTAGGTTAGGTTTAGGGTTAGGGTTAGACTGAGGGTCAGGGTGTGGGTTTCATTTACGGTTAGGGTTAGGGTTAGTGTTAGTGTGAGGGTTAGTGTGAGGGTTAGGGTTAGGGTTAGGGTGAAGTTTAGCCTTAAGGTTACAGTTATGGTGATGGTGAGAGTTAGGGTGAGGTTTAGACTTAGGCTTAGGGTGATGGTTAGGGTGAGTTTTAGGGTGAGGGTTAGAGTGAGAGTTAGGGTTAGGGTGAGGTTCAATTTAGAGTTAAGTTTAGGGTTAGTGTGAGGGTTAGGTTTAGGGTTAGGCTGAGGGTAATTGTTAGGGTTAGTGTTAGGGTTATGGTTTGGGATGGGTTTAGGTTTAGGTTTAGGGTTAGGGTTAGGGTTAGGGTTAATGTTAAGGTGAGGGTTATGGCTAGGGTGAGGGTGAGGCTGAAGTTTAGGGTTAGGGTTAGGGTTAGGATCAGGATGAATGCGAAAGTTAGGGTGAGGGTGAGGATGAGAGTGAGGGTTAGAATGAGAATGAGGGTGAGGGTTAGGATGAGGGTTAGAGTTGGGTTTAAGGTGAGGGTTAGCTTTAGGGTTAGCGTTAGGGTGAGGTTCAGGGCTATGGTTAGGATGAGGATTATTGTTTGGGTTTGGGTTAAGGTTATGTTTAGGATTAGGGTTATTGTAAGGGTGAGGTTTAGGGTTAGGATTCGGTTTAGTGTTAAGGTTTGCGTTAAGGTTAGTTAGGGTTAGGGTTTGGGTTAGGTTTAGGGTGAGGTTAGGGTGAGGGTTAGGGTGAAGTTTAGTGTTAGGGTTATGATTAGGGTGAGGGTGAGGATGAGAGTTAGGGTGAGTATTAGGCTTAGTGTAATGGTAATGGTTAGGGTTAGGGTGAGGGTTAGGGTGAGGGTTAGGGTTAGGGTTAGGGTGTGGGTTAGGTTCATCTTAGGTTTAGGGTTAAGTTAAGGTTTAGGGTTAGGATTAGACTTCGGGCTAAAGCTAGGGTTAGGGTTAGAGTTAGGATTAGTTTTAGGGTGAGGGTGAGGGTGAGGCTGAGGGTTAGGTTTACAGTGAGGGCTAGGTTTAGGGTTAGGGTTATTGTTAAGGTGAAGTTGAGGGTTAGGGTTAGGCTTAGGGTTAGGCTTAGTCTTATGGTGAGGGTTAGGGTGAGGGTTAGAGTGAGGGTTAGGGTGAGGTTTAGAGTTAGTGGAAGGTTTAGGTTTAGTGTTAGTGTTAGGATTAGGGTTAGTGTGAGGGTTAGGGTGAGGGTGAGGGTTAGGCTGAGTGTTAATGTTAGGTTGAGGGTTAGGGTTATTGTTAGGATGAGGGTTTGGGTTAGGGGGAGTTGAAGGTTAGGGTTAGCTTTAGTGTTAAGTTTTGGGTTAGGGTTAGGGTTACGGTTATGGTTAGGGTTAGTGTTAGGGTTAGGGTGAGGGTCAGGTTTAGGGTTTCGTTTACAGTTAGGGTTCGGGTTTGGGTTAGGGTTAGGGTTAGGGTTAAATTGAAGTAAAGGGTTAGGTGAGGGTTAATGTTAAGGTTAGGGTTAGGGGTAGAGACAGGGTGGAGGTTAGAGTGAGGGTTAGGGTGAGGGTTAGGTTAAGGTTTAGATTAGGGTTTGGTTTACAGTTAGGGTTAGGGTTATGGTTGGGGTTAGGTTGAAGGTTAAGTTGAGGGTGAGGGTTAGAGTTAGGGTTAGGGTTAGGGTTAGGCTTATGGTTAGGGTGAGGGTTAGGGTTAGGGTTACTCTTAGAGTTAGGGTTAGGGTTAGGCTGAGGTTGAGGTTTAAGGCTAGTGTTAGGTTTAGGGTTAGGGTAAAGGGTTTGGGTTAGGCTTAGGGGAAACGTTTAGGGTTAGGGGTAGGGTTAGTTTTAGGGTTAGGATTAGGGTTAGGGTTAGGGTTAGGGTCAGGGAATTGTTTATGTTTAGGGTTAGGGTTAGCGTTAGGGTTAGGGGGTTAGCGTTAGGTTAGGGTTAGGTAGGGTAGGGTAGTGTTAGGGAAACGGTTAGGGTTAGGGTTATGGCTAGGGTTAGCTTTAGGGTTAGGGTTAGGGAAACGGTGAGGGTTAGGGTTAGGGTTAGGGTTAGGTTAAGGTTAGGTTTAGGGTTATGGTTGTGGTTAGGGTTAGGGTTAGGGAAACGGTTAGGGTTAGGGTTTAGGGTTAGGGTAAGGGTTAGGGTTAGCGTTAGAGTTAGGGTTAGGGTTAGGGTTAGGGTTAAATTTAGGGTTTGGGTTAGGGTGAGGGTTAGGGTTAGGGTTAGGGTTAGGGTTAGGGAAACGTTTAGGGTAGATTTAGGGTTAGGGTTAGGGTTAGCTTTATGGTTAGGGTTAGGGTTAGGGTTAGGGAAACGGTTAGGGTTAGTTTAGGGTTAGGGTTAGGGTTAGCGTTAGGGTTAACTTAGGGTTAGGGTTAGGGTGAGGGTTAGGTTTAGGTTTAGCGTTAGGGGTAGGGTTAGGGTTAGGGTTAGGTTAGCGTTAGGGTTAGGGTTAGGGTGAGGGTTAGGTTAGGGTTAGGGTTAGCGTTAGGGTTAGGTTTAGGGTTAGGTTTAGGGTTAGGTTTAGGGTTAGGGTTAGGTAATTGTAAGGGTTAGGGTTAGTGTTAGGTTAGGGTTAGGGTTAGGGTTAGGATAGAGTTAGGGTAAGGGTGAAGTTTAGGTTAGGGTTAAGGTAAGGGTAAGGGTTAGGGTTACGGTTAGGGTTAGGGTTACGGGTTAGGGTTAGGATTAGCGTTAGTGTTAGGGTTAGGTTTAGGGTTAGCTTTCGGGTTGGGTTAGGTTTAGGTTAGGGTTATTGAAACGGTTAGGGTTACAGTTAGGGTTAGGGTTAGGGTTAGCTTTCGGGTTAGGGTTTAGGGTTAGGGTTAGGGAAACTGTTAGGGTTAGGGTTAGTGTTAGGTTTAGGTTAGGGTTAGCGTTAGGTCTTAGGGTTAGGGGTTAGGTTTAGGGTTAGGGTTAGGATTAGGTTTAGGGTTAGCGTTAGGGTCAAGTTTACGATTAGGGTTAGGGTTAGATTTAAGAGGGTGAGTGTTACCATTCCAATTAGGGTGAGGGTTAGAGTTAGAGTTAGGGTTAGGGTTAAGGTGAAGGGCATGGTTAGGTTGAGGGTTAGGTTTAGGGTTAGGTTAGAGTTTGGGTTACGGCTATGTTTATGGTTATGTTTAGGGTTAGGTTGAGGGTTAGGGTGAGAGTCAGGATTAGAGTTAGGGTTAGACATAGGGTTAGGGTGAGGGTTAGGGTGAGTGTTAGGGTGAGGGTGAGGGTGAGGGTTAGGTTAAGCGTTAGGGTGAGGGTAAGGTTTAGTGTTAAGGTTAGGTTTAGGGTGAGTATTAGGGTTAGGTTTTGGTATAGGGTTATGTTTAGGTTTAGGTTTAGGGTTAGGGTTAGGGTTTGGGTTAGGGTTATAGTGAGGGTTAGAGTGAGGGTCAGGGTGAGGATGAGGGTGAGGGTGTCGGTTAGGGTGAGGGTGAGGGGTAGGTGAGGGGTAGGGTTAAGGTTAGAATGAGGGTTCGGGTGAAGGTTACGGTTAGGGTTAGGGTTAGATTTAGGGTTACTGTGAGGGTGAGCGTGAGGGTTAAGTTTAGGATTAGGGTCAGGGTTAGGGTTAGGTTGAGGGATATGGTGTTGTTTAGTGTTAGGTTTAGGGATAGGGTGAGGGTTATGGTTAGGGTAGGTTTAGGGTGAGGTTTAATGTTAGAGTGAGGGTTAGGGTAAGTGTTAGGGTTGGGTTTAGGATGAGGTTTAGCGTTAGGGTGAGGGTTAGGGTTTGGTTTATGAATAGGGTTAGGGTTAGGGTTATGTTTAGGGTTAGGGCCAGAGTTAGGGTTAGGGTGAGAGGGAGGGTGAGGGTGAGGGTGAGGGTGAGGGTGAGGGTGAGGTTTAGTGTTAGGGTTAGGGTTTGGGTTAGAGGGTTATGGTTAGGGTTTGGGTTAAAGGGTTCGGTTTAGGTTTTGGTTAGTGTTAGGGTGAGGGTGAGTGTGAGGGTGAGAGTAAGGGTGAGGGTTAGGTTTAGGGTTAGTGTTAGGGTGATGGTGAGGGTTAGGGTTAGTGTTGGTGTTAGGATTAGGGTTAGGGTTGCGATTAGAGGGTTGGGGTTAGGTTAGGGTTAGCGTTAGGGTGAGCGTTAGGTGAGAGTGAGTTGTGGGTGAGGGTTAGGGTTAGGTTTAGGTTTAGGGTTAGGGTTAGGGTGAGCGTGAGGGTGAGGTTGAGTGTGAGGTTTAGGGCTAGGGTTAGTGTTAGGGTGAGGGTAAGGGTGAGGGTGAGGGTGAGGGTGAGGTTCAGGGTTAGGGTTAGGCTTAGGTTGAGGGTGAGGGTGAGGATTAGGTTGAGGTTGAGGATTAGGGTTAGAGTTAGGGTGAGGTCCAGTGTGAGGGTGAGGGTGAGTGTCAGAGTTAAGGTTAGGGCTATGAATAGGTTTAGGGTTAGGGTTAGGGTTAGGTTATGGTTAGGGTTAGAGGATTAGGATTATGGTTAGGGTTAGGGTGAGGCTGAGGTTGAGGTTTAGGGTGAGGGTTAGTGTTATGGTTAGGGTTAGGGTTAGTGTTAGAGTGAGGGTGATGTTGAGGTTGAGTTTGAGGGTTAGAGTTAGGGTTATGGTGAGGGTTAGGGTTAGAGTAAGGATGAGGGTGAGGGTGAGGTTTAGGTTTACAGTTATGGTTATGGTTAGGGTTAGGTTGAGGGTGAGGGTGAGGGTGAGGGTTAGTGTTAGGGTTAGGGTGTGGGTTAGGGTGAGGATGAGGGTGAGGGTGAGGTTTAGGGTTAGGGTAGAGGGTTAGTGTTAGGGTTAGGGTGAGGGTGAGGGTGAGGGTGGGATGAGGGTTAAGGTTTGGTTTATGAATAGGGTTAGATTTATAGTTAGGGTTATGTTTAGTGTTAGGGTTAGAGAGTGAGGGTTAGTGTTAGGGTTAGGGTGAGAGTGAGGGTGAATGTGAGGATGAGGGTTAGTGTTAGGGTGAGGGTGAAGGTGAGGTTGAGGTTGAGGGTGAGGGTTAATGTTAGTGTTAAGGTTTGGGTTAGAGGGTTAGGGTTAGGGTTAGGATTAGAGGGTTAGGTTTAGGGTTAGGGTTAGTGTTAGGGTGAGTGTGAGGGAGAGGGTGAGAGTAAGGGTAAGGGTTAGGTTTAGGGTTAGGGTTAGGGTGAGGGTTAGGGTTAGGGTTATGGTTAGGGTGAGGTTGAGGGTTGGGGTTAGAGGTTTAGAGTTAGGGTTAGGGTTATAGGGTTAAGGTTAGGGTTAGGGTTATGGTTATGGTTAGGGTTAGAGGGTTAGGTTTAGTGTTAAGGTTAGGGTTAGGGTTAGGGTTAGAGGGTTAGGGTTAGCGTTAGGGCTAGGGTTGGAGTTAGGGTTAGAGAGAGGGTGAGGGTGCTGGTGAGTGTGAGGGTTATGGTTATGCTTAGGGTTAGGGTGAGGGTGAGTGTTAGGGTTAGGATGGGGGTGAGGGTGAGGGTTTGGTTGAGAATTAGGGTTAGGGTTAGGGTTAGGGTTAGCCATAGGTTTTGGGTTAGGGTTAGAGGGTTAGGGTTAGGATTATGGTTAGAGGGTTAGGGTGAGGGTGAGGGTGAGTGTGAGGATTAGGGATTTGTTTAGGGTTAGGGTTAGGGTTAGGGTGAGGGTGATGGTGAGGTTGAGTTTGAGGGTTAGGGTTAGGGTTAGGGTGAGGGTTAGGGTTAGAGTAAGGATGAGGGTGAGGGTGAGGGTGAAATTTAGGTTTACTGTTATGGTTATGGTTATGGTTAGGGTTAGGTTGAGGGTAAGGGTGAGGGTGAGGGTTAGGTTTAGGGTTAGGGTGAGGGTGAGGGCGAGGTAAGGATTAGGGTTAGGGTTATTAATAGGGTCAGGGTTATGTTTAGGATTAGGGTTAGAGTTATAAGGTTAGGGTTAGAGTTAGGGTTAGTGTGAGGGTGAGGGTGAGGTCAAGGTGAGGGTAAGGGTTAGGGTTAGGGTAATGGTTAGGGTGAGGGTGATGGTGAGGGTGAGGGTGAGTGTTAGGGTTAGGGTTAGGGTGAAGGTGTAGGTTAAGATTAGGGTTAGAGTTAGGGTTAGGGTGAGGGTGAGGGTTAGGGTTAGAGTTAGGTTTAGGGTTAGGGTTAGGGTTAGAGGTTTAGGGTAAAGGTTAGGGTTAGCGGGTTAAGGTTTTGGTTATGGTTAGGGTTAGGGTGATTGTGAGGGTTAGGGTGAGGGTGTGGGTTAGGGTGAGGGTTATGGTTAGGTTGACATTGAGTGTTAGGGTTAGAGGGTTAGGGTCAGGATTAGGGTTATAGAGTTAAGGTTAGGGTTAGGGATAGAGTTAGGATTAGGGTTAGAGGGTTAGTGTTAGTGTTAGGTTTAGGGGTAGGATTAGGGATAGGGTTAGGGTTAGAGGGTTAGGGTTAGGGCGAGAGTTGGAGTTAGGGTTAGGGTGATGGTGATGGTGCTGGTGAGTGTGACGGTTATGGTAATGCTTAGGGTTAGGGTGAGAGTGAGGGTTAGGTTTAGGGTGGGGTGAGGGTGATGGTTTGGTTGAGGATTAGTGTTAGGATTAGGGTTAGGGTTAGCCTTAGCGTTTGGGTTAGGGTTTGTGTTAGAGGGTTAGGGTTAGGGTTAGGGTTAGGTTTATAGGGTTAGGGTTAGAGTTGATATTAGCATTAGTTTTATGGCTAAGGTTAGGTTTAGCATTAGGTTTAGGGTTAGGATAAGGAGTTAGGTTTAGGGTTAGGGTTAAGCTTAGGGTTAGGGTTAGGGTGAGGTT